>NC_134354.1:377776592-378991008 GCF_048569485.1 Anomaloglossus baeobatrachus | reverse complement strand
GGGCTTGATGTCAGGTGACCTTACAGCTAGTATCAACCCCATTTATTACACCGTTTGCCACTGCACCAGGGCACGGGATGAGCTGGGGTAAAGGGCCAGGATTGGCACATCTAGTGGATGTGCCACTTCTGGGGTGCCTGTGGCCTGCTATTTTTAGGCTGTGAAGGCCCAATAACTATGGACCTTCCCACCCTGAGAATACCAGACCACAGCTGTCCACTTTACCTTGGCTGGTGATCCAATTTGGGGGGACCCTACTTTTTTTTTGTAACTATTAATAATTGTAAAATAATCATAAAAAAGAGCCTGGGGTGACCTCCATATAGGATCCCCAACCACGGTAAAGCTGCCAGCTGTGGTTTTCACGCTACAGCGTTCTGCTTTACCCTAGCTGGCTATCAAAAATGGGGGGACCCAACGTCATTTTTTTTTTAACTATTTTTTTAAATAAAAAAAAATTAATGGGCTTCCCTGTATTTTTATTGCCAGCCAAGGTAACGCCTGGCAGATGGGGGTGGCAACCCGTAGCTGTCTGCTTTAACTGCTCTGAGAATCAAAAATACCGCGGAGCGCTAAGTCATTTTTTTTAAAGATTTATTTTTACAGCACTGTTATGTCAGGCAATCAAAATACAGGGAAGCCCTTTTTGTTTTTAGTTATTTAAATAAATAATTAAAAAAAATATATATGGGCTCCCGCTGCATTTTTGTATTGCTAGCTAAGGGTATCCAAGCAGCTACTGGCTGCTAACCCCCACTGCTTTGTGTTACCTTCACTGGCAATGAAAAATACAGGGAAGCATTTTTTTTTATTTTTTTGCCAAAAAACTACAAAAAAAATGACGTGGGTTTCGCCATATTTTTGTATGCTAGCCAGGTACAGCAGGCAGGTACGGCTGCCCCCAGCTGCCTATTTGTACCCGGCTGGGAACTAAAAATATAGGGAAGCCCTTTTTTTAATTAATTCATGAATTTTATGAAATAATTAAAAAAAAAAACGACGTGGGCTTTGCCCCATTTTTGTGTCCAGCCAAGTACAACTAGGCAGCTGGGGATTGGAATCCGCAGCACACGTTAGCCCAAGGTTTCTGGGTGCCTCTGCTGTGAATTGCAGTCCGCAGCCGCCCCAGAAAATGGTGCTCTCATAGAAACGACATCATCTGGTGCTGTATCCAAATCTTCCAGCAGCCCTGAAGCCGGGTGGCTTGCTGGGTAATAAGGGTTAATGCTAGCTTTGTTTTACTAGCTAGTATTAAGCCAGAGATTCTTAATGTCAGGCAAGTTTGACCCGGCCATTAAGAATCTCCAATAAAGGGTTAAAAAAAAAACCCACACAGAGAAAAAATACTTTAATAGAAATAAATACACAGACACATTTAGAAACTCCATCTTTATTACCCCCTGTAAGCCCTCCACGATCCTGCTCTTCTGTCTTCTTTCTCCTACAACACATGCAGCTCTGCTACATCAAACAGCACAGCATGTGAGAAAGGACGCTGTGCTCCGTGCAGAAATCACTCTGTGAGAGTGACCACAGGCTCCCGGCTGTAAGCGACGGGTTGCTATAGCAACGCTGCTCCGATCACGTGATTCCGGTGCCGCTGCATGTGGTAGCGGTGACGTCACCATCACCGCTACCAAGCGCGTTGCTATGGCAACGGTGATCTCCGTTATTGACCGGCTGTGTCAGCCGGTCAATAAGGGAATGGGGAAGCAGAACGGGAAGTCGACCGTGTGCTAGAGCATGTCGCTGGTACTCGGCGATACACAAACGTGCACCGTGTACCAGAGAGATGCAATGACAGGTCCTAGCATGACGCGTCATAGTCATGTGACCAGTCTGTAGCCAATGAGATAACAGACACGTGACTGGTCACATGGCCATTTTGACGTCACGATAGGTCCTGCATCACTGCTGGTTACCAGGAGGATGCAGCGATTACTGATGGAAAAGCTGCGGTAGACAGAGTGCAGGGCGTATCGCGGGCACCGGTAAGTGTTATGGCAATGTTTATTAACTGTATGTGTACATTTATAATGTGTTTTTATGTGTTTGTGATTGCCTCCCATTGTTTCTTATGGGGTTCGAGTGGTTCGTTGAACCGGTTCGCCGAACCGAACTCGAACATGACCTCCGTTCAGCGAACCAAGCTCGAGCCGAACCGTGACCGGTTCGCTCATCTCTACTCCTAAGAGTCTTGTAGAAACAATGAGGGGCTTATCCCCCGTCTATAAACAAACTATCTTCATGTCTGGCTGAATTTTAAGAAATTTAACACATGCTAGGCACTAACAAAGTCCATGTCGTCACATTCATCCCCCTTCTTAATATTAGCCAGACATGATAGGCTTCTGATCATCCTTCTCCACCTGTCTGGAAAGCCCATCCGCATTTCCATGGTTCGTGCCCTGTTTATGGGAGATGGAAAAATTGTAGGACTGTAACGCCAGACTCCACCTGAGCAGGCGTCCGTTGTCCCCGGCAGTGCGATTTAGCCAACTCACTGGATTGTGGTCAGTGAGAACTGTGAGCTCATTGCCATAGAGGTAAGGTTCCAATTTTTTCAGGGCTCAGACTGTGGCCAGGCATTCTCTTTCTATGGTGGCGTAAGCCCTCTCTCAGTCCAACAGCTTCTGGGAGAGGTAAGCTATCGGATGTTCCTCACCATTATCCCCCACTTGGCTAAGTACAGCTCCTAGACCTGTGCCCGATGCGTCTGTTTGGACGAGGAACCTGCGACGGAAGTCAGGAGCAATCAGGACTGTGCTCTGGGCCAGCCGGTCTTTCAACTGGAGGAACACAGTTTCACATTCTGGGGTCCAGATAAGGTTACAGGCATATCTTTTGGTTGTGAGGTCAGTGAGCGATTTTGCAATGGTACTGTAATTGGGGATAAACTTTCGATAATAGTTTGCGGTTCCTAGGAACGCGCGGACCTGTTTTTGGTTGACCGGGCATGGCCACTGGGTAACAGCTTCAACTTTTGCAGGTTCGGGACGAATGCACCCACTTCCCACCCAATTTCCCAGGTATAGCACTTCGGCCATCTCCATTTGGCATTTGTCAGGTTGGATGGTAAGCTGGGCTTTGGCTACCCTCTGCAGCACCTGGGACATGTGCTGAACATGCTTTTCCCAAGTGTTGCTGAAAATAGCAATGTCATCCAAATAGGCCTGGGCATACCCCTGACATCCCTCAAGTAAATGGTCTACCATCCTCTGGAAGGTAGGCGGGGCGTTCTTCATCCCAAAAGGCATGCTGGTACTTTCAAATAGGCCAAAAGGGGTTATGAAGGCCGATTTCTCTTGAGCCTCTTTTGTGAATGGGATCTGCCAGTATCCCTTGCTCAATTCGAGGGTAGATATAAACCGAGATCCACCTAACCTATCTAGTAGTTCATCCACCCGGGGCATGGGGTAAGCATCTGTAATCGTGGCCTCATTGAGCCATCTATAGTCCACATAGAAATGAGTACTCTTGTCCTTTTTCGGCACCAACACAACACTGGCAGCCCATGGGCTATGGGAGGGAACTATGACTCCCATATTTAACATGTTATGCACCTCGGCCTTCATCATTGTCAACACAGGAGGGGTCACCCGGTAGGTGAGTTGTCAGAGTGGAGTGGCTGCCCCTGTGTTGACATGATTCTGGACCAGGGGGATTCTTCTAGGCTTATGTGGCGCCCTGGACAAGCCAGGTTGTCACAGAACTACACCAACACACCCCACACCCCGGTTAGGCACACCGAAGCCAAACACAAAATCCTTGTTGCCTTCCTCCAGGGGCTGATATCCACACCAGGGGGTGGGCCAGGCGGTTGGTCCCACCCACCGAGGAGTTCACAGTCCTGGAGGCGGGAAAAGGAGAGAGCAGATAGAGTTTGAGGTGGAAGTGAGAGGAAGTGAAGTGGTAGAGGAGCAGTCTGAAGGTGGTCTGGGTGTGTGGTCCGGACGGAACAGCAAGGTTGGCAGACGGTGGTGACCGTCTGCAGGAGAGGCTGATTGGAGTGAACCGTATGGACCGTGGACGGGCGGTGGCCCGGCGGTACCGGATCGGAGAGTAAAGAGAAGCCAGCACCATCCGGCTGGGCTTACGGACCCCGACAAGGCTGGGAGTCGCCGTTAAATTTGTCAAATCCGTTAGCGAATGGAACCTCCGGGGTTTCCCAGCAGTCAAGACCCGATTGAAGGCAAAAGCTCAAACCGTAGAGGGAAACACTGTCACCGCCAAGGCTACAGTTCCCAGGGCGAGCCTGGGGCAAAAGGGGCTCCCTCAGCCTCCATCCAAGCTGGGGAGCGGGTTACCGGTGGGAAACCATTGGAACCACACACAACACAGGTGCAGAGAAAGGCAGTCACCATCAACCTGCCGGGAGGAGAACAACCGCAGCCGTCTGTGGGACCCGTCCATCCAGCCGTTTGTTTGACCAGAGACTCTGTGTTAATTACTGGCTGAGTGAGTACCACCGCACAGCACTGCCCTCGCGACCCTGTATCTCACCAGGTCCCGTAACCCGCCTGACCTATATCCCTACCCCTCACCGGGCCCCGGGACAACCAACCCTTCTACCCACGGAGGGGAGAACCAACATCCAAGCTGCTCCCTGTCATCGCTCCCGGGATCCCCGTCCAGAGCAGCGGTGGTGTCACCAATCTCACCACAACCGTGGGTGGCGTCACGAACAAAATCCCTAAACCCAAACCACCCCCTTTTACTCACGGGCGAGGAACGCCGCTCGAGTCCCCGGGATCCGGCCCACTGCTCGAGCCACCGCCGAGCAGCAGCAGCAGCCGGACCCGAGCAGTGGGTGAGTGCAGTGTCCCCTCCTCCGCCCGCGACAACTTGGCGTCACGAACAGGATCTTAGCGCTCTGCCGTCTGGTAGAGGTGCGCCTTGTGACCGCTGGAGGTGTCCGGCCGAAAATTTTGAGAAGCCGCCATTTTGGGCGCAAAAAGTCCCCGCTCGAGCGTCTCCTCGAGCAGTGGAGGCGCGAAAGCTGAAACCCCGCCCCTGTAGAGGAGGAGCCGGAAAAAGACTAAGGGGGATGGATGGCGTCTGGCCGCATGTAGCCCGCGGCTATAAAAGCAGGGATGCCAGGACCCTCCGGTCATCTTTTTGTTCCTGGAAGAGGCCGCCGCAGCGATGTACCAGCCGTCCCACAGCACCGTAGCCCCCGCGCCTGGAACCGCGGCGTGGGTGGAGGTCCGGACAGCCCAGCTCCAACAGCGGCTGCAGATTCGGATGCAACTCCTCGTGGAGGAGTGGGAGGCCGACATGGCGGAGGTGGTGGCGGCCATACGGAGATGCGAGGTGGAGGGAGTCTTGGAGGAGAGGGTAAGTGACCCATGCCCCTGTACCCCTAGTGGGTCGGTCATCATGGCCGAGGGGCCCGGTCTACGCCCACTCGCCCTGCTACCTAATCAGCTACCCGTGTTGGCTGCTGCTGCCCCGCCACTAGGCCCACTACCACTCCCACCAGTAGCGGTACCCTGCCAATCCGCCCAGGCGGACTGATCTGCAGCTGAGGCCCGTGACCGTGCAGCACCGCTTCCTTGGAAGACGCCGAAGGCCGAGCCCGTTGTTGAAGCTGTACCGGAGGCACCGCTGATCGTGCCTGACCCTGCATCGGCCCCGGTAGCCCGTCTCATGCAGGAGGAGGCGGAGGTCCGGCGGGAGAGGATCCCTGTGCCCATTCCCCACACCTCGGCTGAGGTTGCGCCGGGTTGCCGCTGCAAGGTAGCACCCCAGGCCAAGTCACTGCGAGACCTTCCATCCAGATTGCCAGTGGTGGGCAGTGTCCAGGAGGTCTCGCGGGGCCCGACTCGTGTGCACAGGGGCTCGCAGCAGCCCCGTATTGGGACAGGGAACCGACACCGCTGGGCCTGGAGATTGCCGAGAGGGAGAGAAGGAAGGCGGAGCTGGTGGCCTGTATGATAAAAGAAAAAGAAAGCCTCCGTCAGGCCACCTTCCGGGTACGGGGCCCGTTCTATGAAGGACAAGTGAGGAGGTTTGACGTCCGTCGGGGGTACGGGTTCATATACGAACCGGGCCTGGAGGCCGAGATCTTTGTGGCCCGTCGGGACGTCAATGCCCATCTGCCGGAAGACCAGGCCGCAACCTGATGCCGGGAGATTTGGTGCAGTACACCAGGCACTGTGGGGAGAGGGGTTGGTTCGCGCTGGATGCGAAGCTGAGGGGCAGTCAAGAGGCCCGAGTATCCGCCCAACCCCCTCCCCTGGCCGACACCGAGGGGTCGGAGTGATGACAGCGGAGTCCCGCAGCAGTTGTCCCTGTTGGGACCACCAGTACCGTTTGGAAGTTTGAAAATGATAAGAATAATCAACCGAAGATGTGACCTGATTTGCAACCGTGATTAACCGGTCGTTGCCGGCAACTGTTGTCCCTGTGGGGACTGTCTGTATCCTTGCATAAGGAACTGCTTACGGACAAGCCCGAGAACTTGCAGGGCAACCACGAACTTGTGGTATGTAAATAAAAATGTTTTAAGGCCTAAACCGTGACCGCCTCCAGGGAGGCTGATTTGGAGGATGGGCCTGGAGGAAAGGGATGGCCCAGGCCCGCCACTACCATAACCGGTGGCGATCCTCCGGGGTTCAGGGTTTCCCCATGGACATGGGTCCCCTGAAAGGGACAGAACCCGCTCGGGCAACTTGGTGCTGGACTGGAGTCAAGGAGTGCTGCCCATTTGCTTAGGGGCAGCATCAGGGCCAGGTTGCTTGGGTGGGAGAAGAGCGGAAGCCGTAACCGTTACTTATTAGCAATATTGGTAACGTTTAAGAAATGTGCCTCCCGATGTGGGAAGATTGAAAAATGCTTGTTTACATGTTTACCGTTTTATATCTTTTTTCCAGTTCGGGAAAAATAAAACCGGTGATGGACAGGCAGCCCGCGGACGGTCTGCATTTTACTAAGGGGGAATGTGGCACCCTGGACAAGCCAGGTCGTCACAGAACTACACCAACACACCCCACACCACGGTGAGGCACACCGAAGCCAAACACAAAATCCTTGTTGCCTTCCTCCAGGGGCTAATGTCCACACCAGGGGGTGGGCTAGGCGGTTGGTCCCGCCCACCGAGGAGTTCACAGTCCTGGAGGCGGGAAAAGGAGAGAGTAGATAGAGTTTGAGGTGGAATTGAGAGGAAGTGAAGTGGTAGAGGAGCAGTCTGAAGACGGTCTGGGTGTGTGGCCCGGACGGAACAGCAAGGTTGGCAGACGGTGGTGACCGTCTGCAGGAGAGGCTGATTGGAGCGAACCGTATGGACCGTGGACGGGTGGTGGCCCGGTGGTACCGGATCGGAGAGTAAAGAGAAGCCAGCACCATCCGGCAGGGCTTACGGACCCCGACAAGGCTGGGAGTCGCCGTTAAATTTGTCAAATCCGTTAGCGAAGGGAACCTCCGGGGTTTCCCAGCGGTCAAGACCCGATTGAAGGCAACCGCTCAAACCGTAGAGGGAAACACAGTCACCGCCAAGGCTACAGTTCCCAGGGCCAGAGCCTGGGGCAAAAGGGGCTCCCTCAGCCTCCATCCAAGCTGGGGAGCGGGTTACCGGTGGTAAGCCATTGGAACCGTACACAACACAGGTGCAGGGAAAGGCAGTCACCATCAACCTGACGGGAGGAGAACAACCGCAGCCGTCTGTGGGATCCGTCCATCCAGCCGTTTGTTTGACCAGAGACTCTGTGTGAATTACTGGCTGAGTGAGTACCACCGTGTCGTGCGGCACAGCGCTGATCCCACGACCCTGCACCTCACCAGGTCCCGTAACCCGCCTGCCCTACATCCCTACAAGAGATGAGCGAACCGGTCGCGGTTCGGCTCGAGGTCGGTTCGCCGAATGGGGGTCCCGTTCGAGTTCGGCTCGTCGAACGTTCGACGAACCGAACTCGAACCAATAGGCTATAATGGGAGGCAATCACAAACACATAAAAATGCATGATAAATGTACACAAACAGTTAATAAACATTGCCATAACACTTCCCGGTCCCCGCGATCCCTCCTGCCCTCTGTCTCCTGCCGCTATTCCATCCGATGATCGCTGAATCCTCCCGGTGACCGGCACTGCAAGCAGTGATGCAGGACCTATCGTGACATCAAAATAGCCATGTGACCAGTCACGCGGCTATTATCTCATTGGCTACAGACTGGTCACATGACTATGACGCGTCATGTAGGACCTGCGAGTGCATCTCTCCGGTACACGGTGCACATTTGTGTATCGCCGTGTACCGGCGACATGCTCTAGCACACGGTCGACTCCCCGTTCCGTTAGGGACTGGCTGACACAGCCGGTCATTAACGGAGATCACCGTTGCCATAGCAATGCAGTTAGCGGTGACGTCACCGCTAACCGCGGCTCCGAGAGCACCGTTGCTATGGTAACGCATCTGTCAGCGTTACCGCTGACAGCCAGCAGCACTGATCCCTCACAGAGTGAAGGCTGCACGCTGCTTCTCGTGCAGCTTTCACGGAGTGAATGCTCCACGGGAAGCAGCGTCTTCCCCCATGCAGCAGTGATGGAGCAGAGCTGCATTTGTTGAACGAGAAAGACAGAAGACCATGGATCGTGGAGGGCTGACAGGGGGTAATAAAGATGGAGTCTCTAATGTGTCTGTGTATTTATTTCTATTAAAGTATTTTTTCTCTGTGTGGTGTCTTTTTTTTAACCCTTTATTGGAGATTCTTAATGGCCGGGTCAAACGTGCCTGACATTAAGAATCTCTGGCTTAATACTGGCTAGTAAAACAAAGCCAGTATTAACTCATGATTAGCCAACAAGCCACCCGGCTCCAGGGCTGTTGGAAGAGTTGGATACAGCGCCAGATGATGGCGCTTCTATGAGAGCGCCATTTTCTGGGATGGCTGCGGACTGAAATTCGCAGCAGAGGCGCCCAGAAACCTCGGGCTAACCTGTGCTGCGAATTCCAATCCCCAGCTGCCTAGTTGTACCCGGTTGGACACAAAAATGGGACGAAGCCCACGTCATTTGTTTTTTAATTATTTCATGAAATAAGTGAAATAATTAAAAAAAAAGGGCTTCCCTATATTTTTGGTTCCCAGCCGGGTACAAATAGGCAACTGGGGGTTGGAGGCAGCTCGTGGCTGCCTGCTGTACCTGGCTAGCATACAAAAATATGGCGAAGCCCACGTCATTTTTTTGGTGGGCAAAAAACTTCTGCATACAGTCCTGGATGGAGTATGCTGAGCCTTGTAGTTCTGCAGCTGCTGTCTGCTCTTCTCCATACAGACACACAGCAGCTGCAGAACTACAAGGCTCAGCATACTCAGCATACTCCATCCAGGACTGTATGCAGAAGTTTTTTGCTGAAAAAATTATGTGGGCTTCGCCATATTTTTGTATGCTAGCCAGGTACAGCAGGCAGGTACGGCTGCCCCCAACCCCAAGTTGCCTATTTGTACCCGGCTGGGAACCAAAAATAAAGGGAAGCCCTTTTTTTATTATTTCATGAAATAATTAGAAAACAAATGACGTAGGCTTCGCTCCATTTTTGTGTCCAGCCAGGTACATCTAGGCAGCTGGGGATAGGAATACGCAGCACAGGTTGGCCTGAGCTTTCTGGGCCCCACTGCTGCTAATTGCAGTCTGCAGCCGCCTCAGAAAATGGCACTTTCATAGAAGCGCCATCTTCTGGCGCTGTATCCAACTCTTCCAGCACCTGCCTGCTATACCTGGCTAGCATACAAAAATATGGCGAAGCTCACGTCCTTTTTTTGTAGTTTTTTGGCCAAAAAATTAAAAAATGCTTCCCTGGATTTTCCATTGCCAGTGAAGGTAACACCAAGCAGTGGGGGTTAGCAGCCAGTAGCTGTTTGGATTACCCTTAGCTAGCAATACAAAAAATGCAGCGGGAGCCGATATATATATATATTTTTTTTTCTTAATTATTTATTTAAATAACTAAAAACAAAATGGGCTTCCCTGTATTTTGATTGCTGGACATCACAGTGCTGTAAAAATAAATCTTTAAAAAAAAAATGACATAGCGCTCCGCGGTATTTTTGATTCTCAGCGCAGATAAAGCAGACAGCTATGGGTTGCCACCCCTCATCTGCCTGTCGTTACCTTGGTTGGCAATCAAAATACAGGGAAGCCGAGGGGGGCGTGGCTTGAGCTTGATGGCAGGCAGACGTGCTCTGTAGGAGCTCTTGCAAGCTGAGGTGGCAAATAACATAGCAAAACCCACCTGGCACTCTCTAACATGCCGGGGAAGAGAGGCACAGCACCACAGACCGGACCACCAGCCCTGAGAAGCAGCAGCGCAGCAGTTGATCGTCTGTTCAAAGGGGGGAAGCTCTCTCCGGTCTCCAGGCCTGCTCCAGTAATGGCACCTGCATCCATGAGGCAGGGACCTGCAGCAACAGCAGCCGTCAGTGGTGGCAGCGGGACAGAAGTGGCGGTGGCGATACATAGCGTGCAGGTACAGGGCGGTACCGTCAGAGATCAGCTGGGACCGAGATCTCTGCTTTCGTCACAGAGACCAGTGGTGCAGGGGTATACAGGAGGTGAGGCTGCTGCACAGAATACTCAGAAGGAGGGGGGCGGTGGAGTTCAGGCCCCACAGCAGAGCTTGATGAGCCAGGCTGGTGAAGAGAGCAGGAGTCTGGGAACTGATGGAGATATGCATGGGGGTAATGAATGCAGGGCCTCCCAGGCATGTCAGGAGTTGTCAGGCTCCCAAAGCAGTCAATCCCCACACAGTCAGGGGAACCAAAATGGAGGTCAGCTCACACAAGGAGTTAACCCAGGAAGCTCCACTGTGGATACAGAGCGCATCCTGCAGCTGCTGGCTGCTCTCCCCACCAAACATGACCTGGACAATCTAGTTACTAAAATGGAGGCGGCACATGAGAGGGCTCTGTCCATTGTGAAAGGGGACATTGATGCTCTGGATACACGCACCACTGCAGTGGAGAATGATGTGTTTACACTATTTGAAAGAGTTAACACACTGGAGCAAACTCTATCCAAAGCCAGTACACACCTGCAAAATGTCGCCATCCTGTTAGATGATCAAGAAAACAGGGGAAAGGCATCCCAGAAGAGATAGCAGCAGCTGCCCTCCTTAAGTCTGTAACTTTAATTTTCAACAAAGTGATGGGAGCTGCAGAGGACTCCACTTATGTGATCGACAGAGTCCACAGAGTGTTCCGCCAGGGGCCGGGTGACACAGCACAGCCGAGAGATGTTCTGTGCAGACTGCATTACTACACGGATAAAGAAGCCATACTGAGGAAGGCATGGGTCCATGGAACTGTCTCTTACAAAGGGTCTGAAATCAAGCTTTTTCCTGACATATCAGCCAGAACCCTGTATATGAGGCGTCAGCTCCTCCCTATTCTACAAAAAATTAAAGAGAAAGGAGCATCTTACAGATGGGGACATCCATTTCACCTAATAGTACGCCACAATGGAGACCAATATCTGCTGAAGCGGCCGGAGGAGGTGGAGGGTCTCTTCCAATTTCTTGATACACCAGCAGTAGAGATCCCTAACTGGCTACATATGGACAGACCCGCCGGGTTACCCCAAAGAAGAAGAGAAGGTGGACGCCGGCGTCCAAGACCTCAGAAGAGTTCCAGGGATCCCAAGCCGGCCGGAGAATCTTCCCAGGAGGAGCCAGATTGAAGACTTGGGTCTGATTGCAGTTTTCTATCTTGTGGTGGGGGGAGCGGGAGATGTGGGAGGATGGCCCCTTATAGGCCGGACGCGAACTTAAATATTGGGTTAATTGCTACTTGAAATGTATTTGTCTCTCTTTTCTTGGGTGGCAGGGAGAGAGGTGGAGAGATTATTATTCCCCCTCTATGCTCTCTTTTATCAGTTTGTGTTCCTCCCTTTTCTCTCTTTTTCTCTCCCTCTTCTCTCTCTCTCTTCCCTCTCTTTCTCCTCTCTCTTCTTGCTCCTCCTTTTCTCTCTCGTCCCTTTCTCTCTTTCTTCTCTCTCTCTGCTCCGTCGTTTCTCTTTCGCCCCTTTTTCTCTCTTCCTCCACTCTCTCTCTTCTTTATCTTTTTCTCCCCTTTCTTCCCCTTTTCTATCTCTTTCGCTCTCCCTTTCACACCCCCTCTCTTTGTCTCTCTCTCCCCCTAAGGGGGTCTCACATGGACCCTTCAATTGATAATGTTGATGGATAGTCTGATAAACGTGCTGTTCTTCTAAGAAATGTGCCTCTCACTGCCCTGTCGTGTAACGGGGGGGGGGGGGTGAGACGTGGGTTTTCAGTTCACTATAATATTGTCATTTCTGCCTCGAGCTTGTTTAGCTTTTGCCCTTGGTCTTCCACGCACCCCAAGGGTGGTTCTCCCATCTGGAGAGCACCAGGTCTCTAAGTTCTTCAGAGACTGCATAGTTTTATTGTGTGAAACTTACTGGCCATTCCTTTAGGCCAGCTGTTACTGTTCATATTTTCTGTCTGCTAATACTTATCGCTTTTTTTTTTTTTCCTCTCTCTCTGCTCTTTCTTCTCTGCTGCTAGTTCTTTTTTCTACCTGATTCTTGATCCCCCCCCCACCTGATCCTTACCCCACTTTCCCGTATCCGGTCAGTGTTTTGTAGGGGGTTCAACACTGTTCCTGACCCAACATGCATAAACCAGGGAACTCTGAGGTGAAATGTGGGACATTGAATGTGAAAGGTTTACATAGCCCGGGTAAGAGGTCTATCCTGGCAAATACGTTAAAAAAATGGGGGTCCAAATTGCTTTCTTGCAAGAAACGTATCTGTGCAAACATAAACCGTTTAAATTGACATCACGCTGGTTCCCTGAGGCGTATCATAGCTTCTCGCCGGACCCGAAGTCCCGAGGTACTAGTATTCTTGTCTCGCGCTCCATCCCTTGGGAATTCATGGACTCTCGCAGTGATGACAGGGGACGGCTATTGTTGGTGAAGGGCAGGATCGCTACGCATATTTACACATTAGCTTCTATATATCTCCCCAATGTGGGGCAAATTGATACCCTGGCCGGATTTGTTGAAACTATGGAGGATTTCGTGGAGGGGACACTCATTATGGGGGGGATTTCAATATCGCTCTAAACCCAGCTCAGGACACCTCCTCGGGGGCCTCTGCACATCCTACATCAGCCCTCCGCAGGCTGCGGTACTTATTACATGAGCAGCAGCTCGTGGACACATGGAGATTGTTACACCCGTCTGACAGGGACTACTCTTTCTATTCAAATGCACATGGTGTATACTCCAGATTGGACTACTTTTTTGTAAAACATAAAGACCTCGAAAGGATCTCCAAAGCCCAGATAGATAGCATAACATTCTCTGACCATGCACTTTGCACTGTGTCTGTGGTGCTACAGTCTCCGTTTCCACAGCAGTGGCAATGGAGACTGAACACTTCCCTACTGGAGGACCCTGAAAGCCTTCAGTCAGTACAGAACTCCCTGACTGAATACTTTACGTTGAACGCGGGTGGGGATACATCACCAACGACGGTCTGGGAGGCCCACAAATGTGTTATTCGAGGGGTTCTCATACAGCAAGGGGCAAGAAGAAAGAGGGAAAGGGAACTAGAGGTCAACAGACTGCTAACACAGCTGAGAGATCTGGAGACACAACATAAGCAAATGCCCTCGGCGGAGGTGGGGGGAGCCTTATTCAAAGTCCGGGACGAGCTACGGAAACTACTCAACAGCAAGGCAAAAGGGGTCCTCAATAGATGCCATAGACATTTTTATGAATACGGGAACAAGTGTAGCAAGACATTAGCGAGAGCACTCAGACAACAACAGGCGACAACCTTTATATCAAAAATTTCCCCTACACACCCTCAGGGATCAATATTACATTCTTCGGCAGAAATTGCGGAGACGTTCCAAAAATTCTATGCATCCTTATATAATTTAGAGACACATGACCCCACTTTGTCAAAATCATCTATTAAAAGTAAAATTTCAGAGTACATCAGAGAAGCAAAAATGCCGCGGTTGACAGACTCCGAGATAGCCGCATTGGAAACTCCAATTTCAAATCAAGAGCTGGTGGACGCAATAGGGTCATCCAAATCGGGAAAGGCACTTGGGCCTGATGGACTCCCCCTCGTATACTACAAAAAACTTAAGGAGATTATATCCCCACACCTCCTGTCAGCCTTTAATTCTAGGGCTTCAGAGGGCTCAACTCCCAATGCAGATTCATTGAGAGCACACATCACGGTAATACCTAAGATGGGGAAAGACCCAACACAATGTGCTAGCTATTGCCCGATATCCCTGTTGAATGTGGATACAAAATTATTTGCTAAAATCCTTGCAAGCAGGCTGGCACCTCTGATCTCTCAAATAATCCACCCAGATCAGGCAGGGTTTATGGCGGGTCGTGAGGCACGTGATAACACAGTTAAGGCCATTAATTTGATATATAAAGCTAAAAGTGGGGGTCTACCCTCTATCCTGCTGTCAACTGATGCCGAAAAGGCTTTTGATAGAGTGGGGATACGGCTGACTGGGGATCTCGGTCTGCTCTACTCTCAGAATTTCCCGTCTCTGCTGTCTTCCATTAGGTGAGACTGTGACAGATGGGGGAAATCATTATTCTCTTGGTTTGGCAGAAGCCAGATTTACAAAATGAATATCTTACCTAGAATTCTATATCTACTGCAAGCGCTCCCAATCAAAATACCCTCAGGATTTTTCAAATCTCTGGAGTCCATTCAGTCCTCCTTCATTTGGGCAGGTAAATTGGTACGAATAAAAAGAGCTATTTTGCACAGGACCAAGTGTAGCGGGGGATTGGGCTGCCAGACATGAGAAGGTATCATTTAGCAGGTCATCTAACTAGAATGATTGATTGGTGCAGGAACGGGTCTCAAAAGGCTTGGATACAAATTGAACAGTCCTTTTCCCCAATTCCCCTCAACAAATTGCCATGGGTGCTCTCGGAGGTCCCTGCAAGCTTGAAAACATATCCAACTATCGGATCAACTGTGAAATACTGTAATACGGGGAAGGTGCAATCAGAAATGTTACCCAGGCAATCGAGCTTGACGCCAATCCTGAGCCATCCTGCCTTTGAGCCAGGCAGAGCGGATCCAGTTTTTCAGTGTTGGGTTCGGGGCGGGGTGGATCGGGTAGAGGACTTTGGAAACCGGGACACCTGGCCGTCGGTAGAGGGATTGGCAGCTAAACAGGATCCCAGCTCACTTGGTCAATGGAGATGCTTGCAACTGGCACACTTTTTCAGTAGCCTTCCAGCCAGATCCCTCTTTCAGCGACCCAAGACACAGTTTGAACAAATATGTATGGGACCAGGCACGATACGGCATTCTCTTTCGGCAGTATATTCGCTCTTATCTTCGCCCCCGGACCAACAAATCCCCCCTTTTGCTTCACACTGGGAACGGGATCTGGGAATCCAGCTGACACCAACACAGTGGGAAAGGGTCTTCAGATTGGCGCACACATCCTCCATCAGCTCCAGGTTTCAAGAGGCTAGCTACAAGCTGCTAACCAGATGGTACAGAGTACCTTCGAGGTTACATGTGATGTTCCCAACGGTTGATCCCATGTGCTGGAGGTGTGGCACAGCAGAGGGCAACATTCTACACGTGTTCTGGGAATGTGAGGCGATCCGGCCCTTCTGGAGGGGAGTGTCTGATATCATTTCACGGGTGACGGGTGGAGAGGAGGAATTGGGACCTGCTGCCGCCCTGTTACATCACTGCGGGACTTCTGAAAAAATATACAAAAAATCTCTGAGGAAATTCCTCATCATGGCGGCGAGAGTGTGCATCCCAGAGAGATGGAGGAGCACGGCACCCCCCTCGCTGGTTCAATGGATCAATAAGGTCAATGACCTCATGTATATGGAGGATCTAACTTCATCATTACACAACTCATATGAGAAATTTTGGGCCACGTGGAGGGAGTGGATGGACTTCCAGCACTCGGAGGACTATGGTGCTCTGGTGGGCAGTGTTGAGGCGGCTGAGGGAACTACAGAAGGTAGTACATAAGCGGATCCCCAGACCCCCCCCCACCCCTTGTTACCCTCACCTGGCCCCTCCACCTCCCAGCCCCCCCACCACCCCTTCTTACCCCTCACCTGGCCCCTTCACCTCCCATCCCCCCCCACCCCTTCTTACCCTCACCTGGCCCCTCCACCTCCCAGCCCTCCCCCCCCACCACCCTCCTCCTTTTCCCCAGTTTCTCACTCTTTTCTATTCTTTGTTTTATTTCTCTTGCTTTCTTTCTGGTCTTTTCCTCTTTCGCTTCTTACTATTCTTGGTGAGTTACGTATGTTACCTGTTAAATGTGAATTTATTCTTTGAAAAAGCTAGATGGAACCTTGAATGTCTATACACCTGAAAGGGGGCATTTGCGGGAACATTTTCTGTCACAATGTAAAAATGTAAAGTGTGCCTTATGTCCTATTTTTTGGTGTGTTGAATGTATCTTACAAAGGTCCATTTGATCTTAAGAACTGTTACGTGTACTGTTAAAGGATTACATTTTTAAATAAAAGAATTTAAAAAAAAAAAAATACAGGGAAGCCCATTAATTTTTTCTATTTAAAAAATAGTTAAAAAAAAAATGACGTTGGGTCCCCCCATTTTTGATAGCCAGCTAGGGAAAAGCAGACGTCTGTAGCCTGAAAACCACAGCTGGCAGCTTTACCGTGGTTGGGGATCCAATATGGAGGTCCCCCCAGGCTCTTTTTTTACAATTATTTTATAAATATTAATAATTACACAAAAAAATTAGGGTCCCCTCCAAATTGGATCACCAGCCAAGGTAAAGCGGACAGCTGTGGTCTGGTATTCTCAGGGTGGGAAGGTCCACAGTTATTGGGCCTTCACAGCCTAAAAATAGCAGGCCGCAGGCACCCCAGACGTGGCGCATCCACTAGATGCGCCAATCCTGGCGCTTCACCCCAGCTCATCCCGTGCCCTGGTGCAGTGGCAAACGGGGTAATAAATCGGGTTGATACTAGCTGTAAAGTCACCTGAGATCAAGCCCAGCAGTTTGTGATGTCATGGCATCTATTAGATACCCAACATCATAAACTGTCAGTACTAACAAAAACAAAAAATCGACAAAAGAAATTTATTTGAAAAAACAGTCCCCAAAACATTTCCTCTTTCACCAATTTATTGTAAGAAAAAAAATAAAGGACTCTGGACCGTCTAGAATATGGCGGGGGAGACACTCAGGGAATGTATCCCCCATTTTCTAGGAGTGCGGACCCTTCATGTGAGGAGTGTGGGTGCAATGAATCTGCACTCACTCTCCCCGGGTCCACAGCAGCAGAGTCCATGTCGTAATGGTTGCTACCAAAGCTGCAATGCCCTGCTCATGAGGTAAGGGCATGCCTAATCAGGAGAACTACTGTAGAGGAAGCTCTGCTCACTGGTATATAGGTGCTCAGAGGTAATAATAGATAAAATTAGTGAGTAACCTCGGCACTCTAAATCTCCCAGACTAAGTCAGTAAGTCACAACAGATAGTAATGCAAAATCACTCTTTATTGGTCCGTATTAAGAAAAAAAAAATTTTCATAAGCATATATGTTTTTGTCCAAAACAAGTTACAAATGACGTTTCGGCCTGAGCCTTCGTCAGATTGGACTTATCTGCATGTAGGCATGAAAAATGACAATAATCAGTATCACATAAGAGTGAGAGAACAATAACATAAACTCGAACAATGTAGAGGTATAATTGGGATGCAGCAAAAAAATTGCAACACAGCAAGAAATGAAACACATGATACAAATGTCATAATACAGTACAAGGACAATATAGAAATGACAAATATGGGGTCAGAGTAGGCTTAGACAGCTCTGGTACGAAAGAGATGTCAATCATAAAGTAACGTGCAGTAGGTGTAGAGCTACATTATGCATGGCAGAGCTAATGGGTAGACCGACCATAGAAAAAGAATGGAGGAAAAAGTGTAGAAAAAGTGTAGAAAAAGTGTAGAAAAAATGGAGAAAAAGTGGAGAAAAAGTGTAGAAAAAGTGTAGAAAAAGTGGAGAAAAAGTGGAGAAAAAATGTAGAAATGGTGGAGAAAAAGTGGAGAAAAGTGTAGAAAAAGTGTAGAAAAAGTGTAGAAAAAATGTAGAAAAAGTGGAGAAAAAGTGTAGAAAAAGTGGAGAAAAAGTGGAGAAAAAATGGAGAAAAAGTGGAGAAAAAGTTAAGAAAAAGTGGAGAAAAAGTGGAGAAAAAATGGAGAAAAAGTGGTGAAAAAGTGGAGATAAAGTGGAGAAAAAGTGGAGTAAAAGTGGAGAAAAAATGGAGAAAAAGTGGAGAAAAAGTGGAGAAAAAGTGGAGAAAAAGTGGAGAAAAAATGGAGAAAAAGTGGAGAAAAAGGGGAGAAAAAGTGGAGAAAAAGTGGAGAAAAAGTGGAGAAGAAGTGGAGAAGTGGAGAAGTGTTTGTTCATGCCAGATGGGAGATAAATAATTTTTTACCAGCGCTGTCATTTACTGTAACGTGATCATCGGTGTACGGTGTATACCTGTGATCACGTGAGCGGAGACCGGAAAAACCGTCCTGAATCATGATCTCCAGGGTCTCAGCTAGCCCTGAAACCCCGGAGATTTTCTGACGCTGGGGGGCGTTATTCACTTATTTCTGCCTGCTGTTTATAAACGGCAGATCAGAATAAGGCTACATTAACACGACCGATTCCATTTTTGTGGTCTGCAAAAAACAGTCCGTTTTTTTTCACGGGTGCATCCGTGTGGCATCCGTTTCCGTTCCGTAGACGGTCCGTATGTCATCTGTTTGTCATCCGTGTGCCTTCCGTTTTTTTTGTGTACTGCAAAAAAACTGAATGAGGGTAAATGCATAAATTTACCCAGGATCCATAGCTTCATCCTACATGAGGCGGTCACATGTTCACTCCAGTGCCATTTTCTTTTGCTTTTCACAGCGTAGAGCGCTCTGGTGATTTTCCTGTGCTTGTGCACTTCATATCAGTCTTTTCTGTCATTTTAAAGGCAGAAAGACACATAATGTCCCACTCTCCTGCATTTTGTAATTTTGCACCCTTTGGTGCCTTTCATGTGGCACTAAGGGGTGCTTAGCTTTGTATTTAGCCAAAAAAATGAAAAAAAAAATGCCGTAGGGTTCCCCCTAGTTTTGTAGCCAGCTAGGGTAAAGCAGACGGCTGCAGCCTGCAGACCACAGCTGGCAACCTCACCTTGGCTGGTAATCCAAAACTGAGGGCACCCCACGATGTTATTTTAAATTAAATAAATAATTTAAAAAAAAAAACACGTAGGGGTCCCCCCAAAATTGGATCACCAGCCAAGGTAAAGCAGACAGCTGGGGTCTGATATTCTCAGACTAGGGAGGTCCATGGTTATTGGACTCTCCCCAGCCTAAAAATAGCAGGCCGCAGCCGCCCCAGAAGTGGCGCATCCATTAGATGTGCCAATCCTGGTGCTTCGCCCCAGCTCATCCCGCGCCCTGGTGCAGTGGCAAACGGGGTAATATATGGGGTTAATACCAGATGTGTAATGTCACCTGGCATCAAGCCCTGGGGTTGGTGAGGTCAGTCGTCTATCAGATACCCGACATCACCAACCCAGTCAGTAATAAAAAAAAATAGACGACAAACACATTTTTATTTGAAAAAACACTCCCCAAAACATTCCCTCTTTAACCAATTTATTAGAAAGAAAAACAAATCCAGGTCTGGTGTAATCCAAGGGGTTGCCATGACGATCCACACTGTCCCAGTCAATGAAGAGCAGGATGTTCCCCATTGGCTGGGAGAGCAGTGCAGTGACCTGAGCTAACATCAATGGGTCAGCCCAGGTCACTGCAGGGGATGACAAGTGCTGCTGTCAGCGAGGTACATTACCTGCGCTGATCTCCAGCACACTGACAGCACCTGTCATTGAGTTCAATGACCGGCGCCTTCACACCAAGTATCGCGAGAGGCCCGTGACGTCACTGCTAGTCAGTCTCGGGTCGGAAGCGAGAGAAGGTGATGTGACAAGCGGCGTCCAAGGAGGACAGTGACAGCGCTGAGGTCGGGATGGCGGGACTTCATCACCGCAGGTAAGCCGAGTGGGACCATGTGTGTGTGTGTGTGTGTGTGTGTGTGTGTGTGTGTGTACGTGTGTACATGCCGTGGGCAGGAGGGGGCGGAGTGAGCTGAGCGGGGAAGTGTCGGCTTCCTGCACGTAACTAGGATAAACATCGGGTTACTAACCAAAGCGCTTTGGTTGGATACCCGATGTTTATCTTGGTTACCAGCTTGTGGCAGGCTGCCAGCGATGGCTCCTGCACACTATAGCTGTAAAAAGCCCTGCTTTTTGCTGCTAGAACCGTTCTCGAACGTATCTAGAACTATCGAGCTTTTGCAAAAAACTCGAGTTCTAGTTCGATCTCGAACAGCCCCCAAAATCACTCGTGCCCCGAACTGGAGAACCTCGAACCGCGCTCAACTCTAATCCCTACCCCTCACCAGGCCCCGGGACAACCAACCCCCCTACCCACAGAGGGGAGAACCAACATCCAAGCTGCTCCCTGTCATCGCTCCCGGGATCCCCGTCCAGAGCAGCGGTGGTGTCACCAATCTCACCACAACCGTGGGTGGCGTCACGGACAATATCCCTAAACCCAAACCACACCCTTTCACTCACGGGCGAGGAACGCCGCTCGAGTCCCCGGGATCCGGCCCACCGCTCGAGCCACCACCGAGCAGCAGCAGCAGCCGGACCCGAGCAGTGGGTGAGTTCAGCGTCCCCTCCTCCACCCGCGACACTTACTCGTGAACAGGGATTCATATGTTCCGAGTAGGTCTGATATCTGTCGCTTCTGTGATGGACAAAGCTGTTCCCCCAGTGATGCATCTTTTACCCTCATTTCCCTTTTGGAGTCCACTAATAGGTCTGGGATCTGGTCCAATTCTGGGACATCTAAAGGCCCCATTACACGCAACGATTTATCTGACGATCTCAGTAGCGATGTGACACGCCCATATCGTAGTTACAATTTGCCGAGATTGCACATACTGTAGGTCATTTATTAGCGGTCACATGTACACATCTCACAAACGACGCAACATCATTCAGCGATATATTGTTTGACCAAGGCGGTCGTGTGGTTGTTGATCGTCATTGGCAGGGTGTCAAACGTAGCAATATGTCTGCTGCATTCTAAACAATGAACAATATTTTGAAACTGAATGACATGTCAACAATCAACGATTTTCAACTTATTTGCTATCGTTCGGAGTCGCAAGTAGGTGTCACACGCAACGATGTCGCTAACGAAGACGGAAGTGCGTCACGAAAACCATGACCCCGACGACATACCATCAAATAAATCGTAGCGTGTAACGCTGCGTTAACTCTAGACAACAAACTGCTAAATTGGTGACCTCTCGTTCCTCATAAGGATTTAGCCTGTTGATGTGGTAGGTACGCTCACAAACACCTGCATGATCCATCGCCACGGTGTAGTCAGTATTGCAACATTTCTTGGTAATGGTGAACGGACCTGCCTATATGGCTTGCAGCTTGTTTTGACATACCAGTACTAGTACTAAGACCTTCTGTTCACAGGCAAATTCTCGTGGTCAGGCAGTGTGGTTTTAACATCATTTTTGCCTTTCCTGAGCCATTTCTAAATTCCCATGGGCTAACGCCATGATGTGCCTCATCCTTTCCCTAAACTTTTGAACATAGTCCAGTATGGGAACCTCTTCTGTGGGGAAGATGCCCTCCCAACTCTCTCGTACCAACTCTAGGGTAAGCAAAAAGGAGCTGCTGCAGGTTTTTCTCCCAGTCCCACCCCTCAGACTCTACATAACGGCTAATGAGCTGCTTAAGCGTTCCGTTGAATCGTTCACATAATCCATTTGTTCCAGGATGGTAGGGGGTGGTGTGCATGGGGCGGACTCCATGTTTCTCCTGCAGGGTCTAAATCAGTTCACTCTAGAACTGTGCCCCCTGGTCAGTCAATACTTCCTGTGGGAACCCTACCCTGCTAAAGATGTCCAGTAGAACTTGAGCCACGTGCTCTGCATTTATGGAGGATAAGGCAACGGCTTCTGGGTAGCGGGTGGCAAAGTCTACTAGGGTGAGGATGAATCTTTTTCCACTGCGGCTGGGGATGGCTACGGGGCCTACTACATCAATGGCAACTCTCTGGAATGGTTCTCCTATCAAGGGCAATGGTTGGAATGGGGCACGACATGGGGCTCCCCCCATACTTTGACACACTGGAGAAGAGGCTCTGTATTTTTGCACTTCTTGAATGACTTTTGGCCAGAAAAAACTGCACAACAGGTGGGACCAGGTTTTTTTGGCCCCCAATGTGCCCAGCCGCAGGAACATCATGAGCTAAATGCAATAGTTGGGGTCAGTATTGCTGGGGTACCACAAGCTGATGTACATTGGTCCTGGGTTTTTCTGGGCAGAATGCGGGCTTTTCCTGATATAAGAGGCCTTTTTCCCATCAATATACCTTCCCCTGATTTCCTCCCCCAGGTTGGGCGGCCACACTATGGGTAAGCTCTAGGGTGGGGTCTGTCAGTTGGGCTTCCCTGAATTTCTTACGATCTATCTCTCCCCAGTCAATGGCCACAGTTGGATCGGATGTACTCACATTCATAGGCTCTGATAAGGAGGCTGAAGATTGAGGAGGAGGGTTCTCTTCGGATGGGTTGGTAAAAAGACCTGCACCAGGATGATGATTGTCTTGGCTGCAGGTGATGGTGGCGACAAACTGGCTTGATAGTCCTTGTCCTAGGTCATTTCCAAAAATAACAGGGGTGGGGATGCCATCCATGAACCCCACTTCAACCTTTCCTTGGTCAGTTCCCGAGTCCAACTGCACTTGTGCCAAAGAGATGTTCGAGCACTGACCCCCCAGCAAGTAAGATGGTCTCTTGGCGGCCAGGTAAATGATGTTCTGTGTGAACAATATCTGGGCTGACCAGGGTGATGGAAGATCCAGTGTCTCGAAGTCCCTGAGCCTGTATATCACCAACATTAACTGTCTGGATGTGGCGATGGAGGTTGGCTGGTGTACGGTGTCCGGCCTGCCGTAGGGTGACGACTGGGTAAACCACTTCCTCAGCTAATGGTGTTTCTCGGAAGTAGCATTCCTTAGGTCTCGTTGGTTCATCTCGGCATATGTTGACTGGTTGGACTGGCAGACAGGCTCCAGGCATGTCTTTGAGGACACTCTTTGGCCATGTGTCCAAGGCGCCCACGCGTATAACAGAGGCGTGGGTTAGACAAGTCACTGGTCCTGTTGGTAAACCTTTGTGTTGTGGGGCTTCTGTGGTGTAATGAGTTAGTCCAGCACGGGAGTCTGGATGTCATTTGGATCCATGGTTGATGGACCTCCTGGGATCGGTGGGCCTAGCGGGCCTCCAGCTGGGTCAGTTGGCTGTAAATTCGTCAGCCAGTCGCACTGCTTGCTCTGAGGTATCGGGCTTCCTGTCAGCTACCCATTCTCAGATTTCCGGGTCCATCTTCTCCAGTGGCTGTTCGAGCACCATCACATCCCGGAGAGCAGCAGCGTAGTGGGCAGCCTGACCATCGAGCCAGCGGTTACAGTGTCGTCGGACTTGACTGACAAATACGACGTATGAGACACCCTGGCGAGAGATGAGGGCACTTTACACGCTGCGATATCGGTATCGATATCGCTAGCGAGCGTACCCGCCCCCGTCGGTTGTGCGTCACAGGCAAATCGCTGCCCGTGGCACACAACATCGTTTACACCCGTCACATGGACTTACCTTCCCTGCGACGTCGCTGTGGCCGGTGAACCGCCTCCTTTCTAAGGGGGTGGTTCGTGCGGCATCACAGAGACGTCACACGGCAGTTGTCCAATAGAAGCGGAGGGGCGGAGATGAGAGGGCGGAATATCCCGCCCACCTCCTTCCTTCCTCATTGCCGGTGGACGCAGGTAAGGAGATGTTTGTCGTTCCTGCGGTGTCACACATAGCTATGTGTGATGCTGCAGGAACGACGAACAACCAGCGGCATGCAGCACCAACGATATTATGAAAAGGAGCGACGTGTCAACGATTTTTGTCACTTTTGCGATCGTTGATCGTCGCTCCTAGCTGTCAAATGCTGCAATGTCGCTAACGACGCCGGATGTGTGTCACAAACACCGTGACCCCGATGATATATCGTTAACGATGTCGCAGCGTGTAAAGCACCCTATAGTCCAGAACTTAGTGTGATGTCTCTCGGGGGTTATGGTAAAAAGGGCCAACAAAGTGTCCTTAATAATTCCGTAGTCCAGACAGTCCTGAGGCCCAAGTGATCGGACAGCCTCCTAGGCCTGGACAGGCAAGCTTGTCCACGGGTATTTTGACCACTCAGCTGTGGGCACCTGGTGCATACGCATTAGCACCTCAAAGTTTTCTAAGTGTTCATCTATCTCAGTGCTGAAATCATTAAACACTGGCATGTCCCTATAACGAAGATGACTTCCTTGGTGGTGTTCTATCCTGAAGGTAGGTGCTGGTGGTAAGGAAATTGGAACTCCCAATACTAATTGCAGAACACCAGCCCTTTCTTCCCTTGAAGCTTCAGGCCCCAATGCAGTCAACAATTCCTTGACTCGGTCTGCTTGGGCTTGGTTTGTTTCCAGACTGTCACTGGATCTAGGATGAGACACACGGTTTCCATTCTCTGATACCACATCAGCGGTGTCCTCATCATCCTCTGCATCATTCTAAGTCTCCCAATGGACAAATTTCTGGATCAAATTTGACCGAGTGGCCATGTTCCTGTATACAATCTTTCGCATTTGGCACAGATCCTGTAGCATCCATTTACTGCTGTGGTCGTAACTTCTTTCCCATGGCTGAGCTGGTGGGGTTGGACATGGCAGCGTCCAAAACTTGAATGCATCCCCTATGGCCTGCTGGGTATGCTCCTGTGCCTCCCTGGTTGTAGAGCCCTGGAGTCTGGATGGTGTCCGCAAACACCAGTGCTCTGCAGGTCCCCTGGATAAACCAGTCTGAGTAGTATCCCACCGCTGCCACCAATTGTGGAGACACGGGGTCAGTAAGTGCTCTCGTCCGCTGGCCCGGCTGCCTTTAGAAAGACAGCATTGCCCAGGGATCATCCCAACTGAACACCCGGCCTCCTTAACCGTGGGCAGAACATTACTCAGACAACACAAGGTGAGGGAATCACAATATTAAGACTTTATTGGATGCCCATATTACTACAATTAACGGCACATAGCACATAACCAGCAAAACCACAAAATGTAACTGGCAACAGTTTCTCACCCTTCCACTGGCTCACCAAGCATTAGAATGTCCATGCTTCAGAGCTTCCAGGGAAACTTACTCCACACCAGCAGGACCCTGCTTTTGGTGGGCACCAACCGAGATTGGAATAATGCCAGATTTAGGAAGCTGTGTGAAGACCGCAAAGCCTGTAGTCAGGTGACAGGATTGTCCCAAGCTGGATTCCTTCCTTAGGTAGTCCTTGATATCTCAGCCGAATCCCTGCATTCGATGCTGAAGTCCATATAGTACTATAATCCAGGTTTGGTTATCCCTCACCAATTGGATCCACAGGTCCTAGATTGGTAGCATATTGCAAGAGTCAACCCAGGCAATGGGCAGTCCTCCTGAGCTCTCCATTCAGACCATTGGGGTCTTCACTATTGGTGGATAAGACTTGGCTCTTAT
Source organism: Anomaloglossus baeobatrachus (assembly GCF_048569485.1). Classification (NCBI taxonomy): domain Eukaryota; kingdom Metazoa; phylum Chordata; class Amphibia; order Anura; family Aromobatidae; genus Anomaloglossus; species Anomaloglossus baeobatrachus. Next base: position 378,965,318 of record NC_134354.1, on the reverse strand, counting down.
TTCATAGATTTCAAACCATATACAAAATATCCCTAGCAGTAATGATCTCTGGCAGACATGAGGGAGAGACAGCAAAGTTACATTGCAATATAATGGGAGGTTTGCATAATTGATTTGTCTGGCTATCTGACCTTCACTGGCCAAGGCAATTACATGAGTCAACAAGAACTGTAACACTAGACTCCTAAAGGTGGTGTCACATATAGTGACGCAGCAGTGATCACGACCAGCGATCTGACCTTATCAGGATCGCTGCTGCATCGTTACATGGTCGCATAGAAAATAATCTCTCAAGATAATTTCATGTACATAATTTCTATATTTTTATTGTCAATTCATCACATCTATAATTACAATACAATAAATATTACAAAATACATTTTATATATAAAGTGCCGGTACTTCACAGACTAATATAAAACCACCCTACCCCATATTGACCTCCTGACGAAGCGGAAGCGAAACGCACGTCGAGGTGCTGGGCGTGTGTTTTTGACCTCTGGGGATTGCCTAATTATCCACGTGTTAACCTCCCATTAGTCTAAGGGTGGCTGCCATACCTTACTATTTTGGCATTTGCTGACAGTTTGCCCTAAAGGTATCTTCATCTCTGCCTAATAGATTAACTATGCTGCCAGGTTTGATATAAGGTATGAATTGAGAATTTCTATCTGACTGAATATATAGGGCTTGTATCTTTTCTACTTGGGGTCAGCCATCCCATTTGATACTGTATTTGCACTTTATATTAATAATTCTATGGTAGTGTAACACAGTTAACCTTTTATGCACCTATTGGTCTGAGTATCTGTGCAATAGTTTGCTTTCTATTCAATTTATATATCATACTGCACCAGTTTGTGGGTTTGGTTTTATGGGGTAGGGTGGTTTTATATTAATCTGTGAAGTACCGGCACTTTATATATAAAATGTATTTTGTAATATTTATTGTATTGTAATTATAGATGTGATGAATTGACAATAAAAAAATAGAAATGATGTACATGAAATTATCTTGAGAGATTATTTTCTATGCAAACTCAATTTTGCTTGCTAGTGCTAATATGGTGAGTTTTGCCATGTTCAATTAATGCTGAATATGGAGTTCTATTTCTTGGTTTGGTTTAATATCGTTACATGGTCGCTGGTGAGCTGTCAAGCAGGCAGATCTCACCAGCCAGCAGCGACCCCCAGCCAGCAGCGACGCGTGAAAGCGTAACTAAGGTAAATATCGGGTAACCAAGGAAAAGCACTTCTCTTGGTTACCCAATATTTACCTTAGTTACTAGCGTCCGCCGCTCTCACGCTGCCAGTGCCAGCTCTCTGTTCCCTGCACTCCTAGCCTGAGTACACATCGAGTTAATTACCCGATGTGTACTCCAGCTACGTATGCAGGGAGCAGGGAGCCGGCATTGGCAGTGTGAGAGCGGCGAATGCTAGTAACTAAGGTAAATATCGGGTAACCAAGGAAAGGGCTTCTTGGTTACCCGATGTTTATCGTGGTTACAGCTTACCGCAGGCTGCCAGACGCCGGCTCCCTGCTCGCTGCTCGCTTCAGCGATGTGTGCTTCACAGCGGGAGAGCAACGAGCAAAAAATGAAGCAGGACATTTAGCAACGACCGGCGACCTCACAGCAGGGGCCAGGTCGTTGCTGGATGTCACACACAGCGACAGCGACGTGACATCGCTGCTACGTCACAGAAAATGGTGACTTAGCAGTGATGCCGTTGTCGTCGTCGCTATGTGTGACACCACCTTAAGAGTCTTGTAGAAACAATGAGGGGCTTCTCCCCGTCTATAAACAAACTATCTTCATGCCTTGCTGAGTTTTAAGAAATTTAACCCATGCTAGGCACTGACAGAGTCCATGTCGTCACAATCGCAGCAAAAGGTGGCGCTACAAAATATTAACTTAAACTGGATGAATAATATTGCATGCCCCATTTAATGGGTGGTAATGGGTGGACGTCAATGAAACACACCCCATTACTAATCCAGTAGTTGAATAAAGAAAAATAACCTTTATTTGCCAAACACCTCCCGACTATATCCTTCATTCACCAATTTATTACAAATTTTAAAAATACAAGTCCGAAGTAATCCATAACGACATCCCACAAAGAAAGACATAAAAAGAGATAATTTTTGAACAAATAAAATCAAGAGCCAACCTCTTTCACCAATTTATTTTCCTGGCAAATCTCTTATCCACGTCCCGCTTAATCCAATAAGGGGGTCCCATGACAATCCCATACTCACTGTCCCAGTTAATGAAGAACAGAATGTTCCCCATTGGCTGGGAGAGCATTGACTGCAGCCTCAGACACTGCTGTGAGAAGCATTGCAGTGAACTGAGATGCAGCCTAGGTCACCGCATGGGCTCTCACAGCAGTGTGTAACCAGTCACAGGCATAACAAGCGGTGACATCATGAGGTTAGCTCAGTTCAATGCCGGGGCAATGAACTCAGCTGAACTCATGACATCAGTGCTCGTCACTGAGTTCCATGCCCATGGATATTCTCAAGTAAAGTATCGCGAGAGCCCATGATATTCCCACATCATAGCCATGGGGCTCTCACGATACTTGGCGTAAGAATGGCCATGGTCATGGAATTCAGTGACGAGTGCTGGCATCATGAGTTCAGCTGAATTCATTGCTGCAGGGATTTGCCAGGAAAATAAATTGGTGAAAGATGGTGTCTCTTGTCTTTATTTCTTTAATAATTTTCCCTTTTTATGTATTTCAGGTTCACTTTTGCGGAACATCGTAGGACGTCGATATGGATTATATCCGTAATTTTTTTGCTGGCAATTCACAAGTTGACATCAACCCCATATAATTACCACGTTTGTCACCACACTGGAGAAATAAGAATAGCCGAGGCAAATCACCAGGATTGGCACATCTAATGGATTCACCACTTCTGTGAAGGCTATGGTCTATTTTTAGGTGAGGAAGTACCCAATAACCACATGCCTCCCCAACATGAGAATACCAGACCACAACTGTCTGATTTACCCTGGCTGGTGATCCAATTTGGGGGGGACCCCCCATTTTTTGTTTAAAATTATAAGCTTAATTTTAAATAAATAATAAGTTAAGTATAGCAACTCATAGCAAAGAATTACCTGAGAATCTGAAACAAATGTATTGTTGCTCTGCACAAAGATGGCCTAGGCTAAAAGATTGCTAACATCCTTTAACTGAGATGTAGTATGGTGGCCAAGACCATACAGCAGATTAACAAGACATACTCCAGTCAGAAAGGCCTCACTATGTTTGACCAAAGAAGTTGAGACGTGCTCTCAACTTCTTAGTCGACCATGGTGAGGCCTTTTCTGAGTGGAGCATGTCTTGTTCAGCATTATATCCAGAGGTTGTATTTTCAGAATAGAGAAATGATTGCTGCCAGAATTGCTGTATAGGCTAAAGGGGTGGGAGGTAAGTCTGTCAGTGCTTAGACCATACGCTGCATACTGCATCAAATAGATCGTCGAACCAGAAGGAAGTGTCATGAGTGTGTTACATCCAGCTGAAACTTTTGCAGTAACTAAGATAAGAAGGTCACAGTGAATAGTGGATCGTAAATCCTCTTTATCATAAGAAGAGTGGATTTAATTTAATTTGGTGTTGAAGGGTTTAAGAGCTCCTTTTGTTATTCTGCTATGATTTCAGTTAGCTCTAATCTCAGCTGCTGAACCTTAATTCCACTCACTTTCATTATTTAAACTCATTCCTTGCTCTCCAATATGCCAGTGATAGTTCTTCTATGCTGACCTCCCAGGAGAAGTTGTCCTTGTAGAAGCTGCGGAAATCCGTTTGTTGTATTGCAATGTGTTTGTCTCTCTCCTCATGTTTTATTGTAGTAGTAAGACTAATGTCTTGCTGCCCAGCTCACTAGCTACGGCTTAGCAATGTGATTGATCCCGAGGGGAAGGACCCTGTGAGAGATAATAGGAACCGCAGGGTCCAGCCTCAGGTAAGTGTTTAGGAGTCCGGCATACCCCTTCTCCTTATTGCCCAGACCTGTTGCACCTGTTTCCCTCCCCTTGCACCACATGCTGGGCATCATTTTGCCTTGGTATGATAGGAAGTCTATTCTAAAGATGATGAACAAGAAACCCTACAAACTGTTTTCGAAGACATGCAGACTAAGGATATATATTGTTGGACCCATGTCTTTTGGTCTGATAAGACCAAAATAAATGTATTTGGTTCAGATGGTGTCAAGTGTGTGTGATGGCAACCAGGTGAAGATTACAAAGGCAAGTGTGTCTTTCCTACAGTCAAGCATGGTGATGGGAGTGTAACGGTTTGTAGCTGCATGAATGCTGCCTGCTGTGGTGAGCTACAGTTCATTGAGAGAACCATGTTTGTCAACATTTTGAGTGACATACTGAAGCAGAGCATGATCCCTTCCCTTTAGAAACTGGGCTGCTGCGCAGTATTCAAACTTGATAATTACCCAAAACACACCTACAAGACTACCACTGCCTTGCTAAAAAAAATTGACAGTAAAGGTGCTGAACTGGCCAAGCATGTCTCCAGATCTAAACCCTACTGAGCATCTGTGTAGCATCCTCAAATAGAAGATGGAAGAGCGCACGGCCTCTAACATCCACCAGCTCTGTGATCTCATCATGGAGGAGTGGAAGGGAAACCAAGAGCCAACCTAAGAAGTTCTAGTGAACTCCATGCCCAAGAGAGTTAACGCAATGCTTGAAAATAATGGTGGCCAAACAAAATATTGACACTTTGGGCACAATTTTTGTATTTCCACTTAAAGGGTGTACTCACTTTTGTTGGCAGTGGTTTATACATTAATGGCTGTGTTTTAAGTTATTTAGCGGGCACACCACATTTACAGTGTTATACAAGCTGTACTCTGACTACTTTACATTTTATCATATTGTCGTATCTTTAGCGTTGTTCTATGAGAATATATAAAATTAATTAAAGAAATGTGTGGAATGTTCTAACTTTTGTGATATACTGTATGTGTGTAATAATTACAGTCCATATCTAGTATAGTTTTCTAATTTTCCTATAACAAGCAGAGAACAAAAAAATCCAAACTGCTAGTCATAAGTCTTTATATGAAACATCTGCCTCGTTACCCTTAGTAGGTTTTATTTTTTCTATATAGTTGTAAATCAGACAGCAATATACTATAAAGCTTTGTTTACCAGTGATAAAGTAGGTACCATAGCATCTGTTGCTGTGTTCAGCACAGATCCTTAGAGATCAGGCTTTATGGATGGCACATCTTTGTGCTATTCTATGAAATTGTGCCAAGCAGTCAATTTTCAAGTAAATGATAGTGCCTACTGTACATTCAATCTCTTATATGGCTTGGATCTATACAAAACTTGCAGTACCCACAACAGCCTAATATCAAAATTAATAGCAGGTATATAGAATCATTATTGTTCCAGCACACCAAACTATGGCGTGTGTTTCATTCTTATTACGATTATTTTTCATGTTATTATGATTATAAATTGTAATGTGAGGTTGATGGTATGACGAGCAATATTTCTGACTCTATTAAATGGTTATTAGTGTCGTAAAGCGTCTGAAAGCAGATGTGTTAACTCTTGTGACATGGCTCTTTTAGTAACAATATAATAATATAACATAATATATTAATTTAATATAACAGCACTTGTACATCTTCTTTGAGAGCACTGTGGAATTTATCCATTATTCACCCTGACATGGGTAAATTAAAATTTGTTTTTTACGACTTCTTTGGTCTATGATTTGTTCTTAAAGATTCTCACACTCTTCAATCAGTGCTGATAGATTTGGAATGTATAGTGAAACACCTAGAGGTAAGAAGCCTGGCAAAAAAACTGTAACCATTAATTTAGCCATTTTAATTTTTTTTTTAATAGAACCTACAAGTATTTTGAAAAATATACAGTCAGGAATGGTGACAGATTCTCAATTATATTTCTGAAAACCTTTATGACTAATTTATTAAAATATTCATTAGCTCATTCTTGGTAAGTTTGTAGAATTTATGTATTGTTCAACACTTGATATACTGGTAAGCCCTTTTAAACTATTTTCTAAACCCGACATATTCTTAGTAATCTAGTGCAAACTGTTAAACAAGAAAAATATTTAAAGGGAACCAATCACCAGGATTTTCATATACAACCTAAAGCAAGTGCTTTACTGGCACTATTAGGCTCATTCTATACATACCATTACTGGTCAGCTTGGATGATTAGGTTTTGAAATCCAAGAAAGTAAAGTTTATAAAATCTTCAGCTTCTTGAGTGACAGCAGCTGAGGATCAGATAATATCTGGGGGGGAATTCATAGTTATGACCTCTCCCTGTTAGAATTAGCAAACGTATTATACCATGATTTGCAGGACCTGTGCTGAGGTTATACCCATGTGACCAAAAGGTATGGGGCCTTAGCCAACAGAAAAATTTTGCTGCCTGAAATTAGCTTCAAGGCTGAGACCCCACCCCTTCTGGTCACAAAGGTATGACCTCAGCACAGGTCCTGCAAGCGAAAGTAAATCAATTCTATAATACTTATGCTAATTCTAACAGAAGGAGGGATAACTATGAATATCCCAACAGCTCTTATCTGATCCTCAGCTGCTGTCACTCAAGAACCTGCGGATTTTATAAACTTTACTTTCTAGGATTTCAAAACTTAAACATCAGAGCTGACCTCTAAAGGTATGTAAAGAATCAGCCTGACAGTGCCAGTATAGCCCTGGATTTAGGTTATATATGAAAATTCTGGTGATTGGTTCCCTTTAAGTCCAATGGATGCCTTAACAAATTCATCACTCATAGTTTCCCAAGGCTTAATAAGTATATCTAAACATATATGTCAATTCGCACCTGTTCACATTAGAAAGGTAGGATGTGCCATCAGTCTTTTTCTTAGATTACAGGGTTATTCCATATGATTGAGCACTCCTGCTCTTCAGCCTCAGGTGATTTTAATTCTCCATTTGCAGGTTCCTATCCACCTATAGATTGTAGGTTTTCTAAATCCAAATAGAGGCATTAGTTTGAAAGGTACCCAAAAAGATGAGGTTGGCTTGCTACTGGCTGTTAGGCTCAAATAAAATTTTGGGTGCTAATTATCTCAATTTGTACATGTTTTTTTATAGCAGTAATGCATGTCTATATTCCCCTATTCATTGTTTCACATATCTTGGCACTGCCGAGTGCACGTGTCTCCTTTTTGTTACTATGTTTCATATTTAGTTTGCACCTGTTCATATTAGAAAGATAGGATGTGCCATCAGTCTTTTTCTTTGATTGGATTGTAGTGACATAAGTGCCTATCAGCCACTCACCAGCCATTGTCCATAGACTTCTATGTTTATAAAAAAAAAGTATTTTTTTAATGGCATGACAAATTGTAATTATAGTAAAGCGAGTAATAATGCAATTCAAGAAAGTTAGGGGAACATGTACAGTATATATCAGAGAATAAAGAATTCACTGTTAATAGTTTAAAGACATTTTCCACATTGAGAAACGACTGCTTGTTAGAATTGTCCCTTGCCAGAAAGCTTATGACAAAGTATCCCACTGCTGTAACCCCTAGTGATGAGGTGTAAACTTGGCAGTGTTTTATTTTCCTACAGGTACACTATAGGATAAATCAAGAAATAGAGAATGTTTATTTAAACTGGTTTACTATCTGTGCACTGCAGGATAACAGAGGTCATTCAAAGAGATAGCATCTTTGCAACCATCCTACACGTTGGTCAAGAAATAAAAATCCTGAACAGAGGACACTTTCTATTAATATTTTAATATATTATTAATAGTGATGGCAAGCGTGCTCGACACTGCTCGGTGCTCGATCAAGCATCAGAGTGTTCAGTGCATGCTCAGTGCTCATCATAAGAAAAGGTAGAACCGCAGCACAAGCTGTTTTTATAAAAGTCCTTCCTTTATTAAGCTCCATCCGCCATCAAGTGGGTGCATTTGACATCATTTGCCAACTCCCGTTTCCTGTCCGCATTCCAAGTGTTCCCCTCGGCTAAAGTAACTGAGGTTAGTTACTCTTAAGCCTCCGTTCTGGAAAAGAGAAGAAGAGGGACTCAAACAGAACTAATCATACAGTAACTTAGGCCAGGGGGACATCTAGACGGCATACATGGAACGGACGTTGCGGGCGATGCTGGTTGCACCCCCCCCATGTTGCAGTGTGTGAACTGTGTGCAACCTCACAATATCCATACAGTATAAACACTGTGTGCAGAATTATTAGGAAAATGAGTATTTTGATCACGATACTTTTTATACACGTTGTCCTACTCCAAGCTCTATAGGCTTGAGAGCCAACTACCAATTAAGTTAATCAGGTGATGTGCATCTCTGTAATGAGGAGGGGTGTAGTGGAATGACATCAACACCCTATATAAGGTGTGCTTAATTATTAGGCAACTTCCTTTCCTGTGGCAAAATGGGTCAGAAGAGAGATTTGACGGACTCTGAAAAGTCCAAAATTGTTAGATGTCTTGCAGAGGGATGCAGCAGTCTTGAAATTGCCAAACTTTTGAAGCGTGATTACCAAACAATCAAGCGTTTCATGGCAGGGTCACAAGAAACGTGGTTGGCAAAAAAGGCGCAAACTAACTGCCCATGAATTGAGGAAAATCAAGCATGAAGCTGCCAGGATGCCATTTGCCACCAGTTTGGCTATATTTTAGAGCTGCAACGTTACTGGAGTATCAAAAATCAAACAGCAACAGTCATATGAGACAGATAAGCCACTTATGATTAGTACAAAATAGCAAATGTGTAAGAGGCTAAAATATAACTTTTAATCTATTCTCATAAAATCTTAGATTAAGACACAGGGGTAACCTGTAGCTCTCTGGATTGAGTGGGACAGATAAAGCCCAGATCCAGGAGCCAATAATATAACAAAATTAACAAAAAAACACAGCATACAAAACAAATAATTGAGTATGATAGTTGTTACTCCAAAAGAGACAGTGGTCCCGTACGTGAGTACCTAAAAAATTACCAAAAAAAAAAAAACTCAATATAACAAACATATAGTGCATAGGTGATCCTCAAAGAGGAAATCACTCAAAACAGGATTCTAGAATGAGTTAGACTCGATCTCACCCATTCCTCGCAGCTTGGGGTATACAGGATTTTCTCCACACGGGTCCGCACAGCATCCAGCTGGCCCTACAATGACCCTAGGAAATCTTAGTAATGCCTGGTACCCCAAAAGCTTCTGCCCTTACAAGGGCAGACCACATCTAGCCCTCTCTTAGTGCCCCTATAATGTTCCTGGCCCTCGTACCGATGCATTTCATCACTTTAGAATCATCAGGGGACTCCGGTAGCACATCAGAGGTCAGAGATCCTATACCCAAGCTCATATAGATAGACAATGGAGCCGAGGCACACATAGCAGAGGGTATATAAGCATAGTGAAACCAATCATAGCTTGCACTCAATTGAATAACTCACCAATGGCCAGTGTCATCCCCAGGTGTTCATATTCAGCTGAACGTTATTGCTCTCCATAGGTGTAAACATCCGCGCTATGTACGAGCACATGGTGAGTGGATATAGCGTGCGTTCCAAAACAAACCACATCCGGTGTATGCATCACATCCGGGATAGTTCAGGAAGTGAGCCAGGAAGCCTATCAGGCAGTGCTTAACATGCGCGCCTGTCAGGAGCTCCAATCCATGTATTGCTTCCAGACGTGTCCAAAGAAAGGGGCGTGTATATTGACATGTGACGTAACTCCACCCATCCAACACTCTGCGCAGACTCCACGAGTGGAACGCATATATCCGCGTTCCACTCATCTAAGGAGATGCCGAGTATAGGGGACGTCACATCCACAAGCGGGCGCGTCAGCACGCACACCACGTGTATTTTAACACGTCCAATAGTGTGCTACGCTCGCCCTGAATTAGAGCCGCCCATCTCCACCTTCCAACCCCCCAGATATATAACCAGTCTGGAGGAGATGAGGAGTGTAGGGGACGTCACATCTCCAAAGGGGCGCGTCAGCAAGAACACCACGTGTATCTTAACACGTCCAATAGTGTGCTGCGCTCGCTCTGAATTAGAGCCGCCCATCTCCACCTTCCAATTCCTTAGACATATAATCAGTCTGGAGGGGCGTTACTAATGGATATTAGGTGCGTCCCCTTTATAGGCGTATCATGGCACATCACATGCATTCCAAATGTACCGTGCAGTGTATTGTATACGTTCTAAAATGGGAACGCCCACTTCCCCATTCTACACCCTTTTATAACTCTCTTGGGTCTGGGGGGGCATTACCAGTGAACGTTCCAGGGCAGCCCCTATGTACCCATATATGTGGGCACATCTTCATATCTTTCAGGAGTGCCCTACAAAACACTGTATAGGGTTATTGTTTGGAACTAATAAGTCCACATTTTAATAAAGTAGAGAGGGTGCAAAATACAGATGATGTAAAGTAACCCCAACCCCTCTCATGGGAACAATAACATTGCGTCTTATATGTATAGAAGATCTTACATATCGCACCATTAAGATGCAAATTATATTATACAGCTGAATTAGGGGATACACTGTTACATATATGTGCCACAATTGGCATTTTATTATATAATTGGTTTAGTATTATCAAACCCAAATAAAGCAAGTGACATACAGGTTAGGTATCAGATAAGGAGATGGATATCACTTCATCAATCCTATACTATAGCGGTTACATATCAGAAAAGGCAAGGCTATCTTTGGCGGTAGTCCACCAGGACCTAGATGAAACTGGCAAATTGTAAATGCTCGTTAAGTCCCTGCGGGGAAAGGGTACCCAGGATAAATATCCATTTAGTTTCTTTTTGAAGAACTTTTTAATCCCAATTCCCTCCTCTTTTGGGTTTTGGGATCAAATCAATGCCAACGAAGCGTATCACTGAGGGGTCCCCACCATGTTTGGCCCAAATATGTCTGGCCAACGGTTTATCTCTCTGGTGTTCGATATCACCAAGGTGGTCACCCACCCTGGGCCTGAACTCACGGATGGTTTTACCCACATATTCAAGTCCACAGGCGCAGGTAGCCTTGTATACCACTCCCTGAGAGCGGCAGTTGATGAAATAGCGTATCTCGAAGGTTCTGTTGAGGACATTGCTCCTAAAGTTTTTTCCTACTTCCAAAAAAGGACATGCGATGCACTTGGAGCATTTATAGCACCCTTTTATTTCTCTAGATAGCCAGTTTGTTTCCTGACTTCTCTCAAAATGGCTATGTACTAGCCTATCACCAAGGGATCTTCCTTTTTTATAGGTGATTAGCGGTCAAGGGGAAAGTGCAGGGCATATATCCCTGTCCATCAACAGAACAGGCCAATGTCGTTCAAGGATTTTCCGGACTTCCATGGCTCCATTATCAAATGTAGTGATAAACCGTGTGATATTCTCCTCAGAACTTGGTTTCTGCCGGTTAGCTAAAAGTTCTACTCGGGGGGTATTTTTATCCTCATGATACGCTTTTTTCAGAATTTCTTTAGGGTAACCTCTTTCTTTGGGGTATTCAGAAGGATTAAATGTTTTTTACAGGTATATGGAAAAACTTTTTTAATGACAGATTATACCTATTTCTAAAATCACACTTTATTAGAATAATTTCTTTAAAATCACAAACTCAACAAAAACTACATATAAATACCTAAACACCATATAGTGGCTGTCAAGTGTCAATATTCCCAGAAAATATTGTCAAAAAAATCCAAAAAATCAGAAAAAATTAGTAGAAAAAAATTATATATATATATACCACAGAGAGGAGAAGAGACCTTCGGGTGGCTTTACAGAGTAATCAGAATATCCCCAGATGACTAAAGGGATATATTAGTATGGTTCTGTTCCTTATCCCTAGGGCTGTTTGTCTGCCTGTCAATGGAGTACACCCTTATTTTTACGGTGCCCCCATTCCTCAAGGGCTTTCCCTTTTCTGTCCCTTTGTGGGTATACAATAAATCAAAAAAATTTTGATTGAAGGTTAGTCCTCTTCCTCCTGTTTCTGCGTGATGACAGTCCACTAAATGAACATCTTGTGTGTAATCACTTATACCCCAGAATAAGCGTATAGTCAGGATTAATTACAATTTATTTCTTAACTGTCCCTAGATCTGTACCCTTCTTATCAATGGAGTACATTCTAATTTACACAATGCCCCCATTCCTCGGCGGCTGTCCCTCATTAAATTGCTGCCTTAAACAATGATGCAACATAGACCAGAGGTATGGGACCAAAATGATTTTCATCAGCTGACTTATCTGATATTTTTCCGGAGTCTTAAATTATCTACCATATCAATAAATGGACAAATTTGAAACTCAAGTACCTAAACACCATGTAGTGGCTGTCAAGTGTCAATAATCCCAGAAAATATTGTCAAAAAAAAATCAAAAAAAATCAGAAAAAAAAATAAAAAATCAGAAAAAATAATTAGAAAAAAATTATATATATATATACTACAGAGAGGAGAGGAGACATTCAGATGGCTTTACAGAGTAACCAGGATATCCCCTGATGACTAAAGGGATATATTAGTATGGCTCTGTTCCTTTTCCCTAGGGCTGTTTGTCTTATCTGATATTTTTCCGGGGTCTTAAATTGTCTCCCATACCAATCAATGGACACATTTGAAACTCGACGCGTTTCCCTCCATCTCCATCATGGACAGAGTTCCTCAGGAGATTCAAAAGCTGGGCATAATAGCCACCTAGAGATAAGTTTTTATCAGAGTTACAATTTATTCTTAGCGGGATCCTAACAAAGAACCCCTTACATTTAGATTCAGAAAAATATTAAATTAATTTCCATGCATCTCCCCCCACAAACAGCTCCTTAATACATTATTTCATTTTAGTTTTTATATCTGGTTTTATTATTACCTTAATCGATATTGTTTTTAAAAGAAAACCAGTCTATGTCTTAAATACATTTATCTTAAGGCTCCCATATGTAGACTCATAGCCCTTACCTTCAATGAAGTGCTCTCCATGGGTCAAAAAATGGTCTGAGACACCAGGAGTAAAGCATGTGGGTTTAAATAGTCAAAGTTCCGCCCTCATTCAGTCATGTGTCTTTCTTTAAATTTGTCACGAAGTGCCCTTGACTGAATTTCAAAGACTCGTTTGTCAGAACAGTTCCTCCGTAAACGGAGATATTGGCCCTTTGGAATTCCTCTCCTCAGGTGGAAGGGATGATTACTGTCCCACCTGAGGAGGGAATTCGTAGCAGTGGGCTTATAGTAGGTCGATGTGGAGATTTCACCCCTTCCATTCTTTTGGATAAAAATGTCAAGGAAGGGGAGAGTTTCTGTCTCGATGACATGAGTGAATCTGAGGTTGATATCATTCTGATTGAGGCCCGCTACATAGTCAACTAGCTCTCCTCTTGAGCCATTCCACACAATCAGAATGTCATCTATGTAGCGGGCCCATACCTCAAACTTTGATGTCATTTCTCTCCTTTCTTCAACAAAAATCTGTGTCTCCTCCCACCAACCCAGGAATAAATTTGCGTATGAGGGAGCACAAGGGCTCCCCAGAGCAGTACTCCTGAGTTGGTGGTAGATCCGCCCATCGAAGGTAAACACATTCCTCTTCAAACAAAAATCCAAGAGTTTAAGAATAAAGTTGTTATGATTAGAAAATTGGCAACCGCGTGTATTCAAAAAATACCGCACTGCCTCTAAACCTTTGGTGAGCGGTATTGAGGAGTAGAGGGCCTCCACATCAACACTTCCGAGGAGAGCCCCCTCATTGACTGAAATCCCCTCTAGTTTTTGTAAGAGATCGGGAGTATCTTTTACAAATGATGGCAAAGCCGACACAAAAGGTTTTAAAATCCTGTCGAGGTAAATGCCACAATTTTCAGTCAAACTGTTAATCCGGATACAATGGGCCTCCCCTTCAAAGGGCGGAGGCCCTTATGTATCTTTGGTAGGCAGTAGAATGTTGCCATTACTGCCTCCTTTTGATACATAAACTCATACTCAGTTTTGTTGATTCCTGGGGTCTGTAGGCCCTCGTCCAAAATATCCCTCAATTCCTCCAGGTATACCTTCAATGTGTTTGAGGAGAGTTTTTCATATCCGGTTTTGTCATTAAGGATGCTTCTACACATCTCCACATATTGATCGATATCCATGACAGCCACATTACCACCCTTATCACAGGGTTTAATGATGATGTGGCTGTCATGTTCCAAATTCCTAAGGGTTTCCATCTCCACCCTTGACAAATTGTACTGGATGTAGCTAGAGGATTGTGAGATTTTGCAGATCTCCTTGGTCACTAATTCTTCAAAAATATCAATGGCAGATTGATCACCCAAAGGAGGGGGAAATTTTGTACTTTTACATTTGAGATCCATGAAGGGTCCGTGACCATAAAGGTTAGGATCAATAGTGCCAATGCTGTCCAACAACCTAATATCAGGTAGTAGGTCCGCAGGAATATCCAACTCCTGACACAACCTCGCATCCTGTCGTAGGAAATGTTTTTTCAATCTTATTTTACGTAGGAATAGATTTAGATCTTTGACAGATTCAAAAGTGTTGAAATTAGAGGTGGGTACGAAAGAGAAACTTTTTTTAAGCAAGTCCATCTCTGCTGAGTTCAAGACTTTTTTTGAAAGGTTAATGACCTGGATGTTAGAGGTTACTTTTGGAACTGTTGGAACCGGCTCCTGAGAGGGTATGGTTCTAAAAAAGAGGTGGGTGAGATATTATTTGTCCTCTCTCTGGACCTTTGACCTTTCCTTCCTCTCCCTCGCCCCCTATTCCTGCCGTTCCTTTGTCGTCTATAGCCTTCACCATCTGAAAAATCAGTGTCTCCTGACAGGCGCACATGTTAAGCGCTGCCTGATAGGCTTCCTGGCACACTTCCTGCACTATCCCGGATGCGATGCATACACCGGATGTGGTTTGTTTTGGAACGCACGCTATATCCACTCACCATGTGCTCGTACATAGCGCGGATGTTTACACCTATGGAGAGCAATAACGTTCAGCTGAATATGAACACCTGGGGATGACACTGGCCATTGGTGAGTTATTCAATTGAGTGCAAGCTATGATTGGTTTCACTATGCTTATATACCCTCTGCTATGTGTGCCTCGGCTCCTTAGTGTATCTATGTGAGCTTGGGTATAGGATCTCTGACCTCTGATGTGCTCCCGGAGTCCCCTGATGATTATAAAGTGATGAAACGCGTCGGGACAAGGGCCAGGAACATTATAGGGGCACTAAGAGAGGGCTAGATGTGGTCTGCCCTCGCAAGGGCAGAAGCTTTTGGGGTACCAGGCATTACTAAGATTTCCTAGGGTCATTGCAGGGCCAGCTGGATGCTGTGCGGACCCGTGTGGACAAAATCCTGTATACCCCAAGCTGCGAGGAATGGGTGAGATCGAGTCTAACTCATTCTAGAATCCTGTTTTGAGTGATTTCCTCTTTGAGGATCACCTATGCACTATATGTTTGTTATGTTGAGGTTTTTTTTGATAATTTTTTAGGTACTCACGTACGGGACCACTGTCTCTTTTGGAGTAACAATTATCATACTCAATTATTTGTTTTGTATGTTGTGTTTTTTTGTTAATTTTGTTATATTATTGGCTCCTGGATCTGGGCTTTATCTGTCTTGCTCAATCCAGAGAGGTATAGGTTACCCCTTTGTCCTAATCTAAGATTTTATGTGAATAGATTAAAAGTTATATTTTAGCCTCTTACACATTTGCTATTTTGGAGTATCAAAAAGCACAAGGTGTGCCATACTCAGGGACATGGCCAAGGTAAAGAAGGCTGAAAAAGACAACCTTTGAACAACAAACATAAGCTAAAACATCAAGACCAGGCCAAGAAATATCTTAATAAAAACAAAAAAACAATAAAACAAAAAAGTGAGCCGGAGTATGAGATGGTATACATAGAGCTTGTGAGACCATGTTCACACTGACCATAAGACAAAGAGAAACCAAGGAAAAAATGTGAAAACATACCCTGCTGTAACTAAATAAAAGCATAGTGCATATAAACATAGGATACTTAGTAAACACTGTTTTTGATCAAAAAAAGCATAAAGCTATCCCACCAAACGTCAAGGTGTACCCAGTTGGGATAGTACCTACACTCTCTAATTAAAACCTTACCATGGGTCTAAAGTAGACCTCAATGTGGCTAAGGGCTGAGAGTGACCGGGTCCCAACAGGACACACAGTCAGGGGATGCGGGCAGGCGGCGTTGATCGGCACACATATCAGCTGTTTTCAACAGCTGACATGTGTGCCTACATGTTACGAGTGGAAACGCATTCCACCCGCAAAATTAACCCCTTACATCTTGCCGCCAAAGTCTGGCAGCGAGATGTATATACACGCGGTGAAGATTTTCACTTACCGCCGCCCCCACCGGAAGTCACGTGAGTGATCACGTGACTTTCGGTGGTTGCCATCGTAGCACAGGGTCATGTGATGACACCTGCAGCTATGACGTTTCACTTTCGTTTTCACCCGGCCCGGAGGCCAGGGAAGCAGGAAGTGACTGTATCTGCTATTTATAGCTGTGATCAGCAGATAGATAAGAGCAATCTGATTGCTGATTACTATAGCATCCTAGGAGGACTAGTAAAATAAAAAAAAGTAAAAAAAAGTTTTAAAAAATAAAAAAAAAACCTAAAAGTTCAAATCACCCCCCTTTCAACCATTGAAAATTAAAGGGTTAAAAATAAATAAATATACACATATTTGGTATTGCTGTGTTCAGAAATGCCCGATCTATTAAAATATAAAATCAATTAATCTGATTGGTAAATGGTGTAGTGGCAAAAAAATTCCAAACGCCAAACTTACGTTTTTCTGGACAAGCTTTTGAATTTTTTTAACCCCTTAGATAGAAGTATACCTATACATGTTTGGTGTCTACAAACTCGCACCAACCTCAGGCATCATACCCACACATCAGTTTTACCATATAGTGAACACCGTGAATAAAACATCCCAAAAACTATTGTGCCATCACACTTTTTTTGAAGTTTTTCCACACTTGGAATTTTTTTGCTGTTTTGCCGTACACCATATGGTAAAACTTATGATTTCATTTAAAAATACAACTTGTCCCGCAAAAAAAAAGCCCTCATATGGCAAGATTGACAGAAAAATAAAAAAGTTACGGCTCTCGGAAGAAGGGGAGCAAAAAACAAAAACGCAAAAACGGAAAGTGCCCCGGGGCTGAAGGGGTTAATGTGTTATGTATGTCATTCATGTTTGTCCTCCACTGCCACCCACTGGTCAGGCCCTTCTGCTGCCCTGTTTCTTTTTTTGTCCAGCCCATGGGAGTGTCTACTGCCCTGTTTGCACCTCACTTCCTGGCATCCATTTTAGTTTTTTCCAGTGCTTGTGAGAATCACATCATCCTCATTTGGGCTGCAGAAAGGTAAAGTCTTTTGATCTTAGAGGCTCCAGAGACAAGCATCACAAGATGACCACAATGCCAGGTACCCGGACCCCTGTGCAAAAGCATGTCCTTAGCCTTTGGAGAAAATAAAGCACTGTTGTTTCATCTCAGTGTGTGCACATTTAATCCATCAACTCTGGAGCGCTCTGGTCCTTCCTGCCTCCCCTAGTGGAAACGAAGGTAAGATTCTCACACCATCCCATGCCTACATACCTTCAATTGCCTTTAAGTGGGGACAACACATTTATATTTTGCTTAAAATACAAAGGAAATATGTCATCTTTAACTTTATGACTTCTAGAGATCATTTCATCTTAAATTTGTCTATCTGTTCTCAATAACAGTAATTTTAACCAGATGTGCCTAAAGTTTTACATGCTGCTGTATGTAAAAGATTTTATTAAAAACAAATTACATACAGATTGTATATGCATAGCTCACAGATTTCATATGGATGCCAAGTGAGAAAAAAATTGTACACTTACATAGCACTTGCATATGTACCGCCCCGGGGCTCGGCCGGCTGCCGAGTCGCTTGGATCCGTGCTCGTTGGTGGGTGGCTCGAGCTCTTCCATGGACCCGGGGGTCACGTCGCTCTAAAAGGGGGTATGGCGCTACACGTAGGGACTTTGGTGGGGAGGTCCACGGCCTGAGCCGCGGTGGTTTGCAGGGGGATTTAAGTTCGTGACGCCACCCACGGGTTGTGGTGAATGGATGGACACCACCGCTGCCGTTGACTAAGCTCCCGGGGATGGTGTTGCACAGCTTGGTGTTGACTCCCTCCGTGGGTAGGGGGATGATGGTCCCGGGGACCCGAGGGAGGTGCTGAGGCGAGGGGATGGATGCGTGCTGGGGTGCTGGTGTGGTGCGGCGCGGTTCGTGGCCCGAAGGCACTGGTGTACTCACTATGATAAAACACACTGGAGTCTCTGGTAAACCAAACAAGATGATGAATGGTGCCCGCAGCTGGCTGCAGCTTCCCCTTAACAGGTTGGTGGGTTCTGCCTTTTTCCTGCACCTCTTTAGTGTAAACGTTATGACTCTTATGCCTAAGCAATGGTAGTCTGCTCCCCGGCTTGCTGTATGTTGGGAGAGCGCTGTGTGCCCGCAGACACTGGCCCCTTGGGTCTCTATGCCTTGGCAGTGGCTTTACCCTAATGGTTGGGCTGTTGTCTTCAGTCGGGTCTTGTGTGGGAAAGGTCTTAAAGTGCAGTCCTCAATCAGTTGATTTGACTTAGCCTAGTTGTTTCTGGGCCTCGTACTGGGTATGAGTACCCCTCCTGGTGCTCCGGTTTCCAATCGGTTCCCCAGTTCGGTACCAGCGGGCCACCACCCGTCCCCGGTCCCTATGGTTCCACCGGCTGTAATCCCAGCTCCTGCAGGTGGCCACCACCATCTGCCTCCTTGCCAGAGGTGACTGGGCTCCAACCCAGACACCTAGTGTAGACTTTGGCAGACCTGAGCACAGGTCTGCCCTGGAACTTGACTCTCCTCACTTCCTTCCACTGTCAAAAACTCATCTCCACTGTTTCCCGCCTCTGGGCCTGTGAACTCCTCGGTGGGCGGAGCCAACCACCTGGCTCTGCCCCCTTGACGTGAACATCAAACCCGGAGTGTGGTGACAAAGGTTTGTAGTTTGGCCGCTGTTACCTTTCTAAGGGGAGGGGGTGTGTGTGTGTGCACGGGACTACCTGGGACGACCTGACTAGTCCAGGGCATCACACATAGCATATGGAAAGACATACACAATATACTCACCAAACTTTTCTGTCTGAGAATTGAACCGATTTTTTATACGTAGATGTGAGTGAACCCTAGACCAATGATAGTTCCTTGTTTGAAATGTTGCATTTCACTGCTGTTGGATTAATTTACTGGTATTTACTCTGTGTATATATATATATATATATATATATATACTGTATATTTAGTTTCATTATTTGGGTTTAATATATTGTGTCTTGGAGATAACTAATAAGTAGAAATAGCTTTAAAGTGAAGCAAACACACACAGTATGTTGGATCCGGTAAAAAAAAAAAAAAAGTTCTATAATGCTTGGATAAAAAAATACTGATCTTTTTTCATCTAATTCATGTATACCTATTTAGAAAATATACAGTAAAAGCCTTATTTGTCCCGCGAATAGCCATTTGTAAAGGAAGAAATGTTAAAAAGTAGCATCTTTGTTGTTTATGGCATGTAAAATGTGTGTTTAGACATCAAATTCAAACCTCTCAACTGGACTTTTATATGCTGTAGTACATTTAATGCTGATTACACATTGCTTCTTCCAATGCCATCAAATGTTAGCCTCCAGTATGAGGGCACACTACAAACAGGCAGCTGATACAGTTTTCTAATTCCAACATAGTATGTGACAGCAGTATGATCCATGGGGTCCAGCTGTGGTGCAATTACACAGTTTCACAGCCCGTCAGCTCTGGATCAACTCTAACATTCTTGTCTTAATAGCTTTCAATAGCTATCAAATACTAATATTAATAATTCAAGAGGAAGCAATGCAACTTAGAATTTAAATAATCTACAACAGTTTGTTGTAAACCATGCAAGAAATAATAATGTCTGCTGTTGAAGTATGAAGTAAAAAATAAGAATAAATATCTAAAAAAATGGATATGTTGTTCCTATTAGATGGTATTGTAATAAAAATAAATATATTTTGTATATAAAATGTAGCCACGGTAATTTGCCAATGAAGGCACTGTCTGGGCCTCCTTTGCTATGTTCTCTTAATGAAATTCAACACTTAGTAACATTTCCTGTAAAAGGTAGATTTTCTATACATGCATGGGAGGAATCATATTCATAGGAACTGTTACGGGACCTGTGGTCACAAAGGGACCTGAAATTCTGGGCAGGAAAGAAGACACCACTGTGCCCTCCTTTAGTTCCACCCACTCTTATACACAGGCGCTGTCAATGTGGATTGGCACAGCAGGAGGCACCGGTAGTAATGAGTGAGGCGGTGATAGAGATAGCATGGACTTTCCCCAGATCTAGCGTGTCAACAATAAGGGTATGTGCGCACGTTGCTTTTTACCTGCTTTTTACCTGCTTTTTTGCTGCTTTTTCTTCTGCGCTGTTTAATGCCAAAATGGATGTGTTCTTCTATTCAAGCAAAGTCTATGGGAATTTGGGTTTCTTGTTCACACTATGTTGTTCAAAATGCTGCCTTTTTGTGGCAGAACTTTGGTCAAAAACTCAGCTTTGCAGTGCAAAACCCAAATGGCAAAAACAATTGACGTGTTGCTTCTTTGAAAAGCTGAGTTTTTGACCAAAGTTCTGCCACAAAAAGGCAGCATTTTGAACAACATAGTGTGAACAAGAAACCCAAATTCCCATAGACTTTGCTTGAATAGAAGAACACATCCATTTTGGCATTAAACAACGCAGAAGAAAAAGCAGCAAAAAAGCAGGTAAAAAGCAGGTAAAAAGCAACGTGCGCACATACCCTAAGGCTGATTTACTAATTCTGGCATATTGTATATTTAGACAGCATACAATTAGAATAGATGTGCCAAGACACATTACCATCATTTCTTATATTGGTTCATATTAGGCCACTTTCTTTCCCATTAAGTTATTCCCTGCCTTTGCAGCATGTATGATGTAGGTTATGATTTTGGAGAATTTTTAATTAAATAACTGCCCCAATGTCTAAACCAAGCCAAGTCAATATTCATTATAGAGAGGTAAATCTACATTTTTCTGCCACATTGGCAAAAACTCAGTTTTGTTCCCCCTTTTATACAGAGCATAAGCTGTTCAAATAGTCACAATGTGACTGCTCATATGCTATTTGCACACCTAGTCACATATCATCTAGCTTCGCTCCTTACTTCTCTCAATATTGACTGAAAAACTACAGCCCCTGATTCATTGAGAGAAGCTCAAACAGGAAGTTAGTTGGCATGTGACCATAAGTATGACAATTGCAAGAGTGATCCCATGATGACCACTGGAACCAGCAAGCAGAGCTGAAACCTAACAGTGAGTATTTTACGTGCTCTTAAGATTTAAATGCTACAGGGATTAATTTTATAATTAATGCTTCTATCATAATTACAGATGTAGTAACCTTCAACTTGTCAGATGACAAAATACTTTATTAACATAGCAATGTATCAGGCTCTCTGACAAGTTAAGAATTGTTACATATGTACAGGATCAGACCAATAACGGTACAGCAATACAGCACCAGAATTACCAACAGTTCAGAAATACATCACAAGAATCATCAACGGTACAGAAATCAAGTATTGAAGCCACAACCATTACAAGAATATAGTCTCAGAACCACCATCAACACAGATACATCCCCACAGTTCCCATCAGTAAAGAATGATATTGCCAGAACCACCATCAGTACATGACTACATCACCAGATGCATAATTAGTATATGACTACATAAATACATCATCAAAACTTAGTACAATTTTCAATTCTAACTTACAAATACCAGCATGTCTTTAATAATGGTAATACCATACAGGGATTTGTTATCTGATATCATCAGATTGTGGATCGTGCAGGAAACACAGTACTGATGAGACTTCTTTAATTGTAGTAGTTCTCTTTCTTTTCTTCTCCAACTGGTTCAGATGCCATGTTGAGTTTTCACATCTACAGTTAGTTTATGCAGACTTCCATCTTCCGCAGCACATCCTGATATGGTGCCTTAAAAATAACAGTGTTGGTATACTTTATCTGAATGAATATATCTGCCCATGCTGCACCCATGAATACATAATATCCTCTGACTGTGCTCTCTGCACTAAAAAATAAGTCCCTCATACTGTCCTCCACAACTGTTATCTTATAAATTATTGCGTCCACACTGTCTGCCCTTCTGATACATAACCAACCACTGTCCTTCTTATTAGCTATAATGGCCCCTCTATCCCTTTAATGGGAAACAATCTTGTCCCCAAACACAATTAACCTGCAGATACAGAGCTAATATGCAAGTTAATAGCATTCTAGAACTACATGGTTGCTGCATAGCTATTGGGAGGAAAGTAACATTATTGTTAGGCTACATTCCCACGGTCAAGATCAGTTGAGTTTTGGATGCTGGAGAATTTCTGCACCACCTTCGCACCTTAATTTACTTCCTTTTTTATTGTTTTGTTGTGTGCGTTTTTGACTTTGTGTTTTATCACATTTTTGCTGCTGCATTTTTTGTTCCTGCTTGGTGTGTCACTCTTTAAATAAAGTTGTTTTATTTTTTAAACTTACTCTTATTGACATCATTAGGTGTGGATTACATGTGCGTTGCTGTCATGCAAACACATCAAACATGCATGCGTATCTTTTGCCTGCAGATTTTAGGCATCTAGTGCAAGTCTATGGGATAATCTGTAAAAAAAAAGAAAATCAGTGTTTCCACAAGAGAAATTAACAAGCTGCTGCTTTGAAAAACGCACCGCAGATGGTGTAAAAAAAAAAGCAGGGTGGACATAAGATTTCTAATAATTCTATCTACTTTGCTTTTACTGTAAGGGTACGTGCCCATGATCAGTGTTTGCTGCGTTTTGGACACAGCAAGCTTCATCTGCGTCCAAAACGCTGCATTCTACAGTACAAGCACAGTGGATGGGATTTCTAGAAATCCCGTGCTCACTGTGCTTGTTTTTTCCACAGCAAACGCTGACCTGCAGTGAAGCTTTCCAGACTGCAGCATGTCAATTGTTTTCTGCAGAATCGCATGCGTCCACTGTAGGGAGAACATAGCGAAAAGACCACAGCGCACTGAATCCTGATCGTGGGTACAAGCAGCTGCGGGTTCTCCTGCGTTCCCCTGCGGAGGAGATGCGTGGCCCCACAAGTCAGGACTCGTTGTGTCCAGAGCGCAGTGAGTCTTGATCATGGGCACATATCCTAAAACACAGCATTTTGGGCTCAGGAAAAGAATATGCTGCATCCAGAACGCGAGTAATACAAATCTTCTAATCTTGGGAGCGCACCCTTACTTTTAGCAAGTCTTAGCAGCAACATAGCCTTGAGGAAGCTGCTTTTTGGCAGAGATATGCATACGGTGTTTCCCCTCTCACCACCTACTTGCTTCAATAGGCTGGTTTGGTCCTTATCCTAGGGCTGGGCCTATTTGGCCTCCTCCATGGACCACTTGATATCATAGCTGGCTTTGGAGTTATACTTAACTGACCTCACATTTTCCATATTGTGGCAAATACGATATGGGTTACACAGTATGTTTCCCACCATTGCTTATGGTTATCAGTGGTCTGTTTATGCTGCATTCCTTCAGCCAGGATATTTATATATATCATTGTTATTTTTCCATCTGTCTTGATTTTTGGCGATTGGTGGCTGTTCACACATTGCCATCTAGCCTTGTCCACAGGCTATATATTCCAAGCAGCATGTGCCTGGGCCTATCCCGCCCACAACCATGAATGAGTCATGGAGACGAGACTGAAAAGCACCAGGTACGTGCTGTGCAGTCCTATTGTGCATATGTGAGGCCGTTTGGCACACTTTAAATAAAAATATTTTAGTGTAGGACTGCCTCAAGAGATTTGCCGTGACGTTGGCGAGGTAGCTCGAAAAATTGCAATTTTTTGCTAAAAATCTCATTTTTCAAAGTACAGGTTGGAATGTTGGTACTGTGCACACTTTGCAAAACATAATATTTTGAGTAGAGGTTGCTGTTATGCTGTTTTTAATTGCTATATAGGTTTTTGGTTGGTCCCCATATTGCAGTGCACTTCATTGTTATTTTTCCATCTGTCTTGATTTTTGGCGATTGGTGGCTGTTCACACATTGCCATCTAGCCTTGTCCACAGGCTATATATTCCAAGCAGCATGTGCCTTGGCCTATCCCGCCCACAACCATGAATGAGTCATGGAGACGAGACTGAAAAGCACCAGGTACGTGCTGTGCAGTCCTATTGTGCCTATGTGAGGCCGTTTGGCACACTTTAAATAAAAATATTTTAGTGTAGGACTGCCTCAAGAGATTTGCCGTGACGTTGGCGAGGTAGCTCGAAAAATTGCAATTTTTTGCTAAAAATCTCATTTTTCAAAGTACAGGTTGGAATGTTGGTACTGTGCACACTTTGCAAAACATAATATTTTGAGTAGAGGTTGCTGTTATGCTGTTTTTAATTGCTATATAGGTTTTTGGTTGGTCCCCATATTGCAGTGCACTTCATTGTTATTTTTCCATCTGTCTTGATTTTTGGCGATTGGTGGCTGTTCACACATTGCCATCTAGCCTTGTCCACAGGCTATATATTCCAAGCAGCATGTGCCTTGGCCTATCCCGCCCACAACCATGAATGAGTCATGGAGACGAGACTGAAAAGCACCAGGTACGTGCTGTGCAGTCCTATTGTGCCTATGTGAGGCCGTTTGGCACACTTTAAATAAAAATATTTTAGTGTAGGACTGCCTCAAGAGATTTGCCGTGACGTTGGCGAGGTAGCTCGAAAAATTGCAATTTTTTGCTAAAAATCTCATTTTTCAAAGTACAGGTTGGAATGTTGGTACTGTGCACACTTTGCAAAACATAATATTTTGAGTAGAGGTTGCTGTTATGCTGTTTTTAATTGCTATATAGGTTTTTGGTTGGTCCCCATATTGCAGTGCACTTCATTGTTATTTTTCCATCTGTCTTGATTTTTGGCGATTGGTGGCTGTTCACACATTGCCATCTAGCCTTGTCCACAGGCTATATATTCCAAGCAGCATGTGCCTGGGCCTATCCCGCCCACAACCATGAATGAGTCATGGAGACGAGACTGAAAAGCACCAGGTACGTGCTGTGCAGTCCTATTGTGCCTATGTGAGGCCGTTTGGCACACTTTAAATAAAAATATTTTAGTGTAGGACTGCCTCAAGAGATTTGCCGTGACGTTGGCGAGGTAGCTCGAAAAATTGCAATTTTTTGCTAAAAATCTCATTTTTCAAAGTACAGGTTGGAATGTTGGTACTGTGCACACTTTGCAAAACATAATATTTTGAGTAGAGGTTGCTATTTATATATATTTTTTCATTTCTTTATACTATTTATTTTTAATTCTTCCTGCTTAATTGATATATGTGTGCACTTGTATTCTGGAGGAGTGCCACTAAAGGAATATGGTATTGCATCTTTGTACTCAAGTGGTGAGGTGGCTATTGATTATATGGGGTGTTTCATTGTTCTTCTTAATTGACTTTAGACTTATGTTTTTTGTACATTCAATAAAATTGTTTGGTTTTATATATCTATGAACCTTGTGGAGTGCTTACATTTTGACAGTCATTTGTGCTCTTTTGCTTAATAATAGTGTATGGGGACATGACAAGCTACTTTTACGTGTTCTGCCCCACGCTACACATTTCCCATACTGGGTCCTATCTTCACACTGCTCCTTCACACTGTGTCTTTCTTAAGCCTGCTTTACACGTTGCAATTTCGTATACGATATCGTATGCGATTTGCAATGCCCCCATCGTATGTGTGGCATGTTCAATTTGTTGAACGTACCGCACAAACGATTAACTCCCCGTCACACGTACTTACTTTCCATACGACCTCGATGTGGGCGGCGAACGTCCACTTCCTGGAGTGGGAGGGACGTTCGGCGTCACATCGACGTCATGCAGCAGCTGGCCAATAGAAGCGGAGGGGTGGAGGTGAGGGGGACGTAAACATCCCGCCCACCTCCTTCCTTCCGCATTGTGGGCCGGGAGCCGCAGGACGTAGGTAAGATCTGTCCATCGTTCCTGGGGTGTCACACACTGCAATGTGTGCTACACCGGGTACGATGAACAATCTGACGTGCAATTCTAGAGAAAGGTACGATGTGTATGCGATGAACGTTTTAACGTTCAATCGCACATACCTGTCACACACTGCAATGTACCTTACAATGCCGGATGTGCGTCACTTACGACGTGACCCCGCCGACACATTTTAAGATACATTGCAGCGTGTAAAGCAGGCTTTATACTGCTCAGTCACCATACTGTGCACGCTCCTCACACTCCTTTTTTGTTGGACCCTTTCTATACTGCCCTCCCACTACCCAGTGTCTATAATGGGCCCTCTTACACCTGTCCCCATCCATACTATCCTCTTATACATTTCTAAATTTTGCATACACTGTCCCTTTACCCCACCACCCTGTCCCCTCACATTCCACCTCTACTATCTCATCACAAGTCCCATCCATATAAGGGTTTGTTCACATGCTTTAGATTGCTTAAAAATCTTCATCTTCTAGTAGAAAAATGAACCAAAAACATATGCACTTTCAGTGCTTTCTTTTCAAACGTTTTTTAATCAAGTTAATGACTGGAAGAGCTAAAAAATGCAGTAAAAAATGCCCCAACAATTGATATGCTGCAGATTTTTTCTGTATCAAAATCTACATCAAATCTGCAAGGAAGAAAAGCAACATGCGCAGATCACTTCAGAAATCTCATAGACTTTGCTGGCTTCAGGATAGGCATGCAGATATTGGTGCAGATTTCTCAAAAACATATCAAAAACTGCATAAAAAATGCAACATGTCCACATAGCCTAAAACTACATTTTCTCTCCTGCTCTATCGAGGCACTTACCTCACTGGGGTGCAGCGTGAACAGGTAACATGATCATGCTGCTGACATCACCATGACCCCGGAAGTGCTGGCAGTCAGAGCCTCAATTGTAATCATGCCCGAAAGTTTCAAGCACAATTGAATGCAAGGAGCTCGCATGTTAGATTTTCTTTGAGCCAGCTGTAAAGTTCATTAACATGCAGAAAAAAAGCCAAATCTACGTTAGGGGTGGTTGCAAATTGTTGCCACTCTGGATAAAAATGTGATCACTGCATTATGGGGCCTGACAGTGCCCCCCCCTGCTAACTTTGCCTGTTGCCAATGCCTGCCTTCACCACTTCCAGTTACACCTTTGGTTTATAAAACATTTATTAGCAAAAACAATACAGAAAGAGATTGAAAAAAAACAGACAATAGACTGAGAAAAATGGTCCTATTGTGCATCTGGTTACCCTGAATATTTGGCCATTGAAAAATTCAAGTGCAAGAGTTTTCAGGCAAGCCATATGCACAACACAACCTTTTATTGCTTCACTCGTCTGTTTTTTTCAGTTTAATGATTTTTTTGTTAATCATGGTTTAATCAAGATTGTTGACTTTACATAATATTGTAAAATAGTATCCATTCCTTATTGATTTTATTTATTATTTAAGAACAGCAATATTCATTTCTAACTATTTTGGCCTTTGTCATGGTTGGTTTACATAGGTAATAAGATGATCATGATATTTCTTACCTGTCAGATATCTTTATCAAATTTTCATTAAAGGGGATCATCAATATTTAAAAATTAAAAAAAAAAAAATCTCATTGATTACAACAACCAAAGAACATTTATGTTTTACTTTTTTAATATCCATAGGCTTGCATCAGTGAAAAATAATAAAAAGTTACCGCACTTATGACGCGCCCATGGGATCTGGGGGGTTACTCGTCACCGGGCCAGTGTAGGGGGTTGGGATATCACAGCAGTCAGGCCCGGTTCCGTGACCGCGGCAGTGTCAATAAACATAAAGGGGTTATTTACAGGGGATTAGAGTTTGTATTCGTGACGCCACCTGTGGTTTGCGGCTATTACAGGAGCCGCCGCTGCAGGAGGTTTCCTCTGAGCAGATGGTAGCACATCTCGATTAGTGCAGCTCTCCACAGGCAGAACTCTTGCACCATGGATGTTAGGAGTAGTGGTCTCCTGCTGCTGTGCAGCTAAGGCGACGGTAGGGCGCGGGAAGGATTGGACGACACAGGGGTTGCAGTGAAAGTTCTTTACTAACTGAAGTATCAACACTGTCATGGGCTCCAGCCAATCCCGGATAGTTCAGAGGTCAGAGCCAGTGCTTCTTTCTGTGAGTCTTTCCTCCTTACGCTGTGATGTGCGGGTCCCTGTGGCCTTAAGCTACACTGGGACATTTTGCCTTGTATTGGCTCTGGTTCTCGCCCGTATGGCAGGCAGCGTGAGTCCTTTACTGGTGCCGCTCTTTTGTTACGGCTCTTGGCTCTAGCATACTGCTGTGCCCCGGGCACTCTGTGTGGGCAAGAAGACATGCAATCTACTGTCCTATGTATTCTGCTGGTGGGGTTTGAAGTACCCACGCAGCCTAGGGCTCTGCACCCTGCTTTCTGTGCTCGGTCCTAAGGGAACTATGGCGCAGCTCTCTCCTCAGTGACCGTCTTCTCTCCACTCCTCACTTGTTCTCCGTTTGTCTGTTACTGTCTGTGTGTGTCTGAGTTACCTTTCTTCCCATTGTCTGGCTCCAGCCCCCTGGGTTTGCTGAACTCATGGGCAGGAGGTCCCATACGTAGTGAGGGCCACCCCCAGCACCCTACCCCAACCCAGTCCCAGTAGGAGGGCAACTGACAGTGTGTTGTGAGGATTGTGGTGGTTGCCGGCAATGACCTCCTCCATACCCAAGATGAATACCGCACCTCAGCCGAGCTGCAGTACCCTGTGGTGACTGAAGCCTCAGGGGCACCACACTTACCCTTCAGAGATCAGGCAATGCTTTTCCATTTATAACCCTAGTCTTGGTTAGCAGACTGCAGAGCTAGTATCACAACTAAAGGGAGTTTTCCTGCAGTTCTGTTGTCTACAATAAAAGTTAGCCATGGAGCTGCCAGAAGTCATCCTCAGCTTTATCTCTTCCTGTCCAGGGCTTTTTTTTAAACACAGTTGGGAAGAGCATGACCAACGTATGATGAGATGAAAATACAGGGTCTTAAAATGAGTTGGCGAGCATGAAAAAGGACATTTTAGGGTCTCAGAATGCATCGGGGGTGGGAGCGGATAATTCAGTGTCTTATAATAAATGCAAGGAGGGAGAAAAAAATAATACAGAGTCTTTTAATGAATTGTGGTGTAAGAGAGAATACAGGACAGAGACTGCTATTGTACTTTGGAGGAGAGTAAAAGTGGCTAATAGATATTTATTGGGTGGTGGAAAAATGATAATCATAGTTAATGAGGGTCAGAGCGCTGGCTTATCAATATATATTATGAATGGTGATTGGCTAATCCCAAATTGGTGAGGTCCATATTTGTATTTAGAGGCGCAGTGTGTGGGACTTTTTTTTCAAGAGGCAAATGTATATTTACAGTATTGATATTTTCAGGGCTGTTATGATCAGTGCGGCAAGGCAAGTCATGACTGAAAGATGATGAAATTAAAGTGTGACTAGATGAAGAGACAAAAGAAAGTTATTCTAATCAGATGAGACATTCCTAAGTTATTGGATGTAAATATTTTTTCTACACCTACACTTTATGATTTACAGGGAGATGATGGGAGTAAAACAACCTTACGTTCTATGTGTAACACCATCCCTTAGTATATAGTTACTCACTTATGTAGAGTGCTTTCCCCTCACAGCCAAAATGCGCGTTGGGCACTGACACCATTCCTGAGGGATCTACTGCACTCATTCTGCCTCCATTCACAAGTATAACACTAATGTAGTTTGCCCTTATAGCACCTATTATCCCTCCACAGTAAAATCATGTGGTGTGTGCAAACTATGTTACCACTTGTTGGTTAAGTGCTGCACCAATTATCTTTGAGTTATAAATGGTGATACTGAGGGGACATATTTGTGTGGCTACATATATATCTCTTTCATATGACATGTGAATTTACTCATTGAGATAGAACAGAATGTGGTCTGGTTTTCTTTCTGCACATTTTTATCCATCACTTGGCTTTTTTGTAATGTACCATAACTATTTTGATACTGTATATGCCCATTGGATGTTTGATATTTTTTTCTTTCTTGTTTTTATTTATTACTAGCTGTAGTACCCGGGTGTTAACCGGGATAGTAACTGTCTCTCTGTCTCTCTCCCAGTCTCTGTCTGTCTGTCTCTTTCCTTGTCTGTCTCTGTGTTTCTGTCTGTGTCTATTTCTCTGTCTGACTCTGTATCAGTCTCTCTGTCTCTCTCTATCTTTGTGTCTCTGCGTCTATCTGTCTCTATCTCTGTCTGTCTGTCTCTATCTCTGTGTCTGTTTGTCTCTATCTCTGTCTCTCTATCTCTGTGTATGTCTCTCTATCTCTGTCTCTCTCCCTCTCTGTGTCTGTCTGTCTCTTTTCCCATCTGTCTCTTTCCCCATCTGTCTCTTTCCCTGTCTGTCTCTTTCCCTGTCTGACTCTTTCCACGTCTGGCTCTTTCCACATCTGACTCTTTCCATGTCTGACTCTTTCCACGTCTGTCTCTTTCCATGTCTGACTCTTTCCATGTCTGACTCTTTCCACGTCTGACTCTTTCCCCATCTGTCTGTCTCTTTCCCCATCTATCTCTTTCCCCTTCTGTCTCTTTCCCTGTCCGTCTCTTTCCCCGGTCTGTCTCTTTCCCCAGTCTGCCTCTTTCCCTGTCTTTCCCTGTTTATCTTTGTCATTCTCTTTCCCTGTCTGTCTCTTTCCAGGTCTGTCTCTTTCCCCGTCTGTCTCTTTCCACATCTGTCTCTTTCCCCATCTTTCTCTTTCCCCATCTTTCTCTTTCCCCATCTGTCTTTTTCCAGGTCTGTCTCTTTCCAGATCTGCCTCTTTCCAGGTCTTTCTCTTTCCCCGTCTGTCTCTTTCCCCGTCTGTCTCTTTCCCCGTCTGTCCCTTTCCAGGTCTGTCTTTTTCCAGGTCTGTCTCTTTCCCCGTCTGTCTCTTTCCCTGTCTGTCTCTTTCCCCGTCTGTCTTTGTCTGTCTCTCTGTCTCTTTCCTTGTCTGTCTCTCTCTGTCTCTTTTCCTGTCTGCCTCTGTCTGTCTCTTTCCCCATGTGTCTTTCTGTCTGTCTTTTTATGTCTCTGTCTGGCTTTTTTTTCCTAGCTGTCTCTGTGTGTGTCTCTCTGTTTGTCTCTGTCTCTTTCCTTGTGTGACTCTTTCTCTGTCTGTGCCTGTCTGTCTGTCTCTCAATCTGTGTCTGTCTCTCCACCAACATCATATTCCCTCACACATAAGCTTCTTATACTATGAATGTCCTTTGTTCCTATAGCAACCAATCATAGCTCCTATTAATAGCCTGTAGCTCGCATCTCCATTCACTTTAATGGAGGCATGTTTTTTGGAGAATAACTGAAAAGCGCGGGGTTACATTTTCTTGTCAAAACATAGTCTTTGACATTCCCTGAGTCACATGGGGTGTCTGTGCAAAATTTTGTGATTGTAAATGCGATGGTGTGGATTCCTTTAGTGGACATACACACACATACATACATACATACACACATACACTAAGCTTTATATATTAGATTAAAGGTATATCACTTGATTTTGTTTTTTGCTCAAATTCCTCCATTGGTATAGCTACCACTAGCACTTTCTGTACATATATATCATATATAGCCTATTGCTATACCAACAGCTGGTTACAACGGGAAATGTTTTAACATGCCATTGCAATATATTTGATGTCATTTGACCTCTCTATTCTAAACTAACTTTGACATTTTTTTGTACATAAGTCTATCCAATATTGTCATGTTTACATGTACATTTTGTACTCTATTTTTCACTCATTTTTATTGTGATGTTCAACATACATTACATGAAATTGAATAAAGGAGAGCGATAAATAAAGATTTCATGATTATATGCCTTTGCTACAATTTCTGTAGCCCAGATATATAGCTTATGTGTATGTGTGTACAGCTATACTTTAGGAATTGCTTTTTTTTCCTTATAACCTACTGCTATGGGGGGCGTGGCCTGGCTATGGAAGAGTAGAGACACACGTCTGCTAAGCTCCCAGCCCGGGCCGACAGAATAGCAAATAAACAGAGAAACACAGCACCCAGATCATCACCCATGGGCGCAAAAAGAAAGAAGGGAGCACCTACCAACACGGCGAGAGCAGTGAAGCCCCTATCACAGGACATCTCCTGCTTCATGTCAGGAGCAGGCCCTGCAGATCAGCGTGGATCTGGACCCATAAAGGTGATGCAGGCAGGCAGCGAGAGTGAGGAACAGCAACCGCCGACAACTACGTCCGAACCAGCATGTGACAGCGGAGAAGCGGCGTAATCGAGAGGAGACGGCCAGGCAGAGATCTGGGCTCAGGTCAGGGGAGATGGGGACGGGCCGGGACACACACCACGAGACCAAGATGGCGCCGCGGCAGAAGACAGAGACGCGCCAGGCCTCACAGCAGGGGCAGAGGGGGAGGGAGGATCCCCAACGGGGCACAGAGATAACTGCGGCGCCCAGGCTCTGTCACAACCAGGGCCCTCAGTGCAGGGATCACAAAGTGAATCTAAAGAGGCACAAGAGGAGGCCAGAGCTGGCAGGGAATCACAGGGAGGGGGAGGCACAGGAAGAAGGGAACGGCTGCCATCCCCCACAATAGTCCAAAAGAGAGACCCCCAGATCGCCGGCTCAATGTGCATAAGGGCAACCCCAGCCTCAGGAGAAATACAAATACCCTGGAATCAGGGGAGGGGACCCCATGAACAGGGAGAGGAAACCCACTGTCACCACACGGACCCCCCAGGGAAATGCTTATTCCCCACAGGGAATTCAAGACCAGCCGATGGAGCTGGGGAACGAAGGTCCCAGGGCTGTGAGATTGGCAGCCCTGACAGATCTCCGGGAATTAAGCAATAGGATTAAAAACATGCCATCAAGGGAGGAAATGGAGCACTATGTTGCCCGATTAGAAAATGCATATAAAGCCGAACTGGTGGCCCTAAAAGATGATATACAGCATGTGAGAGAGAGAGTGACCACCGTGGAGGCAACTACTACATCTATGTCACAGACACTGAATACCCACTCCTCTGACCTGTCAAACCATTCCTACCAACTGCACTACCTGGCGGATCAAATGGACGACGCAGAAAATAGAGGGTGACGAAATAACATAAGAATACAGGGCCTCCCAGAATCAGTTAAGATGAGTGAGCTGGATAAAACAACACGTCACATATTCAATTCACTCCTGCAGGTTCCCCTGGATACCAGCCTTGAGCTAGATAGAGTCCACAGAGCCTTAGGACCCAAATCAAGGGACCCAGATTACCCCAGAGATGTGATTTGCAGAGTCCATCGCTACCAACTAAAAGACGCCATCATGGCGCGGGTCCGTGTGTCTGGCTCCATCCGTCACCTAGACAAGCAGCTTCAGATCCTTCCAGACCTCTCTAGATGGACTTTGCAAAAAAGGAAGGCACTAAGACCCCTATTGGATACTCTCCGGCGACACAATATGCCATACACATGGGGGTTCCCATTCCGCCTACGGGTCCGCCATGACGGGAGAATTCACACCCTCAGCCATCCCAGAGGAATCAACGCCTTTACTGATGCCTTACGACTGCCGCTGGTGGAAATCAGGGACTGGCCCCAGCTACCCTCGGGTCTCCTGGGAGAGGAACCCCCACAACCTGCACTCCCGCTGCCCCAAAGAAGACAGGATCGCAGAAGAAGGGGAGATATTAACTGAGTTTAGAGATGTGAGCTGAGAACTCCCCGCTATTCAAGTTTCAAGTTAATATCAAGTTTTGTCACATGGACACTCCCCATATGCCTCCCGGAGGCAGACGATCAGACCGACAAGCTGGAGAAGGAGATCAAGGGGCAGTGGCAATCGGCATGACCAAAGAAGAAAA
Source organism: Anomaloglossus baeobatrachus (assembly GCF_048569485.1). Taxonomy (NCBI): domain Eukaryota; kingdom Metazoa; phylum Chordata; class Amphibia; order Anura; family Aromobatidae; genus Anomaloglossus; species Anomaloglossus baeobatrachus. The sequence goes on along the minus strand of NC_134354.1, from coordinate 378,931,167 downwards.
AAACTCTCATGGAGACAGACATGCCCGCCACTTTGAGAGCAGTCGATTGCCACCAGAGCATAAATAGGGAAGAGGGAGGGGGGAGGAGGAATAGCGGGGAGCGACCACTTCTTTATGATGGGGGTTTGGACATGCAGCGGGGGAAATCTTGGTTGTATATGATAACGTGGATCTAATGATCGGGTGTTAACTGTTGATATATTTTGAGTTTCAGATTGTGGTTCTGTCGGTCTGGGGGGAGATCTCCTCGGTGGAAAGCTTGCTACCCAAAAAGGGAGTACTACCCTGCGGGATGTGGTACAGTAGGAAATCCTCTTTCCATACTCCCTTTCATTCTAGGGGTACCCCTCGAATAGAGGGCGCCCTACTACTGTCTTTCTAAACGCTTTATTCTGCTAGTGTACTTAAACACTTCCTGACCTCTTTCTTCTTTCTTCTATTACTTGTCTAACAACTCTTCTCTTATTCTTCTTTTTCTCTCCCCCCCCTTTTTTTTTCTCCCCTCACCATCGGCCCCTTCTCCCTCCCTACCCGCACTCCCCAGCCTGCAACACACGACAATAGACACACGGGAGCTATATCATCTGGACACAAAAAGGATCGGAGAGGATGGCATCTCTGAACTTTGGGTCCATTAACATCCGGGGATTTAATACCCCACAGAAGAGATCACAGGTCCTCTATGGTATGCATAAACAAAAGATTCAGGTACTGATACTGGAGGAAACACATTTTAAAACGGGGCACATCCCTAATATTAAGGACAGGTATTACACCGAATGGTACCATAGCTCTTCCTCGGAATCGCGTTCAAGGGGGGTTTCCATAGCGATCCATAAAAATTTGGGTCACTCGGTAGTTGATTCAATCACAGACCCCAATGGCAGATTCTTTCTGATAAAAATCAGAATCAACTCAACTCTTTATACAATTGCGGGATGGTACTCGCCGAGCCAGAATCAAGCAAAGGCGTGCATTTCTTTCCTGAAGACATTGTCCGGGTTTGCTGAGGGGGTGGTGGTGATAGGAGGGGACTTTAATCTGACACTGAACCCGGGGATGGATACCACATCGGGAAGGAGTGCTGTCCCGGAGGGATCACTGAGGACACTGAAAAAAGAAATACATAGACTACAATTGGTGGACATCTGGAGAATAATGAATCCCCAGGAAAAAGACTACACATTCTTTTCAAACCCCCACAACTCCTATAATAGGTTTGACTTTTTTTTAATAAGTCACCATGCTCTCAAGTGGAAACCAAGCACCTCCATAGGCAACTTTGTGCGGTCAGACTACACACCAATTTTTCTGAAACTGTCCCCCCCGGATAGACAGGAATCAACTTGGAGTTGGAGACTTAATGACACTTTGCTCCAGGACCCTATGTGCATGGCGGATGTTGGGGACTCTATTGACTCATTCCTCTCAGTACACACGTCGGACGAAACACCGTATCCCATTAAGTGGGAGGCACTGAAGTGTGTCCTGAGAGGCACCTTTATAAAACAGGGAGCACGCATCAAAAAGGCAAAAGAGGCTAGGGTGACAGAACTCCTGGCCAAAATTCAAACACTAGAAACTCAACACAAGAGCATACCATCCTCAGAAACATTGATAGAACTCACTAAATGTAGAGATGACCTGAAAGCCATCCTAAATTTAAGTTACCTTAGATTCAAAAATCAATTTAAAAAGACTCTATACAACTACTCGGATAAATGTGGTCGCCCGATGTCACGCCTCCTTCATCCCCGTACACAGACTCAATATATTCCCCGATTAAAGCACCCGAATGGGACAGAGGAACACAACCCGGTAGAAATCCTAGACATTATGAAAACATTTTACTCCAATTTATACAACATCAAAGGGAAATTCTCGGACATGGATCCTCAGGAATTTCAGAGGTGGATAGACGAATACATGATAGACACAGCTCTCACGGTAATAGGGGATGAAGTTTCAACTCAGCTTGAGGAACAATTCACGGAAGCGGAGGTAGAGGAAGCCATCAATAATACACCCAGTGGAACGAGCCCTGGACCGGACGGGTTCTCCCCCCTGTTTTTTAAGACCTTTAGAGACAGACTTATACCCTTTATGACCAAGGTGTTTAACTCAGTCACATATTCCAATGGGTTCGCCCCTCAGTCACTAGAGGCCCATATAGTAGTAATACCCAAACCAGAGAAAGACCCCATGATGGTATCAAATTATCGCCCAATCTCGCTGATTAATGTAGACATTAAAATCTTTGCGAAACTGTTAGCCAATAGACTGACTCCCAGACATAATACATTCGGACCAGGTGAGATTTGTACAGGGATGCTAGGCGAGGGACAACGTATGCAAAACCATATCGCTAATCGCCAGGGCAGGGGCGTGCCCGAGGAGAATGAGCCTGTTGGCAATCGATGCCAAAAAGGCTTTTGACCGCGTGCACTGGGGTTTTATGGAGGCGGCCCTTAAACAGATTGGTCTGGGGGGAGGTTTTCTAGCTAAAATGATGGCCCTTTATTCTGGACCTACAGCTCGGATCAAAGCAAACGGCTCACTCTCAACCCCTTTCCGGATCGGTAATGGCACTAGACAGGGATGCCCATTAATCTATGCCATTGTTATGGAGCATCTGGCAGTGGCTATCATGAAGAACCCCAGTGTACGAGGTCTGAACTTGGATGGTAGACAATATAAAACAGCCCTTTATGCAGATGACTTATTGCTATATATTTCAGAACCCCATATCTCCTTCCCCTCACTCCTGAAGGAATTCGAACGTTACGGGAATCTTAGCAACTTCAAAGTCAATTACAAAAAAACGGAAGCCCTAAACATCTTTTTGCCGGTATCAGAAGTCCAGAGATCCCAAAACAATTTCCCATTCAGGTGGCAGATACACTCAATAAAGTATCTGGGAATTCAGATACCTACCGATCTAAATAAACTATACACATTAAATTATCAAAATCTCCTAGATAAAACCATTAGAGACTTTAATGCATACAATATAAAACCTCTAACCTGGTTCGGAAGGATTAACACCTTTAAAATGGACATTCTCCCAAGATTCTTATATGAATTTTAAGCTGTTCCCATAAACCCTCCAATAAGCTTTTTCAAGTCCATGTAAACCACCCTTATAAAATTCATATGGAAACAAGCAAAACCCAGAATAAAGTATTTAACCCTCACCAGACACAAACAGGAGGGGGGGCTGGATTACCAAATTTACAACTTTATCACCAAGCATTGGTGTTGGTCAGATTATTTGATTGGCACTTCCAAGCGGATGCAAAACAGTGGGTAGAACTGGAGCAAGGTTGCACCCCGACACCCCTGAAGAACCTTCCATGGGTAGGACAGAGAGATAAGTTGCACATTGAACCCGAGGGAGTATTGGTGAAGGCGACGCTGACGTTGTGGGATAGACTGAGAGGAAACAGCGGATTAACTAAGACCCCTAGCTCCTTAACCCCCATATTCAACAACCCGGAGTTCCCTCCAGCGATGGGGGGGGAAAGGTTTCTACGATGGTATCCAAATTCGGACCTCCGGGTGGTTCACTTACTACAGGACACACACTTCCCTACACGGGAACAGTTGGAGGAAAGGGATCCTCCCATGAAACTCTCTTGGTTGCAGTATGGTCAGCTGCGGTCCTTTTTGGGGAAATGGGGAGTGGAGGGACCACCACCTCTTCCGGTGTCACTCACACCATTTGAGGGCTTGTTTCTAGGGAATTCACCGCCCCCCCACCTGATCTCAGTGATATATAAATACCTTAACGGACGGCCTAACAACTCAGACCCGGACTATGTACAGGCATGGGAAAAGGAACTTGGTACCAAGTTCTCGGAGAGGGACAAGCAAAAAGCCTTCCTCTTTACACACAAAATGTCGGTGGCGGGGTTCGCTCAGGAAAAGAATTACAAGATTCTGGCTCGGTGGTACCTCTGCCCAAGCAAAATTCGTAAACTTTTCCCTTCTGCCATGGACGAGTGCTGGCGTTGCAGAACAGAAAAGGGGACAATGTCCCACATATGGTGGGACTGTGAAAAAATTAAACCCTTCTGGAACGCGGTATTCGGGGCTTATACAAGGATTACAGGAAACCAGGTCAGACCCACCCCTCAGGTGGCGATCCTCTCCATGTTGCCAGGCTCCATTGGGGCACAAAAAAGAGACCTCCTCAGGTTTTGCCTGATTGCAGCTAGATCAGTAATCCCTAGATACTGGCGGAGGTCGGAGACACCACCCGTTGGGGAGTGGTTTAAGGAGTTCTCACACATAGCCCTGATGGAAGAATTAACTGCAATAGCAAATGACACAAATGATTCCCATACCCGGACTTGGCGGCCCTGGATTATGTTTAAGGAAACCCAGGACTTCTCAAGGTTACTGGCTCAGTAGAGGGAGGGACCTGGGGGCCGGTGGGGCATAAATACCCCTAACCCCATTACCCCCCTCCTCTATCCCCAATCCCTTCCTTCCCCCTAATCCTCCCGCCATCCTATAACCCACCCAAATTACACATTCTCTCTTCCCCCTCCCCTTTTTTTTTTTTTCTTTCTCTCTCTTCTCCTTCTCCCTTTCTTTCTACTTCACACTTCTCTTCCTTCTCATTCCTCAGTACATTCCTCTCTTTTCTCTCTTTCTCTCCTAAGCTTTTGTCGCGGGCGGAGGAGGGGACGCTGCGCTCTCCCACTGCTCGGGTCCGGCTGCCGCTGCTCTGCGGCTGCTGCTGCTCGGTGGCTCGAGCGATGGGCCGGATCCCGGGGACTCGAGCGGCGCTCCTCGCCCGTGAGTGAAAAGGGGTGGTTTGGGTTTTGGGGATATTGTCCGTGACGCCACCCACGGTTGTGGTGATTGTGTAGACACCACCGCTGCTCTGGATGGGGATCCCGGGAGCGGTGACAGGGAGCAGCTTTATTGTTATTTCTCCCCTCCGTGGGTAGGGGGTTGGTTGTCCCGGGGCCCGGTGAAGGGTTAGGAGTGGATGGCAGGCGGGTTGCGGGGCCTGATGAGGTGCAGGGTCGCAGGGGCAGCGCTGTGCCGCATGGCACGGAGGTACTCACTCAGCCAGATGATGATGACACAGTTCACGGTAAAACAAGCGGCTGGATGGATGGGTCCCTTGGACGGCTGTGGTTGTTCCTCCCTGCAGGTTAGTGATGACTGTCTCTCCCTGCACCTAAGTTCAGTGTTGGTAGCGATGGGTTCCCACCGGCAACCCGCTCCCCGACCTGGATATGGACCGGAGGAGCCCCTTTTGCCCACAGGCGCTGGCCCTGGGAAACGGTTGCCCTTGGCGGTGGCGGTGTCTCCCCTTCATGGTTGGACGGTTGCCTTCTATCGTGACTTGGCTGTTTGGAAACCCGGAAGTCCCCTTCACTAACGGATTTGGCAAATTCACGGCAACTCCAAGCCTTGCCGGGATCCGAAAGGCCCCTGCCAATGGTGCTGGCTTCTCTTTGTATACCGGTCCGGTACCGCCGGGTCACCACCCGTCCACGGTCCTTACGGCAGACTCCAATCGGCCTCCACTGCAGACGGTCACCACCGTCTGCCAACCTTGCTGTTCTGTCCGGGCCACACACCCGGACCAACTTCAGGCTCTTTCTCTGTCACTTTTCTCCTCTCTACTGCTTTCCTCCTTCCACTTCCTCCTCCAAACTAGACTGCCTGTGTTTTCCCTCCTCCAGGACTGTGAACTCCTTGGTGGGTGGAGACCAACCGCCTGGCTCCACCCCCTGGTGTGGACAACAGCCCCTGGGGAAGGCAACAAGGATTTTGTGTTTTGACTTCGATGTGCCTACAGGGAGTGTGGGGTGTGGTGGTGTTGTTACCTGTGGCCCCTGGCTTGTCCAGGGCGACACACTTTCATTTTCGATATCGTTCTCCCATAACTTTTCTCATCTAGCACTCTCTCAAAGCACACTAAAGAATCTGTCTCCTATATTGTAAACTTCACATAATCCCTACGCAAAACATATCCATGTGGATCTTCAGTTAGCGACAACGAGGGTGTAGAGCATATTCCCTAATCAGAAGCATAACACTAGAAGGGGCCCACTCTAGTCCAGGCCGAAAGGGAGAACTAACGCAACTTGGGGAGCTACGCTCTGGATTCCCCTCAGACTGAATAATGGGAAAATAGTATAGACATAGTTGTTCGTTAGACAAAAAAGGAGATAATTTGAAGTAAGACATAGTAGTTGAAGTACATCCGAAAGTGCAAGGAATGGGAAACTGAAATAGTTGGTATTTGGTTACGTGAGGAGAAACGTTAATATAGGGCAAATATGAAGAGCAAGTGTATAGTTCAATTATATTATATGTAATGGAATAGGCAAGACTGCCGGGTTAGGAGAGAGACCGCTCTCACGAATCTTTTATCTACTCTTGCTTTCTTTTTCTCTAAAAATATTGTTGTTTACTGTGTGAAAAATTAATAAAAACAGATTAATCATAACCTACTGCTATTTGTTTTTATATTTTAATATGATAGTTTTTGAATTAATAAAGAATCATATTTTATTAAAAAGTCTCCGCCTTTTAATACATTTATGTTGCGCCTCCTGGACAATGGAACATCAAGATCTCTGGTGATGGACATGTTGATATTTTTCAACAGTTGTGGATATTGATAGAAATCTGCTACTGTCTACCAGAAAGCTGAAGATAAAAATCAGGGTGGACATTTCAGCAGAAAAATTATCCCAAACACACAGCCAAGGAAAGTCTCATTTGGTTTCAGAGAAAAAAAAATAAAGATGTTGTTATGGCCCAGCTAATCGCCTGACCTACATAGAATAAAAATAATTATGAAAGTAACTAAAGCTCATATGGAGTTCACAAATCCTTCAGGATTTGAAGAGTGTTTATGTGGAAGAATGGGCCAAAATTACACCTGAGCAATGCATGCAAATAGTTTCTCCTTATAACAGGCTCTTGAAACTGTCATTACTAACAAAAGCATTTATATGAAGCCTGTGTCTTTTCCCTGTGTCATTTCTCATTATTACACATGACTAAATTCTTGGACATGTATAGTTTAATTACTATGTCTCTGTGGATTGGATGGGTTGTTACCGACATTTTGTGAGAAAGTCATGTCAAAAGCACCTTTAGAAATATATTTACTTTGCAAATTGGTGACTTGTTCAATACTTATTTCACTCGCAAAGTAATCTTTGGGAGTGGAGTTCTTGCACATGGGCCTCATGCTATTTGTACTAAAGGGTTGATGGTGAAATTAATAATGCAATCTTTAGATCTAAAATTAATTTGAAAAAGCAAAATATTGGATTTTCAATCTAGTACACAAGAATGGACTCATGCAGGAAAGAGCATAAGCTCTTCTCTTCACATTATCCTGCTTTAAAGGCTTTTGCTAGGTTAATAACACCTTATTTTGCCAAAAATTCCACTCCACTGGAGCATGTTTCTGAAGTGCTTTGATTTGAATGAGGATTGATATAGTCCCTGAAAGGAAAGCATCAGCAAAATGAAACATTTATAACCAAGTAGCAAGCTGAATGTTAAATTCTAAAAGTCACCTGAAAAGAGGATGAACTCAGCGCAACCCTAAACAACAGATTTCTTATATAAATTCAAACTGTGTAGAACACAAATTTCAATGCAGATACCTTCTGACTTAAAGACTGTAATTACAGACTAACGTTTAAAGGTTATTTATTGTGCAATTATACTTTGATGTAACGTAACTGTTTTTTCTTTTTCATTAGTTGTCACTTACTACATATTTTATTTATTGTTTCCTTCAGACAGCAAAAAGGTTATCAGTTACTAGGTTTTTGCTAAACCATCTGAGTGCAAAATGATGTAGGGGCAGAGACTCTGATTCCAGAGATGTATGTGACGCACCCACGAGGTCGAGGTTTACTCGTCACTGGGCTGCGGTGCTTCTTTTTTGTGGCTTCGCACAGTTCCGTGACCCCGAGTGTCAATAAAAAGGCTGGGGATGGGGGCTATGGGGGTAGTTGTTTGTGATGCCACCTGTGGTGCGTGACCGATATTAGCCGCCACTGCGGGACGTCTCTGCTGGGGCAGACGACAACGCAGCTCGGGTGGTTCTGCTCTCCACAGGTAGAGCTAAGACCCAGGGAGGATGATGCTAGCGGTAGTGGCTGATGGCGTCTGGGCGTGGGGAGATGGTGCCGGCAATGATGAAGACGACACAGGGGCCCTGGTCAAAGTTCACTCTACTCACGACGATTGTCATCATCTTTGGAGTGCCGGTTTCCACCATGATGGGCCACAGTCGATCCCGGATAGTTCGGAGGCCACCCGAAGTGTTGTGGACTGAAAGACCTTCCTTCCTGCTCTGTGTGGTGAATCCCTGTGATATAAAGCTCTACAGGGACTCCTGGTCTGTGTTTAAGTCTTGTCCCGTATAGCAGGCAACGCGAGTCCCTTGTTGGGCCAGACTGTGGTCCCGGCTCCTGGCTTTATCTGCTTCTGTGTCCCAGGCAATCTGGTGGGCTTGAAGATGTACAATCCTCTCGCCCGGCGAATTTTGATTATGAAATGTGAAGTATTCAACCCCACAGGGCTCCATACCCTGACTGCGCTCTCCTCTTAGCGACCTTGTAACTCATGTGTCTCTCTATGCTCCTGTCTGTGAATCTTCTTCTCTTTCCCTGATGGAGCTCTGAAGCACTCCCCTCAGTGCCAGTCCTGAGAGAGCTCTCAATTACTCCCCTCAGTGACCATGTTTCTCCTCCCCAGACTGTTCTGAGGTGAATATCTGTGTGTTGCCTTACTTTCCCAGTGCTGCACCACCTCCCAGGCCATTGTCCTAGCAACCGGAAAGTCCCAGTGTGAAAGCACCTAAACTGTGTGTGTTGTGTGAATGTGATAAACACCAGTGAATAACCTCCTCCTTACCCGACATGAATACTACACTTTAAGTGAGATGTAGTACCCTTTGGCGACTGAAGCATCAAGGGTGCCACATACCCCCACAGCAAATTCCAGCACGTCCGCGGGCTGCAACGACACAATACAATGAAAAATCGCAATTTTTGTTATGCATAGAAAAGGAAAAAAAAAAACGTTCCTTCCCTTTGTGGGAGGCAGTATCACTTCAAACTTTGCAAACATTAAACACATCAAATCAAACTTTTGGTATCAATACATGCAGAAAAACATTAACCTGCTCTTGGCAGTGCTCTAACTGAGTGCAGCAATCCTTATTCCTTCTTGGCCACTGGTGATTGTACCAGAGTACCGGATGCGGCCCCTTGGTTCGGTACAGAAATTAGACATTCTCTGACAAAGTGTTCTGCTTTTTCACAGCAACTGCAGATCGGTATTAAAATGCTGGTTTTCTGGCTTTCAGCTAGGGGGTACACACAATACAAACTGTACAGTCCATCTTTAAAGTCAGTCAGAGCATACACTTCCCCAGCATATTGTGGCAGCCATGAGGCTTCCGGAAGGTACAGCATAGCAAATGATACTACCGGAGCTGGTGGTGGTGCTGCTGTCACAGATGTGTCTGTACCTTCAGATGCTGCTGCTGGGACCAGGTGCAGAAGGGCCTGGTGATCGTCCAGACGTTAATGGACGCTGTCCCTCTAAGGGCTTGATTTAGGTTTTTTTTCTGCTTCCTTGGCAGGTTGGAGGAGCTTTTCCTCCAGCTGGTAATTAAGGGCCTTAATAATGTGGGGCCTCTCACTCCTCCAATGCGGGTTATACTCTTCAATTGGAGAAATTGCTTGCTCAGGAGTGCATGTGTGTTACGGGGGGCTGTCTGATAATAACCGAAAGGAGTATCAGACAGTCAGGGTCCACCGTGCAAAGACTTTGCTGCAGACTATGGCAGAGTGCAATACCTCTGTTAACTCACAGAAGGATATAATAAGTAAGTAAAGCAATTCCTCCCTTACTTGGAGGGTGTGTGGAATGATCTCTGTTAACAATCACAGAGACAAAGGCAATGTGTGCGAAATGGCACCTACCTAGGTCCGCTCTTCTAGTGGTGCAAAAGAGACGAACAGCAGCGTAAGCCGCACAAAGCTCCTACCTGCGTTCGCTCCACTAGTGTGCGAGGACACGAACCACTAGATATGGCACCTGCCTAGGTCCGCTCTTCTAGTGGTGCAAAAGAGACGAACAGCAGCGTAAGCCGCACAAAGCTCCTACCTCTGTTCGCTCCCCTAGTGTGCGAGGATACGAACAACTGCCAGACGCAGTATAAGGAACGTTACCCTAGCGGCAACGTCCACCTACGAGTAGAATCACAAGGCCCAGCCAGACCATGTGCCTCAGGCACCTGCCTATGTCCGCTCCCCTAAGAGGTAAGGATACGGACAGCAGCCGAAGCTGTAAGGTATAAGAACGCTACCCTGCCGGTAGCGCTCACCTAGCATAGACAGAGGAATGCCTAGAGGAACGCGCACAGAGCGTCTACTCATATGCATGAACCAAGAGGACTGAGCACCATGCGGCGTGTGTCAGGGTCTTATATAGACTCTGTGCCTCATCCAAGATGGAGGACACCAGAGCCAATCCGCTGCCAGAACGACAGGAGTGACGTCATGCTGGCCTATCACCGAGCAAGACGTCACAAGCACATGACCAGCGACCAATCGGCATAGAAGGTGTCAGAGACATGTGACCTCGTGTCAGCGATGATGTCACCCACACATGTGCAATGGCTCCAAGATTGGACTTAGTCTCCGGCGCTCGCACATGTGCAGTAGCAAGAAATCTGGACTTAGTCTCCAGCGCTCGCACATGTGCAGTAGCACGAAATCTGGACTTAGTCTCCAGCGCTCGCACATGTGCAGTAGCACGAAATCTGGACTTAGTCTCCAGCGCTCGCACATGTGCAGTAGCAAGAAATCTGGACTTAGTCTCCAGCGCTCGCACATGTGCAGTAGCAAGAAATCTGGACATAGTCTCCAGTGCTCGCAGCAACCGTAACAATGTGGCTTCAGACTTCTGTTGCTGTTTATTTTGAAGATTCCCTCTCAAGATAAGTTGTTGTTTTTCCTTTTTTCCCTTTTGCTGTTTATTTTTGTGGTTTTTTTCCCTCCGTGGATTGGTGGTTGGTTGGATTTAGTCCTTGGGTCTGGCTAGGAGACAGGGACACGTTGGCGGGCCACACCTCCTAACCCTTATAGGTACCTGTGGTTTGAGGGCAAGCGCAGGGCCCCCTCAGTGTCAGGGTTAATGCAGGAGCCCCCGGTCACCCCCCCTCTTTGTGTTTCAGCCTCCCTTATTCCCAGGAGTCCACTTGCTGGGTGTCTCTCCCAACACCCAGCATGACAGCTGCAGTGTCAGCAGTGGGGACAGCTTGATCTTCCTCAGTGGACATGTCACCAAAGGTCATTTTACCTGAGGTTACATGTAGGGTACCGTGGAACCCCAACTGTGACTTCAGGTGTAGTCATTGTGCTCAATGCCAAATTACCAGAATAGGCACAATGAGCATGTGGGTGCAGACATTTTTGCACCAAAATGTCATTGCTTGGGAAATAAAACGCCAAAACTGCAACAAAATGCATGCAGTTTTGGTGCAATTTTTTGCCAGGAGATGCTGATTTGGTTAATTGCCTAATCCAGTAATTCGGCATTGAGTTCAATGACTTCACCTGAGGTGAATCACTGAGTTCAATAAGTTCACCTCAAATCAGTTCACCTGAAGTCACAGCTGGAGTACTGTGAGAATCCCAGCTATGATGTCAGATGAACTCAGTGACACCACTGCTCACAGATGCGACTCCGTCAGTGTGTCTCTGAAGCCACAGTGAGCTGTCTTGTTTTCTAATGTGACCACGCACTGCGACTTCGGATGTAGAAGAGATTGGCTCATTGTGTTGCCTCGTGTGGATTACGTACAACCTGCGGGGGTGTTTTTTGGGGGTTTATAAATTGGAAAAAAAGATTTTGTCTTTTTTTCTTTAAATAAAATATTTTTCTCTCTTTTTATTTCTTTTTACTTACAGAAAATTTTATGGGGGGGTCTCAAAGACTCCTCCCCATTACTAATCTCGGGCTTGATGACAGCTCGGATTTTTTGGACAAATCACAGCTGTCATTAATCCCTGAGGAAGGAAGATAGAAGAATTAAAATGGAGTAAAAGACTGGATGGAAGGCTGTGGATACTGGCAAGACAGGTCAAAAGTGATACAATTTTTTTTCATCTACACATTTTTGTATGCTCTAGAATCTTGCATAACCCCGAAAGATAATATGGAAATGTCAATTTCACCAAAAAACTTTGATGCCAATTTAATTCCCCTGCCAAGTTTCCGCAATGTGTTGAATTTGAATTTCTAGAGATAGTTCATCTCTGTATATAATGTAGTTGACACAGCTTCAGTAAAGTCTCGATCTAGGTCGTCCACTGAGTCCACTATTTTTTCAAGTAAGGCTTGATTTACACACCTGTGTGATTCATAGTCTTGGAGTATGTCTCTTTACCAAGGTTGACAACCTCATATTTGTATAGGAGACTTTTGAGTTTGGGTTGGGAGACCATCAGAAGATTTGTCATCTAAAGAACATGACACAAGGGTGAATGAAAGGGACCTAAGCCCTCAATCAGGTGTTTGCTTACATTCACCAAAAAATGGTACAAAGGACATCAGTGTTTTGGATCCGTGTTTCATTAGTCTTTGATCTCCATGTTAGTTTTTGCTATTAGTATTTCATCAGTGAATTTTAATTAAGGATCAATAAATTACAGAAATTCTCCTATCCTTTGCAAAATTAATCACAGACAGCAGACTGACTGGATATGGATGACATCTGTGTGCTCTCTGTGATTTCAATGCACCCATAGGATTATATTGGTATTTTTCATCTGCAATAACAGTTAAAAATGGACAGGTTTCAATAATTTTGCACTGACACATGATCTTCAAAACAATACGGATATGTGAATTGCATGACAGACTGTAATGAGAATGTATCCTAGCCTTGAAAATCATGGATACAACATGTACTTGACACATGGACGTCTGAATGAGTTTTCACTCTTAGGGGGGCTTTACACGTTGCGACATCACTTCCGAAATATCGTCGGGGTCACGTCGTTAGTGACGCACATCCAGCTCCGGTAATGACCTCGCAACGTGTAAATCCTAGATGCGCCGATAAACGATCGCAAAAGCGTTGAAAATCGGTGATCTGTGTAGCGTCGTTCATTTTTATAATGTCGGGTCGACCGCACGTACGATGTTGTTTGTCGTTCCTGCAGCAGCCCACATCGCTGTGTGTAAACCCGCAGGAGCGACAAACATCTCCTTACCTACGTCCCGATGGCAATGCGGAAGGGAGAAGGTGGGCGGGATGTTATGTCCCGCTCATCTCCGCCCCTCCACTTCTATTGGCCGGGCGATTAGTGACATTGCCGTGACGTCGCTGTGACGCCGAACACACCTCCCGCTTGAAGGAGGGATAGTTCGGCAGTCACAGCGACGTTGCCGAGCAGGTATGTGCGTGTGAAGCTGCCGTAGCGATAATGTTCGCTACGGCAGCAATCACCAGATATCGCATGTGCGATGGGGATGGGTACTATCACGCTCGGCATCGCTAGCTGATGCTAGCGATGTGGCAACGTGTAAAGTACCCCTTACTCTTTACTCTTTATGCAGTGTTTAAAATTATGAAATTAATCAACCAGAGTCTTCATATAGTCTAAAGTGTAAAAGTAAGGGATGATTTTTTTCATAATTTTTTTAACCTTTTTTCTTTCAAGATATTTCAAAGACATAATGATAGGTATTTTAGATTGCGAACCCCAATAGGGACGGTAATCATGTCCGTAAAGCTCTGTGGAATTTACAGTGCTATATTAATGGGTAAAATAAGTACAACAAAAATACAAGTAATTTGAAAATGTTGTTTAACATTTTTCTTCATTTTCTGTACATGATTATTTAGGTTGCCATCTTGCTTGAGCTTTTGTGAACAGTATTTAGAGATATGATTTATAGGAGCTGCATAGAGCATACACATAAGAGGAATATTTTTAGGCATGCTCAGTGTACTGTGCAGAGGTCTCTATCCAAATAGGTGGGGGAGCTGAGCTATTTACTAGAGCTGAACGAATTGGTAAAAAAATTGGAACCGGCGGATCACTGCTCAATTAAAAAAAATCCCGATCCGCTCCGAAATCCGGTGCCCATATAAGACAATGGGGACCAGAATCCGGAGATTAAAAATGTTTGTTGAGAGGATAGGTGGGTAGGAGAGTGCGTGGTCTACTCACACAGGCGGTGTTATGGTGGCAAACACCTTCCGGGTAACGCTTTTCCCTTCCGGAGCCTACAATTCAATATTCACTACTTTGCCCGCCCACCGGCGCGTGTAATTGGTTGCAATTAAACACGCTCCCACCATGAGTGGCAGCGTGTCAGATGACTGCAAACAATCATATGTGCCAGGATGGCCAGTGGGCGGGGAAATCAGTTCAAGCGTCTGCGGGTCAGTATAGTAGTAAAAAATGAATAAATAAATAAAACAATCGGTGCAGGGTCCCTGTTATCTAATGACAGCACAGATACAGCAAACGGCTGCAGCCTTCAGCTGTCGGGCTGCATCTGTGCTGTGTATCCAGTGCCCAGAGTCATACGTGCGACGCTTTGCCGGGTGATACCATGGCAGACTTGCGCGAGTCTCTCGAAAGTGTGACTACGACCTAAGAGAAACCGCATGTGGCTTTTTTTATTACTATTATTTAAATAAATAATAAAAAAAAGACGACCTGCGGGTCCCCTCAATTTTGATACCCAGCCAAGATAAAGCCGGCTGGGGGCTGATATTCTTAGCCCGCAGCCGCCCGGTATTGCCGCATCTATTAGATGTGACAATCCCAGTGCTATACCAGCTCTTCCCGATTTGCCCTGGAGTGGTGGATAATAGCAGGGGTTAATAACAACGCACAGCTGCTACTAAGCCCTATGTTTGTGATGGCACAGGCGTCTATGAGATAACTACATCACTAACCTGTACATGAAAGTAAATAACAAACACAGAGAAAAAAATCCTTTATTTGGCATAAAATACAAAAATCCACCCTCTTTCACCACTTTATTAACTCCCAACACTCTCCAGGTCCGGCGTAATCCACATGAGGTCCCACCCTGCATCCAGCTCTGCTATTCATCTGAATATCATAGCGAGTGGCCATACAGCAGGACCACTCGCTGAGAGCTCCAGGCAATGAATGGGCTGCGCAATGACCGGTGATGTCACTCAGGTATTTGCGATCACAGCTGGAGGTTCCTACGGTCCTTCACCTGTGATTGCAGGTAACCTGACCTTAGGTGGAGGTCACTGAGTTCACAGACCTGCATCTCCTAGCAGAAAATCAATTTTTTTTGGGCCAAGAGATGCAGATTTGGTGCTGAAATTTTTAAACCATATTTCTGTACCCAATCTACAACTCCTGGCAAAAAAAATTAATTTTTTTTACGCATTTTTTGCTGCACTTTTTGCCACAGTTTTTTTTGCCACTGTTTTTGCCATGGTGTTATTGCACATTTGGTGCTGAAATTGTCTGCACCAAATTTCAGCACCAAATTTATACCTCCTACCAGAAAAAAAAATAAAAATGTCATTTTTGGGCCAAGGGATGTAAATTTGGTGCTGAAATTTTTACACCATATTCCTGCATCCAATCTTCACCTCCTGGCAAAAAAACCCGTGTGTTTTGCCTCATTTTTTTGCTCCAGTTTTTGCCGCAGTTTTTTGTTTTGGCTTTTTGCTGCGCTTTTGTGCCAGGAGGTGCACATTTAGTGCTGAAATCATCTACATCAGATTTCAGCACGAAATTTGCTTTTGTTTTTTACTTTAAAAAATAAACGACTTTCAATCCCTCCCAATTTTCATCCCCAGCCATGATAAAGCCAGCTGAGGGCTGGTATTCTCAGCCCGCAGCCACCTGGTATTGCCACAGCCATTAGATGTGACAATCCCGTTGCTATACTGGCTCTTCCCGTTGCCCTGTTGTGGTGGAAATTGGGGTCATAAGGGGTTAATAACAGCACACAGCTGCTACTAAACACTAGGTTAATGATGGCAAACAGAAAAAATCCTTTATTTGGAATACAATACAAAAGCACACCCCCTCATTAACCACTCTATTAACCCCAAACACCCTGCAGGTCCGGCATAATCCACATGAGATCCCACAATGACGCATCTAGCTCTGCTACATCTCACAGCTAGCGGCCATAGAGAACGACCACCAGCTTTGAGTGTAGCCTATGACTGAGCCGCGATGAGCGATGACTGCAGGCAGATGCTTTCTCAGGCTGGGGGCGCATCTGACTGCAACCAATCACAGACAACAGGATAACCGATGGGCGGGGAAAGCACTGAAAGCTGTGTGTACGCGATGAGCCTTTTGCGCAGTACAGGAAGTGAATGCGCAACCCAGAAGCAGTATGCCACCATGACACCGAGTCTTGATAAGTGTGAAATGCTGTTTTAATTATTTTTTTCTTTATTTTCCCTTTAATTTCCCCAGTGCTGAATCTGGATCGTGCACCCGGAATCCCGGGCCCGGGTCCAGCACCCGGGCATCTTCGAAACCGCGCAGATCCGAACTTTTGCAGTCCGTATTCACTCAGTCCTAATATGTACATAATCTTTTTGAATATTGTGATTCTGTGTTAAGTAATTTACTGTTAATATAGATGTTATATCGCTGTAATCTTGCCTGTAATGATAATGAGATGCCTATAATAAAGTTTTAAAAATGATAAATATTTGTTACCTACAGTTTAGGCTTAGTGACCAGTATGAAAGATACAAGATTTCTGTATTTTCTTTTTATAATTTAGATTACCATTTGGAAAATAAAAACATAAATCATTAAAAAATAACACATTTAACTTAACACATATATTTGAAGAATAGATCATTTTTTCATTGACGCACATTCTCTAACATTCAGAATATTTTGTTCAAAAAATCATGAAAAGCCTTTCCAAAATAGTAGAGTAACATGGAAAGTCCATTAAAATCACAAAGACTCAGATCTCTTTGTTCCTTGCAGTAACCAGTGTGCCAGGTCAGTTGGTTCACATTCAAGGTTAAATAAAGTATTCAATCTATGTTTTGATAATGAGTCATCACAGATGATAGAGTTGATTCTGCACAATTCATATTTAGTATGATTTTTATTTTTAAATTGGTCAAAGTTTACAATTTGAAATTAAATTAAAATTTGTGTCAGATGAATTGCCTAAAATCACTAGAAAAACATATAGCAATTACAAATAGCATAAAACAGAGAACGATTGCATGACCTCAGGTGCAGTTCCTGTGAACTTCCACTTTGCCTTCCAGGTAAAGTGCCCTATATCACAGCTAATCATGAGTGATTATAGGTCAGAGGGAACTGTGGATTCATAGGCATTGTGAAAACCTAAGCTAATAAGGCTCCTGTCATTTTGTAAAACGTGTGAATAGTAAAGAAACCCTCCGAACTCAGAGAAATATTGCATATACTGTGATGCTTAATATGTAGTGATGAGCGAGTATGCTTGTTACTACTCGGTACTCGCACGAGTATCACTGTACTCGGGCTACTCGGCGGGGACCGAGTAATTTTGCAATACTCGTGCTTTACTCGTGGTCTTCATCCCTGCATGTTGGCGCTCTTTTGAGAGCCAGCCCTCATGCAGGGATTGGCTGGCAGACCACTGCAATGCCACAGCCCTGTTAGTTGTGGAATTGCAGTGATTGGCCGGCCTGCACAGCGTGACCGAGCCTTTATACCGGCCGGCGCGCTGTGCTCTGTACACAGCCATCTCATATTCCCTGCTTTCCACGCCCACAGGCGCCTATGATTGGTTGCAGTGAGACACGCCCCCACGCTGAGTGACAGGTGTCACACTGCACCCAATCACAGCAGCCGGTGGGCGGGTCTATACTGTGCAGTAAAATAAATAATTAAAAAAAACGGCGTGCGGTCCCCCCAATTTTAATACCAGCCAGATAAAGCCATACAGCTGAAGGCTGGTATTCTCAGGATGGGGAGCTCCACGTTATGGGGAGCCCCCCACCCTAACAATATCAGTCAGCAGCTGCCCAGAATTGCCGCATACATTATATGCGACAGTTCTGGGGCTGTACCCGGCTCTTCCCGATTTACCCTAGTGCGTTGGCAAATCGGGGTAATAAGGAGTTAATGGCAGCCCATAGCTGCCACTAAATCCTAGATTAATCATGTCAGGCGTCTCCCCGAGATTCCTTCCATGATTAATCTGTAAATTACAGTTAAAGGATTTTTCGGGTGTGTGTGTTTTTTAACTGTAATTTACAGATTAATCATGGAAGGAATCTCGGGGAGACACCTGACATGATTAATCTAGGATTTAGTGGCAGCTATGGGCTGCCATTAACTCCTTATTACCCCGATTTGCCAACGCACTAGGGTAAATCGGGAAGAGCCGGGTACAGCCCCAGAACTGTCGCATCTAATGTATGCGGCAATTCTGGGCGGCTGCTGACTGATATTGTTAGGGTGGGGGGCTCCCCATAACGTGGAGCTCCCCATCCTGAGAATACCAGCCTTCAGCCGTATGGCTTTATCTGGCTGGTATTAAAATTGGGGGGACCGCACGCCGTTTTTTTAATTATTTAATTATTTATTTCACTGCACAGTATACACACACCGGCTGCTGTGATTGGGTGCAGTGAGACAGCTGTCACTCAGTGTGGGAGCGTGTCTCACTGCAACCAATCATAGGCGCCGAAAAGCAGGAAAGCAGGGAATAGGAGATTGATTAATGAGCGGCCGGCTTTTTCAAAAGAGGAAAAGCCACCGGAGTTTGAACAGCTGTGCAGCGCCGCGGCAGTGATCGGGGAACGGTAAGTAAGAGAGAGGGGGGGAACTGACCGACAGACTGTGAGAGGGGGACAGACAAGACAGAGAGAGACAGACCGACGGACTGAGGGAGATAGAATAAAAAAAAAAAATGACCGACATCGCTAGTAAAAAGCACAAAACGTGCGTTTTGGACATCGGAGTGCCACACAAGGTTTTCATGTAAAATCTTTCATGTATTAATCTCAAAAAGTAACATACACCAGCTCTATCTCACTATTGGGTATGTGCCCTTAACATTTCCGCCATGAAAATTCATTTTGGTGTCATTTTGGAAGGTTTTCTGGTGAGTCCGTAAAAATGGCGTAAAACTCGGACAAAATTGTTCACAGCTGTGACTTTTGAGTGATAAGTGCTTCAAGGGGTCTTCCCCATGCTGATGCCATGTCATTTGAGCACTCTTCTGAGACTTTTGTGACATTTTTAGGGTTTCTACATGCTGCCGGGGGGTCATTTCACAAAAATACTCGGGTCTCCCATAGGATAACATTGGGCTCGGTGCTCGGGCCGAGTACACGAGTATCTTGGGAGGCTCGGCCCGAGCTTCGAGCACCCGAGCTTTTTAGTACTCGCTCATCACTATTAATATGTGAAAAATTAGAGAGTAGATAGACTTAATTATAAGAAAAATAGAGTGAATGAGATGTTATTGACAATAAGGCCTCATTCACACATCAGTATTTTCGATCTGTTCGTCATCAGTATTTGCCAAAACCAAGAGTGTTGCCAAAACACAGAACAGGGGTCAATCTTTCGATTATACTTTTTCTCAATAAGGCCACTTACACATGTTGAGTATTTGGTGAGCTTTTTACCTCTGTATTTGTAGCCAAAACCAGGAATCAGAGGAAAAA
This sequence comes from Anomaloglossus baeobatrachus, assembly GCF_048569485.1. Taxonomy (NCBI): domain Eukaryota; kingdom Metazoa; phylum Chordata; class Amphibia; order Anura; family Aromobatidae; genus Anomaloglossus; species Anomaloglossus baeobatrachus. The sequence continues at coordinate 378,911,432 of NC_134354.1, read as the reverse complement.
GTATAATAGAAACATGGGCACCACTTCTGTATTTTTACCCACTCCTGGTTTGTGCATACCAATACTGATGTCAAATATTGTCTAAATACTGAATATGTGAACAAGGCCTATTTTTGAACATGTTAAGGGTCTGCTTTAGTCTCACCCTATACTGCTGTGTTATCTTAACCTGTTCACGACTGATGACGTACTGTCGTTCAATGTTCGATTTATCAAAATATAAAATCAATTAAGCTGATCGGTACATGGCATGGCAAGAAAAAAAATTCAAACGCCAAATTTTCATTTTTTTGGTCACCAAAATTTTTTTTTTAAAAATGTAATAATAATAGGTGATTAAAACATAGCAGCTGCGCAAAAATGGAATAGTGTGGAAGTGGATGGCGCAATGTAAATGAAAATACTCATGCAATGTCATCTGCCAGTAAATATGTGGGAGGATATAGCTCATGTAGTAGAAGCCGATGAAAGCAACAATTGTTTGATGCCTCTGGTGGGTGTCTCATTTAATAAAAAAAATTATATTAAAAAATAGGGTTTTATTGATTTTTAAAATTAAACATTAAGGTACATTTTTGGACACTGCAGGGTTTAAAGAGCTGTTTGTTTCATCAAGTTCTAATCCATTTTCCAGGTACTCTATGTTGATGTTAATTTGACATTAATGAGACTGTCTTTGGACTAAAGAGCTTACATACAGACACAGGAGACCAAGGAGTGTTATACATATTCTCCTTTTAGAGCAACTGAAGGCTCTAAACTGCAGTACTTTTGTGACAAATTGATTTAATCTGAAACAATATTTTTGGCCTGATCAAATTCAAAATTAATTGCGAGATACAATCATGTCCGAAAGTGTTGGCACCCTTGAACTTGTTTAAGAAAATGGAGTATTTCTCCCTGAGATAAATTGCAATTACACATCTGTTGTCAAAAACATGTTTATATCCTTTGTGTGTGTTTCTGAATAGCACAAAAAAGGCAAATTTAATTTCAGCATCATTTCATACAAAATACTATAATAGGCAAGACAAATAGCTGAAACCTTTCAAAAATTGTGGGTTAACAATTTTGTTTTAGAGCTTGAGGTGCTCGATCAAACTCACCTGTGGCAAGTAACAGGTTTCGGCAATATGAAAATCACACCAGAAACCGGATGAAAAGGGGAGAAGTTGACTCAATCCTTGCCTTGTGTGTGCCACACTAAGCATAGAAAACAGAAAGAGAAAATAACTCTCTGAAGAACTCTCAAGGTTCCAAGTCCATCTCCAGAGATCTTGATTTTTTTTCATGGTGTGCAACTTAATCAAGAAGTTTACAACCCATGGTACTTTAGCTAATCATCCTGAATGTGGAAGTCAGAAAAAATTGGTGAAAGATTGAAACACAAGATAGTCTGTATGGTGGATAAGCAGCCCAAGCAGGGTGCACTAGTGTTAGCTCCAACTGTCGACATTTGAATTAAAGTAATAGTTTAATTTTTTAATCTAACTATTTTCAGACTTCAGTGCTGATTAATTTTAAGACATAATGCAACATATCTCTGAGAGGTTTACTTGTCTATTAGTTGTCATTAGAAATTAGATATTAGAGATGAGCAAACCTGAGGATTGAGGTTCAGGTTTGGAAACCAACTTAAAAAAAAACAAAATTCAGGTTTGAAGTTCGAATGAGATACGAGTTCAAACCACTCAAGCAAGCAGTGCTGTGCATAAGTATAATTGATGCTCAGGTCTATGCAAGACATGTGCAGGGTTTCAATGGCTCATACTGAGGGCAAAATAGCATATAATGTGCATACACAAAAAAAAATTAAAAAAATCCCGCCCACCCTCCTCCAGATGTGTTCTGCTTACAGCTGACTGCATGTGGGCAGAGACATTAACTACCCAATTACAGACTTCCATTGAGATTCAGCTCAAGTCAGGGGCACAAACCAAACCACATCTAAGGTTCAATTGTGCCCTGTGAACCGAACTTCCAAATATTTGCTCATCTCTAGTTGGTTCGGCTGCTTTAGCCAAACTTTAAATTAAGATTGGTTCGGGAATTGAACTTGACCTAATCCACAATGGAAATTACTAATTGATCAGTCTGGGTCTCCATTCACTTGCAACCAGCCATAACCAGATCACTTCCTGGGGCTGGTGGGTGGGGTTTTTCCAATTTTTTTTGGGTGCACAATACATCTGATCATGCTGTTGTTACCCCCCCATGCAAGCCGTTAAAACACTGCATCTGGCTCGCACTCGGCTGAGGAAAAAGCATACTCGAGTACACAGTGATGCACGCATCTGTGTTGTTCATATGAAAAGCACCAAAACTTCAAGTCCAAACTCTGGTTTTTTTGTAAAGTCTATGTTTGGCGTGCATACTGAATACCAAACCTCGGGTTCATTGATCTCTACTACAAATTAGTGGACCCATGGAAATTTGGGTCCACTGGGTTTGACCGAAGTTTAATTAAAAGTTCGGTTCAGAACCTGGACTTGAGCCGAACATGACCCAGGAGCCCATATAAGGCAGGGGAGACCTGAACGTCTGTACCATAAAATTGTTGTAAAATGGTTTTAGCATAGGCTGGGGGCTGCAGAAAGAAACAAAATAAGGGTAGTTGCCCTGCAAACATGACGTTATAGAATAAAAAAAAAAAAGAATAACATGGCCTCCCAACGGGGAAGATCAGAACTCCAATTTACAGATTGCTACTTCGAATAGGTGGCACTAGAGTTTGTCTCCTTTCTCCCTGGAGAGACAATTTGAATATTTCCCAGAGGGGCATTGCAGCTATAAGACCCCTCACTGGCAGCCAGTCTAGTTTGTCAGGTCTCTGCAAGGAGAGTAGTCTTCCCCGTAGTCTCCACAATAGCTTCTCATAAGCCAGTTCAGATCCCATATTTTGCACTGACGAGGGACAATCACCCCAAAAAACTGTCTGCAAATTGGGGTTCTGATCTGGTATAAATCCTAAGTCATATGAAAAGGCTTGTTAAAGAGCCACTTTTGACTTTTAGGATTGCTACTTCCAATCGGTGGTGCTAGTGTTTGTGTCCTTCCTCCCTGGAGAGACAATTTGAATATGGCCTCCCAACTAATTTTGAAAACCAGCGCAGGTAAAAAAGACAACTGCAGGTTGCAACCCTCAGCTGTAAGCTTTACTTTGCCCTGTTACCAAAAATACAGGGGATCCTCAGTCATTTTTTTAATTATTTAAGTAAATATTTTTTACAAAATGGAGTGGGATCTGCTATATATTTGATAAACAATAACAATTTCATTATAGCGAATGAATTCCTCAGGGGTTTCATTAGAATCACGTAATTTGGAGATTTAGATGGAAACCTTGATGTAAAAAGACAGGATAAATGTGGCACAAAATGTTATGTAAAATGTAACTAATAATAGCTCCAACTCAATCCACTAAAAAAGTAAGTCCCTACTCTGGTCTGCCTTATCTCAATGGAAATAAAGGGGGGTTTCACATTATGGCAGTACAAAGGCTCTGGAAAAGCACTATATCTCCTCGTCTCAATCAAAAGAAATCCAGAAAATTCTGCACTCCCAAATCCAAATGTCCCTTTCCCTTCTGAGCTCCACAGTATGCATATAGCACATTCAAAGTCCAGGTGTTTGGTAATTCTGTAGCGATTAGAGCACACTTAATTTACGAGTTACATGTATCTATTAACATTTGCTGGGCATAACGTATGGGCATTATAACTTACTGGGAACTATAATGTACGGGCACGACAATGGCAGATGTGTAATGGGTGTGTAATTTCCAAAATAGGGTCACTTAAGGGGCTCTGTTTATGGATTCCACAAGCTATTCAATGATTTGTTCTCCAAGAGTCAAATAGTGCTCCTTCCCTACTGAGTCACTACATAGGTAAGCAGTACTGAATAATGGGGTATTACCATGTTCAACTGAAAGTAGAACAAATTTTGCTGCTATTTTTACCCATTCCCCTATGTGAAAAGGTAAAATCTGGGGCTAAATTAAAATGCTTGTGATAACAAGTTAATTATTTTTTCTTCACTGCACAATAGTATAAAACTCTGTGACACACCCGTGGTGTCAATATGATCTCTGTACTCCTAGATAAATTCACTGAGAGGTATATTTTGTAACATTAGGTCACTTTTCAGGGGGTTCTGTGGTTCTGGCACCTAAGGGGCTCGGCCAATGTGAAATGGCGCCCGCAAACAATAACTGGAAAATCTGGACCATAATATGGTGATCTTTCCCTTCTGAGCTTTGCACTATGTATGCAAAGTATTTCCTGATTACTTAGATAATATTGGGGTACTCAGGAGGAATTTCCCAACAAATTGTGGGATCCATTTTTTCTATTAGGCCTTATAAAAATGTAAATCTTGGGGCTAAAACAAATTTTTAGTGGGAAAAATTTAATTATTCTTTCTTCACCATTTATTGGTGTAAAATTTTGAGGCGCATATGGTGTCAACATGCTCACTGCAACCCTAGATGAATTCATTGAGGGGTGTAGTTTGTAAAATGTGGTCAATTATGGGGGTTTCTGATGTCTGGCACCTCAACGGCTCCTCCAATGTAACATGGCACCCTCAAGCCATACCATCAAAACCTGACTCCAACATGGTCTTCTTCACTTCTTGCGTTGTAAAGTAAATTGGCACTTCTTCATTCTTCCCTTCTGAGAGCTCATGTGAACGCAATCTGTAGTTTTGCATGACATTTAAGCTGTCGGTATACTCAGGACATATTTCTATTACCACATAAAGTGATACTAATCATACTTAATAAAATTGGCCTTGCTGGGAGATTGAAAACAGGATCGGGTGTGCAGAAGTTAATGGAAAGCTCGAGAAGACCATTTCACTGTTCATGTCCCATGTAGACCAAAGTAATGTTTTGAATGGAGCCTAAAATGATTGTCAGATTAATCCAAAATATGGCAATTGTTTTAAGATAAATGGATTTAGGAAGAGACAGCTGCAGTAACTATAGAACCAAGGTTGCCTATGAGACTGTTTTCTGCCTACTGCAGAGCACAGATGCTAACTTGGCTCCCATAATTACTTGGCAGACAAGACTTTTTAATTATCTATCTCTCTTTTGCTTATGAGTAACCCTACTTGATACTGCATTTACATTGCACCCAGTGAAGATCCTATGTAGTTGAAATTCAGTAAATACATACAAATAATAGAAGAAACAAAAAGCAAATGTTATAATATTACATGAAAAATTGTCTTTAGATAAATTGTTAATGTTTCACATTCCATAAAATATTGGTCCAGGGAAAACAAATTAAAATAAGTGCTATAAGTGCAATGTACCTTGTATTCTGACTCTTTTCTTTTGCTCTAGCTTCAACTCAGATATCATTGAAACTTTTTGATTCCAGTTTAATACAAATAAAAATTGACTAACGCTTCATTTTAGGATTGCATGGGCTGTTCACAGCCACCTGGGGGAACACAGAAGGAAATCTTGATGGTACATCAAGGCCCTCTCTTCAGCTTTCTCAGTGACCCTTGTGATCTTTGTAGGAGTAAACAATTTTCTTCTAACCCACTGTGAACTGCATTCTTCTCTGCTCAATGCTAGTTAAATAGATCACAGCTCAGGTGAAGGGGTGCATTGCTCCTATCAGTGAACCCTAACAGCATGTTTGAATTTGGCTAAATGCAGCTGCAGCGAACAAAGCATTTACTCTATTTTATAGAAAGAGTGAGTTTCATGATGTTAAGCTAACAATACATTTATTACACTAGGCAACTCATTCATGGACTATGGATGGGAAGATAAAATAATATAATAATAATAATAATTACTATTAAATAATTAATTAATATTTTAGAATTAAGTCTCTAAAAATGAATACCATCATGTGTAACCTACGGTATATATGATGTCTATAAAAGGTATACAATTATGAGATGAACAAAGTACAATATTCTATGATTTTTTGTTTTAGGACATAGTAAAACAAAAACAAATATTTGGTCCGTAGAAGGTCTTACAACAAATGACAATTATATTGTGTCATATATTTTCTAAAAACAAGACTAAAGTTCAAATAAAGTATGTTGAAAATTAGGTGCACCCTTACTGTTTCATAGGAAATAAGATTGTGAGGGTTCTTCTCTACCTGATTTGCACATTTGGAGGTTAAAATGTTTGCCCATTCTTCTGTGCAAAATATTAAAATTCAGAAAATGTAAACTTGCTTTGCATTTTCTGGTTCTCATGTCAATATATTTCCTTTATGAAGCTTTTCAAATTATTGTTACAGCCTGTTTGCATGTGAAAAAATGTGGAACATAAGTGACCTCTTAGTCAGATATACTAAATCTCCTTTGTACATACAGTGGTGTGGCTTCCCTTTTTGGGCTGTGCATTTATGCTATATAGCTTTCCACAGGCAGGTGTTTAAACAGGGGCAAGTCTCCTCTGTCTTATCAATTTTGAGGTTTGCTTGCACATAGAGAAGTAATCTACAAGAGTTAAGCGATATCGTTAATGTTTTATTGTCGGGGTCACATCGTTAGTAACGCACATCCGGCGACATTAACAATATCGCAGCGTGTAACACTTATGTGTGACCTAAAACGATCGCAAAAGCGGCCAAAATCGTTTGCCGCGGAGAGGTCGTCCTAAAACAAAAAATCTTTCTCTTCTAATTAACGATGTTGTTCCTCGTTCCTGCGGCAGCACACATCGCTATGTGTGACACCGCAGGAGCGAAGTACATCTCCGTCCTTACCAGCCTCCACCACCAATGCGGAAGGAAGGAGGTGGGCGGTATGTTACATCCCGCTCATCTCCGCCCCTCCGCTTCTATTGGACGCCTGCCGTGTGAAGTCGCTGTGACACCGCACGACCAGCCCCCTTAGAAAAGAGGTGGGTTGCCGGCCAGAGCGACGTCGCAGGACAGGTAAGTCCGTGTGACGGGGATGCGTGATTTTGTGCGCCACTGGCAGCGATATGCCCGTGTCGCACAAATGAAGGGGGCGGGTACGCACGCTAGCGATATCGGTACCGATATTGCAGTGTGTAAAGCCCGATTTAGAGTCCATCCTGATGGGGTATACCTTTTCCTGGTGGGATGGCTTTTATGCATTTTTGATAAAGTTAGTGTCAATCAGGTATTTTATGTTATTTACATGTACTACTACTATTTATTTGCTCAGATTGTTTTTATCCTAGGTTACATCCTGCTTTGTGTACAGGTCTCACTTTTCTGGGTAGTTGTGCATTAGTGCCCCTGGCATGGCTATGTATATGTAAATAAGAAAAGAGAACAAAATGCGAACAGACGTCCTTTGTGATTCAAATATTATATTTATTAGAACATCTGCAAGGTAGAAAAACTGTATGATATCAGGATTGGTTAAAAACATATAGACAAGACATGTGCCCGTGGTGGCTGAACAACAATATTGCACAATGGAGTTTTTTGAGCATACGTCTGACCTGATACGCATATGCGTTTCAGCTCACCCTTTTGTCATGGCACCATGACAAAAGAGTGAGCCAAAACGCACGTCTGGCCAGATGCGTGCCTGGAGGACTCCATTATTCATCCCCTCTGCCTCATCATAGCTAAGATAGATTAGACCATGGCACTCAGTATATTTATGGCATAGATCTGAGGGGACTGACAGGCTGCATACATCCACCTATATATATATCTTTAGATCTGTTCTTCTACTTATTAAGTGGGTATTTTTTAAGTTAGAGATTTTTTTCAGTGACAATTTTTTTTCAGTGAGATATTTCAAAATATTATGTGGAAACATGCAATAACTATACGGGATATGAGTAATTTCCACCAGTGGGAACAATATTGTTGTTCACCCACCATGGGCACATGTCTTGGCTATTTGTTTTTAGAAAAACTCCGATATTATACAGTTTTTCTACTTTGCACATGTTCTAATAAATATAATAATAGAATCACAAAGGACGTCTGATCACATTTTGTTTTCTTTTTTTGTTTACATATTTAATCTTGTGATTTGTCCCTATACAGATACATATGTAGCCACTATTTGGTATCACTATTCAGGTGAACAGTTTTCATTACCGGTCTCACCACTACCTCCCAGATCCTTCACATGCGCTCCTTTATTTAACTCTTTAATCAACCTCCTGATGTCGGCGCTCATCATCTCACAGATGCTCGCATGCTGCTGTGTGAGTCACTGCAGGGCTAGCCAGGGCAGTGCAAGATACACTGCAGGGGCACCAATAGACTTAAGCCACACGGAAATTCTTCCGTGTGGCTTCAGGGGATCCTAGAAACCACATGTGAGTTAGAAATGCATGCAGGTACAGTTAGGTCCAGAAATATTTGGACAGTGACACAATTTTCACGAGTTGGGCTCTGCATGCCACCACATTGGATTTGAAATGAAACCTCTACAACAGAATTCAAGTGCAGATTGTAACGTTTAATTTGAAGGTTTGAACAAAAATATCTGATAGAAATTGTAGGAATTGTACACATTTCTTTACAAACACTCCACATTTTAGGAGGTCAAAAGTAATTGGACAAATAAACCAAACCCAAACAAAATATTTTTATTTTCAATATTTTGTTGCGAATCCTTTGGAGGCAATCACTGCCTTAAGTCTGGAACCCATGGACATCACCAAACGCTGGGTTTCCTCCTTCTTAATGCTTTGCCAGGCCTTTACAGCCGCAGCCTTCAGGTCTTGCTTGTTTGTGGGTCTTTCCGTCTTAAGTCTGGATTTAAGCAAGTGAAATGCATGCTCAATTGGGTTAAGATCTGGTGATTGACTTGGCCATTGCAGAATGTTCCACTTTTTTGCACTCATGAACTCCTGGGTAGCTTTGGCTGTATGCTTGGGGTCATTGTCCATCTGTACTATGAAGCGCCGTCCAATCAACTTTGCGGCATTTGGCTGAATCTGGGCTGAAAGTATATCCCGGTACACTTCAGAATTCATCCGGCTACTCTTGTCTGCTGTTATGTCATCAATAAACACAAGTGACCCAGTGCCATTGAAAGCCATGCATGCCCATGCCATCACGTTGCCTCCACCATGTTTTACAGAGGATGTGGTGTGCCTTGGATCATGTGCCGTTCCCTTTCTTCTCCAAACTTTTTTCTTCCCATCATTCTGGTACAGGTTGATCTTTGTCTCATCTGTCCATAGAATACTTTTCCAGAACTGGCCTGGCTTCATGAAGTGTTTTTCAGCAAATTTAACTCTGGCCTGTCTATTTTTGGAATTGATGAATGGTTTGCATCTAGATGTGAACCCTTTGTATTTACTTTCATGGACTCTTCTCTTTACTGTTGACTTAAAGACAGATACACCTACTTCACTGAGAGTGTACTGGACTTCAGTTGATGTTGTGAACGGGTTCTTCTTCACCAAAGAAAGTATGCGGCGATCATCCACCACTGTTGTCATCCGTGGACGCCCAGGCCTTTTTGAGTTCCCAAGCTCACCAGTCAATTCCTTTTTTCTCAGAATGTACCCGACTGTTGATTTTGCTACTCCAAGCATGTCTGCTATCTCTCTGATGGATTTTTTCTTTTTTTTCAGCCTCAGGATGTTCTGCTTCACCTCAATTGAGAGTTCCTTAGACCGCATGTTGTCTGGTCACAGCAACAGCTTCCAAATGCAAAACCACACACCTGTAATCAACCCCAGACCTTTTAACTACTTCATTGATTACAGGTTACCGAGGGAGACGCCTTCAGAGTTAATTGCAGCCCTCAGAGTCCCTTGTCCAATTACTTTTGGTCCTTTTAAAAAGAGGAGGCTATGCATTACAGAGCTATGATTCCTAAACCCTTTCTCCGATTTGGATGTGAAAACTCTCATATTGCAGCTGGGAGTGTGCACTTTCAGCCCATATTATAAATATAATTGTATTTCTGAACATGTTTTTGTAAACAGCTAAAATAACAAAACTTGTGTCACTGTCCAAATATTTCTGGACCTAACTGTATATTCTCCAGGCTCTCCCCATTCAGTTTAATCACTTTCCTATCCATTTCAGCATTTTCCTCAGGCCCCCAAGACCTCTTTATTAGGTCCATTAGAATATTACTCGCATTTCCCATTGACTTGCATTGTACTTGGTATTCGTAACTACTGATGGGTGAACCCGAACTGTAAAGTTCGTGGTACATACCGAACACATAGTGTTCGTTCACATGGTCCCGAACACCTGTTTTCCTGGGAAACTCATGTTACTGTTCAGATCCAGGTTGGGTCCAGGGGCTATAAAAAACCCACATTATTAAAAACCTTATCGTTACACTTACCCGTCCCGTGACGCGTCCTGCAGACTCGCTCAGCCGCTTTCTCCCAGATGCTTCTGCTTCCAGGTATGATCATTAACTTCTGGTGGTATTCACTGCACTGCTCATCACTTGGCAGTCTTCGGATTTTTTAGTGCGTGTTCGCGGTGACATCAAGGTTCACGTCATATGATTCCACTTACGTATGACTCGCGTGAGTCTCGCATTGCATCAGCTGGCATAGCCGCACACTCTCCCGACAGGAGCGGGTCGGCTGCATGCTTTTCTGTGCAGCTGCACGCTGGTGTCCGGAGAGCGTCAGGCCGTGCCGGGTAAAACTGGTGTGAGATTCGGAGGAGTTATACACTAGTGGAACCGTACTCTTAGCCTGCTTCTCACTCTATATAGATGCTTGTCTGTACAGAGCAATGAAGAAGAGCTGACATTGTTCTCCCTGTGGACTACATTGGACCAAGGATTTTTTTATAATAAAGATGAAGTCTCTAAAAAAAGTTTGTATTATTTCTAATAATTTTTTTAATGTGTTGTGTTTTTTTACTGTTTACTAGAAATTCATGGTGGCTATGTCTAATTTGGCGTGACACCCTGAATTTCGGGCTTAGTACCATCTGATAATAAAAAGCTGGCCCTAAGCCTTTTATTACTCAGTGTGCCACCACCATCTGGGCTGCTGGACAAGCTAAGTAAAGCGCCAGAAAATAGCACTTCTATGAATGTGCCATTTTCTGGGGCGTCTGTGGGCTGCAATTCGTATTGGGGGAGGCCCAGAAAGCCTGGGCCACCCTGTGCTGAGGATTCCAGCCCTCGTTGCCTGGTTTTACCAGGCTGACCATCAAAATATAGCGGGAGCCCTAGCAATTTTATTTCTAAATACTTTTTTAAATAATAAAAAAAATAAATATTGGGCTTCTCTGAATTTTGATTGCCAGCCAAGGCAAAGCCAGGCAGCGGAGGTTGGCAGCTCGTAGCCGTCCACTTTATCTTCACTGCGAATCAAAAATACCGCAGAGCACTACATCATTTTTTTTAATTATTTCTTTTACACTACTATATGTGTGAGGGACCCAACAGCCAATCACAGATGCTGTCACAGAGTTTGTGTCTGTGATTGGATGCTGGAGTATACTAAAACCAGCCTGTACATTCTAGCATCTAAAATGTATGGTGGCCGGGAGACACCAGCTGAGCAGGTCTGCAGGACGTGTTGGGGGACCGATAAGTATAATAACAATGTTTATTATTAACTATATTCTTTATTTTACAGCCCCCCCACCCCATTGCATAACTGTAAAGTCCAAGCTTAGGGTTCGGACGCAAGAACGTGTAATCTGTGGCCCTGAACTCAAACTTTACAAAACGTTCAGGTGAGACTCCTGATCCCGAACATCAGAAGGGTTTACCCATCACTATTCGTAACGAATACATGAATATTATTAAGTATTCATTTTGAGTATAGTAAATACGAATTTTATGGTATCCGCTCATCTCTAGTCATTATATCATTTATAACCGACAATGTTGTGTGTACTGAGTAAATCATCCAGCCCTGGGAGGGTCCGCAGATTAATTCTTTGAGTTTCCCATTGACTTAAATTAGATTTGTTATTTGTGATGAATACATGAACAGTGCTATATATTAGAGCAAATAATTCAAACCCAAATATTTCACTATACTATAATATCACTAATAATAATAATAATATTGATATTGGAGTAAAAATATATGTTTACGGCAAAATATATTAATCCCATACTCACTTTCATAAATGCTAAGGTTTATTTTAGAAAAAATCCTATAAAATTCCCATATATATATATATATATATATGTAAAGTGGGTACGGAAAGTATTCAGACCTCTTTAAATTTTTCACTCCTGGTTTGATTGCAGCCATTTGGTAAATTCAAAAAAGTTATTTTTTTCTCATTAATGTATACTCTGCATATATATCTTAGTATATCTATATATATCTTAACAGAAAAAAAACAGAAATGTACAAATTTTTGCAAATTTATTAAACAAGAAAAACTGAAATATTACTTGGTCATAAGTATTCAGACCCTTTGCTCAGTATTGAGTAGAAGCACCCTTTTGAGCTAGTACAGCCATGAGTCCTCTTAGGAATGATGCAACAAGTTTTTCACATCTGGATTTGGGGATCCTCTGCCATTCTTCCTCTCCATTTCCTTCAGGTTGAATGATGAACGTTGATGGACAGCCATTTTCAGGTCTCTCCAGAGATGCTCAATTGGGTTTAGGTCAGGGCTCTGAGTAAAAAATGGTCACATAGTTGTTCTGAAGCCACTCCTTTGTTATTTTACCTGTGTTCTTAGTGTCATTGTCTTGTTGGAAGGTGTGCCTTTGGCCAAGTCTGAGGTTCAGAGCACTCTGGAAGAGGTTTTCTTCCAGGATATCTCTATACTTGGCCCTATTCATCTTTCCCTCACTTTCAACCAGTCGTCCTGTCCTTGCAGCTGAAAAGCACTCCCATAGCATGATGCTGCCACCACCATGTTTCACTGTTGGGATTGTATTGGGCAGGTGATGAGCAGTTCCTGGTTTTCTCCACACATACCGCTTAGAATTATCACCAAAAACATCTATCTTTGTCTCATCAGACCAGAGAATCTTATTTCTCATAGTCTGGGAGTCCTTCATGTGTTTTTTGCAAACTCTATGCAGACTTTCATATGTCTTGCACTGAGGAGAGGCTACCATAGGGTCACTCTGCCATAAAGGCCTGACTGGTGGACAACTGCAGTGATAGTTGATTTTGTGGCTCTGCAGCCTCCATAATGCATTGCAGGTATGATATCTTATGGATCACTAAACCTTCGACAGTAGTGGTCAGTACGTGAAGAATTACAGATCAGCAGTTGCTAGTAGAGTACAGTTTATAGGGCAAAGTCATTTTCCATCTTCAGAGTCACCGGGTAAGTCTAATTCTCCTATTAGAATATCTTATGGTGTGAAGGGTTCTCTCTACTGCTATGCTACTGGGGTCAATTAGGTTCTCTCCTCTCCCACAAGTGTATTTTATGAGCAATTATAAGCTTTGTAGCATTGAAATTCATGTGAATTTATTTACAGCAAATCTAATTTTGGGAGAAAATCTGGGTAGGTTGACAAATTCAAATTTAAAAACATTCACTCATCTCTAATAATGATAATTAGTAAAACTTGTTAACCTACAGATTGAAATTAAAAAGAAATGCCTACAATACATTGTTTTACTCTCCTAAATACCAAGGTTCATATAAACAGGTGTCTCATATACATTTTGGGCAGAATTATTAGGCAAGTTTGTATTTTGATCATATCATCATTTTTATGAATTTTTTTACGTTTTTTTCCAGTTCCAAGATGTATAAAATTGAATGTTTATAAGATGAAGCATATCAGGTGATGTGTATTTGTGTATTAAGGGAGGAGATAGGTGGATTATAATGAGAGCAGTCTGGGCCACCTCCTGGAGCTGAAATCAATGGCCCATGGCGAGATTGCCCTCATTACAAAGTATCGTGTGGCAACACATACTTACCTCTCTCCCATTCCCTTGGTGCAGATCTCCTGGTAAGAGCTTTGCTTGAACAAACCTGTCAGCAATACAGAATGGTAGTGCAGTTACATGGGAGCTCCTGTCACCTGTCCTGCAATGTGTGAAAATGACGATCATCAGCCAGTGTGGGTGTACAAGCATTAAGAGGATGTGGAGCCCGGTGGAAAGGAGCAGAGTAAGGGGGGGGGGATAAAAATATGGTGAGTATATGGTTTTATTTTTTTATATGTCTATGGGATGTGTACCAGTATATAGAGAGCTATGTGGGGGCACATGTTATATATATATAGTCTGTGGTAGCTAGTGTTGTATATAGGGGTTGTGTAAATGTGACGCCCTGGACTCCACGGGTCACAGTATAACATCGCACGCACACACCCCCTCCCCTGGTTAGGTGACACCAGTCAAACAAAACCCTTGTTGCCACCCTCCAGGGTCTGATGTCCACACCAGGTGGGGCGGAGCCAGGCGGTTGGCCCCGCCCACCAAGGAGTTCACAGGCCTGGAGGTGGGAAAATACAGTAGTTTGGTGTTAGACAGTGAAAGTGTGAGGAGTAAGAACTGTGTGTGTCTGGGTCGGAGCCCAGGCACGATTCAGCAAGGTCGGCAGACGGTGGTGACTGTCTGCAGGAGTTGGGGGAGGTCAGCGGAACCGTAGGACCGGGGTCGGGCGGTGGCCCGCCGGTACCAAACTGGGGAGCAGATTGAAGCCAAGCACCAAGGCAGGGTACTCAGACCCCAACTAGGCTAGGAGCCGCCGAAAAGGTCAAATTCTCTGATTGCGGTCTGGACCTCAGGGGTTCATTCCCAACCAAGTCCCGTCAGAAGGGAACAGCCCAACCCATCTGGATAAGAGCCACCGCCAAGGGCCAGAGATCCAAGGGCCAGCGCCTGCGCGCAACCGGGCTCTCCCGACACGTACACGCCGGGGAGCAGACTACCCGTGGGAAGCCATAGGAGTCAAATACACATACATAGGTGCAGGAAACAACAGCCACCATCAACCCGTCCGGGGAGAGTGAGAACATCGCAGCCGGCTGTGGGCCCCGTCCATCCAGCAATTTGGTTTACCAGAGACTCTGTCCTTCTTTGTCTGAGTGAGTACAACAGTGCCATCCGGCACTGCGCTGCATCACAACGTTGCACCCGCGCCCACGCTGCCTCCCCGCACCGGCACCTGCACCTATACCCTCCTTCTTACCTCCCCTACTCCCCAACCGGGGCCCCGGGACCAACAACCACTATCCACGGAGGGGTCAACACCTCAGCTGCTCTCCGCCATCGCTCCCGGGATTCCCCGTTACCAGCAGCGGTGGTGCCCACCATCACCACAACCCGTGGGTGGCGTCACGACCGACATCCCACCACAAACCTCCCCCTTTTCACTCATGGGCGAGGAGGCGCTGCTCGAGCCCCCGGGTCTGGCCCCGTGCTCGAGCCACTGAGGGGCAGAAGCACCGGACCCGAGCGCCAGCGATCCCCAGGCGAGCGGCGTTCCCGACCCCTCCGCCCGTGACATAAGCTCATGCTGTATATACGTGCTATGGGAGAGCTCATGCTGTATATAAGGGCTATGTAGGGACTCATGCTGTAAATAAGGGCTATCTGGGGTCTCATACTGATGTAAGGTGGGCTGTGGGTGGGCTCATATTATAGATAGGGAGGGCTGTGTGTTGGCTCATACTGTATATAGGGGGCTATGTGGGGCTCATACTATAAATAGAGGATGTGCGTGCTCATGCTTTATATGGGGGGCTCTGTGTGAGCTCATACTGTATATAGGAGGTGCTGTATGTAGGTTCATGCCGTATATAGTTGCTATGTGGGGGCTCATGCTGGATATAGTAGCTATGTTTGGGCTTATGCTGTGCATAGGAAGCTATGTGGGGGTTCATGCTGAATACAAGGGATATGTGGGGGCTCACTCAGTATGTATGGGCTGTATTGGGGCCTGTGCTATATATAGGGCTATATTGGTGCTCATGCTGTGTATAGGGAAATGTGTGGTAGCGCATGCTATATATAGGCAGTTATCTTTGGCCTCATGCTGTATATGGGAAGCTATGTGGGGGCTCATGCTATATTTATGTGCTATATGGGTGCTCATGCTGTATATAGGGAGCTATTTGGGGGTTCATGCTGTATATAGGGAGCTATGTGTGGGCTCATGCTGTATATTGGAAGCTATATGGGGGCTCATGCTGTGGATAGGGAGCTATGTAGAGGATCATGCTTTATATTGGGATTATGTGGGGGCTCATGCAGTATGTATGGGGACTATGTGTGGGATCACACTGTATATAAAGCGATGAACAAACCTGTTTGATAAAGGTTCACCAAACTCAGGTTTAGTATGAGCCTGAGCTTATTCGTTCAGGCTCGGCAAACAAGAGTATTACACTTAAAAGTCAGCTTTTGGTTTTCCCATGAACAATGCGTTTTAAAAAATACATTTTGAATCCAGTGCAAAGAGGTAGGAGCAAGCACTTCATACTTACCAAATCACTGAGGCGGCTGTCACACTGCTCCTGCCATCTCTCATTCTTCTTCCCGGGATGCTCATTAGGCTCATACATATTCAATGCTGACCACACTCACTGGCATCTGTGACAGGTTGCCGTCAGATGTGCCCCACGTTGAGTGACAGCTGTCTGACTGCAACCAATCAAGACGCCGGTGGGCGGATCTATATCGTACAGTAAAATAAATAAATAATTTAAAAAAATGTTGTGCGGTCCCCTCAATTATGATACCCAGCCAAAATAAACCCTGGGGGCTGATATTCTCAGACTAGGGAAGTCTATGGTTATTAGGCTGCTCCCAGAGTAAAAATATCAGCATTTAGCCACCCAGAATTGCAGCATCCATTAGATGTGACAGTCCAGGCATTTTACCCTATTCTTCCTGTTTGACCTGGTGCAGTGACAATCAGGGTAATAAGGTGTTAATGTCAGCTCCCAGCTGACACTAACCCCTAGATTAGTAATGGCAGGCATCTATGAGACACCCCCAACACTAATTTGTAAGTGAAAAGAAATAAACACAAACATCCAAAAATAAAACACAAAAAAGTCCCCTCTTTCACCACTTTATTAACTCCAAAATTGCCCCTCCAGGTCGGCTGTAATCCACATGAGATCTCACGACGCTTCCAGCACTGCTACATCTGACATTCACAGTGAGCAGCCATAGATCATGACTACCCACTGTGAGGTTCAGGCCACGACAGAAGTGAGCCATGTGATCAGCGGTGAGGTCACTCAGGTGATTTGCAGTCACAGGTGGATGACTGAGTGACGTCACCGCTGATCACGCGGCTCACTTCAGTCGTGACCTGAACCTCACAGCAGGCAGTCATGCTCTATGGCTGCTCACTGTGATTGTAAAATGTAGCAGATGGGTTCTGGTGAATCCCAGTGGCTAGAAAGAACTTTGGCGTGACCAGCTTGGTTAGTGGGCATTACCGGCTTCATTGATGGGCGTGGTGATGTTTCCTCCAAACCACTATATTCATGCCAGTGGGGCTTTGCCCCCCCTGCACCCCATCTGAGGATCTTACCCTGAGACCCTCACTTTTATTATAATTCACTCTATGCCCATGTGGACTTAGAAAAATTATTTTGCTTCCCCGTATATGTTGGCAGAGGCCCCGCCCCTTCTGGTCACATGGGCATGACACCAGCAAAGATAATTCTAGCCACTGGGATATAGACATTACTGTAGCAGATGTACTAGTTGCGGACCAGGAAGCAACAGCATCTCCAGGGACAGCATCGCCAGACATAGGTGAGTATCCAACAGTGTGTGCAGTGATGTCAGTAGATCATTGGCTAAAATACTTAAATGACCTCATCACGACACCCCCGCAGCACTAGCACTACCGGGTGTCACGCGGGGTGTTGTCAGGAGGTCATCCAAGTTAATTTTCGGACTTCTCATAGACTTTGCTGGGGAAGCAGAACGCATGCAATTTGGCACTGAAACATTGAAGTTCAAAATGCAGCATTAACACAGGAAAAAAACGCAACGTGCGCACATAGCCTTAAAGGAGTTGTCTGACATAAACTCAAAAATTTTTGGTAAGCTAATCTGTACTGTATTGTTATATAAATCACCCCTACATTGTTATTTTTTGTTTTTTAACTTTTGTTCCTCTTGAATTATCCCTTTATTCTCTGCAGCTCTTTGTTTACATTCAGCTCAACCAAACTGACCTCTTCCTGTGCTAAACCTCACAGTCAGAGCTGGCACCGCCCGGCCTCATTGTTCAGCCCCGCCCTCTGCCCGTCCCCTGCACACACATTCCCTGTCAGTATTCTGCCCCAGCACCTGACCTGTTATCACTCTAGTATTGGAAATAATAGCCCCACATCGGGCTCTCCACCCCACATACACATTGGGTTCTGCACCCCCCACCACATTGGGCTCTGCACCCCACACACACATAGGGCTCTGCACCCCACACACACATCTGGTTCTGCACCCCCGACCACATTGGGCTCTGCACCCCACACACACATAGGGCTCTGCACCCCACACACACATTGGGCATTGGTTGAATTTGATGGACATTTTTGTTATGCTAACGAGCAAAATGGTAGTAATATTTTGAACTTTTGACTTTCAGGCTGCATATCTCACCATGCACAACAAGTTCAAGTGTGAGACTAACTTCATTTTTTAGACAATTATCTTGGCTATCTCATAAATAAATTTGACTTGCAACTACTGTATTTAGCTTATTAATAGTTATGCAGATTCTTGTCATGTCCCTGCACTGTTACTGTTTTGCTCTTGGTGGTGGATTTTTTTTTCTTCTTGTATGCTACAAATTATAACCTGTTCTCACATTATCTAATATCTCAGTGTGTTATTAGATTGAATTTTCAAGTAACACCCATGCAAGCACCATTTGATGCACTGTACAAAAATCTGTAATGGTGGCCCAAAAAATGAAGAAGCCTCAACTTCAATATTGTCATAAGAAGCGAGGGTTTGAGTTTGCAAAAAAGTATGAAAAGTATAGAAAGTGGGTGAATTGGAGCAACAAAATACTAGTCAATATACTAGGTTCTGATGGGTGCAAAGGGGTCTGTATAAACAGGGGAAAAAGGGGTAAATGGATCGAGAAATTGATGTTTTGAAATTGCTTCACAATCAACGGCATTGGATACTTGACCAAGATTAATGGTGATCTCAATGCTGAGGACAACAATCTGAAGCATTCGTCAAGATTGTAAAAAAAAATGGTTTAATAATGGTAATGAAGTAGAGTTGCTAGATTGCCCTCACAACAGTTCCCAGACCTAAATACCAATTGAACATTTGTGGGTAAAGTTGAAGAAAAAGTAGTATACATACCCAAGTGAGTCGACCAGTAGGCACTAACATTTGAAACGTGTAGAAAAGACCTGGGATCAGATTTTGGTCGAGACATGCTTGAATCTGAGATAGTGTAAAGCCGAGGACAAAAGAGCGTAAGAAGGCTCTTACCAGATATTAAAATGCAATGTGCACAATATTACATTCACCTATTGGGGTTGTGAAAGTCACAAACCCTATAAAGGCTTGTAAAGTAATGGCACTTCTCTTCCCTAGCACTGAATCTGAGCGAGAGAATGCCCAGAATGATTCAGGCAGCGTTGAAAGCCAAAGGTGGATTTACAAAATACAAACAAAATAATAAAAATAAAAATAAATTTAGGAACAAAACAGTAACAATGCAGTGATATAAGAAGAATATGCAACTAATCATATGCTTAATAATTTCAAGTCAAATTTATGTATGAAATAGCCAAGATGATTGTCTATTAAATGAAGATAGTCTCACATTCGAGGCTGCAGTGAATAGTGAGATATGGAGCCTGAAAGTCAAAAGTTCAAAGCATTGCAACCCTTTTGCTCGCCACTCTATTTGACCTGTATTAAGCATGTAACTGCTGTTTGAAAACTCCTATGAATTTAGCAGAGCTAGATCCTAGAGAAGCAGGTTTTCTAAAATGTCGAACATAACTAAACACATCTAGAGTTACATTTATGTATAGTTGGCTTATCGATAAGCCAAGCTCGATAAACACTGTGTTAATTATATGGGCAGCTTAATTTCAGCTCCCACGGTGCCTCTACTTATGAGTAATAATCAAAGATCAGCTTGTTAACTGGGCAACATTAGTTAATTCTCTAACACAATACTGAATTGATTTCCAGTCAGAATGTGTTTTCTTGCCGTGAGGCAATACAAGACTTACATGAAGTAGGAGCTGCTAGAAATATCCCAAAAGGAAATGCGCTTTTATTCACTGATGCAACAGCTTGTGTTTGAACTATTCATCCTAATGCAAATTCATGGACTTCAATAAATAAAAATGATGAATGCACTACAGCAACTACTTTCTTGGCTTCAGAATGAATATTTGAAGGTAAACCCCAATAGAAAATATTGCATTATCACATGATAAAGTAATTTTGAAAAAAGTATCATGCATAGAGATACACAAACATACACATACACTAGTGCATACACACGGATTGCTAGATATATAGATAGTTTTATAGATAAATAAAAGACAAAAGAGTATGACAGCCCTTCATGTGAACAGGAGCGTATCTGATCAAGATATATAATAGCAAAAATAAAAAAAAGCCGCACACTGAAATGCCAAAGCTTTCAACTACTAAAGATCTAATAAAAATTTGAGATGTTTTGCATATCAAATGGCCAATTTTTCCATTAAAAACATGTATCACCTACAGCAGGTCAGACAGATCAGGCGGCTGAGACCCATGAAGTGGCTGTTTGTCTGGCCATATGGTCTCCCTTCAAAGATCCCAAGGATAGGGATCCCAAAGTCTCCTGTACAAATGGAGTGGTAGACCACACATGCATTCATCATTCCTACAGATAGTATATAGAGCAGTACTCTCACATGGTCATTTCCTGTTCTTTACCCAGTTTGGGACCCACTTTTTCACGATCAGTGGAGCATTCTCAGCAGTCATACCTTCAGTGATCATAAATTTATAATGAGTTACTCTCAGCATCTGAATCACCAGTCATTGTACATTACAACCTATCCTGTGGGTGGGCAACACATGTTGTTTTTGGGCAACCCCTTTAATCGAGCAGCAAGATGGAACTACAACCCCTGGCAAAAATTATGGACTCACCTGGCTCTGAGCATGTTTATTCAGTTGTTTCCGTTTGTTTAAAAAAAGTAAAGCTGTCCAAGGTATGATCACTCCTTTTTAGATGCCGACTAATGAGCAGATCTTATCTGATGCAGGTGTTAGTTTTGGGAATAAAAATTTACAGGGTGATTCCATAATTTTTTCCTCAGAATTGAGTGACTCAATAATTTTTTCTCCTGTTTGGTCTTGAAAAGTAACGTTCCTGGCTAGCACATTATGTTTTCATGATTTTCTTTAGTTGACATTTGAAATTACTTTAGTTTTGTACCATGTCTGTGATCTGCTTTTTTTTAAGCAACCAAATGAACATCCTCAGAGGCAGGGGAGTCCATAATTTTTGCCAGGGGTTGTATATGTGTTGTGACAAATATGCCACAATGGTGATGAGCCAAATATGGCTAAGTAGAAAACTCATGAGTAAATATTAATATGTTTTCCTTCAATTTATCTTAACATATATGAAAATGTCATGAATGTACCAACAATTTTTTATGCAGTTGCAAATCTAGTGTAAGTGCAATGATATATAGAAGGTGGAGATGTCCACTACTCCAGCGAGATAAATATTAGCTTTATTGTTTGTTTAAAAGCATGTACACAACACACATGGACAGGAGCAATTCCAAATTGACTTATTTCAGATACATGTTGTTATGGGGGACTGGCGGATTAGGATAAAGGTGGTGAATATCAGAATTGCCAGTTTGGGACCACCGTGCTCCAAGATGGTAAAGGAGCTGCTGGCAACCCGTAGGTCAGGCGGAAAATACAGAGCTGGGTGGCTCCAAAAGAATATGAACCTGATCCAAATTAAACGTCACTTGGATCAGGACTATTGTGAACCCTGTTAATGCCCCAGGGTCCAGACACCCAAGCCAGGAACTCCCCTGTTAGCACCACAGGGGTCCTGGGGTACACTGTCCTTGTGCATAGGGGGCACACTGGGACAGTTGGCACAGCAGCCACAGCCCAATTAACTCCATTGGGCTGCTACAACAGGACTGGAATGATAGGAGGGAAGCGCAGGGCCTTCCCCTAACATGCCGAGTCATGAATCTTGGCCTGACAGGCACCGGATCCCTAACCCTACCTACCGCTTCCAGAAATAGTGGTTGAGGCCGCAATGTGGCTCTATCATGTGTGAGCATGTAAAGGAGAATGAAGACTGTGCACCATGGTGCGGTCTCCAGACCCTTTTAACACCTAGGGTCCGCCCCAAACCCAGTGTGAGCCACAATGGTGCCTTCAGGGGCCAATAGCAGAGTGCCACATCATCAGTGACATCACCAGCGGCCTATCCAGAATCGCCACTTTATTGATGACACAAAGGAAGCACCGCCCTAAACACCCTACCAGTCATCGTCTGATGACCAATGATGGGGTGCCAAGTCATAGGGGCGGTCCTCCACGAGCCAGTGCAGATTGGCCATGTCATCAGGACACCTGACAATATCCAGCCTATCAGGGTCTGCCACTTCATGGACATGTCCAGTGAAGTCCTTACCGGACTTAGACTTTGATGCATGCTCTGTAGCCTTAACAACAGACAGTCTCAGAAATAAGACTATCAGCCTGAGCATGCTCAAAAGGCACAACACAGGACTAGGACACACAATGAAGTACAAGTACCTGAGCAAAGAGGCTTTTTGCACAAAGTGTGGGAGCATGCTCAGTAGCCTAAACTGACGACTTAGGCTCTGGCTGGGGCAAGTCAGCACATGCAGGCGCCCGGCGCTTGGGCATTGCAGAAACCACAGCTGGCTGCTTGCGGCTACGGCGGCGCCGATTTGTAAGACATGTGGTATCCTTAGCATTTTATGGAATTGAAACATACACAATTTTTATATTATGGACAACCAATAAAAATGAAGTGATTAAGATACATGGCAAAAAAAACATACATGTAATTAAGCAGGTGGATAACCCTCAAGGAACCCAGTATACATTATACTTGTAAGGATAGCTGAAGCAATGGCAACATACAAAATATGTAAGACAGGTATGAAATAATAACCACAATACAGTAACTGAATCAATCATGGATGCAAAACAAAAAAATAAAAATAGAACAAATATTATACAAAAGGAAACATAAGTTGTATGAACACATCTGAAAACATATCAAATATTAACTACATGTAGAAAACACAAGTCATATATTATAAATTACTCTCCTCTAAAAGATGATTTATGTAAAAACATATTTGACAGAAAACAGCGTTTGTGTTCATTAAATATTATAGCAAATAGCAATACTCTATTATTGAAGGGATTGAATCACTTAATGAAAACGTATGTGAGTGGGTAGACTTTCTCCTTTGATAGAACATATCCCTAGCCATCTCAAAGACATTAGCCATGTTCTCCTAGCCTTCATTGATTTTCAATGGAAGTCTAATTATATATGGATCATAGATGATGTGTGTTCCCTTTATACTTCAATTCCACATAGTCTAGTAATAGTTGCAAAACAGTGGTTTTTACACAGCTACACTAACTATACTTTGGATTTTCAACTTTTTTTCTTTCTGCAATTCAATTTTTATTTAAGCATCATTTTTTAATATTCGACTCTCAATTTTATTTACAAAAGACCAAAGCATCAATGTGTGCTAAATTCTCCCCATCTGTCGCTAACATCTTTATGGCATGGTGAGAACAAAAGCATTTATATAGCGAACATTCATTTTTCTTTTCCTATGTAGTCTGGTATGGTCGCTACATTGATGATCTACTCATTGTTTGGTCAGGCAGTGCGGCGACCATACCTGACCTCAATCTTTATTTCAATTTGAATTGTTTAAATGTATTGTTTACTTTTTCTCCTCATGCTGATTTTTGTTTATATAGCAAGTCATTAAATAATTCATTCATTCTGCTACTTTCCTTAAGTCCACAGGAGGTGATACCATTTCATGCCCAATTTTGCCATTCCAGCTATATTATTAAAAACATTATAGTTGCACACAGTACAACTGTTCTAATTCAGTTGATTATTCTATTGAAAGTGATGCACCCCACTTGTCTAGCAGTAATTATTACAAATGGTCTATTAACCCCTTAAGGACGAAGCCAGTTTTGTACTTAATGCCCAGGCCATTTTTTGCAATTCTGACCAGTGTCCCTTTATGAGGTTATAACTCTGGAACGCTTCAATGGATCCCGGTGATTCTGACATTGTTTTTTGTGACATATTGTACTTCATGATAGTTATAAATTTAGAACGATATTTTTTGCTTTTATTTGTAAAAAAATAGGAAATTTGATGAAAATTTTTAAAATTTTGCAATTTTCAAACTTTTCATTTTTATGCCCTTAACCCAGAGAGTTATATCACACAAAATAGTTAATAAATAACATTTCCCACTTGTCTACTTTATATCAGCGCAATTTCTGAAACAACATTTTTTGGGGTTAGGAAGTTAGAAGGGTTCAAAGTTCATTAGCAAATTCCCATTTTTTTCAACAAAATTCACAAAACCATTTTTTTAGGGACCACATCACATTTGAAGTGACTTTGAGAGCCCTAGGTGACAGAAGATACCAAAAAGTGACAACATTCTAAAAACTGCACCCCTCAAGGTACTCAAAACCACATCCAAGAAGTTTATTAACCCTTCAGGTGCTACACAGGAACTAAAGCAATGTGGAATGAAAAAAAGCAAAAAATAAAATGTTACCTAAAATGTTGCTCTACCCCAAATTTATTCACTTTTAGAAGAAATAACACAACAAAATGGACCGCAAAACTTGTTACCCACTTTCTTATGAACGCGCCAATACCCCACATGTGGTCAGAAACCTCTGTTTGGACAAATGGGAGGGCTCGGAACAGAAGGAGCAATATTTGAATTTTGGAAAGCAAATTTGGTTGAAATAGATTGCGGGCACCATGTTTCATTTAGATGTCCGCTAAGGTACCTAAACAGCAGAAACCCCTCACAAATGATACCATATTGGAAACTAGACCCCTTAAGGCTCCTATCTAGGGGTAAAGTGAGCATTTTGGACCCACAGGTACTTCACAGATTTTGATAACGTTACATTGTCATATTGAAAATTTTCTTTTTTTCTCAAAAATGTTGCTTTAGCATCACTTTTCTCACTTTTTCAAGAGGTAATTCCAAAAATTTGACCCCAATGTTTATTACCCACTTTTTTATGAGCGTGGTGATACCTCACATGTGGTCTGAAACTTTTGTTTGGAGAAATGGGAGGGCTTAGAACGGAAGGAGCAATAATTTAATTTTGGAAAGGAAATTTGGCTGAAAAAGATTGCGGGCACCATGTCGCATTTGGAGGACCCCTAAGGTATGTAAACAGCAGAAACCCCCCACAAATGACTCCATTTTGGAAAAAAGGCCCCTCAAGGAATTTATCTAGATGTTTGGTGAGTACCCTGAATCCCCAGGTGCTTCACAGAAGTTTATAACGTTGAGCCATGAAAATAAAAAAATAGAATTTTACCACAAAATTGTTACTTCAACCAGGTAGCTTTTTTTTTTCACAACGGTAACTGGAAAAATATCACCATGAAATTTATTGTGCAATTTCTCCTGAGTGTGGTGATATCTTGTATGTGGTGGAAATCAACTGTTTGGGCACACGGCAGGGCTCGGAAGAGGAGTGCCACTTGACTGCAAAATTGGCTGGAATCAATAGCGGACGCCATGTTGCATTAGGAGAGCCCCTGAGGTGGCTATTCAGTGAAGCTCTCACACATGTGGCCACATTTTGGAAAATAGACCCCTCAAGGAATTTATCTAGATGTTTGGTGAGTACCCTGAATCCCCAGGTGCTTCACAGAAGTTTATAATGTTGAGCTGTGAAAATAAAAAAAATACATTTTTACCACAAAATTGTTACTTCAACCAGACATTTTTTTTTTTATCAAGAGTAAAAGGAAAAAATTCAGCATAAAAATTATTGCGCAATTTCTCCTGAGTATGCTGATACCTTATGTGTGGAGGAAATCCACTGTTTGGGTGCACGGCAAGGCTCGGAAGGGAAGGAGCGCCATATGACTGCACAATTGGCTGGAATCATTAGCGGACGCTATGTCGCATTTGGAAAGCCCCTAAGATGCCTAAACAATGGAGCTCTCCCACAAATGACCCCATTCTGGAAACAAGACACCTCAAGGCTTTTATATAGGTGTATAGTGAGCATTTTGAATCCACGAGCACTTCATAGAATTTGATAAGCTTAGGTTGCCATATTGAAAATTTTCATTTTTTTCACAAAAATGTTGATTTAGCATAACATTTCTCACTTTTTCAAGAGGCAACAACAAAACATGGATCCCACAGGTTGTTATCCAATTTCTTGTGAGCGCAGTGATATCCCACATGTGGCAAAAAAATCTCTGTTTGGATAAATGGGAGGGCTTGGAATGGAAGGAGCACCATTTGAATTTTGGAAAAGTTGAAATAAATTGCGCACACCATGTCACATTAGCAGGGCCCCTTGGGTACCTATATATCAGAAACCCTCCACAAGTGACCCCATTTTGGAAACTGGACCCCTCAAGGATTTTATTCAGGAGTATAGTAAGCATTTTGATTCCACAGGTACTTCACAAAAATGTTGCTGTAGCAACAATATTCTTACTGTTAGGCTATGTGGCCATGATCCAGCGACACGGCGTCTAGTACACAGTGTCAGCCTTCCTGCAGAGATGTGCGTGTTGTCCACGGGTTTCCACGCGTTGTCCAGGATTCGGGTTCAGGCTGCTGTGGACTTTAGTTCTATTCTACCTGCAGAGAAAAGAAGCACAGTGGGCATGGGATTTTTAAAAATCCTTCCACTGTGCTTCTACTGCACAATGCAGTGTTATGGATGCAGGGAAAACACTCTGTGCCCAAAACGCTGCAAACCCTGGGCACATAGCCTAAAATGCTACAATGGATGAATGGATAGATGTCAAACCAATATAACGTCCCACCCCCTGCATATTCTAACCTGGCGCCCTTCAGTGACTTTCATGTGGCACTAAAGGGTGCTTAGCCTTGTATTTAGCCCAAAAAGAAAAAAAAAATAATTAAAATAAATGACGTGGGGTCCCCCCTATTTTTGATAGCCAGCTAGGGTAAAGCAGACAGCTGTAGCCTGCAAACCACAGCTGACAGCTTCACCTTGGCTGGTGATCAATTTGGAGGGCTCCCGAAGCTGTTTTTTTTAAAAAATGTTTATAATAATTAAAAAACAAACAAACGTGGGGTCCCCCCAAATTAGATCACCAGCCAAGGTGAAGCTGACAGCTGGGGTCTGGTATTCTCAGGGTGGGAAGAGCCATGGTTATTGGACTTTTCCCAGCCTAAAAATAGCAGGCCGCAGCCGCCCCAGAAGTGGCGCATCCATTAGATGTGCCAATCCTGGCGCTTCGCCCCAACTCATCCCGTTGCCCTGGTGCGGTGGCAAACGGGGTAATAAATGGGGTTGAAACCAGATGTGTAATGTCACCTGGCATCAAGCCCAGCAGTTAGTGATGTCACGGCGTCTATTTGATACCAGACATAACTAATTGACAGTAACTACTGCGGCAGCACACATCGCTATGTGTGACGCCGCAGGAACGAGGAACCTCTCCTTACCTGCCTCCCGGCCGCTATGAGGAAGGAAGGAGGTGGGCGGGATGTTCCGGCCACTCATCTCCGCCCCTCCGCTGCTATTGGGCGGCCGCTCAGTGACGTCGCTGTGACGCCGCACGGATCACCCCCTTAGAAAGGAGGCGGTTCGCCGGTCACAACGACGTCGCCGGGCAGGTAAGTATGTGTGACGGGTCTGCGAGATGTTGTGCGGCACGGGCAGCGATTTCCCCGTGTCGCACAACAGATGGGGGCGGGTACCCACGCTAGCGATATCGGGACCGATATCGCAGCGTGTAAAGTAGCCTTTAGCCAATTATTTGATTAATAAAAGTTATGTTTTAATGATCTTGAGCTATGGTTCTGTGGAGGTGGCCTAAGCTATAAAATTGTTTGTTCAAACGTAATAAGAATATCTGTGTATGTAAATAATCAAAATATAGATGTAGTAGCATAATTATCTGTCTGTCTATGTAGCCATCGCATAGACCCATAATATAATTCTAAGCTGTATAGTCATGAAGGGGTTAACGAAAGATAATGAAGCCAGAATGTGAAACGTGCAAAGTCTTATCAGAAGATTCACACAGAAAGAATGTATAACAAATAGTGATGAGCGAGTATGCTTGTTACTACTCGGTACTCGCACGAGTATCACTGTACTCGGGCTACTCGGCGGGTACCGAGTAATTTCGTGATACTCGTGCTTTACTCGTGGTCTTCATTTCTGCATGTTGGCGCTCTTTTGAGAGCCAGCCCTCATGCAGGGATTGGCTGGCAGACCACTGCAATGCCACAGCCCTGTTAGTTGTGGAATTGCAGTGATTGGCCGGCCTGCACAGCGTGACCGAGCCTTTATACCGGCCGGCGCGCTGTGCTCTGTACACAGCCATCTCATATTCCCTGCTTTCCACGCCCACAGGCGCCTATGATTGGTTGCAGTGAGACACGCCCCCACGCTGAGTGACAGGTGTCACACTGCACCCAATCACAGCAGCCGGTGGGCGTGTCTATACTGTGCAGTAAAATAAATAAATAAATAATTAAAAAAACCGGCGTGCGGTCCCCCCAATTTTAATACCAGCCAGATAAAGCCATACGGCTGAAGGCTGGTATTCTCAGGATGGGGAGCTCCACGTTATGGGGAGCCCCCCACCCTAACAATAACAGTCAGCAGCCGCCCAGAATTGCCGCATACATTATATGCGACAGTTCTGGGACTGTACCCGGCTCTTCCCGATTTACCCTGGTGCGTTGGCAAATCGGGGTAATAAGGAGTTATTGGCAGCCCATAGCTGCCAATAAGTCCTAGATTAATCATGTCAGGCGTCTATGAGACACCCTCCATGATTAATCTGTAAATTACAGTAAATAAACACACACACCCGAAAAATCCTTTATTAGAAATAAAAAACAATAACAAAGTCCCTCATCACCAATTTATTACCCACAACAAAACCCTCCATGTCCGGTGTAATCCACGGTCCTCCAGCGTCGCGTCCAGCTCTGCTGCATGCAGGTGACAGGAGCTGCAGAATACACCGCCGCTCCGGTCACCTCCACGCAGCTAATGAGGTGAGTATAGCGATCAGCTGAGCTGTCACTGAGGTTACCTGGATCCAGCGGTGGATGCAGCGGTGGCCGCGGGTAACCTCAGTGACAGCAGCTGATCGCGCTACTTACCACCGCTCCGGTCAGCTTCACACAGCAACTGAGGTGAGAAGCGCGATCAGCTGCTGTCAGTCAGGTAACTCGCGGCCACCGCTGGATCCAGCGGTGGCCGCGATTAACCTCAGTGACAGCAGCTGATCGCTATACTCTCCTCAGTTGGTGCATGGAGCTGACCGGAGCGGCGGTGAGTAGTGCGATCAGCTGCTGTCACTGAGGTTACCCGCGGCCACCGCTGGATCCAGGTAACCTCAGTGACAGCTCAGCTGATCGCTATACTCACCTCATTAGCTGCGTGGAGGTGACCGGAGCGGCGGTGTATTCTGCAGCTCCTGTCACCTGCATGCAGCAGAGCTGGATGCGACGCTGGAGGACCGTGGATTACACCGGACATGGAGGGTTTGTCGGGGTTAATAAATTGGTAATGAGGGACTTTGTTATTGTTTTTTATTTCTAATAAAGGATTTTTCGTGTGTGTGTGTTTTTTAACTGTAATTTACAGATTAATCATGGAGGGTGTCTCATAGACGCCTGACATGATTAATCTAGGACTTATTGGCAGCTATGGGCTGCCAATAACTCCTTATTACCCCGATTTGCCAACGCACCAGGGTAAATCGGGAAGAGCCGGGTACAGCCCCAGAACTGTCGCATATAATGTATGCGGCAATTCTGGGCGGCTGTTGGCTGTTATTGTTAGGGTGGGGGGCTCCCCATAACGTGGCGCTCCCCATCCTGAGAATACCAGCCTTCAGCCGTATGGCTTTATCTGGCTGGTATTAAAATTGGGGGGGACCGCACGCCGTTTTTTTTAATTATTTAATTATTTATTTCACTGCACAGTATACACACACACCGGCTGCTGTGATTGGGTGCAGTGTGACACCTGTCACTCAGAGTGGGGGCGTGTCTCACTGCAACCAATCATAGGCGCCGAAAAGCAGGAAAGCAGAGAATACGAGATTGATTAATGACCGGCCGGCTTTTTCAAAAGAAGAAAAACCGCAGGAGCAGTGTGAATGCCGTGCAGTGCCGCAGCAGTGATCGGCGAACGGTGAGTAAGAGAGAGGGGGGAGAATGACCGACAGACTGTGAGAGGGGGACAGACAAGACAGAGAGAGACCGACAGAGCGAGACCGACCGACGGGAGATAGAATGAAAAAAAAAATGACCGACATCGCTAGTAAAAAGCACAAAACGTGCGTTTTGGACATCGGAGTGCCACACAATGTTTATGTAAAATCTTTCATGTATTAATCTCAAAAAGTAACATACACCAGCTCTATCTCACTATTGGGTATGTGCCCTTAACATTTCCGCCATGAAAATTCATTTTGGGGTCATTTTGCAAGGTTTTCTGGTGAGTCCGTAAAAATGGCGTAAAACTCGGACAAAATTGTTCACAGCTGTGACTTTTGAGTGATAAATGCTTCAAGGGGTCTTCCCCATGCTGATGCCATGTCATTTGAGCACTCTTCTGAGACTTTTGTGACAGTTTTAGGGTTTCTCCATGCTGCCGGGGGGTCATTTCACAAAAATACTCGGGTCTCCCATAGGATAACATTGGGCTCGTTGCTCGGGCCGAGTACACGAGTATCTTGGGAGGCTCGGCCCGAGCCTCGAGCACCCGAGCTTTTTAGTACTCGCTCATCACTAATAACAAACAGAGATGTGTTTCATAACATGCTGGGAGAAATTGGGGAGTGGAACACTCCCTAGACTCTGTGTTTTAGTTTCAAGGTTAATGATGCATACTGTATAATCGAATCTATCCAATACACAAGGTTCAGTTGGTGACGCTGGCTCAAAGAGAACATGTCTCATGTGTTCATTGTCTGATTCATTAATATCGGCACTGATATACAGCTAATACGGCACCGGTCTCTGGACGTGGCGAAGCAGCTCAAGAAATTGCAATTTTTTGCCAAAAATCTCAAATTTTTTTTTTTATAATAAGTACAGTTTGGAATGTTTAGTGCTGTAGTGCACATTTGGTGCTGGCTTTTTGTTTTTTCTTCATTGAATTGGTCGGTGGTTGACCTCCACCTTGCTATGCACCCCAATTTGGGATGTATTCCATCTGTCTGGATTTTGGCGGTTGGTGACTGTTCACATTAAGTCATCAGGCTTTGTCCACAGGCTATTTACTTCATGCAGCATTTGCTTGGACCTGTCCCGCCCACAGCCATGGCTCAGTCATGGGTACGGGATTGAAATAGACCAGGTGAGTGCTGCTAAGAGCAGTTCTACTATTCATATGTGAGGCCGTATGGCACATTTTATAAAAATATTTTAGTGTAGGACTGCTTCAAATGAGATTTGCCGTGACGTGGCGAAGCAGCTCAAGAAATTGCAATTTTTTGCCAAAAATCTCAATTTTTTTTTTTTTTATAATAAGTACAGTTTGGAATGTTTAGTGCTGTAGTGCACATTTGGTGCTGGCTTTTTGTTTTTTCTTCATTGAATTGGTCGGTGGTTGACCTCCACCTTGCTATGCACCCCAATTTGGGATGTATTCCATCTGTCTGGATTTTGGCGGTTGGTGACTGTTCACATTAAGTCATCAGGCTTTGTCCACAGGCTATTTACTTCATGCAGCATTTGCTTGGACCTGTCCCGCCCACAGCCATGGCTCAGTCATGGGTACGGGATTGAAATAGACCAGGTGAGTGCTGCTAAGAGCAGTTCTACTATTCATATGTGAGGCCGTATGGCACATTTTATAAAAATATTTTAGTGTAGGACTGCTTCAAATGAGATTTGCCGTGACGTGGCGAAGCAGCTCAAGAAATTGCAATTTTTTGCCAAAAATCTCAAATTTTTTTTTTTATAATAAGTACAGTTTGGAATGTTTAGTGCTGTAGTGCACATTTGGTGCTGGCTTTTTGTTTTTTCTTCATTGAATTGGTCGG
Source organism: Anomaloglossus baeobatrachus (assembly GCF_048569485.1). Lineage (NCBI taxonomy): Eukaryota > Metazoa > Chordata > Amphibia > Anura > Aromobatidae > Anomaloglossus > Anomaloglossus baeobatrachus. The sequence goes on along the minus strand of NC_134354.1, from coordinate 378,879,225 downwards.
TGGTTGACCTCCACCTTGCTATGCACCCCAATTTGGGATGTATTCCATCTGTCTGGATTTTGGCGGTTGGTGACTGTTCACATTAAGTCATCAGGCTTTGTCCACAGGCTATTTACTTCATGCAGCATTTGCTTGGACCTGTCCCGCCCACAGCCATGGCTCAGTCATGGGTACGGGATTGAAATAGACCAGGTGAGTGCTGCTAAGAGCAGTTCTACTATTCATATGTGAGGCCGTATGGCACATTTTATAAAAATATTTTAGTGTAGGACTGCTTCAAATGAGATTTGCCGTGACGTGGCGAAGCAGCTCAAGAAATTGCAATTTTTTGCCAAAAATCTCAAATTTTTTTTTTTTTATAATAAGTACAGTTTGGAATGTTTAGTGCTGTAGTGCACATTTGGTGCTGGCTTTTTGTTTTTTCTTCATTGAATTGGTCGGTGGTTGACCTCCACCTTGCTATGCACCCCAATTTGGGATGTATTCCATCTGTCTGGATTTTGGCGGTTGGTGACTGTTCACATTAAGTCATCAGGCTTTGTCCACAGGCTATTTACTTCATGCAGCATTTGCTTGGACCTGTCCCGCCCACAGCCATGGCTCAGTCATGGGTACGGGATTGAAATAGACCAGGTGAGTGCTGCTAAGAGCAGTTCTACTATTCATATGTGAGGCCGTATGGCACATTTTATAAAAATATTTTAGTGTAGGACTGCTTCAAATGAGATTTGCCGTGACGTGGCGAAGCAGCTCAAGAAATTGCAATTTTTTGCCAAAAATCTCAAATTTTTTTTTTTTTATAAGTACAGTTTGGAATGTTTAGTGCTGTAGTGCACATTTGGTGCTGGCTTTTTGTTTTTTCTCTGGATACCCTGTATGAAGACTCCATTAGCAGTCTTACCCAAATTTCTCCCTTGATAGTTCCTCTAGTTGCCGTTAGGGGCAAATTGTGTTTATAGTTTTCTAAAAATGGAGACCAAGCATTTTTTATCTGCTTCCAGAATTTCATAGAGTTTAGACTCCTCCCTTTCATCCGAGGGGAAGTAACAGGAACCTCTTTAACCTGCTGGGGGAGAGTACACTTTAACTTCATATTTATCTCAGCAATAGCTTCATCCATATCTCTCTCTTCAAAGATCAAATTTTGATTTTTATCAGAAGCATGTAACAAATGAGACACACTCTTATTTTCCGTGAAGAAAAAACAAAAAGCCAGCACCAAATGTGCACTACAGCACTAAACATTCCAAACTGTACTTATTATAAAAAAATTTTTTGAGATTTTTGGCAAAAAGTTGCAATTTCTTGAGCTGCTTCGCCACGTCACGGCAAATCTCATTTGAAGCAGTCCTACACTAAAATATTTTTATAAAATGTGCCATACGGCCTCACATATGAATAGTAGAACTGCTCTTAGCAGCACTCACCTGGTCTATTTCAATCCCGTACCCATGACTGAGTCATGGCTGTGGGCGGGACAGGTCCAAGCAAATGCTGCATGAAGTAAATAGCCTGTGGACAAAGCCTGATGACTTAATGTGAACAGTCACCAACCGCCAAAATCCAGACAGATGGAATACATCCCAAATTGGGGTGCATAGCAAGGTGGAGGTCAACCACCGACCAATTCAATGAAGAAAAAACAAAAAGCCAGCACCAAATGTGCACTACAGCACTAAACATTCCAAACTGTACTTATTATAAAAAATTTTTTTGAGATTTTTGGCAAAAAATTGCAATTTCTTGAGCTGCTTCGCCACGTCACGGCAAATCTCATTTGAAGCAGTCCTACACTAAAATATTTTTATAAAATGTGCCATACGGCCTCACATATGAATAGTAGAACTGCTCTTAGCAGCACTCACCTGGTCTATTTCAATCCCGTACCCATGACTGAGTCATGGCTGTGGGCGGGACAGGTCCAAGCAAATGCTGCATGAAGTAAATAGCCTGTGGACAAAGCCTGATGACTTAATGTGAACAGTCACCAACTGCCAAAATCCAGACAGGTGGAATAAATCCCAAATTGGGGTGCATAGCAAGGTGGAGGTCAACCACCGACCAATTCAATGAAGAAAAAACAAAAAGCCAGCACCAAATGTGCACAGCCAAACCTCCACCCCAACGCTAGTGTCGACTTCATCATCCACAGTAATGTCATAACAGTCTGGTCAAGAGGAGCTAAACAACCCAAGAGAAACAATACAAGCCCAAATGGTAAAATCTTACATTTTAATGAGACCCCAAACACACAATACATAAAAACAAAAAACAAAAACAGGTGAACTCCTGACATGTAATAAATAAGTGAAAATAACTTTTCTCGTAAGTACAGCATTAGAGGGCATATAAATATATGGTGTGTCCTATATATACATATATATATATATATGTACCAACCTGCGCTCGGCCGCAGCAGAGCCGCTCGGATCCGGGCTCGTTGGTGGGTGGCTCGAGCGCCTCCGGACCTGGGGTCACTTCACTCTGAAAGGATGCTGGTGCTATGTAGGGGGGTGGTAGGTAGGTGTACGGTCGGAGCCGTGTTTGAGTTTGTGACGCCACCCACAGGATGTGGTGAAGGTGTAGACACCACCGCTGCAGTTACGGGGCACCCGGGGGAGATGGTTATGCAGCAAGATATTAACCCCTCCGTGGGCAGGGATGATGGCCCTGGGAACCGTTGGGGGGAGCTGGGCGGTGCAGGGCGGTGTGCGGCTGGATGGCACTGTGGTACTCACTGTTATTGACACACACAAGTCTCTGGTAAACAAAGTCGATGGTGGTTGGTGCCCGCAGCCGGCTGCATCTGGTCCCCACCCGGTTCGGTGGTCTATGCCTTTCTCTTGCACCGTGTAGTGTGTATGTAGACTGCCTTTGCTTCAGCGACAGGAGTCCACTCCCTGGCGGTATGTGTGTTGGGAAAGCCCGTTTGCCCGCAGACGTTGGCCCGTGGGATCTCTCTGCCTGTGCGGTGGCTTTCTATCCCCCTCGGTGGGCTGTTGTCTTCAGTCGGGACTTGGGTGGGAAAGGACCTATAGTCTAGACCTCAATCAGTGAATTAACTCAGTCCAGTGGCTTCTGGACCTCGTTTCAGGGTCTGAGTATCCCCCTGTGTGCTCCGGTTTCCAGTCGGTTCCCCGGGTCAGTAGCGGCGGGCCACTACCCTGTCCCGGTCCACCACGGTTCCACCTGGCCATCTTCCCGGGTCCTGCAGGCAAAGGCCACCATCTGCCTCCTAGCCGAGGTACCAGGGCTATGACCCTGGCACCTGTCAGTCTGACACAGGCCTGTATCACAGGCCTGACCTCCTTACTCCTCAACACTACAAACTGAACTCTTTTTGTGTTTCCTGCCTCAGGCCCTCTGAACTCCTCGGTGGGCATGCCAACCGCCTGGCTCCGCCTCCCTGGTGTGTCCATTAAGCTCTGAGGGAGGTGACTAGGGTTTCTGTAGTTTGGCTGGTGTTACCTGGTGTGGGACTGGTGTTGTGCGGGGAGCTATCTGTGACTTCCTGGCTAGTCCAGGGCATTATATATATATATATATATATATATATATATATATATATATATATATATATATATATATATATATATATGCAGTATGTAGTGTGAGGTAGCACGGTCGGCTGCGCAGCAGAAGACACGGGATCCAGGCATCAAGGTTCACAGCACACGGTTTTAATGTCCAAACAAAAGTCCATAACACAATACATGTGCCTCCCCAGCAGAAAACTCAGGGAGTTCTGTTCACTCCCTCACACCCGGCACACCTGCCCTTGTTCCTGATTCTATTTAACCCTTCCTTCAGCCTGTAGGGAAAAAGCATTAACCCTATAGTGGATTTACTTTCTATCATGGAGTGAGCACAACCGGGGCGAGACATACCGGCCGTCATAGATAACCCCGGTCACAGTTTCACATACCCCCCCCCTCAGTTCAAGCGTGCGGGGTTGAACTCCAGCCATCAAACACGGGCCGCGGGAAAAGGCATCGGCGTTGCCCTGCAACCTACCGGCCTGGTGTTCAACTGTAAACCGGAAGTTCTGCAGAGAAAGGAACCACCGGGTAACCCGGGCATTCCGTTCCTTGGCGGACCTCATCCAGACCAGTGGAGAGTGATCCGTCACCAAGCGAAACTGCCGTCCCAGCAGGTAATAGCGTAGGGACTCCAAGGCCCACTTGATCGCCAGGCACTCCTTCTCCACTACGCTATAATTCCGCTCGGGAGGGGTGAGCTTCCTACTCAAGCAGGTGACGGGGTGTTCCTCCCCCTGAACCACCTGAGACAGCACTGCCCCCAGGCCGACCTCCGAGGCGTCAGTCTGTACAATGAACTCCTTCCGGAAATCAGGGTTGACCAGAACGGGGTGTCCGCACAGGACCTCCTTCAGGGCCCGGAAAGAGTCCTCGGCCTGCGGAGTCCAGCGCACCATGACGGACTTCTTGCCTTTGAGAAGGTCCGTCAAGGGGGCTGATAGTCCCGCAAAATCCTTTACAAACCTCCTGTAGTACCCCACGATACCCAGGAAGGCCCTAACCTGCTTCGTGGTCAGGGGTCTAGGCCACTTCTGGATCGCCTCAACCTTGTTAATTTGGGGCTTAATCACTCCTTGGCCTATCACGTAGCCCAAGTAGCGGGCTTCCGTGAGTCCCAATGCACATTTCTTGGGATTGGCTGTTAATCCGGCTGTTCGAAGCGCGTCCACCACCGCTTGTACCTGTTCCAAGTGGGTCTGCCAATCGGAGCTGTAAATAATGATGTCATCCAGGTACGCTGATGCATACGCCTGGTGGGGTTCCAGCACTAAGTCCATCAACCTCTGGAACGTGGCCGGAGCGCCATGTAACCCAAAAGGCAAGACAACATAGTGGAAGAGACCCTCCGGCGTAACAAAAGCGGTTTTCTCCTTGGCGGACTCCGTTAGTGGCACCTGCCAGTACCCCTTGGTCAGGTCGAGCGTGGTAAAATATCGCGTCTGTCCCAGCCTATCAATCAGCTCATCCACCCGGGGCATGGGGTAGAGATCGAACTTGGATATTTCGTTCAATCTCCTAAAGTCATTGCAGAACCTTAAGGAGCCATCGGGTTTTGGTATTATGACCATCGGACTAGCCCATTCACTCTGGGATTTTTCTATGACCCCCAGGCGTAACATTGTCTTTACTTCCTCCGATATGGCTTGTCGTCGAGCCTCCGGTACCCGGTATGACTTCAGGCGTACCTTCAGGTGGGGCTCGGTGACAATATCGTGTCGTATCAGACTGGTCCTACCGGGCAGCTCGGAGAAGACATCGGGGTTCTGCTGAACCAACCGTCTGGCCTCTCGCCTCTGTTGCTTGGTGAGGGCTTCTCCAATCCTTACTTCCGGTAGTCCTCTCCGGAGGTCGCTGGAGCCGGATGTGAACGACCCGAAGAGGAGGGAGGTGGGGAAAAAACAGCCATCAGGCTTTCCCGTTCCTGCCAAGGTTTTAATAGGTTGACATGGTATATTTGTTCAGGTTTCCGCCTACCGGGCTGCAATACTTTATAGTTAACCACCCCGACTCTTTCCTTTATCTCGTAGGGGCCTTGCCACTGAGCCAGGAATTTACTCTCCGCCGTGGGGATTAATACCAACACCCGATCCCCGGGTTTAAAGGTCCGCACGGTGGCTTGTCTATTGTAGCGGCCGCTTTGCGCGGACTGAGCCTCCTGTAAATGCTCCTTCACAATTGGCATGACCGCGCTTATGCGGTTCTGCATACCTAAAATGTGTTCGATCACACTTTTATGGGGGGTGGGCTCTTGTTCCCATGTTTCTTTTGCCAGGTCCAACAATCCCCGGGGATGTCGCCCGTATAACAATTCAAAAGGCGAAAACCCCGTGGATGCCTGTGGCACCTCTCGTATGGCAAACATCAAATAGGGAAGCATCATATCCCAGTCTTTCCCGTCTTTTGAGATCACCCTTCTTAGCATGGTTTTCAGGGTTTTATTGAAACGCTCGACTAAACCGTCCGTTTGAGGATGATACACAGACGTACGCAACTGCTTGATCTGGAGTAGCCGGCATAGCTCTTTGGTCACTTTAGACATGAATGGGGTCCCCTGATCCGTAAGGATCTCCTTGGGCAACCCCACCCGGCAGAACACAGCAAACAACTCCCGAGCTATAAGCTTTGCTGCAGTATGTCTGAGAGGTATCGCCTCGGGATACCGGGTGGCATAGTCAACGATCACTAGGATGTGTTGGTGCCCTCGAGCGGACTTTACGAGGGGCCCCACCAGATCCATCCCTATCCGTTCAAAAGGGACTTCTATAATGGGTAACGGTACCAACGGACTGCGAAAATGGGTCAGGGGTGCGGTAAGCTGACACTCCGGGCAGGTTTCGCAGAACCGTTTTACCTCCCCAAAGACCCCGGGCCAATAGAACCTTTGCAATATTCGCTCCTGCGTTTTCTTGACCCCTAGGTGGCCACTCATCAGGTGTTTATGAGCCAAGTCGAGGACCCGCCGGCGATGCGGCTGGGGCACCACCAACTGTTCTACCCCCACGCCCCGTATTTCATCTACCCGGTAGAGTACATCCTGCTTAAGAGCGAAATGGGGGTACCTTACCTGGGCACCGGGCAGCTGTGCCACCCCGTCAACTACTGTCACCCGACTCTGGGCATGTATCAACGTAGGGTCCTGGAGTTGGGCTGTCCCAAACGTATCCGGGGACGCCTCCAACTCCGGGATGGGCTCAACCGTCTCAGCCTCTCCTGCCAATACCTCTAGGGGCGACCTACCGGGTTCACACTCTGTCCCTATCATGGTGACCCCTACGGCAGGTGTCCCGGATTCAGGATTGTAGGGCTCAGGTCCCGGACCAACCAATATCTGAGGGGACTTAGGGGGTCCCTTCCATAAAGTCCAAAAATAGGGCAGATCCCTTCCTAGGATCACGTCATAAGGAAGAGTGTTAAGAAGTCCCACCTCATGTTGCACCTGACCGCAAGGTGCTGTGATGGTGACAATCCCCGTGGGATAGTCGCGGCGGTCCCCATGTATGCAAACCACCCCCACGGTGCGTCCTGTGGCCTTTACTTTAGCCCTCAAGGTGGATCGCACAAGGGTCACTAAGCTTCCGGAATCCAACAATCCTGTAACCGGACATCCATTCACCTGTATTTGGCACAAGTGGGGCTCCGTCTCTGGGGAGACCAGGTCAGCGGTACACACCACCTGAGCATACATTGAACCCCGCCGGGTAACCCCACAATCCATGGGCTCCGTGGTGAGTGGACACTGGGCTTCCATATGTCCCACCCGCTGGCACCGCCAACATCTAATGGGGACGGAAACCCCCTTGACGGGTTGTTGTTTAGGGTACAGAACCTTCCGGACCTTAGGAATGGCGGCCGCGGCCTCAGACGGGACGGTAGGGGACTCCTGCACCGTTGTCAGCGGTGGGTCCTTGGCCCTAGGCTTGGAGGGGCCGGACCGACGGGCGGTACGCAAAGTCTCAGTGTCCCGTATCAAGTCCTGCGTAGCCACATGCCGCTCTACCAGGGACACTAATTGGTCCAGGGTACTCGGGTCACCCTGTCCGACCCACCGTTGAACGGTGACGGGTAAAGTGCGCACAAAACGATCCACTACTACCCTTTCCACCATTTGCGCCGGGCTCAGAGTGTCAGGCTGCAACCACTTTTTTACAAGATGCAACAAGTCATAGGCCTGGGAGCGTACGGGTTTGGCTTCCTCAAAGAACCACTGATTTACCCGCTGAGCCCGTACATAGGTATTCACCCCCAACCGAGCCAGTATTTCAGCTTTCAGGGTCACATAGTCAATGGCGTCCTCGGTACAGAGGTCCAGGTACACTTTTTGGGGTTCCCCCGTCAGATAGGGCCACAATACCTCAGCCCACTGCGGGGTCGGCAGCTTTTCCCGCTCGGCCACCCGCTCAAACACCGCCAGGAACGCTTCCACATCATCACCCGGGGTCATCTTTTGCAACGCTTGTCTCACCGCTTTCCGGACGCTGCCGTCGTCACCCGGTCCCGGGGTTGTTGCTGCCGGTCCGGCACGGATCGACTTGGCCAGGAGAACCATCTGTTCTTGGTGCCTTTTTTCCTGCAATTGCAAGGCTTGCTGCTGACGTGCATTGGCCTGATCCATCTGTTCTTGGAATTTTTTTTCCTGCACTTGCAAGGATTGGAGCAGGTGTGCATTGGTCTGTTGCTGCTGTGCATTAGCCTGTTGCTGCTGTGCATTAGCCTGTTGCTGCTGTGCATTAGCCTGAGCCAAATGCTTTAGTATGTCCTCCATGGCGTCGCCGGGTTTGGGCTGTAGTATAGCCGCTCGAATCCAGGGCATGCGCAGCTGGGTCACCAGGGATGGATGCTACACCTCACCGGCTGTCATGCCCGCATTCTCCACCATATGTGAGGTAGCACGGTCGGCTGCGCAGCAGAAGACACGGGATCCAGGCATCAAGGTTCACAGCACACGGTTTTAATGTCCAAACAAAAGTCCATAACACAATACATGTGCCTCCCCAGCAGAAAACTCAGGGAGTTCTGTTCACTCCCTCACACCCGGCACACCTGCCCTTGTTCCTGATTCTATTTAACCCTTCCTTCAGCCTGTAGGGAAACAGCATTAACCCTATAGTGGATTTACTTTCTATCATGGAGTGAGCACAACCGGGGCGAGACATACCGGCCGTCATAGATAGCCCCGGTCACAGTCTCACAGTAGAAAAGTATATAATAACAATTAAGATGTTCAAAAATTTGGAAGGAGAATATCCAAAAACAGGCATATCCCCTTTACAACAGTGTGTTCTCAACAGACGTGCACAATTGTATAAAAATACACACCGTATGTGAACAAAACCATTCAAATACAGTACATCACCTGAAATAATTAGATAAAGAAGCAGGGTTCCACCTCACTCGTAGCGCATCTTGCACCGAAATGCTTCGTCTTGGAGATGTAAATTTGTAAATTAGACACTCTCATATTTTCAAGTCCCCTTCACGCTAGTGTCGACTTCAGCATCCACAGGAATGTCATAAGAGTCTGGCAAAGAGGAGGAGCTGCGGCGTCATGTCTGCTCACAATACCATTCCCTGCATTTGTGGTCATTAGTGCTCCCTATCACTGGAAACTGATATGCAGAGGTGATTTCAAATTTTTTAAAATTTTGCTTTCACTACTGTATTTCTAGAGACAAATGATTAGTTGCAATAAAGATTTAGAAATGTTTTCCTAGTATGTCTAAGGGTACCCTCCATTGTGGAACCATTGCAAATAGAGTAAAATTATTAATATTTTTTTCTGGCTGGCTAAATTGGACCTTAAGGTCCATTTTACTAGCTGAAACAGTACAGATGACTTTTTTTTCTAAAAACATCAGAAAGTTTGGGTTCAGGTCATTCCCACTTGTATTACACAGCTCCCTAATACATACATGCAAAAGAATATGGGATCATAAGAAATTGATTATATACAGTGCCTACAAGTAGTATTCAACCCCCTGCAGATTTAGCAGGTTTGATAAGATGCAAATAAGTTAGAGCCTGCAAACTTCAAACAAGAGCAGGATTTATTAACAGATGCATAAAACTTACAACCCAACATGTTATGTTGCTCAGTTAAATTTTAATACATTTTCAACATAAAAGTGTGGGTCAATTATTATTCAACCCCTAGGTTTAATATTTTGTGGAATAACCCTTGTTTGCAATTACAGCTAATAATCGTCTTTTATAAGACCTGATCAGGCCGACACAGGTCTCTGGAGTTATCTTGGCCCACTCCTCCATGCAGATCTTCTCCAAGTTATCTAGGTTCTTTGGGTGTCTCATGTGGACTTTAATCTTGAGCTCCTTCCACAAGTTTTCAATTGGGTTAGGGTACCTTCACACTTAGCGATGCAGCAGCGATCCGACCAGCGATCTGACCTGGTCAGGATCAATGCTGCATCGCTACATGGTCGCTGGTGAGCTGTCAAACAGGCAGATCTCACCAGCGACCACTGAACAGCCCCCAGCCAGCAGCGACGTGCAAGCGACGCTGCGCTTGCACGGAGCCGCCGACTGGAAGCTGCAGAGACTGGTAACTAAGGTAAACATCGGGTATGGTTACCCGATGTTTACATTAGTTACCAGTGTGAGCAGGGAGCAGGGAGCCGCGCACACTGAGCGCTGGCTCCTTGCTCTCCTAGCTGCATTACACATCGGGTTAATTAACCCGATGTGTAATGCAGCTACATGTGCAGAGAGCAGGGAGCCGCGCACACTGCTTAGCGCTGGCTCCTTGCTCTCCTAGCTGCTGTACACATCGGGTTAATTAACCCGATGTGTACAGCAGCTACATGTGCAGAGAGCCGGAGCCGTCAGCACAGGCAGCGTGAGAGCTGCGGAGGCTGGTAACTAAGGTAAATATCGGGTAACCACCTTGGTTACCCGATGTTTATCTTGGTTACAAGCTTACCTCAGCTGTCAGACGCCGGCTCCTGCTCCCTGCTCGCTTCATTTGTCGCTCTCTCGCTGTCACACACAGCGATCTGTGTGTCACAGCGGGAGAGCGGCTTTGAAGAAAACGAACCAGGGCTGTGTGTAACGAGCAGCGATCTCGCAGCAGGGGCCAGATCGCTGCTCAGTGTCACACACAGCGAGATCGCTAATGAGGTCACTGCTGCGTCACAAAAAGCGTGACTCAGCAGCGATCTCGGCAGCGAGCTCGCTGTGTGTGAAGCACCCCTTAAAGTCAGGAGACTGATTAGGCCACTGCAACATCTTGATTTTTTCCCTCTTGAACCAAGCCTTGGTTTTCTTGGCTGTGTGCTTTGGGTCGTTGTCTTGTTGGAAGATGAAATGACGACTCATCTTAAGATCCTTGATGGAGGAGCGGAGGTTCTTGGCCAAAACCTCCAGGTAGGCCGTGCTATCCATCTTCCCATGGATGCTGACCAGATGGCCAGGCCCCTTGGCTGAGAAACAGCCCCACAGCATGATGCTGCCACCACCATGCTTGACTGTAGGGATGGTATTCTTGGGGTCGTATGCAGTGCCATCCAGTCTCCAAACGTCACGTGTGTGGTTGGCACCAAAGATCTCGATCTTGGTCTCATCAGACCAGAGAACCTTGAACCAGTCTGTCTCAGAGTCCTCCAAGTGATCATGAGCAAACTGTAGACGAGCCTTGACATGACGCTTTGAAAGTAAAGGTACCTTACGGGCTCGTCTGGAACGGAGACCATTGCGGTGGAGTACGTTACTTTTGGTATTGACTGAAACCAATGTCCCCACTGCCATGAGATCTTCCCGGAGCTCCTTCCTTTTGTCCTTGGGTTAGCCATGACTCTTCGTACAAGCCTGGCCTCGGCACGGGTGGAAACGTTCAAAGGCTGTCCAGGCCGTGGAAGGCTAACAGTAGTTCCATAAGCCTTCCGCTTCCGGATGATGCTCCCAACAGTGGAGACAGGTAGGCCCAACTCCTTGGAAAGGGTTTTGTACCCCTTGCCAGCCTTGTGACCCTCCACAATCTTGTCTCTGATGGCCTTGGAATGCACCTTTGTCTTTCCCATGTTGACCAAGTATGAGTCCTGTTCACAAGTATGGGGAGGGTATTAATTAGTCAGAAAAGGCTGGAAAAAGAGATAATTAATCCAAACATGTGAAGCTCATTGTTCTTTGTGCCTGAAATACTTCTTAATACTTTAGGGGAACCAAACAGAATTCTTGTGGTTTGAGGGGTTGAATAATAAATGACCCTCTGAATAAACTTTTCACAATTTAAAAAAAAAATTAAAAAAGAACATTCTTTTTTGCTGCAGTGCATTTCACACTTCCAGGCTGATCTACAGTCCAAATGTCACAATGCCAAGTTAATTCCGAATGTGTAAACCTTCTAAATCTGCAGGGGGTTGAATACTACTTGTAGGCACTGTAGAGTGTCCTGTCTTTTGAACTAAATATGATGATGTGCTATGTCAGGGGTGGGGAACCTTTTTTCTGTCGGGGGCCATTTGGAAATTTCTACCAACCTTCGGGGGCCGCACAAAATTATCAATGTTTAAATGACCCTGCTATATTGGGTGAAGCAATTAATTAACTGGGGGCATGGGGCTGGGGGCACAGACACCACACGCGGGGCTGGGGGCACAGACACCACACGCGGGGCTGGGGGCACAGACACCACACGCGGGGCTGGGGGCACAGACACCACACGCGGGGCTGGGGGCACAGACACCACACGCGGGGCTGGGGGCACAGACACCACTGTGGGGAGGCACAGACACCACTGTGGGGAGGCACAGACACCACTGTGGGGAGGCACAGACATCACTGTGGGGAAGGCACAGAAATCACTGTGGGGAGGCACAGACATCACTGTGGGGAGGCACAGACATCACTGTGGGGAGGCACAGACATCACTGTGGGGAGGCACAGACATCACTGTGGGGAGGCACAGACATCACTGTGGGGAGGCACAGACATCACTGTGGGGAAGGCACAGACATCACTATGGGGAAGGCACAGACATCACTGGGGGGGAGGCACAGACATCACTGGGGGGGAGGCACAGACATCACTGGGGGGGAGGCACAGACATCACTGGGGGGGAGGCACAGACATCACTGGGGGGGAGGCACAGACATCACTGGGGGGGAGGCACAGACATCACTGGGGGGAGGCACAGACATCACTGGGGGGGAGGCACAGACATCACTGGGGGGGAGGCACAGACATCACTGGGGGGAGGCACAGACATCACTGTGGGGAAGGCACAGACATCACTGTGGGGAGGCACAGACATCACTGAGGGGAGGCACAGACATCACTGGGGGGAGGCACAGACATCACTGGGGGGAGGCACAGACATCACTGGGGGGAGGCACAGACATCACTGGGGGGGAGGCACAGACATCACTGGGGGGAGGCACAGACATCACTGGGGGGGAGGCACAGACGTCACTGGGGGGAGGCACAGACATCACTGGGGGGGAGGCACAGACATCACTGGGGGGTAGGCACAGACATCACTGTGGGGAAGGCACGGACATCACTGAGGGGAAGGCACAGACATCACTGAGGGGGAGGCACAGACATCACTGAGGGGAGGCACAGACATCACTGGGGGGAGGCACAGACATCACTGTGGGGAGGCACAGACATCACTGTGGGGAGGCACAGACATCACTGGGGGGGAGGCACAGACATCACTGGGGGGGAGGCACAGACATCACTGGGGGGAGGCACAGACATCACTGGGGGGGAGGCACAGACATCACTGAGGGGAGGCACAGACATCACTGAGGGGAGGCACAGACATCACTGAAGGGAGGCACAGACATCACTGGGGGGAGGCACAGACATCACTGGGGGGAGGCACAGACATCACTGGGGGGAGGCACAGACATCACTGGGGGGAGGCACAGACATCACTGGGAAGGAGGCACAGACATCACTGGGGGGGAGGCACAGACATCACTGGGGGGGAGGCACAGACATCACTGGGGGGGAGGCACAGACATCACTGGGGGGGAGGCACAGACATCACTGGGGGGGGAGGCACAGACATCACTGGGGGGGAGGCACAGACATCACTGGGGGGGAGGCACAGACATCACTGGGGGGAGGCACAGACATCACTGGGGGGAGGCACAGACATCACTGGGGGGGAGGCACAGACATCACTGGGGGGGGCTGCACAGACATCACTGGGGGGGCTGCACAGACATCACTGGGGGGCCTGCACACACGACTGGGGGGGCTGCACACACGACTGGGGGGCCTGCACACAGGACTGGGGGGGTGCACACAGGACTGGGGGGTGCACACAGGACTGGGGGGTGCACACAGGACTGGGGGGTGCACACAGGACTGGGGGGGTGCACACAGGACTGGGGGGGTGCACACAGGACTGGGGGGGTGCACACAGGACTGGGGGGGTGCACACAGGACTGACGGGGTGCACACAGGACTGAGGAGGTGCACACAGGACTGAGGGGGTGCACACAGGACTGGGTGATGGGCTGCACATAGGATTGTGTGGGGGTGCACACAGGACATTGGGGGGCTGCACACAGGACTGGGGGACGGGTGCACACAGGACTGGGGGGGCTGCACACAGGACTGGGGGGGCTGCACACAGGACTGGGGGGGGCTGCACACATGACTGGGGGGGGGCTGCACACAGGACTGGGGGGGTGCACACAGGACTGGGGGGGGCTGCACACAGGACTGGAGGGGTGCACACAGGACTGGGGGGGTGCACACAGGACTGGGGGGGTGCACACAGGACTGGGGGTGCACACAGGACTGAGGGGGTGCACACAGGACTGGGGGGTGCACACATGACTGGGTGATGGGCTGCACATAGGATTGTGTGGGGGTGCACACAGGACATTGGGGGGCTGCACACAGGACTGGGGGAGGGGTGCACACAGGATTGGGGGGGTGCAAACAGGACTACTGGGTGATGGGCTGCACACAGGACATTGGGGGGGCTGCACACAGGACTGGGGGAGGGGTGCACACAGGACATTGGGGGCCACACTGCGCTGAGAGTTTCATGCAACTCTGGGGGAGAGGGTTTACAGAACTGGTGTGGGGAGGCACAAAGCATTGGGCAGGGCATATAGCAGCAGAGGGTCGGCGCTGGACTCACAGCAGCATTGCACTCACATCACCGGAGTGCAGGAGCCGGACACACAGCATCAGAAGGAGAAGGCAGGCACTGATCTCCGGAGGGCAGGGGGCGGACACACAAGGCAGGAAGCTGTGAGGCTGCTGTGGACTCGCCCACAATTGGCACTGGCCGACGGGAGAACACATTGCAGCACAAACAGCAATGTGTGGATTTAAAGGGCCGGCGGCAGCAAACTGCGGTGAGAGCACCAGCACTGCCTCCCCCGGGAATCTGCCCGGGGGCCACATAAAAGGTCATGGCTGGCCGCATGCGGCCCGCGGGCCGGAGGTTCCCCACCCCTGTGCTATGTAGAAGAGAAATAAGGACGATTAGAGTAAACCTATCTGTTAGGACCAGGAGGACGGGTAGGCCCAGGAGGTGGATCCACTGGGCTGAACACCTCAACGAGGGCAAGGTGCCCGGTAGCCGGAGCACTACGGGTAGCAGGACAGTCTGTTCAGAGGAGTGGAGTGAAGAAGTCCCTGGGACCACGGAGTCTCTGAAGGTAGTCTGGGTGACGGAGCTCAGGTTCGGAGGCCGAGATGATGTCAGGCAGAATCCGGAACCAACGGAGCGAGGAGGTGGGTCACCACACGGATCCAGGGCTCGAAGATGGTAGGGACTGACGAGATGGCGGACAGTCACCGTTCGGGGTTCTGGAATCGTCAGGACCGGTTGGCGAGACAGGAGCGACTCTACAAGAGAGATATGTTAGTACGGAAAAAGACACAGGGAGACCTGACTCCTAGCTTAGCAAACACGAAGAACAGGCCCCGTCCACTTTGAAAGGAACCCCCTATATACCCTGTACCTGATTCTTCAGTATCCTGTTGGAGGATGCTGGCCCTTTAAGAGAGGGTCAATGACCGCGCGCGCGCCCTAATGCGCATGCGTGAGGCCCGGTTGCCAGAATCCAGAGCAGGGAGCGGTGCACAGGAGGCAGGAGTGCCGGGCTGGCTCAGCGTTGCCGACGGGCGCCGGGGGCGGGCGCCGGGAGCGGGGACCGGGTTGCCTGGAGGACGCAGGTGAGGGAGCATGGAGGCTGTGGAGCGGGGGACCGGGAAGCATGGCACGGGAGCGGCGGAGCGTGACATGGGAGCGGGGAAGCGTGGCAGGGGAGCCAGGGAGCATGGCAGGGGAGCCGGGGAGCATGGCAGGGGAGCCAGGGAGCATGGCACGGGAGCTGGGGAGCGTGACAGTACCCCCTCTCCCACGCCCCCCTCCCCGCAACCGGGACAGGAAGGCACGTATCAAGGGAGTACTCACATTCTCCCGGGGTTCCCAGGACCTATCCTCAGGACCATACCCAGCCTAGTCCACCAAGAAGAACTGTCGGCCCCGCACGGTCTTCATGGCCACGATATCCCTTACCGCATAGATGTCATCGTCAGCAATAGGAGGAGCAGAACTGGAAGCAGCGGAGAAGGGACCAAGGACAACCGGCTTGAGCAGGGAGACGTGAAAGGAGTTGGGTATCCTCATCGTGGCCGGGAGCTGCAGCTTGTAGGAGACCTCATTTATCTTGCCGATGACTTTAAACGGCCCGATGTAGCGAGGACCCAGCTTGTACGATGGTAGCTTCAATTGGACATATTTGGAAGCAAGCCAGACCAGATCTCCTGGAGAGAAACACGGAGGATCCAGACGCCTCTTGTCCGCGTGTCTCTTCATCCGCAGGGAAGCACGTCCAAGGGACGTCTTGACAGAGTCCCAAATTGTTGAAAAGTCACGGACTACAGCATCAGCAGCAGGGACATCCGAGGAAGAAGATACAGGTAATGGGACGGAAGGCTGAAGTCCGTAAACGACATGGTAGGGAGAGCTGGAGGAGGACTCACTGATGTCATAGTTATGGGAGAATTCAGCCCAAGGAAGGAGCGTGGACCAGTCGTCGTGATGGGTGTTAACGTAGTGACACAAGAAGGAGGTCAGGATCTGATTGACTCGTTCCACTTGGCCATTCGACTGAGGATGGTAGGCTGAAGAAAAGTCCAGAGCCACTCCCAGATGTTTGCAGAGGGCCCTCCAGAAGCGGGAGGTAAACTGAGTTCCTCTGTCGGACACAATGTGTGAGGGAAAGCCATGCAAACGGAAGATGTGCTGTGTATAGGCGTCAGCGAGTTCCTGGGCAGAGGGGAGTCCAGCCATAGGGACGAAATGAGCCATTTTGGAGAACCGGTCCACCACGACCAATATGACTGTGTGTCCGGCGGACAAGGGCAAGTCTGTAATAAAGTCCATTGCAATATGTTGCCACGGAAAGGAGGGAATTGGCAGCGGCAGAAGGCGACCATATGGCAGGTGTTTGGGCGTCTTGTTCCAGGCACAAGAGGAGCAGGCTGAGACAAAAGACGCGACGTCTGTGCGAAGGGATGGCCACCAGTAGTGACGTACAATTGTACTCCATGTTCTCTTCTGACCAGCATGGCCGGCTATTTTCGAGGCATGGCCCCAGTGCAACACTTTTTGTCTGTCAGTTTCAGAGACATAGGTCTTCCCGGGCGGTATCTGGGCCAGAGTGACAGGAGCCACCGGAATGATTTTACTTGGGCAGATGATGGGTTGGGATGTCGCCTCCTCCTGTTCCATGGGAACGAATGACCTGGACAAGGCATCTGCTTGCACATTCTTATCCGCGGGCCGAAAATGGAGCTGAAAATCGAACCTGGCAAAGAACAAGGACCACCTGGCTTGTCGTGGGTTCAGTCACTGAGCATACCGCAGGTATTCCAGGTTCTTGTGGTCCGTGTAAATGATCACGGGGTACACTGCTCCCTCCAGAAGGTAGCGCCATTCTTCCAGAGCCAGTTTGACTGCTAATAGCTCTCGGTCACCGATGGTGTAGTTGCGTTCAGGCGCTGAGAAGCTCTTGGAGAAGAAACCGCAAGTAACCATCTTCCCGGAGGAGGACTTCTGCATGAGCACTGCTCCGGCTCCAGAGGAGGAGGCATCCACCTCCAAGGTGAACTGTCGGTTTAACTCAGGACGGTGGAGCACAGGAGAGGAAGCAAATGCCCGTTTCAGGGAGCCAAATGCGGCGTCGGCCGCAGGTGACCAGTCCTTTGGATTAGCCCCCTTCTTGGTCAAGGCAGAGAGAGGCGCAGTCAGGGCAGAGAAGTGAGGGATGAACTGACGGTAATAGTTCGCAAATCCAAGAAACCGTTGAATTGCCTTCAGTCCGGAAGGAGGGGGCCAGTTGAGAATGGATGAGACCTTCTCTGGGTCCATCTGCAGGCCGGTATCGGAGATTACGTAACCCAGGAAGGGAAGAGAAGACTGCTCGAAGACACACTTCTCGTACTTGGCGTACAGACGATTCTCTCTCAGTCTTTGTAGTACCAGCTGCACATTCTCTCTGTGGGTCTGGAGGTCTGGAGAGAAGACCAGGATGTCATCCAGATATACCACCACACAGACGTAGAGAAGATCCCGGAACACGTCGTTCACTAATTCTTGAAAGACTGCCGGTGCGTTACACAGGCCGAAGGGCATCACACAATACTCGTAGTGCCCATCGCGAGTGTTGAATGCGGTCTTCCATTCGTCCCCAGAGTGGATGCAGACCAGGTTGTAGGCACCCCGAAGATCCAACTTGGTAAACACACGAGCTCCTCTAAGCCGATCAAACAGTTCGGGGATGAGCGGCAGGGGGTGTTTATTCTTTACGGTGATTTGGTTCAATCCCCGGTAGTCAATGCATGGGCGCAGGTCGCCCTCTTTCTTCTTAACGAAGAAGATGCCTGCTCCAGCAGGAGAGGAGGATCTCCGGATGAATGATCTTGCCAGGTTCCCAGTGATGTAGGCAGACATGGCTCTTGTTTCAGCAGGTGACAAAGGATATATCCGTCCTCGAGGTGGTGTAGTTCCCGGGAGTAGGTCGATGGCACAGTCGTAAGGACGATGTGGCGGCAGTACCTCTGACTCCTTTTTATCAAAGACGTCCGCGAAGGACCAATAGGCCGAAGGCAGTCCTGGTAGGGACTCCGGAACGTCGGATGGGCTGTATGGACTTCAGGCAGTTCTCGTGGCAAGAAGAGCCCAATCGGGTTATTTCACCAGTACGCCAGCTGACCGACGGTTCGTGTGTCCGTAACCAGGGGAGTTCCAGCAGGATTTGATGAGACATGTGTGGGAGGACGTAGAGAGTGATGTTCTCGGTGTGCAGGGCACCGATACGTAGTTCTACTGGCTTGGTGATCCACGGGATGGTGTCAAAGAGGGGTCTCCCATCTACAGAGGCAATCACGAGGGGTTTGTCGAGTGGAGTAACCGGCACCTGGTACTTGTCCACCGTGACCTGCTGGATGAAATTGCCTGCTGGCCCGGAAACGAGGTACGCCTTTGCCGTGAACCACGTCTCTCCCGTTGTCACTTGAACAGTCCACGTAACCGAGTCTGAGAGAGTCCCAGCATCTAGGGTGGCCTCTCCTACCAACCCTAGGCTTTGGAGTTTCCCGGCCTCTCTGGACAGGAACGTAGCAGGTGTGTGCCCTCTCCGCAGTAGAAGCAGAGATCCTTGGCGAGCCATTCGGCTCGGCGTTGTTCGGACTGCCGCAAACGATCAATCTGCATGGGTTCGTGGACAGAGACGCCAGACGATGCCAACTGAGGTACGATGGGCTTCAGCGGAGGAGAGGAATGCCATATCGGACGTCTCTCGCGGGACACCTCTTTGGATCGTTCCTGAAAACGGAGGTCAACGCGAGTGGCTAGTGCAATCAGGGCATCCAGAGTGGAAGGAACATCGCGGCCTGCCAGCTCGTCCTTAATACGACTGGAGAGTCCTTCCCAGAAGGCGGCGGTGAGGGCCTCATTGTTCCACCCCAATTCTGAGGCCAAGGTGCGAAAGCGGATGGCATATTGGCCCACCATCAAGGTCCCCTGACGTAGCCTGAGGAGTGATGAGGCGGACGCGGCGGCACGTCCGGGTTCGTCAAAGGTGGTTCTAAACGCCTGCAGGAATTCCTGGATGTTAGTAGTTACAGGGCCCTCACTCTCCCACAAGGGGTTCATCCAGGCCAGTGCCTCACCCTCTAGATGGGACATCACAAACGCCACCTTGGCTTGGTCGGAGGCAAACAGGTGCGGAAGCAGCTTAAAGTGGAGGGAGCACTGATTCAAGAATCCTCTGCAGGTCTTAGGATCTCCGGCATATCGGGGTGGAGAGGCCAAGCGGAGTTTAGAGGCTTCCGAGGAAGCCGCCACGGGAACTGCGGCCGTGGACTGTTCTGTTGAAGCCTGAGATGCCAGGGACGTGGCAGTTGCTTGCAGCGTGTTCAAGCGGGTATCCACCGAGGACATGAAGGCCAGCATGCGGGACTGAGTCTCGCGCTGTCGTCCGAGTTCCTGCTGCAAGTGCTTCGGCGGGATCCAAGTGGGCGGGGCCTGTTCTTACTGTTAGGACCAGGAGGACGGGTAGGCCCAGGAGGTGGATCCACTGGGCTGAACACCTCACCGAGGGCAAGGTGCCCGGTAGCCGGAGCACTACGGGTAGCAGGACAGTCCGTTCAGAGGAGTGGAGTGAAGAAGTCCCTGGGACCACGGAGTCTCTGAAGGTAGTCCGGGTGACGGAGCTCAGGTTCGGAGGCCGAGATGATGTCAGGCAGAATCCGGAACCAACGGAGCGAGGAGGTGGGTCACCACACGGATCCAGGGATCGAAGATGGTAGGGACTGACGAGATGGCGGACAGTCACCGTTCGGGGTTCTGGAATCGTCAGGACTGGTTGGCGAGACAGGAGCGACTCTACAAGAGAGATAGGTAAGTACGGAACAAGGCACAGGGAGACCTGACTCCTAGCTTAGCAAACACGAAGAACAGGCCCCGCCCACTTGGAAAGGAACCCCGTATATACCCTGTACCTGATTCTTCAATATCCTGTTGGAGGATGCTGGCCCTTTAAGAGAGGGTGCCAGAAGCCAGAGCAGGGAGCGGTGCACAGGAGGCAGGAGTGCCGGGCTGGCTCAGCGTTGCCGACGGGCGCCGGGAGTGGGGACCGGGTTGCCTGGAGGACGCAGGTGAGGGAGCATGGAGGCTGTGGAGCGGGGGACCAGGAAGCATGGCACGGGAGCGGCGGAGCATGACATGGGAGCGGGGAAGCGTGGCAGGGGAGCCGGGGAGCGTGGCAGGGGAGCCGGGGAGCATGGCAGGGGAGCCGGGGAGCCTGGCACGGGAGCTGGGGAGCGTGACACTATCATGTCAGATAACACTATTAACATGCAGATATGGGGTTAGTTTGCAGGTTAATAGCAGTCGGAAGGTGCTTGGTCATTGTACTGAAAGTAGAAAATTAAATTTATTCCACACTGGAGGCGGTAGCTTTTAACCATGGAAGTATGCCATTATGGCTACAGTCATCACTAACTGCACAGTAGGTGAGGGTATAAGAACAAATAGCAACTTTGACTGACAGCTGGCTCTGCAGTGTATCAGTGTAAAGATGGCTGCAGGTCAAAGCGCCAGGGTGTACTCACTTATGATGCCTGTAGCCATGATGGCATATTTCTATGACTGAAAGCTGGCAGATCACGGGAGGAATAATGTTCATTGTCACACTTTCCATTATTCATTATCTGTTGTGATGGGTTCCCTAAGTGCAATGTATACTGTAAATGACCAATGGTTAGTGCCATTTTCGAAGCTCCTGTACCTAATACTCCAAGACTTTAGAGAACATTACATTTTTAGGTAAATTGGGTAAAAATAACAATTTCAAAAAATGAAATATCCTAAAATATACCTAGCAAATTTCTATATCATGGGAAAAGTAGCATGATAGTGCAGCAGAAGCAAGAATCACTCTTGTTTTTCCAGACAAAGACTGACATTGACAGGTTGTTAGGGATTTCTTTTGGGCTATAAATAATTAACCATTCATTGTATTGTTATAGACATGAAGATTGTGCACCACAGCATAACTTTGTATGACTTATATGACCTCTAAGCTTTCTCACATGATAGAATATTATTTTAAATATGTCGTCAGCTCCATGAAATTGTAGGTCACTTATTTCTGATTTTACCATTGGGAAAACATTTGCCAACCTTCTACTGCCTCGTGAGTTTCTGGGTCATGACGGAAGTTTCTATTGTTTCTAAAAAAATTTCAATATTTATGTGACACACAAGAAGCAAGACACATTTAATGCATTAATACTCTACTTGCTCCATGAAAAGCAAATAAATGCTTTCCTGAGATCTGGCTATTTGACTTCAGGTTCTTTGGAATATAAAATAAAGATTCAGCATGAAATTAGAGGATTATGACTTGCAGTTGAAAGCAAAATGAATTACATGCTTTGTTCTTACAACAGAACACGATTCATTATATAGTAATGTAGACTACCTTTATAACCAGAAATTAGCTTACTGCATGTTCCAAATTGATAAGAAAAGTAATATGCAATATATAAGTTAAAGAATTGTAAATATAGAGTATATTGTGTTCTGCTCAATCTTGATACATATTGATCCGCATATAATAGAGTTGAAAGAGTGGAATATTACCTTGTAAGAATATATCCCACCTATAACAAATGTTAAATCTACTTTTTGTAAACTGTATAGTCTGTTATATACAAATGCATCTCAATAAATTAGAATATCATCAAAAAGTTAACTTATTTCAGTAATTTCATACAAAAAAGGGAAACGTATATATTATATAAAGTCATTACACACAGAGGGATCTATCTCAAGAGTTTATTTCTGTTACTGTTGATGATTATGGCTTACAGCCAATGAAAACCCAAAAGTCATTATCTCAGAAAATTAGAATATTATATAAGACCAACTGAAAAAAATATTTTAAACTCAGAAAAGTTGGCGCCTAATGAAAAGTCCAAGTCCTGATGGAAAATGACATTTCCATCTTCAAAAATCTTGTCGGCAGGATTAAGCATGAAGTGCTCTAAAATTTCCTGGTAGATGGCTGCTCTGACTTGGGTCTTGATAAAACACAGTGGACCTACACCAGTAGATGACATGGCTGATCAAACCATCACTGATTGTGGAAATTTCACACTAGACCTCAAGCAGCTTGGATTGTGGCCTCTCTACTCTTCCTCCAGATTCTGGGACCTTGATTTCAAAATGAAATGCAACATCTATTCTCATCTGAAAACAACACCTTGGACCACTGACCACTGAGCAACAGTCCAGTTCGTTTTCTCCTTGGCCCAGGTAAGACACTTCTGACATTGTCTATTGGTCATGAGTGGTTTCACACATGGTTTTGCGACAGTTAAAGCCCATGTCCTGGATACATCTGTGTGTGTTACTCTTGAAGCACTGACTCCAGCAGCAGTCCACTCCTTGTAAATCTTGCCCAAAGTTTTTTTGAATGGCCTTTTCTTAACAATCCTATCAAAAATGCGGTTATCCCAGTTGCTTGTGCATCTTTTCGATCACAGTTTTTCCTTCCACCCAACTTTCCATTAATATGCTCTTTATAATGTTCAAAGTTATGACCTGACCATGGACTCCGATAGATAAGTTTGCTTGAACTCCATTCTCTTACCTCCAGCATAGTGCCAAAGTGTTTTGAAAACTTATTCACTTCCTTTTTCAGGCTACATAGAAAAACCTATCTTAGTAACAGTATTCAGTCTCTGAGCTGCTCTCTTAAATTGGTTCTTGGAGAAATCTGATAAAAAAATAAAAAAAACATTTAAATAATAAATATTTTTCTAAATATCTTTATTTAGCAAAAAGAGATAATTAGTCCTCTTTGTCAGGATTTTAAAGATGGCAAGTTACATTTACCAGTGTGCAATATGTCTGTCACGTGCATAAGGACAAACTCAGGGTCAACTTTCTCATTTACCATCTGGGACTATGCACTTTAAATGTAGTTTTTTCCTTCGGGCATATTAAGAGTTAATTCCTTCACTGGTGCAGCAGCAGACTTGCTCAGCTGTTAACACTTAAGCAGTTCCATCCAGGATATAAGCCCCCTGCTTCTTGGGTATTGGGCTACTTATTCTTTCCAGTTAGGATCTAGCCTGGGAGTATAGAGGATGTGGTGGTTGCTGTTGTGCTTTCTGATACAGTTTGTGCAAGTTGAGTGTTTTTGTTCTACCTCTTTTCCCTTATTATTCCTCACCCATATTTCCTGGATTGTTCCTGGTGTATGTTTTTGATGTGTATGAGGTTATTTGTTACCCCCGTCTGTTCTGTGTTGGATGGTTGTTGGGCGTCATCTGGGTCAATCCTCTAGGTGGTGGGGACAGTGTTTAGGGCCAGGACAGGAGACAGGGTCACGTTGGAGGCTCACCACCATTTTGTGGTGACTCTGGATAGTGAAAGACGTTTCAGTTTAAACCTTAGCCATTTAGATTTGTAGAGGACTCCATAAAGCACTGAAGAAAGTTTACAATCAATGTGTGTGATAGCTCAGCATGGTGATTAATTTGAAAGGAAAAGAAAATAATACAGATTTAATTGAAAAGGAGAGAGAAAAGAGAGAAAATTAAGTCTGTATGGCAGAGTCACATAGTCTGCTGATGCTTATGCGATTAGTGTAGATGCTGTGTTGATTCTGCTGTTGCTATTCAATCCATTTTTATTGCTTTGCAGAGGTGAATTACCAATACTGCTGACAAATTGTTTTCTTCCAAAGTGTAAAAAGTTTACATAGTGTGCATATCATATTCAGTACTACTGCAGCAATTATTCTTTTTTGACAGTTAAAGAGAATATGTCAGGTGATTTTATAGTACAATACCAATGTTATCTTTAAATAAGGCTTATACAGACTTTTCAGTAATGTTTTTATTCCTCTACCTTATCCTGTTATCTTGCTGTAAGATCCATAGAATTCAATGTCCCATGCATGCTAGTCAAGTGAATGTAAATAAAGTTTTCATATTCACTGCTCCTCCCACCCACCTTCCAGTGCATTCACTATCACTACTGAAAGGTGGGAGGGAGTATGGGTGAAGTCAGCAGTGCAAATTCAGGTCAGATATACTATTACTGACGACCACACTGAGAGATGGGAGAGGTGAGCAGCGCATATACAGCGTGTATTTAGATATGCTTGACTAGTTACTAAAGGCCCCGTCACACTAAGCAACATCGCTAGCAACATCGCTGCTAACGAACAACTTTTGTGACGTTGCTAGCGATGTTGCTGTGTGTGACATCCAGCAACAACCTGGCCCCTGCTGTGAGGTCATTGGTTGTTGCTGAATGTCCTGGGCCATTTTTTAGTTGTTGCTGTCCCGCTGTGAAGCACAGATCGCTGTGTGTGACAGCGAGACAGCAACAACTAAATGTGCAGGCAGCAGGAGCCGGCTTCTGCGGAGGCTGGTAACCAATGTAAACATCGGGTAACCAAGACGCCCTGTCCTTGGTTACCCGATATTTACCTTTGTTACCAGCCTCCGCCGCTCTCCCTGTCAGTGCCGGCTCTTGCTCTGTGCACATGTAGCTGCAGGACACATCGGGTTAATTAACCCAATGTGTGCTGTAGCTAGGAGAGCAAGGAGCCAGCGCTAAGCAGTGTGCGCTGCTCCCTGCTCTGTGCACATGTAGCTGCAGCACACATCGGGTAATTAACCCGATGTGTGCTGTAACTAGGAGAGCAGGGAGCCAGCGCTCAGTGTGCGCTGCTCCCTGCTCTCTGCACGTGTGGCTGGTCACTGGTTGCTGGTGAGCTCACCAGCAACTCGTGTAGCGACGCTCCAGCGATCCCTGCCAGGTCAGGTTGCTGGTGGGATCGCTGGAGCGTCGCAGTGTGACATCTCACCAGCAACCTCCTAGCAACTTACCAGCGATCTCTATCGTTGTTGGGATCGCTGGTAAGTTGCTAAAGGTACCTTCACACATAACGACTTACCTGCGATCCCAAAAACGATGCGACCTGATAGGGATCGCAGGTAAGTCGCTGAGAGGTCGCAGGTGAGATGTCACACAGTGAGATCTTACCAGCGATGCAGAACAATACAGATCGCAGTAGCGACCTGTATAACGATCTCAGCAGTCACTGTGATCCTGTTACACAGTGTCAAACACAGCGATGGGTCCTGCCCAGCAGGACATCACCTTTGAAGAAAATGGCCTGGACCATTCTGCAACGACTAGAGATCTCACAGCAGGGGCCTGATCATTGGTAAGTGTCACACATAACGAGATCGCTAACGGGATCGCTACTGCGTCACCAAACGGTGACTCAGCTGCGATCTCGCTAGCGATCTCGTTATGTGTGACAGTACCTTTAGTGTGACTGGACCTTAAGTAACACTGAATTCTACAGAGCATACAAAAAGATAACAGGATAACATAGAGCAATAAAACTTACTGATCCTGAAAGGTCTCCTTAAACCTTATTTAAAGATAAAGCTAGAATTTTACTAGAAAAGCACTTGACAAATTCCCTTTAACAATACTTTTTTGGTCATATCTTTTTAGCATAAGGAGATTTGTGCATACATTATACAAAATAAAAGTTAAGTTTGGTCACAAATTGTGTGTGAGGCAGCAAAGGGCATGATGGACTATATGGGATACCATTCATCTCAGTTACAGCAGGATGCTATTACCTGAACATCAGTTTGAGTCAGTGTTCTGTAACTTCCCCATCTTCCACCACTATTATGTCATCTTTATAATTGCAGACTTTTTTTTCCTGTAATGACAATTCCATCTTATCTCACCCTTAGTCCTTTAACCCCTTCATGACCTAGAACGTAACGGTACATCCTAAATCATGCTGGGGTAATCACGGTCGGATGTCAAAATGTGACAGCACAATTTGAATGGCCGCGATGAGGAAATCACCTTTCCCTGTTACCATGGGAAGCGATTATGAGGAGCTAAAGGTTGCATGGTAGCAAAGTCCCTATCATGACGTAGTTCCTGTTAGAGCCAACAGTGCAGCAGCTCTAACAGGAACGTTGCATTTCTACTGATTAGAGCTGGGATCAACAGAAATTAATGAGCGATAAGCCTGCTAATCCTTATAGTCCCCTAGGGGGAGTAGTTAAAGAAAAAATTTTTTTAAAAAGTTTTAAAAATAAAAAAAATACCTAAATGTTTAAATCCCCCCCTTGTAAATCTAACAATAAAAAAAATGCACACATTTGGTACTGCCGCACTCAGATATGCCCGATTTATCAAAATATAAAATCAGTTAAAATAATTGGTAAGCAATGTAGAGGCAAAAAAACCTCCAAACAGCAAAATTATGTTTTGTTTGTTGCAAATTTTGCGCAAAATGCAATAACAGGCGATCAAAACGTAGCATCTGTGCAAAAATAGTACCATTTAAAATGTCAGCTTAAGATGCAAAAAAAGAGTCCATTTCCTAAAAAATGAGAACGCTATCGGTCACAGAAAATGGCGAAAAAGTGTGCCACTTTTGTTGCACAATCTTCTGAATTTTTTAACCCCTTAGATAAAAGTAAACCTATACATGTTTGGTATCTACAAACTTGTACTGACCTGAGGCATCAAACTGGCACATCAGTTATTCCATATAGTGAACACGGTGAATACAATAGTCCCAAAACAATTGTGCAATTGCAATTTTTTCACACTTGGAATTTTTTTGCTGTTTTCCATTACTCTATATGCTAAACTTCCTGTTTTTATTTAAAAGAGATGAATCCAGCGAGCCAAAGTTGTAGTAGATAAAAAGTTTCTATAGTCTTTATTTCAATCATATTAAAAAAAGTCTTTGTCCATAGCAGCATAAATGATGACAGACAGAGGTAGGAAAAGTTGCTGCTGGCGCATGGCAAGACGCGTTTCGGCTAAACCTTTATCATTGCCATGGTTAAAAAAAACAAGCCCTCATATGGCAAGATTGACTGAAATTTTAAGTTACGGCTCTCAGAAGAAGAGCAAAAAACAAAAACGAAAAACGGAAAATCGCCCGGGGGTGAAAGGGTTAATGGTTTTCTGCGGAATATTCTTCCAAATTAAATGTAATTGGACAAGCAAATTATCAAGATAGTTCGCAAATATTTTTCATTATATGAACACTAGAGGGGTCCAGGTGCATTTTGCAATTTCACACCATAATCCTGGAGGTAGGACAGGTGTGACGTTCCCTGGGGAAGTCCTCTTTGTGGCATTTTCCATGTGGTCTTCAGACCAATATCTGGCTATTATTCCATCTTATACAAATATAGTATTTATTGCTTAAAAGGTTAGACCTACATTCTAGTCACCATTCCTCCATTTCAGCTTCCAGTCTCCATGTGGAAGCCACATAGACAATGTCCTGAAATTTACAAGTTAAATAACACTTCTCTTAGTCCCACAATTATTGAGTTTTATAGAATAATGTATGGTAAATGGGCCCCACTAGATTTTATTCCAGTACCCTAAAGGCCCCGTTACACGCAACGACATCGCTAACGAGATATCATTGGGGTCACGGAAATTGTGACGCACATCCAGCGTCGTTAGCGACGTCATTGCGTGTGACACGTACGAATGACCGCTAACGATCTCACTTACCTCAAAATTCATTGATCGTTGACATTTCATTCATTTTCCAAATGTCATTGATCTTCTGGGACGCAGGTTGTTCGTCGTTCCTGAGGCAGCACACATCACTACGTGTGACACACCGGGAATGACGAACAACAGCGTTCCTGCGTTCTCCGGCAACAAGGTGGAAGTGTCAGTAATGCGGCTGCTCTCTACCCCTCCGCTTCTATTGGTGGCCCGCTGTGTGATGTTGCTGTGACGCCGCACGAACCTCCCCCTTAGAAAAGAGGTTGTTCGCCGGCCACAGCGATGTCGTTATTAAGGTCTGTGCGTGTGACACGCACTACCGATTTTGTCCGCCATGGCAGAGATTTGCCCATGACGCACAAACGACGATGTCGCTGCGTATAAAGCAGCCTTAACAGCTTCACGTTATATTGATTTTGTGGTGGAAATGTTGCTCTTGCTGAAGTGAGCAGCCTGCATATCCTAAACTTGCCACCATGGCCTGCATCCTCTTGGATGTTATTTATCAACAATTAATATGTTCATTACTTTTGTGATTTTCATAATTTCACAATTGGTTTTGCAATTTCATTGTTGGTGATTACAGATTACGTAAAATGAACATTGGACAAGATACAAACATTCCTTTAGATCGCCAAATGGTGATGCACAAACATTATACAAAGTAACTGAACAGCTACACTACGAAATGTGCATAGCCATGCTACGACACTGACAAATCGAATCATGCTTGTGAATAGCTATGGTGCTAAATTACACATTACATTATAGTGTTTATTCCAAAAAGTTACATAATATATATTACTACATAATACATGCAACAACTAAAGAACAAATACTGTTATTCACATACTATATTTCATCAAATCAAACTAGTCATCAGGCTTTTTCTAGCTCTTGAGTTATGTAGGACAGGTTTCGCACTCAATTCCTTACAGTGGTTAATGGCAAGGAATCTGTGAACATTGTGTGCTTGCTTATGAAAGTGATGTGACGTTTTATAAACAGCAGCATATCAGGGATTGCACTTTTAATGCATTGTCGAAATCTGGAAGTGAATATAAACAGGAGTGACAGCAAGCCAATAGCTGGCAAGAGCCATGTAGTCTAAAATAGCTTTGCATCTTGCAATAGAAAAACTACTAGAATAATCATCAAAAATGTTAGTTGAAAGGCTGAACGTCAGTTTCCCCCAAGGCTGTGGAGACTCCAGCTTGGATGCATCTGTAGTGATGTTTTATTGATTAGTCTCTGGCCTTAAGGCACTTTAGCTAAAGCCCCTGGAAAACCTTGCTTTACTTCATTGGAAGCGATTGATCGGTGACTGCAATAAGAACTTGGCAGACTAACTTGTGATGTTTTCATGATGACAAGGGGAGTACCTAAGATTGGATAATGTAGGAAGGGAAATTACTTGTTATGGTTCCATAACCACGGTTGGCACTGCAGGTTATGCCAAGCTTCATGCTATCCTGTAGGCCAATACTGAAACAGAACATACAGGTGTTATACTGCAGGGCATTGGCATTCCCACGCCCTCATTCTATGTATGCATGTGATATTCAAGAACACAGCTAGTATCTGGAATCATATAGATTATTACTGTAGATCAAAAAGAACATTAGAAAGTTAAACAAAACTTTTATTTTATTTAGTCTGGTTCAGAGCTGACCATTTTCTCCCTGTATAATTGTAATGTAATTTAAAGGGAATCTATCAGAACCATGAGCAGTTCTGGGTGCATATTGCTAATCCCTGCCTAACCGTCCCTGTATACACTAGGATAGATAAAGGAATATTTAGAAATAGTATTTCTAAAGATTGTATATTATATGCTAATGAGCGCAGGGACTAGTCACAAGGGCGTTTCTTCCCTTGCCTAGCCGGCCCACATAGCATGCTAGCACGCCCCTGTGGGCGTACTAACATGCTAATTAATGCACATACCTCACTCTTTATGACAGCCAGCGGAGGATGGAGGCGCACTGCGCATCATCCAGAGTCCTCAGCACTTCCGGTCATGCGCACTATACCTCACTGAAGTTGGGAAGCTTACATCTAGCATCAGTTAAGTGCAAATGATCGGAAATCCCGGGTACGCCCGTTCATGCGCAGTGCATATCCTTCCTCCACCGGCCTCCATAAACAGTGAGGTATGTGCATCATCACCGCGCATTCTTTAGCATGTTAGTGTGAAGCCTCACAGTTGTTGTGTCGGTGCATTACCTTCAGGGACTCCACGTGGAGGAACAGTCTGGTCACAGGTAGGGAACCTTCTTTTAGGATTTTCGTGACGCCACTCTCGGTATTGCGGTCAGGGTGACCGCCACTGCAGATTAGGGGACGCCTGGGGCTGATGGTGGGTGCAGTCAGTGGTAGTGGCCTCCCAAGAGTGAGGCAAGCCCCAGGGCCCTGTGTAGGTGTGTGGAACCACAGGTCGCAGAATGACTCAGGCACAGTCCAGACAGTCTTTCAGGGTTTTTACTCACAGTAGATGGAGGGTGAGTAACCCGGGCGTAGCTGGGATGAACCAGGCTGGAACCAGGTATCCTTCCGGCTGGCTGATGAGGGTGACTACCAACTTGCCTTCCTGTGTGTTCTTGTGGTGACCCAGACTTGAAGTCCCTACAGGGGTCACCCAGGGAAGTTGCTGCTGCCTGTTCTCCCCTCGTTTCAGCCCGTTTGCTTGTAGCCTGGACCAGGTCACTCCGGCTGCTTGCCTCCTGTGAACTATGGGCCCTCTCTTTGCTACGTGGCTGCAGACTCTGTGGTGGTATGGTGTAGGTCTGAAGTGCTCCCACCGGCAGGTTTGGCAGAAGAAAGGTGAATCTGTCTCTGCACTTGGACCTGTTACCCCTGCGGGCCTGGTACCTCCCTGGCAGTCCCCTTACTCTGCCACCCCTTTGCTCTTTCTAGCCTTGGGTGGATTTCGGGTGGCACTACCAGGTGACCGATCTCCTGCGGCAGTAGTCACTGCGCGTACGCTGTCAGTTTGTAACAGCCTGCAGGGTCTGCTCCTCATGTCTGCTCTCCCTGAGCTGCACTTACTAACTGGCTCACTAGAGGGTTCTGCACGTCTGCCCTCTCTGAGCTCCACTCCAGACTCCTCACTCCTCTCTACTTCCTCTCCTCACTGTGCTTGCCTATGCAACCTAGCAACCAGGCTCTCTACCACACCCCTTGAGTGGACATGGAGGCCACACCCCCTCCTGGATTCCCCAGGGGTCCTCCCAAAGGTAGATGTGTGAGACCTGATTACTATGCGCCTGTGTAGTCACACCTTGGTCAGCCTTCTGGATTACCTGTATTGCACTGCCCCCAGCATGGGTGCAGTACTCAGTGGTGCCTGACCATGTCAGAGGCGCCACATTAGTATGCCAACAGGGTGGGCTAGCATGCCAAGTGGGCCGACTAGGCAAGGGAAGTAACGCCCTTGGGACTAGTCCCCGTGCTCATTAGCATATAAGAAACTTTTTAGAAGTACTTTCTGTAAAGATCTCTTTATCCATGCTACTAGATACAGGGAAGGTTAGGCAGGGATTAGCAATATGTACCCAGAACTGCTTGTGGTTCTCTGTGCATATTGCACTGACAGGTTCACTTTAAAAGTTGAAAATACTAAGACTACGTTTTCTATACACAGGAGAAATATGTACTAAACAACAGAGCATCATCATGCATGACTGAATAACACAAGTATTGATCTATGCATGGTACGATAAAAAGCAGAGACACATTGTTACACCTGCTACTTGCCTTGTAATACAAATCAAGAAGGACTGTACCTTAAAGTAACATCCAGTACTTGATTATAAAGATGAACAGATCTGACATAATAAGAATTTGCCGAATCTTGTGGATTTTCCTGAGAAATTCGATTTGCAGCAAAGTTGCTCTTGTTGAATTTAATAGCCATTTAATAGCCATTTAATAGAATTTAATAGCCATTTTTATGCTCTGTAGGCTCTGTAGGCTACCCCAGGGCATAATAAGCATAAGATATTTAAAGAAAAAAAAAAGTATACTAACCTCACTGCTCACTTGTCGCCACCTCTGCTGCTCACTGCCCAACATTCATTTCTGAGTGAATCCTCTTTGTTCCTCCATTGTGTGTCACATATATTAGTCATGACCATGACACACCCATGGGGTCTGGGGTTACCCTTTACCTGGCTGCGGTTCTTCTCCTGGGTCGCCATGGTGGCCCTGCCCAGGATAGTGACCCTGGTGGTGTCAATAAAGATGGGGATGGGGTTGACGGGAGTAGTTATTCGTGACACCACCTGTGGTATGTGTCCAGTTATTAGCCGCCGCTGTGGAAAGTCTCTCTTCTGGGGCAGTTGGTGATACAGCTCGGGTGTTGCAGCTCTCCAAAGGTAGAGCTAGGCCCCAGGGAGGATGTTGGGAGTAGTAGTTGCCTATGGCGGAGGGGTGCGAGGTTGAAAGCACCGGCAGTGATGGAACGACACAGAGGGGGCAGTTTAAGTTCTATTACTCACTTGAAACACACTGCCGTTGGAGTGTCGGGCTACGTTGTGATGGGCCTCAGCCGATCCCGGATACTTCGCAAGTTGTGGCCAGTGGTTCCTTCTGTGCGTTACCTTTCGATGGTTTCCCTCCACCCCAGCTCCTGTGGAACGGGTCATGGATGCCTTCTGCACTCCCTGTGAACCCTGGATTCATCTTCTTTCCTAAGAACCCGGGTCGAGCCTCCAGCTCCAGACCACGGCCCCCGAACTATCTGTGTCTTTGCTTGCTTGTCTGTTCCAGAGTCCGACCTGACTCGCACGCTGTCTGGTGTTAACTCCTGACTGAATTACATGTGAGATGGCTCCTAATTTCCCATTGTGGAAGCCCCGACTCCCGGATTCCTGAACTAGTGGACAAGAGGTCCCATACCTCATGATGGCTACCCCAGCACCTACCCTAGCCCAGTCCCAGTGGAAGAGCTCCCATGTTATGTGTGATGAGTGGATGAGTGTTTTTGGTGGTGGTTACAGGTGATGACCTCCTCCATATCCGAGATGAATACTGCACCTCGGGTGAGGTGCAGTACCCTGTGGCGACTGAAGCCACAACCAGGCCTCAGAAATCATTGAGTGTTTCATGTCATGAATATTTAGACGTGAATGTGCAGTGACCACTGGAAGCAGCTAGAAGTCCCAGACTGGAATGAATAAGCCAGAGCTATGAAGGCAGAATAAAGAGGCTCCAAGCACCAAATAGTAAGCAGTATTGTTGAGCGAGCATGCTTACCACGGTTTGGTACTTGATTGAGCATCGGGGTGCTAGGGAACTCGCTGAGCTTGACCGAGTATCGCAGGTGCTTGGATGTTTTGTCCATGAGAAAATGACTACAATGCACAGGCTTACTTCAGTGCATGATGTGTGCATGCACCCCAGGGAGAGCCATTTGCAGAATCTGAATGGCTATAGGGGTTAAAGCAATGTTTTCAGATGTAGTGTGTCATAAAAAATGTGCTCTCCTTCTTCCTTCTTCCTGGAAATGCTATCTTTATCGCTGGCTGTATATGGGCAAAGAGATGAACTGCCCAATCATTGACTTCCTTTATACTCGTTACTCTAGTTGAGCACTTTCAGAGTGTCTGATCTACTTGACTTAAGGACTGAGCACCCGAGCATTTTAGTGCTCGCCCATCTCTAGTAAACAGCAAAAATTGTTTAGTTCCCTTCTTTTCACTGTCCCTCGCTGGCCTGTTCACTTTAAAGAGAGACTTTTGACTTGAATAAGGCTACAAAGCTCACTGTGCGTCACATCCATGATGTTATGACATTTAATGCACAATAACTTTGAGCTCTAATGCGCCAAAAATACATCCTAGAGTGTTCAGGCTGGATCATGGTGCACACACTGGGGGATAAAAAAAGAGGTGTATTTGAAGACTGGACAGCGAGGAGCGAATACAGGAAGGGCAGGACAGGTGAGAGGTGAGGATAAGATTATATGATTCTGCACAATTGCGTCCAGCCTTTAAATTTCAGTGCTTGCAGCAGTGATAATCAGATCAGACTTGAGACGAGTGGCGAGGCGTCATGGGGGCCAGGTGGTTGGTAAGATGGGTAGAAGTAACTTTTCTATTTTTTAACCTTTACACCTAAAAAAATGGTGAGCAGAAGCCACTACAGTGCCTTGCGAAAGTATTCGGCTCCCTTGAATTTTTCAACCTTTCCCACATTTCAGGCTTCAAACATAAAGATAAAAATTTTAATGTTATGGTGAAGAATGAACAACAAATGGGACACAACTGTGAAGTTGAACAAAATTTATTGCTTATTTTAAATCTTTTTAAAAAATATATAACTGAAAAGTGGGGCATACAATATAATTTGTCCCCTTTACTTTCAGTGCAGCAAACTCACTCCAGAAGTTCATTGAGGAGCTCTGAATGATCCAATGTTGCCCTAAATGATTGATGATCATAAATATAATCCACCTGTGTGTAATCAAGTCTCCGTATAAATGCACCTGCTCTGTGATAGTCCTAATGTTCTATTTAAAGTGCAGATAGCATCATGAAGACCAAGGAACACAACAAGCAGGTCCATGATACTGTTGTGGAGAAATTTAAAGCTGGATTTGGTTACAAAAAGATTTCCAAAACTTTAAACATCCCAAGGAGCACTGTGCAAGCAGTCATATTGAAATGGAAGGAGTATCATACCACTGCAAATCTACCAAGACCTGGCCGTCCATCCAAACTTTCATCTCAAACAAGGAGAAGACTGATCAGAGATACAGAGGCCCATGATCACTCTGGATGAACTGCAGAGATCTACAGCTAAGGTGGGAGAGTCTGTCCATAGGACAACAATCAGTTATACACTGCACAAATCTGTTTTTTATGGAAGAGTGGCAAGGAGAAAGCCATTTCTCTAAGATATCCATAAAAAGTGTAATTTAAAGTTTGCCACAAGCCACCTGGGAGACACACCAAACATGTGGAAGAAGGTGCTCTGGTCAGATGAAACCAAAATCGAACTATTTGGGCACCATGCCAAATGATATGTTTGGCGTAAAAGCAACACAGCTCATCACGCTGAACACACCATCCCCATTATCAAACATGGTGGTGGCAGCCTCATGGTTTGGGCCTGCTTGTCTTCAGCAGAGACAGGGAAGATGGTTAAAATTGATAGGAAGCTGGATGGAGCAAAATACAGGTACATTCTTGAAGAAAACCTGTTAGAGTCTGCAAAAGACCTGAGACTGGGACAGAGATTTGTCTTCCAACAAGACAATGATCCCAAAGATAAAGCAAAATCTACAATGGAATGGTTGATAAATAAACGTATCCAGGTGTTAGAATGGCCAAGTCAAAGTCCAGACCTGAATCCAATCGAGTATTTGTGGAAAGAGCTTAAAACTGCCGTTCACAAATGCTCTGCATCCAACCTCACTCAGCTCCAGCTATTTGCAAAGGAAGAATAGGCAAGAATTTCAGTCTCTTGATGTGCAAAACTGATAGAGA
This sequence comes from Anomaloglossus baeobatrachus, assembly GCF_048569485.1. Lineage (NCBI taxonomy): Eukaryota > Metazoa > Chordata > Amphibia > Anura > Aromobatidae > Anomaloglossus > Anomaloglossus baeobatrachus. The sequence goes on along the minus strand of NC_134354.1, from coordinate 378,843,592 downwards.
CATACCCCAAGTGACTTGCAGCTGTAATCACAGCAAAAGGTGGCGCTACAGAGTATTAACTTAAAAGGGACGAATAATATTGCATGCCCCAATTTTCATTTATTTATATTTAAAAAAGTTTAAAATAAGCAATAAATATCATTCAACTTCACAATTGTGCCTCACTTGTTGTTGATTCTTCACCATATTATTAAAACTTTTATCTTTATGTTTGATGCCTGAAATGTGGGAAAAGGTCGAAAAATGCAAGGGAGCCGAATACTTTCGCAAGGCACTGTATTTTGCTACACTGTGTGGAAACAAATTACAAAAAAATCTGCATTTTTGTGAATGCGGATTTTTGCAACATTTTAAAAGAACTCAACTCCAACAAATATTTTCTCTCATTTCTACCATTTAATATCACCTTGTCCATAAAGTCTGATGTATTGAAATTAATTAATGTACTTCACAAAAGTTGTAAAGAGAAAAAAATTAAAAATGACATTTGTTTGGACACTGCCAAACGACCAAAGGATAGAATAAGAAGTCCTCAAAGCATAGCATAATCCCCAAATTGCTATTAAACACAAAATGAGCTTGCCAAGAAAATAAGCCCTCACATAACTTCATTGATGGAAGAATGGTACGTTTAGAATTGTTTAAAGCTGATAAAATAGACAAATATGTACAGGTATGGTATCTGGAGAATCATGTTGTCATGTAATATTTACTGCACAAGAAATGCTGTAAAAAATGTAACCCACAAAAATATTGGTATTGTAGTTTTTCACCATTTCACTGCTTTTGAATTTTTTCACCAGTTTCCCTTACTCTATATGTTACAAGTAATGGAGTCATTTTGAATTAAAACTCATATATTTACAGATGCATCTCAATAAATTAGAATATCATCAAAATGTTAGTTTATTTCAATAATTCAATACAAAAAGTGAAACACATATATTATATAGAGTCATTACACAAGAGTGATCTATTTCAAGAGTTTACTTGTGTTAACGTTGATGATTTCGTCTTACAGCCAATAAAACCCAACAGCCATTATCTCAAAAAATTAGAATATTATATAAGACCACCTGAAAAAATGATATTAAACTCAGAAATATTGGCCTATTGAAAATGTGTACAGTAAATGCACTCAATACTTGGTTGGGGCACCTTTTGCATGAATTACTGCATCAATGCGGAGTGGCATGGAGGTAATCAGCCTGTGCCACAGGAGCCAGGGTGCCATAGAAGCAAAGGATTGAGGGCTTGTTCAGATGGTCATATATATCAGACTTCTGTAATATGATTTTACATTAGATAGTATATGGAAAATATCCTGATGGAGCTGCACTCAGAGGCAGTTGTAAGGGAATTGAAATTCTCTCAAGCTGAATGAGTAAACATCACCATCTTGTGGCCAGAAATTGTAAGAACAGGAACAAAAAGAGAATAGCAATAGCAGGAACTACAAAGCAATTCGTAAGTGTCCAAGAGGAAAGGGATAAGAAAAAACACCAGGTCAAATCACAGTTGTGTCGTAGTCACTAAATATGTAAAGGACTGGCTTGGCCTAGAATGAGAAGTTGGCACCAGAGTTCTGTTCCAGGAAGGTTGGTTGGCAGTGAAGTGTGCTTATAGCGCCATCACCAGAATGGCGTCCTAGAGTCATCAGATCCCAGAAAGGTCTGAACTATACCCGAGAGGAAGATCTGTAACCTGAGGATAAAGGAAGATAGGTAACCTGAGCTGAAAGGAAGATCTATGACCATTGCCAGTAGAAGCCTGTGATCCATGCCACAAGAAGACGATAAAAAGAGCCAGTAGAAGCCCGTGACCCGGGACCAATAGAAGATAGAGACCATCATGAGTAGAAGCCCATGACCGGCACCAGTGGAAGACCCGTGATCAGCACTAATAAAAGACTGTGACCCTATGTGAACTAGGCCCAAGATAGGCTGCTTCCTGTGGAGAGATATGGTATTAAGTGTGGACTTCGGAAATGCTTCAGAGCATGAAGCTGGCCAACCATTGGAGAGTGTGCAGAGATCCCCCAATTTGGACTTGTGACCCAGTATCATCTTCGATCCTGCTAGGGCCATTTCACTGTATAGTATTATTAAGATAACTAGATGACAGTAAAGGCCCCATCACACTAAGCAACATCGCTAGCAACATCGCTGCTAACGAACAACTTTTGTGACGTTGCTAGCGATGTTGCTGTGTGTGACATCCAGCAACAACCTGGCCCCTGCTGTGAGGTCGTTGGTTGTTGCTGAATGTCCTGGGCCATTTTTTAGTTGTTGCTGTCTTGCTGTGAAGCACAGATCGCTGTGTGTGACAGCGAGACAGCAACAACTAAATGTGCAGGCAGCAGGAGCCAGCTTCTGCAGAGGCTGGTAACCAATGTAAACATCGGGTAACCAAGAAGCCCTGTCCTTGGTTACCCGATATTTACCTTCGATACCAGCCTCCGCCGCTCTCACTGCCTGTGCTGCCGGCTCCTGCTCTGTGCACATTTAGCTGCAGGACACATCGGGTTAATTAACCTGATGTGTGCTGTAAGTAGGAGAGCAGGGAGCCAGCGCTAAGCATTGTGCGCTGCTCCCTGCTCTGTGCACATTTAGCTGCAGCACACATCGGGTAATTAACCTGATGTGTGCTGTACTAGGAGAGCAAGGAGCCAGCGCTCAGTGTGCGCTGCTCCCTGTTCTCTGCACGTGTAGCTCCGTGCACTGGTAACCAAGGTAAATATCGGGTTGGTTACCGATATTTACCTTAGTTACCAAGCGCAGCATCTTCCACGCGGCGCTGGGGGCTTGTCACTGGTTGCTGGTGAGCTCACCAGCAACTCGTGTAGCCACGCTCCAGCGATCCCTGCCAGGTCAGGTTGCTGGTGGGATCGCTGGAGCGTCGCAGTGTGACAGCTCACCAGCAACCTCCTAGCAACTTACCAGCGATCCCTATCGTTGTTGGGATCGCTGGTAAGTTGCTTAGTGTGACGGTACCTTAACAGAAAGAGTGACACTGACATTTCCCTGCTAGAGGGATCTAGAGTATGATAAAACTGACAGTTATTGTTAGATAGTGGTAAGAATAATACTGTGTAAAGAATACTGTGATTGCTTTCTGTATATTTGTGCTGCTGATTAATCCATTGTGAAATAATCTGATTTATTACTGTTACTTGTGCTATGCCAATATCTCAATTTTAAAGTGCTAATTCGTGATTTGTATATAGCTAATAAACCATCATTGAAACGTTTAGTCACCACTGCCACTTCATTGTCTACGTTGTTGTATCCAATCACTTGTTTACACAGTCATGGCTGCAGTCTACGGACATGAGTGGCTCAAGTTTACGTATGGTCATCTGAACCTGTCCTTAGGGTTACAGACACAGTAAATTTTGTAGTGAACAAACTTTATTTGTTTTTCTAGAGGGCACATAAATGTAATGGATCTCAATTAATACATTGTGTTATTGAATCAGTAGTGCACACAAAAATAAGTAACTTTGTAATATACAGTTAGGTCCAGAAATATTTGGACAGTGACACAAGTTTTGTTATTTTAGCTGTTTACAAAAACATGTTCAGAAATACAATTATATATATAATATGGGCTGAAAGTGCACACTCCCAGCTGCAATATGAGAGTTTTCACATCCAAATTGGAGAAAGGGTTTAGGAATCATAGCTCTGTAATGCATAGCCTCCTCTTTTTCAAGGGACCAAAAGTAATTGGACAAGGGACTCTAAGGGCTGCAATTAACTCTGAAGGCGTCTCCCTCGTTAACCTGTAATCAATGAAGTAGTTAAAAGGTCTGGGGTTGATTACAGGTGTGTGGTTTTGCATTTGGAAGCTGTTGCTGTGACCAGACAACATGCGGTCTAAGGAACTCTCAATTGAGGTGAAGCAGAACATCCTGAGGCTGAAAAAAAAGAAAAAATCCATCAGAGAGATAGCAGACATGCTTGGAGTAGCAAAATCAACAGTCTGGTACATTCTGAGAAAAAAGGAATTGACTGGTGAGCTTGGGAACTCAAAAAGGCCTAGGCGTCCACGGATGACAACAGTGGTGGATGATCGCCGCATACTTTCTTTGGTGAAGAAGAACCTGTTCACAACATCAACTGAAGTCCAGAACACGCTCAGTGAAGTAGGTGTATCTGTCTCTAAGTCAACAGTAAAGAGAAGACTCCATGAAAGTAAATGCAAAGGGTTCACATCTAGATGCAAACCATTCATCAATTCCAAAAATAGACAGGCCAGAGTTAAATTTGCTGAAAAACACCTCATGAAGCCAGCTCAGTTCTGGAAAAGTATTCTATGGACAGATGAGACAAAGATCAACCTGTACCAGAATGATGGGAATAAAAAAGTTTGGAGAAGAAAGGGAACGGCACATGATCCAAGGCACACCACATCCTCTGTAAAACATGGTGGAGGCAACGTGATGGCATGGGCATGCATGGCTTTCAATGGCACTGGGTCACTTGTGTTTATTGATGACATAACAGCAGACAAGAGTAGCCGGATGAATTCTGAAGTGTACCGGGATATACTTTCAAAAAACACAAAAAACTGAGCTGAAACAATGTTCAGTAAACATGCAACATTAAGCATGTGAATTGCAGCCTTAAGACTAGAAAAAACCAAAGAGAAAATTGCATGAAAAATACCCTGACTATAAATAAATAAATTGCAAGTGCTTAATAACAGGGTACTTAGTGTATACATTTTTGCAAAAAGGCAAAAAGCTGTCTCACCTCGTCAAGGTGTACCCATCTGAGACAGTCCCTAACCTACTGAAGTTAAAAACATTATCAATACCTGACTTGTGTCATGTCAAACTCCAATATGAATGGTGGCAAGTGGTCAGCTGTGTCCCAGATTAAATACACAGTGAAGTGAGACGCAATTAGTTGTTCAGTCTCAGTATTAGGAGGGCTGCGCCCCCAACTTGCAAAAAAGCAAGATAACATACAAAAAACACAAAAAACTGAGCTGAAACAATGTTCAGTAAACATGCAACATTAAGCATGTGAATTGCAGCCTTAAGACTAGAAAAAAACCAAAGAGAAAATTGCATGAAAAATACCCTGACTATAAATAAATAAATTGCAAGTGCTTAATAACAGGGTACTTAGTGTATACATTTTTGCAAAAAGGTAAAAAGCTGTCTCACCTCGTCAATGTGTACCCATCTGAGACAGTCCCTAACCTACTGAAGTTAAAAACATTATCAATACCTGACTTGTGTCATGTCAAACTCCAATATGAATGGTGGCAAGTGGTCAGCTGTGTCCCAGATTAAATACACAGTGAAGTGAGACGCAATTAGTTGTTCAGTCTCAGTATTAGGAGGGCTGCGCCCCCAACTTGCAAAAAAGCAAGACAACATACAAAAAACACAAAAAACTGAGCTGAAACAATGTTCAGTAAACATGCAACATTAAGCATGTGAATTGCAGCCTTAAGACTAGAAAAAAACCAAAGAGAAAATTGCATGAAAAATACCCTGACTATAAATAAATAAATTGCAAGTGCTTAATAACAGGGTACTTAGTGTATACATTTTTGCAAAAAGGTAAAAAGCTGTCTCACCTCGTCAAGGTGTACCCATCTGAGACAGTCCCTAACCTACTGAAGTTAAAAACATTATCAATACCTGACTTGTGTCATGTCAAACTCCAATATGAATGGTGGCAAGTGGTCAGCTGTGTCCCAGATTAAATACACAGTGAAGTGAGACGCAATTAGTTGTTCAGTCTCAGTATTAGGAGGGCTGCGCCCCCAACTTGCAAAAAAGCAAGATAACATACAAAAAACACAAAAAACTGAGCTGAAACAATGTTCAGTAAACATGCAACATTAAGCATGTGAATTGCAGCCTTAAGACTAGAAAAAAACCACAGAGAAAATTGCATGAAAAATACCCTGACTATAAATAAATAAATTGCAAGTGCTTAATAACAGGGTACTTAGTGTATACATTTTTGCAAAAAGGTAAAAAGCTGTCTCACCTCGTCAAGGTGTACCCATCTGAGACAGTCCCTAACCTACTGAAGTTAAAAACATTATCAATACCTGACTTGTGTCATGTCAGAACTCCAATATGAATGGTGGCAAGTGGTCAGCTGTGTCCCAGATTAAATACACAGTGAAGTGAGACGCAATTAGTTGTTCAGTCTCAGTATTAGGAGGGCTGCGCCCCCAACTTGCAACCAAGCAAGAAAACATACAAAAAACACAAAAAACTGAGCTGAAACAATGTTCAGTAAACATGCAACATTAAGCATGTGAATTGCAGCCTTAAGACTAGAAAAAAACCAAAGAGAAAATTGCATGAAAAATACCCTGACTATAAATAAATAAATTGCAAGTGCTTAATAACAGGGTACTTAGTGTATACATTTTTGCAAAAAGGTAAAAAGCTGTCTCACCTCGTCAAGGTGTACCCATCTGAGACAGTCCCTAACCTACTGAAGTTAAAAACATTATCAATACCTGACTTGTGTCATGTCAAACTCCAATATGAATGGTGGCAAGTGGTCAGCTGTGTCCCAGATTAAATACACAGTGAAGTGAGACGCAATTAGTTGTTCAGTCTCAGTATTAGGAGGGCTGCGCCCCCAACTTGCAAAAAAGCAAGATAACATACAAAAAACACAAAAAACTGAGCTGAAACAATGTTCAGTAAACATGCAACATTAAGCATGTGAATTGCAGCCTTAAGACTAGAAAAAAACCACAGAGAAAATTGCATGAAAAATACCCTGACTATAAATAAATAAATTGCAAGTGCTTAATAACAGGGTACTTAGTGTATACATTTTTGCAAAAAGGTAAAAAGCTGTCTTACCTCGTCAAGGTGTACCCATCTGAGACAGTCCCTAACCTACTGAAGTTAAAAACATTATCAATACCTGACTTGTGTCATGTCAAACTCCAATATGAATGGTGGCAAGTGGTCAGCTGTGTCCCAGATTAAATACACAGTGAAGTGAGACGCAATTAGTTGTTCAGTCTCAGTATTAGGAGGGCTGCGCCCCCAACTTGCAAAAAAGCAAGACAACATACAAAAAACACAAAAAACTGAGCTGAAACAATGTTCAGTAAACATGCAACATTAAGCATGTGAATTGCAGCCTTAAGACTAGAAAAAAACCAAAGAGAAAATTGCATGAAAAATACCCTGACTATAAATAAATAAATTGCAAGTGCTTAATAACAGGGTACTTAGTGTATACATTTTTGCAAAAAGGTAAAAAGCTGTCTCACCTCGTCAAGGTGTACCCATCTGAGACAGTCCCTAACCTACTGAAGTTAAAAACATTATCAATACCTGACTTGTGTCATGTCAAACTCCAATATGAATGGTGGCAAGTGGTCAGCTGTGTCCCAGATTAAATACACAGTGAAGTGAGACGCAATTAGTTGTTCAGTCTCAGTATTAGGAGGGCTGCGCCCCCAACTTGCAAAAAAGCAAGATAACATACAAAAAACACAAAAAACTGAGCTGAAACAATGTTCAGTAAACATGCAACATTAAGCATGTGAATTGCAGCCTTAAGACTAGAAAAAAACCAAAGAGAAAATTGCATGAAAAATACCCTGACTATAAATAAATAAATTGCAAGTGCTTAATAACAGGGTACTTAGTGTATACATTTTTGCAAAAAGGTAAAAAGCTGTCTCACCTCGTCAAGGTGTACCCATCTGAGACAGTCCCTAACCTACTGAAGTTAAAAACATTATCAATACCTGACTTGTGTCATGTCAAACTCCAATATGAATGGTGGCAAGTGGTCAGCTGTGTCCCAGATTAAATACACAGTGAAGTGAGACGCAATTAGTTGTTCAGTCTCAGTATTAGGAGGGCTGCGCCCCCAACTTGCAAAAAAGCAAGATAACATACAAAAAACACAAAAAACTGAGCTGAAACAATGTTCAGTAAACATGCAACATTAAGCATGTGAATTGCAGCCTTAAGACTAGAAAAAAACCAAAGAGAAAATTGCATGAAAAATACCCTGACTATAAATAAATAAATTGCAAGTGCTTAATAACAGGGTACTTAGTGTATACATTTTTGCAAAAAGGTAAAAAGCTGTCTCACCTCGTCAAGGTGTACCCATCTGAGACAGTCCCTAACCTACTGAAGTTAAAAACATTATCAATACCTGACTTGTGTCATGTCAAACTCCAATATGAATGGTGGCAAGTGGTCAGCTGTGTCCCAGATTAAATACACAGTGAAGTGAGACGCAATTAGTTGTTCAGTCTCAGTATTAGGAGGGCTGCGCCCCCAACTTGCAAAAAAGCAAGATAACATACAAAAAACACAAAAAACTGAGCTGAAACAATGTTCAGTAAACATGCAACATTAAGCATGTGAATTGCAGCCTTAAGACTAGAAAAAAACCAAAGAGAAAATTGCATGAAAAATACCCTGACTATAAATAAATAAATTGCAAGTGCTTAATAACAGGGTACTTAGTGTATACATTTTTGCAAAAAGGTAAAAAGCTGTCTCACCTCGTCACGGTGTACCCATCTGAGACAGTCCCTAACCTACTGAAGTTAAAAACATTATCAATACCTGACTTGTGTCATGTCAAACTCCAATATGAATGGTGGCAAGTGGTCAGCTGTGTCCCAGATTAAATACACAGCAAAGTGAGACGCAATCAGCTGTTCAGTCTCAGTACTAGGAGGGCTGCACCCCCAACTTGCAACCAAGCAAGAAAACATACAAAAAACACAAAAAACTGAGCTGAAACAATGTTCAGTAAACATGCAACATTAAGCATGTGAATTGCAGCCTTAAGACTAGAAAAAATGTTTTTAACTTCAGTAGGTTAGGGACTGTCTCAGATGGGTACACCTTGACGAGGTGAGACAACTTTTTACCTTTTTGCAAAAATGTATACACTAAGTACCCTGTTATTAAGCACTTGCAATTTATTTATTTATAGTCAGGGTATTTTTCATGCAATTTTCTCTTTGGTTTTTTTCTAGTCTTAAGGCTGCAATTCACATGCTTAATGTTGCATGTTTACTGAACATTGTTTCAGCTCAGGTTCTTGTGTTTTTTGTATGTTATCTTGCTTTTTTGCAAGTTGGGGGCGCAGCCCTCCTAATACTGAGACTGAACAACTAATTGCGTCTCACTTCACTGTGTATTTAATCTGGGACACAGCTGACCACTTGCCACCATTCATATTGGAGTTTGACATGACACAAGTCAGGTATTGATAATGTTTTTAACTTCAGTAGGTTAGGGACTGTCTCAGATGGGTACACCGTGACGAGGTGAGACAGCTTTTTACCTTTTTGCAAAAATGTATACACTAAGTACCCTGTTATTAAGCACTTGCAATTTATTTATTTATAGTCAGGGTATTTTTCATGCAATTTTCTCTTTGGTTTTTTTCTAGTCTTAAGGCTGCAATTCACATGCTTAATGTTGCATGTTTACTGAACATTGTTTCAGCTCAGTTTTTTGTGTTTTTTGTATGTTATCTTGCTTTTTTGCAAGTTGGGGGCGCAGCCCTCCTAATACTGAGACTGAACAACTAATTGCGTCTCACTTCACTGTGTATTTAATCTGGGACACAGCTGACCACTTGCCACCATTCATATTGGAGTTTGACATGACACAAGTCAGGTATTGATAATGTTTTTAACTTCAGTAGGTTAGGGACTGTCTCAGATGGGTACACCTTGACGAGGTGAGACAGCTTTTTACCTTTTTGCAAAAATGTATACACTAAGTACCCTGTTATTAAGCACTTGCAATTTATTTATTTATAGTCAGGGTATTTTTCATGCAATTTTCTCTTTGGTTTTTTTCTAGTCTTAAGGCTGCAATTCACATGCTTAATGTTGCATGTTTACTGAACATTGTTTCAGCTCAGTTTTTTGTGTTTTTTGTATGTTATCTTGCTTTTTTGCAAGTTGGGGGCGCAGCCCTCCTAATACTGAGACTGAACAACTAATTGCGTTTCACTTCACTGTGTATTTAATCTGGGACACAGCTGACCACTTGCCACCATTCATATTGGAGTTTGACATGACACAAGTCAGGTATTGATAATGTTTTTAACTTCAGTAGGTTAGGGACTGTCTCAGATGGGTACACCTTGACGAGGTGAGACAGCTTTTTACCTTTTTGCAAAAATGTATACACTAAGTACCCTGTTATTAAGCACTTGCAACTTATTTATTTATAGTCAGGGTATTTTTCATGCAATTTTCTCTTTGGTTTTTTTCTAGTCTTAAGGCTGCAATTCACATGCTTAATGTTGCATGTTTACTGAACATTGTTTCAGCTCAGTTTTTTGTGTTTTTTGTATGTTATCTTGCTTTTTTGCAAGTTGGGGGCGCAGCCCTCCTAATACTGAGACTGAACAACTAATTGCGTCTCACTTCACTGTGTATTTAATCTGGGACACAGCTGACCACTTGCCACCATTCATATTGGAGTTTGACATGACACAAGTCAGGTATTGATAATGTTTTTAACTTCAGTAGGTTAGGGACTGTCTCAGATGGGTACACCTTGACGAGGTGAGACAGCTTTTTACCTTTTTGCAAAAATGTATACACTAAGTACCCTGTTATTAAGCACTTGCAATTTATTTATTTATAGTCAGGGTATTTTTCATGCAATTTTCTCTTTGGTTTTTTTCTAGTCTTAAGGCTGCAATTCACATGCTTAATGTTGCATGTTTACTGAACATTGTTTCAGCTCAGTTTTTTGTGTTTTTTGTATGTTATCTTGCTTTTTTGCAAGTTGGGGGCGCAGCCCTCCTAATACTGAGACTGAACAACTAATTGCGTCTCACTTCACTGTGTATTTAATCTGGGACACAGCTGACCACTTGCCACCATTCATATTGGAATTTGACATGACACAAGTCAGGTATTGATAATGTTTTTAACTTCAGTAGGTTAGGGACTGTCTCAGATGGGTACACCTTGACGAGGTGAGACAGCTTTTTACCTTTTTGCAAAAATGTATACACTAAGTACCCTGTTATTAAGCACTTGCAATTTATTTATTTATAGTCAGGGTATTTTTCATGCAATTTTCTCTTTGGTTTTTTTCTAGTCTTAAGGCTGCAATTCACATGCTTAATGTTGCATGTTTACTGAACATTGTTTCAGCTCAGTTTTTTGTGTTTTTTGTATGTTATCTTGCTTTTTTGCAAGTTGGGGGCGCAGCCCTCCTAATACTGAGACTGAACAACTAATTGCGTCTCACTTCACTGTGTATTTAATCTGGGACACAGCTGACCACTTGCCACCATTCATATTGGAGTTTGACATGACACAAGTCAGGTATTGATAATGTTTTTAACTTCAGTAGGTTAGGGACTGTCTCAGATGGGTACACCTTGACGAGGTGAGACAGCTTTTTACCTTTTTGCAAAAATGTATACACTAAGTACCCTGTTATTAAGCACTTGCAATTTATTTATTTATAGTCAGGGTATTTTTCATGCAATTTTCTCTTTGGTTTTTTTCTAGTCTTAAGGCTGCAATTCACATGCTTAATGTTGCATGTTTACTGAACATTGTTTCAGCTCAGTTTTTTGTGTTTTTTGTATGTTATCTTGCTTTTTTGCAAGTTGGGGGCGCAGCCCTCCTAATACTGAGACTGAACAACTAATTGCGTCTCACTTCACTGTGTATTTAATCTGGGACACAGCTGACCACTTGCCACCATTCATATTGGAGTTTGACATGACACAAGTCAGGTATTGATAATGTTTTTAACTTCAGTAGGTTAGGGACTGTCTCAGATGGGTACACCTTGACGAGGTGAGACAGCTTTTTACCTTTTTGCAAAAATGTATACACTAAGTACCCTGTTATTAAGCACTTGCAATTTATTTATTTATAGTCAGGGTATTTTTCATGCAATTTTCTCTTTGTTTTTTTTCTAGTCTTAAGGCTGCAATTCACATGCTTAATGTTGCATGTTTACTGAACATTGTTTCAGCTCAGTTTTTTGTGTTTTTTGTATGTTATCTTGCTTTTTTGCAAGTTGGGGGCGCAGCCCTCCTAATACTGAGACTGAACAACTAATTGCGTCTCACTTCACTGTGTATTTAATCTGGGACACAGCTGACCACTTGCCACCATTCATATTGGAGTTTGACATGACACAAGTCAGGTATTGATAATGTTTTTAACTTCAGTAGGTTAGGGACTGTCTCAGATGGGTACACCTTGACGAGGTGAGACAGCTTTTTACCTTTTTGCAAAAATGTATACACTAAGTACCCTGTTATTAAGCACTTGCAATTTATTTATTTATAGTCAGGGTATTTTTCATGCAATTTTCTCTTTGTTTTTTTTCTAGTCTTAAGGCTGCAATTCACATGCTTAATGTTGCATGTTTACTGAACATTGTTTCAGCTCAGTTTTTTGTGTTTTTTGTATGTTATCTTGCTTTTTTGCAAGTTGGGGGCGCTGCCCTCCTAATACTGAGACTGAACAACTAATTGCGTCTCACTTCACTGTGTATTTAATCTGGGACACAGCTGACCACTTGCCACCATTCATATTGGAGTTTGACATGACACAAGTCAGGTATTGATAATGTTTTTAACTTCAGTAGGTTAGGGACTGTCCCAGATGGGTACACCTTGACGAGGTGAGACAGCTTTTTACCTTTTTGCAAAAATGTATACACTAAGTACCCTGTTATTAAGCACTTGCAATTTATTTATTTATAGTCAGGGTATTTTTCATGCAATTTTCTCTTTGGTTTTTTTCGGGATATACTTTCAGCCCAGATTCAGCCAAATGCCGCAAAGTTGATCGGATGGCGCTTCATAGTACAGATGGACAATGACCCCAAGCATACAGCCAAAGCTACCCAGGAGTTCATGAGTGCAAAAAAGTGGAACATTCTGCAATGGCCAAGTCAATCACCAGATCTTAACCCAATTGAGCATGCATTTCACTTGCTCAAATCCAGACTTAAGACGGAAAGACCCACAAACAAGCAAGACCTGAAGGCTGCGGCTGTAAAGGCCTGGCAAAGCATTAAGAAGGAGGAAACACAGCGTTTGGTGATGTCCATGGGTTCCAGACTTAAGGCAGTGATTGCCTCCAAAGGATTCGCAACAAAATATTGAAAATAAAAATATTTTGTTTGGGTTTGGTTTATTTGTCCAATTACTTTTGACCTCCTAAAATGTGGAGTGTTTGTAAAGAACTGTGTACAATTCCTACAATTTCTATCAGATATTTTTGTTCAAACCTTCAAATTAAACGTTACAATCTGCACTTGAATTCTGTTGTAGAGGTTTCATTTCAAATCAATGTGGTGGCATGCAGAGCCCAACTCGCGAAAATTGTGTCACTGTCCAAATATTTCTGGACCTAACTGTATCTCCTCTGCAATGATCTTTTATTCTCAGTTCATGTGTATAAACTCTCTTGAGTGAAGAATTTCATATTACTGAGATTGCAAACTACAATTGCTGCTTCCAAAGTCTATAAAAAGGGAAAGGAGAGTGTGGAGGTAAGAGATAGAGGCTGACACAGACATTCTACTGCAAGTTCCCCTGAAACGGTTACCCTTTAAACAGGCATTTTTGTCCATACATCCAAACGTCTCTAACATCTCAAGCTCACCAAGCTTCAAAGACAATCTCTGTCTATAGGTTTCTCCTCTCTAGACAAAGGAAGACTTTACTCACTCCATATTCTACAGAGGAACACTAAGTAATTAAGCCTGCTTTACACCTTACGATATCACATACGATATCATATGCGATCGTACCTGCCCCTGTTATGGGGACTGTCTGATTATAAAAACCAAAGAGATATCAGACAGTCAGGGTCCACCGTGCAAAGTCTCTGCTGCAGACTATGGCAGAGAATAAGGGGTATCTTGTACCACGAAGGCAGTACTGACACTGCTACGTCTCAGTGACACTAGAGCCAATCACGGTGTGTACTGTTAAAGTCACAGTGACTACCGTATTTAGCATTAATGTAAAAGGGATATGTTAATGAGTGAGGAAGAGTATATAAGTGTGCCGCTGTAAATAGTAGTAGCAAAAGTGCAGAGTGCAATACCTCTGTTAAACTCACAGAGGAATAAAGTTAGGAAATAAAGCAATTCCTCCCTTACTCGGAGGGTGTGTGGTATGGTCTCTGTTAATGGTCACAGAGACAAAAGCAATGAGTGTGAAATGGCACCTACCTAGGTCCGTTCCTCTAGTGGTGCCAGGAGACGGGCAGCAGCATAAGCCGCACAAAGCTCCTACCTGCGTTCGCTCCACTAGTGTGCGAGAACACGAACTACTAGATATGGCACCTGCCTAGGTCCGCTCCACTAGTGGTGCAAAAGAGATGGAAAGCAGCACAAGCCACACAAAGCTTCTACCTATGTTCGCTCCCCTAGTGTGCGAGGATACGAACAACTGCTAGACGCAGTATAAGGAACGTTACCCTAGCGGCAACGTCCACCTACGAGTAGAACCACAAGGCCCAGCCTGACCATGTGCCTCAGGCACCTGCCTATATCCGCTCCAATAATATACAAGGATACGGACCGCAGCCGAAGCTGTAAGGTACAAGAACGCTACCCTGTCGGTAGCGCTCACCTAGCATAGACAGAGAGATGCCTAGAGGGACGTGCACAGAGCGTCTACTCTCATGGATGAACCAAGAGGACTGAGCGCCGAGCAGCGTACGTCAGGGTCTTATATAGAGTCTGTGCCTCATCCAAGATGGAGGACACCGGAGCCAATCCACTGCCAGAACGACAGCAATGACGTCACGCTGGCCTATCACCAAGCAAGGCGTCACAAGCACATGACCAGCGACCAATCGGCTTAGAAGGTGTCAGAGACATGTGACCTCGTGTCACAAGCACATGACCAGCGGCCAATCAGCTTAGAAGGTGTCAGAGACATGTGACCTCGTGTCAGTGATGATGTCACTCGCACATGTGCAATGGCTCCAAGATAGGACTTAGTCTCCAGCGTTCGCACATGTGCAGTAGCAAGAAATCCGAACATAGTCTCCAGTGCCACAGCAAAGGGGAAGGAGACACGCAGATACCCAGAAACGGGAACTGTAACAGCTCCCATCGTATGTGCGGCACGTTCAATTTGTTGACCGTGTCGCACAAATGATTATTTCCCATCACACGTACTTACCCTTCCATACGACCTCAATGTGGGCGCCGAACATCCACTTCCTGGAGTGGGAGAGACGTTCGGCGTCACAGCGACGTCACGCGGCAGCCGGCCAATAGAAGCGTAGGGGCGGAGATGAGCGTGACGTAAACATCCCGCCCACTTACTTCCTTCCGCATTGCCAGTGGGAGCCGCGGGACGCAGGTAAGATGTGTTCATCATTCCCGGGGTGTCACACACTGCGATGTGTGGTACCTCGGGAACATTGAACAACCCGACGTGCAATTTTAAGGAAATGAACGACATGTATGCGATGAACGGTTTTACATTCAATCGCAATCGCACGTGGCTGTCACACGCTACAACAACACTAACGATGCCAGATGTGCGTCACTTACGACGTGACTCCGCCGATACATCGTTAGATTTTTTGTACTGTGTAAAGCCCGCTTTAGTGTTCTGAAGCCGTGGTGCCACCGCATTGAAAGCCCCGCTGCCAGAAGGAAATTAACTTTACTTCTCTCGGTAGCCTCAGGCTTTCAGTCATATGGGTGTGAATGGCACAGCTTCCGTCACTGCTCTTGGTATAGTGAACGACAGCTGTAACTGCGCCTTATGCAGTGACTGACAGCAGGTTCAGCATTAGACCAGCAATTATATTGGTAAAAGTGTTCTAATTATTTGAGCCTAAAATATTCTATCCTAATAAGAGATGGACAGAAGAGAAAATTAAATCGTGGCACAACGCTGTTGCATAAAAAGTCCTTACTTTATTGTGTATTCATGAAACACAAGGGGCTCAGAGACCAGATGCTGGCACTTTGGAGGATGACGGCCATTTCGTGCTGTTGTGCTTCTATGAATCCTTGAAACACAAGTAACATGAGTCCGCTTCTTTCTTAAGAAAAGCACCCGGAATACATCAACGCAATTAAAAAGAAACAGGTCAATGCAAAAAAAAGAAAATACATTACTAATTAACCTAAAAATAACAGCACAATATCAGTCATCACAATTACAAGAACACAGAGAGATCATTGCGGTCATTTAGATCTACATTACCCTGCACTTGATATTTTATTATTAGTCTCCCGTCAGTTTTTAAGAGGATCCCATGGAGGTCTCCTCCCATGGCAGGGAATTTAACTCTCACAAGGCCAGCAAAAGAAAGGGAATTGGGATCATCAGAATGAGACTCACAAATTTGTTCTATCAAATGTGGGGATCCCTTCCTTGACCTGATAAACTTATAATGTTTTTCAAAATGGACATACAGGGGTCTTATGGTTTTCCTATGTAGAATCTGTCACAAGGGCAGAAAACTACATAGACAATATCTTTGCTTCTGCAAGAAATGAACTGTTTCACATAATGTAATGATGAACCAACATGCAGAGGATTCTCAACATCATGGAGCTTGCTAAAGCGGCAATTCCCGCAATGAAAATTGCCACTGGGACCAGCACGATCCAGTCACGTAATAGGGCTGGTAAATTCTATTATGGACCAAAATGTCCTTTAAATTTTTACCTCTGTGATAGGTAATCAAGGGTTTATTAATATTGACATCCTTAAGGTCAGTATCATTGCAAAGAACATGCCAATTTTTGTTTAAAATCTTACTAATTTTCGTTTCATGTGCTCCAAAGCGAAATTTAAAATTAAATCTCTTGGGTTTTTTTAATGGTTTTTCAAAACCGAGCACTTTTTCTGTCCACACGCAATTCTTTCATCAGAAAAGGGGGTACTTGAGGGACCCTGTGCTTTCAATAAAGCCTGATGAATAATTTTATCGGGGTAGCCTTTGGTTAGAAGACGTGTTTTAAGTTCTGACAACTAAATTAAAAAAAATCCTAATTATTGTTACATCTCTTTAGTATAATAAATTGACTATAAATGCCCCGTTACACACTACGGTTTATCTGACGATATGTCGTCGGGGTCACGGTTTTCGTGATGCATTTCCATCGTCGTTAGCGACATTGTTGCGTGTGACACCTACGAGCGACTCTGAACGATCTTAAAGATAGCGAAAATCGTTGATCGTTGACACGTCGTTCAGTTTCAAAATATTATTCGTCGTTTATAACGCAGCAGACATATTGCTACGTTTGATACCCTGCCAACGACGAACAACATCGTTAGTGCGTTCGTCATCAGTGACGCGGGCGTGTCATTACGAGCAATGTTCCACGCCTCCTCTGCTCTGATTGGTGGTCCCAACTGCGTTCTGATTTGGCAGCCATGGTTGATGCTGTGGACATTATATGCCTCTGTCGCTGCCAGAATCGTTGGGAGGAATGCAGTGTGACAGTGTCCACACGACCGCTTTGGTCAAACAATATATAGCTGAATGATGTAGCATCGTTTGTGAGATGGGTACATGTGACCGCTACAAAACAACCTATGAGCGATTGCGGCAAATCGTAGCAACGATCTGGGCATGTCATATCGCTAACGAGATCGCTAGCAATATCATTGTGTGTAAAGTGGCCTTTAGGCAAGGATTGTTTTACGTGCGAGAATGAGCACTGTCAAAATGTAAAAGTGTGTTTGAGGCCATCGTCATCCGAAGTGGCAGCATTTGGTCTCTGACCCGCTTGCCTTTTATAAATCGACAATAAAGTAAGGACTTTTTGTGCAACAGCGTTGTGCCACGATTTCATCTTCTCTTCTGTTGATCTCCACTGGACTGATTCCTTTCTGGTGAGCACCATTGCCTAGAGCCTTAGTGGATATTCTTGCTCAAACTTCCCCCTGTAGTACTGAGTTAGATGACGTGGTGGTGTGGTACTGCATCTGTAGCACCCAGGGATATGGGGTACTCAATTCTGGGCAGTGTCTCTACGGGGAATGTCACAATGGTGGCCGTTACCCGGTTCCGTGCCCTGGGCCCTTTTTGTAAAGGGGGATATTTACAGGGGATTTGTGAACAGAATTATTTGTGACGCCACTTGCGGTGTTGCGGCTAAGTGTAGGGAGGTTTTGCTGGGGCTGATAGAATGTACAGCTCTAATGACTAGGGCCCTCTGCAAATAGGGTATTACCCCAGCAGGTGTATGGTGCAGTGAACATTGGAAGAAGGAGTCCAGACAGGTATTCAGTGCAACTGGTTTTACTCACTTTTCTCAAGATGCTAACTGGTTGCTCGAGACCGGCTGGTTTCGCCTCTAGGTCCCCTTCATCTCAGTGCTAGTCTGGTTCTCTGGTACCTTCTTCACCTGCACTTGTTTCTGGTAAGTGGGTCCCCGTGGTATGGAACACTGGGGGTCCCCGGTTTGTGTTTTTCCACCTCTGTCCGCCTGATGGTAGCGTTAAACCTGTGGGGTTGGAGTCTCTGGTCCTGTCCCTGACTCTCTCGTTGATACTAAAGGCCGCTTTACACGCTGCGATATCGGTACCGATATCGTTAGCGTAGGTACCCGCCCCCATCTGTTGTGTGACACGGGCAAATCGCTGCCCGTACCGCACAACATCGCCCAGACCTGTCACACATACTTACCTGCCCGGCGACGTCGCTGTGACTGGCGAACCGCCTCCTTTCTAAGGGGTGGTTCGTTCAGCATCACAGCGACGTCACAGCAGCGTCCCTGAACCAACGCCCAATAGAAGCAGAGGCACAGAGATGAGTGGGACGTAACATCCCGCCCGCCTCCTTGCCTCGCATTGCGGCCGGGAGGCAGGCAAGGAGAGCTTCCTCGTTCCTGCGTTGTCACACGGAGCGATGTGTGCTGCCGCAGGAACGAGGAACAACTTCGTTACTGCTGCAGTAACGATATTTGAGAATGGACCCCCATGTCACCGATGAGCGATTTTGCACGTTTTTGTGACGATGGAAAATCGCTCATAGGTGTCACACGCAACGGCATCGCTAATGCGGCCGGATGTGCGTCACAAATTCTGTGACCCAAATGACTTTGCATTAGCGATATCGTAGCGTGTAAAGCCCCCTTAAGTCTTTGGATTCTTTAGGATCAGCAAGGTCCTTGATGGTCCCCTATGCTGTGCAGGTGTTAACTGGTCGGCTTGAAGCTCTTTCCTGTCCTAGGTCCTGTACCCCGTTGGTGCGTATTTCCGGGAGTATTCCACCGTACTCCACCGGCAACCACCTCTCCTGGGTACCAAGTCACTGTTAACCCGAGTCAGGGAGTCACTTCACTTCCCTCTTCACACCTTTGCTGTCAACTCTAGACTGACTACTCTCCTCAGTCTGCCCCTCCCACCTGGTCAACTAGTAGACTGGAGTGGCTCCACCTCTAGGCGTCCATCCATGGTCCCACCCTAGCTAAGTACCATTATATGGGGGATTGTTGGGGAAAACTGAGATTACCTGGGTTTTTATTGGTACCGGCACTGGGGTTCTGGGTACCTGAGGGGGTAGGCCCCGCATCCTGGTGGGGATGCACAACCTTGTAGCACCCTGATGGTCTCAGGGGCACTACACATCTTTTTGTTCTTGTCTAATAATGGACTAATAAATAGAGATACCGTAATATTCGTATTTGCTATACTCGCAACAAATACTTTGTAATAGTCGTGTATTTGTTACGAATAGCAATTACAATGCAAATCAATGGGAAATGCGAGTAATTTTCTGCTGGACCCAATAAAGAGGTCTGGTGGCCTGAGGAAAAGGCTGAAATGGATAGGAAAGTGATGAAACTGAATGGGGAGAGCCTGGATAATATGACTGCATGCATTTCTGACTCACATATGGTCTTTGGGATCCCCTGAAGTCACACAAAAGAATTTCCATGTGGCTTCAGTTTATCGGTGCCCAAGCAGTGTATGTCGCACTGCCCTAGCCAGCCCCACAGTGACTCACACAGCAGTGTGTGAGCAGCTGCGGGATGACGAGCGCCATCAGGAGGTAACCTCAGATCATTACCTGCTGTGATGATCTCCGCTGAACTCGTGACGTTAGCGTTCGTCACTGACATCCATGACGCTGCGTTCTCACATTAAGTCTTGCAGTCGGCCCAAGACAGTGACGAGTGCTGACATCATGAGTTCTGCGGAGTTCATCACTGCAGGTAATGAACTCAGCTAACCTCATGACGTAGACTCTCATTATGCCCTGCAGTGACGTGGCCTGACCTAATGAAGTTAGCTTAAGTCACTGCACTGCTCTTACAGCAAATGGGGAACATTCTGTTCTTCATTGACTGGGACAGTGAGTATGGTATGGATTGCCGTGGGACCCCTTGTTGGATTACGCCGGACCTGGATTTGTTTTCTCTTTTCAATAAATTGGTGAAAGAGGGAATGTTTTGGGGAGTGTTTCTTCAAATAACATTTTTTTTGTTGTCTTTTTTTATTGCTGACTGGGTTATTGATATCGAGTGTTGGAAGCCAACGTGGACAATGTACATATTACAAGGAATCACTGGACTCTATATTGTATCTATGAGCTACCAGGTCTTTACATAAAAGGAATCAGCTATGTACAATGGGGAGTCTCATAACCTATCCAGCAGGAAGGCCATTGTGTGTGTTCTTTGATGATTTGACCTTTGTTCTGTCAAAGGGAAAAAGGTTGCATCTCCATTGGAATTGAATACTGTGGTTTTGGTCTCTCAGAAGATCCACAACTCCTGTGGTGTTCTTGAATGGAATACCTTGTTTGTGGTCTTTTGGACAGGTACATATCAGTGTCCAGTAATTGGAAATTCTGTTTGTAGCCTATTGAAAGGTACATTGATGAACAACCCCTTGTTTGAGGGGTATACAAACCTTTGATCTTGAGTCGGACTTCTCTGAGCTAGCTATTATGCCTCAGGCCTTTTTGGCCCCAAAACCTTAACCCAAAGTATAAGGATGCCATATACAGGACAAGATGCCCACTGCAACCATACGCCATTGCTCATATTACTGGAAATTGATTGGACATTGCATCACAAAAGATTCCGGAGCAAGGGAGGAGTCATGGGTTGTATGTGGGTGTGAATGGGGATCCTTTTTGGTATATATTGAGGTACAAATTAGTATCTCTTTCTCTCTCTCATGAAGAACCATTGGTTTAAATTATTACCCACCAACATCGGGTATCTGATAGATGCTGTGACATCACTAATGCCAGGGCTTGATGCCAGGTGATATTACATAGCTGGCATCAACCCCATATATTACTCTGTTTGCCACTGCACCAGGGCAATGGGATGAGCTGGGAAAAGTGCCAGGTTTGGCTCATCTAATGGATGCACAACTTCTGGGACAACTGCGGCTAGCTATTTTTAGGCTGGGGAGTTTCCAATAATCGTAGACCTACCTAGTCTGAGAATACCAGACCACAGCTGTCCGCTTTACCTTGGCAGGTGATCCAATTTGGGGGGAGCACAGGTTTTTTGTTTTAAATTATTTATTTATTGAAATCCTCCTGTCTTGGATTACCAGCCAAGGTAGAACTGACAGCCGCGGTCTGCAGATTGCTGCCATCTGCTCACCTCAGCTGTGTACAAAAAAATAGGGAGGCACACAGATGTAAAACGGACCATATACAGAATGGAACGGATGTGGTTGTCACACAGATGTGCATTTTTTAAAAAAATTATCCCTATGGCCTGAGTCATGGTTGACTCAGGGAGTCACCATCACAAGGTCTTCCAATGACAAATAGTAGTTACGCTGGAGTCGGAGTACAGTCCTAGTTTGTCCACCACTGCAAAATGTCAATAGTGTTTACAAATATTAGCCCTGTGGGCTGAGTCATGGTTGACGTAGGAAGTCTCCATCACAAGGGGGTCGAACAACAAATAGTAGTTAGGCTGGAGTAGGAGTACTGTCCTGGTTTGTCCACCACTGCACAATGTACATAGTGTTTACAAAAATAAGCCCTATGGGCTGAGTCATGACGCAGGAAAGAAACGGCTTTATATGGGAAGGGGTGGACGTTACCAGCAGTAGTCAAAATGAACATTTTGGAGGAATTTAGTTTGGCTTGCTCTCATCTGGAGGGATTGCAAACTGTGGAGAAATCCAGTCCTTGTTGAATTTAATCAGAGTAAAGACCGCTTTACATGCAATGACATTGCCAATGAGATGTCGTTGGGGTCACGGAATTCGTGACGCACACTCGGCCTCGTTAGCGACGTTGTTGCGTGTGAAGCGCAGGAACGACCGCTAACGATCAAATTTACTTATCTTATCGTTGCTCATTGACACGCCGTCCATTTCCCAAATATCGTTGATGTTGCAGGATGTAGGTTGTTCGTCGTTCCTGCAGCATCACACATCGCTATGTGTGACACCGCAGGAACGGAACTACATCGTACCTGCGGCCGCTGGCAATGAGGAAGGAAGGAGGTGAGTGGGATATTCCGGCTGCTCATCTCCGCCCCTCCGCTTCTATTGGACGGCTGCTGTGTGACGTCGCTGTGACGCCGCACGAACCACCCTCTTAGAAAGGAGGCGGTTTGCTGGCCACAGCGACGTCACAGGGAAGGTAAGTCGATGTTGTGCGCCACGGGCAGAGATTTGCCCATGACGCACAACCGACGGGGGCGGGTACGCTCGCTAGCGATATCGATACCGATATCGCAGCGTGTAAAGTGGCCTTTAGTCTGTCTGCATTTTCTGTGGAGAGGCATGAGTGCCTAAAAGTGATGATTGCCCCAGAAGAACAGAAAACACGCTCTGACATAACACTAGCAGCCGGGCAGGCCAGCACCTCCAAGGCATATAAGGAGAGGTCGGGCCAAGTGTTCAGCTTGGACACCCTGTAATTAAAAGGGAACTGAAGCATCAGAAAGGATGCAGGTATGGTCACCTAAGCATCCCTTGACGATGTTGTGCAACTTATCCCTCCTTAGCATTGTTAAAGGCACAGATAGTCCTTGCTGATGTCTTGGTTTATTGAAAATGGCTTTGTAATTATTTGCAAAAGCCACTAGCAACATCTTAATGTGGTTGATCTGGATGCCAAAAGGCAGGTTGTGAACCCCTTAATATAGTGGAAACAGGTCCAAACTCTCTATTTAATCCACAATTTCTCCCTCTCTACTGTGACTTTGTTCAATGCCATCAGGTCTTAAAAGAGCTATTATATTCTGGTTTCTGGATGGTACTATGGAGTTAGTGACACATGCTGCTTTAAACACTGTCCCTACTTGGGAATATGTTCCTCACTGACCTTCACTGCAGGTAGCCCTGAAAAGGACTTTTTGTGTTATTAAGAGGCCTACGTTCTCCCTAGCAGCTGCTTGCTCTATCCCTATACTCATACAATGCTGACTCCGGATGCCATGTGCGCAAAATGGCAGTGGCATGTCTTTTATAGACCCTATGATGCTGTGCGGCCAGCCAATCACAGTAATGCCACAACCAAGATGGCTGCGGCATTACTGTGATTGGTTAAGAAGCCCAGCATGTTTATTGGCCGCAAATCAAGATATCCGAATATAGCGAGGCGAATATACCATTACTCGCAATATAACAAATAGCCCGAATACTGCACTATTCTGTGAATAGTGAATAGTAATGAATACATTCGCTCATCACTACTGATAAGGCAAGATTTAAATTTGCCAAATTAAGCTGCAGCTGGCCATCATTTTACTGAATTCACTTCTAGTTAATGGCAAAAAGTATGTATTTTTAAGAATACAAGTTTTTGTGAGATTTAAGAAGAATTCCGAGTTTTAACCCATTCAGAACATTTGAAGTACCTATGCATCTTAGTCGGATAGAGGTTCCCAACTGAAGTTGTACTGGTACATCATGGCAGTTATGCGGGGCACATGAGCTGTTCCCACTCAATCGCCTCTGGGAGCTCGGCTTACGTGATAGCTGTGCCCTGGGCTGTTTAACTCCCTAAATGCTGTGATAGATATCAATCACAACATTCAAGAGGCTGGGAAAGGGAGAGAGCTCCCTCTCCCATCCATTCAATGCCCTGTGACTTCGTCACAAGGACCTAATCAGTGCCATGGCAGCCCTAAGTCGTCCTGATAACCTCTGGGTCAGCCAGCTACTGAAAGCCTATTAGACCTAGCCAGGAGCATTTATTGCAATGCTTTTATACTGCAATGCCTTATTTCAGCAATCAGAGAAATGATTAAAATCAGAGGTGGAAAGGATAGGGGGGACAGGAGCGCGCGCGGTATACTCACTCGAGGCTGTGTCATGGCAGCAAACTCCTTCCGGGTCACGCTTTTCCCTTCCGGAGCTGACAATTCAGTATTAATTGTTTTGCCCTTCCACCGGCGCATGTAATTGGTTGCAGTTAGACGCATCCCCACCCCGAGTGTCAGCGTGTCTGCTGACTGCAACCAATCACAGGCGGTAGGATGGCCGGTGGGCGGTGAAAGCAGTGCAAGTGAATGCGGGTCAGTATGGTGAACGTGCATGTCTTTCAGAAATACATGCATGTTCCTGTCAGAAGTGTTCGGCTCATATAAGTCTGACATGACATCAGCCGGCACAGCCTGCGCTCTCTGAGCATTAGCGTGCATGTACACAGACACACATGCACGCTCCTGTCAGAAGTGTGTTTGGCAGTGCCAGTGATGCTGGTTTATTTATTTTTATTTAAATAAATAATAATAAATAATTTAAAAAAAACGACGTGTAATCCCTCCTAATTTTGATACCCAGCCATGATAAAGCTAGCTGGGGGCTGGTATTCTAAACCCACAGCCGCCCAGTATTGCCACATCTATTAGATGTGACAATACCGGCACTTCTCGATTGCCCTGGTGTGGTGGCAATCGTAGTAATAAGGGGTTAATAGCAGCACACAGCTGCTACTAAGCCCTAGGTTAATGATGGCATAGGTGTCTATGAGACACCCCCCATTATTAACTTTTAAGTGAAAGTAAATAAACAAACACAAAGAAAAATCCTTTATTTGAAATAAAATACAAGCACACACCTTCCTTCACCACTTTATTAACCCCCAACGCCCTGCAGCTCCGGCGTAATCCACATGAGGTCCCATGCCAATTCAGCTCTACTAAATTTGAATATCACAGAGAGACACCATAGAGCACAACCACTCACTGTGAGCTCCAGAGAATGAATGAGCTGCGCAATGAGCGGTGACGTCACTCAGGTCATTTGCGGTCACAGCTGGAGGTTCCCACGGTCGTTCATCTGTGATCGCAGGTAACCTGACCTGAGGTGGAGGTCACTGAGTTTACATACCTGCATCTCCTAGCAGAAAATTTCAGTTTTTTTGACTAAGAGATACAGATTTGGTGCTGAAATTTTTACACCATATTCCTGCACTCAATCTACACCTCCTGGCAAAAAAACGCGTTTTTTTATGTATTTTTTTGCCGCTTTTTCTTTCGCGATTTTTGCCATGCTTTTTTTTGCCAGGAGGTGCACATTTGGTGCTGAAATCATCGGTACTAGATTTCAGTACCAAATTTCCACCTCCTGAAAAAAAAACAACTTAAGATTCATTTTTGGACCAAGGGATGCAAATTTGATGCTGAAATTTTTACACCTTATTCCTGCATCCAATTTACACCTTCTGGCAAAAAACCTGCGGTTTTCTAACGCTTTATTTTTTGCTGCGTTTTTTGCAGCATTTTTTTTTGCCGCTGTTTTTTGCCAGGTGGTGCACATTTGGTACTGAAATTATTTGCACCAAATTTCAGCACCAAATTTCCTCTTCCTGGCAAAATATATATATATATATATATATATATATATATATATATATATATTTTCATTTTTGGGCCAAGGGATGCAAATTTGATGCTGAAATTTTTCACCTTATTCCTGCATCCAATCTACACCTCCTTGCAAAAAACCCTGCGGTTTTTGATGCATTTTTTTTGCTGTGGTTTTTGTCACGATTTTTGCCTCCCATTTTTGCCAGGAGGTGCAGATTTTGTGCTGAAATCGTCTGCACCAGATTTCAGCACCAAATTTCCACCTCCAGGAAAAATAAAATACTTTTTTTCATTTTTGTGCCAAGGGATGTAAATTTGATGCTGAAATTTTTTACAACTTATTCCTGAATTCAATCTACACCTCATGGCAACATTTCTGCCTCGATTTTTGACACACTTTTTTTGCCAGTAGGTGCACATTTGGTGCTGAAATCGTCTGCACCAGACTTCAGCACCAAATTTGCAATTTTTTTTTTACCAGGAGGTGTAGATTGGGTGCCAGAATCTGGTGTAAAAATGTAATAATCCCCAAATTTACATCCCCTGGCCCAAAAATAATAATAAAAAAAAGGAAAACCTCTGTGCTTATCTTGGCTGTGTAGCAAAAGAAGAGGAACCACATGCAGCTTTTCTTTTGTTAAATAATTAAAAAAAAAACCGACGTGTGGTCCCCCCTAATTTTGATACCCAGCCAGGATTGAGCTGGCTGGGGGCTGGTATTCTCAGCCTGCAGCCACCCAGTATGCTGCATCTATTAGATGTGACAATCCCGATGCAATATCGGCTCTTCTCGATTGCCCTGGTGCAGTGGCAGTCGAGGTAATAAGGGGTTAATAGCAGTGCACAGCTGCTACTAAACCCTAGGTTAGTTTGATAGCACAGGCATGTATGAGATACCTGCATCACGCTAACCTGTAAGCGACAGTAAATCAACGCAGACACAGAGAAAAATCCTTCTTTTGGAAAAAAATACAAAACGAACACCCTCATTCACCTCTTTATTAACCCTCAACACCCTGCAGCCCCGGCGTAATCTACACGAGGTCCCATGTCGCTTCAGCTCTGCTACATAGCCAGCAGCCATAGAGCACGACCACTGGCTGTGCACACAATGACAGCCGCGATGACTGCACGGCAGGCAGATACTGTCGCAGGCTAGGGACACGGTTTGCCTGCAATCAATCACAGATGAGAGGACGGCCGGTGGGCGGGGAAAACACAGAAAGCTGTGTGTATACGATGCACAGTACAGGAAGTGAATGTGCAACCCAGAAGCAGTGTGCCACCATAACACTAAAGGGGGCTTTACACGCTACGATATCGTTAATGAATTATCGCTGGGGTCATGTCGTTAGTGATGCACATCCGGCGTATTTAACGATATCGCTGAATGTGACATGTACGTGCGATAGCAAACGATAGCAAAAGTGCTCAAAATCGTTTGTCGTGGAGAGATCGTTATAAAACCAAAAAGCGTTACATGTCGTCAAGTTCCCTTATTTTTCGTCCATTTCACAACATTCATTGATATGTGTGATGCTCTGTTAATGATCAACAATATCGCACATGCGCGCGTCATCAATGACATGGGCGGGCGTAAAAGCTTAAACACATCCACGCCTCACGCGCCCTAATAGGGCAGCGTATCTTGGTTTCTATTGGTCTTTCTATGAATAAAAAGAAGTTTTTGTTGTTTGCTTCTGTCCGCTGTTGCAGACAGCTTGTGTGGCTAATTTGGACACATTCTTAGTAGTTTGTGAAGCAAATCGGACCTTTTGTAAGCCATTATTTTGGGAATATATTGGAGCATATATAGTGGTATATTTTTTTTTCTTTTCTTATAAATATATTTTTAGGAAATATCACTTATATGTGAAATTGGTATATTTTTTAAATGTAACTAATTTCTTTGCTATATATATTTCAATGTTTTTCGATTGAATCGCATGATTTTGTAATTTTGCAAAATGTTAAATCATTTTAACATATAATTTTTTTTTAATTTTTAGATTTTGTAATATAATTTATGCTAGTTTATATAGATTTTTATAATATTAAAATATTTTATAAGATACAACATTACGAAAGATATAAAAACATGGTTATGCAGTTTATCGGCATTTAACCCCTTAGTGACGGAGCTAATTTTCACCTTAATGACCAGACCAAATTTTGCAATTCTGACCAGTGTCACTTCATGAGGTTATAACTCTGGAACGCTTCAACGGATCCCGGTGATTCTGAGATTGTTTTTTCGTCACATATTGGACTTCATGTTAGTACCAAATTTAGGACAATATTTTTTGCGTTTATTGAAGAAAAAAATTGAATATTGGCAAAAATTTTGAAAATTTAGCAATTTTCAACTTTTGAATTTTTATACCGTTAAACCAGAGATTTCTGTGACACAAAATAGTTAATAAATAACATTTCCCACATGTCTACTTTACATCAGCACAATTTTGGAAACAAAATTTTTTTTTGTTAGGAAGTTAGAGGGGTTCAAAGTTTATCAGCGATTTCTCATTTTTACATCAAAATTTACAAAACCATTTTTTTAGGGACCACATCACATTTGAAGTGACTTCAATAGGCCTAGATGACAGAAAATACCCAAAAGTGACACCATTATAAAAACTGCACCCCCCAAAGTACTCAAAACCACATTCAAGAAGTTTATTAACCCTTCAGGTGCTTCACATGAACAAAAGCAATGTGGAATGAAAAAAAGCAAAAATTAAATTTTACCTAAAAATGTTGCTCTAACCCAAATTTATTCACTTTTAGAAGAACTAACACAACAAAATGGACCCCAAAACTTGTTCCCCACTTTCTTATGAGTGCGCCGATACCCCACATGTGGTCAGAAACCTCTGTTTGGACAAATGGGAGGGCTCGGAACAGAAGGAGCAATATTTGAATTTTGGAAAGCAAATTTGGCTGAAATAGATTGCGGGCACCATGTTGCATTTACAGGTCCGCTAAGGTACCTAAACAGAAGAAACCCCTCACAAGTGACACCATTTTGGAAACTAGACCCCTCAAGGCTTTTATCTAGGTGTATAGTGAGCAGTATGAATCCACGAATACTTCACAGAATTTTATAAGCTTAGGTTGCCATATTGAAAATTTTCATTTTTTTCACAAAAATGTTGCTTCAGCATCAAATTTCTCACTTTTTCAAGAGACAACAACAAACCGTGGACCCAACAGGTTGTTATCCAATGTCTTATGAGCACAGGGATACCCCACATGTGGCCAAAAACCTCTGTTTGGATAAATGGGAGGGCTTGGAATGGAAGCAGCACCATTTGAATTCTGGAAAAGTTGAAATAAATTGCGGGCACCATGTCACATTTGCAGGGCCCCTTGGGTACCTATACATTAGAAACCCCCACAAGTGACCCCATTTTGGAAACTGGATTTTATTCAGGATTATAATAAGCATTTTGAATCCACAGGTACTTCACAAAAATGTTGCTGTAGCAACCAATGTCTCACTTTTAGGCTATGTGGCCATGAGCCAGCGACACGGCGTCTAGTACACAGTGTCAGCCTCCTGCAGAGATGTGAGTGTTGTCCACGGGAGAACGCAGCTGCCCATGCCCACGATTTGGGTTCAGGCCGCTGTGGAGCTCTATGCTACCTGCAGAGAACACTCATCTCCGCAGCATAAATTGACATCCTGAGGCTCGGGAAGCTGCGCCACAGGTCAGTTTATGTGGCGGAGAAAAGAAGCACATTGGGCAAGCACATTGGGCATGGGATTTCTAAAAATCCTTCCACTGTGCTTCTACTGCACAATGCAGCGTTATGGACGCAGGGAAAACACTCTGCGCCCAAAACGCTGCAAATCCCGATTGTGGGCGCACAGCCTAAAATGCTACAATGGATGAATGGATACATGTCAAACATATATAACGTCCCACCCCCTGCATATTCTAAGCTGGCGCCCTTTAGTGCCTTTCATGTGGCACTAAAGGGTGCCTAGCCTTGTGTTTAGCCCCCCAAAAAAATAATAATTAAAATAAACGACGTGGGGTCCCCCCCATTTTTGATAGCCAGCTAGGGTAAAGCAGACAGCTGTAGCCTGCAAACCACAGCTGACAGCTTCACCTTGTCTGGTGATCAATTTGGAGGGCTCCCCAGGCGTTTTTTTTAAAAAAAAAAAAACGTGGGGTCTCCCCCAAATTAGATCACCAGCCAAGGTGAAGCGGACAGCTGGGGTCTGGTATTCTCAGGGTGGGAAGAGCCATGGTTATTGGACTCTTCCCAGCCTAAAAATAGCAGGCCGCAGCCGCCCCAGAAGTGGCGCATCCATTAGATGCGCCAATCCTGGCGCTTCGCCCCAGCTCATCCCGCGCCCTGGTGCGGTGGCAGACGGGGTAATATATGGGGTTGATACCAGCTGTAATGTCACCTGGCATCAAGCCCTGGGGTTAGTGATGTCACGGCATCTAAACAGATACCCGACATCACTAACCCAGTCAAGTAATAGACAAAAAAAAAAAAGACAAAAAAAAATTTATTTGAAAAAAAAACTCCCCGAAACATTCCTCTTTCCCCAATTTATTGAAAATAAAGAAATTACGGTCGCTGTAATCCGCTGTAATCCGTGAGGTCCCACGCCGACTCTGGATCTTCTAGAATATGGGGGGCACGTTCAGGGAACGTATCCCCCATTTTCTGGAAGAGCAAGCTCTCCATGAGCAGTGTGGGTGCAGTAATCTGAGAATACTGCACTCACACTGCCCCGGTCCAACTTAGGGCAGAGTGACCTGCAGTAACCTCATTCCAGAATATGAGGGGCACGCTCACAGAACGTACCCCCCATTTTCTGGAACAGCAGTCTCTCCATGTGAGGACCACACTCCTCACATGGAGAGACTGCTGATTACTGCACTCACTCTCCCCCGGTCCACAGTGGAGCAGCCTGTGCATCAGCGACGTCAGCGTCCCTGCAAGACTGACGTCGCTGATGCACAGGCTGCTCCACTGTGGAACGGGGGAGGAATCCAGCTGACAGCCGCTGTCTGCGCATGCGCCGTCAGCATTCAAGAAGGAGGCGGCGTGATCGCGGGACGGATCACCAGACAGGTAACGTATGACCGGGGGCTCGGGGGCTGGGGGGCTGGGGGGGGGTGATGGGGGGTGACCTAGTGGGACCTGGGGGGACCTGGGGACACCTTTCTGCCGCATGTGACGTGTCACATGCGGCAGAAAGAGCAGAATGAATGCGGGGGAGGGGGGTGGCTCTGGAGACCCGGAGGGGGCTCCGGTGACCAGAGGGCTCCGGTGGACCGGAGGAGGGGTCAGGGGGAGGACATTTCCCTCCGATCTGAAATGTTTGATCATTTCAGATCGGAGGGAAATGAATGCAGAGCCGTCGGCGGCAGTTTTCAGCGCGCGTCGGCGCCATCTTGCACGCTCCGGAGGGGGGCTCTGAAGAACTGGAGGGGGCTCCAGGGACCAAAGAGCTCCGGTGTACCGGAGGAGAGGTCAGGAGGGGGACATTTCCCTCCGATCTGAAATGTTTGATCATTTCAGATCGGAGGGAAATGAATGCAGAGGCGGCGGCGGCGGGAGTTTTCAGCGCGCGTCGGCGCCATCTTGGATTTTCCGGAGGGGGGGGGGGTTGGATGGATTTCTCCGGTACCGGGGGCTTTGGGGGCACTAAGGGCTCACATTTATTTCTCATCTGACATGTTTGATCACGTCAGATGAGAAATAAATAAATTTTACCAGCCATTTTTTTTTTTTTATGTTGTTGCCGGTATACGGTGTATACCGGCGATCGCATTAACGGGGTGCATACAAAACACCCCGATTCATAATCTGGGGGGTCTCAGCTACCCCCGGTAGCTGAAACCCCCGAGATTTTTCGTCACTGGGGGGCGCTACAGGGTTTTTCCGGCCTGACGTCTCAAGACGTCGGAACAGAATAAGTACCCTATTTTTCCGACGTCTTGAGACGTTAGGCCGTCGCTATGGGGTTAATAAACGTAGATGCAAACTTTTTTTATATTTTTTAAAATTAAAGTTTATGAACAATATTTAAAAAAAAACAAAAAAAAACCATATGAATGGATAAAAAAAACAGTCTTGCTACGCATAAGTAGTGTAAACAATGAAATGAAATATCATAAAATGTTACAATGGTGATTTTTTTAATAAAAAAACAATCTTTAACAAAAATTAAAAAATGAAGTAATAATTTTTTAAACTTACATCATCTATCATGGGCTCGTTGGGATTGTCATCAACATTCTCTAGTAGAGGTGGTATGAGGCTGGTTGATGCACGTGGCAGCTCCTGATCTTGGGCGAAAAGTAATAGATCATAGTACCAAAGCCTAGGTACATAAACCGCTTCGGCACCAGCACCAGATCTTTTTCTATCCTCTACTTTATTTAATTCTTTTTTAAATATAGTTCTTATGGCCTGAATTTTTTTCTTGACAAATTTTTCAGTTACAGGTTCATCAGTTTGATGGCGAGCACAAAGCGTGATTAATTTTCCATATGCTTCCTTTTTGAGAACCTTATTGCTATAGGAACGCGATTTCACACGCCACAAACATTGGTGGTTTCTATATTCTTCAATGAATTTCCGCAAAAAATCCTCACTGGCTAAAGACATCTGTGTTATCAAAGGAAATACACATATTTTTAATAAAATCTAAAGCAAACAATTTTAAAATCATTAATGAACAGATAAAAATTTTGATTTTAAAAAATAATTTACATTAAAATTAAAAAATAACACATACCAAACAAAAGATATTAATTAAAAAAGAAACATTTTAATAATTAACTTTAACTTAACGAACATAGTCTAAAACCAAACATGATAATGTAAAATTAGGTTTGAATAAGAAAACAAACATAGATTAATATCAGGAAAAAACGCAAAAAAAATTTGATTCGCACATGCGAAACACCTACCTTTTCCGAAGCCCAAGAAAACACAACACAGTAAGGCATCTGTAAGAATTTATATGATTGCTAACCAATCATGCAATTAGCAAGTAGATAAGGCAATTTCATTACGCACGGATGGGCGTTGAGGGTGCGTAACAAAACCAGATAAGGGAGTAGGCAAAGCAAGGTTAATACGCCTCTAACGATGGTGCCATCGCTCCAACACATGCTGTGTGACGCCAAAAACAAAACTAATAGCGATATGAAATTAACGTTCAATGATTAGACGATGTCCATGCGATTGTTTAGTGTGACTGTTCCGTCACGACCAATGATCGATACACCGATATCGCTAGAGCGACAAGGGCATGTCTTATCATTCAGGATCGCTAACGAGATTGCTAGCAATATCGTAGCGTGCAAAGCCCCCTTAAATCTTGGTAAGAATGAGACGCTGTTTTATCTCTGTTTTTCAATTATTTTTGCCAGTGCCGGATCATGCACCCGGAAATCTTTGAAGTTTTTTAATCCGGATCCGCTCAGCCCTAGTTACTATATTTCATGCTCAGTATGCACCTATTCACATTAGAAAGTTAGGAAGTACCATTAGTCTTTTTCTTAGATTTGCAGCTAACAGGTGCTGTTGGATGTCTGATTCTCTTGTGGGAGATTTCTGCTACTCTGGCAACTCAGGGGCTCTGCCAATGTGACATGGCACCCAAAAATAATTCTAGTAAATTCTGAAATCCAAATATGGCAGTCCTTCACTTCTGAGATTTGATCTGTACCTTAAAAGTAGTTTCTGATTACATGGTGGGTATTAACCCTTTCACGACCGGCCGATTTTTCGCTTTCCGTTTTTTTTTTTCGCCATTCTTTTTCTGAGAGACGTAACTTTTTTATTTTTCAGTCAATATGGTCATGTGAGGGCTCATTTTTTGCGGAACGAGCTGTACTTTTAAATGAAACCATCAGTTTTACCATATTGTGTACTAGAAAATGGCAAAAAAATTCCAAATGCTGAAAAATTGCAAAAAAAGTGCGATAGCACTATGGTTTTTGAGATATTTTATTCACTGTGTTCACTATATGGTAAAACTGATGTGTGGGTGTGATGCCTCAGGTCAGTGCGAGTTCGTAGACACCAAACATGTATAGGTTTACTTTTATATAAGGGGTTAAAAAAAAATCGGAAGTTTGTCCGAAAAAAGTGGCGCACGTTTTACGCCATATTCCGTGACCCGTAGCGTTCTCATTTTTCGGGATCTTAGGCTCAATGACGGCTTATTTTTTGCGTCTCGAGCTGACGTTTTTAACGGTACCATTTTTGCGCAGATGCTACGTTTTGATCGCCTCTTATTGCATTTTGCGCAAAAGTTGTGGCGACAAAAAAACGTCGTTTTGGCGTTTGGAATTTTTTTGCCGCTACGCCGTTTACTGATCAGATTAATTGATTTTATATTTTGATAGATCGGGCGTTTCTGAACGCGGCGATACCAAATGTGTGTATATTTTTTATTTTTTTAACCCTTTAATTTTTAATGGGGCGAATGGGGGGTGATTTGAACTTTTAGGTTTTTTTGTTTTTTTTTAATTTTTTAAAACTTATTTTTTTACTTTTTTTTTTTATTTTACTAGTCCCCCTAGGGGGCTATTGCGATCAGCATTCCGATCGCTCTGCAGTATCTGCTGATCACAGCTGGAAGGCTGTAAACAGCAGATACGCTGTCTTTCTCTTTTGCTGTGCCCCGGGCACAGCGAAAGTGAAACCAATTCATGTGTAGTACAGGAGTCATCACATGACCCTGTACTACCATGACAACTATCGGGAGTCACGTGATCGCGTCACGTGACTTCCGGTTTCGGCGGTAAGTAAAACTTTACCGCGATTGCGCTTATAATGGCGCTGTCATGTATTGACAGCGCCATTATAAGGGGTTAATCGGCACGAGCAGATAACGATTCTGCTCGTGCCTAGCAGGCACACATCTCAGCTGTGAAAATCAGCTGAGATGTGTGCCGATCGCGGCATGCTGCCGCCGGAGGACCGCGGGCAGTAAGATTATGTCATTTAGGACGTAATTTTACGGCCCGCGGTCGTTAAGGGGTTAAGGCACTCAGGAAAAATTAGACAACAAACTATGTGGTCCACATTTTTTTTCAGTCCTTCTAAATGTAAAAACGTGAGGTAAAACAACATTGTAGTGAAAAAAATTTAATTATTCTTTCTTTACCGCCTAATAGTAAAAAAGTCTATGGCACACTTATGGTGTTAATGTGCTCACTGAACCCCTAGATGAATTCACTGAGTGGTGTACTTTATAAAACAAAGTCATTTATATGGGTCTGCTTTTCTGGCTTGTCAGGGGCTCTGCCAATGAGACATGGCATCCTCAAACCATTCTAACTAAATATGAAGTCCGATATGGCTCTCATTCCCTTCTCAGCGTTGCACTGTGCCTCAAAAGTAGTTTTCAACCACATATTTGGTATTTGTGAACTCATGAGAAATTGTGTAAAAAATTGTTGAGTCCAATTTCTTCTACTACCTTTTTTGAAAACTAAAACTTTAAGCTTAAAGCAACATTTTAGTAGAAAAAATGGTATTTTTAAATTTTTATAGTAAAATGTTACACAATTCTGTGAATGACCTGAGGGTAACATTGATCACTACTACCCTAGATAAATTAATTGAGAGGTGTAGTTTTCAGAATGGGTTTTATTGCTGTT
Organism: Anomaloglossus baeobatrachus; assembly: GCF_048569485.1. NCBI lineage: Eukaryota > Metazoa > Chordata > Amphibia > Anura > Aromobatidae > Anomaloglossus > Anomaloglossus baeobatrachus. Next base: position 378,808,162 of record NC_134354.1, on the reverse strand, counting down.
TTGGCATGTCAGGGGATCTTCAAATGAGACTTGGCTCCCACAATCTACTTCCTGCCATGCACCCAAATAGTAGTTTTACATCACATATGGAGTACTGATGTACTCAGGAGAAAAAGTACAATGTATTTTATGTTGCATATTCTTCTGTTACCCTTCTTACAATGAAACATTTGGGGTTAAAGTAACATTTTTATTGTAAAAATGTAGTTCTTTTAATTTTTATGCCTCATTGTTATAATATTCTATGAAGCACCTGTGAATTCAAGGTGCTCACCACACATCTAGATACATTCTTTAGTGGGGTAGTTTCCAAAGTGGAATCACTTTTGGGGGTTTTGGGGGTTAGGCACATCAAGGACTTTGCAAACACAACATGGCGTCTACTATCGCTTCTTCCCTTTCACGCTCTACCGTGCGCCCACACAGTAGTTTTCCACCACATAGAGGGTATCAGGTCACTCAGGAGAAATTGGCAAAAATTGCATGATCTATTTTTTCCTTTTGCCCTTGTAAAAATGAAAAATTTGCAGCTAAAGCAATATTTTTGTAGTAAAAAGTAAAACTATATTTTGTCCTTCCAAATTGCTTTAGATCCTGTGAAGCACCTGAAGGGTTAATAAACTTTTTAAATGTTTTTTTGAGCCCTTTGAGAGGTCTAATTTTTAAAATGGTGTCCCTTTGGAGCATTTTCTGTCAAACAAGCCCCTCAAAGTATCGTCAAATGTTCCTATAGAAAATGGTTTTGTAAATGTTGTTGAAAAATTAGAAATTGCTGATAAACTGTTAACCATTCTAACTAACAAATGTATTGCTAAATTTTCAAAAAATGATCTTCAAATTTTCATTATTTTCATAAATAAATGCAAATCATAGTGACTAAAATTTACCACTGACATGGAACATGAAGTACAATATGTCACGAAAAAAACAGTCTCAGAATCACTGGAAAATATTGAAACATTCCAGAGTTATTACTTTATAAATGACACTGGTCAAAATTTTAAAATTTGACCTGGTCAGCAAGGGGAAAACTAGCTCAAGGGTAGAGTTGAGCGCGGTTCGCGGTTCGAGGTTCTCCAGTTCGCGGCTCGAGTGATTTTGGGGGCTGTTCTAGATAGAACTAGAACTCGAGCTTTTTGCTTAAGCTCGATAGTTCTAGATACGTTCGAGAACGGTTCTAGCAGCAAAAAGCAGGGCTTTTTACAGCTACAGTGTGCAGGAGCCATCGCTGGCAGCCTGCCAGAAGCTGGTAACCAAGATAAACATCGGGTATCCAAGCAAAGCGCTTTCGTTAGTAACCCGATGTTTATCCTAGTTACGTGCAGGAAGCCCACACTTCCCCGCTCAGCTCACTCCGCCCCCTCCTGCACGCGGCATGTACACACACACACTCTCACACACACACACACACACACGTCCCCAGCCATGCAGTCCACGACACTGACGTCCTCCAGGCACTCTGCACACATGGTCCCGCTCGGCTTACCTGCGGTGATGAAGTCCCGACCTCAGCGCTGTCACTGTCCTCCATGGCCGCCGCTTGTCACATCACCTTCTCTCGCTTCCGGCCGGAGACTGACTAGCGGTGACGTCACGGGTCTCTCGCGATACTTGGCTGTGAAGACGGAGGTCATTGAACTCAGTGACAGGTGCTGTCAGCAGTGCAGGAGATCAGCGCAGGTAATGTACCTCAATGACAGCAGCACTTGTCATCCCCCTGCAGTGACCTGGGCTGACCCATTGATGTTAGCTCAGGTCACTGCACTGCTCTCCCAGCCAATGGGGAACATCCTGCTCTTCATTGACTGGGACAGTGTGAATCGTCATGGCAACCCCTTGGATTACACCAGACCTGGATTTGTTTTTCTTTCTAATAAATTGGTTAAAAAGGGAATGTATTGGGGAGTGTTTTTTTAAATAAAAATGTGTTTGTCGTCTATTTTTTGTTATTACTGACTGGGTTGGTGATGTCGGGTATCTGATAGACGCCTGACCTCACCAACCCCAGGGCTTGATGCCAGGTGACATTACACATCTGGTATTAACCCCATATATTACCCCGTTTGCCACCGCACCAGGGCACGGGATGAGCTGGGGCGAAGCTCCAGGATTGGCGCATCTAATGGATGCGCCACTTCTGAGGCGGCTGCGGCCTGCTATTTTTAGGCTGGGGAGAGTCCAATAACCATGGACCTCCCTAGTCTGAGAATATCAGACCCCAGCTGTCTGCTTTACCTTGGCTGGTGATCCAATTTTGGGGGGACCCCTACGTGGTTTTTTTTTTATTATTATTTATTTAATTTAAAATAACAGCGTGGGGTGCCCTCAGTTTTGGATTTCCAGCCAAGGTGAGGCTACCAGCTGTGATCTGCAGGCTGCAGCCGTCTGCTTTACTCTAGCTGGCTACAAAACTAGGGGGAACCCTACGTCATCTTTTTTTCATTTTTTTTGGCTAAATACAAAGCTAAGCACCCCTTAGTGCCACATGAAAGGCACCAAAGGGTGCAAAATTACAAAATGCAGGAGAGTGGGACATTATGTGTATTTCTGCCATTATAATGACAGAAAAGACTGATATGAAGTGTACAAGCACAGGAAAATCACCAGAGCGCTCTACACTGTGAAAAGCAGTAGAAAATGGCACTGGAGTGAACATGTGACTGCCTCATGTAGGTTGAAGCTAAGGATCCTGGGTAAATTTATGTATTTTCCCTCCTTCAGTTTTTTTGCAGTACACAAAAAAAACGGAAGGCACACGGATGACAAACAGATGATATACGGACCGTCTACGGAACGGATAACGGATGCTACACGGATGCACCCGTGAAAAAAAACGGACTGCTTTTTGCAGACCACAAAAATTGATCGGTCGTGTGAATGTAGCCTTATTCTGATCTGCCGTTTATAAACAGCAGGCAGAAATAAGGGAATAACGCCCCCCAGCGTCAGAAAATCTCCAGGGTTTCAGGGCTAGCTGAGACCCTGGAGATCATGATTCAGTACTGTTTTTCCGGTCCCCGCTCACGTGATCACAGGTATACACCGTATACCGATGATCATGTTACAGTAAATGACAGCGGCGGTAAAAAAATATTTATCTCCCATCTGGCATGACACATGCGACAGAAAACTCCTCCCCAGGCCCTGCCAGGTCACCCCCTTTAACCCCACCGGTGTTCCCCGGTGTCCCACGGTACCTGTGCAGCGTTGATCCCCCCACGGCCCTCTCCTTCACAATAGACGTTGCCGCATGTGTTGAGGATAAAGAATTGAGTATCCAAAAATACTTAATTCAGCCATTTCATAGACTCAGTTATATAGTTCAGTAGATGTGAACTAACTCACATATTTGTGAATGCTTTTGTTTCTTACTAACATGTATATATGTATATTGCATATTCAGTGTATTTTCCTTAGACACAGTATATACCACCACATGTAATTGTAAAGATGGCTGCTATTTCCTGTTCTCCACCCAAGACAGATGGACAAAGAAATTCCTGGAGCCTAGACTGACCAATCCACGGAGAATATGCAGATCTCTCTACGTCATGAAGCCCTGCCCTGCGATACTTGATTGGACTAAAACTTTTGTTTACACCCCCTTACTGCTCGGTCTAGAGTTTCTTTCAAACAATAAAAAACACACTTGGTTGAGAGCCAGTCATGGAGATAGATATAACTGACTTGCTGTGCAGTTATTTATTCTCGTGTGCACACATGACATTTTTAATTAGAAGCAGCAGCCGGATATCGAGAGATCCTTTGAGTCTCATCATCATCGTCATTCTGACCTTGACAGTTGGCGCGCCAAGTGTGGGGCCACCGAGAAGGGTGAGTCAGAGCTTCCATTTTCCGGACGTCTGGGGGCTACTCCACAAGTATCCAGGTGTCGCTCAATAGGATTGATCACCCTTCATTTCACGGTAACCATCATATATATTGTGTGTGCTGTTTTACCTGTGGTTCAAGAGACACCTGGCGAAAGGGGGTGGTCACTAGTCCGGAGAATGGTAGTGCACCGGAGACCTAACGATGTGACTGTCACCCGCCGGTTAGCTAGAAAGACCCAGCTTCCAAATGGGCTAGGTGTAGGTTTTAAAGTATCCGGCTGTCTGTTTGATTTGTATATAAGTGTATGGTTAATCGAGCTTGTGATTTCTCTGTTTGGTTCTCGGAGAGTTAATTGCCTGTAGTTTTTTCTTCTTCGCTGTGAACAAAGGAAGAAGGGGGGTAGTCACGGACTGAGAGCGGGAGTTGTATTACGCGCTGTGTCTGCAGCCTCTTAGACAAAGAAAGCAGGGGGGTTGATAGTTAATCACCCACTGCCTGCAGTTTTTTTTTTTTTTTCTTCTTCACTGAGAGCGAAGAGGAAGACTGCGGGGGTCTGGTTAAGCCCAGGGCCATCCATGACAGTCTTTCTATTGAGAACAAGGAATGCGAGAGGGGGAGCAGAAGCCCACAGAAGCAGCTACATCCTTACATTCTTACACTCAGAGGAAGCAAAAAGGTGGGGGCCATATGTCCACCAGCTGCTGGAGACAGAGCGGAGATCAAATTGCATAGCTATGTCCCTGCTGTCTTTTAGCTGAGAAACAAGGGGGGTGGAGGAGTGAACAGGCAAAGACAAGACAGCGCAGCTCTTTGGAGTGAGGAGAAAGGAGGTGTCAGTGGGCTAACATACAGGAGATGGCTGCAGCCTTTGTATCGTAAAGCAAACAGAGTTGTAATGATTTGAAAGAAAAACAAGTGTTATTTTGGTTTGGATTTGAGAGAAATTAACTAGTTTATGCGTATTTCAGCATTTTGTAATCGTTGGTTTGTTTTTGGAACAGAGAGATAAGGGAATTGGCGTGTCCCCCAGTGTTTTATTTTATATATAACACATCGATTTCTGTGTTTTATAGCCGGAAATAGGAACACGTGGAGAACGGTATTAGTATCCACGTGTTGGACGCTGAAAAAGTGCGTCCTCTTACACGGGAAAGAGGGGGAGGGATTCCGGTGGTGGAGAAAAGTGTTTTGAACCAGCGTATTCCCCTGAGTATTAACTCATGCACTGCTATGTGAGAAGCCCGAAAAATAGGAACGTACGAGGAACGGTATTGTATTCGTACGTTGGACGTCGCAGTATGTCCTTATTGCATAGTAGGGAAGTGGGAAGAGGGTTCAGTTGGATGTGGCCAATCCAGCTAGAGCACTGTATACTCTGTTCAAGAAGAGATTGTTTTTAGGAGCTGAGAACGCTGTCGCCCTAGTTACAAAAAAACGGAAAAAAATATAAAAGATTGCAAAAAGTTGTGTAAAATCGTTGGACTACCACTAGATGGCGGGCTGCAACCCATGTATTGAAGTTCAGATTAATCTCCAGTAAGAGTATACTGGAGGACAAAGACCCCATTCACTGTCTGTTGCTGTTTGTAAAATCACTAAATGTTTTTCTCTAGCGGTGCCTCATTGTTCTCCTTTAGAAGTCATTATATCTGGTGCTAATCAAATCTCTCTTTTGTATGCTGAAATGCAAATTTACAGGCACTAAAAGTATCCCTGGTTTACTATGTAGTTCCAGCCACTCCCAGTACACCCAGGGAGTCACAACATGGATGCTGCACCAGGAAGTCAGATGCCTGGAACTTCCTGTGGCAGCCGTCTTGCTACACCCACTGATGGCAGTACACCTCATAAGCCACACCCCTCGCAATGGCTCTTTGTTCAAAGCTCTCCACCCATCCCCGGTGGGAGGTGTTCTGTGGTATAAATGACTAACACGTTTGAATAAGTATAAATTGTATATTTGTTTACTCAGCTATCCCATAAATGCAAGTCAAAAATAAGTAAGTGAAACTTTTACAGAATTGATGTGGAAAGATCTGTTCACATAAAATCAGTTGGTATTTTAGAAGTCCTGCAGCATTATATCATAAAATAAAATAGAGGAAGGTAAATATATATATATATATATCTTTGTACTGTGTTAGTTAATTTAAAACAAAAATTGTAAACGACTTACCCCTACTGATGTCAAAATGTATCAAATCCATTTGTAAAAAGGAATTAGGAAAAATGTATCATGCATCCAATGTGGATATGGGAAATGGATGTGTTCACTGCTACGCCTTTGTTATAACAAAGGATGAGGTTTTTTTTTCTTCTTCCTCTCTCGCTTTTAAGAAATAAGGATGGAATGTGTCTTGATGGAATGTGTCTTTCCCCAATAGTGACGTAAGTTTGGTTTAACCCTTGGAGTTCAGGATTTCCCATTTTTAGTTTACTGCTTATACCTGAATAGGGAATATTAAATTTCATGGGATGTGCAATTTAATTTCTGTGTTGTTTTGTTTTTAATGGCGATTTATTTGAACAATATATTTTTATTTTGTGACTCTATCACCTTTTCTGTTTTTACGATTATTTCTAAACCATTTATATATTTTTGCAGGTTAGTCGCCCAGTCACAGCTGTCATTTAATCATGTCTCAGTTGTTTCTACTATGAAAGGTTTTTCTTTTCTTTATGGATACAGTGTTGTTTATTGTAAGGTTTTTAAAATTTCCCAGTAATGTATAGTGTTGTGAGATGTACGTTATTTTCAGTGTTTGTTCATTTTAGGTTTTAGTATGTGGCTAATTTATTACCTGCTGTTTTATCTTTTCTTTTAGGGAATACCAGTGTAAAAACGCTGAATTTTGCCATATTGGTAAATAAACAATTAAACAAGGGGGGAATAAGGTATTAATTATATTCTCCAGTTTCTTGGAGGGCGCAGCAGGTATATTAGATAGGTTTTGAAGCTGACCTTTTTCCCATAAGTTATGTTTATTAGATTACTATGAGGTATATCTGTTAACTGAAATAGGAAAGTCTTGTCTTATATGTTTATTTGTTTATTTGTTTGTTTATTTATTTAGTATTCTCAGTCATGTGAGGTATAGATGACCACTAACTGTATTATGATCAGAGATAAAGTTATAAGAATGATCTAATGTATATTTTTAAGTTTTTATAGATGAAATCAGATGGTGGTCGATTCTGCACTGGATATGCTGCTGTTTACACCACATGAGGTAGTCTAAATTCGACCACTCCCTCCAATCCTATTGATACAGGAGAGAGTGATGCATTAATGCCTCTCTTGATGGGTTGAACAGGAGTGGGTAAGAGTCTTTAGAGGTGTATGTAGGTTGTAGATTTTTTCCTGTTGTCAAATGAATTAGGTATGCCAAAAAGAAAGTCTAGATCTGAGCTGATGGATTCGGATGGAGATCCTCGCACAGGTGCAACTGACCAAGAAGCAGTGAACGGGCCTAGAGTTGAGAGTCTTTCACCAGTACCGACCATGCCTTGGTGACATTGGTCACGTCAGTGACTTCTGTCACTCCTTGTGTTCTTAAATCCCTACAGGAACAAGCGATACAACAAGGAATGGAGTGTGACATGCAGGGAGCCAGCTGACTGAGGAAGGTCTGTGGACAAAGGGTGGTAAGCTTTCTCTGTCATGAGAGCTCTTCTTAATGATGGCCCAGGTAACATCTGTGAAAGACAATTGTCAGTGTGTGCTTTGGTGACACCGGGTTCAGTACCCAGGTGGGCAGATTCACCCAGTCTTGTGAGACAAGTGCCTAGAACGAAGTGAGAAAAAACTGTAAAGAGTCCGTAGAAACACCCTGCACCTGCTCTACCCATTCTTAGAGACTGCAAACTGATGATAGATGTATATCATGAGCACGTTGTATGCAAGTCTGTGCGTGTTGTGTAAATTTCTTTCCAGGTTTGGTCAGAGGCATTCCAGTGCAGAAAACAATATTATTGTTGAGAAGCACATGAAGGTGGTATGTAAGAAAAATGTGTTTACAAAAAGTGTATATTTTATAGGAAAGTGGAAACTGGCAAATCGTGTACAAAATGTATATGTTTTGTTTTCTTTTTGTAATAAACAGGTTTTTATGTAAGATGTTTTTGGTTTAGCATAGACATGTATATTTTTATATAATTGACTGAATAGTGTGATAAACAGGTGTATTCTCCAATTCCAGATCTTAAATCAGAGCTATTAGCTTATGGTCTCCAGTCAGGAGACTGATTGATCCTAAAGGACAAGCGAGAAAGAGCCATGAGTCAACACTAGATGAGCCGATCCAACCACAGAAACATCTATGGATCCACACCTCGCATTGCAGAAGGGTTAATCAACCAGAGCTGCACTGAGCGTTCTGCTCATACTTATCCTTTTCAGAAAACCCTGTACAGTCTTAGACCAGCATTGCCAGAACAGTTAGAAGAGAGGACTTAGAGAACCTTGAGACATGGGAAAGTCCAACTACAAAGGGTGAGGACTCGCCTAGGAGTCCTTGGTCTCAAACCGGTGAAGAAAACCCCTTTCCCCTTTCCGCCCATGTTTCAACGTTCAGTTAGGCAGGTTTTTCAACAGATCTTTCTACCTCTCTTCCTAAGGGAACACAGTACCCTTAGAATTTAGAAATGGCAGAAGTAAGTCTTTAGGGGGGAATGTTGAGGATAAAGAATTGAGTATCCAAAAATACTTAATTCAGCCATTTCATAGACTCAGTTATATAGTTCAGTAGATGTGAACTAACTCACATATTTGTGAATGCTTTTGTTTCTTACTAACATGTATATATGTATATTGCATATTCAGTGTATTTTCCTTAGACACAGTATATACCACCACATGTAATTGTAAAGATGGCTGCTATTTCCTGTTCTCCACCCAAGACAGATGGACAAAGAAATTCCTGGAGCCTAGACTGACCAATCCACGGAGAATATGCAGATCTCTCTACGCCATGAAGCCCTGCCCTGCGATACTTGATTGGACTAAAACTTTTGTTTACACCCCCTTACTGCTCGGTCTAGAGTTTCTTTCAAACAATAAAAAACACACTTGGTTGAGAGCCAGTCATGGAGATAGATATAACTGACTTGCTGTGCAGTTATTTATTCTCGTGTGCACACATGACATTTTTAATTAGAAGCAGCAGCCGGATGTCGAGAGATCCTTTGAGTCTCATCATCATCGTCATTCTGACCTTGACACATGCACAGAGCGGCTGTCAGCTCAGCTTCCTGTGTTCAGACACAGTGAGTGGTGGTTATGCATCTGTAAGCTAAAAGGGCGTGCCGGTGGCTCAGTGGTTAGCACTGCAGTCTTGCAGCGCTGAGGTCCTGGGTTCAATTCTCACCAAGGGCACCATCTGCAAGGAGTTTGTATGTTCTCCCCGTGTTTGCGTGGGTTTCCTCCGGGTACTCCGGTTTCCTCCCACACTCCAAAGACATACAGCGCTATGGAATTAATAACGCTATATAAATGAATAAATTATTATTATTACTGCAATGCCCTGCTCATGAGGTAAGGAACATAATTGATCAGGAGAGCTATATACTACATTTCCAAATGGAGGGATTTGCTTTTATAGTTTCCCTGCTGAACGACTACCAAACATGAGAGTCCGTTATATGCCACAAGAAAACACATCTAAATAGCGAGCTCTGTTGTTAAGTATTCATTCAGCTGGATAACTGGACTTAAAGGGGTATTCCATCTCCAAGATCCTATCCCCAATATATAGTAGGTGGAATAGCAATAATATCAGCAAATACCAATATTTGGAAATGTAGAATAGTTCTCCTGATTAGGCATGCCCTTACCTCATGAGCAGGGCATTGCAGCTTTGGTAGCAACCATTACGACATGGACTCTGCTGCTGTGGACCCGGGGAGAGTGAGTGCAGATTCATTGCACCCACACTCCTCACATGAAGGGTCTGCACTCCTAGAAAATGGGGGATACGCTCCCTGAGTGTCTCCCCCCCATATTCTAGATGGTCCAGAGTCGTCGTGGGACCCCTTTATTTTTTTTCTTACAATAAATTGGTGAAAGAGGAAATGTTTTGGGGACTGTTTTTTCAAATAAATTACTTTTTGTCGATTTTTTTTGTTAGTACAGCCAGTTTATGATGTCGAGTATCTAATAGACGTCATGACATCACAAACTGCTGGGCTTGATCTCAGGTGACTTTACAGCTAGTATCAACCCGATTTATTACCCCGTTTGCCACTGCACCAGGGCATGGGATGAGCTGGGCTGATGCGCCAGGATTGGCGCATCTAGTGGATGCGCCACGTCTGGGGTGCCTGCGGCCTGCTATTTTTAGGCTGTGAAGGCCCAATAACTATGGACCTTTCCACCCTGAGAATACCAGACCACAGCTGTCCGCTTTACCTTGGCTGGTGATCCAATTTGGGGGGGACCCTACTTTTTTTGTGTAATTATTAATATTTATAAAATAATTATAAAAAAAGAGCCTGGGGGGACCTCCACATTGGAGCCCCAACCACGGTAAAGCTGCCAGCTGTGGTTTTCAGGCTACAGCCATCTGCTTTACCTTAGCTGGCTATCAAAAATGGGGGGACACAACGTCATTTTTTTTTTAACTATTTTTTAAATAGAAAAAATTAATGGGCTTCCCTGTATTTTGATTGCCAACCAAGGTAACGGCAGGCAGATGGGGGTGGCAACCCATAGCTGTCTGCTTTATCTGCGCTGAGAATCAAAAATACCGCGGAGCGTTACGTCATTTTTTTTAAAGATTTATTTTTACAGCACTGTGATGTCCAGCAATCAAAATACAGGGAAGCCCATTTTGTTTTTAGTTATTTAAATAAATAATTAAAAAATATATATGGGCTCCCGCTGCATTTTTTGTATTGCTAGCTAAGGGTAATCCAAGCAGCTACTGGCTGCTAACCCCCACTGCTTGGTGTTACCTTCACTGGCAATGGAAAATCCAGGGAAGCATTTTTTATTTTTTTTGCCAAAAAACTACAAAAAAAGGACGTGAGCTTCGCCATATTTTTGTATGCTAGCCAGGTATAGCAGGCAGGTGCTGGAAGAGTTGGATACAGCACTGGAAGATGGCGCTTCTATGAAATTGCCATTTTCTGGGGCGGCTGCAGACTGCAATTCGCAGCAGTGGGGCCCAGAAAGCTCAGGCCAACCTGTGCTGCGGATTCCAATCCCCAGCTGCCTAGTTGTACTGGCTGGACACAAAAATATGGCGAAGCCTACGTCATTTATTTTCTAATTATTTCATGAAATTCATGAAATAATAAAAAAAGGGCTTCCCTTTATTTTTGGTTCCCAGCCAGGTACAAATAGGCAACTGGGGGTTGGGGGCAGCCGTACCTGCCTGCTGTACCTGGCTAGCATACAAAAATATGGCGAAGCCCACATAATTTTTTCAGGGGGCAAAAAACTTCTACATACAGTCCTGGATGGAGTATGCTGAGCCTTGTAGTTCTGCAGCTGCTGTCTGTCTGTATGAAGAAGAGCAGACAGCAGCTGCAGAACTACAAGGCTCAGCATACTCCATCCAGGACTCCATCTGTAGCCATCAAAATTCAGTTTGGTGCTTGTTCACACACAGCCACTACCTCCTGCTCCAAGGCATCATTATTTAAACACCACCTGCCTGAACCTTGTTCCGCCCTCATCCATGTTTGCTGGTCTGGCACTGTGAGGGCCAGTCTTGACATTGTGCTGGTGTGTGTGGTTCTGCCACACACACTGGCACCTGGGCTGCCTTTATTCGCGGTTGTCAGTCCTAGCAGCATGGGAGCGGTTCATGACATGTCTCAGGTAAGTGGTGTCTTTATATGGTCCTGCTCATTATATGAGACCTTATGGTACATAATAAATTATAATATAGCGTTAGGGACCCCCCTATAGAGATTTGCCGTGACGGGGCAGGGGGGCTCAAATCATTGATCAATCATTTGCAAAAAATCTCATTGAATTTTACAGTAGGAACGAATTTGTGAATATTACACTTTTTATTTCTTCATTGTTGCAAGCCATTCACAAGCAGTGCTGGCTCCCCTTCTTTTCCATCCAGGACTGTATGCAGAAGTTTTTTGCCCACCAAAAAAATGACGTGGGCTTCGCCATATTTTTGTATGCTAGCCAAGTACAGCAGGCAGCCACGGGCTGCCTCCAACCCTCAGTTGCCTATTTGTACCCGGCTGGGAACCAAAAATATAGGGAAGCCCGTTTTTTTTAATTATTTCACTTATTTCATGAAATAATTAAAAAACAAATGACGTGGGCTTCGCCCCATTTTTGTGTCCAACCAGGTACAACTAGGCAGCTAGGGATTGGAATCCGAAGCACAGGTTAGCCTGAGGTTTCTGGGTGCCTCTGCTGCGAATTGCAGTCCGCAGCCGCCCCAGAAAATGGCGCTCTCATAGAAGCGCCATCATCTGGCGCTGTATCCATCTCTTCCAACAGTCCTGGAGCCGGACGGCTTGTTGGGTAATCATGAGTTAATACTGGCTTTGTTTTACTAGCTAGTATTAAGCCAGAGATTCTTAATGTCAGGCCCGTTTGACCCGGCCATTAAGAATCTCCAATAAAGGGTTAAAAAAAGACACCACACAGAGAAAAAATACTTTAATAGAAATAAATACACAGACACATTAGAGACTCCATCTTTATTACCCCATGTCAGCCCTCCACGATCCATGGTCTTCTGTCTTTCTCGTTCAACAAATGCAGCTCTGCTCCATCACTGCTGAATGGGGGAAGACGCTGCTTCCCGTGCAGCCTTCACTCCATGAAGGCTGCACGGGAAGCAGCGTGCAGCCTTCACTCTGTGAGAGATCAGTGCTGCTGGCGGTGACAGACGCGTTACCATAGCAACAGGGCTCCGATCATGTGATTCCCGTAGCCGCGGTTAGTGGTGACGTCACCGCTAACTGCGTTGCTATTGCAACGGGGATCTCCGTTAATGACCGGCTGTGTCAGCCGGTCCCTAACGGAACGGGGAGTCGACCGTGTGCTAGAGCATGTCGCCGGTACACGGCGATACACAAATGTGCACCGTGTACCGGAGAGATGCACTCGCAGGTCCTACATGATGCATCATAGTCATGTGACCAGTCTGTAGCCAATGAGATAATAGCCACGTGACTGGTCACATGGCTATTTTGACGTCACGATAGGTCCTGCATCACTGCTGGCAGTACTGGTCACCGGGAGGACTCAGCGATCATCGGATGGAATAGCGGCAGGAGACAGAGTGCAGGAGGGATCGCGGGGACCGGTAAGTGTTATGGCAATGTTTATTAGCTGTATGTGTACTTTTATAATGCGTTTTTATGTGTTTGTGATTGCCTCCCATTATATCCTATTGGTTTGAGTTCGGTTCGTCGAACGTTCGCCGAACCAAACTCGAACGAGACCTCCGTTCGGCAAACCGAACTCGAGCCGAACCACGGCCAGTTCGCTCATCTCTACTCAAGGGTTAAGGGCATAAAGCATTGCGTTTTTTTCATCTGCTATACGGTTCATCAATTGTTGGATTCAAGTGTCTATACAAAAAGTTTCAATTAGAGATAAGATAATTGTTCAAAATTTAAAAAAAATTTGGATGTGCACAATTTTCTTTGCAATTTGCTTTGATTTGCTTTGATCTATGAAGTACGTCAATCATGACATCATGATATTGCTAAAGCCTTACCTGTTTTTAAAACATTGCAGCATTGCCTGTTCAGCACTTTGAGGCACAAAGATGGTAGACATCAGAAGATGTCAATGCTGCCAGGTGCTAGAAGGTGTTGAAGATGGCATACAGTGAAGGAAATAATTATTTGATCCCTTGATTTTGGAATTTTGCCCACTGACAAATAAGGAATAATGTTTGGAACACCATTCTAAGTCTTAACTGGATGCAAAAACCTAAATAAACATCCCTATATGGAGATAAGGTATGCACACCAGTGGCTATGCAAGGGGAATACATGTAATAGCAGAAACTGCTGTGTGAATACTGACATGAAAAATCCAATAGCTATATGGAAGAATGAAAATGTGAAAAATAGAATCTGCATTACTGCCATGAACATATGAATCAAGAGAAATTTAGCTACTGAATTGATCAATGCAATAGAGCCCCAACACTACGCCAAAGTATTTCTCTACCTTGGGGTCCCTAGCTAGTGTTTGTCCTCTCATTCAGTTAAAAAACCGTGTATGGGAAGTTGAGGCCCAAGTTATATATGCGTATGATGTGGATTGGTAATAGGTGTGAGTGGGGTGGGTTTACAAACGAAAAACTACTAACATACTTCTTCCATGTGCCCACTGACAAAGACATGAACAGTCTATAATTTTAAGGGTAGGTTAATTTTAACAGTGAGAGATAGAATATCCAAAATAAAATCCAGAAAATCACATTGTATAATTAATGTATTTGCATTTTGCAGAGAGAAATAAGTATTTGATCCCCTACCAACCATTAAGCGTTCTGGCTCCCACAGACCACTTAGATGCTCCGAATGAACTCCTTACCTGCATGAAAGACAGCGGTCTTAAACTGTCACTGAAAAGATCATAGACCTGCACAAGGCTGGAATGGGCTACGAAACCATAAGTAAGACACTGGGTGTTCATGACTATGTTAGTGAGCAAACTTACAAATTCAGCAAGGGATCAAATAATGATTTCCTTCACTGTAATTAAGACTGATTGAAACAATATTACCAAACAGGAGTGGGCCTAAGAGATGTGAAAGGCAAGAGTGAGGTGAGTATATATCTTTTAACTTTTTTTTCATTCATATGTATGCTCTGGAGAGACCCCATGGCATAATAATCCATATTCTGTTCACAGTTAAATACATTTGGTGCAAATCAAATTTACTGGACAAATTCGACCAAATATGCTAAATCAAATTGTTGTTGATTTGTTAAGTTGTTAAGTTTAGTTTAATTAAATTAGTTCAATTAATTAATTAGTTAAATTAGTTTAGTTAAATTAGTTGTAGCTTCTTAAAGATATGCACCAAATTTATCATGTGAAGTGTGCTATTTTGATCAATCTGGCCAAATTTGGGTTATTGTTTTCATTCTGTAAATTAACAAATCTTCCTCATTATATGGTGCTATATTCTGGGCAGTATATAATCTATAACTCATACAAAGAAAGTGTTTTGAAGATTGCACAGCAACAATCCTCTTACTATCGAAATCCTAACATTATATTTATCTCATGTGACAAATAGTGATGAAATGTTCGAATGTAATGGGCAAATCATATCAAAGTTATATGGAGTTTTGTGTCACCACTTGATCTGTACAAATGCATTGTGATTGTGTTTCACTCTGAAACAGAGAAGAAAACGGAAGGAAATTTTGCTGACCACTTGCATTCATTTTTCCCCTCCCTGCCAGAATTAATCAGTGTCAAGCACATTAATGGGGAGCACAGAAAGTGTTTAAAAGCTCCATTTACCAGTTGGCTGACTCCATTATAGACTTTAATATCCAGGTGTCATAGAAGAAACCCCCCTCTGTATGTGTCTGTCTTAATGAAAGTCTGGAATTAGTTGGATGCTTGTTTCAGTTCTCCTGTGTCTGTTTCACACTCTTGAATAGATTATGATCTGTATTGTTCAGTCACTGCTCTTTTTATTCATCTAGTCTGTTCACAGCTCGCTGCCAGGTTTTCCTGCAAATCATGATTTCTCTGCATCTTGAATGAATTTCTATTTCCTGAAATCCTTTATCTCTTAAGTTTTTATCTCAATACAGTTCTTATAAAGCATAAATGTTTCTGTGTAAAGCGTAATTGCATTACAGAAAAATAATTAATCTGTTAACACTTGTCTGTCATGTACTTATAATAACCCCTTTCTATCATTGTCATATTTCACCTTCTTGACCAGGCACCATCTTTCATATCTGGTACTGTATGTCTCACTTTATGTGGTAATTACTTTTGAATGTGTTTACATACTGTATCTATAGACGATTCTGAGATTTTGGTTTGTTTGTTTTTTTTACCCTTTTACAACTAAGGACGTAACGGTACATTCTTGGTCATGTCAAGGTAATCACTGCCGTCTACTGCGGTGAGCCAGCGGTGATCAATGCACATGTCTTCTGACATGTGGGGCTAACAGGCACGGGTGGATCCGTGATCCACCTGCACTTGTTAACTCCTTAGAATGCACTGTCAAAATTTGACAGGGCGATTAAAATGGCCGCAGTGGAGAACATGCCATTTCCCGCTGCCATCAGAGAGCTGATGGTTTCCATGGTAGCAACAGGCCATGTGATGAGTCCTATCGCTATCATGATGTATTTTCTGTTAGAGCCGACAGAGCGCCAGCTCTCACAAGAACGCAGCATTTCTGCTAATCAGAGCTGTGCAAATCATGATTTTTCTGCATCTTGAATGAATTTCTACTTCCTGAAATCCTTTAGTTCTTATTTTTTTTATCTCAATACAGTTCTATGTGAAGCATAATTGTATTACAGAGAAATAATTAATCTGTTAACACTTGCCTGTCATGTACTTAGAATAACTCTTTGCCATCATCGCCATTTTTCACCTTCTTGACCAGGCACCATCTTTCAAATTTGGTATGTGTCACTTTATGTGGTAATTACTTTTGATAGTGTTTACATATTTATAGATGATTCTGAGATTGTTGTGACACATTGTATTTTATGTTAGCTGAAAATTTAGAGCAATACATTTCTGTGTGTGTAAACAAAAAATCTAAAACATACAAAAATGGGAAAAAATTGGCAATTTTAAAACTTGAATATTTGATGGCCTTTCAAACAAGTACTGTAGTCATATCATTGTAAATACTTAAAAAACATTGTTTACTATACTTCAATTTTCTAATTTAATAGTAACTTGATTTGACTTGTCTAATTCATTTTGGCCCTCCTCTTCCCAAAAATATTTATCAGAGTAGGTGAGGATGAAATCTCCCAAAGATTTATCAACAAACAAAGGGACATGAATTGTAACAAGTATACAGTATTTATTCCAGAGTTGAAGCCATTTAGTGTTTTTACCCATGATACCATTTTCATGGCCATTATAGAGTCTAATGCTCCGAAAAATACTTTCACCAGAGTATGATATTCCCACAGTGAATCCCCTCCCACAATTTCAATCAACAATCTCCCCACACATAACAGCTCCCTTTCCACAGTGTGATGTTCCCATAGTTCCTCCGCACACAATATCATTCTCCCCACTCAGTATAGTGACCCCCATAGCCCCTTACTTATTGTGATGTCACTCTGCTGACCTTAATTTAGTATGATAGCACCCACAGCCCCTCACTTAGTATAAAGTCCCCGCAGCCCTCACTTATTATGATGGGAACCCCAGCCCCTTCCTTAGGCTGGACTCACATGAAAGTATGTAAAAATGGTCTCATTCTCGTCCAGGAGAGTAGGATGGTTTTTTCTCACTTGTCATCCGTGTGCTGTTAATGTGCTGTCCGTGAGCAATCCGTGTTTTTTTTCAGCAACTATTAGTCATTTATAGTCATTTACAGGAGAATTTACAATGTTCTGTGCTACATAAAAATACAGTAATTGTATCCATAAAAATGGATGTCACTGGGAGGGTCTGTGTGACGTCCATTTTTTTCTCACACTCATTGACTTGTATTGGCGAGTCTTGGATGTTTTCTGGATACAATCGCAGCATGTTACGACTTTTCTCGCATCCAGAATCTGGATGCGAGAAAACCTTACCATCTGCTCTCCCTCACTGATTAACATTGGTCAGAGTGCAATGCGAGATTTTCTCGCATTGCACTCGTCCGATTTATACGCTCATGTGAGCGTACCCTTAATGTAATTGTTTCCACAGTCCCGCATTAATTATGATTGTCCCCACAGCCTGCTACTTAGTATGGTGCCCCCATGTTTCTCTACTCTATATGATAGCTCCCACAGTCCCCTACTCAGCAAAAGGGCCAACACTGTACTACACTAAGTATGTTGGTCCGCACAGACTCTCACTAAGTATGATAGCTGCCACTCAATATGATAGAGCCCACAGACTATGACTCACTATAATTGCCCCACCACTCCACACTATATTGGGTTATAAAGCCCCTCTCTTAGTATGATAACTCCCAGAGCCCATCACCTACTCTGTGTTATAGTGCCCACTCAAGATGATGACCCCCACAGCCTTTTTTATGATACCATCACTCAGTATAATGACCCCAAAAACCTCTCATGAACTGTGATGTCCCCACAGGCCCCCCACAGCTTCTCATTCAGATTGATGCCCCTACAGTACCCTGCTCAATATGATGCCCTCCCCAGCCTCTCACTCAGTATTCTAACCCTCACAGCCCTTTAAGCACTATAATGGCTCCCACAATCTTGCAGTCCATCTGAAGCCCCACACTCAGTTTGATGGCACCCACAGCCTATGATGACTTCCTCAGTCCCGCACTCAGTATGATGATCCCCACAACTACTCACTCAGTATGATGGCCTCCAATCCCACCCAAATACAAACTTTTTGTTTATTTCTTTAAAATGCTGTCCACCATGTTCCAAATTATTATGCAAATAATATTTTTCTCTGATTTTCCTAAATGGTCAGTGCAAATGACAGTCAGTCTAATAAAAGTCATCACCCGTTAGAGTATACATCGAATTTTATTTAAGAAACCTCCCAATGATAACAGTATAATTCTTAAAATTAATAAAAAAAAATCAAAATGCACTGTTCCAAGTTATTTAAGCACAGTAGTTTCTCAACATTTATATCTTTTAAAGAACTGAAAATTGTCATTTGTGGAATTTGCAGCATTAGGAGGTCACATTCACTGAAATAAAAAGCTATTTAAATCCAAAACATCCTAACAAGCCAAGTTACATGTTAACATAGGAACCATTCTTTGATATCACCTTCACAATTCTTGCATCCATTGAACTTGTGAGTTTTTGGAGAGTTTCTGCTTGAATTTCTTTGCATGATGTCATAATAGATGTGAACTGCCTCCCATCCTCATAGATCTTTTGCTTGATGATACTGCAAAACCCTGAGGTAATAGGTTCCGCAAAGGTCTGCATTACCCCGGGTTCCTGGAAGACCAATGCTGGCAACCGAACTACATACATTTAAATTGCCAGCTTCCCAGGCTAAGCAACATGCTAGCGACGAATTTAGAGGGGTAGCTGCCCATTGGCTGGGACCTGCCCAATCCGGTAGCCAGAAGCACATAGAGGGGAGTGGTCAGTTGGTCAGTTGAAGTGAAGGTGAAAAGAGTGACGGTTGGAGAAGTCGGTCGGTGTGTGTGGGGTCTGGAGGCGACCCCGGTGAACTAAACAAGGAGAACAGTCGCCGGAGGAGAATTCTGAACCAGCATCCCTGGAACTGAGCACGGCGGGGTGCAGGACCCTAGTTCGGGCGGAAGCTTCAGGCCCACCCAATAATCCTGAAGGTGATCGGGGACTATCAAGGTCCATCACCACCAGAGAGTATGGGACACAATAGCAAAGTGAGAACCTGGGAATGGGACACGGAGATCCAGCCCATTAAATTGTTCAAATAAGAAAGCCGCGGAGACACTATCACGTGTTTCTCAACGCTGGCAGGAAACTAGCCAGGTCTTTCACCGGGAAGGAACAACCATGGGAAGGGCAGTCTCCAGTCAAGGAGACCACCTATACCAAACATGGTATCCATCCACAGACAGCCGTTTCGGGGTATTTGCCCCTCATCAGTGTGGAGTAGGAATCTGGCTAGTGGGGGCAATGCCTAGTAAAAGACTACTTAAGCAAGCATTGTTGACCTTAGGGAGATCAACATATCCACTGCGGAGACACCATCACGTGTTTCTCAACGCAGTGATTCTAGAGCTTTGCCCCCTGGGAAGTATGCAAATAAGAAAGCCGCGGAGACACCATCACGTGTTTCTCAACGCTGGCAGGAAACTAGCCAGGTCTTTCACCGGGAAGGAACAACCACGGGAAGGGCAGTCTCCAGTCAAGGAGACCACCTATACCAAACATGGTATCCATCCACAGACAGCCGTTTCGGGGTATTTGCCCCTCATCAGTGTGGAGTAGGAATCTGGCTAGTGGGGGCAATGCCTAGTAAAAGACTACTTAAGCAAGCATTGTTGACCTTAGGGAGATCAACATATCCACTGCGGAGACACCATCACGTGTTTCTCAACGCAGTGATTCTAGAGCATTGCCCCCTGGGAAGTATGCAAATAAGAAAGCCGCGGAGACACCATCACGTGTTTCTCAACGCTGGCAGGAAACTAGCCAGGTCTTTCACCGGGAAGGAACAACCACGGGAAGGGCAGTCTCCAGTCAAGGAGACCACCTATACCAAACATGGTATCCATCCACAGACAGCCGTTTCGGGGTATTTGCCCCTCATCAGTGTGGAGTAGGAATCTGGCTAGTGGGGGCAATGCCTAGTAAAAGACTACTTAAGCAAGCATTGTTGACCTTAGGGAGATCAACATGTCCACTGCGGAGACACCATCACGTGTTTCTCAACACAGTGATTCTAGAGCATTGCCCCCTGGGAAGTATGCAAATAAGAAAGCCGCGGAGACACCATCACGTGTTTCTCAACGCTGGCAGGAAACTAGCCAGGTCTTTCACCGGGAAGGAACAACCACGGGAAGGGCAGTCTCCAGTCAAGGAGACCACCTATACCAAACATGGTATCCATCCACAGACAGCCGTTTCGGGGTATTTGCCCCTCATCAGTGTGGAGTAGGAATCTGGCTAGTGGGGGCAATGCCTAGTAAAAGACTAAAATAAGACATTAAATTGTTCAAGCTGCCCGCCATACTTACTCGCAGAGGAGATAGACAAAAAGACCCTGAGAAGCTCCAGGCCACGGAAACCCCCAAATTTAACAAGGTGCAAGGAGGAGGAGGTCACTGGGTCACCAAACCACCAAAGGAACCCGGGACTCCAGAACCAGCAAGAAGCGGGATGCTGCACCAGGAAACTGTGAGTAAAAACTAAGTTGAACCGCAGTACCCATTTCGTCTGAGTCCTTTCTACATCTTCTGCACAAAACAACTACTATCCTCATCATCTACCCCTGGGGCCTAACCTTACTTGTGGAGGGTTCAACATGTATGCTGCACCACACCAACAGCCCAAGCACAGGACACTAAGCATCGGCGGCTTTCCCATAAATGACCGCATACTGCAAGTGGTGTCACAGACATTCTGTACATATTACCTTGTAAATATCCCTTCTTTTCTTCAAGCTACCCCCGGGGTCACGGAACCGGGCACCGGCCACCTGAGTGACATTGCCCCCCTGTATCCAATGCCTGGAACCGAGTAACCTTGGCCCTGAGGCGCGTCAGCTAAATTTTACATTCCTGTAGGTTCCTCCAATTGCACTCCAGTATATTTTGCAGCACCCTGAGGTAACAAGTGCTGCAGAGGACTGCATTACCCCGGGTTCTCGTCTGAGTCCTGAGTGACATTGCCCCCCTGTATCCAACGCCGGAACCAAGTACCCTAGGCCCTGGGGTGCATCAGCTAAAGTTTGGCCCTGTGAATAGGATTATTGGGTGTGTTTGAAACTTCAGCTCAGACTAGGGTCCTGTGCCCCGTCATGCTCGGTCCTTTAGGGTACTGGCTCTGTTCCCCTTCAGGCGACTGGTCTCCACTTTCATTTATCGAGGCTTACTCCGGACCACGCACACCCTCTTTCTCTCCTGACTCCCTCTGACTCACTCTTTTTCAACTGACTAACTGACCACTCCCCTCTCTGTGCTTCTGGCTACCGGATTGGGCAGGTCCCAGCCAATCGGCAGCTACCCCTCTAAACCCATTGCTAGCCAGGTGCTTAGCCTGAGAAGCGGGCAATTTAAATGTATGTAGTGCGATTACCAGCATTGGTCTTCCAGGAACCAGGGTAATGAAGTCCTCTGCGGCACCTGTTACCTCTGGGTGCTGCAATATGCCAAAGGTTCTCTATAAGATTGAGGTCAGGGGAAGATGGTGGCCACATCATGAGTTTATCTCCTTTTATGCCCATAGCAGCCAATGACACAGGGTTATTCTTTGCAGCATGAGATGGTGCATTGTCATGCATGAAGATGATTTTGCTCCTGAAGGCAAGTTTCTGCTTTTTGTACCATGGAAGAAAGTTGTTAGTCAGACACTATATATACTTTATAGAGGTCATTTTCACACCTTCAGGAACCCTAAAGGGGCCTACCAGATGTCTCCCCATGATTCCGGCTCAAAATATGACTCCACCTCCTTGCTGACGTTGCAGCCGTGTTGGGAAATGGTGGCCTCCACCAACCATCTACTAATCCATCCATCTGGAGCATCCAGGCTTGCTCAACACTCATCAGTAAACAAGACTGTTTGAAAATTAGTCTTCATGAATGTCTGGGCCCACGGCAACCGTTTCTGCTTGTGAGCACTGGATAGGGGTGGCCGAATAGTAGTTTTATGCACCACACCAAGCATTTGAAGGATCCTACACCTTGAGGTTCGAGGAACTCCAGAGGCACCAGCAGCTTCAAATATCTGTTTGCTGGTTTGTAATGGCTTTTTAGCAGCTGCTCTCTTAATCAGATGAACTTGCCTGGCAGAAACCTTCTTCATTCTACCTTTTTCAGCACAAACACGTATGTGCTCCGAATCAGCCACAAATCTCTTCACAGTACGATCATCACATTTATGTTTTCGTGAAATATCTAATGTTTTCATCTCTTGTCCAAGGCGTTGCACTATTTGATCCTTTTCGGCAGCAGAGAGATCCTTTTTCTCTCCCATGTTACTTGAAAACTGTGGCCTGCTTAATATTGCAGAACATCCAGTTTTCCTTTTATTGGGCTCACCTGGCAAACTAATTATCACAGGTATCTGAAATTGATTTCAGAGATCCAAAGAACCCTGAGACACAATACCATCAATGAGTTTCATTGGAAAAAAAAAAAATATCGCTATGACACTTAACCCCTTCCAGCCCCCGGGCACTTTCCGTTTTTGCGTTTTTGTTTTTTGCTCCCCTTCTTCCGAGAGGCGTAACTTTTTTATTTTTCCATCAATCTTGCCATATGAGGGCTTGTTTTTTGCGGGACGAGTTGTACTTTTAAATGAAACCATACGTTTTACCATATAGTGTACTGGAAAACGGCAAACAAATTCCAAGTGCGGAAAAATTGCAAAAAAAGTGGGATTGTACAATAGGTTTTGGGATATTTTATTTACTGTGTTCACTATATGGTAAAACTGATGTGTGGGTATGATGCCTCAGGTCGGTGCGAGTTTATAGACACCAAACATGTATAGGTTTACTTGTATCTAAGGGGTTAAAAAAAATTCACAAGCTTGTCCGAAAAACGTGGCGCACGTTTTGCGCCATTTTCCAAAACCCGTAGCGTTCTCATTTTTCAGGATCTGAGGCTCAGTGATGGCTTATTTTTTGCGTCTTGACCTGACGTTCTTAACGGTACCATGTTTGCGCAGATGCTACGTTTTGATCGCCTGTTATTGCATTTTGCGCAAAATTTGCGGCGACCAAAAAACGTAATTCTGGCGTTTGGAATTTTTTTGCCGCTACGCCGTTTACTGATCAGATTCATTGATTTTATATTTTGATAGATCGGGCATTTCTGAACGTGGCGATACCAAATAAGTGTGTATTTTTTATTTTTTTAACCCTTTAATTTTCAATGGGGTGAAAGGGGGGTGATTTGAACTTTTAGGTTTTTTTATTTTTTTTTAATTTTTTAAAACTTTTTTTTTACTTTTTTTTTTTATTTTACTAGTCCCCCTAGGGGGCTATTGCGATCAGCAATCCGATCGCTCTGCACTATCTGCAGATCTTAGCTACAGAGCTGAGAACTGCAGATTTGCTGCTTCACTTTCACTGCCGGCTGTATTCCGGCATTGAGAGGAAGTGACTCATGTTAGCCACAGGCGTCATCACATGACCCTGTGCTACCATGGCAACCGCCGAAAGTCACGTGATCATGTCACGTGACTTCCGGCGGGGGCGGGGTAAGTCACTGTCATGGCGGCGCCCATATACATATCGCTGCCAAGACTTTGACAGCGAAATGTAAGGGGTTAATGGCCGCGGGTGGAAGCGATTCCACCCGCGGCTAGCAGGCACACATATCAGCTGTTGATAACAGCTGATATGTGCGCGTCTCGCCGCCGCCGACCGGTGGCAGGGGGCGGGGCTTACCTGCACACGATCCATGACGTATCTAGTACGTCATGGGTCGTTAAGGGGTTAAATCCAATTTGCATTTTGCATAATAATTTGGAACATGGTGTACTTATATAAAGCCATCATAGTGTGCAGCACTTTACAGAGATACAGGTCTATGCAGTGTGAGGACCAGGCTTAATAAAGTGAGATCATTGCTGAGTTTCAGTCTCACAGGCTTAAGGGGGCTTTACACGCTACGACATCGCTAATGCGAACTCGTTGGGGTCACGGAATTGGTGACGCACATCCGGCCGCATTAGCGATGCCGTTGCGTGTGACACCTATGAGCGATTTTGCATCATTGCAAAAACGTGCAAAATCGCTCATCGGTGACATGGTGGTCCATTCTCAAAAATCGTTACTGCAGCAGTAACGAGGTTGTTCCTCGTTGCTGTGGCAGCACACATCGCTCCGTGTGACACCGCAGGAACGAGGAACCTCTCCTTACCTGCATCCCGGCCGCAATGCGGAGGGAAGGAGGTGGGCGGGATGTTCGTCCCGCTCATCTCCGCCCCTCCGCTTCTATTGGGCGGCGGTTCAGTGACGCAGCTGTGACGTCGCTGTGATGCTGAACGAACCACCCCCTTAGAATGGAGGCGGTTCGCCGGTCACAGCAACGTCGCCGGGCAGGTAAGTATGTGTGACATGTCTGGGCGATGTTGTGCGGCACGGGCAGCAATTTGCCCGTGTCGCACAACAGATGGGGGCGGGAACCCACGCTAGCGATATCGGTACCGATATCGCAGCGTGTAAAGTAGCCTTTAGACTAAATAGTGAATCATCCTGAGAATGCAGAATCCACTGGAATTGTGTTGAAAGTTGGGAAAAATGGCTACGAGACAGCAGGCCTCCCTGACTTATAGGCCACATATTGACAGTGTAATCTGCCACTATTCGTGCTATGACACTAGTGTGGAGCAAATAGGCCATAGTTATCTTAAACTTGGGGAATAGAAAATGAACAGTATTTCTGCCATCAATGTTTTTTCATGACATTCACCATGAACAATTACTGAAATGCTCATGTTATTGTGAAGGCCGAATGACTCCAGCGATAACCATAATTATCCTTTTTTATGTTTTGCTTTTTTCACACCTTAACTGTTTGTAATTGTCCTGTATTTTTTTCTTTCAATATTCTGGGCAAAAAAAGGAAGGATGAACGTTGATGTCACTATATTGGTTAAAACACTTGATGCTTTTATATTTCTGGGTTGCTACAAACACAATGATACCAATTATGCATTTTATTATTTTATATTTAAAGTGTTTTTAAATGTATTGGACATTTATCACTTTTCTAATGCATTGCAGTTCATTAGATAAAGCAGCAGCATGTGCGGAGTGGTTGTGAAGGAGAATCAGAGTGCTGGCCGATTCTGTAGGCGCTGAATGACAATGTCACTGAAGCATCAGCACACTGGTTAAGAAATACTATTATAGTAGTATTTCAAAATTAGTGCGCTGATGCTCCAATTTGTACAGACATGCCACACATTGTGTGTAGTGCTGAAAAGACTCTTAGTATTCTTGATTGACATACCAAGCAACTACAGCAGTCATGGAGGAATGCTTGAAGGGTACCAAGGAGGTACTGTCTTGGAAAAAGTATTTAGTAGCATAGTAGAAAAAAAGACATAGTCGCAGATCTAAAATTGATAAGTTGATCTAAAACCACCAGGCAAAATTTAAACCTGAGCATGAGATTCTTGGTTTAACATTCTGATCAGACTGTGTGAAGGCCACTGCCACGTCACGGTGAGCCTCTGAGTGGGTCCCTAATCTATGCCTTAAAAGGTGTGGCACTGTGCGCAAACCACTACCAAAGCGACCATTCACCAGCAGTGCAGGTGACCTGGTGCCCGTACTGCAAGGCTGAGTCCCTAAGACTACAGGCCACACTAGCCCTCCTTGTGGAGTGTGTCAATGACTGCCATCTGGACACCAGTCAAGTCAGCAGTCTTCCCCATAATTGTGTAGCCTACTGTACAAGACTAAGGGACCATTTTAAAGCTTTTGCAGGTGTTTTGTGGTATTTATTCTAATTTTCTGAGATAACAACTTTTGGTCTTGCTCTCAGTCTCTGTCCTGTTTCTCCAACATAGAGGTCCCCAATAGGACATATAGTGCACAGGATTAAGTACACCACGTTGGAAGAGGAACATGTGAATGTCCCAGGAATTTTATAGTCCTTCTGTGTGTTAGGGATCTGTATCCGGTCTTTGGTCTCCACATGAGTGCAGATTTTGCAGCTCTTTACATTGCAAGGATAAGTTCCTCTTGGTGTGTCTGAGGGCATAGAACTTGATGCTCCTTAAATTAGGAGGTTGCCTGTAGCACAGCAATGGAGGATCTTTGAATATTGTTTTTAATCGGTCATCCTTGTGTAGAATGTGGTGAAGTTTCTTGGCCGTTCTTCTCAGTACCTCAAGCTGTGGGTTGTATGTCACCACCAGAGGTACTCGACTATTTGTCAGGACCGGGAGGACTGGTAGACCCAGGAGGTGGATCCGCTGGACCGAGCACCCCACCGGGGGGCAGGGTACACGGCAGCCGGAGCACTGGCGTGGCCGGGACGGGAGCCGCGTCCCACAGGGAACGGGAAGAACAAAGTCACTGGGGTCACGGAGTTCCTAAGACTGTACGGTATACTGGTACAGGTGCCGGGTAGGAAAGACAAACAGTAGTCCAGGTAAGGGGACACGGCACAAGGGGACCTGAGCACCTAGCTCATAAGACTATGCTACAAGACACGTTGATCAGACCCCGCCCACATGGAAAGGCCAGTCTTATATACCCAGCACAGCCTCATGTCATTTCCTGCTGCAGGTGTGCTGGGCCTATAAGACCAGGAGAGTGGGCACAGCCCGGTCCTATACAGAACCATGTGGCTAAGACTCAGAGTCAGATTCCTGAAACCAGGAACAGGACTCAGGGGAGCATGAGCGGGAGCAGCAGGCGTGACCGGCGGACACGTGAACTGGATCAGTGGGTACGGAACGGTAGTGTGATGCAGGTGCGACTGGATCAGCGGGTAAGGAGCGGTGCTGAGGCATCGGGAGCGTGACAGTACCCCTCCCTTTATGCCCCCCCTCCGTACAAAGTACCCCCGGGGCACACCGGACCGAGCTTCTGGACCATAACCCAACGCAAAGGTAAGGAAGGACTGCTGACCCCGTGCCACCATCTTGACCGCACCATGCTTAGCCGAAGAACCCTTGGCAGTGGCAACAGAAAGAGGAGGCGGACGGGCAGAAGCAGGACGGGAATCGTGGACGACCGGATCGGGCGTCTCGGACTGGGTACAGGACAGTGTCTCATCCTCAGTAGCTGGTGGCATCAAAGTCTCAATAGCCAGGGACGGTGGAACGACGCTAGACTGCGTTGTCTCTTCTTCAGGACCCGGTGGTACCAAAGGTTCAAGTACCAGGACCTGTGGTACAACACTGGACTGCGTCGTTTCCTCTTCTTCTTGAGGCATGACAGGGTCAGGGGCCAGGGGCCGAGGAACGGGCTGTAGACAGTTATCATGGCACAAGGGACTCCAGCGAGTGATTGCGCCAGAGCGCCAACTGATGTCAGGGTCATGGAGTTGTAGCCAGGGCAGACCCAGCAGAAGCGCGGGAGCCATTCTCGGGATGACATACAAAGTAATAGTCTCAGTGTGCAGAGCACCAACACAGAGTCTCACGGGTTCGGTTGTATATATGATGGGTTTGTATAACGGTTTTGCGTCCACGGAGGCGAACCAGAGGGGTTTGGCAAGCGTGGTCACAGGTATCTGGTATCGGGACACTGTAGATTGGTGAATGAAATTACCCACTGCCCCCGAATCGATGTGAGCCTCTGCCGTGAACCGGACCCTCTCAGTCGTAACTTGGACAGTCTGTGTAACTGGGACTGAGGGTATTCCAGTACCAAGGGTGGCGGTTCCCAGCATCCCTTGGACTCGGGGTCTTCCTGGTCTCTCAGGGCATGAGCGGAGCAGAGGTGAACCACTTCCACAATAGAAACACAGGCCCTGGGCGAGTCGCTCTGCACGGCGTTGCTCAGCTTGGCTCAGTCTGTCAATTTGCATTGGTTCAGGAGTAGAATCGCAGAACGGCAGTGGCGGGGGAACGGTAGACCTCTGTGGAACGGAAATGTGACGGATTGGTCGCTTATCCCGGAATACTTCCTTGGTTCGCTCTTGGAAACGGAGGTCAATCCGGGTGGCTAGGGATATCAGAGCGTCCAAAGTACGGGGAACGTCACGACCGGCTAATTCGTTCCTAATGCGGCCCCACAGGCCCTCCCAAAAGGCTGCCTTTAATGCCTCATTGTTCCAGCCTAGCTCGGAGGCAAGCGTGCGGAACTGGATGGCGTACTGGCCCACCGTCAGGGTTCTTTTGCGTAGCCGGAGGAGCGAGGAGGTAACCACGGTAGTGCGTCCCGGTTCATCAAAGGTACTTCGAAAAGCCTGAAGGAATTCCTGGATGTCGGTCGTCACCGCATCCTCGTTCTCCCACAATGGATTTATCCAGGCCAAAGCCTCGCCTTCCAGGTGGGACATCACAAAGTCTATCTTGGCTTGATCGGAAGCGAAGAGGTGCAGGAGTAATTTGAAGTGCAGCGAGCACTGGTTCAAAAACTCCCGTCAGTTCTTGGGGTCCCTGGCATAACGAGGCGGAGCAGCGAGGCGAAGTTGCGAGGCCGCGGAGACAACGGGTTCGGATCCAGACACCGTTTGCTGTGTGGACTGAGACGAGGCGGCGGTCTGTAATGTGTACAACCGGTGGTCCACAGACGTTAGGAACTTCAGTATGCGGTGTAAGGTTTCACGCTGTTGCACCAGTTCCTGGCGTAGTTCAGCCAGCTCAGACGTTTGTGCTCCAGCGGGATCCATGGCCTGATCAATCTGTCAGTGAATAGGATAACTGAAGTGAGCACTAATATATATATATATGAGTGCAAGCCAAAACTTACATACTATAGGAGGATAAGGCTGCACATCAAACTTAGATAATGGTATAATGCCTCAAGCATATGGAAAAATATTGGAATATACAATGAAAAATGCTACTTGCTAATTTGAACATGTGAATAATGAAATGCATACCTGCCATGAATATTAGGAAAAAGGAGATATTTAGCAATCGCATTGATCAATGTAACTGAGCCCCAAGACCTCGTCAAGGTATATCTCTATATTGGGGTCCCTAGCTCTGTGACCCTAACTGTGTGTCATCTCATTGCAATTAAAAACTGCTGTGGGTGGAGAGGGGTAACTAAGGACTTTCTTAAATAGGAGATGGAAAAAACATGGCCGAAAGGGGCGGAGCTGTGTTCACATTCAGAAAAAAAAACTACATATAACTGAATAGGATAACTGAAGTGAGCACTAATATATATATATGAGTGCAAGCCAAAACTTACATACTATAGGAGGAAAAGGCTGCACATCAAACTTAGATAATGGTATAATGCCTCAAGCATATGGAAAAATATTGGAATATACAATGAAAAATGCTACTTGCTAATTTGAACATGTGAATAATGAAATGCATACCTGCCATGAATATTAGGAAAAAGGAGATATTTAGCAATCGCATTGATCAATGTAACTGAGCCCCAAGACCTCGTCAAGGTATATCTCTATATTGGGGTCCCTAGCTCTGTGACCCTAACTGTGTGTCATCTCATTGCAATTAAAAACTGCTGTGGGTGGAGAGGGGTAACTAAGGACTTTCTTATTTAGGAGATGGAAAAAACATGGCCGAAAGGGGCGGAGCTGTGTTCACATTCAGAAAAAAAACCCTACATATAACTGAATAGGATAACTGAAGTGAGCACTAATATATATATATGAGTGCAAGCCAAAACGTACATACTATAGGAGGATAAGGCTGCACATCAAACTTAGATAATGGTATAATGCCTCAAGCATATGGAAAAATATTGGAATATACAATGAAAAATGCTACTTGCTAATTTGAACATGTGAATAATGAAATGCATACCTGCCACGAATATTAGGAAAAAGGAGATATTTAGCAATCGCATTGATCAATGTAACTGAGCCCCAAGACCTCGTCAAGGTATATCTCTATATTGGGGTCCCTAGTCCCTTGGGGTCCCTAGCTCTGTGACCCTAACTGTGTGTCATCTCATTGCAAATAAAAACTGCTGTGGGTGGAGAGGGGTAACTAAGGACTTTCTTATATAGGAGATGGAAAAAATATGGCCGAAAGGGGCGGAGCTGTGTTCACATTCAGAAAAAAAAAACTACATATAACTGAATAGGATAACTAAAATGAGCACTAATATATATATATATGAGTGCAAGCCAAAACTTACATACTATAGGAGGCTAAGGCTGCACATCAAACTTAGATAATGGTATAATGCCTCAAGCAAATGGAAAAATATTGGAATATACAATGAAAAATGCTACTTGCTAATTTGAACATGTGAATAATGAAATGCATACCTGCCATGAATATTAGGAAAAAGGAGATATTTAGCAATCGCATTGATCAATGTAACTGAGCCCCAAGACCTCGTCAAGGTATATCTCTATATTGGGGTCCCTATCTCTGTGACCCTAACTGTGCGTCATCTCATTGCAATTAAAAACTGCTGTGGGTGGAGAGGGGTAACTAAGGACTTTCATATATAGGAGATGGAAAAAACATGGCCGAAAGGGGTGGAGCTGTGTTCACATTCAGAAAAAAAAAAAACTACATATAACTGAATAGGATAACTAAAATGAGCACTAATATATATATATATGAGTGCAAGCCAAAACTTACATACTATAGGAGGCTAAGGCTGCACATCAAACTTAGATAATGGTATAATGCCTCAAGCAAATGGAAAAATATTGGAATATACAATGAAAAATGCTACTTGCTAATTTGAACATGTGAATAATGAAATGCATACCTGCCATGAATATTAGGAAAAAGGAGATATTTAGCAATCGCATTGATCAATGTAACTGAGCCCCAAGACCTCGTCAAGGTATATCTCTATATTGGGGTCCCTATCTCTGTGACCCTAACTGTGTGTCATCTCATTGCAATTAAAAACTGCTGTGGGTGGAGGGGGGTAACTAAGGACTTTCTTATATAGGAGATGGAAAAAACATGGCCGAAAGGGGCAGAGTTTTTTTTCTGAACGTGAACACAGCTCCGCCCCTTTCGGCCATGTTTTTTCCATCTCCTATATAAGAAAGTCCTTAGTTACCCCTCTCCACCCACAGCAGTTTTTAATTGCAATGAGATGACACAAAGTTAGGGTCACAGAGCTAGGGACCCCAAGGGACTAGGGACCCCAATATAGAGATATACCTTGACGAGGTCTTGGGGCTCAGTTACATTGATCAATGCGATTGCTAAATATCTCCTTTTTCCTAATAATCATGGCAGGTATGCATTTCATTATTCACATGTTCAAATTAGCAAGTAGCATTTTTCATTGTATATTCCAATATTTTTCCATATGCTTGAGGCATTATACCATTATCTAAGTTTGATGTGCAGCCTTATCCTCCTATAGTATGTAAGTTTTGGCTTGCACTCATATATATATATTAGTGCTCACTTCAGTTATCCTATTCAGTTATATGTAGTTTTTTTTTCTGAATGTGAACACAGCTCTGCCCCTTTCGGCCATGTTTTTTCCATCTCCTATATAAGAAAGTCCTTAGTTACCCCTCTCCACCCACAGCAGTTTTTAATTGCAATGAGATGACACACAGTTAGGGTCACAGAGCTAGGGACCCCAATATAGAGATATACCTTGACGAGGTCTTGGGGCTCAGTTACATTGACCAATGCGATTGCTAAATATCTCCTTTTTCCTAATATTCATGGCAGGTATGCATTTCATTATTCACATGTTCAAATTAGCAAGTAGCATTTTTCATTGTATAGTCCAATATTTTTCCATATGCTTGAGGCATTATACCATTATCTAAGTTTGATGTGCAGCCTTATCCTCCTATAGTATGTAAGTTTTGGCTTGCACTCATATATATATATATTAGTGCTCACTTCAGTTATCCTATTCAGTTATATGTGGTTTTTTCTTTTTTCTGAATGTGAATACAGCTCCGCCCCTTTCGGCCATGTTTTTTCCATCTCCTATATAAGAAAGTCCTTAGTTACCCCTCTCCACCCACAGCAGTTTTTAATTGCAATGAGATGACACACAGTTAGGGTCACAGAGCTAGGGACCCCAATATAGAGATATACCTTGACGAGGTCTTGGGGCTCAGTTACATTGATCAATACGATTGCTAAATATCTCCTTTTTCCTAATATTCATGGCAGGTATGCATTTCATTATTCACATGTTCAAAAATAGCAAGTAGCATTTTTCATTGTATATTCCAATATTTTTCCATATGCTTGAGGCATTATACCATTATCTAAGTTTGATGTGCAGCCTTATCCTTCTATAGTATGTAAGTTTTGGCTTGCACTCATATATATATATATATTAGTGCTCACTTCAGTTATCCTATTCAGTTATATGTAGTTTTTTTTTTCTGAAAGTGAACACAGCTCCGCCCCTTTCGGCCATGTTTTTTCCATCTCCTATATAAGAAAGTCCTTAGTTACCCCTCTCCACCCACAGCAGTTTTTAATTGCAATGAGATGACACACAGTTAGGGTCACAGAGCTAGGGACCCCAATATAGAGATATACCTTGACGAGGTCTTGGGGCTCAGTTACATTGATCAATGCGATTGCTAAATATCTCCTTTTTCCTAATATTCATGGCAGGTATGCATTTCATTATTCACATGTTCAAAAATAGCAAGTAGCATTTTTCATTGTATATTCCAATATTTTTCCATATGCTTGAGGCATTATACCATTATCTAAGTTTGATGTGCAGCCTTATCCTTCTATAGTATGTAAGTTTTGGCTTGCACTCATATATATATATATATTAGTGCTCACTTCAGTTATCCTATTCAGTTATATGTAGTTTTTTTTTTCTGAATGTGAACACAGCTCCGCCCCTTTCGGCCATGTTTTTTCCATCTCCTATATAAGAAAGTCCTTAGTTACCCCTCTCCACCCACAGCAGTTTTTAATTGCAATGAGATGACACACAGTTAGGGTCACAGAGCTAGGGACCCCAATATAGAGATATACCTTGACGAGGTCTTGGGGCTCAGTTACATTGATCAATGCGATTGCTAAATATCTCCTTTTTCCTAATATTCATGGCAGGTATGCATTTCATTATTCACATGTTCAAATTAGCAAGTAGCATTTTTCATTGTATATTCCAATATTTTTCCATATGCTTGAGGCATTATACCATTATCTAAGTTTGATGTGCAGCCTTATCCTCCTATAATATGATCAATCTGTCAGGACCGGGAGGACTGGTAGACCCAGGAGGTGGATCCGCTGGACCGAGCACCCCAACGGGGGGCATGGTACACGGCAGCCGGAGCACTGGCATGGACGGGAGCCGCGTCCCACAGGGGACA
Source organism: Anomaloglossus baeobatrachus (assembly GCF_048569485.1). Lineage (NCBI taxonomy): Eukaryota > Metazoa > Chordata > Amphibia > Anura > Aromobatidae > Anomaloglossus > Anomaloglossus baeobatrachus. The sequence goes on along the minus strand of NC_134354.1, from coordinate 378,774,593 downwards.
GGAAGAACAAAGTCACTGGGGTCACGGGGTTCCTAAGACTGTACGGTATACTGGTACAGGTGCCGGGTAGGAAAGACAAACAGTAGTCCAGGTAACGTGACATGGCACAAGGGGACCTGAGCACCTAGCTCATAAGACTATGCTACAAGACACGTTGATCAGGCCCCGCCCACATGGAAAGGCCAGTCTTATATACCCAGCACAGCCTCATGTCATTTCCTGCTGCAGGTGTGCTGGGCCTATAAGACCAGGAGAGTGGGCACGGCCCATCCTATACAGAACCATGTGGCTAAGACTCAGAGTCAGATTCCTGAGACCAGGAACAGGAGTCAGGGGAGCATGAGCGGGAGCGGCAGGCGTGACCGGCGGACACGTGAACTGGATCAGTGGGCAAGGAGCGGTGGTGCGATGCAGGTGTGACTGGATCAGCGGGTAAGGAGCGGTGCCGAGGCATCGGGAGCGTGACACTATTTTCCTCTTTTTGTTTGTATTGAAGCAGTTCACTTTTAGGGGTCCTTGTGGCTCAGCTGATCATCTATGGAGGTTGGGTGGTAGCCTTGGTTTAGAAATGTATTTTTAAGATGGGTTAAGTGTTCATCCCTGTCTGCAGGGCTGGAACAGATCGATTAGAGCCACAAGGACCCCTAGAAGTGAACTGCTTCAATACAAACAAAAAGAGGAAAATAGTCAACTACCTCTGGTGGTGACATACAACCCACAGCTTGAGGTACTGAGAAGAACAACCAAGAAACTTCACCAAATTCTACACAAGCATGACCGATTAAAAATTATATTCAAAGATCCTCCATTGCTGTGCTACAGGCAACCTCCTAATTTAAGTAGCATCATGATCCGAAGTTCTATGCCCTAAGACATACCAAGAGGAACTTATCCTTGCAACGTAAAGAGCTGCAAAACCTGCACTCATGTAGAGACCAAAGACCGGATACAGATCCCTACCCCACTGAACTATAAAATTCTTGGGACATTCATCACATGTTCCTCTTTCAACGTGGTGTACTTAATCCTGTGCACTATATGTCCTATTGGGGGCCTCTATGTTGGAGAAACAGGACAGAGACTGAGAGCAAGGATGAGACCTCACCGCCACACAATTACAGGCAAAAAAAATCCATTTACCTGTGGCCAAACATTTTTGTGCTTCAGGACACAACATAAACCATATGAAAGTTGTCATATTAAAAGTCAACTTCAGATCACAGAGCCATCGCCCATCGCAGGGTCTGGGAATACAAATTCATTAAAATGTTTAACTCTGTGGAATTGTCTCTCCAGGAAAGGAGACAAACTCTAGTGCAGCGCCACCTATTGGAAGTAACGATCCTAAAAGTCAGAAGTGGATTTTTAACAATCCTTTGCATATGACCTAGGATTTTATGCCAGATCAGAATCCCAATTTGCAGACACGGTGTTTTGGGGTGCTTGCCTCTCGTCAGTGCAAAGTATGGGGTGTCTAATCTGGCTCATTATAAGCTATGTGGGGGGACCACAGGGAACACTATTCTCCTTAAGGAGACTTTGCAAGCCAGTCTGGTTGCCAGTAAAAGGACTTATAGCTGCCATGCCCCTCTAGGAAATATTCAAGTTGTCTCTCCAGGAAAGGAGACAAACTCTAGTGCAGCGCCACCTATAGGAAGTAGTGATCCTAAAAGTCAGAAGTGGATTTTTAACAATCCTTTGCATATGACTTAGGATTTTATGCCAGATCAGAATCCCAATTTGCAGACATGGTGTTTCGGGGTGCTTGCCCCTCGTCAGTGCAAAGTATGGGGTGTCTAATCTGGCTCATGAGAAGCTATGTGGGGGGACCACGGGGGAACACTATTCTCCTTAAGGAGACTTTGCAAGCCAGTCTGGTTGCCAGTAAAGGGACTTATAGCTGCCATGCCCCTCTAGGAAATATTCAAGTTGTCTCTCCAGGAAAGGAGACAAACTCTAGTGCAGTGCCACCTATTGGAGGTAGCAATCCTAAAAGTCAGAAGTGGATTTTTAACAATCCTTTGCATATGACTTAGGATTTTATGCCAGATCAGAATCCCAATTTGCAGACATGGTGTTTCGGGGTGCTTGCCCCTCGTCAGTGCAAGGTATGGGGTGTCTGATCTGGCTCATGAGAAGCTATGTGGGGGGACCACGGAGGAACACTATTCTCCTTAAGGAGACTTTGCAAGCCAGTCTGGTTGCCAGTAAAGGGACTTATAGCTGCCATGCCCCTCTAGGAAATATTCAAATTGTCGCTCCAGGAAAGGAGACAAACTCTAGTGCAGTGCCACCTATTGGAAGTAGCAATCCTAAAAGTCAGAAGTGGATTTTTAACAATACTTTGCATATGACTTAGGATTTTATGCCAGATCAGAATCTCAATTTTCTCTAACTCTGTGGACATAGGACTCCACCTGTCAGGAGGATTTCTGGTCCATTATAAAATCTGAGGAGTCTATTCCAGAGACTGAGTGACCAGACCTCTGATCCTCCAAGGATATTGGGACAATAAAATTCTCACACCACTAATCAAAGCTAATTAAGGATTCACTTTCTAAGCTCAGTGTTTATTTAAATGTCTTTTATTATGCCATCCCTCTGCTCTGTTTGTGCATATATTTGTGTTTCTTCATATATTTTGTCATACTATGCCCGATGAAGGTGCTTTGTAACATCACTTTATTTTATTTTAGTTAGCCATTAAAAGGTATCACAAAATTATAATTTTGTTCCTCTCACTGAGAACATTCAATAATGAATTTGGCACATGGGATAATAAACAAAGGTCAGGGCCTTATACTCCCCTATCCACACCGCTACTATCCATGGTGCTGATATTTCCTGTGATGCTGTCTGTGGCCGCTGCTGTTACTTCCGGGTCGGCTGTGCAGTGAATATGCATGAGCATAATTATCTGGAAGCAGAGACAGCAGCGGCTGAAGACAGCATCGCTGGAGACGGGTGAGTTTAAAAAGCTTTTTATTTCAAATGCATGTAATTTTTCAGGCACGTGTTTCACATCCCTGTGTGGTCCATGGGACATCAGTGATGCCAGAAAAGAATGGACTTGTCTCCATGCGGAGCACACGGGCACGCACGTACACTGCACGGAAACACATCAGTGAGAAAACATTGAAGTGTGTGCAGACATATTGATTTTAATGCGTTTGCGTATATCCATGATTCTGGTAAGTATAAAAACAGTAACATACATAAAAGAATCACTGACGTGTGAAGGGGCCTAAGACAAACTGGTACAGTAATACGGCTTCAGCTGCAGCTAATAGCTCTTGAATTTTAGCTGTATATATTTTTAATATGTTTCTTCTCATGACAAAATAAATGTAATTATTTTACTCTTTTCTCCTAATTAAGATCCTTTGTGCACATTATCAGTTTTGTGGTTCTTTATTTTACCTTTTCTAACTCCAGGGCATCCTTTTTAGGCACACATATACAAATATGAAGTGCATATTTCAAACAAAGTTACAGCAGTGCTTTGTAAAGTGGAGGCATTAGGAGGGAAGAAAAAAATATCAATTGTAATTTAAAAGCAGTAGAGCAAGTGCCAGTTACACCACATTACTGATCATTCATAGTGAGTTGGCACTGTTGGTACTGGATCCTCCTCCATTTCCCTCCTTCTATCATCTAAATCTCTGCATTATTCACTAACACTGCCCTCATCTTCAATTAGTGAAGTTGTTCAACTCATTAGAGTCTGGAGTGTTTGCTAAACTTTTTGTGGCATTCTCTTTCTATCTGTTTCTATGATGTGAGCTCTGATGTCTTCTTAGGGTATGTGCACACGATCAGGACGCAGCAGGTCCTGACATACGGGACCGTGAGTCTTCTCCGCAGGAAACAGCACCTGCTCATGCCCATGATCCAGCCTCTGGCAAGTGCGGTCTCTCACTGCGTTCTCCCTGCAGAGAACACCTACGTCTCTGCAGCAAAGAATTGACATGCTGTCGCTCACTTAACGCTGCAGGCAGTACACGCACAGTGGGCATGGTATTTCTAGAAATCCCATCCACTGTACTTGTACTGTACAATGCAGCATTTTGGATGCAGCAAAAACACAGCGCATCCAAAACTCTATGAACCAGAATCGTGGGCAGTCTTATTATACTAAAAATGAATCTTTAATGTCTGCTACATTCCCTGTAGATGCTTTTATACTGGTTATAACAAAGTCACCAAATTGGCTGTACTATAGTATGTGGTCTGATAGATGTAAAATATTGGCTGTCATGGCAATACATTGGCACCCAACAATCACATCATTGGTGCACTAATGAGCGGATGTAATGACGTGCCCCCCCTGTTAGCGCATATTGAATGCTGCTGTTTTTATTTATTATTATTTATTAGAGATATTTAGCAATTGCATTGAGATGACACATAGTTAGGGTCACAGAGCTAGGGACCCCAATATAGATATACCTTGGCGAGGTTTTGGGGCTCGGTTACATTGATCAATGGGATTGCTAAATATCTCTCTTTTTTCCAAATATCCTTGGCAGGTATGCATATCATTCATTATTCATGTTTTCACTTAGCAAATTGCATTTTTCAGCATATTTATAGCATTATGCTATTATTATTATAAATTAGTAGATGTGCAGCCATGCAACAAAGGCAGATCATGACATGTAAGTTTGTGTCACATGTCAAGAAGTGGTTAGTAAGACTATGTTTGCATTACATTGCTAAAAAGAGATTCATTTCAGTTCTAGGAGACCACCCAGTGTTTTAAACTTATTTTCAGGGTAATTAGAGGCTTTTCATTAATGAGATTCGCTGCAAATATATCATCCGCTAAGCGAGTTTTTAGGGAAAATTCAATGATTTTGGCAAATTCGAACTTCAAATGGTTTAGTTGCGTCTACTTAATAATACAGATCCTGTACATTCATTAAATATTAATTTGCATTTTCACCCTAAACTTTGCTACTACTTTCCTATTGCTGAAAGGTTAATTTGTTGAAAGCATATATAAATATATTGCTGTTTAGGCAATTTACTAGTGATTTAATTATACTAAACTGAGAACAATTTTGAGTGCTTAATGCACATAAAATACCTAAAAGTTTTATAGTATAGTAATCATTATTACTATTACTCAGATAGTAGACTAATTTTTTGGACAGCTTAGAAAGGGTTAAGGAAAATCCAAATTGCTGGCGATCCACGTCCTTTATAAATACCTCTGTACTTTATACACAACTACATCACAGTTGTTTTACTGAAAACAAAAAGAAACATCGCCATTGCACGCTGTTTCATTTCTTCTCAATGCTCGCAGGCCTTCTATTTCATAAAGTGGAATTGCCCATAATCCTCCTGGGATCAGCCTCAACAAAGAAGGAACCTCGCTTTCTCTGGCTGCCGTCAGCGAGGTCTGGAGGCATGAATGAATGGTTTGAAGGGAGTATAGTAGGGGTCAGACAAAGAACGGACCCAATAAAGAAACTAAACTTTGTTCATTCGAGATTCCAATTAACTCAGCATCAGCCCATAATGCTTTGCAAAGAGTCTTTCAATATTAAACATCAAAAGAGACTTATTGGCCTGACCTCTATTCCTCTAAATGGGCCAATATGTGCGAATACTTAGTGGTGTTTTACAGCACAGCATGTTCATTTTTATGTGTGCCCAGCCCTATAGCATCCACACAGATAATTGATTTCATTGCATAAAATGGCTGCAAATGGTAAATGCAAGCAAAATGATAAACTGTTCTCAACGTTACATTCCGCATGAAAATACACAAATGGTGTGTGTAGAAATAGATGTCTTGAAGATTTTTGAAAGCACAGTACTTGTAAGACAAAATATCCCACACTCAGAGGAAAAGAAACCATATTCCTTTTGGTGTATATGCTTTTTTATCTTGGTAAGACTTAACCTTATTACTTTTGAGATGGTCACTATAAAAACCTTGTCATGCCCTTGGGCCTCTGCAAAACTTTAGCTGTGCTCTCAGATTTTGTTTACGACAATTTTTTGTGACGTCCTATACCTGTATGTTCTTTGCTACTTGGACAACATCATAATTTTCTCCAAGGACTTGAATTCACATCATCAGCATTTTCACAGTTCCTCTCTGACATAATTCATCAGACTCCAAGCCCTTCAAAGATTTCCATGCTTAGTGTCACAGTTCATCAAGAACGATTTCCAAATTGTTTAAAAGTCCTTACTTGGATATCACAAATCTGGTCAGAATCTACTATTTTAAGCCTTCAGTCTCCTAAAGTCCTTTTTTTCCTCTCCTGCAGTTATAAATAATCAATATTGATGTTGTCAAGTCATTTTTTTTGGTTGACGTAGATGCCTCTTTACTAAGTGTAGCGGCTGTTCTCCCTCTTCGAAATGACTCTAGAATCCATAAATTGTTCCAAAAAACTATCACCTGAAATACAGTTATTCTAACTTTTTAGCTTTAAATTAGCTTTGGAGGCGTAGCAGCACATTCCAGGGGAACATCTGATTAGAGAAGAAAATTAGATGGAGAAGTACAAAAACAAAACTTGCTGGTAAATCCATGTTTTATGGCCATAATTTAGGGGTTTTGGTAATAGAAACAATTAGGGATTGGGGATTGTCTAATGAATCTCAAAGATGAATGCGGATTGAAAACTTTTTTGCTAAATATGTGTCTACCAGATAGACTCTTGATACTGAATACATTCCTACTTCCTTCTATTGCCAACTACGATAGCCACTGTGTTTCTATGGAGAACATGGTGATTACAAATGTGTTCTTCACCCAGACTGAGATCTCAATCAGTTCCTTAGAATCTCATTTCCCTTACGTAAAACTGTCAACATGTTTGAAATACAGTATATCACAAAAGTGAGTATACCCCTCACTTTTTATAAATATTTTATTATATATTTTCATGGGACAACACTGAAGACCTGACACTTTGATATAATGTAAAGTAGTTAGTGTACAGCTTGTATGACAGTGTAAATTTGGTGTGCCCTCGAAATAACTCAAAATAATCCATTAATGTCTTAACCGCTGACAACAATAGTGAAAATGACCAAATTATGCCCATTTAGCCATTTTTTACATAAAGAGAAACTGTCACTCGATTTGGTGACTATATGCTGTGGACTCCACCAGTAGGTTCTTATATACAGCATTCCAGAATATTGTATATAAGAGCCCAGGCCGCATTGTATAACATAAAAAAATAATTAGAGATGAGCGAACCGGTCGCGGTTCGGCTCGAGTTCAGGTAGCCAAACGGAGGCCGCGTCCGAGTTCAGTTCGGTGAACCGTTTGACGAACCACTCGAACCCCATAGGAAACAATGGGAGGCAATCACAAACACATAAAAACACCTAGAAAACACCCTCAAAGGTGTCCAAAAGATGACAAACAACTCACAACACAACACAAACACATGGGAAAGTGAAAAGAACAAATTCTCATGTGAAAACAGCTTGACAAGGAAAAAGAGAATGAGACACAGATATAGGCAAGGCATGCCCTTGTAAAATCACGCAAAACACCGCAAGGGGACTCCAAGCGGAGTCTCCCTTTTTTTTCCAAAAATTGGGCCACAAAGACACCTTTTCAGTGGCAGCACTTGTGCCCCAGTTGTACACTTCACAGGTAGATTTGCATCAAGCACATTCAAAAATATCCCATCCTTAACTGTCCCCACGATGGCACCGGGGTAGGTAGCGAAGTCTTTGCTGATCCCAGATCTGTTCATCTTGGATCATTTTTAGAAACACTGCAAGCAAGGGTTGCTCCAAGCGGAGTCTCCCTGTTTTCCAAAAATTGGGCCACACAGACACCGCTTCAGTGGCAGCACTTGTGCCCCAGTTGTAAACTTGACAGGTACATTTGCATCAAGCACATTCCAAATCCACAAGCCTTTACTCTCCACAGGATGACACAGGGTTAGTAAAGTCCTTGCGGATCCATGACTTGTTCATCTTGATGAACGTTAGTCTATCCACATTGTCACTGGACAGACGCGTGTGCTTATCTGTCAGCACACACCCAGCAGCACTGAAGACACGTTCTGAGACAGCACTGGCAGCTGGACACGACAAGATCTCCAAGGTGTAAGTGGAGAGCTCAGGCCATTTTTCAAGATTTGAAGCCCAAAATGAGCAAGGCTCCAGTTGCAAAGTCATGGCATCGATGTTCATTATGAGATACTCCTGTATCATCCTTTCCAACCGTTGACTATGTGTCAGACTTCTTGTCTCTGGTGACTAGAGATGAGCGAACCGGTCCCGGTTCGGCTCGAGGCGGTTCGCCGAACGGGGGGTCTGGCTCGAGTTCGGCTCGTCGAACGTTCGACGAACCGAACTAGAACCAATAGGCTATAATGGGAGGCAATCACAAACACATAAAAATGCATTATAAATGTACACAAACAGTTAATAAACATTGCCATAACACTTACCGGTCCTCGCGATCCCTTCTGCACTCTGTCTCCTGCCGCTATTCCATCCGATGATCGCTGAATCCTCCCGGTGACCTGCACTGCCAGCAGAGAAGCAGGACCTATCGTGACGTCAAAATAGCCATGTGACCAGTCACGTGGCTATTATCTCATTGGCTACAGACTGGTCACATGACTATGACACGTCATGTAGGACCTGCGAGTGCATCTCTCCGGTACACGGTGCACATATGTGTATCGCCGTGTACCGGCGACATGCTCTAGCACACGGTCGACTCCCCGTTCCGTTAGGGACCGGCTGACACAGCCGGTCATTAACGGAGATCACCGTTGCCATAGCAACGCAGTTAGCGGTGACGTCACCGCTAACCGCGGCTCCGGGAGCACCGTTGCTATGGTAACGCGTCTGTCAGCGTTACCGCTAGCAGCCAGCAGTGATCACTCACGGAGTGAAGGCTGCACGCTGCTTCCCGATTGTAGTGAGCATTGTAGTTAGGATGGAGGTTCCCCAGCCCCAAGTGATGCCCCTCACTACAATCGTCACTACTACTACACTAGAAAGAAAGAAGACAGAAGAGCAGGATCGTGGAGGGCTGACAGGGGTAATAAAGATGGAGTCTCTAATGTGTCTGTGTATTTATTTCTATTAAAGTATTTTTTCTCTGTGTGGTGTCTTTTTTTAACCCTTTATTGGAGATTCTTAATGGCCGGGTCAAACGTGCCTGACATTAAGAATCTCTGGCTTAATACTGGCTGGTAAAACAAAGCCAGTATTAACTCATGATTACCCAACAAGCCACCCGGCTCCAGGGCTGTTGGAAGAGTTGGATACAGCGCCAGATGATGGCGCTTCTATGAGAGCGCCATTTTCTGGGACGGCTGCGGACTGAAATCCGCAGCAGAGGCGCCCACAAACCTCGGGCTAACCTGTGCTGCGGATTCCAATCCCCAGCTGCCTAGTTGTACCCGGCTGGACACAAAAATAGGGCGAAGCCCACGTCATTTGTTTTTTAATTATTTCATGAAATAAGTGAAATAATTAAAAAAAACGGGCTTCCCTATATTTTTGGTTCCCAGCCGGGTACAAATAGGCAACTGGGGGTTGGAGGCAGCCCGTGGCTGCCAGCTGTACCTGGCTAGCATACAAAAATATGGCGAAGCCCACGTCATTTTTTTGGTGGGCAAAAAACTTCTGCATGCAGTCCTGGATGGAGTATGCTGAGCCTTGTAGTTCTGCAGCTGCTGTCTGCTCTTCTCCATACAGACAGACAGCAGCTGCAGAACAACAAGGCTCAGCATACTCCATCCAGGACTGTATGCAGAAGTTTTTTGCCCCCTGAAAAAATTATGTGGCTTCGCCATATTTTTGTATGCTAGCCAGGTACAGCAGGCAGGTACGGCTGCCCCCAACCCCCAGTTGCCTATTTGTACCCGGCTGGGAACCAAAAATAAAGGGAAGCCCTTTTTTTATTATTTCATGAATTTCATGAAATAATTAGAAAACAAATGACGTAGGCTTTGCCCCATTTTTGTGTCCAGCCAGGTACAACTAGGCAGCTGGGGATTGGAATCCGCAGCACAGGTTGGCCTGAGCTTTCTGGGCCCCACTGCTGCGATTTGCAGTCTGCAGCCGCCTCAGAAAATGGCATTTTCATAGAAGCGCCATCTTCTGGCGCTGTATCCAACTCTTCCAGCACCTGCCTGCTATACCTGGCTAGCATACAAAAATATGGCGAAGCTCACGTCCTTTTTTTGTAGCTTTTTGGCAAAAAAAAAAAAAAATGCTTCCCTGGATTTTCCATTGCCAGTGAAGGTAACACCAAGCAGTGGGGGTTAGCAGCCAGTAGCTGCTTGGATTACCCTTAGCTAGCAATACAAAAAATGCAGTGGGAGCTAACATATATTTTTTTTAATTATTTATTTAAATAACTAAAAATAAAATGGGCTTCCCTGTATTTTGATTGCTGGACATCACAGTGCTGTAAAAATAAATCTTTAAAAAAATGACGTAGCGCTCCGCGGTATTTTTGATTCTCAGCGCAGATAAAGCAGACAGCTATGGGTTGCCACCCCCATCTGCCTGCCGTTACCTTGGTTGGCAATCAAAATACAGGGAAGCCCATTAATTTTTTCTATTTAAAAAATAGTTAAAAAAAAAAAATGACGTTGGGTCCCCCCATTTTTGATAGCCAGCTAGGGTAAAGCAGACGGCTGTAGCCTGAAAACCACAGCTGGCAGCTTTACCGTGGTTGGGGATCCAATGTGGAGGTCCCCTCAGGCTCTTTTTTATAATTATTTTATAAATATTAATAATTACACAATAAAAGTAGGGGACCCCCCAAATTGGATCACCAGCCAAGGTAAAGCGGACAGCTGTGGTCTGGTATTCTCAGGGTGGGAAGGTCCATAGTTATTGGGCCTTCACAGCCTAAAAATAGCAGGCCGCAGGCACCCCAGACGTGGCGCATCCACTAGATGCGCCAATCCTGGCGCTTCACCCCAGCTCATCCCGTGCCCTGGTGCAGTGGCAAACGGGGTAATAAATCGGGTTGATACTAGCTGTAAAGTCACCTGAGATCAAGCCCAGCAGTTTGTGATGTCATGGCGTCTATTAGATACCCAACATCATAAACTGTCAGTACTAACAAAAACAAAAAATCGACAAAAGAAATTTATTTGAAAAAACAGTCCCCAAAACATTTCCTCTTTCACCAATTTATTGTAAGAAAAAAAATAAAGGGGTCCCACGACGACTCTGGACCGTCTAGAATATGGGGGGGGAGACACTCAGGGAACGTATCCCCCATTTTCTAGGAGTGCGGACCCTTCATGTGAGGAGTGTGGGTGCAATGAATCTGCACTCACTCTCCCCGGGTCCACAGCAGCAGAGTCCATGTCGTAATGGTTGCTACCAAAGCTGCAATGCCCTGCTCATGAGGTAAGGGCATGCCTAATCAGGAGAACTACTGTAGAGGAAGCTCTGCTCACTGGTATATAGGTGCTCAGAGGTAATAATAGATAAAATTAGTGAGTAACCTCGGCACTCTATATCTCCCAGACTAAGTCAGTAAGTCACAACGGATAGTAATGCAAAATCACTCTTTATTGGTCCGTATTAAGAAAATTTTTTTTTCATAAGCATATATGTTTTTGTCCAAAACAAGTTACAAATGACGTTTCGGCCTGAGCCTTCGTCAGATTGGACTTATCTGCATGTAATCATGAAAAATGACAATAATCAGTATCACATAAGAGTGAGAGAACAATAACATAAACTCGAACAATGTAGAGGTACAATTGGGATGCAGCAAAAAAATTGCAACACAGCAAGAAATGAAACACATGATACAAATGTCATAATACAGTACAAGGACAATATAGTAATGACAAATATGGGGTCAGAGTAGACTTAGACAGCTCTGGTACGAAAGAGATGTCAATCATAAAGTAACATGTGCAGTAGGTGTAGAGCTACACTATGCATGGCAGAGCTAATGGGTAGACCGACCATAGAAAAAGTAGAGAAAAAGTGGAGAAAAAGTGGAGAATAAGTGGAACATAAGAGGAGAAAAAGTGGAGAAAAAGTGGAGAAAAAGTGGAGATTAAGAGGAGAAAAAGTGGAGAAAAAAGTGGAGAAAAAGTGGAGAAAAAGTGGAGCATAAGTGGAGAAAAAGTGGAGAAAAAGTGGAGAATAAGAGGAGAAAAAGTGGAGAATAAGTGGAGAAAAAAATGGAGAAAAAGTGGAGAAAAAGTGGAGAAAAAGTGGAGCATAAGAGGAGAAAAAGTGGAGAAAAAGTGGAGAAAAAGTGGAGCATAAGAGGAGAAAAAGTGGAGAAAAAAGTGGAGAAAAAGTGGAGAAAAAGTGGAGCATAAGAGGAGAAAAAGTGGAGAAAAAGTGGAGCATAAGAGGAGAAAAAGTGGAGAAAAAGTGGAGAAAAAGTGGAGCATAAGAGGAGAAAAAGTGGAGATTAAGAGGAGAAAAAGTGGAGAAAAAGTGGAGCATAAGAGGAGAAAAAGTGGAGAAAAAGTGGAGAAAAAGTGGAGCATAAGAGGAGAAAAAGTGGAGATTAAGAGGAGAAAAAGTGGAGAAAAAGTGGAGAAAAAGTGGAGAAAAAGTGGAGCATAAGAGGAGAAAAAGTGGAGAAAAAAGTGGAGAAAAAGTGGAGAAAAAGTGGAGCATAAGAGGAGAAAAAGTGGAGAAAAAAGTGGAGAAAAAGTGGAGAAAGTGGAGAAAAAAATGGAGATAAAGTGGAGAAAAAGTGGAGAAAAAGTGGAGAATAAGAGGAGAAAAAGTGGAGAAAAAGTGGAGAAAAAGTGGAGAATAAGAGGAGAAAAAGTGGAGAATAAGTGGAGAAAAAAATGGAGAAAAAGTGGAGAAAAAGTGGAGAAAAAGTGGAGCATAAGAGGAGAAAAAGTGGAGAAAAAGTGGAGAAAAAGTGGAGCATAAGAGGAGAAAAAGTGGAGAAAAAAGTGGAGAAAAAGTGGAGAAAAAGTGGAGCATAAGAGGAGAAAAAGTGGAGAAAAAGTGGAGCATAAGAGGAGAAAAAGTGGAGAAAAAGTGGAGAAAAAGTGGAGCATAAGAGGAGAAAAAGTGGAGATTAAGAGGAGAAAAAGTGGAGAAAAAGTGGAGCATAAGAGGAGAAAAAGTGGAGAAAAAGTGGAGAAAAAGTGGAGCATAAGAGGAGAAAAAGTGGAGATTAAGAGGAGAAAAAGTGGAGAAAAAGTGGAGAAAAAGTGGAGAAAAAGTGGAGAATAAGTGGAGAAAAAAATGGAGAAAAAGTGGAGAAAAAGTGGAGAAAAAGTGGAGCATAAGAGGAGAAAAAGTGGAGAAAAAGTGGAGAAAAAGTGGAGCATAAGAGGAGAAAAAGTGGAGAAAAAAGTGGAGAAAAAGTGGAGAAAAAGTGGAGCATAAGAGGAGAAAAAGTGGAGAAAAAGTGGAGCATAAGAGGAGAAAAAGTGGAGAAAAAGTGGAGAAAAAGTGGAGCATAAGAGGAGAAAAAGTGGAGATTAAGAGGAGAAAAAGTGGAGAAAAAGTGGAGCATAAGAGGAGAAAAAGTGGAGAAAAAGTGGAGAAAAAGTGGAGCATAAGAGGAGAAAAAGTGGAGATTAAGAGGAGAAAAAGTGGAGAAAAAGTGGAGAAAAAGTGGAGAAAAAGTGGAGCATAAGAGGAGAAAAAGTGGAGAAAAAAGTGGAGAAAAAGTGGAGAAAAAGTGGAGAAAAAGTGGAGATTAAGAGGAGAAAAAGTGGAGCATAAGAGGAGAAAAAGTGGAGAAAAAAGTGGAGAAAAAGTGGAGAAAGTGGAGAAAAAAATGGAGATAAAGTGGAGAAAAAGTGGAGAAAAAGTGGAGAATAAGAGGAGAAAAAGTGGAGAAAAAGTGGAGAAAAAGTGGAGAATAAGAGGAGAAAAAGTGGAGAATAAGTGGAGAAAAAAATGGAGAAAAAGTGGAGAAAAAGTGGAGAAAAAGTGGAGCATAAGAGGAGAAAAAGTGGAGAAAAAGTGGAGAAAAAGTGGAGCATAAGAGGAGAAAAAGTGGAGAAAAAAGTGGAGAAAAAGTGGAGAAAAAGTGGAGCATAAGAGGAGAAAAAGTGGAGAAAAAGTGGAGAAAAAGTGGAGCATAAGAGGAGAAAAAGTGGAGAAAAAGTGGAGAAAAAGTGGAGAAAAAGTGGAGCATAAGAGGAGAAAAAGTGGAGAAAAAGTGGAGAAAAAAGTGGAGAAAAAGTGGAGAAAAAGTGGAGAAAAAGTGGAGAAAAAGTGGAGCATAAGAGGAGAAAAAGTGGAGAATAAGTGGAGAAAAAAATGGAGAAAAAGTGGAGAAAAAGTGGAGAGAAAGTGGAGAAAAAAATGGAGAAAAAGTGGAACACCCTTTGGTACCTTTCATGTGGCACTAAGGGGTGCTTAGCTTTGTATTTAGCCAAAAAAATGAAAAAAAAAATGACATAGGGTTCCCCCTAGTTTTGTAGCCAGCTAGGGTAAAGCAGACGGCTGCAGCCTGCAGACCACAGCTGGCAACCTCACCTTGGCTGGTAATCCAAAACTGAGGGCACCCCACGCTGTTATTTTAAATTAAATAAATAATTAAAAAAAAAAACCACGTAGGGGTCCCCCAAAATTGGATCACCAGCCAAGGTAAAGCAGACAGCTGGGGCCTGATATTCTCAGACTAGGGAGGTCCATGGTTATTGGAATCTCCCCAGCCTAAAAATAGCAGGCCGCAGCCGCCCCAGAAGTGGCGCATCCATTAGATGCGCCAATCCTGGTGCTTCGCCCCAGCTCATCCCGCGCCCTGGTGCGGTGGCAAACGGGGTAATATTTGGGGTTAATACCAGATGTGTAATGTCACCTGGCATCAAGCCCTGGGGTTGGTGAGGTCAGGCGTCTATCAGATACCCGACATCACCAACCCAGTCAGTAATAAAAAAAAATACACGACAAACACATTTTTATTTGAAAAAACACTCCCCAAAACATTCCCTCTTTAACCAATTTATTAGATTGAAAAACAAATCCAGGTCTGGTGTAATCCAAGGGGTTGCCATGACGATCCACACTGTCCCAGTCAATGAAGAGCAGGATGTTCCCCATTGGCTGGGAGAGCAATGCAGTGACCTGAGCTAACATCAATGGGTCAGCCCAGGTCACTGCAGGGCATGAGAAGTGCTGCTGTCAGTGAGGTACATTACCTGCGCTGATCTCCAGCACACTGACAGCCCCTGTCACTGAGGTCAATGACCGGCGCCTTCACATCAAGTATCGCGAGAGGTCCGTGACGTCACCGCCAGTGTCAGTCTCGGGTCGGAAGCGAGAGGTGATGTGACAAGCGGCGGCCATGGAGGACAGTGACAGCGCTGAGGTCGGGATGGCGGGACTTCATCACCGCAGGTAAGCCGAGCGAGCGAGCGGGCGGGCGGGCGGGCGGGCGGGGGGGGGGGGGGGGGGTGGATGTGTGTGTGTGTGTGTGTTTGTGTATGTGTATGTATGTGTACATGCCGCGGGCAGGAGGGGGTGGAGCGAGCTGAGCGGGAAAGTGTGGGCTTCCTGCACGTAACTAAGATAAACATCGGGTTACTAACCAAAGCGCTTTGCTTGGATACCCGATGTTTATCTTGGTTACCAGCTTGTGGCAGGCTGCCAGCGATGGCTCCTGCTCACTGTAGCTGTAAAAAGCCCTGCTTTTTGCTGCTAGAACCGTTCTCGAACGTATCTAGAACTATCGAGCTTTTAGCAAAAAGCTCGAGTTCTAGTTCGATCTCGAACAGCCCAAAAATCACTCGAGCCGCGAACTGGAGAACCACGAACCACGAACCGCGCTCAACTCTACTGGTGACCTTGCAAAGGATGGTCTAAAAAAATACTGAAACAATTCAATAAAATTGCTGTTACCAGCACCAGATACGGTGCTGCTGGTACGGTTAGACTGTTGATAACAGTCCCATGTTTGTTAAGTTACAACTGGGAGATTCACTCCGTGCACCACGGGGGTTTGGTGGAAAAGCTGAGCTAAGATCAAGTAACAGCTTCTGCTGATACTCCTGCATACGTGTGTCCCTTTCTATGGCTGGAATTATTTCACGAAATTTGGACTTGTACCGGGGATCTAATAGTGTGGCAAACCAGTAGCCATCATCACTTCTAATTTTGACAATCCGAGGGTCATGTTGGAGGTAGTGCAGCAAGAAGGCGCTCATGTGTCTTGCGCATCCATGCGGACCAAGTCCGCGCTGTGTTTGTGGCATAGAGGTGCTCACCGTACTTTCTTCCTCTGACATCTCTCCCCAACCTCTTTCAACTGAAATTTGACCAAGGTCTCCCTCATCTGCTGAGTCTTCCATGTCCATGGACAGTTCGTCTTCCATTTCTTCATGTTCTCCTGCACCTTCCTCCACATTTTTCCTGCTACCATGCGCCCTTGTTGATCCCTCTCCCCCACCGTTTCATGCCTGCCATCTTGGTGATGATGAATGTCTGGACCTTTTAGATGTTGGTATCCCTCGCGCATATGAATCCTCCTGTACTTCCTCCCCTTCCTGTTGTCCCACCTCCTGACTCCGAGCAGTGTTCAGCGTGTGCTCCAGCATGTAAATGACTGGAATTGTCATGCTGATAATGGCATTGTCAGCCCTAAACATATTCGTTGCCATGTCGAAACTTTGCAGAAGGGTGCATAGGTCATTGATCTGAGACCACTCCATCAGGGTGATCTGCCCCACCTCTGCATCTCGCTGGCCCAGGCTATACGTCATGACGTATTGCACCAGTGTTCGGCGGTGCTACCACAGTCGCTGTAACATGTGGAGAGTCGAATTCCAGCGTGTCGGCACATCGCATTTCCGGCGATAAACCGGCAGACCGAAAGACTTCTGGAGTGATGCAAGTCGCTCACCTGCAGCGCTTGAACGGCGGAAGTGAGCAGACAGTTTTCGTGCCCTGTGCAGAAGGCCATCTAGGCCGGGATAGTGTGTTAAAAATTGCTGGACAACAAGTTCAACATGTGAGCCATACAAGGCACGTGTGTCACCTTGCCCAGGTGAAGGGCCGCACCCAGGTTTGTAGCATTGTCGCACATGGCCTTACCTGGCTGCAGGTTGAGTGGAGACAACCATTTAACAAACTCGGTCTCCTGAGCTGCCCACAACTCAGCCGCTGTGTGACTCTTATTTCCAAGACATTTCAGGCTAAAGACCGCCTGATGCTGTTGCGGTCTGCTGCCAGCATAGTAATGAGGTGTGCGTGATTCTTTGTGCGCAGTTACAATGCTCGTGGCCTGACCAGGCAGGCTTGGGGTGGCGGTGGAGGACCCAGGCAAGGTTGAGGAGGCAGAAGCGTTGGAGGAACTAAGACAGACAGAGGATTGACACACAAGTCGTGGGGATGGCAAGACTTGTTCAGCAGACCCTTCTCCATCTATCACCATAGTTACCCAGTGCCCAGTCAGCGACATGTAACGTCCCTGTCCATGCTTTCTGGTCCAAGTATCGGTGGTGAAATGCACCCGTTCACACACAGAGTTTCTCAAGGAAGCGGTGATGTTGTGTGCATAATGCAGATGTAGCGCAGGCACACCTTTCTTAGAGAAGTAGTGGCGACTGGGCATCTGGTACTGGGGCACAGCGACGGACATAAGGTCTCGAAAATCCGCTGTGTCCACCAGGCGGAAAGACAGCATTTCGGTAGCCAAGAGCCTACAGAGGGATAAAGTCAACCTCTTAGCTTTGTCGTGGGTCGGAGGAAATGACCTTTTATTTGTCCACATCTGAGGGACAGAGATCTGGCTGCTGTGTGGATACAGTGGTGAGTAGTGTGTCCCTGGAAAAATGCAGGTTTGTAAGAAAAGTGCAGGAGGAGACATGATGTTGCCTTCATCCAAAGTTGGTGCTCTCGATGTCTGAGAGAGCTGTACACCCGCACTTGTTTCCCTTTCCAAACCAACTGATGATCTGCCGAGCAAACTGCCTGTTGTGGTTAAAGAGGTGGAAGGTCTGCGTGGAAGAACAGATGTGCTAGCTGTCCCCACAGTCATAGAAGATGAAGAGCGCGCGGATGCACTGGAAGGGGCACGCGGTGGTTGGCCCGCTATGCTAGGCCGCATTGCAGCACAGTGAGCTTCCCACTGGGACTTATGATAGCTATTCATGTGACGATTCATGGAAGCAGTTGTCAAACTGCTGAGGTTTTTGCCTCTACTTACAGATTCTCGACATATTTTACAGATCACATGATTTGGGCGATCCTTTGCGAGGTCAAAAAAGGACCAGGCTAGGCAAGGCTTAGAAGACATGAGACCTGCTGAGGCAGAGTGGTGGCTGAGGATGCAGTTGTAGATGTGCTACCAGTACTCCTCCTCTGTCCAGGAAGGTGCAAGTTAACTTCATCGTCAGTTGCATCCTCCTCCACCGCCTCTGTTGACCTCGAGTGCCTGACTGTGGGTTGACAGTAGGTGGGATCCAGAAGTTCCTCATCAAGAATTGTGTTTGCACTACCCTCTCCCTCAGACTGAGCCTCTTCCACCCTGACCAAATATTTAAGTTGTCATCACAATCGGGTATCTGTGTCTCATCGTCATCAGTATGATCCACATTGTCTCCACTAACAGGTGTTACAGTTTGTGAATGAGAGTCTACATTATGCTCAGAAACTTGGTCATCAGGGCCTGAATCTGAGTCACAAAGCTTCGGGCATCACTGTAGACTATTTCCTGGTCTGTACTCACTGTAGCTTGGGAGCAGACCTCTGATTCCCAGCCTATAGTGTGACTGAACAGCTCTGCAGACTCAACCATCTCTGTTACACCATACTCTGCAGGGCGGGTGGAGGTTTGATAGCTGGGAGATAGCAAGTGCGATTGTGATGACAACTCAGAGAACTGTTGTTTTTTGGATTTAGAAGTTGAGGTGGAGGAGAGGCCACTTGTTGGAGCACTTGAGATCCATTCAAGCATGTGCTTTTTTTGTGCATCATCTACCTTTGTTCCAGTTGTTTTGTTCCGTAAAAAATGGAGCACATTGGATTGTCCATGGAAAGTAGTAGACATCTTACTTTTGCTGGATGATGGCTTATCTTCAGCAGATGTTAATGTAGCTTTCCCACCTTCCCCACTGACACAAACTTTTTTTCCTCTTACAACACGCCTGTTCCCCTTTCCACCAGCATCTGTCCTTTTGCCATTCATTTTGTTAGCAACAAGATTGGCCACTTAAAATGTGGTAGCAAAAATTGAGAAGTGGTGTAGATTGCAGAGGTGGTCTAGCTTTATTGACAGCTGAAGAAACAACACTGACTATCCCTGACAATGCAACTATGGCCCTACAACTGGCAGCACTCTTTGCTATTAAAATAGCTTTGCAAAAAAGGGCAGCAAGGTACAATGCAGAGGTGCTGGGTCTTGCTTGGCACAAGTGGGACACTAATGGAGTACAGCAGCCACTTTTTGGATGGCACTAACTGGCAGCACTCTTTGCTATTAAAATAGCTTTGCATAAAAGGGCAGCAGGGTACAATGCAGAGGTGGTGGGACTTGCTTGGCACAAGTGGGACACTAATGGAGTACAGCAGCCACTTTTTGAATGGCACTAACTGGCAGCACTCTTTGCTATTAAAATAGCTTTGCAAAAAAGGGCAGCTGGTTACAATGCAGAGGTGGTGGGACTTGCTTGGCACAAGTGGGACACTAATGGAGTACAGCAGCCACTTTTTGGATGGCACTAACTGGCAGCACTCTTTGCTATTAAAATAGCTTTGCAAAAAAGGGCAGCAGGGTACAATGCAGAGCTGCTGGAAAATGCTTAGCACCAGTAGGAAACTAATGGAGTATAGCAGCCACTTTTTTGATGGCACTAACTGGCAGCACTCTTTGCTATTAAAATAGCTTTGCAAAAATGGGCAGGAGGGTACAATGGCCGGATTGTGGGTCAGTGTAGAGGAAAGGAAGCTTCACTTTCTATCCCTCCTAATGATGAAATGCAGCATGGAATTCCCTGAGCTTAGGTACACAGATGCTGTTATCTGAAGCTGTATACAGAGTTTCCATGGACCTGACTGTCACCTATGGCTCTGAGCCCAAGAAAATGAGCCCTGAAAAGGGCTGAAATAAACTTCAGTCCCTATTCTGTAAAGCGCTGTGTGTAAAGCGTACACAGCAGGACCGGCGACAAGAGCTGCGTGAGCGGTGGCTCTCAGCCAGACGCAGAAGGCAGATAATGGCATCAAGAGGGAAAATGGCCGTATTTATAATGCAAGGACATGTGACATTCACAACCTATGACCCATGCCCTTGCTTGTCTGGCAAAAAGTCCACTTACCTGTGTGTGTGTCTGGGATTGGCTGACATGCTGGCCCGCCCCACTACATGCGTGCTTAGGGAGGAAAAAAAAATGGCCATCTGCATTTTCTCAGCAACACAGATCTAAACCCCTTCCCCCCCGCACACTATATGCTGAAATTAGATAATAGTGTGAATCACAGAGTGACTCATACTATTACAGTTGTTAAGAACAAGATTATGAATAGTATGAGTCACTCTGTGAAAAAACAGCTAGTAATTAGCTAGGCTTTTTGCTGATAGAACCGTTCTCGAACGTAACTCGAGCTGCCGAACTTTTAGCAAAAAGCTCGAGTTCTAGTTCGATCTAAAACACTCCCTAAAATGACTCGAACATGAAATTGGCGAACCTCGAACTGCGCTCAACTCTACTTATAATACTCACATAGGGGGCAGTCTGATCAGATAGGTGTCGATGCTCTTCAGTCTGGCGCCTTCTCACTCCGGCCCGGTGCCTCCTCTCTTTGGCGATTGCTGTCCTTCTTCTGAGGCCCATGTGCATGATGCACCCTGCAACATGCACACTAGACGAAATTAAGGTCCTGCACAGGCGCAAGTTGATCTGCCTGCTTAGGGAAGATCAAAGTATTGTAGTGTGCAATGCGCGGGTGGTCTGTTACCTTGCGCCTGTGCATTACAGTACTTTGATATACCCTCAGTAGGGCAGATGAAAGTGCGCCTGTGCAAGACCACAATGTTGGCTTGTGTAGATGACATAGAAGCATTATCCACACTGGGCTGGGAAGAAGGATGCCAAAGATCGCAGCAGAGAGGAGGCGTCAGACCGGAGAAAGGAGGCGCCAGACCGGAGAACAGCAACTCCCATGGGACCAAACCGCCCCCTTAGGTGAGAATTATGAAAGTGTTTTTGCGTTATACAATGTGGCCTGGGCTCTTATATACAGTATTCTGAAATGCTGTATATAAGAGCTCACTTATGGTGGCTGAAGCTTATAGTTTGGTGACAGGTTCCCTTTAAGAGAAAAACTTCAAATAAAGTTTATCAACTATATATAACATGCTGAATGCTATCCCTTCTGATAAAAGAATTAACTTCTATTATCAAATGAGAGGAAAACATGTCCCTCCTCCTCTTTTCATTAAATCAGTGGCACTCTGCCTTAATATGGTCCCAGAAAACTTTCTTATGCATCAATTGTTTAGAATTATTAAAGAAAATATAAATGCATGAGTATCATGCTGCTACAGCACTAGCTCATAGTACCACAGGCTATTCTCCTCTGTGCTGAAAAGGAAGTTATTATTTAGTTACACTTAGTTATGTTTGGTGAAACTGGAAAAACAAATAAAAACACTTATTGGATTAAAAAAAAATAAAGCTTGATTCATCTATATCACCACTATATGGTAACCGTACAGTTAGGTCCAGAAATATTTGGACAGTGACACAATTTTCGCGAGTTGGGCTCTGCATGCCACCACATTGGATTTGAAATGAAACCTCTACAACAGAATTCAAGTGCAGATTGTAACGTTTAATTTGAAGGTTTGAACAAAAATATCTGATAGAAATTGTAGGAATTGTGCACATTTCTTTACAAACACTCCACATTTTAGGAGGTCAAAAGTAATTGGACAAATAAACCAAACCCAAACAAAATATTTTTATTTTCAATATTTTGTTGCGAATCCTTTGGAGGCAATCACTGCCTTAAGTCTGGAACCCATGGACATCACCAAACGCTGGGTTTCCTCCTTCTTAATGCTTTGCCAGGCCTTTACAGCCGCAGCCTTCAGGTCTTGCTTGTTTGTGGGTCTTTCCGTCTTAAGTCTGGATTTGAGCAAGTGAAATGCATGCTCAATTTGGTTAAGATCTGGTGATTGACTTGGCCATTGCAGAATGTTCCACTTTTTTGCACTCATGAACTCCTGGATAGCTTTGGCTGTATGCTTGGGGTCATTGAACATCTGTACTATGAAGCGCCGTCCGATCAACTTTGCGGCATTTGGCTGAATCTGGGCTGAAAGTATATCCCGGTACACTTCAGAATTCATCCGGCTACTCTTGTCTGCTGTTATGTCATCAATAAACACAAGTGACCCAGTGCCATTGAAAGCCATGCATGCCCATGCCATCACATTGTCTCCATCATATTTTACAGAGGATGTGGTGTGCCTTGGATCATGTGCCGTTCCCTTTCTTCTCCAAACTTTTTTCTTCCCATCATTCTGGTACAGGTTGATCTTTGTCTCATCTGTCCATAGAATACTTTTCCAGAACTGAGTGTCTTCATGAGGTGTTTTTCAGCAAATTTAACTCTGGCCTGTCTATTTTTGGAATTGATGAATGGTTTGCATCTAGATGTGAACCCTTTGTATTTACTTTCATGGAGTCTTCTCTTTACTGTTGACTTAGAGACAGATACACCTACTTCACTGAGAGTGTTCTGGACTTCAGTTGATGTTGTGAACGGGTTCTTCTTCACCAAAGAAAGTATGCGGCGATCATCCACCACTGTTGTCATCCATGGACGCCCAGGCCTTTTTGAGTTCCCATGCTCACCAGTCAATTCCTTTTTTCTCAGAATGTACCCGACTGTTGATTTTGCTACTCCAAGCATGTCTGCTATCTCTCTGATGGATTTTTTCTTTTTTTTCAGCCTCAGGATGTTCTGCTTCACCTCAATTGAGAGTTCCTTAGACCGCATGTTGTCTGGTCACAGCAACAGCTTCCAAATGCAAAACCACACACCTGTAATCAACCCCAGACCTTTTAACTACTTCATTGATTACAGGTTAACGAGGGAGACGCCTTCAGAGTTAATTGCATCCCTTAGAGTCCCTTGTCCAATTACTTTTGGTCCCTTGAAAAAGAGGAGGCTATGCATTACAGAGCTATGATTCCTAAACCCTTTCTCCGATTTGGATGTGAAAACTCTCATATTGCAGCTGGGAGTGTGCACTTTCAGCCCTTATTATATATATAATTGTATTTCTGAACATGTTTTTGTAAACAGCTAAAATAACAAAACTTGTGTCACTGTCCAAATATTTCTGGACCTAAATGTACATATCAATTGTGTGCAAAATTATTATGCAATTTGTATTTTTAATTATTAATTTTAATATTGAACAATTAAACCATTTTCTGTTCAATCCAAAAAGTTAATATACCTGAAAATTTAAGAAAGTGAGGTTTTGCCTTTCTTAGGTGAATATCTGTATGCAAAGTTATTGGGCAACTATTAATGTGTAGAGACGAGTGAACGCATGTAAGTTCAGCTTGGCTGGTTCAGCCAGACTTTAGGTCTTTAGATAAAGTTTGGTTTGGGACCCGAACTTGACCTTAACCCCAAAAGAACTTACTATTTTGGTAGTTCAGGTCTCTGCCCACATGAAGCTAGCCATTCTGGGGATGGGTGGGTGGAGTTTTTACATTTTTTTTTTGATTGGTACACACTACATCCAATCATGCTGATGTTACTCCCAGTGCACACCATTCAAACACTGCAAGTTGTTCACACTGGGCTGAAGACTGAGCATACCCGAGAACCGAGCGTATCCAAGCATAGTGATGTTTTTGCCAGGGGTTTTCCTATGTAAAGCACCTGAACTGTTTTTTTTGTGTAAAGTCTGTATTCTGTACGAACACTGAAAATCGGGTTTGCGGGGTGCCTTAATAGAGCCTGGTTCAGAGTGCCCTAGCAGAGCCTGGTACATAGTACCCTAATAGAGCCATGTGCAGGCTGCCCTTACCAAGACAGGTGCACACTGCCCTAACAGAGCCTGATGCATAGTACCCCAATAGTGCAATAAACTGATGGACACTCTCTTCTCTACTGTGCACGTTAAAGAAGTGCAAAGAAAGCGGAGAGCATCTTAAAGGGTATGTCACTGTGGTGCTGGGAGAGGACATGGTGGATCTGTGCCTGCTACATGCCCAAATAAAGGTGACAGGACATTTTGCATAATATTGTAGACCCCAGTACTGCTGCCCAAATGGTGAGGCCAGAACAAGTAGAGAAAGTTTTAGATTGAGTGGCTGTGAGTGCCTCCAGTTCCATTGCCTTATCTTCCACCCAGTCCTCTGCTGAAAGGGCAGAGTTTGCACTTGCAGTCAATGGGCATCTGTCTTCCACCTCACCCCTTTTCTAATCAGCCAAGCAGTCTGAGCCCCATGTCAATCAGCAGTCACTTCTGCTTTCTGAAGACTACACTGGCTGGAGAAGTGTGGGCCATTCACATGTTCCTGCCCGGCCCCTGGAAGAGATTGAATGCACTAATACACAACCACTTGTGTTTGAGGATGAGTATGTGGGAGGGCTAGTGCACATGGTCAGTGGACTACTGCAGCAAATCTCTGATGACAAAACACAGGTGGCAACTAGAGATGAGCGAACTGGCCGTGGTTCGGCTCGAGCTCGGTTCGCCGAACGGAGGTCTCGTTCGAGTTCGGTTCATCGAACGTTCGACGAACCGAACTCGAACCAATAGGCTATAATGGGAGGCAATCACAAACACATAAAAACGCATTATAAATGTACACATACAGTTAATTAACATTGCCATAACACTTACCGGTCCTCGTGATCCCTCCTGCACTCTGTCTCCTGCCGCTATTCCATCCGATGATCGCTGAATCCTCCCGGTGACCGGCACTGCCAGCAGTGATGCAGGTCCTATCGTGACGTCAAAATAGCCATGTGACCAGTCATGTGGCTATTATCTCATTGGCTACAGACTGGTCACATGACTATGACGCGTCATGTAGGACCTGCGAGTGCATCTCTCCGGTACACGGTGCACATTTGTGTATCGCCGTGTACCGGCGACATGCTGTAGCACACGGTCGACTCCCCATTCCGTTAGGGACCGGCTGACACAGCCGGTCATTAACGGAGATCACCGTTGCCATAGCAACGCAGTTAGCGGTGACGTCACCGCTAACCGCGGCTCCGGGAATCACATGATCGGAGCCCTGTTGCTATGGTAACGCGTCTGTCACCACCAGCAGCCAGCAGCACTGATCTCTCACTCCGTGAAGGCTGCACGCTGCTTTCCGTGTAGCCTTCACGGAGTGATTTCTGCACGGGAAGCAGCGTCTTCCCCCATGCAGCACTGATGGATCAGAGCTGCATTTGTTGAACGAGAAAGACAGAAGACCATGGATCGTGGAGGGCTGACAGGGGGTAATAAAGATGGAGTCTCTAATGTGTCTGTGTATTTATTTCTATTAAAGTATTTTTTCTCTGTGTGGTGTCTTTTTTTAACCCTTTATTGGAGATTCTTAATGGCCGGGTCAAACGTGCCTGACATTAAGAATCTCTGGCTTAATACTAGCTAGTAAAACAAAGCCAGTATTAACTCATGATTACCCAACAAGCCACCCGGCTCCAGGGCTGTTGGAAGAGTTGGATACAGCGCCAGATGATGGCGCTTCTATGAGAGCGCCATTTTCTGGGGCGGCTGCGGACTGCAATTCACAGCAGAGGCGCCCAGAAACCTCGGGCTAACCTGTGCTGCGGATTCCAATCCCCAGCTGCCTAGTTGTACCCGGCTGGACACAAAAATGGAGCGAAGCTAACGTCATTTTTTTTAATTATTTCATGAAATAAGTGAAATAATTAAAAAAATGGGCTTCCCTATATTTTTGGTTCCCAGCCGGGTACAAATAGGCAACTGGGGGTTGGAGACAGCCCGTGGCTGCCGGCTGTACCTAGCTAGCATACAAAAATATGGCGAAGCCCACATCATTTTTTTGGTGGGCAAAAAACTTCTGCATACAGTCCTGGATAGAGTATGCTGAGCCTTGTAGTTCTGCAGCTGCCATCTGCTCTTCTCCATACTTTTTCTCCTCTAAAAGCTAGGTGCGTATTATGGGCCAGTGCACCTTATAGTCCAAAAAATACAATAATTTATAAGCCTAGTTATCAATGGAAGAGTGCCATCTTGTGGCACAGCTTTACATTGATCCCTCTGCACCATGCCTGCTTCTAAGCGCATGCTCAGGCACAACAGGTAGAGAGCTAAAGACGTGGCCCATACTTTTACTTTATTTGGAAGAGTTATCCCTGCCTCTCCACATAATTTGAGAGAGATCACTGTTTAGTGATGAGACTGTATTGTATGAGACCACTTAAAAAGAAAAGTTTTCACCACCACTCCACTGCTTCTGTTTCTAAGATGAAGGCAATGAGAAGAGGAGCGAGGAGTGCAGTACAAACCATCCAGTATATTAAAACATAAAATGTATTAGTCTACACTAAAAAGCAAAAATGAGCATTCAATGATACGTTTCTGGCACAGAGGTACCCTTAGTAATAGCATTATGCCAGAAACACATCAGCAAATGCTCATGTTTGCCTTTCAATGTAGACCGATAAAATGGATGTTCCAATATACTGGATAGTTTGTGCTGCACTCCTCCTCTAATTGCTTTTTTCGTTCCTTGCTGCTCTGCACCAGTATGGGAATTATAACCCTCCGGACTCTGGATCCTTGTCTTCATTCCTAAGGCACAGCGTAGTGAGTCCTTTTTTCTCTTATGTGTCCAAGACTGTTGTTAAAAGGCAGTACCTGCCCATCGCATGGTATGCACAAGTATATATCTATTGATTCTTTTCATGAATTATATTTAGAAGGTTTTGGTTTTTTTGGAGGTGTATCATTAAAAATAAAGTCATGATTTTGATGATGGGTAGTCTTTAAAAATGGGTTGCATACTGAAACCCACCAAATTTAGGAAAAGACAGACAGACAGCAGCTGCAGAACTACAAGGCTCAGCATACTCCATCCAGGACTGTATGCAGAAGTTTTTTGCCCCCTGAAAAAATTATGTGGGCTTCGCTATATTTTTGTATGCTAGCCAGGTACAGCAGGCAGGTACGGATGCCCCCAACCCCCAGTTGCCTATTTGTACCCGGCTCGTAACCAAAAATAAAGGGAAGCCCTTTTTTTATTATTTCATGAATTTCATGAAATAATTAGAAAACAAATGACGTAGGCTTCGCCCCATTTTTGTGTCCAGCCAGGTACAACTAGGCAGCTGGGGATTGGAATCCGCAGCACAGGTTGGCCTGAGCTTTCTGGGCCCCACTGCTGCGAATTGCAGTCTGCAACCGCCTCAGAAAATGGCACTTTCATAGAAGCGCCATCTTCTGGTGCTGTATCCAACTCTTCCAGCACCTGTCTGCTATACCTGGCTAGCATACAAAAATATGGCAAAGCTCACGTCCTTTTTTTGTAGTTTTTTGGCAAAAAAAATAAAAAATGCTTCCCTGGATTTTACATTGCCAGTGAAGGTAACACCAAGCAGTGGGGGTTAGCAGCCAGTAGCTGCTTGTTTTACCCTTAGCTAGCAATACAAAAAATGCAGTGGGAGCCCATATATATTTTTTTTAATTATTTATTTAAATAACTAAAAACAGGCTTCCCTGTATTTTGATTGCTGGACATCACAGTGCTGTAAAAATAAATCTTTAAAAAAAATGACGTAGCGCTCCGCGGTATTTTTGATTCTCAGCGCAGATAAATGCAGACAGCTATGGGTTGCCACCCCCATCTGCCTGCCGTTACCTTGGTTGGCAATCAAAATACAGGGAAGCCCATTAATTTTTTCTACTTAAAAAATAGTTAAAAATAAAATGACGTTGGGTCCCCCCATTTTTGATAGCCAGCTAGGGTAAAGCAGACGGCTGTAGCCTGAAAACCACAGCTGGCAGCTTTACCGTGGTTGGGGATCCAATGTGGAGGTCCCCCCAGGCTCTTTTTTTATAATTATTTTATAAATATTAATAATTACACAAAAAAAGTAGGGTCCCCCCCAAATTGGATCACCAGCGAAGGTAAAGCGGACAGCTGTGGTCTGGTATTCTCAGGGTGGGAAGGTCCATAGTTATTGGGCCTTCACAGCCTAAAAAGAGCAGGCCGCAGGCACCCCAGACGTGGCGCATCCACTAGAGGCGCCAATCCTGGCGCTTCACCCCAGCTCATCCCGTGCCCTGGTGCAGTGGCAAACGGGGTAATAAATCGGGTTGATACTAGCTGTAAGGTCACCTGACATCAAGCCCAGAAGTTTGTGATGTCATGGCGTCTATTAGATACCCAACATCATAAACTGTCAGTACTAACAAAAAAAAAATCGACAAAAGAAATTTATTTGAAAAAACAGTCCCCAAAACATTCCCTCTTTCACCAATTTATTGTAAGAAAAAAAATAAAGGGGTCCCACGACGACTCTGGACCGTCTAGAATATGGGGGGAGACACTCAGGGAACGTATCCCCCATTTTCTAGGAGTGCAGACCCTTCATGTGAGGAGTGTGGGTGCAATGAATCTGCACTCACTCTCCCCGGTTTCACAGCAGCAGAGTCCATGTCGTAATGGTTGCTACCAAAGCTGCAATGCCCTGCTCATGAGGTAAGGGCATGCCTAATCAGGAGAACTATTCTACATTTCCAAATATTGGTATTTTCTGATATTATTGCTATTCCACCTACTATATATTGGGGATAGGATCTTGGAGATGGAATACCCCTTTAAGTCCAGTTATCCAGCTGAATGAATACTTAACAACAGAGCTCGCTATTTAGATGTGTTTTCTTGTGGCGTATAACGGACTCTCATGTTTGGTAGTCATTCAGCAGGGCAACTATAAAAGCAAATCCCTCCATTTGGAAATGTAGTATAGCTCTCCTGATCAATTATGTTCTTTACCTCATGAGCAGGGCATTGCAGTAATAATAATAATTTATTCATTTATATAGCGTTATTAATTCCATAGCGCTGTATGTCTTTGGAGTGTGGGAGGAAACCGGAGTACCCGGAGGAAACCCACGCAAACTCCTTGCAGATGGTGTCCTTGGTGAGAATTGAACCCAGGACCTCAGCGCTGCAAGACTGTAGTGCTAATCACTGAGCCACCGTGCCGCCCATTTAGCTTACAGATGCATAACCACCACTCACTGTGTCTGAACACAGGAAGCTGAGCTGACAGCCGCTCTGTGCATGCGGCAGCATCTATTGTGAAGGAGAGGGCCGCGGGGGATCAACGCTGCACAGGTACCGTGGGACACCGGGGAACACCGGTGGGGTTATAGGGGGTGACCTGGCAGGGCCTGGGGAGAAGTTTTCTGTCGCATGTGTCATGGCACATGCGACAGAAATCAGAGGAGTAGGGTGAATGCGGCCGGCGCGCTGCTTGGATTTCTGGGAGGGTCTCAGCTAGCCCTGAAACCCCGGAGATTTTCTGATGCTGGGGGGCGCTATTCACTTATTTCTGCCTGCTGTTTTGCAAATGGCAGATCAGAATAAGGCTACATTAACACGACCGATCCATTTTTGCGGTCTGCAAAAAACAGTCCGGTTTTTTTCACGGGTGCATCCGTGTGGCATCCGTTTCCGTTCCGTAGACGGTCCGTATGTCATCTGTTTGTCATCCGTGTGCCTTCCGTTTTTTTTGTGTACTGCAAAAAACCTGAAGGAGGGTAAATGCATAAATTTACCCAGGATCCATAGCTTCATCCTACATGAGGCGGTCACATGTTCACTCCAGTGCCATTTTCACAGCGTAGAGCGCTCTGGTGATTTTCTTGTGCTTGTGCACTTCATATCAGTCTTTTCTGTCATTATAATGGCAGAAAGACACATAATGTCTCACTCTCCTGCATTTTGTAATTTTGCACCCTTTGGTGCCTTTCATGTGGCACTAAGGGGTGCTTAGCTTTGTATTTAGCCAAAAAAATGAAAAAAAAAATGACGTAGGGTTCCCCCTAGTTTTGTAGCCAGCTAGGGTAAAGCAGACGGCTGAAGCCTGCAGACCACAGCTGGCAACCTCACCTTGGCTGGTAATCCAAAACTGAGGGCACCCCACGCTGTTATTTTAAATTAAATAAATAATTAAAAAAAAAAAACACGTAGGGGTCCCCCCAAAATTGGATCACCAGCCAAGGTAAAGCCGACAGCTGGGGTCTGATATTCTCAGACTAGGGAGGTCCATGGTTATTGGACTCTCCCCAGCCTAAAAATAGCAGGCCGCAGCCGCCCCAGAAGTGGCGCATCCATTAGATGCGCCAATCCTGGGGCTTCGCCCCAGCTCATCCCGCGCCCTGGTGCGGTGGCAAATGGGGTAATATATGGGGTTAATACCAGTTGTGTAATGTCACCTGGCATCAAGCCCTGGGGTTGGTGAGGTCAGGCGTCTATCAGATACCCGACATCACCAACCCAGTCAGTAATAAAAAAAAATAGACGACAAACACATTTTTATTTGAAAAAACACTCCCCAATACATTCCCTCTTTAACCAATTTATTAGAAAGAAAAACAAATCTAGGTCTGGTGTAATCCAAGGGGTTGCCATGACGATCCACACTGTCCCAGTCAATAAAGAGCAGAATGTTCCCCATTAGCTGTGAGAGCAATGCAGTGACCTGAGCTAACATCAATGGGTCAGCCCACGTCACTGCAGGGCATGACAAGTTCTGCTGTCAGCGAGGTACATTACCTGCGCTGACCTCCTGCACACTGACAGCACCTGTCACTGAGTTCAATGACCGCCACCTTCACAGCCAAGTATCGCGAGAGGCCCGTGACGTCACCGCTAGTCAGTCTCGGGTCGGAAGCGAGAGAAGGTGATGTGACAAGCGGCGGCCATGGAGGACAGTGACAGCGCTGAGGTCGGGATGGCGGGACTTCATCACCGCAGGTAAGCCGAGCGGGACCATGTGTGCAGAGTGCAGTGTGTGTGTGTGTGTGTGTGTGTGTACACGTACATGCCGCGTGCAGGAGGGGGCGGAGTGAGCTGAGCGGGGAAGTGTGGGCTTCCTGCATGTAACTAGGATAAACATCGGGTTAATAACCAAAGCGCTTTGCTTGGATACCCGATGTTTATCTTGGTTACCAGCTTCTGGCAGGCTGCCAGCGATGGCTCCTGCACACTGTAGCTGTAAAAAGTCCTGCTTTTTGCTGCTAGAACCATTCTCGAACGTATCTAGAACTATTGAACTTTAGCAAAAAGCTCGAGTTCTAGTTCGATCTAGAACAGCCCCCAAAATCACTCGAACCGCGAACTGGAGAACCGCGAACCGCGAACCGCGCTCAACTCTAGTGGCAACTGCTGTGGATTTCTGCAGTGTGCAGAAAGGCAAGGTAGGCAGGGTTGATGAGTGGGTGGAAGATGATGTGTAGAATGATGAGGTCCTAGACCTGACATGGAGTCAAGGCCATTTGAGTGACTTTCACAGTTTGGGGGAACAGGAGGTGATCACAGTGCCCCAGCTGCACAGCAGAAGAGGAAGCAGGGTGCAAAATCACAGCAGCCAGCTCCTAGCCAGTACATCAGCTGCTGCTGCCCACTGCACCAACAAACTGAGAACACCACAGCCAGCAAGCAACAAAATAAAACTTGTGACCTATTCCATTATTCCTAGCTAAAGTATTCAGGCGTGGCTGCCTGCTTTGAAAAATCATTTTTTCAAAGTAAACACTTTAGGCCCCTGGAACAGTCAGTAAACAGTGTCAGGGAGGTGCCCAAAGGCAAAGGTGCCAGGACTGGCGGTAGAAAGCCTCATGACGGACCGTCAGCTCAATTCCAAAATCCAACTATGCGTTTTTTAACTGCACCAGCTGTAATGTATGCTACTAGAGCTAAAATTTTGATTCTGTGGGGAAACTGTGAAAACAATATAATACTATGATAGTATAATAAAATGCTGGGCACTCTCTCTCTTGGTACAGGCCGTGTAATACTCTGCACTTTTATGCGGTGCAAATAAGGAGAGCATCAAATAGGGGATGTGACTGTGGTGCTCCTGCTGGTGACAGTGGAACTGCTTCAGGGATAAGACATGATCAATCTGTGCCTTCTGTGAGCCCAAATTAAACAACATACTCTATTGCGCACAGGCGACAGGACACTGCATAATTTCGTAGGCCCAAGTACCACTGTACAACTGATGAGGCCAGAAAAAGTAAAGCCACCAAGTCCCTCTAAAGCATGGCCCCAGGTCCAGCAAACAACAAAACAGAACTGGAGTCCTATTCCATTATTATTATTGGCTACCTGTTTTGAACAATACATTTTTCAAGGAAAATGCTTTAGGCTCTCAGGACACTCAGTCAACAGGATTGGAGAAGTGCCCCAAGGCAAAAGGGTTGGGACTGGTAGTAGCAAGCATTTGCTGTGGACCGCCAGCTCGATCCCAAATTTAACTACCAACTTTTTAACTGCAGCAGCTGTAGCATACGCTATTGGAACTGTAATTTTCACTTTGTGGGGCAACTGTGAAACAGGCTCTGTAGGAACACTTTAAATTTTGGCACTGTGAGGGAACTCTGTAAGTGAATTCTTAAAATGTTTGATCTTTTAGGTAACTCTGAAATCAGTATCAGTGAGAGCACTCTTAAAATGTTTATTTAATTAATTTAATTTCTATTTAATCATGATTGCTATGGTGACAGAACCCCTTTAAGTAATTTCTCTACCCCTATTAGTTTGCAGGGGCAATTTTCCTGTTCCTATCCCATTTTGCTTCTGTTTGAAGCTCCCTAGCTCTTACTACGACCATTTTACAGCTATTTTACAGCACAGACGTTCGGGTCCAAATTGACTTCTAATAGGTTCAAGGTCAAGGGTCAAGTTCAAAGACCAAACCAAACTAATAACTAAAGTCTAGCTGAACCTGAACATTCATGGGTCATCCCTATTTAACAACTCAAAATGTGGAAAAACAAATTTGTGGCAAAAAATGATCGATGAGTTTAAACCATTCTTTCAAGTGATCTAATGGATCAGAAAATCTTTGTAGTTAAAATATGCTATTACTAAATTATGCTTTGTGCAAAATTCTATTTTATACATTGTGATTATACAGGCATGATTTACATTTTTTTTCTTAAAGTCATGTATTGCATCACAGTGTTTAAATGTTCTATTATTTTAATACTGTTTTCAGTTCAATTACCAATAGAGGTCTCACTACATTGGTGTTCTATCCCAGAAAAATAATAAATGCTCTGGTTCTTTCTTATTGGAGACCAGAGAATACTAACCCCTGCAAGCTTAAAATGTAACATGAAACAGGCAGCTTTTATGTATACTTTATAATGTTTTTAGCTAGGAAGCTAGAAAACAAATCCAATGGAATATTAATGTAAAAAGCTTCAAAGCAAGAATGTTTGCAGAGGGCTTAAGGGACATATCTCTCTGTTTGAGGCCTGAACCTTTAAACTGATTTTGTAAGTATATGCATATATACATTTGAACAAAATTATTGGGATTCACCTCTTTCATTGAATTTAGGTTTAATATACCTTATACCAGCACCAACAGATCATGTTTTCAGGATTTCCTTAGTATTGCAGGGGAGTTGAAATCATCACCTGAGCAAATGA
The DNA here is from genome assembly GCF_048569485.1 of Anomaloglossus baeobatrachus. NCBI lineage: Eukaryota > Metazoa > Chordata > Amphibia > Anura > Aromobatidae > Anomaloglossus > Anomaloglossus baeobatrachus. Next base: position 378,740,980 of record NC_134354.1, on the reverse strand, counting down.
TTAAATTATTACCTGTGCAATGTTAAGGAAATCCTGAAAACATGACTTGTTGGTGTCTCATGAGGACTGGGGTTGGGGTACACTGCCTTGTACAGTGGTGGTCAGTACTTGGGCCATCACAGATCAGTGGTTTTCAGTGGGGCACAATCTCCAAAGTTACTGGGTAAGTCTCTTTCGTAAAATGTAAGCTCCTATGTTCCTATGATCAGTGGGGTCAACTTTCTCACCTGCAAAGTGTAAGCTTTTAAGGTCAGCGAGGTTAGCGTTTATGGTTAGCAATGTTCTCTCTGTCCTGTATAGTGTAGACTTTTATGATCAAAGTAATTTAGCTCAGGGTTCCCCAACTCCAGTCCTCAAGGCCCACCAACAGAGCATGTTTTCAGGATTTCCTTAGCATTGCACTGCTGTTGGAACCAGCACCAGGGCAGGTAATTACATTAACACCAGTGCAATACTAAGGAAATCCCAAAAACCTGCACTGTTTGTGGGCCTTGAGGACTGGAGTTGGGGACCTCTGATTTAGCTGACTGAAAATTTACAAATTGTTAAAAGTCTAACATAGGGATACAGTACTCTTGAAATTGATAAAATCTTGGGGTGTGATCACAGAAACATCAAAAGTTTTGTCACAAATAGACTACAGATTCACAAAAAAAATGTGGAGAAAAAAAAAAGATGTGCATTAACCCTAGAACGCGCAAGCAATTCAATCTACCATAGAAAACAAATGATCTAGCAGGCCTGCGAGGCCCCAGGTATGCGTTCTAGGGTTAACTACCATGTATTTGAGAAGAATCAAACCAATAACTCCTTATTCTCTAGTGCTGTCATATTTCAGAACATTTACCACACTGGAGTGCCCAGAAGTACAAGGAGTTCAGTGCTCAGAGACATGGTCAAGGTAAGGAAGTCTGAAATCCAACCACCACTGAACAAGGCACAGAAGCTGAAGCAATGGGCCAAAGAATATCTGAAGTCAGATTTTTCAAGGGTTTTATGGACTGATAAGATAAGAGTGACTCTTGATGGACCAGATGGATGGAACCGTGTCTGGATCAGTAATGGGCACAGACATCTACTACCACTCAGATGCCAGAAATGTGGAGGCAGTACTGCTAATGTGGCACCCCTGGGGCTTAGTCGCCACAGGGTACTGCATCTCTTTTAATATGTAGTATTCCTTCCAGGTGAGAGGGGGTTAATCACTGGTGTTACTTTTACTTTCAGTGAGCCAGCCCAACCAGTTACATAGGAAGCCAGACAGTCTGGGGAATTTCTAGTTGCTTGGGCAATCAAAAATTAGTCATCCCAAAGGTTTGTGCTGCTAGAGGAAGTGATCAAATACAAACAGTTTTGAGTTCAGTTCAGTCTGGGAGCAGGAGAGAGCAGACAACCTTAAGAGAGGAAGGATAGCAAGGCTGGTCCTGGGGACAGGAGACTGGTGGACTTTGTCGCAGGACCTGGGGCTACAACACCACACTGAGTCTGCAGGAATGAGACTCAAATAGGGCGAGGTGTGACCAGTGGAGATGGTGAGACAGTGGAGACATGGTAGCTGAGGTCAAGCTTAACTGTTCCCACAGTGTCAGCGCAGTCGGGGTGCAGAGCCCTCGGTTGGGGAAACCTTCATGGACTCTAACAAATCTGCAGGGGATGGGAATTCCATGTTCTATCGCCCACCACCCACTTTTCTGGAGCACAGTGAAATATAGGATCCGGGGTCGGGTTTACAGCCAGGCTCCATGGCAAGGACCTGCGTAACCTGCACACAGGACGGGACACTTAACATGGAAAGTGGGGTCCCCAAGTTGCTTCAAGCCATGGGGATTCACAACAAATTGCAATGAGTAAGGTCTCACACATTTCCACAGACACCGGTAATTGCCTCCGATTCCCCCGGGACCGGCTGGAGTCCATCCATGGCAAAGGAAAGTGGCACCTCCAGGGAGATTTAAGAACTGTGAGTAAAGGGAACTTTGAACCACAGCCCCGATGTTCTCCTTGTCATTGCCGGCGCCCAGTGCTTCGGCGCCATCAGCAGTCCCCATTGCCCAAATCCTTCCTGGGGTTCGCTCCACCTGTGGGGAGCTGGACTATATGGGCTGCATTGACATCAGCCCTTAAGGAGAGCAAAATCTCGCAGTGGTGGCTAATCCCCAGCCGCAGACAACGGCTAGTGCTGCAAAGCATACCCCATTCCCATCCAACACCTATCCTGGAAGAGGAAAAGTCACAGGAAGGGTCTGCGGCGGAGAAGGCCGAGACCCCAGTCACCGCTGCAACCGGTGAAACGCTTCCCAGGGACACTTCATGCTCCTTCAATCCCCCTTTACAACTTGCACCCGCTTGTTTGTCTTTTACATATAGTTGACGGGGCCACGGAGCCGGGTCAGGCCAGTTACAGCAACCTCACAAAACCATTGGTCTGGTGACGAGTAACCCCTGAGGCCCCGTGAGGCGCTACACTATGGGCTAGTAATAGTAAGGATGAGCTTTTTGAATCTTTTCAGGTTGAAGATGGACTCAAAAATCAAGTCCCAAACCTACTGCTAGTTATTAGAAGACACTTTTTTAAGCAGTGTTACAGGAAAAAGTCTGCATCTTTAAAAAACAAAACATGATGTTTTATACAGGACAATGCTCCACACATTAAAGAACTTTTCTGCTTGCCTTTTAAGTTCTGAAAGAGAGTAATAAAATGACTCCTTCCTCGCCTAATGCAAACCCTATTGAGAACTTGTGGGCCCTTCTAAAACATGAGATTTACAGTGAAGGAAACAAGACAATTTCCTCTCTTGGCTGGTAGATGAACCAAACGGGAGATAATTTGCTAGATCTGGTCCTGTCAAATAGACCAGATACAATTTCAGATCTACAGGTCCGGGAGCCTTTGGGCAATAGCGATCATAATATAGTAAGCTTCAACGTAATATTCAATAGAACATTTAAAAATGAAAATGCTAAAACCTGGAATTTTAGGAAAGCTGATTTCAACAATTTAAAGGAAGGGCTTAAATGTGTAGATTGGGATAATGTCATGGCAACTGGGGATACCGAATATAACTGGGGTAAGTGTAAGTATATACTCCTATAGTCCTGTAAAAAACTTATACCCTCTGGTAATAAAATATCCAGGAATAAAAGGAAACCACTATGAATAAATAAGACTGTACAAAGCATAATAAAACAAAAACAAAGGGTGTTTAAAATCTTAAAGGCTGAGAATACAGAAATAGCATTTCAGAAGTATAAAGATATCAATAGGAAATGCAAAAAAGAAATCAAGCAAGCAAAATTAGCTACTGAAACAAAAATCGCCAAGGACATTAAAATAAATCCCAAAATCTTTTATAAATACATTAATGCAAAAAGGAAAACAAAGGATAGTATTGGCCCCTTAAAATATAATAACAAGTTAGTTATAGAGGACAAACAAAAGACTGAGATATTAAACAGGCACTTCTCATCAGCGTTCACCAAGGAGCAGACTGCTCCAGGGATCATTCAACAAGTGAAAAATCAAAGTTCACCACCCGATATAATTAATTTAACACAAGAAGAAGTATGCCTGCGTCTGAGTAAATTAAACATTGACAAATCCCCCGGGCCAGATGGCATTGATCCATGAATATTAAGGGAATTGAGCTCCATAATTGACAGACCGCTATATCTCAATCTTTTAGACTCACTTGTAACAGGGTTGATGCCTCAGGATTGGAGGATTGCTGATGTGGTACCGATATTTAAAAAAAGGAAGAGGGTGAATCCAGGCAACTACCGTCCAGTAAGCCTGACATCAGTAGTATGCAAAGTTTTTGAGGGCATTTTAAGGGATGATATGCAAAAATATATTGCAGAAAATACTATAATAACTGACAGACAGCATGGATTCATGAAAGATAAGTCATGTCTAACCAATCTTTTGGGGTTCTATGAGGGGGTAAGTGCAAATCTGGATATTGGGAATACTGGTGATGTGATTTATTTGCACTTTGCAAAGGCATTTGATACTGTACCACAGAATAGCCTTATACTAAAACTTCTGAAGCAAGGACTAAGGGAAACTATATGCAACTGGGTAAGGAATTGGCTAAAAGATAGGAAACAAAGAGTAGTCATAAATGGTACATTCTCTAAATGGGCTATAGTCAGCAGTGGGGTACCGCAGGGATCTGTGCTAGGACCGATCCTTTTTAATCTCTTTATTAATGACCTTGTGGATGGGATTGATAGTAAAGTGTCAGTCTTTGCTGATGACACCAAACTATTAATTTATTCACCATATGCCCATATAAATTATATTTCCCCACTAAGTGGTCAAGCTTCAAACATTAATACAGTACACTATGGTTTGGTTAAAATCAATTTCCCAAACCAAAAGAAGCTATAGAAATCAATAAATTATTAAAATATTTTTTATTTCAAATATCATTAAAAATATTTATAAATACAATAATAACATTTCCAATGGAGTTCCACTTTATTATAACAAGGGACACGAGGGGTTAAGGCAATAAAAAAAAATATATTAATTACAAATATAAATACATTTTAGTAAAATATTTAATAATATATATACCTTTGTCAGTGATCGATCAGTTCAATAATATATAATTTAGTATGTAAGGAGTTAATATACATATATAAACAGACAATAAATATTTCAGATTAAACTCAATTTAACTGTATGAACTAGTTAATTGAAATAAGTAGATAAAAGTGTCTATAAATAAATAAACAGCACTAGTTATAAAGTGCTTAGTATTAGTACATATATTCACCAAATTAATAGAACATGTGCAGTAAAAATATATAGTTCATACCGTTAAAGAGTTCCCAGAAATAGTCATGCTGAATAGTTCTAAATAACCGCTATACATATATTCTAATAGAACAGCAACTGCGATATCTAGATCACCCAAGATTATAAGCTTATTGCTGATTAAGTGCGATGTGCGAGGTATATGCTGCTCACTGTTACAGGTGACGGACCCAGCCGTAATCACCATACAAATATAGAAGGCATAAAGACCCACACAGTACTCACTTTAACTCCCTCCACGTCCCGTCACCCCAACATATGTTTCGTCTATTCTTCTGCGGGAGGCGTGTGTTTAAGGTGAGAAACTACGGTCTTTTTATAGCGTGTCTCCCAAGAGTCGGGACTGCCAACAGCTGTGTAATGCGGCGCATAGTTCAGGTCACGGCATGAGATGGACAAATGACCACCGATCAGTGGAAGTGAGATGCACGCTGAATTCCATTAGTGTCCCTTGTTGTAATAAAGTGGAACTCCATTGGAAATTTTATTATTGTATGTACAAATATTTTTAATGATATTTGAAATAAAAATTATTTTAATAATTTATTGATTTCTATAGCTTCTTTTGGTTTGGGAAATTGATTTTAACCAAACCATAGTGTACTGACACCAAACTATGTAGGATATTAAAAACTAACCTTGATAGTACAATATTACAAAAAGATCTGGATAAGATGTCAGAATGGGCAGATACTTGGCAAATGAGATTTAATGTTGATAAATGTAAAGTAATGCACCTAGGACGGAGTAATCCTATAGCTGCATATACAATAAATGAAAGAAAACTAGGGACTATAGAACAGGAAAAGGCCTTTGGTATTCTCATTACAAATAAGCTGAGCAGCAGCACTCAATGTCAAGCAGCAGCTGCTAAAGCAAACAAGATTCTAGGGTGTATAAAAAGAGAAATTAGATCCCGGGATCCCAATGTATTGTTACCCCTCTATAAATCACTTGTAAGGCCACATCTGGAATATGGGATCCAGGTTTGGGCTCTGCATTTTAAGAAGGACATACAGAAGTTAGAATCAGTTCAAAGGCAGGTAACTAGACTACTACAAGGAATGGAAGGCCTCACATATGATGAAAGGTTGAAAAAGTTAGATATGTTTAGCTTGGAAAAAAGACGTCTCAGAAGAGATCTCATTTATATGTATAAATATATGTGTGGTCATGGCCGGCTTTACCCATGTGCGAGTTGTGCGGTCGCACATGGCGCCGGCAGGCAGACAGCAGAGGGGTCGCCCAGGGAGCAGCTGTTTACTTTCACTTTGCTGCTCCTCCCCCCTCCTCTGTGCCCTGCGTTTGGTCTCCTCCCGCTCTGCACAGCCTCCAGTAGGGGGCGCCCTCACCTGCTCTCAGCTCTGTGTCCTCTCTCCTGTCTTTACCATAGAGAGGGGGGGGGGGCAGCAGCACTGCCGGAGATGCTGTTAGAAAAGCCACACTGAACTCATGGAGCCCAGGAAGTGACTGTGAGTATAACATGCTGTGTGTCATATCTGTAATGTATTATGTGCTGTCTGTATGTGTGTTATGTAACATGTGTGTGTCCTGTATACTGTGCAATGTCTGTCTGTCTGTGGTCTGTGTATCTGTCTGTCTGTATATTATACGTCTGTCTGCCTATCTTGCTATTATATATCTGTCTATATATCTCAATTATCTATCCTATATCTATTATCTATTTATTATCTATCTATTATCTATCTATCTAATCTATATATCTATTATCTGTCTGCCTATCTCTCTATTATATATCTGTCTATATATATGTATATCTATCTATCTATCTATCTATCTATCTATTTATCTCTATTATCTATCTATCTTTCTATTATCTATCTATCTATCTATCTATCTATCTGTCTGTCTGTCTGTCTGTCTGTCTATCATCTATCCAGCATCGGTCTGGTACACAGAACCCAGTCAATGCCCCAGAAAGCTCTCTAACTGAACATAAAAGGGACCCGCCGGCAGGGGCACCACTGGCATCAAAGATCCGGAGCTCCAACCCAGAACTTCTTGGCCGAAGCCCCGAATCTTCTGCAACCACCGCACTGAACTATGTCGGCGTCACCACGATACAGTTCAATCCTGTGATAGAGCATGGAGCTCCCTGCTCTATCACTGCCAGTCTCCTAAGCCACAGACCACTGCAGGCCTGTGTCTTAGGAGACCGTATATCCACAAGGGCAGAGCATTGACATCATTGCATCGCACTGCCTCCGCAGGCCACCATAGAAGAGAAGATAGAGGCTGCGGTGCTGGGAATCAGGATTAGGTGAGTATAATTTTTTTAATGTCTATATGGGATCTGTGAGGGCTCCTGTTGTATATAAGAGACTATGTGGAGTTCCCTTCTGTGCATCCGAGGCCGTGTGGGGGCTCCTGCTGTGTATAGGAGGCTGTGTGGGGGCTCCTGCTGTGTATAGGAGGCTGTTTGAGGGCTCCTGCTGTGCATAGGAGGTTGTGTGGGGGCTTCTGCTGTGCATAGGAGGCTGTGTGGGGGCTCCTGCTGTGCATAGGAAACTGTGTGGGGGCTCCTGAAGCGATTTGCATATAGTTGTGTGGTCTCTAGAGTTAACTCCTCCTGTGGACCCCAGACACCCCAGTCTGACCCTGCATCCATCTATCTTTTCCATAATATCTATGTATGTGTCATGTATATGGTGTAATTTACGCAGTGGCAAAATGACTGGGCCTGTCGGTGATGGTGGCCATCGCTATTTTCTCGGATACATGGTTGAACACTATTGAGGACTGGATGGCCACTGGCTCTCTGTTTGTCCCTTGCTCTGCAGCTGTGGGCCCTGGATAGGTGTAATGACATCAGGGGGAGCCTGGGACGTGTTGCCAGTGGGCCCAGTAGCTGCGGCCAGTTTGGGTGCAGAGCATGTGTAGGGGGTAATAGATACATATATATATATATATATATATATATGTATATATATATATATATATATATATTTACCAGCTGTGTCTGTGCTTGTGTTTGTATGTATCTCTGTCTCTGTGTATCTCTGTCTCTGTGACTATATCAGTGTCTCTGTCTTTGTGGGTCTCTGTGTGTCTGTCTGTGTGTATCTCTGTCTATGTGTCTGTCTCTGTGTGTCTCTGCCTCTGTGTCTCTGTCTGTGTGCCTCTGTCTATGTCTGTGCCTCCGTCTCTTTCTCTGTGCCTCTGTGTCTCTGTATCAGTCTTTGTGTGTCTATGTCTCTGTGTGTCTCTTTATCAGTCTCTGTGTGTGTCTTTGTGTGTCTCTGTATCAGTCTGTTTGTGTGTCTCTGTATCAGTCTCTGTGTGTCTCTGTGTGTCTGTGTGTGTCTCTGTGTGTTACGGTTGCTGCGAGCACTGGAGACTATGTCCAGATTTCTTGCTACTGCACATGTGCGAGCGCTGGAGACTAAGTCCAGATTTCTTGCTACTGCACATGTGCGAGCGCTGGAGACTAAGTCCAGATTTCTTGCTACTGCACATGTGCGAGCGCTGGAGACTAAGTCCAGATTTCTTGCTACTGCACATGTGAGAGCGCCGGAGACTAAGTCCAATCTTGGAGCCATTGCACATGTGCGGGTGACATCATCGCTGACACGAGGTCACATGTCTCTGACACCTTCTATGCCGATTGGTCGCTGGTCATGTGCTTGTGACGTCTTGCTCGGTGATAGGCCAGCATGACGTCACTCTTGTCGTTCTGGCAGCGGATTGGCTCTGGTGTCCTCCATCTTGGATGAGGCACAGAGTCTATATAAGACCCTGACACACGCCGCATGGTGCTCAGTCCTCTTGGTTCATGCATATGAGTAGACGCTCTGTGCGCGTTCCTCTAGGCATTCCTCTGTCTATGCTAGGTGAGCGCTACCGGCAGGGTAGCGTTCTTATACCTTACAGCTTCGGCTGCTGTCCGTATCCTTACCTCTTAGGGGAGCGGACATAGGCAGGTGCCTGAGGCACATGGTCTGGCTGGGCCTTGTGATTCTACTCGTAGGTGGACGTTGCCGCTAGGGTAACGTTCCTTATACTGCGTCTGGCAGTTGTTCGTATCCTCGCACACTAGGGGAGCGAACAGAGGTAGGAGCTTTGTGCGGCTTACGCTGCTGTTCGTCTCTTTTGCACCACTAGAAGAGCGGACCTAGGCAGGTGCCATATCTAGTGGTTCGTATCCTCGCACACTAGTGGAGCGAACGCAGGTAGGAGCTTTGTGCGGCTTACGCTGCTGTTCGTCTCTTTTGCACCACTAGAAGAGCGGACCTAGGTAGGTGCCATTTCGCACACATTGCCTTTGTCTCTGTGATTATTAACAGAGATCATTCCACACACCCTCCAAGTAAGGGAGGAATTGCTTTACTTACTTATTATATCCTTCTGTGAGTTAACAGAGGTATTGCACTCTGCCATAGTCTGCAGCAAAGTCTTTGCACGGTGGACCCTGACTGTCTGATACTCCTTTCGGTTATTATCAGACAGCCCCCCGTAACATTAGGACTGAGCCAAGGGTCTGGCAGTTATGGCAGAATATCAGCAGTTACACCATTACATACAAGTACTTGAGTCACGGCTCAAGAGTATAGAGGATAAACCTCAGACCATGGTGACATCTGCACATGATCCTCGACTTGCTCTGCCAAACAGATATTCTGGCGATGCCAGATCATGTCGTGGTTTCATTAGTCAGTGTCAGATACACCTAGAGGTCAACTCTTCTCGCTTCTCTACGGAGAGGTCCAGAGTAGGCTTTATCATCTCCTTACTTCAGGACAAAGCCTTAGAATGGGCGACTCCCCTATGGGAGCGCTCTGATGTGGTTACTCTGAGACATCAAGACTTTCTTGATGCTCTTAAGGCGGTATTCATGGGTCCGCAGGTTACCCATGATGCGGCCCTGAGACTGTTAGATCTATCTCAGGGTTCGTTATCCACTAGTTCTTATGCCATTGCTTTTAGAACTCTGGTGGCAGAACTAGATTGGCCAGAGAAGGTGTTGATTCCTATCTTCTGGAGAGGGTTGGCAGGCTATGTCAAGGATGCCCTTGCTACTCGTGAGGTCCCTGCTTCTCTGGAGGACTTGATCACAGTAGCAACGAGGATCGATGTACGCCATAAGGAACGTAGACTCGAGGTCTCTTCCTGACGCCCTAAGCATCGGGCTATTCCAGTTGTTGAGGGTCCACTACCATCTTCCTCAGCATCTGAAACATCTCCCACTCCTATGGAGTTAGGTCATACGTTCTCCAGACTACGCAAGTCTGGTCCTCCTATATGTTACGTATGTCGTCAGGCTGGGCACTATGCCAACAAGTGTCCTAGTCGTCAGGGAAACTCCCTGGCCTAGTAACCATTAGAGGGGGGTTACTAGAGACGTCTTCTGCACCCTCTAAGTGTTGTATCCCAGGTCAGCTCTCGTTATCTGAGAATACATGGCCTATTATGGCTTTTGTGGATTCCGGAGCTGACGGGATTTTTGTGTCCTCAGGATTTGTAAAGGGACACAATATTCCCTCTATCATGTTAGAGGCGCCTATTCCTGTCCGTGTTGTTAATGGAACTATGTTGTCTGACTCCATTACATTGAGGACAGTTCCCTTGCGCCTTTCCCTGTCTCAGGGTCACATAGAGGAGATTTCTTTTCTTGTTTTGCCTGAGGGTATAGACGACGTCCTTCTGGGTCTTCCATGGCTTCGGACTCATGCTCCTCACATTGACTGGGAGTCTGACAGCATTATTAGTTGGGGTTCGAAATGTCAGTCCCGATGTCTTCCCTTACCACCTAAGGTCGTTGCGGTTGCATCAACTGATCTCTCTCCCATACCTACACCCTATTTGGATTTCGCTGACGTGTTCTCCAAACAGGGTGCTGAGGTTCTTCCACCCCATAGACCATATGACTGTGCCATAGACCTTATCCCAGGTTCGGTTCCACCTAAAGGCAGGGTTTACCCCCTGTCGATACCTGAGTCGGAGGCCATGTCGACCTATATAAGAGAGAGCTTAGAGAAGGGGTTCATTCGTAAATCTGTCTCTCCCGTGGGAGCTGGGTTTTTCTTTGTTCGGAAGAAAGAGGGTGATTTGCGTCCCTGCATAGATTACAGGGGTCTCAACGCAATCACAATAAAGAACAAATACCCATTACCTTTAATATCGGAGCTCTTTGACAGACTGAGAGGAGCTCAAGTTTTTACGAAGTTGGATCTGCGGGGTGCGTATAACTTGGTACGAATTCGAAAGGGTGACGAATGGAAGACCGCTTTTAACACCCGAGACGGTCACTATGAATACCTCGTCATGCCTTTTGGGTTATGTAATGCACCCGCAGTATTTCAGGACTTCGTAAACGATGTGTTCAGGGATTTACTGTTATCCTCAGTAGTGGTGTATCTGGACGACATCCTGATTTTTTCTCCTGATCTGGAGACTCATCGTCAGGATGTCGTTCGTGTCCTTTCCCGTTTAAGGGAGCACTCCTTGTTTGCTAAACTCGAGAAATGTGTATTCGAGCAGTCCTCATTGCCTTTTTTGGGTTACATTATCTCACAAGAGGGTCTGGCTATGGATCCTGCGAAGCTCTCTGCTGTCCTGCAATGGTCCGAACCTCATTCCTTGAAGGCGGTGCAACGCTTCTTAGGATTCATAAATTATTACAGGCAGTTCATACCCCATTTTTCTACTTTGGTGGCCTCTTTGGTGGCCTTGACTAAGAAAGGTGCTAATCCCAAAGCCTGGTCTACTGAGACATCTCAGGCTTTTGAGGCAGTAAAAAGACACTTTTCAACTGCTCCCGTTCTTCAAAGACCCGATGAGAGTAAGCCCTTCCTCTTAGAGGTTGATGCCTCTTCAGTGGGTGCTGGTGCGGTCTTGTATCAAAAGAACGGTGCAGGTAGAAAAAGGCCGTGTTTCTTCTTTGCTAAAACCTTTTCACCGGCAGAGAGAAACTATACCATTGGGGATAGGGAACTGCTCGCCTTGAGATTAGCCTTGGAGGAGTGGCGTCACTTGCTGGAAGGAGCGAAACATCCTTTCCAGGTCTATACAGACCATAAGAATCTGACGTACTTACAAACCGCTCAGCGTCTGAATCCTCGCCAAGCCCGCTGGTCCTTGTTTTTCTCCCGCTTTCACTTCTCCATCAACTATTTGTCTGGGAGTAAGAATAACAAGGCAGACGCCCTGTCTCGCTCTATGCTTTCTACCCAGGAAGAGATTGACGAACCTCGTCTTATCCTTCCCTCCAGGGTTTTTCATACGCTCTCCCCTGTGACGTTAGACCAAATCCCACCGGGCAAGACCTTTGTTCCGCCTGATCGACAGAATGATATACTGTCATGGGCCCACACCTCAAAGGTGGGTGGGCATTTTGGTATTAGGCGGACACGAGAGTTACTGGAGAGGTGGTATTGGTGGCCACACTTAGCCAGCCACGTCAAGAGATATGTCGGTTCCTGCTACTCGTGTGCTCGCAACCGTCCATTACGGCAGAGACCGGCTGGGCTCTTGCATCCTTTACCAGTGCCAGATAGACCATGGGAGGTGGTAGGCATGGACTTTGTGGGTGATCTTCCATGTTCACAGGGACATAGATTTGTGTGGGTCATTACGGACCATTTCTCCCGGATAGTTCATCTCGTACCGTTATCGAGAATCCCATCTTCCAGGGTACTAGCCAAACTATTCCTCAAGCATGTCTTTAGGCTTCACGGGATGCCAGATCGTATCATTTGTGATAGAGGCCCGCAATTTACTTCCCGTTTCTGGCGAGATCTTTGTAGCCTTCTGCAAATTGAGTTGAATCTCTCTTCAGCATACCATCCGGAGACTAATGGTTTGGTTGAACGTACCAATCAATCTATGATTATATACCTTCGACACTTTGTTGCTGAGAACCACGATAACTGGTCCTCCCTCCTACCCTGGGCAGAATTTGCCCTTAACAATTCGCTGGCTGAGGCCACTGGGCAGACACCGTTCGTACTCAATAATGGGCAACACCCTAGGGTACCGGTACCGTTTCCCGCTGCTGCACCTCCTCCTCTTGTGGCCGACTGGGCAACTAATGCCAGAGAGGTTTGGGATCGGACTCAAGAGTCAATCCAAGCAGCTAAGGACCGTATGAAGACGGTGTCCGATCGGTTTCGTCGCCCGGCTCCTGTCTTTTCTCCAGGGGACTTTGTGTGGCTCTCTGCAAAACACGTGAGACTTAGAGTGAGCTCTGTCAAATATGCTCCTCGCTTCCTGGGTCCTTATGAGGTTCTTCGACAGGTAAATCCTGTAGTCTATCAATTGAAGTTACCTGTCCATCTTAGGATTCATGACAAATTCCATGTCTCACTGCTAAAGCCGGCTATTTTACCTCACGCTCGTGAAGTGCACTCTCCTGCCTCTGATTCCTCTCGCTCTAGCTATGAGGTACGAGCCATAGTTGGTTCTAAGATGGTTAGAGGGCGCAGGTTCTTCTTGATAGATTGGGAGGGCTATGGCACGGAACATCGCTCTTGGGAGCCTGAGGAGGCTGTCCATGCTCCCGACTTAGTTGCCGATTACCTGCGTCGCCGGGAGGGGGGCCCTTGAGGGGGAGGTACTGTTACGGTTGCTGCGAGCACTGGAGACTATGTCCAGATTTCTTGCTACTGCACATGTGCGAGCGCTGGAAACTAAGTCCAGATTTCTTGCTACTGCACATGTGCGAGCGCTGGAGACTAAGTCCAGATTTCTTGCTACTGCACATGTGCGAGCGCTGGAGACTAAGTCCAGATTTCTTGCTACTGCACATGTGCGAGCGCCGGAGACTAAGTCCAATCTTGGAGCCATTGCACATGTGCGGGTGACATCATCGCTGACACGAGGTCACATGTCTCTGACACCTTCTATGCCGATTGGTCGCTGGTCATGTGCTTGTGACGTCTTGCTCGGTGATAGGCCAGCATGACGTCACTCCTGTCGTTCTGGCAGCGGATTGGCTCTGGTGTCCTCCATCTTGGATGAGGCACAGAGTCTATATAAGACCCTGACACACGCCGCATGGTGCTCAGTCCTCTTGGTTCATGCATATGAGTAGACGCTCTGTGCGCGTTCCTCTAGGCATTCCTCTGTCTATGCTAGGTGAGCGCTACCGGCAGGGTAGCGTTCTTATACCTTACAGCTTCGGCTGCTGTCCGTATCCTTACCTCTTAGGGGAGCGGACATAGGCAGGTGCCTGAGGCACATGGTCTGGCTGGGCCTTGTGATTCTACTCGTAGGTGGACGTTGCCGCTAGGGTAACGTTCCTTATACTGCGTCTGGCAGTTGTTCGTATCCTCGCACACTAGGGGAGCGAACAGAGGTAGGAGCTTTGTGCGGCTTACGCTGCTGTTCGTCTCTTTTGCACCACTAGAAGAGCGGACCTAGGCAGGTGCCATATCTAGTGGTTCGTATCCTCGCACACTAGTGGAGCGAACGCAGGTAGGAGCTTTGTGCGGCTTACGCTGCTGTTCGTCTCTTTTGCACCACTAGAAGAGCGGACCTAGGTAGGTGCCATTTCGCACACATTGCCTTTGTCTCTGTGATTATTAACAGAGATCATTCCACACACCCTCCAAGTAAGGGAGGAATTGCTTTACTTACTTATTATATCCTTCTGTGAGTTAACAGAGGTATTGCACTCTGCCATAGTCTGCAGCAAAGTCTTTGCACGGTGGACCCTGACTGTCTGATACTCCTTTCGGTTATTATCAGACAGCCCCCCGTAACACTGTGTCTCTCTCTCTTTGTCTCTGTGTGTCTCTTCTCTGTCTCTATATCAGTCTCTGTGATTCTATGTCTGTGTCTATGTCTGTGTGTGTCTGTTTCTGTGTGTCTCTGTCAGTCTGTGTCTCTGTCCCTGTGTGTGTCTCTGTCCCTTTGTGTGTCTCTGCATCAGTCTCTGTGTGTGTCTGTCTGTGTGTATCTCTGTCTATGTGTCTGCCTCTGTGTCTCTGTCTGTGCGTCTCTGTATGTCTGTTTCTGTGTGTCCCCGTGTCTCTGTCTGTCTGTGTCTCTGTCTCTTTCTCTGTGCCTTTGTGTCTCTGTCTGTATCAGTCTTTGTGTTTCCATGTCTCTGTGTGTCTCTTTATCAGTCTCTGTGTGTGTCTTTGTGTGTCTCTGTATCAGTCTCTGTTTGTGTGTCTGTATCAGTCTCTGTCTCTGTGTGTCTGTGTGTGTCTTTGTGTCTCTCTCTTTGTCTCTGTCTGTCTCTTCTCTGTCTCTATATCAGTCTCTGTGATTCTATGTCTGTGTCTATGTCTCTGTGTGTCTGTTTCTGTGTGTCTCTGTCAGTCTGTGTCTCTGTCCGTGTGTGTATCTGTCCCTGTGTGTGTCTCTGTCCCTGTGTGTGTCTCTGCATCAGTCTCTGTGTGTGTCTCTCTCTGTGTCTCTGTTTCTGTGTCTGTCTCTGGGTTTCTGTGTGACTCTGTCTCTGTATCAGACTCTGTGTCCCTGTGTGTGTCTCTGTATCAGTCTGTGTGTCTCTGTCTCTGTGTGTCTGTCTCTGTGTGTGTCTGTGTTCGTCTCTATTGACATCATATTATCTGACACATTACCTGTCTTAAACTAAGAATGTCCTTTGTTGCCTATAGCAACCAATTACAGCTCCTACTAATGACCTGTAGTTCCCAGCGCCATTGATTTTAGTGTAAACAGGTTTTTGCGGCGAATAACTGTAAAGTGCGGGGTTAAAATTTCTCATCAAAACATAGTCTATGACGTTCCCTGAGTCACATGGGGTGTCTAAGCAAAATTTCGTGATTGTAAATGTGATGGTGCGGATTCCTTTATTGGACGGACACACACACACTCAGCTTTACATATTAGATTATACACCCTACATAGGCCTTGTACCTGTCACATACAGTGTGCAATGTAATTCTGAATATTGACCTGTCATACCCTAAAGGTGTGTAATATGCGCTCTGTTATGATTTCACTTGCTGATTCGAGTAGTTGTCACCTGATCACTCACATGCGATTTGCAATGTGTGGTCATCTGCAGAATGATGTCTCCTCCTTTTTCTCTCAAATTGAAAATTATAACAATGAGAGAAGCAGGAGGAGACATCATTCAGCAGATGACCCCGAGTCTGCAAATCACTTGTGAGTGATTTAATTGGCAAATTAAATCCTAACAGTGTATATTACACATTTTGGGGGTTGACCAGTCAATGTGCAGCAGAGCAGGGAGAAGCCATTGGACACCGGCCTCCTAGGCTCCTCATCCTGACTGCATTGTCCTCGGCAGAGATAAAATGTGTTTTATCTGAAATGTGGAAGCATCAGAGTAAAATATACACGACTGCAATAATGGAGCCGGTGTCTGATTCCTTCCACTCGGGGGTCGTGCAGGAGGGATCAGCTGTCAGATTCCTTACCTTGTAGCAAAAAACCATTGCAGTCTCATATGTTACATGGCCTCACTGCCGTCTGCACATCACATGGAATGGTTTAGGGGATGTTCAGACGGGGGCATCTTTTTTTTACCACAAATAAGCAGTGTTTTTGTCCCAAGAATGCACCAAAAACGCACCGCGGCAAAAACGCAATGTATTTTTGACACATTTTTACCACGTTTTGCCCAATGCGGTTTTTAAGTGTAATCTATTGACTGGAAGGGTTCAAAAACGAAAACACAAAAAGAACTGACATGCTGCATCTTCAAAAACGCAGCCAAGATGCAGCCAACAAAAGATGCCCAGTGTGGACAGCAAAAGAGAAATCACATAGACTTTGCTGGGAGGAGGAAATGCATGCATTTGGTGCATCTTTGGGACCTCAAAAATGCTACAAAAGATGTCCTGTGTGAACTTAGCCTTAAGGCTGCTTTACACCAGAGAATCTATCGTGCGATAGATCGTCGGGGTCACGGTTTTTGTGACGCACATCCGGCATCGCTGGCGATGCCGGCCTGTGTGACACCTCCTAGCGATGCAGTATCGCTCACAAATCGTGAGTCGTGTACTGCTCGCTAGGTTCCATAATATCGTTTAATTTAGTAGTTCATCGTTTCCGGGGTAGCACACGCCGCTCCGTGTGACACCCCGGGAACGATGAACAGCAGCTCACCTGCGTCACGCGGCCACAGCCGGCTATGTGAAGGAAGGAGGTGGGTGGGATATTTACGTCCCGCTCATCTCCGCCCCTCCGCTTCCATTGGCAGGTGGCCGTGTGACGTTGCTGTGACACCAAACGTCCCTCCCACTCCAGGAAGTGGACGTTCGCCGCCCACAGCGGCCCACAGCGACTTTGTGCGACACGGGCAGCGATTTGCCAGTGACGCAAAAAGGACGGGGGTGGGTACGATCGATTGTGAAATTGCACAATCGGTCGTACCGTGTAAAGCAGCCTTTAGTGTTGTTATGAACGCCATTCTATCAATGTAATGCATTGTCAGCAGCTGAGGTGTATTATGGGGTTCTGCAGCAGCTGAGTTGTGTATGATGAGGTCCTGCAGCAGCTGAGGTGTGTATTATGGGGTTCTGCAACACCTGAGGTGTGTATTATGGGGTTCTGCAACACCTGAGGTGTGTATTATGAGGTCCTGCAGCAGCTGAGGTGTGTATTATGGGGTTCTGCAACACCTGAGGTGTGTATTATGGGGTTCTGCAACAGTTGAAATGTGTATTATGGGGTTCTGCAGCAGCTGAGGTGTGTATTATGGGGTTCTGCAGCAGCTGAGGTGTGTATTATGGGGTTCTGCAGCAGCTGAGGTGTGTATTATGTGGTTCTGTAGCAGCTGAGGTGTGTATTATGGGGTTCTGCAGCAGCTGAGGTGTGTATGGGGTTCTTCAGCAGCTGAGGTGTGTATTATGGGGTTCTGCAACAGCTGAGTTGTATATTATGGGGTTCTACAGCAGCTGAGGTGTGTATTATGGGGTTCTGCAGCAGCTGGGTGTATATTATGGGGTTCTTCAGCAGCTGAGGTGTGTATTATGGGGTTCTGCAGCAGCTGAGGTGTGTATTATGGGGTTCTGCAGCAGCTGAGGTGTGTATTATGGGGTTCTGCAGCAGCTGAGGTGTGTATTATGGGGTTCTGCAGCAGCTGAGGTGTGTATTATGGGGTTCTTCAGCAGCTCAGGTGTGTATTATGGGGTTCTGCAGCAGCTGAGGTGTGTATTATGGGGTTCTGCAGCAGCTGAGGTGTGTCTTATGGGGTTCTGAAGCAACTGAGGTGAATTATGAGATTTTGCAGCACCTGAGATGTGTACAATGAGGTTCTATAGCATCTGAGGTGTGTATTTTGAGGTTCTGCAGCAGCTGAGGTGTGCCTTATAAAGTTCTAGAGAATATTACATTATTCGGTGTGGATTTATCTTACAAATTTTCCAACAAAATTATTTGCAGCTTTGCCAAATGGGGTAAGCCCAGACTGGTTAATAAAGGGATTACAGTATATATGCCATAGTTCTTCCATACGCCGTGCCCCTCCCTCATGGTGTGTATGTGGTGCTGCACCTCAGTCTGTTCAGGTCAGTGGAGCTGAGAGGCAGCAACACATACACAGCGCCCCCCGTCCTTATGGTGTGTATGTGGTACTGCAGCTCAGTCTGTTCAGGTCATTTTAGCTGAGAGGCAGCGACACATATAACCTGAGGACTCTTTATTATGTAGAAAGCAGAGATTTTTTTCTAATTTCGTACATTCCCCTTTAACATCTGTATTTTGGACTTTTTGGTCCGGCGTACACACAGCATGGGCCGCCGGCTCCATGGTGCCTTGTCTGGTATCATCTGGTACATTTATCCTCAGGATTTGTATAGTAGATGCTGATACCACCAATGGGACCACAACCTGCGTCGCTCTAAGGCTAAATTCACACACTTCGTTTTTTTGACGCTGCGTTTTTGGCCGCTAAAAACGCACAAAAACGCACCCGCGTCGAAAAAACGGGTAATAAACGCATGCGTTTTTACCGCGATTTGGTGCGTTTTTGGCTGCGTTTTGCTGCGATTTTGATCTCTGCATTTTGCTGCGTTTTTCCAATGCATTGCATGGGGGGAAAACGCAGAAAAACGCAGGAAAGAATTGACATGTCCATTTTGTTTTCAAGCTCAAAAACGCAGCTTAAAAAAAAAGTTGTGTGCGGACAGCAAAAATGAAAACTCATAGACTTTGCACACGATAGTCCCCGCCCCCGTCGCAGGTACGATATCGTGTGATAGCTGGCGTAGCGAAAATTATCGCTACGCCAGCTTCACATGCACTCACCTGCCCTGCGACCATCACTCTGGCCGGCGACCCGCCTCCTTCCTAAGGGGGCGGGTCATGCGGCGTCATAGCGACGTCACACGGCAGGCGGCCAATAGCGGCGGAGGGGCGGAGATGAGCAGGATGTAAACATCCCGCCCACCTCCGTCCTTCTGCATAGCCGCCGGCGGCAGGTAAGGAGATGTTCGTCGCTCCTGCGGCTTCATACACAGCGATGTGTGCTGCCGCAGGAACGAGGAACAACATCGTACCTGTCGCGGCACCGGCATTATGGAAATGTCGGTGAATGCAACGATGATACGATAACGACGTTTTTGCGCTCGTTCATCGTATCATTTAGCATTTACACAGTACAATGTCGAAAATGACGCCGGATGTGCGTCACTTTCGATTTGACCCCACCGACATCGCACGTGCGATGTCGCAACATGCAAAGCCGCCCTTAGTGTATAGGAATTTATACCATCTCTCCACAAAGAGCAGCAGCGCCTCATTCTCCAGATACATGTGCGCCCCATTGGGGGGATCCATATGTACCATCCATAATGTAATATCCAAGTGTGACGCCCTGGGCAAGCCAGGGGTCACAGGTCACAACACCACACGCACCCCACATTCCCTGCAGGTACATCAAGCTAACCCAAAATCCTTGTTGCCTTCCTCCAGGGGCTGATGTCCACACCAGGGGGTGGGCCAGGTGGTTGGCTCTGCCGACCGAGGAGTTCACAGCCCTGGAGGCGGGAAGAACCAAGCAGTTGAGCTCAGGCAGAGTTGAGTGAGGGAAGTGAAAGTAGAAGGAAGTGGTAGAGGAGCTTAGGAGAGAAGCTGAAGTAAAGTGAAAAGAAACAGTTTTGTAAAGCCTGAAGTTGTTCCGGGTGTGTGCCCTGGACAGTGACAGCAAGGTCAGCACACGGCGGTGATAGTCTGCAGGGGGACTGCTCGGAGGTTGCTGGAAGGACCGCAGACGGGTGGTGACCCGGCGGTACCGGAGCAGTATACGAAGAACAGTCAGCACCAGGGCAGGGGCCTTTCGGATCCCGGCAAGGCTAGGAGTCGCCATAATTTGCCAAATCCGTCAGTGAAGGGGACGTCTGTCTCCTAACAACCAAGTCCCGATTGAAGGCAACAGCCCGACCGTGAAGGGGAGACACCGCCACCGCCAGGGCACCAGTTTCCCAGGGCCAGCGCCTGCGGGCAAGAGCAGACCTCCTTCGGCTCAGCTTGAAGCCGAGGAGTGGGTAACCGGTGGGGACCCATCGCTACCAAAGAGACTTTCATAGGTGCAGGGAAGAGACCGTCACCGCTAACTGCAGGGAAAATCAGCACCGTGAACCGTCCGAGGGACCTGTCCAACCAGCCGTTTGTTTACCGAGAACTGTGTTGTGTTTACTGGTGAGTGAGTACCTCCGTGCCGTGCGGCACAGCGCTGTCCCTGCGCCCCTGCACCTCCACAGGCCCCAGACCCGCCTGTCCACCATCCCAATCCCATCACCGGGCCCCGGGAGCACCACAACCCCTACCCACGGAGGGCACATCAACAGCTGGCTGCTCCATACCATCACTCCCGGGCTCCCCATACAGAGCAGCGGTGGTGTTAACAAATCACCACAACCGTGGGTGGCGTCACGGACAATAAACTATCCCAAAACACCAATTCCCCTTTTCACTCACGGGCGAGGAACGCCGCTCAAGTCCCCGGGATCCGGCCCATCGCTCGAGCCACCGAGCAGCGTCAGGCCGCAGCAGCCGTGGCAGACGGACCCGAGCAGTGGGAGAGCGCGGCGTCCCCTCCTCCGCCCGCGACAACTTGGCATCACGAACAGGATCTTACCGCTCTGCCATTGGGTAGAGGTGCACCTTGTGACCGCCGGAGGTATCCGGCTGAAAAATTTCAGAAGTCGCCATCTTTGGCGCGAAAAGTTCCCGCTCGAGCGTCTTCTCGAGTAGCAGAGGCGCGAAGGCCAAAACCCCGCCCCAATAGAGGAGGGGCCGGAAAGAAGCTAAAGGGGACGCGATGGCGGCTGGCTGCATGTGAACGCAGCTATAAAGGCAGGGACGCCAGGACACTGCGGACATCTTCCTGGGAGAAGCCGCCAGCAGCATGTGGATGCCGTCCCACAACACCGTAGCCCCCGTGCCTGGAACCGCGGCGTGGGTGGAGATCCGGACCGCGCAACCCTACCAAAGGCTGCAGGTCAAGATGCAGCTCCTCATGGAGGAGTGGGAGACCGACATGGCGGACGTTATAGCAACCGTGAGGAGACGCGAGGAGGAAGCGGAGGAAGGGAGGGTGAGTGACCCACGCCCCGATGCCCTTGAAGGGCCGGTCATCGCGGCTGCGGGACCCGGTCCAAGCCCTCTCCCCCCGCTGCCTCCCTCGCCACCCATCTCGGAAGCCGTGACCTCGCCATTAGGCCCGCTACCACCGCAACCGGTAGCGATACCCAGCATGCCCGCCCAGGCGGGCCGACCTGTAGCCGGAGCCCGTAGTCGACCGGAGGTGTTGCCCTGGAAGGCTCCGAAAACCGAACCGTAGGCGTCTTCCGAGAAAGTCCCCGAGCCGGAGCCGATGACCCGCTCCGTGCCGAAGGCCCAACTGCGGAAAGCCCCTGTGCCCATCCCCCACACCTCGGCTGAGGTTGCGCCGGGTTGCCGATGCAAGGCAGCGTCTAAGGCCACGTCACCGCGGGACCTGTCGCCCAGAGTACCAGCAGTGGACAATGTCAAAAAGGTCTTGCGGGGCCCGACCCGTGTGCCGGAGCTCGCAGCAGCGCCGTACTGGGACAGGGAGCCGGTACCGTTGGGCCTGGAGATCGGTGAGAGGGAGAGGAAGAAAGCGGAGCTGGTGGCCCGTGCAATCAGAGAAAAAGAGAGCCTCCGTCAGGCAACGTTCCGTGTCCGGGGCCCGCTGTACGAAGGGCAGGTGAGGTGGTTTGATGTCTGCCGGGGCTATGGGTTTATATATGAACCGGGCCTGGAGGCCGAAGTGTTTATAGCCCAGCGGGATGTGAATGCCCACCTGCCTGAGGAGCATCCCGGTCGTAATTTGATGCCGGGCGACATCGTGCAGTACACCCGGCACTGTGGGGAGAGGGGGTGGTTCGCGCTGGACGCTAAGCTAAGGGGCAGCCAGGAGTCCCGTGTGAGCGCCGCGCCCCCTCCCTCAGGTGATGCCAAAGAGTATGAGTAATGGCAGCGGAGCACCGTTGCACAGTCCCCGTTGGGACCACCAGTGTGTTTGTTTGAAAGTTTGATGAAAAATGAGAAATTGATTACCGAAGTTCACCTGATTCACATGTGATTTGGAAACCGGCCGTTGCTGGCACCGTTGTCCCCGTGGGGACCGTTTGAAAAGTTTGAATGAGGAACTGCTCATGGACAAGCCCGTGAACTTGCAGGGCAACCACAAACGTTAAGTGGCTTGTAAATATAAAATATGTTGTGCAGCTACCGTAACTGCCTCCGGAGAGGCAGGTTGGAGGGAGGACCCGCAGTGGAGCAGGCTGGGGCCCAGCCACCACAGGGACCGGTGGCTACCCTCTGGAGGGGAAGGACAGATCCCGCTCAGGTAACTTGTGCTGGACTGGGGTCAAGGGGTGCTGCCTGGGTTTTAGGGGCAGCATCAGGGCCAGGTTACTTGGGTGGGAGAGAGCGGCAGCCGCAACCGTTTAATGTTACCGTTTTTCTATTTTCACAGAAAACAAAAAGGAAAATAAAACCGGTGTTGGATGGGCAGCCCGAGGACGGTCTGCGTTTTGCTTAGGGGGAATGTGACGCCCTCGGCAAGCCAGGGGTCACAGGTCACAACACCACACGCACCCCACATTCCCTGCAGGTACATCAAGCTAACCCAAAATCCTTGTTGCCTTCCTCCAGAGGTTGATGTCCACACCAGGGGGTGTGCCAGGCGGTTGGCTCCGCCCACCGAGGAGTTCACAGCCCTGGAGGCGGGAAGAACCAAGCAGTTGAGCTCAGGCAGAGTTGAGTGAGGGAAGTGAAAGTAGAAGGAAGTGGTAGAGGAGCTTAGGAGAGAAGCTGAAGTAAAGTGAAAAGAAACAGTTTTGTAAAGCCTGAAGTTGGTCCGGGTGTGTGCCCCGGACAGTGACAGCAAGGTCAGCAGACGGCGGTGATAGTCTGCAGGGGGACTGCTCGGAGGTTGCTGGAAGGACCGCGGACGGGTGGTGACCCGGCGGTACCGGAGCAGTATACGAAGAACAGTCAGCACCAGGGCAGGGGCCTTTCGGATCCCGGCAAGGCTAGGAGTCGCCATAATTTGCCAAATCCGTCAGTGAAGGGGACGTCTGTCTCCTAACAACCAAGTCCCGATTGAAGGCAATAGCCCGACCGTGAAGGGGAGACACCGTCACCGCCAGGGCACCAGTTTCCCAGGGCCAGCGCCTGCGGGCAAGAGTAGAGCTCCTTCGGCCCAGCTTGAAGCCGAGGAGTGGGTAACCGGTGGGGACCCATCGCTACCAAAGAGACTTTCATAGGTGCAGGGAAGAGACCGTCACCACTAACTGCAGGGAACATCAGCACCGTGAACCGTCCGAGGGACCCGTCCAACCAGCCGTTTGTTTACCGAGAACTGTGTCGTGTTTACTGGTGAGTGAGTACCTCCGTGCCGTGCAGCACAGCGCTGTCCCTGCGCCCCTGCACCTCCACAGGCCCCAGACCCGCCTGTCCACCATCCCAATCCCATCACCGGGCCCCGGGAGCACCACAACCCCTACCCACGGAGGGCACATCAACAACTGGCTGCTCCATACCATCACTCCCGGGCTCCCCATACAGAGCAGCGGTGGTGTTAACAAATCACCACAACCGTGGGTGGCGTCACGGACAATAAACTATTCCAAAACACCAATTCCCCTTTTCACTCACGGGCGAGGAGCGCCGCTCGAGTCCCCGGGATCCGGCCCATCGCTCGAGCCACCGAGCAGCGTCAGGCCGCAGCAGCCGTGGCAGACGGACCCGAGCAGTGGGAGAGCGCAACGTCCCCTCCTCCGCCCGCGACAACTTGGCATCACGAACAGGATCTTACCGCTCTGCCATTGGGTAGAGGTGCGCCTTGTGACCGCCGGAGGTATCCGGCTGAAAAATTTCAGAAGTCGCCATCTTTGGCGCGAAAAGTTCCCGCTCGAGCGTCTTCTCGAGTAGCAGAGGCGCGAAGGCCAAAACCCCGCCCCAATAGAGGAGGGGCCGGAAAGAAGCTAAAGGGGACGCGATGGCGGCTGGCTGCATGTGAACGCAGCTATAAAGGCAGGGACGCCAGGACACTGCGGACATCTTCCTGGGAGAAGCCGCCAGCAGCATGTGGATGCCGTCCCACAACACCGTAGCCCCCGCGCCTGAAACCGCGGCGTGGGTGGAGATCCGGACCGCGCAGCCCTACCAAAGGCTGCAGGTCAAGATGCAGCTCCTCATGGAGGAGTGGGAGACCGACATGGCGGACGTTATAGCAACCGTGCGGAGACGCGAGGAGGAAGCGGAGGAAGGGAGGGTGAGTGACCCACGCCCCGATGCCCTTGAAGGGCCGGTCATCGCGGCTGCGGGACCCGGTCCAAGCCCTCTCCCCCCGCTGCCTCCCTCGCCACCCATCTCGGAAGCCGTGACCTCGCCATTAGGCCCGCTACCACCGCAACCGGTAGCGATACCCAGCATGCCCGCCCAGGCGGGCCGACCTGTAGCCGGAGCCCGTAGTCGACCGGAGGTGTTGCCCTGGAAGGCTCCGAAAACCGAACCGGAGGCGTCTTCCGAGAAAGTCCCCGAGCCGGAGCCGATGACCCGCTCCGTGCCGATGGCCCAACTGCGGAAAGTCCCTGTGCCCATCCCCCACACCTCGGCTGAGGTTGCGCCGGGTTGCCGATGCAAGGCAGCGTCTAAGGCCACGTCACCGCGGGACCTGTCGCCCAGAGTACCAGCAGTGGACAATGTCAAAAAGGTCTTGCGGGGCCCGACCCGTGCGCCGGAGCTCGCAGCAGCGCCGTACTGGGACAGGGAGCCGGTAACGTTGGGCCTGGAGATCGGTGAGAGGGAGAGGAAGAAAGCGGAGCTGGTGGCCCGTGCAATCAGAGAAAAAGAGAGCCTCCGTCAGGCAACGTTCCGTGTCCGGGGCCCGCTGTACGAAGGGCAGGTGAGGTGGTTTGATGTCTGCCGGGGCTATGGGTTTATATATGAACCGGGCCTGGAGGCCGAAGTGTTTATAGCCCAGCGGGATGTGAATGCCCACCTGCCTGAGGAGCATCCCGGTCGTAATTTGATGCCGGGCGACATCGTGCAGTACACCCGGCACTGTGGGGAGAGGGGGTGGTTCGCGCTGGACGCTAAGCTAAGGGGCAGCCAGGAGTCCCGTGTGAGCGCCGCGCCCCCTCCCTCAGGTGATGCCAAAGAGTATGAGTAATGGCAGCGGAGCACCGTTGCACAGTCCCCGTTGGGACCACCAGTGTGTTTGTTTGAAAGTTTGATGAAAAATGAGAAATTGATTACCGAAGTTCACCTGATTCACATGTAATTTGGAAACCGGCCGTTGCTGGCACCATTGTCCCCGTGGGGACCGTTTGAAAAGTTTGAATGAGGAACTGCTCATGGACAAGCCCGTGAACTTGCAGGGCAACCACAAACGTTAAGTGGCTTGTAAATATAAAATATGTTGTGCAGCTACCGTAACTGCCTCCGGAGAGGCAGGTTGGAGGGAGGACCCGCAGTGGAGCAGGCTGGGGCCCAGCCACCACAGGGACCGGTGGCTACCCTCTGGAGGGGAAGGACAGATCCCGCTCAGGTAACTTGTGCTGGACTGGGGTCAAGGGAGTCAAGCATCAGGGCCAGGTTACTTGGGTGGGAGAGAGCGGCAGCCGCAACCGTTTAATGTTACCGTTTTTCTATTTTCACAGAAAACAAAAAGGAAAATAAAACCGATGTTGGATGGGCAGCCCGAGGACGGTCTGCGTTTTGCTTAGGGGGAATGTGACGCCCTCGGCAAGCCAGGGGTCACAGGTCACAACACCACACGCACCCCACATTCCCTGCAGGTACATCAAGCTAACCCAAAATCCTTGTTGCCTTCCTCCAGAGGCTGATGTCCACACCAGGGGGTGTGCCAGGCGGTTGGCTCCGCCCACCGAGGAGTTCACAGCCCTGGAGGCGGGAAGAACCAAGCAGTTGAGCTCAGGCAGAGTTGAGTGAGGGAAGTGAAAGTAGAAGGAAGTGGTAGAGGAGCTTAGGAGAGAAGCTGAAGTAAAGTGAAAAGAAACAGTTTTGTAAAGCCTGAAGTTGGTCCGGGTGTGTGCCCCGGACAGTGACAGCAAGGTCAGCAGACGGCGGTGATAGTCTGCAGGGGGACTGCTCGGAGGTTGCTGGAAGGACCGCGAACGGGTGGTGACCCGGCGGTACCGGAGCAGTATACGAAGAACAGTCAGCACCAGGGCAGGGGCCTTTCGGATCCCGGCAAGGCTAGGAGTCGCCATAATTTGCCAAATCCGTCAGTGAAGGGGACGTCTGTCTCCTAACAACCAAGTCCCGATTGAAGGCAATAGCCCGACCGTGAAGGGGAGACACCGTCACCGCCAGGGCACCAGTTTCCCAGGGCCAGCGCCTGCGGGCAAGAGTAGAGCTCCTTCGGCCCAGCTTGAAGCCGAGGAGTGGGTAACCGGTGGGGACCCATCGCTACCAAAGAGACTTTCATAGGTGCAGGGAAGAGACCGTCACCACTAACTGCAGGGAACATCAGCACCGTGAACCGTCCGAGGGACCCGTCCAACCAGCCGTTTGTTTACCGAGAACTGTGTCGTGTTTACTGGTGAGTGAGTACCTCCGTGCCGTGTGGCACAGCGCTGTCCCTGCGCCCCTGCACCTCCACAGGCCCCAGACCCGCCTGTCCACCATCCCAATCCCATCACCGGGCCCCGGGAGCACCACAACCCCTACCCACGGAGGGCACATCAACAACTGGCTGCTCCATACCATCACTCCCGGGCTCCCCATACAGAGCAGCGGTGGTGTTAACAAATCACCACAACCGTGGGTGGCGTCACGGACAATAAACTATTCCAAAACACCAATTCCCCTTTTCACTCACGGGCGAGGAGCGCCGCTCGAGTCCCCGGGATCCGGCCCATCGCTCGAGCCACCGAGCAGCGTCAGGCCGCAGCAGCCGCGGCAGCCGGACCCGAGCAGTGGGAGAGCGCGGCGTCCCCTCCTCCACCCGCGACACAAGCATACAGCATGTACGAGATGAGAAGACCCCAATGAGAATAATTTCAGATGTGGTAGAATTAATGTGGATTAAGAATCAGATTCTCCAGCACAAATCTGGAGGACTTTATTGTACATTTGAAGAGATGAATTTTCTTAGGATATAAAAAAAATTGCCTCTGGTCCTCGTTTGTTTCCTGGAAACTGGGTACAAAATCAGTAGGGGGGGGAGCACCAAAGGGCAGTTTTGCACGGGGCGCCATTCAGGCTAAGGCCGGCCCTGTGTGTGGTTAATATAAAGGACTGACTTATTCCTTCCAAAGACAATACTAAGGACCAATGGGCATACACTGCAAATGGAAGAAAAGCGATTCCAGAAGCTAAATAGGAAAGGGTTCTTTACAGTTAAGCCTGCTTTACACGTTGCAATTAGTTGTACAATCGCATTTGCGATGTGACACGCCCAGGTTGCATACGGGATCTTATGAGATTGTATGTAGATCGTTCATTTGCTGTCACACGAGCGTTAGTAGTCTATGTTAAATTGATCAATTTTGTGTGCGATCCTTTAGATCATGTGTTCTGTGACGTATGCATTGGGCACCTTTTTTTTTTTTATTTATTGACTTGCCAAGCGTGTGTAATGTGTAGGGATGCGCTTTTACTATGTCATCTGCCATTCAGCTCTGCTACATGGCCGCTGACAGCAGACACAGACACCCATGTAGCAGAGCTGAATGGCAGATGACAGCAGACACAGAAAGAGCCGTACGATCAGAATGAACTCCGGTGAACTTCACCCGACTTCATGGTCATGCTGCGGCTCTGTCTGTGTCGCGTCCTGATTAGCGGTCACCTGTGAAGGACTCACCGGTGACCGCTAAACTCCTGAGTAACTGAATTGAGCAGCCCTCTCTCATATACTCACCAATCCCCGATCTCCGGCGCTGCACGGCGTTCACACTGCTCCGGCAGCTTTTACTGTTTTGAAAAAGCCGGCCGCCCATTAAACAATCTCGTATACCCTGCTTTTCCCGCCCACCGGCGCCTATGATTGGTTACAGTGAGACACGCCCCCACGCTGAGTGACAGGTGTCACACTGCACCCAATCACAGCAGCTGGTGGGCGTGTCTATACTGTGCAGTGAAATAAATAATTAAATAATTTAAAAAAACGGCGTGCGGTCCCCCCCAATTTTAAAACCAGCCAGATAAAGCCATACGGCTGAAGGCTGGTATTCTCAGGATGGGGAGCTCCACTTTATGGGGAGCCCCCCAGCCTAACAATATCAGCCAACAGCCGCCCAGAATTGCCGCATACATCATATGCGACAGTTCTGGGACTGTACCCGGCTCTTCCCGATTTGCCCTGGTGCGTTGGCAAATCAGGGTAATAAGGAGTTAATGGCAGCCCATAGCTGCCAATAAGTCCTAGATTAATCATGTCAGGCGTCTACCCGAGAAACCTTCCATGATTAATCTGTAAATTACAGTAAATAAACACACACACACCCGAAAAAATCCTTTATTAGAAATAAAAAACACAAACATATACCCTGGTTCACCACTTTAATTAGCCCAAAAAAGCCCTCCATGTCCGGCGGAATCCAGGATGCTCCAGCGTTGCTTCCAGCGCTGCTGCATGGAGGTGACCGGAGCTGCAGAAGACACCGCCGCTCCTGTCACCTACACACAGCAACTGAAGACAGCCGCGCGATCAGCTGAGCTGTCAGTGAGGTTACCTGGATCCAGCGGTGGCCGCGGGTAACCTCAGTGACAGCTCAGCTGATCGCGCTACTCACTGCCGCTCCTCTCACCTCCACGCAGCAACTGAGGTGAGTAGCGCGATCAGCTGAGCTGTCACTGAGGTTACCCGCGGCCACCGCTGGATCCAGGTAACCTCAGTGACAGCTCAGCTGATCGCGCGGCTGTCTTCAGTTGCTGTGTGTAGGTGACAGGAGCGGCGGTGTCTTCTGCAGCTCCGGTCACCTCCATGCAGCAGCGCTGGATGTGACGCTGGACCATCCTGGATTCCGCCGGACATGGAGGGCTTTTTGGGGCTGATTTAAGTGGTTAACCAGGGTATCTGTTTGTGTTTTTTATTTCTAATAAAGGATTTTTTCGGGTGTGTGTGTGTTTATTTACTGTAATTTACAGATTAATCATGGAAGGTATCTCGGGGAGATGCCTGACATGATTAATCTAGGACTTATTGGCAGCTATGGGCTGCCAATAACTCCTTATTACCCCGATATGCCAACGCACCAGGGCAAATCGGGAAGAGCCGGGTACAGTCCCAGAACTGTCGCATATAATGTATGCGGCAATTCTGGGCGGCTGTTGGCTGATATTGTTAGGCTGGGGGGCTCCCCATAACGTGGGGCTCCCCATCCTGAGAATACCAGCCTTCAGCCGTATGGCTTTATCTGGCTGGTTTAAAAATTGGGGGGACCGCACGCCATTTTTTTAAATTATTTAATTATTTATTTCCCTACACAGTATAGACACGCCCACCGGCTGCTGTGATTGGGTGCAGTGTGACACCTGTCACTCAGCGTGGGGGCGTGTCTCACTGTAACCAATCATAGGCGACGGTGGGCGGGGAAAGCAGGGAATACGAGATTGTTTAATGGGCGGCCGGCTTTTTCAAAACAGTAAAAGCCGCCAGAGCAGTGTGAACGCCGTGCAGCGCCGGAGATCGGGGATCGGTGAGTATATGAGAGAGGGGGATAGACTGACATGGACAGAGAGAGAGGGACAGAGATAGTGACCGACTGACAGAAATTAGTGAATGACAGACATTGTGAGGCACTTCAGAACGCAGCTTTTCAGCTGCGCTCTGAAGCGGACCTTTTTTAAGCTGCGGTGCAGAGCGCACACCTGCGCACATAGCATCAGACACCAAAATCGTATGAGGGATGTCACACGTTACAATTGACTAGGTTCGTGCAATAAAACGCTCAATTCTAGACAAAGATACGATGTGTTTGCGATCAACGGTTTTGCGTTCAATCCTGATCGCACGTAGATATCACACGCTGATACCTCACAAACGATGCCGGATGTGCGTCACTTACAACTTGACCCCAACGACGGATTGTGAGATATATTGAAGCGTGTGTAGCTGGCTTTAGAGCAGTCAGAGTGTGGAATGCCCTACCACAAGAGGTAGTAATGGCAGATACTATAACAGCTTTTAAAAAAGGGCTGGATAATTTCCTCCGTACACAAAACATTGTTGGTTATAAATGACTTAGAGACCAAATGTAGAACTGGTGGAGGAAGGTTGAACTAGATGTACCTAGGTCTTTTTTCAAGCTATATAACTATGTAACAAGTACAACTCCCTGAACAAATTTACTGATATGTCTATTTATTTATATGTTTATTTTTTGACATGTTTGGATTTTATTAATGTCACTTTGCAAAAAAAAATGCATTAGCCAAAAAGATCATATTTGAATTCAGGAGCCTTGTTGAGACCTCCCAAGAAGCCTTATTCCGAGTACTTCTTTGTTGCACCAGCCAATATCCATCCCTGATTATGTATTGCATAAAGTAGTGACAGATTATAATATGCAGCATGCAAACTGAAGCTTTTATTGGATAGCCGTGCTTTTAGACCAGGGGTGGGGAACCTTTTTTCTGTCGGGGGCCATTTGGAAATTTCTACCAACCTTCGGGGGCCGCACAAAATTATCAATGTTTAAATGACCCTGCTATATTGGGTGAAGCAATTAATTAACTGGGGGCATGGGGCTGGGGGCACAGACACCACACGCGGGGCTGGGGGCACAGACACCACACGCGGGGCTGGGGGCACAGACACCACACGCGGGGCTGGGGGCACAGACACCACACGCGGGGCTGGGGGCACAGACACCACACGCGGGGCTGGGGGCACAGACACCACACGCGGGGCTGGGGGCACAGACACCACACGCGGGGCTGGGGGCACAGACACCACACGCGGGGCTGGGGGCACAGACACCACACGCGGGGCTGGGGGCACAGACACCACACGCGGGGCTGGGGGCACAGACACCACACGCGGGGCTGGGGGCACAGACACCACACGCGGGGCTGGGGGCACAGACACCACACGCGGGGCTGGGGGCACAGACATCACTGGGGGGGAGGCACAGACATCACTGGGGGGGAGGCACAGACATCACTGGGGGGGAGGCACAGACATCACTGGGGGGGAGGCACAGACATCACTGGGGGGGAGGCACAGACATCACTGGGGGGGAGGCACAGACATCACTGAGGGGAGGCACAGACATCACTGTGGGGAGGCACAGACATCACTGTGGGGAGGCACAGACATCACTGGGGGGGGGCTGCACACACGACTGGGGGGGCTGCACACACGACTGGGGGGGGCTGCACACAGGACTGGGGGGGGTGCACACAGGACTGGGGGGGTGCACACAGGACTGGGGGGGTGCACACAGGACTGGGGGGGTGCACACAGGACTGGGGGGGGTGCACACAGGACTGGGGGGGGTGCACACAGGACTGGGGGGGGTGCACACAGGACTGGGGGGGGTGCACACAGGACTGGGGGGGGTGCACACAGGACTGGGGGGGTGCACACAGGACTGGGGGGGTGCACACAGGACTGGGGGGTGCACGCAGGACTGGGGGGTGCACACAGGACTGGGGGGGTGCACACAGGACTGGGGGGGTGCACACAGGACTGGGGGGGTGCACACAGGACTGGGGGGGTGCACACAGGACTGGGGGGGGTGCACACAGGACTGGGGGGGGTGCACACAGGACTGGGGGGGTGCACACAGGACTGGGGGGGTGCACACAGGACTGGGGGGGTGCACACAGGACTGAGGGGGTGCACACAGGACTGAGGGGGTGCACACAGGACTGAGGGGGTGCACACAGGACTGAGGGGGTGCACACAGGACTGAGGGGGTGCACACAGGACTGAGAGGGTGCACACAGGACTGGGTGATGGGCTGCACATAGGATTGTGTGGGGGTGCACACAGGACATTGGGGGGCTGCACACAGGACTGGGGGACGGGTGCACACAGGACTGGGGGGGCTGCACACAGGACTGGGGGGGCTGCACACAGGACTGGGGGGGGCTGCACACAGGACTGGGGGGGGCTGCACACAGGACTGGGGGGGGCTGCACACAGGACTGGGGGGGGCTGCACACAGGACTGGGGGGGTGCACACAGGACTGGGGGGGTGCACACAGGACTGGGGGGGGTGCACACAGGACTGGGGGGGGTGCACACAGGACTGGGGGGGGTGCACACAGGACTGGGGGGGGTGCACACAGGACTGGGGGGGGCTGCACACAGGACTGGGGGGGTGCACACAGGACTGGGGGGGTGCACACAGGACTGGGGGGGTGCACACAGGACTGGGGGGGTGCACACAGGACTGGGGGGGTGCACACAGGACTGGGGGGGTGCACACAGGACTGGGGGGTGCACACAGGACTGGGGGGGGTGCACACAGGACTGGGGGGGTGCACACAGGACTGGGGGGGGTGCACACAGGACTGGGGGGGGTGCACACAGGACTGGGGGGGGTGCACACAGGACTGGGGGGGGTGCACACAGGACTGGGGGGGGTGCACACAGGACTGGGGGGGTGCACACAGGACTGGGGGGTGCACACTGGACTGGGGGGGTGCACACAGGACTGAGGGGGTGCACACAGGACTGAGGGGGTGCACACAGGACTGAGGGGGTGCACACAGGACTGAGGGGGTGCACACAGGACTGAGGGGGTGCACACAGGACTGAGGGGGTGCACACAGGACTGAGGGGGTGCACACAGGACTGAGGGGGTGCACACAGGACTGAGGGGGTGCACACAGGACTGAGGGGGTGCACACAGGACTGGGTGATGGGCTGCACATAGGATTGTGTGGGGGTGCACACAGGACATTGGGGGGCTGCACACAGGACTGGGGGACGGGTGCACACAGGACTGGGGGGGCTGCACACAGGACTGGGGGGGCTGCACACAGGACTGGGGGGGGCTGCACACAGGACTGGGGGGGGCTGCACACAGGACTGGGGGGGGCTGCACACAGGACTGGGGGGGGCTGCACACAGGACTGGGGGGGCTGCACACAGGACTGGGGGGGCTGCACACAGGACTGGGGGGGGTGCACACAGGACTGGGGGGGTGCACACAGGACTGGGGGGGGTGCACACAGGACTGGGGGGGGCTGCACACAGGACTGGGGGGGGCTGCACACAGGACTGGGGGGGGCTGCACACAGGACTGGGGGGGGGCTGCACACAGGACTGGGGGGGCTGCACACAGGACTGGGGGGGGCTGCACACAGGACTGGGGGGGTGCACACAGGACTGGGGGGGTGCACACAGGACTGGGGGGGTGCACACAGGACTGGGGGGGTGCACACAGGACTGGGTGATGGGCTGCACATAGGATTGTGTGGGGGTGCACACAGGACATTGGGGGGCTGCACACAGGACTGGGGGAGGGGTGCACACAGGATTGGGGGGGTGCAAACAGGACTACTGGGTGATGGGCTGCACACAGGACATTGGGGGGGCTGCACACAGGACTGGGGGAGGGGTGCACACAGGACATTGGGGGCCACACTGCGCTGAGAGTTTCATGCAACTCTGGGGGAGAAGGTTTACAGAACTGGTGTGGGGAGGCACAAAGCATTGGGCAGGGCATATAGCAGCAGAGGGTCGGCGCTGGACTCACAGCAGCATTGCACTCACATCACCGGAGTGCAGGAGCCGGACACTGCATCAGAAGGAGAAGGCAGGCACTGATCTCCGGAGGGCAGGGGGCGGACACACAAGGCAGGAAGCTGAGGCTGCTGTGGACCCGCCCACAATTGGCACTGGCCGACGGGAGAACACATTGCAGCACAAACAGCAATGTGTGGATTTAAAGGGCCGGCGGCAGCAAACCGCGGTGACAGCACCAGCACTGCCTCCCCCGGGAATCTGCCAGGGGGCCACATAAAAGGTCATGGCGGGCCGCATGCGGCCCGCGGGCCGGAGGTTCCCCACCCCTGTTTTAGACCTTTGTTATAAAAAAGGGGGATTTTTTTCTTTTTTCTGAAAGGATTCAAAATTGATGAATTACCAGTATAATCTCTATTTCAAAAGCTCGTGTCAAGCAGATGTCTGACCAGGAGATCCCTCTCGACTACCTGCAGAGCCAAAGCCAATGCTCTCCATAAGTACTTGGCCTAAAACTAGAAAAATAAGCCAAGGCAGCAGCGATTACAGTACAGTGGCATGCAAATGTTTTGTCACCCCTGGTCAAAATTTACTGTTATTGTGAACACTTAAGCAAGTTAAAGATGAAATGATATCTAAATGGCATACAGTTAAAGATGACGCATTTTCTTTGTATTTTAGGCAACAAAAAAAATCATCTTTTGTAAAGTTACAAAAAGGAAAATGGTCAAATGCAAAAGTTTGGGCACCCTTGGAGATTTCTATTTTCAGATAACTTTGACCAAGGTTTCAGACCTTAATTAGCTTTTTAACTGTTAATGATAGAAAAGGCCAGGCCATGCACATATCATTACTTTAAAAAAAATCCAGCCATCTCCAACCCTGTGCCAAAAAATAACAGCCAAGACTATAAAGGTGGTGTCACACACAGCGATGACGACAACGACGTCGCTGCTACATCACCATTTTCTGTGACGTTGCAGCGACGTCCCGTCGCTGTCGCTGTGTGTGATATCCAGCAACGAGCTGGCGCCTGCTGTGAGGTTGTTGCTTGTTGCTGAATGTCCTGCTTCATTTTTTCATCGTCGCTCTCCCGCTGTGAAGCACACATCGCTGTGTGTGACAGCGAGAGAGCGACGAAATGAAGCGAGCAGGGAGCAGGAGCCGGCGTCTGGCAGCTGCGGAAAGCTGTAACCACTGTAAACATCGGGTAACCAAGGGAAGACCTTTCCCTGGTTACCCGATATTTACCTTCGTTAACAGCCTCCGCCGCTCTTGCTGCTAGTGCCGGCTCCTGCTCTGTGCACATGTAGCTGCAGTACGCATCGGGTAATTAACCCTATGTGTACTGTAGCTAGGAGAGCAAGGAGCCAGCGCTAAGCAGTATGCGCGGCTCCCTGCTCTCTGCACTGTGACATGTAGCTGCAGTACACATCGGGTTAATTAACCCGATGTGTACTGTAGCTAGGAGAGCAAGGAGCCAGCGCTAAGCAGTGTGCGCGGCTCCCTGCTCTCTGCACATGTAGCGATGTTATGATCGCTGCTGCGTCGCTGTGTTTGACAGCTAAGCAGCGATCATAACAGTGACTTACAAGGTTGCTGTTACGTCACAGAAAATGGTGACGTAACAGCGATGTCGTTGTCGCTGTCGCTATGTGTGAACCCAGCTTAAGATAGCAAAGCATTTTTAAGTTGCCATTCCCTCATTTCGAAATGTCATTAAGTAATAGCAGTTAACTGTATGGCTCAAAACTCATCGTGTGAGGACTATTTCTGATGATGTTCACACAGCAGAGTGAAACACTCCAAACGATACTGCTTTTGAGTTACACAGATAGGCTCAAGTGTTGACCAGCTGTGCTCTTGTTAGTATTCAGGCTTGCAGGAGATAATTTCTGCTAGCCTGTGGATAATTGCTTGAGGGACATGTTGCAGAAGACCTATTGTAGTTCTCCTCTGTTCCTGTTACATTATTATAGGCCCAATTTTAATTTCTGCATAGACCCTGTAGCCTCATTTTCAAGACAGTTGCAGATGCTATCCCTCCAGGTAGGGGAATTAAGGGGGATAGTTAAGCAACAGTTTCCTTTAGCTACTCTGGCACATTTTGTGTTGGTTCCCTGATTGCTAGAGCCCAAGCTGCCACTCCAGAGATGTTTTCATAGGATTGCAGCTGGTTTGTCACCTTCAGCAAGGCATGTCAATTGTACTTTTGCCTGCGTCCTCATTACTTGGAGAATGAGGCACAGCGGGTGGGCATTGTGATCTTGCTTCTAAGGGGTACTTCACACACAGCGAGATCGCTACTGAGATCGCTGCTGAGTCACGGTTTTTGTGACCTCATTAGCGATCTCGCTGTATGTGACACTGAGCAGCGATCTGGCCCCTGCTGTGAGATCGCTGCTCGTTACACACAGCCCTGGTTCGTTTTTTTATTGTTGCTCTCCCGCTGATAAGCACACATCGCTGTGTGTGACAGTGAGAGAGCAACAATCCTGAATGTGCAGGGAGCAGGAGCTGGTGTCTGACAGCCTGCGGTAAGCTGTAACCAAGGTAAATATCGGGTAACCAAGGTGGTTACCCGATATTTACCTTCGTTACCAGCCTCCGCAGCTCTCACGCTGCCAGTGCCGGCTCCTGCTCCCTGCACACGCTAAGTTAAGCGGTGTGAGCTGGTAACTAAGGTAAACATCGGGTAACCATACCCGATGTTTACCTTAGTTACCAGTGTCCGCAGCTTCCAGACGCCGGCTCCGTGCAAGCGCAGCGTCGCTTGCACGTCGCTGCTGGCTGGGGGCTGGTCACTGGTCGCTGGTGAGATCTGCCTGTTTGACAGCTCACCAGCGACCATGTAGCGATGCAGCAGCGATCCTGACCAGGTCAGATCGCTGGTCGGATCGCTGCTGCATCGCTAAAGTGTGAAGGTACCCTTAGTCAAAACTCCCAAGCATGGGCTTTTTCATTGCTTCCTGATTCACCTGTGTTTGTGTCAGTAAACAGGTTTTTGCCCACACTCGGCCTAATCTATGATGATCCGCATAGGGTGTTGCTGTCCAAGTCTGAGATTCGTACATTGCACCAGTGAAATCAGCCGGCAGAGGATTACTGCACTGATTTCTGGTGCTGGTCTACGGACACACTGTTTAACGATCCTGCCCTCAAGAATCAGTTTCTTCAGAGCATGACCGAGAGGGTAAATGAGGCATTTGTCATGTATGAAACTCTTCCCTCTCTTGCGGCATGTCCTTGGTAATCCCTTGGTAATTGATTGCCAGTTCTTTCAAAGGTCTTGGAAGACTAAGACTCTTTGAGGCCTGAAACACACATCCGTGAAAAAACATGCCTGTGTGTTACGTCCGTTTTTCGGGTCCGTGTCCCGTTTTTGTGTCCGTTTTTATGGTCCGTGTGGCATCTGTGTAAACTGCGTATGCTAGCCGTGTGTGCGTGTGTAATGCCCGTGTGTGCGTGAGATTTGTAACTGACGTGTTTGTGTGTTGTCCTTGTGAAATGTCCATGTGTGATGTAAAATGTAGTTGCTACATACCCGCAGACAGAGTCGCGCGCTGAGAATGAACTCGGGTGAACTTCACCTGACTTCATTGTCATCCCGCGGCTCTGTCTGTGTCGCATCCTGATTAGCGGTCACCCGTGAAGAACTCACCGGTGACCGCTAATCCCCAGAGTGACTGAAGTGAGCAGCGCGATTAGCGCTGCCGTTACTCAGGTACCCGCAGCTAGCTGGATCCTCCACCCGTGACCGCAACTCACCTGTGACTTCATCACCGCTGTCACTCGGGCGACTTGCTGTCACAGTTGGAGGATCCAGCGGTTGCCGCGAGTAACCTGAGTGACAGCACAGCTGATCGCGATACCTCAGTTGCTGCGAGGATCTGGCAGGAGCGGCGGTTTTCTTCTGCAGCTCTTGTCACCTTCATGTAGCTGAGCTGGAATCAGATTTAATGTTCTTTGCCAGTCTGTCCTGAGGAAGGGAGCAGAGTCTCCTGAAACACGTTGACCAGTGCATAAATAAAGCTACATTAATCTTCATGATCTTGTAGCCATTGGCGCAGCTTGGAAATACCTTGTTCTACTACTCTCTGTTATCTGTGTTTATTTACTGTAATTTACAGATTAATCATGGAAGGTAGACGCCTGCAATGATTAATCTTGGACTTAGTGGCAGCTATGGGCTGCCATTAACTCCTTATTACCCCGATTGCCAACGCACCAGGGCAATTCGGGAAGAGTCGGGTAGAGTCCCAGAATTATCGCATCTAATGGATGGGGCAATTCTGGGCGACTGCTGGCTGATATTGTTAGCCTGGGGGGCTTCCCATAACGTGGAGCTCCCCATCCTGAGAATACCAGCCTTCAGCTGTGTGACTTTACCCTGGCTGGTATCAAAATGGGGGGACCGCACGTCGTTTTTTTTTAATTATTTTTTTTACTGCACAGTATAGACCCACTCACCGGCTGCTCTGACTGGCTGCAGTGAGACAGCTGTCACTCAGCGTGGGGGTGTGTCTCACTGCAACCAATCATAGGCGCCGGTGGGCGGGGAAAGCAGGGAATACGAGATTGTTTAATGAGCGGCCGGCTTTTTCAAAAGAGGAAAAGCCGCCAGAGTTTAGTGAACAGCCGTGCAGCGCTGCGCCGATGATCGGGGAACAGTGAGTGTGAGAGAGGGGGGAGACTGACCGACAGACTGAGAGAGTTACAGGCAAGACAGAGAGAGACCGACAGACAGACAGAGAGACCGACCGATGGACTGAGGGAGATTGACTGACATAGACAGAAAAAGAAAGAATGACCGACATCGCGACTAAAAAAGCACAAAATGTACACGGAGCATACAGAGATGCATCCGTGCCACGTTATTGTGCGCACATAACAATTGACTTTCATGGGGTCCGTGTGTGTGTGTTCCATGCAGAAAACGGACATGCTTCCGTGCAAAATGGAAACGCATACAGATCACGGACACGGACACACATACCTTATGGAATAACGCACGTGTGACCTCAATGATAGATTAACATTGGTGCATGTTTGTCCGTGTCTCTGGTACATACAGAAATGGGACAAACAAGCACGTGTTTAACGGATGTGCGTTTCAAGCCTGAGAGCGGGTGGCTGTACCTGCATTACCATCTGAGGCTTTGCACCTTGGTGGGATGTCTCATGTGAGGAGAGATTCCCCTCTTCCTAAAAGGGGAGGTACTTGCTTTTACTGCAGTAAAAAAGGACACTTTATTAGTACCTGTCCTTTGGTGCCTAAGAGATATCGGCTGTCAGAAAACTGTTAGGTTAAGGGGGAGAAAGGGATTCCAAACTGGGTCTAGGTATTTCCTCCATAATGGTGTTTCAGTGTTTGTTACCTGCCAAGCATAAATAAGGGGTCAAGATATCTCTGTTAAGGTTTTCCTTGATAGTGGCTCAGGGACAAACATAATCGATGAACAGTTTGTTCACTCCTCAGGGATAGAGGTGGATAAGTTATCCAGTCCTATCCAGATCCTTGCTATTGACTCATCATCTCTCTTCCAAGGGATCTTTAGGGAATGTTTATCAGGGGTTGAAGGTTCGCATAAAGGTATTCCATTCAGAGCGCATTACTTGCTTTGTACTCAAAGACCTTCCTACACAAATTGTGTTAGTCTTCCCTTGGTTTACATTATATAACCCAGTTGTAGCCTGGATGAGCCAGGACATAAATAAATGGAGCTCTTTCTGTAGCCAGAACTGTTTAGAGACCTGTATATCTGTGATAACCACAAGTATCTTGGATCCTTTCTCTGAGTTTGGTGACATGTTCTCTGAAAAGGTTTGTCAAGAGTTGCAAGGGAGTGGAACAGAGGTGGAATCTGAGATTCCAGAAGCTCAGGATAAAGCACCATTAGGGGTCCATGCTAACAAGTCATTTGTCCCTCTGAATCTTTGCTTTAAGGTTCTGGGGGAACATGAGAATTTGGTTTTGGCTTGTCACCAGGGGATGAATGGAATGCTGGATCTCATATTACGTGTTTTCTGGTGACCCAAAATCGAAGGGTATGTGTAGTCCTACATGTTGGCCTGTTTCTTCAGTGCAAGTTCTAAGGTATCACAGTCTCATCTGTCAGTTTGTTTGCTACCATTAAGTGTTCCCAGCAAACCTTGTACAGATATTTCCATGGATTTTATTACAGATCTTACTTCCTCTGCTTGTAATACTATTATCTTTGTTGTGGTTGACAGATTTTCCAAGATGACACATTTTATTGCTCTACCATCTTTAGCCAATGCTAAGACTTTCGCGCAAGTATTTACTTTATTTAATCATCAGATTCCATGGGGTCCTGTCCAACATTGTATCTGATAGCGGTGCTTAATTTATTGCCAATTTTTGGAGAGTATTCGGCTCTTGCGTAAGTATTAAACTATGTCACTCATCGGCGTTCCATCCACAGTCTAATGGGCAAACAGGATGCATGAACCAATACTTGGAGCAGTACTTGCGCTGTTATGTTTTGGATAAACAGGAGCAGTGGTCCTTTTTCCTTCCTCTGACTGAATTTGCTATCAATAATCGCCACCATGAGTCCTTTGGTGTGTCCCCTTTCTTTTGTGTTTGTGGTCACATCCCCACTTCTGTACTTTTCTGAGATGGCACTCGGCAAGATGGTACTCGGCGGGGACCAATTGTGCTCTGTATAATCAGCTACATGGGAAAAGGTTCAGCAGCATGGGTTATAGGTCTAAGTGTGTAGGCTAACTGTGAACGTGTGCCAGGTCCAAACCTATGTGTGGGCAGGCTCGGTCTGGCGTGGCGGGGTACCGGGGAAAAAGGCCCCGCCCTTGTCTTTAA
Source organism: Anomaloglossus baeobatrachus (assembly GCF_048569485.1). NCBI lineage: Eukaryota > Metazoa > Chordata > Amphibia > Anura > Aromobatidae > Anomaloglossus > Anomaloglossus baeobatrachus. The sequence goes on along the minus strand of NC_134354.1, from coordinate 378,700,210 downwards.
TCTATGCTGTCTCCGGCAGCCTGCAGGGCCCTCCGCCGGGTGTATTACAATGACCTGCGGCCGCGGCTCGCCAGACGCCACCGCAGGTGATAATATTGTATGCAGGCTGCAGGCAGCAGTCAGATGACAGCAGGGGGGGAGGGGTGCTCTTGACCTGGAGACACCCGGAGGTTATGAGCTGCAGCACGGCAGGGGCAGAGCAGGATCCATCTGAGAGAAAGAAGATGCGTTCTAGTGGCGCATCAGCAGGACCTGCGATGACTCATGCCCATGTGACCATGAGGGAGGAGCCAGGCAGGAGCTGCCGTTCAGTGATGATGTGCCGGAGGAAGAAGTGTCCGATGAGGGGGGAAGTGAGTGGGACATGGGGGGGGATGCAGGGTGAGTGGCATATGGGGGGGGGTCCAGACTGTGACAGAGGGGTGTTAAGGGATACAGGGTGTGTGACACATGCGATTTCAGTGTGTTTGAGAGAGGGGTAATATAATAATAATAATAAATGGAAAAGGGTGTGTGCCGTGTGATTTGGGGGGTGCTGCATGATATGAGTGAAGTCCACACAGTAGCCATATATCAGTAGTAGGGATTAGGGAAAGAGGGATAGCAGCAGTCACAGCATGGGATGGGATTGGGAAAGCTGGGTGCTGAACTGAGGGAAAGAAGCTCTTTTCCTCCTAATCATCCATCTTTTCTATGGTCTGATAGATATCCATCTTGTCCTCAGCTTTCCCATTCTTTGATATCAAGTGTCTTATCCTGTACCCCCTCCATTGTCAATGTCATTTTCCTGTACCCCCAGTGTCATTATCCTGTACCCCCAGTGTCAGTGCCATTATCCTGTACCCCCAGTGTCAGTGTCATTATCCTGTACCCCCAGTGTCAGTGTCATTATCCTGTACCCCCATTGTCAGTGATATTATCCTGTACCCCCAGTGTCAGTGCCATTATCCTGTACCCCCAGTGTCAGTGTCAGTATCCTGCACCCCCAGTGTCATTATCCTGTACCCCCAGTGTCAGTGTGATTATCCTGTACTTCCAGTGTCAGTGTGATTATCCTGTACCCCCAGTGTCAGTGTGATTATCCTGTACCCCCAGTGTGTGTCAGTGTCAGTATTCTGTACCCCCAGTGTCATTATCCTGTACCCCCAGTGTCAGTGTGATTATCCTGCACCCCCAGTATCATTATCCTGTACCCCCAGTGTCAGTGCCATTATTCTGTACCCCCAGTGTCAGTATCCGGTACCCCCAGTGTCATTACCCTGTACCCCCAGTGTCAGTGTCATTATCCTGTACCCCCAGTGTAAGTGTCATTATCCTGTAACCCCAGTGTCAGTGTCATTATCCTGTACCCCCCAGTGTAAGTGTCATTATCCTGTACCCCCAGTGTCATTATCCTGTACCCCCAGTGTCATTATCCTGTACCCCTAGTGTCAGTGCCATTATCCTGTACACCCAGTGTCATTATCCTGTAACCCCAGTGTCAGTGTCAATATCCTGTACCCCCAGTGTCACTGTCATTATCCTGTACCCCCAGTGTCCGTGTGAGTATCCTGTACCCCCAGTGTCAGTGTCATTATCCTGTATCCCCAGTGTCAGTGTGAGTATCCTGTACCCCCAGTGCCAGTGTCATTATCCTGTACCCCCAGTGCCAGTGTCATTACCCTGTAACCCCAGTGTCAGTGCCATTATCCTGTACGCCCAGTGTCAGTGTGAGTATCCTGTACCCCCAGTGTCAGTGTGATTATCCTGTACTTCCAGTGTCAGTGTCATTATCCTGTAACCCCAGTGTCAGTGTCATTATCCTGTACCCCCAGTGTCAGTGTGATTATCCTATACCCCCAGTGTTAGTGTCATTATCCTGTACCCCCAGTGTCAGTGTGATTATCCTGTACCCCCAGTGTCAGTGTGATTATCCTGTACCCCCAGTGTCAGTGTGATTATCCTGTACCCCCAGTGTTAGTGTCATTATCCTGTACCCCCAGTGTCAGTGTGATTATCCTCTAACCTCTGTGTCAGTGTCATTTTCCTGTACCCCCAGTGTCAGTGTCATTATCCTGTACCCCCAGTGTCAGTGTCTTTATCCTGTACCCCAGTGTCAGTGTCATTATCCTGATCCCCAGTGTCAGTGTCATTATCCTGAACCCCCAGTGTCATTATTCTGTACCCCAGTGTCATTATTTTGTACCCCCAGTGTTAGTATCTTAGGCTATATGTAATTACTCTTTAGGTGGCTTCTATATGTGATGATAGTACAGGAGGGGCTTCAGTATAAATACTGTATATGTAAAAAAAAAAAATACATGATCTGCCTATAGAGCAGTGTTATCAGAATACACAGGACTAATAAAGGGTTTATCCAACATGTAAAACTAATTTGGAAACCATAGTGCAGCTTTTCTAGGCCCCTGTCCCCACAGAATGATTGGTCACATCCAGTGCAGACACTGGGGGCCGATCATTACTGATAACTATGTAATGTGTGAAGGCGGAAAGAGAAGATAATTCACCAGTCTCCACATGGAAGAGTATTGGGTGGTAATGCCTCACACCTCCACATACTGACTCTATAGGAGATTTCCCAAGTCACTTAGGGCAGACCCTATATGGGGGGAATAGATGGAGGCAGAGGTGGATTCATTTTAGTCATCTTTTCCATATGAAGATGCTGGATAACATTTTGTTTCTCTTTGAATATTGTTTGGCTGATGGGCTCGGTGGTTTTCCTAGGACAAGGAATGTCCGTGTGTAAGAAAAACTGTGACTGACTGTAAATAATAGATTCCATTATTGACTGCAATAAATAAGATGCTACAAGAAATACTGTGCAATATGCAGGGCACAATACAGGTCTCTGCACTCTGTAGAGTTTGCTAAAAGGCGCACGTTATAGTGAGAGAAGGCGAAGATGAACAAGTAATAAAAACGTTTATGGTAGCTATAGTGTGGGCCCCTAGAGGCAATTTCTCTGGTAGGCCCCTGGCACCCCAGTCTGACCCTGTGTGTGGGTAATGGGATGTGGTTATCCACAAAAAACACCTCACTTAAGTTAGGTCCTCATTTCATCAATCCATTGAGAATTACAACTGACATCAACCCATTGGCTTTCCTTCTGGCCATACCATCATCTTATAAGATCCACAATGTCTTCCACAAGTCTCTGTTAAAGAAATATGTGGGTTCGGGAACTCCTCTTCCCATTCTGCCACCTCCAGTCTTGTCTGATGGTTCTTTGGAATTCCAGGTATCGAGAATTGTTGATTCTCGGTTTGTCCGTTCCTCTCTATAGTACCTGGTTCATTAGCAGGGTTATGGTCCTGAGGAAAGGACTTGGGTGTCTGCGGCTCTTGACCATGTAGATCATCAGGTTAGGACATTCCATCATCATCATCATCCAGAGAAACTCCTGAGGGTCCTAAGGCTCCTCGAGTACTGTCACATGGTGTCTGGCTCAAAACTCGTCAAGTGTCAGGAGTACTCCTGACACTGTTCACACAGCAGAGTCAGACACTGCACACATTGCTACTTTTGAGTTGCACAGAAGGGATTGGGCATCAACCAGTTGTGCTCTTATTAGTAATCGGGCTTCTGCTAGCCTGTGGATTGCTGCTTGAGTCACATGAAGTAGGAGACCTACCAAGGTCGCCTCCACCCTTTTTAAGATGGTGGAACCTGGTCTCTCATGCCGATGATAGCTTTTGTGATCCCAATCCTTGTGCTTTGAAATCCTGCTCCTGGTGATCTTCTGTGTGCTGTTTGGTGTGTTGTGGAAATACTCTTGTTGCCTGATTATTTCCTCCCTTCCTTTAATTCTTCGTGATCATGTTTTGTTTATACCTCTGAGAGTGATTGCTGTTAGTTTGAGTTTTGGTATTCCCCCCTCTGTTTATTTGTGTGGGATTAATCACTCTTGTCCTGGCCATCTCCTGGGTGGAGGGAAGGGACGATTAAACCAGGGTTGTTCAGGAGCTAGGGAAAGGAAGGCAGCCTGAACATCACCACCTTCAGGCGTATCTTTGGGATCGGGGTCAGCGAGGCTTCCCCTTGCCTGAGGGCCAGTTTATGCTCCCTGTTCCTAGTGATCTCGTCACTAGAGATGAGCGAACCGGTCCCGGTTCGGCTCGAGGCGGTTCGCCGAACGGGGGGTCTGGCTCGAGTTCGGCTCGTCGAACGTTCGACGAACCGAACTCGAGCCCATAGGAAACAATGGCAGGCAATCACAAACACAGTAAAACACCTAGAAAACACCCTGAAAGGTGTCCAAAAGGTGACAAACAACTCACAACATAACACAAACACATGGGAAAGTGACAAGGACATATACTCATGTGAAAACAAAACAGCTGGACAAGGAAAAAGAGGGAGACACACAGATATATGAGTATATGCAAAGAAACATCGATTCCATTATTGTGCAACTTGAGCCCTGCTCATTTTAGGCTTCCAATCTGGATAAATTGCCTGAGCTCGCCACGTACGCCTTGAGGATCTTGTCGTGTCCTGCAGCCAGCGTTCTCTCGGAACCTGTCTTCAGTGCTGCTGGGGGTCTGCTGGCAGATAAGCACACGTGTCTGTCCACTGACAATGTGGACCTGGCTCTCAGAGGACTTTTCTTCCCCTGGGTCAGCCAGGGGAGGCGAAAGGCACGCGTATTTTTGAGAGTGCTTCATGCAAAGCATCTTTTTCTTTGTCAAAAGGGGGGCTCAACCGATGCCAGTCAAGTGGGGTGTGTGTGGCCCAGTTAGTGGCAACGAGGGAGACTGTGGTTGGAGTCCCCTCGCTGTGTCTCTAAAAGAACCAAGATGAACAAGTCATGGCTCTCAGAGGACTTTTCTTCCCCTGGGTCAGCCAGGGGACGGGAAAGGCACGCGTATTTTTGAGAGTGCTTCATGCAAAGCATCTTTTTCTTTTTCAAAAGGGGGCTCAACCGATGCCAGTCAAGTGGGGTGTGTGTGGCCCAGTTAGTGGCAACGAGGGAGACTGTGGTTGGAGTCCCCTCGCTGTGTCTCTAAAAGAACCAAGATGAACAAGTCATGGCTCTCAGAGGACTTTTCTTCCCCTGGGTCAGCCAGGGGACGGGAAAGGCACGCGTATTTTTGAGAGTGCTTCATGCAAAGCATCTTTTTCTTTGTCAAAAGGGGGGGTCAACCGATGCCAGTCAAGTGGGGTGTGTGTGGCCCAGTTAGTGGCAACGAGGGAGACTGTGGTTGGAGTCCCCTCGCTGTGTCTCTAAAAGAACCAAGATGAACAAGTCATGGCTCTCAGAGGACTTTTCTTCCCCTGGGTCAGCCAGGGGACGGGAAAGGCACGCGTATTTTTGAGAGTGCTTCATGCAAAGCATCTTTTTCTTTTTCAAAAGGGTGCTCAACCGATGCCAGTCAAGTGGGGTGTGTGTGGCCCAGTTAGTGGCAACGAGGGAGACTGTGGTTGGAGTCCCCTCGCTGTGTCTCTAAAAGAACCAAGATGAACAAGTCATGGCTCTCAGAGGACTTTTCTTCCCCTGGGTCAGCCAGGGGACGGGAAAGGCACGCGTATTTTTGAGAGTGCTTCATGCAAAGCATCTTTTTCTTTTTCAAAAGGGGGCTCAACCGATGCCAGTCAAGTGGGGTGTGTGTGGCCCAGTTAGTGGCAACGAGGGAGACTGTGGTTGGAGTCCCCTCGCTGTGTCTCTAAAAGAACCAAGATGAACAAGTCATGGCTCTCAGAGGACTTTTCTTCCCCTGGGTCAGCCAGGGGACGGGAAAGGCACGCGTATTTTTGAGAGTGCTTCATGCAAAGCATCTTTTTCTTTTTCAAAAGGGGGCTCAACCGATGCCAGTCAAGTGGGGTGTGTGTGGCCCAGTTAGTGGCAACGAGGGAGACTGTGGTTGGAGTCCCCTCGCTGTGTCTCTAAAAGAACCAAGATGAACAAGTCATGGCTCTCAGAGGACTTTTCTTCCCCTGGGTCAGCCAGGGGACGGGAAAGGCACGCGTATTTTTGAGAGTGCTTCATGCAAAGCATCTTTTTCTTTGTCAAAAGGGGGGGTCAACCGATGCCAGTCAAGTGGGGTGTGTGTGGCCCAGTTAGTGGCAACGAGGGAGACTGTGGTTGGAGTCCCCTCGCTGTGTCTCTAAAAGAACCAAGATGAACAAGTCATGGCTCTCAGAGGACTTTTCTTCCCCTGGGTCAGCCAGGGGACGGGAAAGGCACGCGTATTTTTGAGAGTGCTTCATGCAAAGCATCTTTTTCTTTTTCAAAAGGGTGCTCAACCGATGCCAGTCAAGTGGGGTGTGTGTGGCCCAGTTAGTGGCAACGAGGGAGACTGTGGTTGGAGTCCCCTCGCTGTGTCTCTAAAAGAACCAAGATGAACAAGTCATGGCTCTCAGAGGACTTTTCTTCCCCTGGGTCAGCCAGGGGACGGGAAAGGCAAGCGTATTTTTGAGAGTGCTTCATGCAAAGCATCTTTTTCTTTGTCAAAAGGGGGGGTCAACCGATGCCAGTCAAGTGGGGTGTGTGTGGCCCAGTTAGTGGCAACGAGGGAGACTGTGGTTGGAGTCCCCTCGCTGTGTCTCTAAAAGAACCAAGATGAACAAGTCATGGCTCTCAGAGGACTTTTCTTCCCCTGGGTCAGCCAGGGGACGGGAAAGGCACGCGTATTTTTGAGAGTGCTTCATGCAAAGCATCTTTTTCTTTTTCAAAAGGGTGCTCAACCGATGCCAGTCAAGTGGGGTGTGTGTGGCCCAGTTAGTGGCAACGAGGGAGACTGTGGTTGGAGTCCCCTCGCTGTGTCTCTAAAAGAACCAAGATGAACAAGTCATGGCTCTCAGAGGACTTTTCTTCCCCTGGGTCAGCCAGGGGACGGGAAAGGCACGCGTATTTTTGAGAGTGCTTCATGCAAAGCATCTTTTTCTTTTTCAAAAGGGGGCTCAACCGATGCCAGTCAAGTGGGGTGTGTGTGGCCCAGTTAGTGGCAACGAGGGAGACTGTGGTTGGAGTCCCCTCGCTGTGTCTCTAAAAGAACCAAGATGAACAAGTCATGGCTCTCAGAGGACTTTTCTTCCCCTGGGTCAGCCAGGGGACGGGAAAGGCACGCGTATTTTTGAGAGTGCTTCATGCAAAGCATCTTTTTCTTTTTCAAAAGGGGGCTCAACCGATGCCAGTCAAGTGGGGTGTGTGTGGCCCAGTTAGTGGCAACGAGGGAGACTGTGGTTGGAGTCCCCTCGCTGTGTCTCTAAAAGAACCAAGATGAACAAGTCATGGCTCTCAGAGGACTTTTCTTCCCCTGGGTCAGCCAGGGGACGGGAAAGGCACGCGTATTTTTGAGAGTGCTTCATGCAAAGCATCTTTTTCTTTGTCAAAAGGGGGGGTCAACCGATGCCAGTCAAGTGGGGTGTGTGTGGCCCAGTTAGTGGCAACGAGGGAGACTGTGGTTGGAGTCCCCTCGCTGTGTCTCTAAAAGAACCAAGATGAACAAGTCATGGCTCTCAGAGGACTTTTCTTCCCCTGGGTCAGCCAGGGGACGGGAAAGGCACGCGTATTTTTGAGAGTGCTTCATGCAAAGCATCTTTTTCTTTTTCAAAAGGGTGCTCAACCGATGCCAGTCAAGTGGGGTGTGTGTGGCCCAGTTAGTGGCAACGAGGGAGACTGTGGTTGGAGTCCCCTCGCTGTGTCTCTAAAAGAACCAAGATGAACAAGTCATGGCTCTCAGAGGACTTTTCTTCCCCTGGGTCAGCCAGGGGACGGGAAAGGCACGCGTATTTTTGAGAGTGCTTCATGCAAAGCATCTTTTTCTTTTTCAAAAGGGGGCTCAACCGATGCCAGTCAAGTGGGGTGTGTGTGGCCCAGTTAGTGGCAACGAGGGAGACTGTGGTTGGAGTCCCCTCGCTGTGTCTCTAAAAGAACCAAGATGAACAAGTCATGGCTCTCAGAGGACTTTTCTTCCCCTGGGTCAGCCAGGGGACGGGAAAGGCACGCGTATTTTTGAGAGTGCTTCATGCAAAGCATCTTTTTCTTTTTCAAAAGGGGGCTCAACCGATGCCAGTCAAGTGGGGTGTGTGTGGCCCAGTTAGTGGCAACGAGGGAGACTGTGGTTGGAGTCCCCTCGCTGTGTCTCTAAAAGAACCAAGATGAACAAGTCATGGCTCTCAGAGGACTTTTCTTCCCCTGGGTCAGCCAGGGGACGGGAAAGGCACGCGTATTTTTGAGAGTGCTTCATGCAAAGCATCTTTTTCTTTGTCAAAAGGGGGGGTCAACCGATGCCAGTCAAGTGGGGTGTGTGTGGCCCAGTTAGTGGCAACGAGGGAGACTGTGGTTGGAGTCCCCTCGCTGTGTCTCTAAAAGAACCAAGATGAACAAGTCATGGCTCTCAGAGGACTTTTCTTCCCCTGGGTCAGCCAGGGGACGGGAAAGGCACGCGTATTTTTGAGAGTGCTTCATGCAAAGCATCTTTTTCTTTTTCAAAAGGGTGCTCAACCGATGCCAGTCAAGTGGGGTGTGTGTGGCCCAGTTAGTGGCAACGAGGGAGACTGTGGTTGGAGTCCCCTCGCTGTGTCTCTAAAAGAACCAAGATGAACAAGTCATGGCTCTCAGAGGACTTTTCTTCCCCTGGGTCAGCCAGGGGACGGGAAAGGCACGCGTATTTTTGAGAGTGCTTCATGCAAAGCATCTTTTTCTTTGTCAAAAGGGGGGGTCAACCGATGCCAGTCAAGTGGGGTGTGTGTGGCCCAGTTAGTGGCAACGAGGGAGACTGTGGTTGGAGTCCCCTCGCTGTGTCTCTAAAAGAACCAAGATGAACAAGTCATGGCTCTCAGAGGACTTTTCTTCCCCTGGGTCAGCCAGGGGACGGGAAAGGCACGCGTATTTTTGAGAGTGCTTCATGCAAAGCATCTTTTTCTTTTTCAAAAGGGTGCTCAACCGATGCCAGTCAAGTGGGGTGTGTGTGGCCCAGTTAGTGGCAACGAGGGAGACTGTGGTTGGAGTCCCCTCGCTGTGTCTCTAAAAGAACCAAGATGAACAAGTCATGGCTCTCAGAGGACTTTTCTTCCCCTGGGTCAGCCAGGGGACGGGAAAGGCACGCGTATTTTTGAGAGTGCTTCATGCAAAGCATCTTTTTCTTTTTCAAAAGGGGGCTCAACCGATGCCAGTCAAGTGGGGTGTGTGTGGCCCAGTTAGTGGCAACGAGGGAGACTGTGGTTGGAGTCCCCTCGCTGTGTCTCTAAAAGAACCAAGATGAACAAGTCATGGCTCTCAGAGGACTTTTCTTCCCCTGGGTCAGCCAGGGGACGGGAAAGGCACGCGTATTTTTGAGAGTGCTTCATGCAAAGCATCTTTTTCTTTTTCAAAAGGGGGCTCAACCGATGCCAGTCAAGTGGGGTGTGTGTGGCCCAGTTAGTGGCAACGAGGGAGACTGTGGTTGGAGTCCCCTCGCTGTGTCTCTAAAAGAACCAAGATGAACAAGTCATGGCTCTCAGAGGACTTTTCTTCCCCTGGGTCAGCCAGGGGACGGGAAAGGCACGCGTATTTTTGAGAGTGCTTCATGCAAAGCATCTTTTTCTTTGTCAAAAGGGGGGGTCAACCGATGCCAGTCAAGTGGGGTGTGTGTGGCCCAGTTAGTGGCAACGAGGGAGACTGTGGTTGGAGTCCCCTCGCTGTGTCTCTAAAAGAACCAAGATGAACAAGTCATGGCTCTCAGAGGACTTTTCTTCCCCTGGGTCAGCCAGGGGACGGGAAAGGCACGCGTATTTTTGAGAGTGCTTCATGCAAAGCATCTTTTTCTTTTTCAAAAGGGTGCTCAACCGATGCCAGTCAAGTGGGGTGTGTGTGGCCCAGTTAGTGGCAACGAGGGAGACTGTGGTTGGAGTCCCCTCGCTGTGTCTCTAAAAGAACCAAGATGAACAAGTCATGGCTCTCAGAGGACTTTTCTTCCCCTGGGTCAGCCAGGGGACGGGAAAGGCACGCGTATTTTTGAGAGTGCTTCATGCAAAGCATCTTTTTCTTTTTCAAAAGGGGGCTCAACCGATGCCAGTCAAGTGGGGTGTGTGTGGCCCAGTTAGTGGCAACGAGGGAGACTGTGGTTGGAGTCCCCTCGCTGTGTCTCTAAAAGAACCAAGATGAACAAGTCATGGCTCTCAGAGGACTTTTCTTCCCCTGGGTCAGCCAGGGGACGGGAAAGGCACGCGTATTTTTGAGAGTGCTTCATGCAAAGCATCTTTTTCTTTTTCAAAAGGGGGCTCAACCGATGCCAGTCAAGTGGGGTGTGTGTGGCCCATTTAGTGGCAACGAGGGAGACTGTGGTTGGAGTCCCCTCGCTGTGTCTCTAAAAGAACCAAGATGAACAAGTCATGGCTCTCAGAGGACTTTTCTTCCCCTGGGTCAGCCAGGGGACGGGAAAGGCACGCGTATTTTTGAGAGTGCTTCATGCAAAGCATCTTTTTCTTTGTCAAAAGGGGGGGTCAACCGATGCCAGTCAAGTGGGGTGTGTGTGGCCCAGTTAGTGGCAACGAGGGAGACTGTGGTTGGAGTCCCCTCGCTGTGTTTTACATGCTTTTAGAAGGGCATGAAATGGCTTGGAGGTTGACTTTCATCATATGCAAACTGTTGGCTACCAAAATGCTGCCTTTCCAACAACTGTGGTTATAGGCAATGAGGAACATACTGATGAAGATGAGACGCAGATACCCGATTGGGATGACAACTTAAATATTCGGTCAGGGCAAGAAGAAACTCGGTCTGAGGGGTAGGGGAGTGCAAACACAACAATTGATGATTAAGTTCTAGATCACACCTACTGTCAACCCACAGTCAGACACTCGAGGAGGTCAACAGAGGCGGTGGAGGAGGATGCAACCGACGTCGAAGTAACCTGGCGCCTTCCTGGACACAGTCGGAGCACTGGTAGCACGTCTACAACTGCATCCTCAGCCACCACTCTGCCTCTGAGCATTATTCGGGGTGGATCAACAGGTCGCATGGCCTCTAAGCCTTGCCTAGCCAGGTCCTTTTTTGACATAGAAAAAGATCGCCCAAATTATGTGATCTGTAAAATTTGTCATGGTTCTCTTAGTAGAGGTCAAAACCTCAGCAGTTTGACAACTTCTTCCATGAATCGTCACATGAATAAATATCATATGGCCCGATGGGAAGCTCACCGTGCTGCAATGCGGCCTAGCGGAGCGAACCATCCACCGCCTGCCCCTTCCAGTGCATCCGCGCGCTCGTCATCTTCTAGGACTGTGGGGACAGCTGTCACACCTGTTTTTCCACCCACAACTTCCACCACTGTAACCGCAACAGGCAGTTTGCTTGGTAGGTCGTCAGTTGGTTTGGAAGGGGAAACAAGTGAGTGTGTACAGCTCTCTCAGACATCGATAGCACCAACTTTGGATGAAGGCAACATCATGTCTCCGCCTGCACTTTCCTCACAAAGCTGCATTTTTCCAGGGACACCCGACTCAACACCGTCTACACACAGCAGCCAGATCTCTGTCCCTCAGATGTGGTCAAATAAAAGGCCACTTCCTGCGACCCATGACAAAGCGAAGAGGTTGACTCTATCCCTCTGTAAGCTGTTGACTACAGAAATGCTGCCTTTCCGCCTAGTGGACACACAGGATTTTAGAGACCTTATGTCTGTCGCTGTGCCCCAGTACCAGATGCCTAGTCGCCACTACTTCTCTAAGAAAGGTGTGCCCGCGCTACACCAGCATGTCGCACACAACATCACCGCTTCCTTGAGAAACTCTGTGTGTGAACGGGTGCATTTCACCACCGATACTTGGACCAGTAAGCATGGACAGGGACGTTACATGTCGCTGACTGGCCACTGGGTAACTATGGTGATAGATGGTGAAGGGTCTGCTGCACAAGTCTTGCCGTCCCCACGACTTGTGTGTCAATCCTCTGTCTGTCCAAGTTCCGCCACTGCTTCTGCATCCTCCACCTCATCTGGGTCCTCCACCTCCGCCCCAAGCCTGCCTGGTCAGGCCACCAGCGTTCTCACTGCGCAGAAGGAATCACGCACCCCTCATTACTATGCTGGTAGCAGAGCGCAACGGCATCAGGCGGTCTTTAGCTTGACATGTCTTTGAAATAGGAGTCACACAGCGACTGAGTTGTGGGCAGCTCTGGAGACTGATTTTGATAAATGGTTGTCTCCACTCAACCTGCAGCCTGGTAAGGCCGTGTGCGACAATGCTGCAAACCTGGGTGCGGCCCTTCGCCTGGGCAAGGTGACACACGTGCCTTGTATGGCTCACGTGTTTAACCTTGTTGTCCAGCAATTTTTAACACACTATCCCGGCCTAGATGGCCTTCTGACCAGGGCACGGAAACTGTCTGCAGTGCTCACTTCCGCCGTTCAACCGCCGCACCTGAGCGACTTGCATCGCTCCAGAAGTCTTTCGGCCTGCCGGTTCATCGCCTGAAATGCGATGTGGCGACACGCTGGAATTCAACTCTCCACATGTTACAGCGACTGTGGCAGCACCGGCGAGCCCTGGTGCAATACGTCATGATGTATAGCCTGGGCCAACGAGATGCAGAAGTGGGGCAGATCACCCTGATGGAGTGATCTCAGATCAAGGACCTATGCACCCTTCTGCACAGTTTCGACATGGCGACGAATATGTTTAGCGCTGACAATGCCATTATCAGCATGACGATTACAGTCATTTACATGCTGGAGCACACGCTAAACACTATTCGTAGTCAGGGGGTGGGACAACAGGAAGGGGAGGAACTACAGGAGGATTCATATGCGCAAGACACAACAACATCACCAAGGTCCAGACGTTCATCATCACCAACGCGGCAGGCATGGGACCATGGGGGACAGGGATCAACAAGGGCGCATGGTAGCAGGTGAGATGTTGAGGAAGGTGCAGGAGGACATGAAGATATGGAGGACGAACTGTCCATGGACATGGAAGACTCAGCAGATGAGGGGGACCTTGGTCAAATTTCAGTTGAAAGAGGTTGGGGGGAGATGACAGAGGAAGAAAGAACGGTTAGCACCTCTATGCCACAAACACAGCGTGGACTTGGTGCGCATGGCTGCGCAAGACACATGAGTGCCTTCTTGTTGCACTACCTCCAACATGACCCTCGTATTGTCAAAATTAGAAGTGATGATGACTACTGGCTTGCCACACTATTAGATCCCCGGGACAAGTCCAAATTTTGTGACATAATTCCACCCATAGAAAGGGACGCACGTATGCAGGAGTATCAGCAGAAGCTGTTACTCGATCTTAGCTCGGCTTTTCCACCAAACAACCGTGCAGGTGAAGGGAGTGATTCTCCCAGTTGTAACTTGACAAACATGGGACGGCCTCGTCATCTTCAACAGTCTACCCGTACCAGTAGGACCGTATCTGGTGCTGGTAACAGCAATTTTATGGAATCTTTTCATAATTTTTTTAGACCCTCCTTTGCAAGGCCACCAGAGACAACAAGTCTGACACATAGTCAACGGATGGAGAGGATGATACAGGAGTATCTCCAAATGAACATCGATGCAATGACTTTGCAAATGGAGCCTTGCTCCTTTTGTGCTTCAAATCTAGAAAAATGTCAAGAGCTCTCCAGTTACGCCTCGAAGATTTTGTCGTGTCCAGCTGCCAGCGTTGTCTCTGAACGTGTCTTCAGTGCTGCTGGGTGTGTGCTGACAGATAAGCGCACGCGTCTGTCCAGTGACAATGTGGACAGACTGACGTTCATCAAAATGAACAAGTCATGGATCCAGAAGGAATTTACTACCCCTGTGTCATCCTGGGGAGAGTAAATGCTTGTGGATTTGGAATGTGCTTGATGCAAATCAAAACATCCTGTTTGCAACTAGGGCACAAGTGCTGCCACTGATAAGGTGTCTGTGTGGGGCCCAATTTTTGGAAAAAAAGGGAGACTCCGCTTGGAGTAACCCTTGCTTGCTGTGTTTTTTAAAAATGATACAAGATGAACAGATCTGAAGGCAAGATGAAGCCAACATCATGTCTCCGCCTGCACTTTTCTCACAAACCTGCATTTTTCCAGGGACACCCTACTCAACACCGTCTACAGACAGCAGCCAGATCTCTGTCCCTCAGATGTGGTCAAATAAAAGGCCACTTACTGCGACCCATGACAAAGCTAAGTGGTTGACTCTATCCCTCTGTAAGCTGTTGGCTACCGAAATGCTGCCTTTACGCGTAGTGGACACACAGGATTTTACAGACCTTATGTCTGTCGCTGTGCCCCAGTACCAGATGCCCAATCACCACTGCTTCTCCAAGAAAAGCATGCCCGCGCTACACCGGCATGTCGCACACAACATCACCACTTCCTTGAGAAAATCTGTGTGCGACAGGGTGCATTTCAACACAGATACTTGGACCAGTAAGCATAGACAGGGTCATTACATGTCACTGACTGGGCACTGGCAAACTATGGTGAGAGATGGAGAAGGGTCTGCTGTACAAGTCTTGCCGTCCCCACGAGTTGTTTCAATCCTTGTTCTGTATGTAGAAGTTAATACACTGCTTCTGCCTCTTCAACCTCGTGTGGGTCCTCTACCTTTGCGCAAACCCTGTGTGGTCAGGCCACCCTTCCTTGCAACTGCGCACAAGGACTACCACACACCTCCTTACTATGCTGGCAGCAGAGCTCAATGCCATCAGGCGGTCAAAGTTTTACTTTGAAATGTATGGGAAATGTGAGTCACACCGCTATTACAGAGAATAGTAGTCAGGCAGGGTCAAAACATTAATTGAGGAACAGGAACAGAATGGGACGGCCAGGACTTAATCAGAAAACAAGCAGAGGTGAAATGCGTATCGGCCAACAAGGTACATAAACAGCAAGCAGGAAAAGTAGTCAGGTAACAAGCACACAAAATCATAAAACTGAACTGGGGGTAAAATTAACCAGAGGTTCATAGCTATGTCTGGCAGTGGTCTGCAGACAGGATGGGCATAAAAAAGGGTGTGGTGTCTTCCCATTGGTTGTAGCTGAATGATGGTATTTCATCTGTGAGATACCCACCAGCTACATTCAGCCAGAGATTCTGCATCTGTCAAGGTAATGCAGCCCAGTGGGTGAGCATAACCTGCGTCCACCTGCGCCGCTGGCATCGACTACTCTCCCATCATCAGCACTATTCATGAAAGGAACACGTTGTCACCTGGCGACCAGAGTACAAATTGACGGAGCGGACTCCGTTGGTGACTTAACAGCCGTGTGCGGCAATGATGCAAACCTGGCTGCGGGCCATCCTCAGGGCAATGTGACACACGTGCCTTTTATGGCTCACGTGTTGATCCGAATTCTCCAGCAATTTTTAAAACACCATCACGGCCTACATGGCCTTGTGCAGCGGGCACGCTCGCTATGTGCTCACTTCCATCGTGCGCACACAGCAGCTCAACAACTTTCATCACTCCGGAAGTCTTAGGGTCTGGCAGTTAAACGCCGGAAATGCGATGTTCCGACACGCAGGAATTGGAATCTGCACATGTTGCAGCGTGTGTGGCAGCACCGCAGAGCCCTGCTGAAATACGGTAAGACATATAGCCTGGGATAAGTTGATCCAGAGGTGGTGCAGATCACGCTGCTGGAGTGGTGTCAGATCAAGGACCTATGCACCCTGCTACACAGTTTTGAAATGTCGACGAAGATGTTTAGCACTGGCAATGTCATTCTCAGCGTGACAATTCTGGTCATCTACATGATGGAGCACACTGTAATTATTATTCGGAGTCAGGTGTTGGGACAAGAGGAAGGGGAGGAAGTACAGGAGGAGTCATATGCGGAAGGGATAACAAGATCTACGAGGTCCAGATGGTCAGCGGCACTTATGCGGCAGTCATGGTGAGGGAGAGGGATTAACAAGGGCGCATAGTATCAGCAAAAAGTGTTGATGAAAGTGCAGGAGCCCATGAAGAAATGGAGGACGAACTGGCGATGGGCATGGAAGACTCAGCAGATGAGTGAGAGCTTGCTCACATTTCGGTTGTGCGAGGTTGTGGGTAGAGGGCAGAGGAAGGATGCACGATTCTCACCTCTCTGCCACCAACACACCAAGGACTTGGTCCTCCTGGATGCACAAGACACATGAGCGCCTTCTTGCTGCACTACCTACATGACCCTCGGATTGTATGAATTTGAAGTAATCCTGAATACTGGGTTGCCACACTGTTAGATCCCCGGTACAAGACAAAATTTGGCGAACTAATTCCTGCCATAGAAATAGACGCACGTATACAGGAGTATCTGCAGAATGTGGTACGCAATCTTAGATCTACTTTTCCACTAAACACCAGTGCTGCACAGAGTGAATCTCAACACTTTGTCATGGATAGGAGGAAATGGTCTTTTACTTGTCCACATCGGAGGGACCGAGGGATGGCTGCTGTGCTGAGATGGCGTTGAGTACGGTGTCCCTGCACAGTTGCACTTTTGGTCATATCCCAAAATGAGTTGAAAAAGGACAGATGCTGTTGGAAAGGGGAACAGGTGTGTTGGAAAGGGGAAAAAAATTTGGGTCCGTGGATTTGGTGGTTAAACAACTGTAACATTTGCTGAAGAAACAACATCTGTTACAGTGGGACTGGCAGATTTGGATAAAGTGGTATATAATCTGTGACCGCTATATAACAAAAATTAATAAGAAAAGAAAGAGAAAGGTATATATCACCTTCAGCAGTCAGTGTCCACCGTGCTCCCAGTTGGAAAAGGAGAGGTTGGCAACTTGAAGGTTTGGTGGAGGATACAGAGCTGTGTGGCTATGAAACTAATAGTAGCCTGAACCGAGTTAGACGCCATTCGGATCTGGAGACTGTGAGCCCTGTTAGCGTCACAGGGTCCACATGCCCACCCAGCCCAGGAACTCCCTGTTAACAACACAGGGGCCATTGAGTACGCTGACCGTGTGCGTAGGGGCCACACCTGTGGACAGCAGGCGCATCAGCAGCAGCAGGCCTGTTAATGCCACTGGGCTGCACAAGCAGGACTGTTAGGACAGGAGCTGGTCTTAACCGTTCTGCGTTACCAACTGTGGTGGTGGCCTGCATCCACCACCCTATCCCTGCCTACCTCTGGCCTAAAGCCGCAATGGGTTCAACACATGGAGGTGTGCTCTTTCGGAGCATAATAGAAGACTGCGCACCTCCTTGTTGGCTCCAGCCCCTTTTATAACCTGGGTCCGCCCCAAACCAGGGTGAACCACAATGCACCTCCTGGAGACAAAAGCAGAGTGACACGTCATGAGTGGCATAACTAGCGTCCTATTTGGAAACGCAACTTCAATGATGACCTCATGGCTGCCATGACCCAAACACCTCACCAGTCATCGTCTGACCATCAATAATGCGGTGACAAGTCATAGGTGTGGGCCTCTGCAAGCCATTTGGGAGGACACCTGATGCCCTGTGGTCTATATGGGACCCCCACATCAGGGCCAGGGCCAAAGAGTTCATTACCGGACCTAGTCTCTGATGCAGGAAGTGCCTGAGCATGCTCAGTAGCATGAAATACAGTCTCTGAAAAAAGACTATCAGCTTTAGCATGGTGTCTAGGCACAAAACAGGACTTAGACCCGGCACAGAATGCAAGCACCTGTGCAAAGAGGCTTTTCACACTTAGTGTGGGAGCATGCGCTGTATCCCGAAATGAAGACTTAGCGTCAGGAATGGCACAGTCAGGCTGAGCATACTCACTAGGCGAAACACTGTAATTATGCTGCAGCTGGGGTACATCGGCACACGCATGCGCACTAGCTGCCTCTCCACACTTAGACGTGGAGGGGAAATTTGTCTTGGAGATGCTGTCTATGAACAGAAGGAAAAGCTAAAGGAAGCCTGACTTTCTATCCCTCCGAATTATGAAATGCAGCAATGAATTCCATGAGTTTGCTATAACATTAGCGTAGCTAAATGTGCATGAGGGTGTGATGTAGAGGTGCTAGAAATAGCTTGTCACCAGTGGGGCACTAATGGAATACAACAGCCAGTTCTATGATGCCACAAAATGGCAGTATTTTGTGCTATCATTATAGCTTATTAAAAACAGAGCACGAGGTTGTCATGCAGAGGTGCTGCACATAGATTTGCAGTAGTGTGAATAGACAAAAGTACAATAGCCACGTTTAGGATACAACTAGGTACACTGAGTGTTTGCTACTATAAATGGCTGAGTTTAAAAAAGTTTGAGTGTGCAATGCAGGCAGACGTGCTGCAAATAACGTTCCAATACTGTGAATTGACAAAAGTACAATAGCCACGTTTAGGATACAACTAGGTACACTGAGTGTTTGCTAGTATAATGGCTGAGTTTAAAAAAGTTAGAGTGTGCAATGCAGGCAGACGTGCTGCAAATATCGTTCCAATACTGTGAATAGACAAAAGTAAAATAGCCACGTTTAGGATACAACTAGGTACACTGAGTGTTTGCTAGTATAATGGCTGAGTTTAAAAAAGTTAGAGTGTGCAATGCAGGCAGACGTGCTGCAAATAACGTTCCAATACTGTGAATAGACAAAAGTACAATAGCCACGTTTAGGATACAACTAGGTACACTGAGTGTTTGCTACTATAAATGGCTGAGTTTAAAAAAGTTTGAGTGTGCAATGCAGGCAGACGTGCTGCAAATAACGTTCCAATACTGTGAATTGACAAAAGTACAATAGCCACGTTTAGGATACAACTAGGTACAGTGAGTGTTTGCTAGTATAAATGGCTGAGTTTAAAAAAGTTAGAGTGTGCAATGCAGGCAGACGTGCTGCAAATATCGTTCCAATACTGTGAATAGACAAAAGTACAATAGCCACGTTTAGGATACAACTAGGTACACTGAGTGTTTGCTAGTATAATGGCTGAGTTTAAAAAAGTTAGAGTGTGCAATGCAGGCAGACGTGCTGCAAATAACGTTCCAATACTGTGAATAGACAAAAGTACAATAGCCACGTTTAGGATACAACTAGGTACACTGAGTGTTTGCTAGTATAATGGCTGAGTTTAAAAAAGTTTGAGTGTGCAATGCAGGCAGACGTGCTGCAAATAACGTTCCAATACTGTGAATTGACAAAAGTACAATAGCCACGTTTAGGATACAACTAGGTACACTGAGTGTTTGCTACTATAAATGGCTGAGTTTAAAAAAGTTAGAGTGTGCAATGCAGGCAGACGTGCTGCAAATATCGTTCCAATACTGTGAATAGACAAAAGTACAATAGCCACGTTTAGGATACAACTAGGTACACTGAGTGTTTGCTAGTATAATGGCTTAGTAACAATGAGTTGTAGTGTGCAATGCAGGCAGACGTGCTCTGCAAATGTCTTTGCACTAGTGGGACTATAGCAAAGTCCAATAGCCACGTTTAGGATGCCACTAGGTACACTGAGTGTTTGCTAGTAAAATTGCTTAGTTTAAAAAAGTTGGAGTGTGCAATGCAGGCAGATGTGCTCTGCTAATATCTTTGCACTAGTGGGACTATAGCAAAGTCCAATAGCCACGTATAGGATGCCACTAGGTACACTGAGTGTTTGCTAGTATAATGGCTTAGTTAAAATGAGTTTGAGTGTGCAATGCAGGCAGACGCGCTATGCAAATGTCTTTGCACTAGTGGGACTATAGCAAAGTCCAATAGCCACGTATAGGATGCCACTAGGTACACTGAGTGTTTGCTAGTATAATGGCTTGGTTTTAATGAGTTGGAGTGTGCAATGCAGGCAGACGCGCTCTGCAAATGTCTTTGCACTAGTGGGACTATAGCAAAGTCCAATAGCCACGTATAGGATGCCACTAGGTACACTGAGTGTTTGCTAGTATAATGGCTTGGTTAGAATGAGTTGTAGTGTGCAATGCAGGCAGATGTGCTCTGCTAATGTCTTTGCACTAGTGGGACTATAGCAAAGTCCAATAGCCACGTATAGGATGCCACTAGGTACACTGAGTGTTTGCTAGTATAATGGCTTAGTTAAAATGAGTTTGAGTGTGCAATGCAGGCAGACGCGCTATGCAAATGTCTTTGCACTAGTGGGACTATAGCAAAGTCCAATAGCCACGTATAGGATGCCACTAGGTACACTGAGTGTTTGCTAGTATAATGGCTTGGTTAGAATGAGTTGTAGTGTGCAATGCAGGCAGATGTGCTCTGCTAATGTCTTTGCACTAGTGGGACTATAGCAAAGTCCAATAGCCACGTATAGGATGCCACTAGGTACACTGAGTGTTTGCTAGTATAATGGCTTAGTTAAAATGAGTTTGAGTGTGCAATGCCGGCAGACGCACTATGCAAATGTCTTTGCACTAGTGGGACTATAGCAAAGTCCAATAGCCACGTATAGGATGCCACTAGGTACACTGAGTGTTTGCTAGTATAATGGCTTGGTTTTAATGAGTTGGAGTGTGCAATGCAGGCAGACGCGCTCTGCAAATGTCTTTGCACTAGTGGGACTATAGCAAAGTCCAATAGCCACGTATAGGATGCCACTAGGTACACTGAGTGTTTGCTAGTATAATGGCTTGGTTAGAATGAGTTGTAGTGTGCAATGCAGGCAGACGCGCTCTGCAAATGTCTTTGCACTAGTGGGACTATAGCAAAGTCCAATAGCCACGTATAGGATGCCACTAGGTACACTGAGTGTTTGCTAGTATAATGGCTTGTTTAGAATGAGTTGTAGTGTGCAATGCAGGCAGACGCGCTCTGCAAATGTCTTTGCACTAGTGGGACTATAGCAAAGTCCAATAGCCACGTATAGGATGCCACTAGGTACACTGAGTGTTTGCTAGTATAATGGCTTAGTTATCAGTTGGAGTGTGCAGAGGACAAGAGGGTACAGTGGCAGGATTGTGGTGCTCTGGGTAGAGGAATGGAAGCCTGCCTTTCTATTCCCTCCTAATGGTGAAATGCAGGTAGGAAATCCCTGACCTGGGCTACACAGACGCTGTTGCTGTTTGCAGGACCTGTCACCTATGGCTCTCTGACCCTGCCGGTTGGAGCCCTTAAAAGGACTGCTATAAAGTGCTCTCCCTAAGCTGTCTAACGCTGTGTATGCAGCGCATACAGCTGTATCGGCTATAGGACTCAGGAAGACGGAGCTGCGACAGTGATGTCTGACACCAAAGACGCAGAAGGCAGATAATGGCGTCCGTGAAGAAAATGTCCGGTTTTATAATGCAGGGACATGTGACATGCAGATCCTATCACACATGCCGTTGCTTCTCTGGCTCAAAGTCCACTTAGGTGTGTGTGTGTCTGGGATTGGCTGACATGCTGGCCCGCCCCACAAGACGCGCGCACTTAGGGAAGGAAGACAAGAAAAAAAAAAAAAAAAAATGGCGATCGCCATTATAGAAACAGCAGTGATCTGAAGGCGCTGTTCACGCACACTATACACTGAAATGTGATAATAGTTTGATTCACAGAGTGACTTACACTATTACAGCAGAAACCAAGCTATGATTTAGCTGTTTTTTGGCTGCTAGAACCGTTCTCGAACGTTTCTAGAACTACCGAGCTTTTGCAAAAAGCTCGAGTTCTAGTTCGATCTAGAACATGCCCCAAAATCACTCGAGCCGCGAACTGGAGAACCACGAACCACGAACCGCGCTCAACTCTACTCGTCACACTCCATGACATTAACAGGAACAGTTGCGGTCAAGATAAAGTCTGGAAGACCAGGCAAAATATCCATGGAAGCTGTTTGTAGGATTACTAGAGAGGTAAAATCAGAATTCCTGCCTGACTGTAAAAACCTTCAGGAAGATTTAGCAGACTGTGGAGTTTTGGTACAACATTCTACTGTTCAGACTCACCTGCACAAATATGGCCTTCATGGAACAGTCACCAGATGAAAACCTCTCTTGTGTCCATAAAATGCAGTATCAAAAGTATGTAAAAGAACACCTAAACAAGTCTTATGCATATTGGAAACAAGTCATGTGGACTGTTGAGGTTAAAATAAAACCCTTTGGTCACAATGATCAAAGGTATGTGTAAAGAAAAAAGAACACAGAATTTCAGGAAAAGAACATATCCCCAACTATTAAGCATGGGTGCATCCATTATGCTTTGGGTTTGTGTTGCAATCTAAGGCAAAGGGAACAATTCACAGGTAGGGAAAGAAGAAAATCATTGACATTTTTAAAAATTCTTGATGCAAATACAACACCATCTATATTAAAGTTGAAGTTGAAAAGAGGATAGCTTCTTCAAATGGATAATGATTCTAAACACACATCACAATCCACAATAGACTACCCTAAAAGGCACAAGTTGAAGGTTTTACAAGGGCTGTCACAGTTCTCTTATCTGAAAATCATTGAAAATCTGTGGCTAGGCCTCAAAAGAGCAATGCATGCAAGAATGACCTAGGAATCTAACAGAACATGAAGACTTTTCCATGAAAGAGTGGCTGAAAATCCCTTAAACAAGAATAGAGAGTCTCAGAATTCAGACGCCACGAAAAGCATTTAAAGGCTGTGATACTTGCCAAAGAGGCAAACCATGCAGGGTATCCAAATGTTTACATTTTCCTATTTTCCTCTTGTTTATTTAAAAATGGAAAAGATGAACATTTTTTTTTGCCTAAAATACAAAGGAAATGTGTCACCTTGAACCTTATGTCTTTTAGAAATTATTTGATGGTTCACTTGCTTAGCTGTTCACATTATAATTTTGACCAGGGATGTCCAAACGTTTCCATGCCCCTGTATATATCAGATGCGGTCCCAGTGTCTTCTAGATGATGTACTTACACAGTCTCAATGTTTTCCATGTGATTTACATACAGCAGTCTCAGGTGTGTTAAATTTAACGTTATAACTCACACACTCTATCATTCTGGTCACTGGAAGTTCAACATGGCACCTTATGGCAAAGAAATCTGAGGATTTGAAAAAATGAACTTGTGACGCCACTGCGGTAACCAGGTGTCACAAAAATAAGGTAACAATTAAGGTAACAGCCCAAGTCCAACATAACTGTGCCAGCTATTAAGCTGGTGTCACACTAAACGACAGCGACAACGACGTCGCTGTTACGTCACCATTTTCGGTGACGTAACAGCGACCTTGTAAGTCGCTGTTATGATCGCTGCTTAGCTGTCAAACACAGCAGAAGCAGCGATCATAAGGTCGCTGTGCTACATGTTCAGAGAGCAGGGAGCCGCGCTACGCTGGCTCCTTGCTCTCCTGCAGCACACATCGGGTTAATTAACCCGATGTGTGCTGCAGCTACATGTCACAGTTCAGAGAGCAGGGAGCCGCGCTTAGCGCTGGCTCCTTGCTCTCCTGCAGCACACATCGGGTTAATTAACCCGATGTGTGCTGCAGCTACATGTCACAGTTCAGAGAGCAGGGAGCCGCGCTTAGCGCTGGCTCCTTGCTCTCCTGCAGCACACATCGGGTTAATTAACCCGATGTGTGCTGCAGCTACATGTCACAGTGCAGAGAGCAGGGAGCCGCGCGCACTGCTTAGCGCTGGCTCCTTGCTCTCCTTGCTACAGTATGCATCGGGTTAATTACCCGATGCATACTGCAGCCACATGTCACAGTGCAGGAGCCGGCGCTGGCAGCAAGAGCGGAGGCTGGTAACCAGCGTAAACATCGGGTAACCAGGGAAAGGTATTCCCTTGGTTACCCGATGTTTACGCTGGTTACAGCTTACCGCAGCTGCCAGTGCCGGCTCCTGATCGCTTCATTTCGTCGCTCTCTCGCTGTCACACACAGCGATGTGTGTGTCACAGCGGGAGAGTGACGACCAAAAAATGAAGCTGGACATTCAGCAACGACCGGCGACCTCACAGCAGGGGCCAGGTCGTTGCTGGATGTCACACACAGCGACAGCGACGGGACGTCGCTGCAACGTCACAGAAAATGGTGACGTAGCAGCGACGTCGTTGTCGTCGTCGTTATGTGTGACACCAGCTTTACACACACACTAGCCCACCAGGACATTACACTCGCTGTACCCAGCTAGGAGCCTTATTTAGCCAGATGACAGGGCTGGGCACTTTAAATAACAGGCAGCCAACTGGGAAGAAGAGGAGATAGTGACCTGGGGAGTGTGGGTAATCTGCAGAGGACAGGAAGTAGTAGTTAGTTGGGAGTAGACAGTGAAAGAGGAAGGGTGTCAAGACAGACCAGAGACTCTTGAGAAACATAGGAAGATGGAAAGAGACTGCAAATACCTGAGTTGTAAGAACAGCAACTCAGAGGAGGAAAGTAGCTGTGGAGTGAGAGCAAACCCAAAGGACAGAGAGACCCTGTGGGGGGGACATCCAAAGCTCACAGTACTTTGCACGTAGGGGTGCAGATCCCCAGAACAGACATGGACTTCAAGCCCTCTGTTAACTTTGCCAGGCGGGTGGGTTTCCAGGACTCATCTGCCACCCTTTAACGTCCGAGGCATCAGCAGCAAAGTGGGGACTGGGACATATTCCCTTAAATAGTCCAAGCTGCCTGCGGCAGGACTCAGACACCAGGAGGACCTCCAAGTGCTCCACGCCAGGGAGGACCCACATACACAGGAGTGCACAGGTGGAGAGTGGCATCAGGATGGCAGGCACAGCCATCAGCACAAGGGTGCACCTGCAATCTAGTACGTCTCAGGGCATTGAACCAGTGAGTAAACACCATCAAACTGCCCTTTTTGTCTGGACTGCTTTATTGCCGCGCGCCTCCACGTTAACCCTTCACCTACTCCTGGGGAAAAGCCCTGCTCGCGGAGGGCTCCACCATCCACACTGCCACCAACCATCATCCCCAGTGGGAACCCGCAGCAGTGGTCCTGCTATCCCCAAACTGCGAGTGGCGTAGTCGGACTTTTATTTTATTTTTATTTTTCATTTAAAAACTGGTCGACGGTGCACCCGAATCCGGAACCCCTCAAGCCATGGACCAGCCGGATCCGAGCAGCCCGGCATCCCCGGGGCACGACAATCTCTCGCTCTACATAAAGATGGTCTAGGCTATAAGAAAATTGCCAACACCCTGAAAGTGATGTGCAACACAGTTTCTAAAGGCCCCATCACACGCAGCGATATCGCTAGCGAGCGTACCCGCCCCGTCGTTTGTGCGTCACGAGCAAATTGCTGCCCGTGGTGCACGATATCGTTCGGAGCCGTCCTACGGACTTACCTGCCTAGCAACGTCGCTAAGGGGGCGGTTTGTGCGGCGTCACAGGGCGTCACTAAGCGGCCGCCCAATAGAAGCGGAGGGGCGGAGATGAGCGGCCGTAACATCCCGCCCACCTCCTTCCTTCCTCATTACCGGTGGCCGCAGGTAAGCTGTTGTTCGTCATTCCCGAGGTGTCTCACGTAGCGATGTGTGCTGCCTCGCGAACGACGAACATCCTGCGTCCCCAACAATCAACGATTTTTTGTAAATGAACGACGTGTCAACGATAGATGATTTGGTGAGTATTTTCCATCGTTAACGGTCGCTCGTTGTTGTCACACGCAACGACGTCGCTAACGATGCCGGATGTGTGTCACGGAATCCGTGACCCTGGCGATATATCATTAGATACGTCGTTGCGTGTGACGGGGCCTTAAGACTATACAGTGATTACTAAGACAGATTCCGCTCAGAACAAACTTTGCTAGTGATGGACTGCAGTGTCTGGGGCCGACAAGGGGAATTTACTCTGGGGGCCCACCCTAGAGCTATATGCAAATACCTATTAGCGTTATCCCCGTTATAGTGGAGCATTGACTGTAAAATACAGAGGTCTCCTGCACTTCTCCTGTACACACACCATAACTGTGATATACAATTATAGTAGTTTGAAGTAAAGGCGTTCTTTGTTGAAAACAAGTTATCACCGATACAAAGGTTAGGTTGGTTATAACTTATTGATCAGTAGAGTCCAAGCAGTGGAAACCACACTGATCGGAAGAATGTGGAACTTTTATTCCTGACAGGGCACTTTTATCCTGTTTTAATATGCAGGTCGGATGGGTGACCGCAGCTCCATTCATCCTCTTTGGGACAGCCATAGAAGAACAAGTGCAGCATGCAGCAACCACTGAGGGAATGAATGGATCAGGGGTCTAGTCAGACATGAGCTCCACTTTAATAGGCATAAAAGTTGCACATTTTGCTGATCAGTACAGGTCCCAGCAATCTGACACTCATTGATAAATAAGTTATCACTTATCCTTAGGCCTCGTTCACATGTTCAGTATTTGACATCAGTATTTGTAGCCAAAAGGAGCAGTGGGAGAAAAATGCAGAAGTGGTGCCGTGTTTCTATTATACTTTTCCTCTGATTTTGCCATTCCTGGTTTTGGCTTACAGATGCCGATGTAAAACCCTTACCAAACACTCAACATGGGCACATGGCCTTAGAATAGGCGATTGCTTGTTTTCACCTTAAAACCTCTGTAAGTGCTACAGTATAATAGTCACAAGACAGGGAGAGGTTAAATGTTAAGTATTTAATCTCTACTGGAAATGATCTTCCCCTTATTGGTAAAGAGAAAAAGTGACCTCCATACAAAACACAATTCACTATACCAAGACCAATAACACCACATACAAAGGGAGAAATACTACTGTGACTAAATAATAAATTACCACCACATAGTGATCAAATACAACCTCATACAAGATAGAAATACCGCAACACCATGACCAGACTACATAATGACTAAATAATACCACATACAAGAGAGAAATTCCACAACACTGTGACCATTCCACATATTACCACCACATAGTTACCGAATAATACTAAATAGTGATCATGAATAAAACCAACAATATAATAACACTAATACTACCGTCAGTGCCATTATACACAGGAGCTCTGTATATAGTG
Organism: Anomaloglossus baeobatrachus; assembly: GCF_048569485.1. NCBI lineage: Eukaryota > Metazoa > Chordata > Amphibia > Anura > Aromobatidae > Anomaloglossus > Anomaloglossus baeobatrachus. The sequence continues at coordinate 378,673,439 of NC_134354.1, read as the reverse complement.
TCAGTGTACAGGTAACACAGGGTTCACTAGTTAATTTATGTACAGAAGAACTGTATATAGTGAACAGGTAATGCAGTGATGACTGGTGACATTATACACAGGAGCTCTGTATATAGCTTATAATATACATGTAATATAGTGATCACCAGTGACGACATACACTGGAGCTCTACATATAGTGTATAAGTGTATAATGTTCAGGTAATACAGTGATCACCAGTGACATACACATGAACTCTGTATATAGTGTGTATGTACATGTAATATACTGACTTACCAGTAACCTCTCTAGTTGAAATTCTTCAACTTCACTTTTCCTGTTCATCTGGAGCAGACCAGTATCACTTCATCTTGCCTTGACTAGACTGTAGAAAATAAAATACAGTCATCTATTGCTGATCGCTTCCAGAGCACATTCCCCACTATTCCCCCCAATTTCTACACTTATGTCAGACTTTTGTTTCCCCTATTGAAGACAGTATCCTCAATATTAAATTATAATACATCAGTAATAGTGTCCCCTAATTATGTCCACTATTTGCCATCATAAATCAAAAAATGTATGTTCCTTATGTTACAAACCGGCGCCGCCATAGCCGCAAGCAGCCTGCTGCGGTTCCTGTTGCGCCCAGGCGCTGGCTGCCGTTCTTGGCCGTGCTTCAGGTCGTTCAATTGGCTGCTCCTTCCACCACGTCTAAGTGTGGAGAGGCGGCTAGTGCGCATGCGCGCGTCGATTTACCCCAGCCAGAGTCTAAGCCCGGTGTTTTGCCTAGTGAGCATGCTCAGCCTGATTGTGTCATTTCTGAGACAAAGTCCTCAGTTCAGGCTACTGAGCATGCTCCCACAATTAATCCTAACAGCCTCTTTGCACAGGTACTTGGACTTCGTGCTGTGTCTAAGTTCTGGGATGTGCCTACTGAGCATGCTCAGGCAGATAGTCTGATTTCTGAGTCTGTTGTTCAGGCTACTGAGCATGCTCAGGCACTTAGTGCATCAGAGGCTAGGTCCGGTAAGGACCTCACTGAGCATGTCCGTGAGGTGACAGGCCCTGATAGAGCAGAGGGTGTCAGGTGTCCTGATGATGTGGCCATTTCGGACTGGCTCACAGAGGCCCGCCCCTATGATCTGGCACCTCACCATTGGTCGTCAGACGATGACTGGTGAAGTGTTTGGGGTGTGGCTGCCATGAGGTCATCAATGACGTGGCGGTTCCAGATTGGCCGCTGGTGACGTCGCTGATGACATAGCACTCTGCTATTGGACCTTGGTGGTTCCACCCTGGGTTTGGGGTGGACCCAGGTTATACAAGGGGCTGGAGACAATATGGAGGTGCACAGTCTTCCTTTAGAGTTCATGGTGGCATAAGTCTTGTTGGAAGCAGTAGGTAGGGCTAGGCGAACGGTGCCTGTCATGCCAAGATTCGTGGCTCAGCACATCAGGGTCAGGCGCCGGGCTTCCTTGCTGCCGTTCCAGTAGTGCTATAGCAGTCCAGTGGCGTTAACTGGACTGCGGTTGCTGCGTTACTTGTCCGTTTGTGCCTCCTACGCACACGGACAGCATACCTGCTGTGTCACCTGTCCAAGAGTGCCCTCTACGCACACGGACAGCATACCTGCTGCGCCACCGGTCCGGTTGTGCCCTCTACGTGCACAGACCGCATATTCCAGGACCGCTGTGGAGTTAACAGGGTGTTCCTGGATTGTATGTGTGAACCCTATTTCCCTCCACGGCTTCCCAGTCAAATGCTACTGGTGTGACTACCTGGCCTGACATGTCCTTCACACACGTGGCCAGTCGAGTGGTGACCAGAAACGCTAATCGGAGGACCGCTCGGCCTGACGTGTCTTACACACGTGGCCAACAGGGCGCTGTCGCAGCAGTCTCCTCGGTCAATGCTACCTAGTCACCACCCGGCCTGATGTGTTCCCTTCACACGTGGTCGGAGTAGCGCCTGCACCACCGAAACGCTAACTGGGTTGTCGTCCGGTCTGACGTGTCCTTACACACGTGACCGGTTCCCAGGTTTCCTGGGTTATCAAATTTATCAGCTGTACAGTTGTTACGGTTGCTGCGAGCACTGGAGACTATGTCCAGATTTCTTGCTACTGCACATGTGCGAGCGCTGGAGACTAAGTCCAGATTTCTTGCTACTGCACATGTGCGAGCGCTGGAGACTAAGTCCAGATTTCTTGCTACTGCACATGTGCGAGCGCTGGAGACTAAGTCCAGATTTCTTGCTACTGCACATGTGCGAGCGCCGGAGACTAAGTCCTATCTTGGAGCCATTGCACATGTGCGGGTGACATCATCGCTGACACGAGGTCACATGTCTCTGACACCTTCTATGCCGATTGGTCGCTGGTCATGTGCTTGGGACGCCTTGCTCGGTGATAGGCCAGCATGACGTCACTCCTGTCGTTCTGGCAGCGGATTGGCTCTGGTGTCCTCCATCTTGGATGAAGCACAGAGTCTATATAAGACCCTGACACACGCCGCATGGCGCTCAGTCCTCTTGGTTCATGCATAAGAGTAGACGCTCTGTGCGCGTTCCTCTAGGCATTCCTCTGTCTATGCTAGGTGAGCGCTACCGGCAGGGTAGCGTTCTTATACCTTACAGCTTCGGCTGCTGTCCGTATCCTTACCTCTTAGGGGAGCGGACATAGGCAGGTGCCTGAGGCACATGGTCTGGCAGGGCCTTGTGATTCGACTCGTAGGTGGATGTTGCCGCTAGGGTAACGTTCCTTATACTGCGTCTGGCAGTTGTTCGTATCCTCGCACACTAGGGGAGCGAACAGAGGTAGGAGCTTTGTGCGGCTTACGCTGCTGTTCGTCTCTTTTGCACCACTAGAAGAGCGGACCTAGGCAGGTGCCATATCTAGTGGTTCGTGTTCGTGTCCTCACACACTAGTGGAGCGAACGCAGGTTGGAGCTTTGTGCGGCTTACGCTGCTGTTCGTCTCTTTTGCACCACTAGAAGAGCGGACCTAGGTAGGTGCCATTTCGCACACATTGTCTTTGTCTCTGTGATTATTAACAGAGATCATTCCACACACCCTCCAAGTAAGGGAGGAATTGCTTTACTTACTTATTATATCCTTCTGTAAGTTAACAGAGGTATTGCACTCTGCCATAGTCTGCAGCAAAGTCTTTGCACGGTGGACCCTGACTGTCTGATACTCCTTTAGGTTATTATCAGACAGCCCCCCGTAACAACAGTCTTTGACTAATCCATAGGGTGCCAGCAGCTCCATTGCCATCTGGAGCACGATGGGCCCCGACTGGCGATTGGGACATATACACCCTGGTCCTAATCTGCCGGTCCCCCCGTAACACCTTATTCTGGCCCCATATAGTAATTATGTCCCCCATCCTGGCCCCTTTTATTTGATAATGTCTCCCATCCTGGCTCCCTTTTCTTAATAATGTCTCCCATTTTGGGCAACTATGCTCCCCCAAATGATTGTTCCTTTGGTCCGGAGGCGAGGAGACAGAAGTCGGCAAAGATTGGACGTGGGGTTCGCATGACATCACAATATAACATGAGCCTCCAACCATAATTATGGACAGCACTGGAACCGCTCCAGCATGGCAGTGAATACACAATCTTTTATTTTAGCTGGGGGAAACAATTGGATTGAGAATTAATCTCAATGCTTCCAGCATAAAATTTCCCCCCTCACACTGCTCCTCTCCAAAATAGCCCCATAACATTCCACTTTCCATAATGTCCCCTCAAAACGTCCCCTTTCTATAATATCTCCCCCATACTACATCATGGCATAAATTCCCCCCAGTCCTCATTATACTATGCCGCTGTAACGACTGAATGCCGGTCGTTATGACTATTAAGATACGATGGCACTATGGAAAACCCAGGGACACAAAGATGGTGAATAAAAGTTTTCTTTAAAAGATGGTGAATAAAAGTTTTCTTTATAAGTCTCAAAACATTTTTTTTACAAAAAAAATAACAGTTCTCTTACAATTTATGGGCCACAACAGCCCGGAATAAACAATAACAGTTTATGCAACTTGGAGAACTTCAAGTGGTGGTCTGTAGGGATGAACTAGACTATATTTCCCCCCACTATACCGCTCCCTCCCTTATCTCTAAATGGGGCTTACCCGGGTGCACTACTACAGATAATGGCACGTGATCCCTCCAAGGATATAATCTTACAACCACCTCCCCTTATGTTTACAATTCAAGCAGGGTACCCGGCCACCTTCCCATATACAGTCAGCAACAAGCAAATATATATACATGTACCTCTATTCAATATTCTGTACCTCACTGCCCCAGACAGTGTGATGAAGCAAAGGCAGAGTAGTCTGTTATCAGCACAACACAGCTTAACTTCTAATAACTTCAGAGCAAATGCCTCAGAATAAACAAGAAATACAGCTCCTTCTCAGTGAATAATCTGTCAAAGAATAATCTTCCTTCTCCTTTATCCTAGCTGTCTGTCCCTGACTTACTATTATACACCGATCGGTCTCAGGTTAATTGTTACTCACTGAAGTCTTCACCCAAGATGGCGTCCATCCCCTCAGACTGCTTCTGATTCACTCTTAGATGATTTTATCCAAACAGTTTCTGGAGAAAAATTCACTCAGATGAATTCCCCTCATCATATGAGCTCCAAAGAAAAAAACACGTAAGCAGTCCACAAAAGGAAAAAAAAAAACAGGAAATGCTCTAAATCCAAACACGGGAAAATGACAGCCGTCTTTCTCTTACGCAGTTCCTCAGATCCTGACAGAACTTTACAACCACCGCTCTCAGTCTACGTTACCAGGGAAACCTAATGTAACCCCTTGTAATGTAATGTGTGTAATGTAACCTAGTGGCCATTTAAATTCTAGCATAAATTTATACAATACATTAACAAACATGCAAGTTTATCTTATGTACATTTTCACCCTCTTACACTCCACCCCACTTAAGATTTGGCATCCTGACAAATCAATTTCTACATCTTACATGCAGTACATAATCTTCAGGGTTGTACTGTATCGGAGGAACACCAGCCGTACTCCTTTCAGATCTTTGTAATTCAGTACCGGTCGTGTTCGTGGTAGCGTTTTCCATGTCTGGCAGAGCAACGACACTTGGAGATAGCTCTGGAGCAACTTAAATCTGCAATGCCGGATCTTGGTCATCTGGTGCCACATTGTTGAAATCATCACAGCAGTCACACACAAGGTTATTTGGCCGACCCGTGATTGGTTGATCAAGCAAGACAGGTGGGCATGTGGGTGTGTCGGAGATACACCTTTTTAACCAGTTCCGGTGCAACGTACGATGGGGCCCGACACATCCTTCAGGGATCACAGTGTACACACTTCCACCTTTAAATGGTCAGTCCACAACAGTGTAAGGTGTAGCCTCCCACTGATCGTCCAACTTTCCACCTGGGCGAGTAACTCGTACAAGCACCTTATCGCTCACTAGGAACTCATCTCCATTACAGATGAGCGAACGGGTTGCGGTTCGGCTCGAGCTTGGTTCATCGAACGGAGGTCTCGTTCGAGTTCGGTTCGGCGAACCACTCGAACCCATAGGAAGCAATGGGAGGCAATCACAAACACATAAAAACACCTAGAAAACATGCCAAAAGGTGTCCAAAAGGTGACAAACAACTCACAACACAACACAAACACATGGGGAAGTGACAAGGACATATACTCATGCGAAAACAAAAAAGCTGGACAATGAAAAAGAGGAGGAGACACAGATATAGGCATGGCATGCCCTTCTAAAATGATGTAAAACACCTGCAAGGTGACTCAAAGCAGAGTCTCCCTTTTTTCCAAAAATTGGGCCACACAGACACCCTGTCAGTGGCAGCACTTGTGCCTCAGTTGTACACTTCACAGGTAGATTTGCATCAAGCACATTCAAAAATACGCCATCCTTAACCATCCCTAGGATGACACCGGGGTTGGTAGCAAAGTCTTTGCTGATCCCCAATCTGTTCATCTTGGATCATTTTTAGAAACACTGCAAGCAAGGGTCACTACAAGCGGAGTCTACCTTTTTTTCAAAAATTGGGACACAGACACCCCTTCAGTGGCAGCACTTGTGCCCCAGTTGTACTCTTCACAGGTAGATTTGCATCAAGCCCATTCAAAAATACGCCATCCTTAACCGTCCCCAGGATGACACAGGGGTGGGTAGCAAAGTCTTTGCTGAAACATGACTTGTTCATCTTGGCTCCTTTTTAAAAACACAGCAAGGGTTACTCCAAGCAGAGTCTCCCTTTTTTCCAAAAATTGGGCCACACAGACACCCCTTCAGTGGCAGCACTTGTGCCCCAGTCTTACACTTCACAGGTAGATTTGCATCAAGCACATTCAAAAATATGCCATCCTTAACCGTCCCCAGGGTAGGTAGCAAAGTCTTTGCTGATCCCAGATCTGTTCATCTTGGATGATTTTTAGAAACACTGCAAGCAAGGGTTACTTCAAGCGGAGTCTCCCTTTTTTCTAAAAATTGGGCCACACAGACACCCCTTCAGTGGCAGCACTTGTGCCCCAATTGTACACTTCACAGGTAGATTTGCATCAAGCACATTCAAAAATACGCCATCCTTAACTGTCCCCAGGATGATACCGGCGTGGGTAGCAAAGTCTTTGCTGAAACATGACTTGTTCATCTTGGCTCCTTTTTAAAAACACAGCAAGCGTTACTCCAATCAGAGTCTCCCTTTTTTCCAAAAATTGGGCCACACAGACACCCCTTCAGTGGCAGCACTTGTGCCCCAGTTGTACACTTCACAGGTAGATTTGCATCAAGCACATTCAAAATACACAAGCATTTACTCTCCCCAGGATGAAACAGGGGTAGTAAATTCCTTGTGGATCCATGACTTGTTCATTTTGATGACCGTTAGTCTATCCACAATGTCACTGGACAGACGCGTGCGCTTATCTGTCAGTACACACCCAGCAGCACTGAAGACACGTTCAGAGACAACGCAGACAGCTGGACACGACAAGATCTCCAAGGCGTAAGTGGAGAGCTCTGGCCATTTTTCAAGATTTGAAGCCAAAAATGAGCAAGGCTCCATTTGCAAAGTCATGGCATTGATGTTCATTTGGAGATACTCCTGGGAGATTCACTCCGTGCACCATGGTTGTTTGGTGGAAAAGCCGAGCTAAAATAGAGTAACAGCTTTTGCTGATACTCCTGCATACGTGCGTCCCCTTCTATGGCTGGAAATATGTCACAAAATTTGGACTTGTACCGGGGATCTAATAGTGTGGCAAGCCAGTACTCATCATCACTTCTAATTTTGACAATCCGAGTATCATGTTGTAGGTAGTGCAGCAAGAAGGCGCTCATGTGTCTTGTGCAATTATGTGGACCAAGTCCACGCTGTGTTTGTGGCATAGAGGTGCTAACCGTTCTTTCTTCCTCCGACATCTCCCCCAACCTCCATGTCCATGGGCAGTTCTTCCTCCATTTCTTCATGTTCTCCTGCAACTTCCTCAACATTTTGCCTGCTACCATGCGCCCTTGTTGATCCCTGTCCCCCATGGTCTCATGCCTGCCGCGTTGGTGATGAACGTCTATACCTTGGTGATGTTGTTGTCCCTTGCGCATATGAATCCTCCTGTAGTTCCTCCCCTTCCTGTTGTCCCACCCCCTGACTCCGAATAGTGTTTAGCGTGTGCTCCAGCATGTAAATGACTGGAATTGTCATGCTGATAATGGCATTGTCAGCGCTACACCTATTCGTCGCCATGTCAAAAACTGTGCAGAAGGGTGCATAGGTCCTTGATCTGAGACCACTCCATTAGGGTGATCTACCCCACCTCTGCATCTCGTTGGCCCAGGCTATACGTCATGACGTATTGCACCAGGGCTCGGCGGTGCTGCCACAGTCGCTGTAACATGTGGAGAGTCGAATTCCAGCCTGTCGGCACATCGCATTTCAGGCGATGAACCGGCAGGCCAAAAGACTTCTGGAGCGATGCAAGTCGCTCAGCTGCGGCAGTTGAACGGCGGAAGTGAGCAGACAGTTTTCGTGCTCTGTTCATAAGGCCATCTAGGCCGGGATAGTGTGTTAAAAATTGCTGGACAACAAGGTTCAACACGTGAGCCATAGAAGGCATGTGTGTCACCTTGCCCAGGCGAATGGCCGCACCCAGGTTTGCAGCATTGTCGCACACGGCCTTACCAGGCTGCAGGTTGAGTGGAGACAACCATTTACCAAACTCAGTCTCCAGAGCTGCCCACAACTCAGACGCTGTGTGACTCTTATTTCGAAGACATTTCAAGATAAAGACCGCCTGATGCCGTTGCGCTCTGCTGCCAGCATAGTAATGAGGGGCGCTTGATTCCTTCTGCACAGTTACAACGCTGGTGGCCTGACCAGGCAGGCTTGGGGCGGAGGTGGAGGACCCAGATGAGGTTGAGGAGGCAGAAGCAGTGGCGGAACTTGGACAGACAGAGGATTGACACACAAGTCATGGGGACGGCAAGACTTGTGCAGCAGACTCTTCACCATCTATCACCATAGTTACCCAGTGCCCAGTCAGCGACATGTAACGTCCCTGTCTATGCTTACTGGTCCAAGTATCGGTGGTGAAATGCACCCGTTCACACACAGAGTTTCTCAAGGAAGTGGTGATGTTGTGTGCGACATGCTGGTGTAGCGCAGGCATACCTTTCTTAGATAAGTAGTGGCGACTGGGCATCTGGTACTGGAGCACAGCGACAGACATAAGGTCTCTAAAATCCTGTGTCCACCAGGCGGAAAGGCAGCATTTCGGTAGCCAACAGCTTACAGAGGGATAAAGTCAACCTCTTAGCTTTGTCATGGGTCGCAGGAAATGGCCTTTTATTTGTCCACATCTGAGGGACAGAGATCTGGCTGCTGTGTGTAGACGGTGGTGAGTAGGGTGTCCCTGGAAAAATTCAGGTTTGTGAGGAAAATGCAGGCGTAGACATGATGTTGCCTTCATCCAACGTTGGTGCTATCGATGTCTGAGAGAGCTTTGTACACACACTTGTTTCCTCTTCCAAACCAACTGACGACCTACCAAGCAAACTGCCTTTTGCGGTTACAGTGGTGGAAGTTGTGCTGGAAAACCAGGTGTGACAGCTGTCCCCACAGTCCTAGAAGATGAAGAGCGTGCTGATGCACTGGAAGGGGCAGGCGGTGGATGGTCCGCTCCGCTAAGCCGCATTGCAGCACGGTGAGCTTTCCACTGGGACATATGATATTTATTCATGTGACGATTCATGGAAGAAGTTGTCAAACTGCTGAGGTTTTTTCCTCTACTAACAGATTCCTGACAAATTTTACAGATCACATGATTTGGGCGATCCTTTGCAAGGTCAAAAAAGGACCAGGCTAGGCAATGCATGGAGGACATGTGACCTGCTGAGCCACCCTGACTAGTGCTCAGAGGCAGAGTGGTGGCTGAGGATGCAGTTGTAGACATGCTACCAGTACTCCTCCACTGTCCAGGAAGGCGCAAGGTAACTTCGTCATCAGTTGCATCCTCCTCCACCGCCTCTGTTGACCTCCTCGAGTGCCTGACTGTGGGTTGACAGTAGGTGGGATCTAAAACTTCCACATCAAGCATTGTGTTTGCACTACCCTCACCCTCAGACTGAGCCTCTTCTTGCCCTGACTGAATATTTAAGTTGTCATCCCAATCTGGTATCTGCGTCTCATCGTCATCAGTATGTTCCTCATTGTCTATAACAACAGGTGTTACAGTTTGTGAATAAGGGCCAACATTATGCTCAGAAACTTGGTCATCACGGCCTGATTCTGAGTCACAAAGTTTCTGGGCATCACTGCAGACCATTTCCTGGTCTGTACTCATGGTAGCTTGGGAGCAGACCTCTGATTCCCAGGCTATAGTGTGACTGAACAGCTCTGCAGACTCAGCCATCTCTGTTCCACCATACTGTGCAGGGCGGATGGAGACTTGAGATAGCGAGAAAGCAAGTGTGATTGGGATGACAACTCAGAGGACTGGTTTTTTTTGGATGCAGTAGTTGAGTTGGAGGAGAGGGCACTTGTTGGACCACTTGAGATCCATTCAAGCATATTCTTTTTTTGGGCATCATCTACCTTTGTTCCAGTTGTTCGTGTCCGTAAAAAAGGAGCACATCTGATTGTCCACGGAAAGTAGTAGACATCTTACTTTTGCTGGAAGATGGCCTATCTTCAACAGATGTTAATGGAGCTTTGCCACCTTCCCCACGGACACAAACTTTTTTCCTTTTCCAACACGCCTGTTCCCCTTCCCACCAGCATCTGTCATTTTGCCACTCATTTTGATTGCGACAAGTTTGTCCACTTAAAATGTGGTAGTAAAAATTGAGAGATGGAATAGATTGCAGAGGTGGTCTAGCTTTATTGGCAGCAGAAGAAGCAACACAGATTATCCCTGACAATGCAACTATGGCCCTTAAACTGGCAGCACAGTTTGCAATTATAATGGCTTAGTAAAAATGAGCTTGAGGGTGCAATGCAGAGGTGGTGGAAATAGCTTGGCACCAGTGGGACACTAATGATGTCCAACAGCCGATTTTAGGATGCCACTAAGTTTTCTCAGTGTTTGCTATTATAATGGCTTAGTAAAAATGAGCTTGAGGGTGCAATGCAGAGGTGCTGGAAATAGCTTGGCACCAGTGGGACACTAATGAAGTCCAACAGCCACTTTTTGGATGCCACTAACTGGCAGCACTCTTTTCAATTAAAATGGCTTTGCAAAAATGTGCAGGAGGGGAGAATGCAGAGGTGGTGGGACTTGCTTGGCACAAGTGCCACAATAATGGAGGACATCAGCCACTCTTTGGATGGCACTAACTGGCAGCACTCTGCAATTAAAGTGGCTTTGCTAAAAAGGGCAGGAGGGTACAGTGGCTGGGTTGTGGGTCAGTGTAGAGGAAAGGAAGCCTCACTTTCTATGCCTCCTAATGGTGAAATGCAGCAAGGAAGTCCCTGAGCTTAGCTGCACAGACGCTGTTATCTGTAGCTGTTAAAAACTGTTTCCACGGACCTGACTGTCACCTATGGCTCAGAGCCAGCTGTAATTGGCTCTTAAAAGGGCTGAAAGAAACTTCTATCCCTATTCTGTATAGCGCTCTGTCTAGAGCGTACACAGCAGGATCGGCGGCAGGAGCTGCATCTGCGGTGACTGTCACCCAGAAGCAGAAGGCAGATAATGTCGTCCAGACGGGCAGATGGCCGTATTTATAATGCAGCGACATGTGACATGGACAGCCTAAGACACATGGCCTTGCTTGTCTGGCAAAAAGTCCACTTAGCTGTGTGTGTGTCTGATATTGGCTGACATGCTGGCCCGCCCCACTACACGTGCGCTTAGGGAAAGAATGAAAAAAAAAAAACATGGCGATCACCATTATCCCAGCAGCAATGATCTGAATGCGCAGTCCCCGCACACTATACGATGAAATTTCATAATAGTGTGAGTCACAGAGTGACTTACACTATTACAGCGAAAAGCCAGCTAGTAATTAGCTTGGCTTTTTGCTGATAGAACCGTTCTCGAACGTAACTCGAGCTAATGAACTTTTAGCAAAAAGCTCGAGTTCTAGTTCGATCTAGAACACCTCCCAAAATCACTCGAACCGCGAACTGGAGAACCACGAACCATGAACCGCGCTCAACTCTAATCTCCATGCACAAGTCCACGATCTCGATGGGGATGGTCCCGCACTCGTTCCCCCACTATTCTGTGGATTTCCCGCAGCTTCCATTGGTGACTCTGAACCCATTCACTGGCTGTGCGATACTCGAGTTCCCCAGGTACTGACAAGTTCAGCTCCTCGACCTCCCCACCCAGGCCGCCCAAACATCATCATGTAAGGGGTAAACCCAGAAGTGCTATTGACTCTATTGTTATAGGCCCACACAAGTTCAGGGATGAACTCAGTCCACCTCACCTTCTGTTGCTGTTCAAGTGTCTTCAACATCTGTAGCAGCGTACGATTGAACTGCTCACAGGCCCCATTCCCTTGTGGATGGTAAGGTGTCGTTCGTGATTGTTTGATGCCGTAGACCTGCAGAAACTCAGTCATGAGTTTACCCTGCAAGCAGGCCCCTTGATCTGAATGTATCCTTTGTGGACATCCGTAGGTCGGGATAAAATGTTTACAGATTGGTTCCGTAGCAGTTTCAGCGGTCTGGTCCATGGTGGGGACAACCACAGCAAATTTTGTGATCAGTCATCACCAGGCACGAATGATGCCCACTCCTAGAATACCCAATCGTCAGGTAATCTACCATTAACACCTCCAGCGGGGTGGATGTCACGATGGTTTGAACAGGGGCCCTTTGTTCAGGGGACTTATTCAACTCGCAGGGCCGGCATCTAGCACACACCTCCCAAACAACTTCTTTTAAGCCGGGAGTGTATACAAATCGGTGCAACCATCGATACATTTTCTCAGGCCCAAGGTGTGCACCCTGGGTATGGGCCTCGCGAGCAATGTCTGGAGCTGCCGAGTATGGAATTACCACCTGCCATCGGTATCCTAACTCAGCCGGCAAGTAGATCCAGCGATACAACACTCCCTCTGTTATTGTCAGTCTGTCCCACTGCCATAACAACTTTTGCTCCTCCGAGCTCAGCTGAGCTCTAGCTTTCACATCAGGCCAAGTTTTCTGATTCACCCACCTCTTTACTCGTGACAGCCCAGGGTCTGCGTTCTGTAGATCAGCCCATTCTTGACGAGTCTTCCCCAGCAATCTGGCTATTCGTGTCACCACCCCACTTGAACGTGCCAGATCTACAAATTCAGGTAATCGCCTTAGGTCAGGAATCTCGGTATCCTCGAGATCTTCGTCTACCTCATGCCCTGGCGCATCTCGCATTACCCATGACAGGGCATCCGCGTTGGAGTTCTCTTTGCCGGACCGGAACTGAATCCAGTAATTGAATTTGGACATTTGCGCCACCCAATGCTGTTCTAACGCTCTCAGTTTGGCGTTCTCCAGATGAGCTAGCCCGTTATTGTCTGTCATTACAAGAACCTCCGACGCTGCTAGATACTCAGCAAATTTTTCGGTCATAGCCCACACCACGGCTAACATCTGCAATTTGAATGAACTATAGTTATCAGGGTTGCACTCAGTGTCCCATAAGGACTGGCTGGCATATGCGACAACCCTTTCCTGTCCCTCTTGCTCTTGGGCCAACACTGCTTCGAACCCATGCAGACTTCTGTCTGTATACAGAGTAAAGGGTCGGTCAAAGCGAGCATATGCCAACAGAGGTTCCTGTACGAGAGCTACCCAAATTTAATCGAACGCCTGTTGTTGTCAGTTGGTCCATCGAATAGGCTGATTCCTGGGGCCCTGAGATGTCCCTCTCAATAACTCATTCAATGGTTCAGACATTTTAGCGAAGTCCTTCCCAAACCGATGATAGTATCCGGCCAAACCGAGGAAGGCCCGCACGTCTCTCACAGTCCTGGAGGTGGGCCACTCCTGGATAGCCTCTATCTTGTTCTCGGTCAGACGCACCCCCTCCGCTGATACCACATGTCCCAGATATTCAATTTGGGTCTGGAACAAGCGACACTTCTTGGGTTTGATCTTGAGGCTATTGTCTTTTAGTGTGTGTAGCACTTGCCGGAGCTTCCTCAGGTGATCCTCAAACGAATCTCCAAATACAATTACATCGTCCAGATATATCAACACAGATTCAAAATTGTAATCACCTAGACAGTACTCCATCAGTCGCTGAAATGTGGCTGGGGCATTAGTCAGTCCGAAAGGCATTCGATTAAACTCATAGAGTCCAATTGGTAGGATGAAAGCTGTTTTTTGACGATCCTTAGCTGCCATGGGTACCTGCCAATAGCCACTAGTCAGGTCCAATTTGGAGAAGTATTTTGCCTTTCTCAGAGCAGACAGACTCCTCAATCCTTGGCAATGGGTATGAGTCACGAACAGTCTGCGCGTTCAGCTTGCGGTAATCAACACAAAACCGTATTATCCCGTCCTTCTTCCGAACCAGTACAACCGGCGCAGCCCAGGGACTCTGACTCGGGCGAATCACGCCATTATCCAACATTTGCGCTAACATACTCTTGACCTCCTGATAAAGATTTGGGGGAATCTGGCGATATCTCTCTCGGATTGGGGTCACGTCCCCTGTAGGTATCTCGTGTTCTACCGCCTTTGTGCAGCCAAAGTCTTCATCGCTCCTGGAAAAGGCAGACTGGTATTCCCATAGGGTAGTCTGTAGCTGGTGCACCTGTTCCGGCGTTAGATGAGTTGTATCCATCCCCATCAGCTCTATCATCTTCTTACCATTCCACATGGGCGTGGGTGACTCTTCTTCTGCTGCCTGCATTGACAGAGTCCAAGCAGTCTGGCGGTTCGCTTTTAACGTGAACTGATTCTTGTGGAGAACTTCTCCACTGGACACATACACATTGGCCAGTTTTGAGCCTGCCACCAAAGTCGCCTCATGGCTCTGCAAATTCAGGCACCTAACCGGCACCCTCCTATTTTGTACAGTGACCTGTGTCCTGGCAATCATGAAGCCTTCCATGCTTTCGGACTGTCTCACTGGCTCCAGAATTACTTCCACACTGTTCAGCTTCCTATGGGTCCCCACCAGCATCAACACCAGCTTCTCTTGACCCGGAGCAATAGTTACAGTGGGGCCACATGGGGCATACACCGCTCCTACTGCTCTTTCTCCCGCTGAACTCTTCTGTATACCACACGAACAAACCACCTGCTGTAGGTCTCTCTGTGTGACCTTATGAGTTGTTGCTCTTTTCCAGTATCCTGGGCCATCGCGCTCAAACAGAAGAGAATCCAGTTCCCTCAGGATGTTCATCCATAGGACCACCGGGAGATTTAGCCTTGCCTGCGTCTTTCACGAGTATCACTCCCTTGGTTCCCAGCTCCTGTCCGCACAGCTGCCCCTTCATCCATGCGATACCCGCTACTTGAATCTCTTCATTGTTAGCCGCTTTCAGTTTTAATAAATGCCCCGATTCTGGTTTAGCAGCCTCCTTGAAGTACGTCTGGAAATATTCTACCGGCATAGTTGTCACCTCTGATCCAGTGTCTACTAGACACACAACTTTATTCCCAGCAAACTGTACCTCCAGTACAGGACTCTCCACAATCAGATCTTGTGAGCAGAGTTCGGGCATTAGTTCTGAGTTCTGCCTTGCCGTATGCCTGGCTACAGCGAGGGCTTCCCTTTTACCACCGTCGCAGTTTCTTCTGTTCTGCCCCTCCGGCAATCTCGTTGCAGATGTCCAAGCCCTCCGCATTTCCAACACTGGATAGACCCTCTCATCCCACTTCTTGCTGCCTCTGATCTGGGGCGGGCCGCTGTTCCTTGTTGTGTATAACGTCGTGACTGCAGCTCCAACATAGGAGGCGGCATTTGTCCAGGCATGGGAGTACAGGGGTCCATTGGTGCTGGGTAGGTCAGAGGCATCCCCTGAGCCCACATTTGTTGCATCTGTTCTGTCAGACCCTCCACAGTCTTCTGCAAGGCTGCTAGCTGTACCTGGACAGGGTCTCGACTCAATTCCCTTGTGTCAACCACCTGCATGTTACTCCATTTCGGGGCAGGCTTCACCTCCAGAGTCCGCGCCACTGCCTCTTCTTGTATTTCAGAGTAGGTAACACCAGGGGTACTCCTTGCCTTCAGTAGTAGTTCACTCCTTAACATCTCATTTTGGAGCCCCTCAATGACCTGATCCCGTAAAATATGATCAACCTCAGCCTCAGTGCCCACCGTTACATTCGACTTCTTAATTTCCTGATGCAGTTCTTCTAATGCGATGCCATACTGGATCAGACTTTCTCCGCTCCTCTGGGTATGAGCGAAAAACTATACACGCAGTTGTCTGGCAGCTGCCACATGGTTAAAAGTCTTTTCCAAGACCTGAATTATTTCATCCACTGTCTTCCGCTGGCCTTCTGGTTTCAGCAGAACAACCTTGCGGGCATCCCCTTCCAGAGCATTCAGAGCGACCTCGGGTTGCAGTTTGGGGTGTATGCTATGCAAGGCAATGGCATTATTCAGCCTGCCCACCCAGTCACAGAACAGTAAGTTATACCCATCAAATTTAGCCAGGTGATTTAGCAGCGCGCCCGTTGCAGAGCACCCTATTAGCCGCTCACTGCTGGTCACCAATGTGGAAGGGGGGTGAATTACTACAGGGCATGTTGCAGCATCTCCCACCTGATCGGGGTTATCCATAGTGAGCACCGTATCCTACCGACTACACCAAATATGTAACAACTGAATGCCGGTCGATATGACTATTAAGATACGATGGCACAATGGAAAACCAAGGGACACAAAGATGGTGAATAAAAGTTTTCTTTATAAGTCTCAAAACGTTTTTTTTTACAAAAAAAATAACAGTTCTCTTACAATTTATGGGCCACAACAGCCCGGAATAAACAGTAACAGTTTATGCAACTTGGAGGACTTTGTGTTTCGGTCTGTAGGGATGAACTGGACTATATTTCCCTCCACTATACCGCTCCCTCCCTTATATCTAAATGGGGCTTACCTGGGTGCACTACTGCAGATAATGGCACGTGATCCCTCCAAGGATATAATCTCACAACCATCTCCCCTTATGTTTATAATTCAATCAGGGTACCCGGCCAACTTCCCATATACAGTCAGAAACAAGTAAATTTATGTACACGTACCTCTATTCAATACTCTGTGCCTCATTGCCCCCGGACAGTGTGATGAAGCAAAGGCTGAATAGTCTGTTATCATCAGCACAACACAGCTTAACCTCTAATAACTTCAGAGCAAACACCTCAGGATAAACAAGAAACACAACTCCTTCTCAGTGAATAATCTATCGAAGAATAATCTTCCTTCTCCCTTATCCTATCTGTCTGTCCCTGACTGACAATTATACACCATTCGGTCTCAGGTCATTTGTTACTCACTGAAGTCTTTACCCAAGATGGCGTATGTTCCCTCAGACTGCTTCTGCTTCACTCTCAGATGATTTTATCCAAACAGTTTCAGGAGAAAAAATCACTCAGATGAATTCCCCTCGTCAGGGGCAGTAAGAGCTCCAAAGAAAAAAACAAGTAAGCCGTCCACAAAAGGAAAAAAAAACCAGGCAATCCTATAAATCCAAACACGGGAAAACGACAGCCGTCTTTCTCTTGCGCAGTTCCTCAGATCCTGACAGAACTTTTCAACCTTGTTTCTCTCAGTCTACGTTACCAGGGAAACCTAATGTAACCCCTTACTGTCTAGCAGTGTGCCTGCCCTCTAGTGACACCTAGTGGCCATTTAAATTCTAGCATAAATTTATACAATACATTAACAAACATGCAAGTTTATCTTATGTACATTTTCACCCTGTTACACCGCCTTTCACAATCCCCTTCCTAATTGCCTCCTATTGTCCCTCATTGCCCCATAATGTCCGCCATTGCCCCATAATGTTCCAATTTGCTTCATAACGTTCCCCATTTCCACATAATATCCCCATCAATTTTCTCCATAATGTCTTTCATTGCCCCACAATGTCCCCTATTTCCCAAAATGTCCCAATTTACTTCATAATGTCTCCCACTGCTTCATAATGTCCCAATTTTCTCCATAATGTCGCCCACTGCTTCACAATGTCCCAATTTGCCCCATAATGTGTTCCACTGCTCCATAATGTCCCAATTTGCTCCATAGTATCCCCCACTGCCCCAATTTGATTCAAAATGTCCATCATTGCCCCATAATGTCATTCATTGCCCTATAATGTCCCAATTTGCCTCATAATGTCCCCCATTGCCCCATTAATATCCCCACTGTCCCATAAAGTACCCCACTGCCCTATAATGTCCCCCACTGCCCTATAATGTCTCCTACTTCCCCATAATGTCCCTTGTAAAGTAATACCACTCCCGCACCACAGCACTCTCATGTAAAATTATTTTAATGTCATCTTCGGCTCGTGGCGGAGCGCTTCCATGTGCCTGTTGCGTCCTCTTTGTCTCTGCAGCCCCAGCGGCAGTGTGATGATGGCCGCTGCATGTCAGTGCGGGGCTGAGGAGCACTCCTCCTCCTGAATCTTGCACCGCACTGTTCAAATGTATGCACATCTGAAAGACATGCTTACATTTGTATATGCAAGGCGAGATCTCTGGTCCTGTGCCCCGCAAAGAGACTGTTGATTTTTCTTTGATGTCCTGATGAAGAAGACAGTGTTCTCTGAAATGCGTTCACCTGAACAAAGAATAAAGAGATTAAAAATGCAATGTTATTTCCCCTGGTGATAGCGTGGCATACACCCGATCTCCCCCCACTTACATCTTTATCCCTGAGAAACAGGCGGACCCTGTGCCCTTGGTCCAGCCAGCCGGTAGAAACCCGCAGTTACCCCACACTATAGAAAGCACGGGGGCCCACTGATCACCCGAGGCTCACCGGGGGATTCCCTGATTACCCGGTGGGCCAGTCCAACCCTGATCTTTGCCATGGTCGAACAGAAAAGGATGAGTTCACATGCTCAGAGTAATATCCAGAAGTTGTCTTTTCAATATAGATGCATGAATGCTTCCAGCACTGCTGCAAAGATTAAAGGGATGAAAGTTCAGCCTGTCAGTGCTCAGACCATACCCACACACACGGCAACAAATTGGTCTGCATGGCTGTCGTTCCAGAAGGAAGCCTCTTCTAATGATAATGCACAAGAAACCATGCAAACAGTTTAGTGAAGGCAAACAGACTAAGCAAATGGTTTATTTAAACTGTTTCCTGTGGTCTGATGAGAACTAGATAAGCTTATTTTTTTCAGATGATGTCATGTGTGTGTGGCGGCAACCAGGTAAGGAGAAGAAAGAAAAGTGTGTCTTGCCTATAGTCAAGCATGGTGGTTGGAGTGTCATTATAATGGGCTGCTTGAGTGCTGCCAGCTGTTGGAGCTCCAGGTCATTGAGGCAACCATAAATGCCAACATGTACTGTGACATACTGAAACAGAGCATAATCCCTTTGCTTTGGAAACTGGGCCAAAGGGCAGTATTCCAAAATGATAATGACCCTAAACACAGCTTAAAGACAACCACTGCCTTGGTAAAGAAACTGAGGGTAAAGGTGCTAGACCTAAACCCCATTGAGTATCTATATGTCATAATCAAATGGAAGGTGGTACAGTGCAAGATCTCAAACATCCACCAGTTCCGCAATGTTGTCATGGAGGAGTGGGAGATGATTCCAGTGAACGTCATGCCCAATAGAGTTAAGGCAATGAAAATAATGATGGATACACAAATGATCCTTAGGAGTATTCTTTGGGATAAGGTGCCATGTTGAACTTTCAGTGACCAGTATGAGAGAGTGTGTGACAAATAACATTATAACACTAATGAAGTGTGAAAATGGCCAAGTGGGCAAAAGTTTGCATTTTCACTTAGGGGTGTACTCACTTTTGTTGTCAGTAATTTAGACATTAATGACTGTCTGTTGAGTTATTTAGAGGACACACCAAATGTATACTGTTATACAAGCTGTACTTTGACTACTTTACATTGTTGGAAAGTGTCATATCTTCAGGGTTGTTCCATGAAAACACATTAAATATTTTCAAAAATTTGAGGGGTGTATTCACTTTTGTGATATACGGTATATACAGCAGTCTTGGTGTCTCGTATTTAATAAATTAAGCACAGTTGCAGTATATCTTATGTTATGTATATACAGCAGTCTCAGTATATACTATGTGATGTATATAATACAGTAGTCTTGGTGTATACTATGTGATGTGTTTGCACAGGGCCATCATCAGGGCATTACAATCCTTACTTGTGTATGGGGCAAGGAAAGGGGGCCTAGATTGGGCCCTGACTAACTGGGCCCTCCCTTTTCTGCTTCCACTCATCGAGCCCCAGGGGCAGGATTCGGCCAGTCCTGTGATCAACTGAACATTCAGATGCACATTCAGTTGAAATACATTGCTTCTTACCAGCCCAGAAGTAGTTAACAGCCACCAGACAATCTAAGGCTGGCAGCTGACATCGGCGCATGTGTCACCAGCGAATAACTTCACTGTCATGTACCGTCACGCTCAGTAAGAAAGAGAACATCGCTGACTGCGGCCAGGTGAGGAGGGACTTTTTATGGAGTGGTGGGGGGAGGAAAGGTCACAATATCGTTACAGACAAATTGGCGCAAAATGAAGAAACATATGGGGGCATGATGAAGACATATGGGCAGGAGGAAAAAACATCGGGGCAGGATGGGAGAATATAATGGGGCAGGATGAAGAAGCATATGCGGCAGGATGAAGAAACACATGGGACAAAATTAAGAAACATATGGGGAGAGAATGTAGAAACATGGAGGCAGGATAAGACATATGGGGCAGGATGAAGAAACATATGAACGCATGATGGGAGAATGTATGGGGGCACGATGAAGAAACATATGGGGCAGAATGAATAAATATGGGGACCGGATAGAGACATTTTGCGCAGGATGGAGAAACATGGGAGAATGATGAAGAAACTTATAAGGACAGGATAAAGAAACATGAGGGCAGGATGGGGACTTATTGAGCAGGATAAAGATACATATGGGGCAGAATGAAGAAACATATGGGGGCAGGATGGAGACATATGGAGCAGAATGAAGAAACACATAGGTGAAGAATGAAGAAAAATATAAGGACTGAATGAAGAGACATATGGGGTCAAGATGAAGAAGTATATAAGGATAGGATGAAGAAACATATGGGGACAGAATGAAAAAATGTATGGGTTCAGAATGAAGAAACGTATGGGGGCAGGAGGAAGAAACGTATGGGAGCAGGATGGAGACATAAGTGGGAGGATGAAAAAAACATATGGAAGCAGGATAAAGCAACATATGGGGGGCAGGATGGGAGATCATATGAGAACCATGGATAGAGACGCATGGGGCCAGAATGTGGGACATTATTATTGTAGGAGCTAATAAAGAATATTATTACTGATGTGATATATTTTATTTTTGAGGACAATGGGGTGGAGGAGGTCCTGTTACTGTGCAGGGTGACACTATGTTGCTATTTTTATCAGGGACTGTGTAGAATTTGGGGAAAAATTGGGCAATGTGCTCTGGAGGCGGTGCTCTACATAATTTTGTGGCATTGTCTGCAGAGATGAGTCCTGGCTGGAAGAAGTAATAGAGGTCTGCGGTGGATGAAGAAGAAAAGCTTCTCCAAGATGTGAGGCTTTTATATGGTTTGGATGAAAATATTCCGAACTTAACAGGAACAGGCCCCTTTACTATGTTAAAAAACAAAAGTGGTAAAATGCCCCCACCTCAATGTGATGTTGATGTGGTTGACGTATTCGTAAATTTGGTGACAGAGGAGATAAAGAAGGGTGCACGAAATATAAATAACAACCATAATTTTACTAAACAGGAAATGAGAGCTCTGAGGCCTTTGGAGGAGGATTCCAGCATAGCCATTAAGCCCTCGGACAAAGGGGGTAATGTGGTTGTGCTGGATTCAACCCACTATAAAGAACTGTGTATGAATATACTTGCTGACAGTGACTGTTATCGGAGTATGATAACAAATCCCATCCCCAAATTTAAGGATGAACTTAAAAAACTGTTAGATAAAGCACTATGTGAGAATTTAATTGATACTAGTGAGTATGACTTCCTCCTACCCAAACTTCCTGGCTTGGCAACATTTTACACCTTTGCCTAAGGTTCACAAGGGCCTAGATCCTTTAAAGGGTCACCCTATTGTCTCGGGGATAAAAAATCTCACTGAAAACTTGAGTGTGTACTTGGATCAGATCCTGAGACCCTTTGTCACGTCTTTAAATTCGTACCTAAAAGACACCACTGACTTTTTAAGGAGAATAGACGACGTTTTCTTGAAAGAGGGCATGCTGTTATGCAGCATAGATGTGGAGGCACTATATTCATCAATTCCACACAAAAAAGGCCTTAATGCAGTCAAATACTACCTAGACTCAAGGGGGAATCAACTTAAGAAACATAACGATTTTGTTATGAAGGCCCTTGCATTTTTTCTTACCAAAAACGTGTTCACATTTGGCGGTAAGTACTTCCATCAGCTCAAGGGCACCGCGATGGGGAGTTGCTGTGCCCCATCATACGCTAATCTGCTCCTGGGCTGGAGGGAGGAAACCGTCATCTTTGGAGGCAATATGGACACGGACAATATTGCCCTTTGGGTAAGATTTATTGACGACGTGTTTGTCATATGGAAAGGTGATGAGGGTAGTTTTAGTAACTTTGTGTGTGACCTAAACATTAATGATATAGGCCTCCACTTCACGTATGAAATGAGTAAGGAGAAACTTGCCTTCTTGGATTTCTTAGTTGAGCGAGGATCGGAGGGTGGTCTGACTACGAGTACATATAGCAAGAAAACGTCGTCTAATTCTCTACTTAGGTGGGAGAGTGCGCATCCCAATGCACATAAAAAGGGCATCCCTAAAAGCCAATTTATACGGATGAGGAGAAATTGCTCAGAATATGGGCAGTTCCTCAATCATTCCGAGGATTTGAAGTCCAGACTGAAGGAAAGGGGCTATCCGAAACGGTTTGTCAATGAGGCATTTAATACAGTAAAAATGATGGATCGGACCAGAATGTTGAATCCTGTGCCCCGTGTTTCTAATGGGGCTGACAATCTGCGGTATATCACCACTTTTAACATTGGTTCTAATCATTTGAGAGAAATCCTCTCTAAACATTGGCAGGTTCTCAGAATGGATCCTGACATGGCAAACTTCTGCCTGAAAATCCCTCTGTCACCTTTAGGCGATCTAGGTCACTGAAGGATAGACTCGTACACAGCCATTTTCGTGGTTTGGAACCCAAGAGACCAACGATGAGTATTAAGGGCTGTTATAGGTGTCATGATTGTATCTCCTGTACTTTGATTGAGGAAGGTAAAGAGTTCACTGACTCCAAATCTGAGAGAAGGTTCCACATTAGATCTTTAATCACGTGTAAAACCAAAGGAGTGATTTATAGAATAAAATGCGTGTGTGGAAAGTTATACATTGGAAAAACCATTAGAGAGCAATATGAAGTAGAAAAGCAAAGATGAATGTCTTCAACTAAAGATGTCACTAGTGAGTCAGTATGTTATCTGTACACTCACACGATACACACTATATCAGTGATGAAACACAAATAAGGAATATCGTTCAGCTCACCACTCCAAAGCAGGTCTCTCCAACTTCTGGTCCAGTGCATGGAACAAGTGGTTTGGCTTCCACAGCTGAATAATCAGTCACATCAAGAGGAGGAGGGGAGAAGAGAAGATCCAGCACCGACGTAATAAAAAGATTCTTTATTAAAAATTCATAAAAAAGATAATTCCAACCAAGAGCAAGATAAATTTATGCTTGACGAGTTTCGGAGAAGGTAGACTTTATATATATATATATATATATATATATATATATACATATATATATATATATATATATATATATATATATATATATATATATATATATATATATATATATATATATATAAATACCTATACGCCCCTCATCTGAGCAGGATACAGAAACAACAAAATAGTGCCCACTTTATATATAAAAGAAATAATACATTCAAAATATTTAGAAATACAAATATACAGATATATAAAATCATTAATTCATTTTAATATTTATACAATTAATCGAAGTGGTAATTTAGTCCTCCAAATAACACGCATCCAGTTTAGGGATCCAATATACTTCCCTTGAAAGAGGTTTCTAGTATTATCCTATTAATGGCAAGCAATTATGACACCAAATCAAATTAAAGTTTATATACATGGATATTACTGAGAAAAAAAAAATACGCATTTAAAGGGATTTCTGAGCCAGGCATACATGTTTTCTGTCACTCTGTCTGACTGTACCTTCTTGAAGCTTAATAGTGTGTTTATAAATTATGTCAGGATTACTCTCTGTTTGCCTGGTGTAGCTGTCATCTTGTGATCTTTTATACAGTCATCACCAAAAAATGTTGACACCGTTGAAATTATTCCAAAAAATCAAGTATTTCTCCCAGAAAATTATTGCAATAACACTTTTTGATAACACATATTTATTTCCTTTGTGTGCATTGGAACAACACAACCCCCCTCCCCCCAAAGAAATAAAGGCAAATTGGACATAATTTCACACAAAAATGGGCCGGACAAAATTGTTGGCACCGTCAACTTACCGTATTTTTCGGACTATAAGACACACTTTTTTTTCCCCCCAAATATTTGGGGAAAGTGGGGGGTGCATCTTATAGTCTGAATGTAGGGCTGCAGAGAATGAGGGTGCTGTGGTGGAGCGGGTCATCGGCGGCACGAGCAGGCTGTAGCAGCCTGCCGTGACCATGTGGACCCGCTCATTTAATATGCATGCCCATCATCCCGCCCATCATCTCTCAGCGCTGAAGGCGGCGCTGAAAGGTGGGCGGGGTGATAGGTGGGGAATACGCGCATATTAAACAGCCTGCCCGCATGATCACACCTGGCAACAACAGCCTAGAGTGATCATGTGCGGCTGTATTCACTGCCCCCCACCCATCATCATCAGCGCAGGTTACAGTGAATCAGTATAACTCACCGGCCATGATCCCTGCAGCACCGCAAAGTCCTCCTATCTGTGCCTGTGGTGGCTGTGTGGAAACTAGCGGTGCTCATAGCGATGACGTCATCACTGTGCGCACGTGTCCACACCCAGCCGCCACAGACAAGAGGACATTGTGGTGCTGCAGGGATCGTGGCCGGCTTTACATTGCGGCGCTGCTTCTGGCACAGATGGAAGGAGGAGCGATGCTGCAGGGAGTGAGGTAAGGTGAGTATGAACTTTTTTTTTTATGTCTCACAGGATGCGGGCCGTATACCAGGATGAGGGTATATAGCAGGATGGGGGTGTATAGCAGGATCAGGGCATATAGTAGGATGGAGGTATATTATGAGCAGGATGGGTTATATTATGAGCAGGATGGGGGTATATGAGCAGGATGGGGGTATATAGCAGGATGGGAGAATTTGAGCAGGATGGGAGTATTTGAGCAGGATGGGGTAAATGAGTAGGATGGGGGTATATGAGCAGGATGGGGTATATGATAAAGATGGGGGTATATGAGCAGGATGGGGTATATAGCAGGATGGGGGTATATAGCAGGATTGAGGTATATATTAGGATGGGGCCATATGCAGGATGGGTTATATAGCAGGATGGGGCCATATACCAGGATGAGGGTATATAGCGGGATGGTGGCTATACCAGGATGAGGGACATATACTGTATATACAAGGCAGGATATAGTACCTTAGTAGAGAATTTGGGGACATTACCCCATAACAGTGTCAGCAGATCCTCACCCCATAAGTGTGTCATGACCACATTTTTTGTTTAAAATTTTATAGTCTAATGCCTGCTTTACACAAGATGACCGATCGTGCGATTTCACTATCGATCGTACCCGCCCCCGTCGTTTGTGCATCACGGGCAAATCGCTGCCCGTGTCGCACAAAGTCGTTAAAGTGCCGTCACACGTACTTACCTGCTGTGCGACCTCGCTGTGGGCGGCGAACATCCTCTTCCTGAAGGGGGAGGGACGTTCGGCGTCACAGCAACGTCACACAGCGGCTGGCCAATAGAAGCGGAGGGGCAGAGATGAGGGGGATGTAAACATCCCGCCCACCTCCTTCCTTCCGCATAGCCGGTGGGAGCCGCGGGACGCAGGTAAGCTGAGTTCATCGTTCCCAGGGTTTCACACGGAGCGATGTGTGCTGCCCCGGGTACGATGAACAACCGGCGCCATTTTAAATAAACAATATTTTGAAACTGAGCGACGAGTACATGACTTACAATTTGTAAGCGATACTGCGTCGCTCAGAGATGTTACACGAGACGACGTCGTGTACGATGCCGGATGTGTGTCACGAAAACCGTGACCCCTACGATGCATTGCACGATAGCTCGTCTCGTGTAAAGCCCGCATTATAGTCTGAAAAATACGGTAAGATTTATTTGCACACTCTTTGGAATAACTAACTTCAATAATCACTTCCTATTACTATCAATAAGCTCCTTACATCTCTCAGCTGGATCACTCTACTTTTTGAAAACTGCTTCAGGTCTCTCATATATGATGGGTGGCTTTTTCCACTACCATTTTTAAGATTTATCTCCTGATGTTCAATGGGATTTAGATCCGGACTCATTCCTGGCCACTTCAGACATCTCAAGCACTTTTTTTCCATCCAATTCTTCTTGAAGTATTTTTGGGGTTATTGTACTGCTGAAAGACCCATGACCTAGGAAGCAAACCCAGCTTTCTGACACTGGGCACTAGATTGCAACACAAAATCCTTCAGATTTCATGATGCTTTGCACACAGTCAATGTACTCAGTGCCAGAAAGAGAAAAACAACCCCAAAACATCTTTTATCCTCCACCATATTTGACTATAGGTACTGTGTTATTTTCTTTGCAGGACTCCTTCCATTTATGATAAACAGTAGAATGATGGGCTTTACAAAAAAAAAAATCTATCTTGATCTAAAACACTTTACCAGAAGTATTTTGGCTTATATTCATTTTGGGGAAACTGCAGTCTAGCTTTTTTAACTGTATGTGTCAGCAGTGGGTCTCCTGCCATAGCATTTCATTTCATTCAAATGTCGACGGATAATTCGCAGTGACACTGACTCACCCTGAGCCTGAGGACAACTTGAATTTCTTT
The DNA here is from genome assembly GCF_048569485.1 of Anomaloglossus baeobatrachus. Taxonomy (NCBI): domain Eukaryota; kingdom Metazoa; phylum Chordata; class Amphibia; order Anura; family Aromobatidae; genus Anomaloglossus; species Anomaloglossus baeobatrachus. Next base: position 378,646,699 of record NC_134354.1, on the reverse strand, counting down.
GCAATTTGATTGGGGCTGCTTATTCACCATCCGGAATATGCTGTGTTGCAACTTTTCATCACATTGTCTCTGCCGTCCAGGTGCAGAGAGATTAGCTACAATGCTGTGGGTGATAAACGTCTTGACTGTGTTGTACACTGTGGACAAAGGAACATCAAGATCTCTGGAAAGAACTTGTAACCTTGAAATTGTTGTTTTTTTGTAATAATTTTGGTGGTCAAGTCCTTAGACAGTTCCCTTCTCTTTCTATTGTTCATACTTAGTATGGCACACACAATGCAAAGATTAAGTCCACATCTCTTCTTTCTATCTGGCTTCACATTTGATTTTAATTTTGCCCACACCTGTTACTTGCCACAGGTAAGTTTGAATGAACATCATATGTTTGAAACAAAGTTGTTTACCCAGAATTTTGGAAAGATGTCAACACTTTTGTTAGGACTGTTTTTGTATATGTGTGTGTGTGTGTGTGTGTGTGTGTGTTTGTGATATTATACCCAATTTGCCATTTTACTATGTTTTTTGTGTTGCTCCAATACGCACAAATTAAGTAAGCACGTTTATTAAAAAACAAGTGTAATTGATAAACTTTTCTAGGATAAATACTTCATTTTCTAGAACAATTTCAAGGGTGCCAACTTTTTCGGCCAGGACTGTATATGATTTGCAAACTTACAGCCTTATGCCAATTAATTTCTCACCCGGTTTTTCCAAAAGACATGAAAAATAACTAGTATGCACGTGTCCTCAAGCATTCAGAGCAAATATGAGAGATCATGTGAAAACCAGCAAAAATGATAAAATCTTAACAGTGTGCATATTGCACACAGTTAACTATTGGCAACATGCAGTCACAGTAACTGCAGAAAATCATTCTTATTGAGGAAAATCCGTGTACTAAGAAGAAAAAAAAATCTACTGCTAAATTCACTAAAATAAACCTATTTGCTAGTTTAGCAATAGTGCAAAAATGTGACCACAGTGTAAACATAGGTGCAAAAATAGATATAATGTTTTTCTCCATTAATCATTTCACAGCAGCAACAATTCAACAAATCACATTATCTTTATCAAACATATAACTGAAAGTCATACATTTCAGCCATGTTAACATGTGTTAAATGCATAAAATCCAAGAAAAAAAGAATAATAATTTTAACCCCTTCAGCCCCGGGGCACTTTCCGTTTTTGCGTTTTTGTTTTTTGCTCCCCTTCTTCCGAGAGCCGTAACTTTTTTTATTTTTCCGTCAATCTTGCCATATGAGGGCTTGTTTTTTGCGGGACAAGTTGTACTTTTAAATGAAACCATAAGTTTTACCATATGGTGTACTGGAAAGCAGCAAAAAAATTCCAAGTGTGGAAAAATTGCAAAAAAAGTGTGATGGCACAATAGTTTTTGGGATGTTTTATTCACGGTGTTCACTATATGGTAAAACTGATGTGTGGGTATGATGCCTGAGGTTGGTGCGAGTTTGTAGACACCAAACATGTATAGGTTTACTTGTATCTAAGGGGTTAAAAAAAATTCACAAGCTTGTCCAATAAAAGTGGCGTACGTTTTGCGCCATTTTCCGAAACCCGTAGAGTTCTCATTTTTTTAGGATCTATGGCTCAGTGATGGCTTATTTTTTGCGTCTCAAGCTGATGTTTCTAATGGTAGCATTTTTGAGCAGATGCTACGTTTTGATCGCCTGTTATTGCATTTTGCGTAAAACTTGCGGCGACCAAAAAACGTAATTTTGGCGTTTGGAATTTTTTTGCTACTACGCCGTTTACCAATCAGATTAATTGATTTTATATTTTGATAGATCGGGCATTTCTGAACGCGGCGATACCAAATATGTGTATATTTATATTTTTTTTAACCCTTTAATTTTCAGTGGGGGGAAAGGGGGGTGATTTGAACTTTTAGGTTTTTTGTTTTTTTTTTTAATTTTTTAAAGCTTTTTCTTTACTTTTTTTATTTTATTTTACTAGTCCCCCTAGGGGGCTATAGCGATCAGCAATCCGATTGCTGATCGCTATCTGCTGATCACAGCTATACCGCTGTAAACAGCAGAAATAGTCACTTTCTTTTTTCCTCTGCTCCGTGCTGAGGAAAAAGGAAAGTGAAACTTAGTAGCAGCAGGCGTCATCACATGACCCTGTGCTACGATGGTAACCACCGAACATCACGTGATCACTCACGTGATGTCCGGAGGGGGCGGCGGTAAGTAAAAAACATGGCCGCGCGCATATAGATCTCGCTGCCAGAATTTGGCAGCGAGATCTAAGGGGTTAATGTTCCGGGTGGAATGCGATTCCACTCATGTAGGCACACATGTCAGCTGTTGAAAACAGCTGATATGTGTGCCGATCCACGCCGCCTGCCCGCGGCAGGGGGCGGGGCTTACCGGGACACGATCCATGACGGAAAGATCCGTCCATGGTCGTGAAGGGGTTAATTTTGATTGTGTTTCTTTACATTTTTGGAAGTGAATAGTTAATTTTAGAAAAGATAGGAAAAGTAGTAATGCAGAAAATGAATGAAGACAATTTTATCAATTGTCAAGCTCAGTCTTACCATGTATAGAAGCACAAGCAATTTAGTCTAACACAAAAGCTTGTACTAGCTTCACAATGACCAAGCTATGAGAGCTATTATTTTGCTTATGCTCTCCCGCATGTCTTCTGTTGCTCTTCTTTTCTTTTATGATTTTTTTTATCTTTTTTTTTACAAAGAAAAAAGATACAAAATCAATATAAATCTCCTTCGTCTGAGAGCTATTGAACAATATCCATGTAGGACTGTTGCCGCATTTACTTGAAAAAGCAGTATAATTATGCTCTGACTAGTGTTATAATTAGACAAAATAAAAAGAAGTGTGAAAATTACATGCAGTAAAAAAAAGCCAGCTGGCTCTTTCCTTGTAAAAAATGTATATTTTTTATTAGTATATGCACTCAGTGGTTTTGCTTCAAATTTTGCTCCTTAAAGTTTACCTGCCAATTCAGGTAAATGTTCAGAAAAAGCTATTTCTAACCATTATATGACTTGTATTCTGCATTTTTCTCCGATTTTTTTCCAGTATTTTTGGCTAGATCCCCAATACATGCTGCCTTTGGACTTCAAAGCACATTTCTAGTATTTGTTTTTGTTTCAGCGCTAGATTGGTTCTTTAAAACTAAGTCCCCTGCCCCCTGTCTTAGGGTATGTGCCCACGATCAGGACTCACTGTGTCTTGGACAGGAGCAGGAGAACGCAGAAGACCGCAGTAGCTTGTGCCCACGATAAGAGTTCAGGCGGCTGTTGTCTCTCGCTTGTGTTCTCCCTACGCATGTGAATCCCCAGCAAACAATTGCAATGCTGCAGTAAAGAAAGACGCACCGCAGGTCAGTGTTTTCTGCAGAAAAAAACAAGCACAGTGGGCACGGGATTTCTAGAAATACCATCCACTATGACTTTACTGTACAACACAGCGTTTTGGACGCAGCTGAAGCATGCTGCGTCCAAAACGCAGCAAACACTGATCGTGGGCACTCACCTTTATACTCAACCTCCTGTGTGTTCATCCTTATAGAGCGCTGCTCTGCCACTGAACTGCTGCGCTGCTGCGCTGTCTTGTGCTTGTACAGTGAGGAAAATAAGTATTTGATCCCTTTCTGATTTTGTAAGATTGCCCACTGATAAAGACATGAAGAGTCTTTAGGTTTAAGGAAGGGTAGGTTAATTTTAACAGTGATAGATAGAATATCCAAAATAAAATCCAGAAAATCACATTGTATAAATTATATAAATTTATTTGCATTTTGCAGAGAGAAATAAGTATATGAACCCTCTGGCAAACAAGACTTAATACTTGGTGCCAAAACCCTTGTTGGCAAGCACAGCAGTCAGATGTTTTTTGTAGTTGATGATGAGGTTTGCGTACATGTTAGGAGGAATTTTGGTTCAATCCTCTTTGTAGATCATCTCTAAAAAATTAAGATTTTCAGGCCATCACTTGGCAAGTTGGAGCTTCAGGTTCTTCATAAGTTTTCTATGGGACTAAGGTGCTTCTTTTGTGCCACTACTTTGCTTCCTTGGCTGTATGTTTTGGGTCATTGTCGTGCTGAGAGACTCAGCCACGACTAGAGATGAGCCATCCTCCTAGCATTCGAGTTCGGTTCGGTTCGTCGAACGGAGGCCCCGTTCGACGAACCAACTCAAACCCATTGTAAACAATGGCAGGCAAACACAAACACATACAAACACATAGAAAACACCTTCAAAGGTGTCCAAAAGGTGACAAACAACTCACAAGACACCACAAACACATGTGAAAGTGAGAAGGACATATACTCATGCGAAAACAAAAGAGCTGGACGAGTAAAAAGAGGAGGAGACACAGATATAGGCATGGCACGGCCTTCTAAAATCATGTAAAACACAGCAATGGGACTCCAAGCAGAGTCTCCCTTTTTTCCAAAAATTGGGCCACACACACCCCTTCAGTGGCATCACTTGTGCCTCAGTTGCAAACTGGACAGGTCGATTTGCATCAAGCACTTTTAAAAATATGCCAGCCTTAACTGTCCCCAGGATGACACCGGGGTAGGTAGCAAAGTCCTTGCTGAACCATGACTTGTTCATCTTGGTTCATTTTTAAAAAAAACAGCAAGGCGACTCCAAGCAGAGTCTCCCTTTTTTCCAAAAATTGGGCCACACAGACACCACTTCAGTGGCATAACTTGGGCCCTAGTTGCAAACTGGACAGGTTGATTTGCATCAAGCACATTCAAAAATACGCCAGCCTTTACTCTCCCCAGGATGACACAGGGGTAGTAAAATCCTTGCGGATCAATGACTTGTTCATCTTGATGAACGTTAGTCTGTCCACATTGTCACTTGACAGACACGTGCGCTTATCTGTCAGCACACACCCAGCAGCACTGAAAACACGTTCAGAGACAACGCTGGCTGCAGGACACAACAACATCTCCAAGGCGTAAGTGGCAAACTCATGCCATTTTTCAAGATTGGAAGCCCAAAATGAGCAAGGCTCCAGTTGCAAAGTCATGGCATCGATGTTCATTTGGAGATACTCCTGTATCATCCTCTCCAGCCGTTGACTATGTGTCAGACTTCTTGTCTCCTGTGGCCTTGCATTGGATAAAAAAAATTATGAAATGATTCCATAAAATTGCTGTTTCCAGCACCAGATACGGTGTTGCTGAAACGGTTTTACTGATAAAGACGAGACAGTCCCATGCTTGGCAAGTTACAACTGGGAGATTAACTCCGTGCACCACTGGTGTTTGGTGAAAAAGCCGAGCTAAGATTGAATAACAGCTTCTGCTGATACACCTGCATACGTGCGTCCCTTTCTATGCTTGGAATTATTTCACCAAATTTGGACTTGCACCGGGGATCTAATAGTGTGGCAATTCAGTAGTCATCATTACTTCTAATTCGGACAATCCGAGGGTCATGTTGTAGGTAGTGCAGCAAGAAGGCGCTCATGTGTCTTGCGCATCCATGCGGACCAAGTCCTTGCTGTCTTTGTGGTGGCGAGGTGATAACCATGCTTCCTTCCTCTGACATCTCCCCCCAACCTCGTTCAACTGAAATTTGACCAAGGTCTCCCTCATCTGCTGAGTCTTCCATGCCCATCGCCAGTTTGTCCTCCATTTCTTCCTGGTCTCCTGCACTTTCCTCAACAGTTTGGCTGCTATCATGTGCCCTTGTTAATCCCGCTCCCACACCGTCCCATGCCTGCCGCCTCGGTGATGCTGAACGTCTGGACCTTGTAGATGTTAGTATCCCTTCCGCATATGAATCCTTCTGTACTTCCTCCCCATTCTCTTGTCCCACCCCCTGACTCCGAATAGTGTTTAGAGTGTGCTCCAGCATGTAAATGACTGGAATTGTCATGCTGATAATGGCATTGTCAGCGCTAAACATATTCCTCGCCATGTCGAAACTGTGCAGAAGGGTGCATAAGTCCTTGATCTGAGACCACTCCATCAGCGTAATCTGCCCCACCTCTGCATCTCGTTAGGCCAGGCTATACGCCATAACATATTGCACCAAGGCTCGGCAGTGCTGCCACCGTCGCTACAACATGTGGAGAGTCGAATTCCAGCATGTCGCCACATCGCATTTCAGGCAGTGAACCGGCAGGCCAAAAGACTTCTGGAGCGATGCAAGTCGGTCAACTGCAGCAGTTGAACGGCGGAAGTGAGCAGAGAGTGACCGTGCCCTGTGCAGAAGCCCATCTAGGCCGGGATAGTGGGCTAAAAATTGATGCACAGCAAGGTTCAACACGTGAGCCATGCAAGGCACGTGTGTCACCTTGCCCCGGCGAAGGGCCGCACCCAGGTTTGCTGCATTGTCACACACGGCCTTCCCTAGCTGCAGGTTGAGTGGAGACAACCATTTACTAAACTCACTCTCCAGAGCTGACCACAACTTCTCAGCTGTGTGACTCTTATTTCCCAGACATTTCAACGTAAAGACCGCTTGATGCCCATGAGCTCTGCTGCCAGCATAGTAATGAGGTGTGCGGGATTCCTTGTGCGCAGTTACAACGCGTGTGGCCTCACCAGACAGGCTTTGGGCGGAGGTGAAGGACCCAGATGAGGTTGAGGAGGCAGAAGCAGTGGAGGAACTTCGACATACAGTACAGAGGATTAACGCACAACTCGTGGGGATGGCAAGACTTGTACAGCAGACCCTTCTCCATCTCTCACCATAGTTACCCAGTGCCCAGTCAGCAACATGTAACGCCCCTATCCATGCTTACTGCTCCAAATATCGGTGGTGAAATTCACCCTGTCACACACAGAGTTTCTCAAGGAAGCGGTGATGTTCTGTGCGACATGCTGGTGTAGCGCCTTGTTTGGAGAAGTAGTGGCGACTGAGCATCTGGTACTGGGGCACAGCGATGGACATAAGGTCTTGAAAATCCTCTGTGTCCACCAGGCAGAAAGGTAGCATTTCTGTAGCCAACAGCTTGCACAGGGTGAAAGCCAACCTCTTAGCTTTGTCATGGCTAGGAGGAAATAGTCTTTTAATTGTCCACATCTGAGGGACCGAGATCTGGCTGCTGTGCAGAGATGGCGTTGAGTAGGGTGTCCCTGGAAAACTGCTGGTCTGTGAGGAAAGTTCAGGTGGAGACATGATGTAGCCTTTATCAAAAGTTGGTGCTCTCGATGTCTGAGAGAGCTCTACACCAGTACCTGTTTCCCCTTCCAAAACAACTGACGACCTGCCAATCAACTTGCCTGTTGCGGTTAAAGAGGTGGAAGGTCTGCGTTGAAAAGCATGTGTGACAGCTGTCCCCACAGTCATAGAGGATGAAGAGTGCGCACTTGAAGGGGCAGACATTAGTTGGCCCGCTCCAATAGGCCACATTGTAGCACAGTTCGCTTCCCACCGAGACTTATGCTTGTTATTTATGTGATGGTTCATGGACGAAGTAGTCAAACTAGTGAATTTTTGGCCTCTACTTACAGATTGGCGACAAATTTTACAGATCACAAGAGTTGGGTGATCCTTTGCAATGTCAAAAAAGTACCAGGCAAGGCAAATATTAGAGCCCACTTGTTAGAGCACTTGTGATCCATTCAAACATGTTATTTTTTTGTGCATCATCTAACTTTGTTAGAGTTGTTCGGTTACGTAAAAAAGGGATCACCTCAGATTGTCCACGGAAAGTAGTAGACATCTTACTTTTGCTGGAAGATGGCCTTTCTTCAGGAGATGTTACTGTAGCTTTACCACCTACCCCACGGACACAAACTTTTTTCCCCTTTCCAACACGCTTGTTCCCCTTTCCACCAGCATCTGTCCTTTTGCCACTCATTTTGTTTGTGACTAGATTGGACACTTGAAATGTCGTAGCAAAAATGGAGAGGTGGTGTACAATGCAGAAGTGGTCTAGCTTTATTGACAGCTGAAGAACCAACACTGACTATCCCAGACAATGAAATTATGCCCCTAACAATTGCAGCACTTTTGGTAATGAAAATTGTGTAGCAAAAATGGAGGGTGTGTAGAATGCCCACGTGCTGTAGGTAGCTGGACAGTAAAGGAACACTAACTTAGTATCCCAGACACTTTTAGTATGCCACTAAGTGTCAGCACTCTTTGCAGTGAAATATGCATAGCAAAAATGGGCAGGTGTGTAGAATGCACAGGTGCTGTAGGTAGCTGGACAGCAAAGGAAGCCTCACTTTCTATCCCTGACAATGAAAAAATTCACCAAGGAATTGCCTGAGCTGATGTAGCCAGACGCTGTTATATAAAACTCTGCACAGTGTTGGCACGGACCTGCCTAGCAACAATGGCTCTGAACGGCTGTAATGCAGCCCTGAAAAGGGCGGAAATTGCAAGTAGTCCCTAATCCCTAAAGCACTGTTTAGATTGCACTGTATGTCTATAGCGCACACAGCGGCAGCGGGAGCAGCGACTGTCACCCATGCGCAGCAGAGAGATAATGGCGGCGACTGGTAAAATGGCTGTGTCTTATAGGGCAAGGACATGTGACATGCACAGCCTATGACACATGCTCTTGCTTGTCTGGCAAAAATCCACTTTGCTGTGTGTGTATCTGTGATTTGCTGACAGCTTGGCCCGCCCCACTGTACGCGCGGTTAGAAAGAAAAAAAAAAATGGCGATCAGCATTCTTTCAGCACTCAGCAGCAGCACAGATCTAAACCCATCCCCCCCGCACACTATACGCTGAATTTTGATATCATGATTCACAGTGACTCACACTATCACAGTGAAAAGCCACCTAGTAAATAGGTACGCTTTTTGGTGATCGAACCGTTTTCGAACGTAACTTGACCTACCGAACTTTTAGCAAATCGTTCGAGTTCGTCGAATGACATGAACACCCCCCAAAATCACTCAAACATGAAATTGGTGAACCTCGAACATTGCTCATCTCTAGCCACGACCCATTTTTAATGTCCTGGCAGAGAGAAGGAGGTTGTCACTCAGAATTTTACGGTACATGGCTCCATCCATTGTCCCATTGATGCAATAAGGTAGTCCTGTGTCCTTAGCAGAAAAGCACCCTCAAAACATGTTTTCCCCTGCATGCTTGACAGTGGGGCTAAGTGTTTTATGGGTCATAGGCAGCATTTCTCTTCCTTCAAACATGGTGAGTTGAGTTAAGGCCAAATAGTTTTTGTCAATTTGTTTAATTTTTGTCTCATCTGACCACAGAACCTTCTCCCAATCATTCCCAGCATTCATTCAGGTCTTCATTGACAAATTTCAGACGGGCCTGAACATGTGCCTCCTTGAGCAGTGGGACTTTGCGGGCACTGCAGGATATTAAGCCATTACGGTGTAATGTGTTACCAATGGTTTTATTGGTGACAGTGGTCTTAACTGCCTTGGGATCATTAATAGTGATGAGCGAGTACTAAAAAGCTCGGGTGCTCGAGGCTCGGGCCGAGCATCCCAAGATACTCGTGTACTCGGCCCGAGCACTGAGCCCAATGTTATCCTATGGGAGACCCGAGTATTTTTATGAAATGACCACCCGGCAGCATGTAGAAACCCTAAAAATGTCACAAAAGTCTCAGAAGAGTGCTCAAATGATATGGCAACAGCATGGGGAAGACCCCTTGAAGCATTTATCACTCAAAAGTCACAGCTGTGAACAATTTTGTCCGCGTTTTACGCCATTTTTACGGACTCACCAGAAAACTTTCCAAAAATGACACCAAAATGAATTTTCATGGCGGAAATGTTAAGGGCACATACCCAATAGTGAGATAGAGCTGATGTATGTTACTTTTGGAGATTACATGAAAGATTTTACGTGAAAACATTGTGTGGCACTCCGATGTCCCTGAGAAGAGACGTAAATGAAGGCCTCTTGAGTCTAATGTGCCCATTTTGAGGAAGTGAGTCTTTGTAGTATTTTCCTTTGACAGGGCAGTCCAAAAATGTGAGGATCACCAATGCCCCTGCATACAGACGTGCATGAGGGCCTGTAAACCTGAAGTGCCCATTGTAAGGAAGTGGGTCTATTGTAGTATAGCCCTTAGGCAGGGCAGCCAAAAATTGGGAGGCTCCACGTTGTCCCTGGATAGAGACGTGCATGATGGCCTGTAAACCTGAAGTGCCCATTGTAAGGAAGTGGGTCTATTGTAGTATAGCCCTTAGGCAGGGCAGCCAAAAATTGGGAGGCTCCACATTGTCCCTGGATAGAGACGTGCATGATGGCCTGTAAACCTGAAGTGCTCATTGTAAGGAAGTGGGTCTATTGTAGTACAGCCCTTAGGCAGGGCAGCCAAAAATTGGGAGGCTCCACATTGTCCCTGGATAGAGACGTGCATGAGGGCCTGTAAACCTGAAGTGCCCACTGTAAGGAAGTGGGTCTATTGTAGTATAGCCCTTTGTCAGGACAGCCAAAAATTGGGAGGCTCCACATTGTCCCTGGATAGAGACGTGCATGAGGGCCTGTAAACCTGAAGTGCCCATTGTAAGGAAGTGGGTCTACTGTAGTATAGCCCTTTGGCAGGACAGCCAAAAATTGGGAGGCTCCACATTGTCCCTGGATAGAGACGTGCATGAGGGCCTGTAAACCTGAAGTGCCCATTGAAAGGAAGTGGGTCTATTGTAGTATAGCCCTTTGGCAGGACAGCCAAAAATTGGGAGGCTCCACATTGTCCCTGGATAGAGACGTGCATGAGGGCCTGTAAACCTGAAGTGCCCATTGTAAGGAAGTGGGTCTATTGTAGTATAGCCCTTTGGCAGGACAGCCAAAAATTGGGAGGCTCCACATTGTCCCTGGATAGAGACGTGCATGATGGCCTATAAACCAGAAGTGCCCATTGTAAGGAAGTGGGTCTATTGTAGTATAGCCCTTTGGCAGGACAGCCAAAAATTGGGAGGCTCCACATTGTCCCTGGATAGAGACGTGCATGATGGCCTATAAACCAGAGGTGCCCATTGTAAGGAAGTGGGTCTATTGTAGTATAGCCCTTAGGCAGGGCAGCCAAAAATTGGGAGGCTCCACATTGTCCCTGGATAGAGACGTGCATGAGGGCCTGTAAACCAGAAATGCCCATTGTAAGGAAGCGGGTCTATTGTAGTATAGCCCTTTGGCAGGGCAGCCAAAAATTGGGAGGCTCCACATTGTCCCTGGATAGAGATGTGCATGAGGGCCTCAAAACATTGTTCCCATTGCAAAGGAGCGGGTCTCCTGTCGTTGTAATGTCCTTTCTGAAATAATGGGCGAAAAAATTTACCACTGGGGGTATACCTGAAACAACGGCCTAACTATTGTAACGGTCATCATGGTGGCGCATGAGGAGAAGGAGGAGCAGTCCAGCGATTATCCAAAGTCCAGAAGTGTGTACCCATGGGTGAGTGGAGGTACATGGCAAATTCCCATTACAAACTTTAAATTCCGCTCTCATTTGCTGGTGGTGTGGTGAAGTCTGGCCCAATCCAACCCTTGTTCATCTTGATCAGTGTCAGCCTGTCAGCATTTTCAGTTGACAGGCGGGTGCGTTTATCTGTAATGATTCGACCTGAGGCACTAAAAACACGCTCTGACAAAACGCTAGTGGCAGGGCAGGCCAGGACTTCCAAGGCGTAGAGAGCCAATTCATGCCACGTGTCCACCTTGGATACCCAATAATTGTAAGGCACAGAGGAATGTCGGAGTACAGTTGTTCGATCTGCAAGGTACTCCTTGAGCATCTGGGCAAACTTAGGATTTCTTGTGGCACTACCCCGCACCTCAGGGGCTGTGGTACATGAGGGACTGAGAAAACTGTCCCACATCTTAAAGACTGTTCCCCTACCTCTGGCGGATTGGACTTGTGCCCCTCTCGGCTGTAAGCCTTGGTTGTCCACTGATTCCTGACCTATGTCGCTAGCGTTTTGTGAGGGGAATGCTTTGCCTACTTCCGTGACTATGGCCTTCCGGAACTGCTGCATTTTGGTTGACCTCTCCGCCTCAGGAATAAGAGACATAAAGTTCTCCTTGTAGCGTGGGTCTAACAGTGTTACCAACCAGTAATGATTGTCGGCCAAGATGTTCTTAACGCGAGGGTCACGAGATAGCCAGCTTACCATAAAGTCAGCCATGTGCGCCAGACTCTTAACAGCCAGTACTTCAGTATCCTGACCAACACGATGACTGAACATGCTGTCCTCCTCCTCCTCCTCCTCCTCCTCATCTACCCTGTCCTCTGGCCAGCCACGCTGAACCGAGGATATGACTGGTGTGCATGTCATATCCTCAATTTGGCCGGAGAGTTGCTCCATGTCTTCATCCTCCTCCTAGTCATAGTCCTCCACTGCACGTTGTGATGAGACGAGGCTCGGCTGTGTGTTATCACCCACACCCACTACTGTTTCTTGCTCCAACTCATCGCGCTCCGCCTGCAATGCATCATGTTTGTTTTTGAGCAGAGACCGTTTTAGAAGGCAGAGAAGCGGTATGGTGACGCTAATAATGGCGTCATCACCACTCACCATCTTGGTGGAGTCCTCAAAGTTTTGGAGGATGGTACATAGCTCGGACATCCATCTCCACTCCTCAGGTGTTATGTGTGGAGTTTGACCCATTTCACGACGGCTTAGGTGATGCAGGTAGTCAACAACTACCCTCTTCTGCTCACATATCCTGACCAACATGTGCAGAGTTGAATTCCAATGCGTGGGGACATCACACACCAGTCTGTGAGCCGGAAGATGCAAACGGCGCTGAAAGCCGGCAAGGCCGGCTGAAGCAGTAGGTGACTTTCGAAAATGTGCAGACAGGCGGCGAACTTTTACCAGCAGATCAGACAGCTCTGGGTATGACTTTAGAAACCGCTGAACCACGAGGTTGAGCACATGGGCCACGCATGGAACATGTGTCAGCTGGCCTCACCTCAAAGCCGTCACCAGGTTCCGGCCATTGTCACACACGACCTTTCCTGGCTTTAGGTTCAGAGGTTTGAGCCAGTGATCTGCCTGCTGTTTCAGAGCTGTCCACACCTCTTCTGCATTGTGGGGTTTGTCACCTATGCAGATTAGCTTCAGCACAGCCTGTTGCCGCTTCGCCGAGGCAGTGCTGCAGTGCTTCCAGCTTGGGACTGGTGTGGAGGGTAAAGTGGATGAGGATGCGCAGGAGGAGGATGAGGCTGAGGAGCATGACATTCTGGAGCTGTAGAGTGTGGGTGAAACCCTGACTAAAGTAGGGCCTGCAAACCTTGGTGTGGGATGGACGTGTTCCGTCCCTCGCTCAGACTGGGTCCCAGCTTCCACAATATTAACCCAGTGTGCCGTCAACGAGATGTAGCGGCCTTGCCCACAAGCACTTGTCCACGTGTCTGTGGTTAGGTGGACTTTGGGTGAAACAGCGTTGTTCAGGGCACGTGTGATGTTTTGTGACACGTGGTTATGCAATGCGGGGACGGCACACCAGGAGAAATAGTGGCGGCTGGGGACCGAGTAACGTGGGACAGCTGCCGCCATCAGGTCGCGGAATGCTTCTGTCTCCACCAGCCTAAAAGGCAAAATTTCCAGCGCAAGCAGTCGCGAAATGTTAGCATTTAGAAGTGTGGCATGTGGGGCGTTGGCAGTGTATTTGCGCCTGCGTTCAAAGGTTTGCTGAATGGATAACTGAACGCTGCGCTGGGACAAGGACATGCTTGATGATGGTGTTATTTCTGTGTAGGCAACTGCAGGTGCAGGGCCGGAGGAGGCTTGTTCGCAGGCAGCATGGACAGGGGATTGGCTCGCATGCACAACAAGCGAAGACGTAGCAGTGACATCAGCAAGCACTGTTCCTCGACTCTGTTGTACCTCCCACAAAGTTGGGTGCTTGGCTGACATGTGCCTGATCATGCTGGTGGTGGTCAGGCTGCTAGTTTTGGTACCCCTGCTGATGCTGGCACGGCTGGTGTTGCAAATGGCCTTTTTAGAATCATCTGGAGCCAACTTAAAAAACTGCCAGACTTGGGAAGACCTATTATTTGTACAGGCACCTTGTGTCGTGTTGTTGTTCCGGGGAACGGTTGCCTGACTTCTGCCTGGGGCCACCACCCTGCTTCTTACTGCCTGTTGGGATGCTACGCCTCCCTCCCCCTGTGCACTGCTGTCCTCGCTCTGCATATCCTCCTGCCAGGTTGGGTCAGTTACTGGATCATCCACCACGTCGTCTTCCTCTTCCACACCCTGCTTCTCCTCCTGACTTCCTGACAATTGTGTCTCATCATCGTCCACCCCTTGTTGAGACACGTTGCCAACTTCGTGAGAACGTGGCTGCTCAAATATTTGGGCATGTGTACATACGATCACCTCATGACCCACTTCAACAGGAGCTGGCGAGAGGCCAGAATGTGCGAATGGAAACGTGAACAGCTCTTCCGAGTGTCCAAGTGTGGGATCAGTAATGTCCGTGGACGTGTACTCAGCCTTGTGGTAGGAAGGAGGATCAGGTTCTGAAATGTGCGGTGCAGTATCACGGCTACTGACACTTGACCGTGTGGAAGACAGAGTGTTTGTGGTGGTGCCAATCTGACTGGAAGCATTATCCGCTATCCAACTAACAACCTGTTGACACTGGTCTTGGTTCAAGAGCGGTGTACTGCTGCGGTCCCCAAGAATTTGGGACAGGACGTGCGAGCGAGTAGATGTGGCCCTTTGTTGTGGCGAAATTAGAGCTTGCCCACGACCTCGGCCTCTGTCTGCACCACCATCACGTCCACTTCCTTGTTCGTTGCCAACGCCCTTGTGCATTTTGCAATGCTGTGCTGACGTGTATTCACTAGACTTGTGCGTTATATCCAAGTTTGTGCAAAACGCACACAAGTGCACCTGCACGCTGCCACCGACAGGCACACACGTGCGGTTTTTAAATGAAAGCACGGACGCACTAAGAACCTAACAGGTTTTTAGGAGCGACAATTACTGAGAAGTTTGACACTATCAGACACTGCTGACTGACGTGTATTATTCACTAGACTTGCGCGTTATATACTAGTTTGTGCAAAACGTGCACCTGTACGCTGCCACCGACAGGCACACACGTGCGGTTTTTAAATGCAAGCACGGACGCACTAAGAACCTAACAGGTTTTTAGGAGCGACAATTACTGAGAAGTTTGACACTATCAGACACTGCTGACTGACGTGTATTATTCACTAGACTTGTGCGTTATATACTAGTTTGTGAAAAACGCACACAAGTGCACCTGTACGCTGCCACCGACAGGCACACACGTGCTGTTTTTAAATGCAAGCACGGACGCACTAAGAACCTAACAGGTTTTTAGGAGCGACAATTACTGAGAAGTTTGACACTATCAGACACTGCTGACTGACGTGTATTATTCACTAGACTTGTGCGTTATATACTAGTTTTTGCAAAACGTGTACCTGTATGCTGCCACCGACAGGCACACACGTGCGGTTTTTAAATGCAAGCACGGACGCACTAAGAACCTAACAGGTTTTTAGGAGCGACAATTACTGAGAAGTTTGACACTATCAGACACTGCTGACTGACGTGTATTATTCACTAGACTTGTGCGTTATATACTAGTTTGTGAAAAACGCACACCAGTGCACCTGTACGCTGCCACCGACAGGCACACACGTGCGGTTTTTAAATGCACGCACGGACGCACTAAGAACCTAACAGCTTTTTAGGAGCGACAATTACTGAGAAGTCTGACACTATCAGGACTGTTTTAGACTGTTTACACCAGCCCCAGATATGATGAAGGCTGGTATACGGTCACCACTAGGAATGGCTATATACCCTGCCTGCCTGCCTGTATACAGCTACAATAGTCTTGAGAAGGACTCTTCTGGTCACTAGCCTGTATTCCGACCTGGCTATACCCTGCCTGCCCTGCCTGTATACAGCAACAATAGTCCTGAGAAGGACTCTGCTCCTGTACTCCGATCTGGCTATACCCTGCCTGCCTGTATACAACTAGAATAGTCCTGAGAAGGACTTCTGGTCACACTGTTTGCAGCCCTGCTACGCAAATAACTATAAAGGGCCGCAAACCTTTCCCTGAAGCAGCAACACTCTCCCTGCACTGACTGTCTGGATGGCTGTGAGCAGAGCACAGCGCGCCCGCCGGTATAAAGGCTCGGTCACGCTGTGCAGGCCGGCCAATCACTGCAATTCCACAACTAACAGGGCTGTGGCATTGCAGTGGTCTGCCAGCCAAATCCCTGCATGAGGGCTGGCTCTCAAGAGAGCGCCAACATGCAGGGATGAAGACCACGAGTACAGCACGAGTATCGCGAGATTTCTCGGTCCCCGCTGAGTAGCCCGAGTACAGTGATACTCATGCGAGTACCGAGTAGTGACAAGCATACTCGCTCAACACTAATCATTAACAAGTTCCCTCATGTAGTTTTAGGCTGATCGCTCACCTTCCTCAGGATCGTGGATACCCCGGGAGGTAAGATTTTGCATGGAGCCCCAGATCGATATTGTTTGACAGTCATTTTGTATTTCTTCCATTTCCTTACTATTGCACCAACAGTTCTCTCCTTCCCAGCGTCTTACTTATGGTTTTGTAGCCCATTCCAGCCTTATGCAAGTCTATGATCTTGTACCTGACATCCTCAGAAAGCTCTTTGGTCTTTCCCATCTTGTAAAGGTTAGAGTCTGACTGATTTGTTGAGTCTGTGGGAGGGGTCTTTTATAGAGGTGACAATTTAACACAGCTTTCTTTAACCCCTTCACGACTGCGGGCAGTAAAATTATGTCCTATTTTAACGTGACTTAACGACCAGGGACGTAATTTTACGGCCTAAACTTCATTTGATTGCCGTGGCCATAGCAACGGCTTTCAAATGATGTCCCCTGCTGTTTCTTACAGCAGGGGACCTTTGCTTGACCCCAGGGGGGGCGGCATCACCACCCCCTATCGACGATCGATGTGATTGGCTGTTCAAATCTGAACATCGATCGCACTAATTTCGGCAAAAATAATGCCCGAATTAGTGCGATACTGTGAGATCCAGCTATGAGATACCGCAGCTGCTGCAGCATATCATAGGTGGACCTCAAACATGCTGCCCCCAGCCCCTGCAGCACTGATTGGAGCGATCGTGCTATGACGTGCAATCGCTCCAATCAGTGTGCAGTGGGGCGGTCTGATCTGCCGGTGGCCGCTTTCCCCAGGCCTGTGCTGGCCAGCGAGCCCTCCCCCAACATGTCTGCAGCGTACAGTGGCTGGTACTTGTAGTACCACGCCACCGCTGCTGCTGCCGCCGCCGCCGTAGCTGAGGTCACCGCTGCTGCTGCACGTGAGTACTGTGCTCACTTTGCAGCCCGTGCGCGCTCCCGTGGTGCCCCTGCGCGCTGCCGTGATAGCCCCTGCCCGTGCCCCCTGCGATCTGCCCCCCCGACATCCCGATCTGCTCCCCCCCGACATCCCGATCTGCTCCCCCCGCGATCTGACTGCCTCCCCCATTATCTTTATTTTGCTTCTGCAGCTCCCTCTCCGGTCTCCCCCTCTGCTCTCCCCCCTCCCCCTCTGCTCTCCCCCTCCTCTGCTCTCCCCTCCCCCCCTCTGCTCTCCACCCCCCCTCTGCTCTCACCCCCCCTCCCCCTCTGCTCTCCCCCGACGTCCTCTTACCTGTCTTCACCGGCCTGATCACATCTGCCTCCATCGCTGGGTCCTTCCTGGGCATTCTGCTGATCTGCCTGCAGCTCCTGTAAAGCTGTCCATCTCTCTGCCATCTGTTCCTCTGCAGCTCTTCTGGTCAGTAATCCTCTGGGTACTGTGAGTATAACTTTTTTTTTTTTTTTCTGTATCCCCTGTCCATTTTTACACCTCATCCGTCCGTGCGTCCTGCCAAGCGCTGATCAAGGATGCAGATAACGGATCTGCATCCCTGCTCAATTTTTGGCGTGGCTTTTTTCCGTATCCGCAACGCTTTTTGTATCCCATCCGTCCGTGCGTCCCACCAAGCGCTGATCAGGGATGCAGATAACGGATCTGCATCCCTGCTCAATTTTTGGCGTGACTTTTTTTTCCGTATCCCCGACGCTTTTTGTATCGCAGCCGTCCGTGCGTCCCACCAAGCGCTGATCAGGGATGCAGATAACGGATCTGCATCCCTGCTCAATTTTTAGCGTGACTTTTTTTTCCGTATCCCCGACGCTTTTTGTATCCCATCCGTCCGTGCGTCCCGCCGAGCGCTAAACAGGGATGCACATAACGGATCGGCATCCCTGCTCAATTTTTGGCATGACTTTTTTCC
Source organism: Anomaloglossus baeobatrachus (assembly GCF_048569485.1). Taxonomy (NCBI): domain Eukaryota; kingdom Metazoa; phylum Chordata; class Amphibia; order Anura; family Aromobatidae; genus Anomaloglossus; species Anomaloglossus baeobatrachus. Next base: position 378,628,479 of record NC_134354.1, on the reverse strand, counting down.
GTATCTGCGACGCTTTTTGTATGGCATCCGTCCGTGCATCCCGCCAAGCGCTGATCAGGGATGCACATAACGTATCTGCATCCATGGTCAATTTTTGGCGTGACTTTTTTTTTTACGTATCCCCGACGCTTTTTTTATCGCATCCGACCGTGCGTCCTGCAGCGGCCGATCAGTGCACTGCGTCTGTGCGTTTGAAAAGTGAAATGGCGCTCCTTCTCTTCTGAGCCCCGCCATTTTCCCAAACAATTACTTTCCACCACATATGAGGTATCTGCGTACTCAGGAAAAATTGCACAATACGTTTTATGGTGCATTTTTTCCTGATAGCCTTGTGAAAAAAAAGCTACCTAGTTGAAGCAACCGTTTTGTGGTAAAAAAAAAAAAAATTCTTTTCACGGCTCAACGCTATAAACTTCTGTGAATCCCCCAGGTGTTCAAAGTGCTCACCAAACATCTAGAAAAATTATTTGAGGGCTCTAGTTTCCAAAATGATGTCACTAGTGGGGGAGCTCCACTGTTTAGGCACCATAGGGGGTCTCCAAACGTGACATGGCGTCCGCTAATGATTCCAACCAATTTTGCTGTCAAATGGCGCTCCTTCTCTTCTGAGCCCCGCCATGCGCCCAAACAATTACTTTCCACCACATATGAGGTATCTGCGTACTCAGGAGAAAATGCACAATACATTTTATGGTGCATTTTTTCCTGATAGCCTTGTGAAAAAAAAGCTACTTAGTTGAAGCAACCGTTTTGTGGTAAAAAAAAAAAATTCTTTTTACGGCTCAACGCTATAAACTTCTGTGAAGCTCCCAGGTGTTCAAAGTGCTCACCAAACATCTAGAAATATTATTTGAGGGCTCTAGTTTCCAAAATGGTGTCACTTGTGGGGGAGCTCCACTGTTTAGGCACCATAGGGGGTCTCCAAACGTGACATGGCGTCCGCTAATGATTCCAACCAATTTTGCTGTCAAATGTTGCTCCTTCTCTTCTGAGCCCCGCCATGTGCCCAAACAATTACTTTCCACCACATATGAGGTATCTGCATACTCAGGAGAAAATGCACAATACATTTTATGGTGCATTTTTTCCTTATAGCATTGTGAAAAAAAAAGCTACTTAGTTGAAGCAACCGTTTTGTGGTAAAAATAATTTTTTTTATTTTCACGGCTCAACGCTATAAACGTCTGTGAAGCCCCCAGGTGTTCAAAGTGCTCACCAAACATCTAGAAAAATTATTTGAGGGCTCTAGTTTCCAAAATGGGGTGACTTGTGGGGGAGCTCCATTGTTTAAGCACCTCAGGGGGTCTTCAAACCCGACATGGCGTCCGCTAATGAGTGCAGCTAATTTTGCACTCAAAAATTCAAATGGTGCTCCTTGCCTTCCGAGCACTGCCGTGTGTCCAAACATTTGATTTCCACCACATATGAGGTATCGGCGTACTCAGGAGAAAATGCACAATACATTTTATGGTGCATTTTTTCCTGATAGCCTTGTGGAAAAAAAAGCTACCTAGTTGAAGCAACCGTTTTGTGGTAAAAAAAATTTTTTTTCTTTTCACGGCTCAACACTATAAACTTCTGTGAAGCCCCCAGGGGTTCAAACTGCTCACCAAACATCTAGAAAAATTATTTGAGGGCTCTAGTTTCCAAAATAGGGTCACTTGTGGGGGAGCTCCATTGGTTAGGCACTTCAGGGGGTCTTCAAACCCGACATGGCGTCCGCTAATGAGTGCAGCTAATTTTGCGTTCAAAAATTCAAATGGCGCTCCTTCCCTTCCGAGCTCTGCCGTGCGCCCAAACAATTGATTTTTACCACATATGGGGTATCAGCGTACTCAGGAGAACATGCACAATAAATTGTATTGTGCACTTTCTCTTTTCTCCCTTGTAAAAATGAAAATTTTATGGCTAAAGTAACATTTTTGTGTTAAAAAGTAACATTTTCATTTTTTCCTTCCACATTGCTTTGGTTCCTGTGAAGCACCTAAAGGGTTAATAAACTTATTGGATGTGGTTTTGAGCAGTGTGAGGGGTGCAGTTTTTAGAATGGGGTCACTTTTGGGTATTTTCTGTCACCTAGGCCTCTCAAAGTCGCCTCAATTGTAATGTGGTCCCTAAAAAAAATTATTTTGTAAATTTTGTTGGAAAAATGAGAAATTGCTGATGACCCCTTCTAACATCCTAACGAAAAAAAAAATTGTTTCGAAAATTGCGCTGATGTAAAGTAGACAAGTTGGAAATGTTATTTAGTAACTATTTTGTGTGACATATCTCTCAGATTTATGGGCATAAATTTTCAAAGTTTGAAAATTGCAAAATTTTCAAAATTTTCGCAAAATTTCCTAAATTTTCACAAATAAACGCAAAAAGTATCGGCCTAAATTTACCCCTGACATGAAGTACAATATGTCACGAAAAAACAATCTCAGAATCGCCAGGATCCGTTGAAGCGTTCCAGAGTTATAACCTGTCAAAGTGACACTGGTCAGAATTGCAAAAAGTGGCCCGGTCATTAGGGTGTTTTAGTGGCCGGGGGTGAAGGGGTTAATGCAGGTAATGAGTAGATTAGGAGCGTTTAACTGGTCTGTGGGAACCAGAACTCTTAATGGTTGGTAGGGGATCAAATACTTATGTCTCTCTGCAAACTACAAACAAATTTATATAATTTATACAATGTGATTTTCTGGATTTAATTTTGGATTTTCCATCCTTCACTGTTAAAATGAACCTACCCTTGAAACTATAGATTAATCATGTCTTTGCCAGTGCGCAAACTTTCAAAATCAGCAAGGGCTCAATACTTATTTCCCTCACAGTAACTTCTGACTGACCAAAAGTCAGAAGTCAAGTTACAAGCTCTCAATGCAACAAGGCTAATACTCATATATATTTGTATTGAGTACAGATGAGTGAGCAGGTCAGACGCTCTGAAAGTGCTCAACTAGATTAATGAGTATAATGGAAGCCAATGATTGGGCAGTCTAGCTGTTTGTCGACATACAGCCAGCCATAAAGAGAGCATTTCCAGGGCAAAGGAAGGGCGGATTTTTTTTTTATTTAACACACTACATCTGAAAAAGTTGCTTTAACACCAGTGGGAGCCATTCAGAGACTACAAATGGCTCTCCCAGCACATATAATGCACTGATGCAAGCCTGTGAATTGTGGTCATTGTTTCACAGATGAAACATTCAAGCACCCACAATACTTGGCTAAGCATCCTGATGCTCGATCGAGTAACAAACTTTTTATTATCGCACAATTCTGCAGGATGCAGCCGGTCCCATGCGATGTCTGTCCATTGTGCCAGTGCACCTTTTAGGTGCTGGGAAGCCTGCCTGATCCTATCAGTGTGCAGTTTTATGCCGGCAACCTCCCCCTCCTGACATAATTGGCTGTGGGAGGTTGTATTATAGGCATTCTGCACCTGTGAAATTCCAACTTCTATCATAGGGGGCCGTATGCATCTTGCATGTGCTTTTGCCATTATTTGACCATTTTTTTGGCTGGTGTCTTTATTTATGGTGAGGTTTTTTTTTTCTGTGAACTCTCTGCAAACTACAAACAAATTTATATAATTTATACAATGTGATTTTCTGGATTTAATTTTGGATTTTCTATCCTTCACTGTTATTTCCCTCACAGTAACGTCTGACTGACCAAAAGTCAGAAGTCAAGTCACAAGCTCTCAATGCAACAAAGGCTAATACTCGTATAGATTTTTATTGAGTAGAGATGAGCGAGCAGGTCAGACGCTCTGAAAGTGCTCAACTAGATTAATGAGTATAATGGATGCCAATGATTGGGCAGTCTAGCTGTTTGTCGACATACAGCCAGCCATAAAGAGAGCATTTCCAGGGCAAAGGAAGGGCATTTTTTTTTTATTTAACACACTACATCTGAAAAAGTTGCTTTAACGCCACTGACAGCCATTCAGAGACTACAAATGGCTCTCCCAGCAATATAATGCAGTGATGCAATCCTGTGCATTGGGGTTATTGTTTCACGGATGAAACATTCAAGCACCCACGATACTTGGCTAAGCATCCTGATGCTCGATCGAGTATCAAACAGTGGTGAGTACGCTTCCACATCACTAGTAGGGAGTTATTATCTCCGGTGTGCTCCATGAAGCATGCCATGAAGGTACCCAGTGAACTACGTCTCTAAATATTGTTACTTATTTGTGTCTGCTCCAAATGTGCTAGTAAACTAGCTAAATAGGTCTTGGCACTTTTCAGTGCCTGATCCAAATTACACAGCGAACCACATTTCGAGGTATTGCTACTTATTATGCCTGCTTCAAATTACCCAGTGAACCACATTTCTAGGTACTGTTACGCAGTAGTGTCCACTCAAAATTTGCTAGTAAACTAGCTAAATATACTGTGTGCAGAATTATTAGGCAAATGAGTATTTTGATCACATGATAATTTTTATACATGTCGTCCTACTCCAAGCTGTATAGGCTTGAGAGCCAACTACCAATTATGCAAGTCAGGTGATGTGCATCTCTATAATGAGGAGGGGTGTGGTGTAATGACATCAACACCCTATATAAGGTGTGCTTCATTATTAGGTAACTTCTTTACCTTTGACAAATGGGTCAGAAGAGAGATTTGACGGGCTCTGAAAACTCCAAAATTGTGAGATGTCTTGCAGAGGGATGCAGCAGTCTTGACATTTCCAAACTTTTGACCCGTGATCACCGAACAATCAAGCGTTTCATGGCAAATAGCCAACAGGGTGGCAGGAAGCGGGTTGGGCAAAAAAGGCGCAAAATAACTGCCCATGAATTGAGGAAAATCAAGTGTGAAGCTGCCAAGATGCCATTTGCCACCAGTTTGGCCATATTTCAGAGCTGCAACATTACTGGAGTATCAAAAAGCACAAGGTGTGCCATACTCAAGGACATGGCCAAGGTAAGGAAGGCTGAAAAACGACCACCTTTGAACAAGAAACATAAGATAAAATGTCAAGACTGGGCCAAGAAATATCTTAAGAATGATTTTTCAAAGGTTTTATGGACTGAAGAAATGAGAGTGACTCTTGATGGGCCAGATGGATGGGCCAGAGGTTGGATCAGTAAAGGGCAGAGAGCTCCACTCCGGCTCAGACACCAGCAAGATGGAGGTGGGGTACTGGAATGGGCTGGTATCAAAGATGAACTTGTGGGACCTTTGAAGGTTGAGCATGAAGTGAAGCTCAACTCCCAGACCTACTGGCAGTATCTGGAAGACAACTCCTGCAATTTGCCTACCAGCCTGGTATTGGGCTGGAGGATGCTGTTATCTATCTGCAGCATCGATGTCTCTCTCACCTAGAGCAAGCAGGAAACATTGTGAGGGTCATGTTTTTTTACTTCTCCAGTGCTTTCAATACCATCCAGCCTGCTCTGCTGAGAGGGAAGCTGGAGGGAGCAGGAGTGGACAATAAGTTGACGGTTTGGATAATCGATTACCTCACCAACAGACCACAGTATGTGAGGTTTCACAACTGTGAGTCTGATGTGGTGGTCTGCAGCACTGGGGCACCACAGGGCACGGTCCTCTCATCCTTTTTGTTTAGTCTGTATACGTCGGACTTTAGGTACAACTCGGACCATTGCCATCTTCAAAAGTTCTCGGATGATACGGCAATTATTGGATGCGTATCAGATTGGAATGATGAGGAATACAAGGGTGTCATCAGTGACTTTATTGGCTGGTGTCAGACCAATGCTCTCCAAGTAAATACCAACAAGACGAAGGAGATGGTTATTGACCTTGGGAGGAAGTCACCTCCTATATTACCCTTGAACATCCAGGAAAAAGACATTGGACTCTTACAAGTACCTGGGTGTCCACCTCAACAAAAAGATAGACTGGACTATGAATACAGATGCCCTGTATAAGAAGGGCCAGAGTCGACTCCTTATATTGAGAAGGCTAAGGTCCTTTGGTGTCTGTAGGACATTGTCTAGAACATTCTATGACATGGAGGTAGCATCTGCCTTTTTTATGGAGTGGTCTGTTGGGGGGTTGGTTGTACTGAAAGGGACAGAAACAGGATCGACAAACTGGTACGGAGGTCAAGCTCTATGCTGGGCTGTCCTCTGGAGTCTGTGGCTGTGGTGGGTGGGTGAGAGGAGGATGTTATCAAAGCTGAAGGTTATCATGAAAATCCCCCTCCCCCCTCTGCATGAAACTGTGGAGGGTTTGAATAGCTCCTTCAGTCAGAGACTTATACATTCGCGCTGTAGGACAGAGCGCTTTCGTAGGTCCTTCATTCCGACTGTAGTTAGACTGTATAATAAAATGTGAAGTTATCTTTTATATGGATAATTCAATTACATAGCCATTGTTACTATATATATATATATATATATATATATATATCTTATCTTCTTTTAATTCTAGTTTTTCCCTTTCCTGTATTGAGCTGCAGTAATGTGCATATTTCCTCACTGTGGGATGAATAAAGTTTTATCTTATCTTATCTTAAACTGAAGGTGGTGTCACACACAGCGACGACAACAACGACGTCGCTGCTACGTCACCATTTTCTGTGACGTAGCAGCGACGTCCCGTCGCTATCGCTGTGTGTGACATCCAGCAATGAGCTGGCCCCTGCAGTGAGGTCACTGCTCGTTGCTGAATGTCCAGCTTCCTTTTTTGGTCGTCGCTCTCCCGCTGTGACGCACACATCGCTGTGTGTGACAGCGAGAGGGCGACGAAATGAAGCGAGCAGGGAGCAGGAGCCGGCATCTGGCAGCTGCGGTAAGCTGTAACCAAGGTAAACATCGGGTAACCAAGGGAAGACCTTTCCCTGGTTACCCGATATTTACCTTCGTTACCAGCCTCCGCCGCTCTCGCTGCCAGTGCCGGCTCCCTGCTCTCTGCACATCTAGCTGCAGTACACATCGGGTAATTGTTAGGGCCAGGTGGACGGGCAGACCCAGGAGGTGGATCCACTGGGACGAACTCCTCACTGAAGGCAAGGGGTCCGGTAGCCGGAGCACTACAGGTAGCAGGATAGTCCGTGCAAAATAGTGAAATGTAGAAGTCCCTGGGACCACGGAGTCACAGATGGTAGTCCGGGTGACGGAGCTCAGGTTCGGAGGCCAAGATGTTGTCAGGCAGAGTCCGGAACTGATGGAGCGAGAGGACGGGTCACCACAGGGATCAAAGATGGTACGGACTGACGGGATGGCAGATAGTCAGCGTGCGGAGTTCGGGAATCGGCAGGACCGGATGGCGAGGCAGGAGCGGCTCTAGAAGAGAGAGAGGTGAGTATATCACAGAGACAAGGAGACCTGACTCCTAGCTTAGGAAACACGAAGAACAGGCCCCGCCCACTTGGACATTAAACCTCTTTATACCCTGTACCTGTGTGTTCAATATCCTGTCTGTGGACGCTGGCCCTTTAAGAAAGGGTCAATGACCGCGCGCGCGCCCTAATGCGCATGCGCGAGGCCCTGGTGCCAGAAGCCAGGGCAGGGAGCGGCGAACAGGACGCAGGGGAGCCGGGCTGGAGCGAAGCTGACAGCGGACGCTGGGAGCGGGGACCGGGACGCCTGGGGATCCTAGGTGAGGAGGCCTGGAGGCTGTGGAGCGGGGAACGCCGGACAGAGGAGCCGGGGAGCGAGCCAGGGATGCCGGGGAGCGTGGCAGGGGAGCCGGGGAGCTGGACAGGGGACCCGGGGAGCGTGACAGTAATTAACCCGATGTGTACTGTAGCTAGGAGAGCAGGGAGCCAGCGCTAAGCAGTGTGCGCGGCTCCCTGCTCTCTGCACATGTAGCACAGCGATGCATGTTGTTATGATCGCTGCTGCGTCTGCTGTGTTTGACAGCTAAGCAGCGATCATAATAGCGACTTACAAGGTCGCTGTTGCGTCACAGAAAATAGTGACGCAACAGCGACGTCGTTTTCACTGTCGCTATGTGTGAACCCAGCTTTAGATGCAACTGTTCCAGTGACAGAGACTTCAGAGAACAATCAGCTGACTTGCGGAAACAATTTAGAGAGAGGGGATATCCCTACAATATTCTGAGGAAAGCATATCATGAGGCCAGTGAAAGGGATAGGGCGAGTAGGTTGATTCCTTCCCCTTCACGGACCGATGATAATCAATTTCGGTTCATTACCACCTACAGTAACGGGTCTCATGCGCTATTTAAAATACTCAAAAGACACTGGCCCGTTCTTCAGATGGACTCTGATGTCGGTGATCTGGTTGACAATTATCCCCACTGTACTTATCGATGCTACAAATCCCTGCAGAACAGTTTAAAGGCTACTTTACACACTGCGATATCGGTCCCGATATTGCTAGTGTGGGTACCCACCCCCATCTGTTGCGCGACACGGGCAAATCGCTGCCCGTGCCGCACAACAGCCGTCACACATACATACCTGTCCGGCGACGTCGCTGTGACGGGCGAACCGCCTCCTTTCTAAGGGGGAGGTCCGTGCGGCGTCACAGTGACGTCACTGAACCGCCGCCCAATAGCAGCGGAGGGGCGGAGCTGAGTGGGACGTAACATCCCGCCCACCTCCTTCGTTCCTCAAAGCGGCCGGGAGGCAGGTAAGGGGAGCTTCCTCGTTCCTGAGGCGTCACACGCAGCGATGTGTGCTGCCGCAGGAACGAGGAACAACCTCGTTACTGCTGCAGTAACGAGATTTGAGAATGGACCCCCATGTCGCCGATTAGCGATTTTGCACGTTTTTGCGACGATGCAAAATCGCTTATCGGTGTCACACGCAACGGCATCGCTAATGCGGCCGGATGTGCGTCACGAATTCCGTGACCCCAACGACTCCGCATTAGCGATGTCGCAGCGTGTAAAGCCCGCTTAATGCATAGGAATTTTGACCCACCAAAAACCACCACCTGACTCCCACAGAAAACGGTGGGGTCCTACAGATGTAGTGGTTGCGTGGCCTGTCCCGTTATGCACACATGTAAAACTTTTGTGAGTACTACTACAGGGTGGATTTTTCCGATTAAATCGTTTAAGAATTGTCGCACTATTGGGGTCATCTACAAGGCCACATGTTCCTGTTCAATTGAATACGTAGGGAAGACAAAACAGGATTGAGGCGTAGGATAGGAGAGCACCTATGTGATATTGCCAACAAGAGAGATACCCCCCTTTTGAAGCATATTAATTCCATACATAGAGGAAACACCAAGGGCCTTACGTTCATGGATATTGAGTCCATTGCACCACCCATCAGGGGTGGAAACTGGGACAAACGTCTCTTACAAAGCGAGGCATTTTGGATTTATACTCTAAAGACTCAGCCCCCTCTAGGTTTGAATGAAACCCTCACTTTTGTTTGTTTTTTGTGATAGGGCAATCTAAGTGTTAGTTAGGGAGAGACGACGACGAGTGGGGGCGCCATGACATGACGGTTTAGGGTGCCAACCTCCGCGGTCAGAAAGGGTGAGTTTCTACTGTGGGATGAGGGATATTTAGGCACACTTTCCTCTTAATGCCGCCAGGTCCTGAGATCACTGTCCATTTGTTTGACAACCCCCCTCCTCCTTTCCTTCCTCTCCCTCTTTCATCATTTATAGGACTATTCCCTTTATCTAACTATCCCCTGTTATGCTAGCCCCTGTCAGATCCTGCCAATAATATACATATATACTATACTAGAAGGTGGCCCGATTCTACGCATCGGGTATTCTAGAATTTACGTATTGTGTAGTTCATGTATGATTTTTGTTATATATATATATATATATATATAGATGTTGTTGTCTGTAGTTACCAAGTGTTTGTGTAGGCGCTGTACATGTTCTGGGTGTTGTCTGGGTGTGACGGGGGGTGAGAGCGGTGTTGTATGTGTGTTGCGTGTGTTGCGTTGTTTGTGGAGCGCTGTGTGTCTGTAGCGTTGTGTGTGTGTTGCGCGGTTTGTGTGTGTGTGGTGTGTTTTGGGGGGAGGTATGTTTTGAGCAATGTGTGTGTTGTGCGGTATGTGCGTATATTTGTGTGTGCCGCGGTGTTTGTGTGTTGGGTGTTGTGTGTGTGTGTGCAGCGTTGTCTGTGTGTGTGGGTGTCTGTGTAGGGCAGTTGTTTGTGGTTCCCAGTGTGTGTGTGTGTGTGTGGTGTGTTGTGCAGTGCGCGCGCGTGTGTGTGTGTGTGTGTGTGTGTGTGTGCATCAGCCTCTCTTCTCTCAGCCTACCTCTCCCAGCCTCCCTCCTCCCAGCCTCCCTCAGCATCAGCCTCCCTCTCCCAGCCTCCCCAGCATCAGCCTCCGCCAGCATCAGCCTCTCTCCTTCCAGCCTCCTCCAGCATCAGCCTCCCTCTCCCAGCCTTCCCCAGGATCAGCCTCTCTCCTCCCAGCCTCCGTCCTCCCAGCCTTCCCCAGCATCAGCTTTCCCCTCCCAGCCTCCCTCAGCATCAGCCTTCCCCAGCATCAGCCTCTCTCCTCCCAGCCTCAGCCTCTCTCCTTCCAGCCTCCCCCAGCATCAGCCTCTCTCCTTCCAGCTTCCCTCAGCATCAGCCTCCCCTTCCCAGCCTTCCCCAGGATCAGCCTCTTTCCTCCCAGCCTCCTTCCTCCCAGCCTCCCTCAGCATCAGCCTTCTGCTCCCAGTCTCCCCCAGCATCAGCCTCCCCATGCATCAGCCTCCACCAGCATCAGCCTCTCTCCTTCCAGCCTCCCCCAGCATCAGCCTCCCCTTCCCAGCCTTCCCCAGGATCAGCCTCTCTCCTCCCAGCCTCCTTCCTCCCAGCCTCCCTCTCCCAGCCTCCCTCAGCATCAGCCTTCCGCTCCCAGTCTCCCCCAGCATCAGCCTCCCCAAGCATCAGCCTCCATCAGCATCAGCCTCTCTCCTTCCAGCCTCCCCCAGCATCAGCCTCTCTCCTTCCAGCCTCCCTCAGCATCAGCCTCCCGTTCCCAGTCTTCCCCAGGATCAGCCTCTCTCCTCCCAGCCTCCTTCCTCCCAGCCTCCCTCAGCATCAGCCTTCCCCTCCCAGTCTCCCCCAGCATCAGCCTCCCCAAGCATCAGCCTCCACCAGCATTAGCCTCTCTCCTTCCAGCCTCCCCCAGCATCAGCCTCCCCATGCATCAGCCTCTCTCCTTCCAGCCTCTCTCCTTCCAGCCTCCCCCAGCATCAGCCTCCCCTTCCCAGCCTTCCCCAGGATCAGCCTCTCTCCTCCCAGCCTCCTTCCTCCCAGCCTCCCTCTCCCAGCCTCCCTCAGCATCAGCCTTCCGCTCCCAGCCTCCCCAAGCATCAGCCTCCACCAGCATCAGCCTCCCTCGTCCCAGCCTCCCCCTCCCAGCCTCCCCCACCATCAGCCTCTCTCCTCCCAGCCTTCCCCATGATCAGCCTCTCTGCTCCCAGCCTCCTCCAGCACGCCGTGCTCCTCTGCCGACACTCACACACCCGATCGCATCCACTCACACACACCCGATCGCATCCACTCACACACACCCGATCGCATCCACTCACACACACCCGATCGCATCCACTCACACACACCCGATCGCATCCACTCACACACACCCGATCGCATACACTCACACACACAGACACTGACGATATCGCACATACGCGCTTATACTCACAACATCCGGGGATATCACATGCTTCTGGCCATGTGATCCTCCAGCAGGTCCTGGAAGATCACAACAGCACAGTATCGAGGCCGAGAAGCAAGCGATATCCCAGGATGTTGTGAGTATGTGGATGCGATGTGATGTGTGTGTGTGAGTGAGTGTGATCTGATTTGTGTGTGTGTATGTGTGTGCTGTTATGTGTGTGTGCTGTTATGTGTCTGTATTTTCCGGCGCTGCAGGACCTTGATGTGTGGATGCGATGTGATGTGTGTGTGAGGTGTGTGTGAGAGTGAGTGTGAGCCGGTGTACACTGTTAGCTATGATACACATCGGGTAACTAAGGGACCTTAGTTACCCGATGTGTATAATGGTTACCAGCTTTCACGGCCTCCGTGAAGATCCCAGCATCGCAAGGTTATGTGTGGCGCTGCTGGGATCCTGACGGAGCCGGTGTAGAAGCAAGCGATATCCCAGCATGTTGTGATGTGTGAGTTGTGTGTGAGAGTGAGTGTGAGAGTGAGTGTGATCTGATGTGTGTGTGTGTACTCACCTGGGAATCGGGGCTCCGTGTCAGTTGGGCAAGAGCGAGCGTGGATTGCGTGAGGGGGGCGGGGCCTGCAGAGAGCCGGGGCGAGAGGCCAATCCGTGTGGGGGGGCGGGGCCATGGCGAGCCCAGCGGCCAATCAGCTTTGTGTCACCGTAAGGACACAATTTCGGAGCATGACAGACAGACAGATAGACAGACAGACAGACAGACAGACAGAATAAGGCAATTATATATATAGATACATCCTGTTCCTGAATTGTAGCAGTTGGTCAGACGGTGAGTTCCGTCATTTTCGTCATTCCCCATTCCCTAATATGTAATGTGAGACTTATGCTCTTTCTAATTATTCTCATACTATAATTTGACTTCTGCAAAATTTAGCAAATTGCCGTATTTGGATTGGACAACTTGACACTCTGAATATGTGGCCAGGCGACGTTAGTTTCTACAGCACAGAATGCAGCTGATGATGTAATGCTGCATGACTGTTCAATTAAAAGGCATGTCCCCTGTTGCCTAGCAATATAATGCCCAGCATAACGTTGTGAGCAGAGCATGTGGTCACGTGACGGTGATGTAATGCCATGTGACCGGTCACGTGACCAATGGTAACGCCCCCTCTTTACGTAACGCGGAAGTAAATTGTATGAACCGTTTTCGGTGTATGTATGGACAGAAAGTACCGCCCCCTAATCGTGGCACGCACGCCGTTCCTACAGCGTGCGTTCCACCAACATGTGAACTCGAAACCCAGCAATCTGCAGGACTTTACGCTAACAACTGATTGATAGGGTGGGCTTAATAGTTTATATAAGTCTCGCATCTTTCTAGATACCACTTGATTTTCAACTGAGAAAAAGGAGCCAGCACGATCTGAAATTGGCATGCATCATATAAAAAGTGAAAATTCACAGATTTATTCCAACTGTACTATAATAAAAAAAAAAGTTAGATTTTTAGCAAATAATTGATCAATTCTTTGAGCCACCCCTGCCAACGTCACGGCAAATCTCAATAGGGGGGTCCTAACCTATATTACGTATTTCATGTGCCATGCGGCCTCCTAGATAAAGTTAAAAGCAGAACCATAATGGAGCACACATACCTGTAACCTGTATATAGCCGCTTCCATGTTGCAAAAAAGGCAATTGTGGATAGAGACCAGCCCAGGTCCCAGCATGTGGAGCAAGCTCTACACATACCAGGACTATATCAGAACTGATCCTCCCAGTGCCAGACAGCAACCATTGATAAAGGCGGACCAGATCCAAGAATGGTGCTTAATTAGCATTGCCTGTGGAAAGGGGTGAGGTAACTGAATCTGAACAGCTACCAACAGGAGGAATACATTGCAAACCAAAATCAGGCGTGCATGGTATGGTGATGGTCAGTCACCAGAAACTGTAGCATAACTACAGTCATAACAGAGAAAAAGGAGCCAGCACGATCTGAAATTGGCATGCATCATATAAAAAGTGAAAATTCACAGATTTATTCCAACTGTACTATAATAAAAAAAAAAAGTGAGATTTTTAGCAAATAATTGATCAATTCTTTGAGCCACCCCTGCCAACTGCCAACGTCACGGCAAATCTCAATAGTGGGGTCCTAACCTATATTACGTATTTCATGTGCCATGCGGCCTCCTAGATAAAGTTAAAAGCTGAACCATAATGGAGCACACATACCTGTAACCTAGAAAAAACAAAAAGCCAGCACCAATTGTGCACTACAGCACTAAACATTCCAAACTGTACTTATTATAAAAAATTGTTTGAGATTTTTGGCAAAAAATTGCAATTTCTTGAGCTGCTTCGCCACGTCACGGCAAATCTCATTTGAAGCAGTCCTACACTGAAATATTTTTATAAAATGTGCCATACGGCCTCACATATGAATAGTAGAACTGCTCTTAGCAGCACCCACCTGGTCTATTTCAATCCCGTACCCATGACTGAGTCATGGCTGTGGGCGGGACAGGTCAAAGCAAATGCTGCATGAAGTAAATAGCCTGTGGACAAAGCCTGATGACTTAATGTGAACAGTCACCAACCGCCAAAATCCAGACAGATGGAATACATCCCAAATTGGGGTGCATAGCAAGGTGGAGGTCAACCACCGACCAATTCAATGAAGAAAAAACAAAAAGCCAGCACCAATTGTGCACTACAGCACTAAACATTCCAAACTGTACTTATTATAAAAAAATTTTTGAGATTTTTGGCAAAAAATTGCAATTTCTTGAGCTGCTTCGCCACGTCACGGCAAATCTCATTTGAAGCAGTCCTACACTGAAATATTTTTATAAAATGTGCCATACGGCCTCACATATGAATAGTAGAACTGCTCTTAGCAGCACCCACCTGGTCTATTTCAATCCCGTACCCATGACTGAGTCATGGCTGTGGGCGGGACAGGTCCAAGCAAATGCTGCATGAAGTAAATAGCCTGTGGACAAAGCCTGATGACTTAATGTGAACAGTCACCAACCGCCAAAATCCAGACAGATGGAATACATCCCAAATTGGGGTGCATAGCAAGGTGGAGGTCAACCACCGACCAATTCAATGAAGAAAAAACAAAAAGCCAGCACCAATTGTGCACTACAGCACTAAACATTCCAAACTGTACTTATTATAAAAAAATTTTTGAGATTTTTGGCAAAAAATTGCAATTTCTTGAGCTGCTTCGCCACGTCACGGCAAATCTCATTTGAAGCAGTCCTACACTGAAATATTTTTATAAAATGTGCCATACGGCCTCACATATGAATAGTAGAACTGCTCTTAGCAGCACCCACCTGGTCTATTTCAATCCCGTACCCATGACTGAGTCATGGCTGTCGGCGGGACAGGTCCAAGCAAATGCTGCATGAAGTAAATAGCCTGTGGACAAAGCCTGATGACTTAATGTGAACAGTCACCAACCGCCAAAATCCAGACAGATGGAATACATCCCAAATTGGGGTGCATAGCAAGGTGGAGGTCAACCACCGACCAATTCAATGAAGAAAAAACAAAAAGCCAGCACCAATTGTGCACTACAGCACTAAACATTCCAAACTGTACTTATTAAAAAAAAAATTTTTTGAGATTTTTGGCAAAAAATTGCAATTTCTTGAGCTGCTTCGCCACGTCACGGCAAATCTCATTTGAAGCAGTCCTACACTGAAATATTTTTATAAAATGTGCCATACGGCCTCACATATGAATAGTAGAACTGCTCTTAGCAGCACCCACCTGGTCTATTTCAATCCCGTACCCATGACTGAGTCATGGCTGTGGGCGGGACAGGTCCAAGCAAATGCTGCATGAAGTAAATAGCCTGTGGACAAAGCCTGATGACTTAATGTGAACAGTCACCAACCGCCAAAATCCAGACAGATGGAATACATCCCAAATTGGGGTGCATAGCAAGGTGGAGGTCAACCACCGACCAATTCAATGAAGAAAAAACAAAAAGCCAGCACCAATTGTGCACTACAGCACTAAACATTCCAAACTGTACTTATTAAAAAAAAATTTTTTTGAGATTTTTGGCAAAAAATTGCAATTTCTTGAGCTGCTTCGCCACGTCACGGCAAATCTCATTTGAAGCAGTCCTACACTGAAATATTTTTATAAAATGTGCCATACGGCCTCACATATGAATAGTAGAACTGCTCTTAGCAGCACCCACCTGGTCTATTTCAATCCCGTACCCATGACTGAGTCATGGCTGTGGGCGGGACAGGTCCAAGCAAATGCTGCATGAAGTAAATAGCCTGTGGACAAAGCCTGATGACTTAATGTGAACAGTCACCAACCGCCAAAATCCAGACAGATGGAATACATCCCAAATTGGGGTGCATAGCAAGGTGGAACATTTGAAGCAGTCCTACTCTGAAATATTTTTATAAAATGTGCCATACGGCCTCACATATGAATAGTAGAACTGCTCTTAGCAGCACCCACCTGGTCTATTTCAATCCCGAACCCATGACTGAGTCATGGCTGTGGGCGGGACAGGTCCAAGCAAATGCTGCATGAAGTAAATAGCCTGTGGACAAAGCCTGATGACTTAATGTGAACAGTCACCAACCGCCAAAATCCAGACAGATGGAATACATCCCAAATTGGGGTGCATAGCAAGGTGGAAAAAAAGGCAATTGTGGATAGAGACCAGCCCAGGTCCCAGCATGTGGAGCAAGCTCTGCACATACCAGGACTATATCAGAACTGATCCTCCCAGTGCCAGACAGCAACCATTGATAAAGGCGGACCAGATCCAAGAATGGTGCTTAATTAGCATTGCCTATGGAAAGGGGTGAGGTAACTGAATCTGAACAGCTACCAACAGGAGGAATACATTGCAAACCAAAATCAGGCGTGCATGGTATGGTGATGGTCAGTCACCAGAAATTGTAGCATAACTACAGTTATAACAGAGAAAAAGGAGCCAGCACGATCTGAAATTGGCATGCATCATATAAAAAGTAAAAATTCACAGATTTATTCCAACTGTACTATAATAAAAAAAAAAAAGTGAGATTTTTAGCAAATTATACTTGGATCATACTTGGATCTGGTCCGCCTTTATCAATGGTTGCTGTCTGGCACTGGGAGGGTCAGTTCTGATATAGTCCTGGTATGTGTAGAGCTTGCTCCACATGCTGGGACCTGGGCTGGCCTCTATCCACAATTGCCTCTTTTGCAACATAGAAGCGGTTATATATACAGGTTACAGGTATGTGTGCTCCATTATGGTTCTGCTTTTAACTTTATCTAGGAGGCCGCATGGCACATGAAATACAGAATATAGAGTAGGACCCCCCTATTGAGATTTGCCGTGACGTTGGCAGGGGTGGCTCAAGGAATTGATCAATTATTTGCTAAAAATCACATTTATATTACAGTACAGTTGGAATAAATCTGTGAATTTGCACTTTTTATATGATGCATGCCATTTTCAGATCGTGCTGGCTCCCCTCTCTCTCTGTTTGGTTGTAGTTATGCTACAAATGTCTGGTGGCTGGTCACCACCATGCTATGCACGCCTGATCTTGGTTTGCAATATATTCCTCCTGTTGGTAGCTGTACACATTCAGTTCTTCACCCTTTCCACAGGCAATGCTAATTAAGCACCATACTTGGATCTGGTCCACCTTGATCAATGGTTGCTGTCTGGCACTGGGAGGGTCAGTTCTGATATAGTCCTGGTATGTGTAGAGCTTGCTCCACATGCTGGGACCTGGGCTGGCCTCTATCCACAAGTGCCTCTTTTGCAACATAGAAGCGGTTATATATACAGGTTACAGGTATGTGTGCTCCATTATGGTTCTGCTTTTAACTTTATCTAGGAGGTCGCATGGCACATGAAATACAGAATATAGAGTAGGACCCCCCTATTGAGATTTGCCGTGACGTTGGCAGGGGTGGCTCAAAGAATTGATCAATTATTTGCTAAAAATCTCATTTATATTACAGTACAGTTGGAATAAATCTGTGAATTTGCACTTTTTATATGATGCATGCCATTTTCAGATCGTGCTGGCTCCCCTCTCTCTTGATTTTCAACTGGCAGCTCAATATGCCTCTGATACTATAGCCTCCAACTCCCCTGATGAATCGGTATTGAGGAAACGTGTCGGAAGGAGGACGTTGAGTGATACTTGTTATTACCTGGGGTAATGTGTGGTGTGTGATAATTCCCCCCGCCCCATCAATTGGAATGTAACACCAGTTTACATTGATTTGTGGTGGGATATTCAATCATCCCTAATTTTGGGTTTTCATTAGCTGTAAGCCATAATCATCAACATTAACAGAAATAAATTCTTGAAATAGATCATTCTATTTGTAATTACTTTATATAATATACTGTATGTGTTTCTCTTTTTGTATTGAATTACTGAAACAAATTAACTTTTTGATGATATTTTAATTTTTTGAGATGCACTTGTATTTTCCATCTTTCACTGAACTTCCCTGGCTCTTGCAAAACCAAAGTTGTCAATTAATATAGTAAAGACTCCAGAAGGATGGAAAAGAATTAGGTGGGAAGGTTCATTGTTACTGTTTGCCACACCAAGAATACAGAGAGCAATTCATTATCATTTTTGTTTTAAGATCAATTTCTGAATAAGCAGCATCATATTCGACACTAAAAGTCTGATTTTTATTGCACTTATCGTCTTGAAGTCTCTCTATATGAACATTCCTTGAAGTACCTTTAGATCAAGGTGTATGAAAGGTTAAATATATATTGATCCTTCCACTTAGAAAGTACTATCTGTTGCATAAGAAAACATCCTAGACACAGAGAAAGAAAATTGTATTTATTAGTATTAGGGATGATCGAATACCTCAAATATTCGGCTTCGAGAATATTTGCCGAATAGGTCGCAGCTATTCGACTATGCGCAATGTAAGTCTATGGGAAACCTGAATAACAACTATTCGGAACTATTCGGGCTTTCCATAGACTTACATTGCGCATCGAGTATTCACATAGTGGCGACTTATTCGTCGGATATTCGCAAAGCCGAATATTTGAGGTATTCGATCATCCCTAATTATTATGCTTTTCTACACTTCTTTTGCACCGGGAAATAGAAAAACAAGCTAACTTCACAAAATGAGCTTCAAGAGATATAAGGAAATCCTATGAAATAACACAGTACATATACAATTCATTTATGCCAAATATTTGGAAAATACTTTCTTTTTATCAGATTAAATATGTAGGATCCCTAATAAATTTGGATTAATATAATGAAGCTTGTACTATATCTGTTGAGTCTCTTAAATTAAATATATTGCTAAATGAAACCACTGACTGCAAAATGTCTATACTGAACAGGTTAATCCCATTATTCCCAATTATTTTCTAGGAGTCCCCAGAGAGCAGCCATCCAGTATTAAAATGTATAATCCTGTATCACAGCTGGAGATCTTCACTAGGCTCCATTAGAGAAAATTTTCCACTAATACAATCGCTGAATTATTCATTTTTTCATAACTGCCACAGGGCATTTTGCTGCATGTAAACAGCACAGGAAAATGTCTGTTAATGACATCAGCTGTAATCAGCCAATCGTGATGCTTTTTTTGAGTTTTTCTTCTGTAACCTATGATGTGAACTGTCTAAAGTAACTGCGTTTCCAAAGATCTAGTCTCGGAGGGCTCACCTGCGGACATTTGTACAACCAGTAAGGGGTAAATGTTATTTTTTTTCTAGATTTCATATCTTACAACAAACTAACCCATTTCATATTTAAAAGAAAAGCCTAGTAAAGATTTCATTTTATATTTAGAGGAATACCAGAGTCTATTTCATGGATGCAAGGTGAACGTGCTATGAGAGTGGGATCTGCACTCCACGGGAGAAAGACACAGAACACAGAGCAAGAATTGATGGCTGCTTAGCTGAGGTTTAAATATTCATACTCCTTTGAAGTTTCAAAATTTGAGAACTTGCTGAAAGTCAGAGCTACCTTGTGCTAAAAATGAGACAAAATAGCAATTAAATTTTACTGATGAGTTATACTGAAAGGATATTTTGTTCTAGAGCTATGCAAATTGCCATCAAAATACCTCATTAAATTAGGAGAAAAGACAAAATCCTTCACCTGTAATCAGTGTTGCAGGTTTGACGGAGAAAGAGGGAAAATACACAGTTGTACCACTGCTTTTTACTACTGCCGTAGAGGTGCTATCACTTATTAAAACATATTCATGTTCAGACTCTTTCTGTCTGTGTTAATGAAGCATTACAAATGTTACAAATTTGCAGTATACCCAAAAGTCTCGGAAAATTAATAGTGCTGGTTTTGAATATTTTATTTAGGAATTGTATTATAAGGTTTCTTCTAGCTTTGTTTGAACAAATTAAAGTGGATTCACATGAGATTCTTTACATGCACAGCCATAAAAAGTAACAATTTGGCCCCATAGTAAACCGTGGAGTGTGACCCTGCATTTCTATGGATACTATCAGTAGCAAATAATTTTATAACATCTAAAGTTTATCATTACTGGGCTCTACAGCATTGCTTTTGAAAGGAATCAATCTCACTAGTGTCTAAATAATCGGTCCTATACGCATCCCTAAAAAAGGGACAAGTATTATGCATATTTTAGGCTGTGTCCGCACTTTGCTTTTTCACCTTCTTTTCTGCAGCATTTTGAACTGCAGCGTTTTCATGCCAAAATGCATGCGTTTTGATTTTCCTGCAAAGTCTATAAGAAAAGTGGATTTCTAGTCCGCACTTTGCAGTTCAAAACGCTGCGTTTAATTTGCATAAGTTTGGACAAAAACTCTGCGTTCAAAGAAGCAGCATGTCAATTGTTTTTGCCATTTGGGCTGCGTTTTGCTAACATTGAAGTCAATGAGAAGTTGTAAAAAGCAAGAAACATCAAAATTCCAGCGTTTTACAAACGTTTTAGCTGCAGAAGGAATACGTTTTGGACTACATAAACGCATGCTTTTCTGACATCAAAATAATGGAATGATATGTCCCTTTACACACACACATAGTCCGGCAATTAAATTAATGAAAAATATTATTTTATTGCTATTTTAGCAATAAATAGTATAAAACTGCTATAATTATATGACAAATAACTATTTTCGTTATGATTTCAATAATTATATATGTATTTTTTTTTCCCTTTTTTTCATTGTGTTTGACTGTTTAAACTTTATTTACCAGTGTCTTAATGTTCAAAACGCCTCTGTCTAAACGCAATGGAAAAGCACGTAAAAAGCACTAAAACGCGTCAAAAACACATGTGTATTTACCGCAATTTTGTGGTCAAAAGCAACTTTGGCAAAAACAATTTCTGCCAGAGGATGCGTTTAGACCTGCAA
Organism: Anomaloglossus baeobatrachus; assembly: GCF_048569485.1. Classification (NCBI taxonomy): domain Eukaryota; kingdom Metazoa; phylum Chordata; class Amphibia; order Anura; family Aromobatidae; genus Anomaloglossus; species Anomaloglossus baeobatrachus. The sequence goes on along the minus strand of NC_134354.1, from coordinate 378,607,532 downwards.
CTAGGACGACGCAAAGTGCAGACATAGACTTTCTGCTTATGTCATTTGAGTTCTATGCGAGTGTACAATTTTTTTCTTGCCTAGAATCTGTATGACATGCGTATGCATTTTTAACATCAGAATACTCGATGTGCATTCTTGTTAGTTGTCAGAAATAATAAGGCAATCAAATTTAAACAATAGATAGATAATAGATAAATAAATAGATAGATAGATAGATAGATAGATAGATAGGTAAAAGTATATCCTGCAGATATATAATGTCACAGCATCCCTACATATTGTACACTTGTACCATTTAGTCTCTTTCATGTGGCACTTGTTTAACTTAATAGTTTAAAAAAACTATGTGGGGTCCCCCCTATTTTTAATAACCTACAAAGGTAAAGCAGACAGCTGCAGACTAGACTGAAAGAGTCCATCGTTATTGGGCCATTCCCAGCCTAAAAACATAATGCCCTCACCCGCCCCAGAAGTGGAGCTTCATCTCAGCTCTTCCCGATTGCCCTGCTGCTTTGTCAATCAGGTTAATGGTCTTTGGGGTTGAAGTCAGCTGTGTAGTGTCAGCTGGGATCAAGCCCAGGGGTTAGTAATGGAGATGAGTCTATCAGACCCCCATTACTAACCCATTAAGTCTAAAGAAAAAAAACACATATAAAAATATTTTATTTTAAAAAACACTCTTCGACATTGTCCTTAATTCACCAATTTCTAAAAAAAAGTTCAAAATCTGCTGGTTCAACATAGTTCAAGAGACGGAAACCTGAGAAACAAAAAAAGAGAGAGGTCAAAACAAGAGACTTTCCCTTTGTTCCGCAATTTATTAGAAAGCAAAGTTCTCAGCTCTGAAGTAGCCCAGCCATTCTCACTACTTTCAAATGATATAGAGTCTCAGAAGAACAGAAGAGGCTCCATAGGCTTTGAGCAGCAGCCACTCCCAACTCACACCACCCTCTGTGACACCCAGTGACTCACGATGAGTGGTTATGTCAGGAATGCAACTGCTCATCACTCTGAAGAGTGATGATATTCCTCACTTCACGGCTCATCAAATTGATAAGTAGTGACATTTCTAATCTTACTGCTCATCACAATCGCCAGGTCTTGCGGAGCACAGCGTGATTTGGGAGTGGCTGCTGCTCAAGGTTTATGAAATCTCGTTCTAAGGCTCCATAGCCTTTAATATCTGTAATTGAGGAACAACATGGCAACTGCTGGACTACGTCAGAGCTTGGAAACTTGCTTTCTAATAAATTGGTGAATGAGGGACAGTCTCTTGATTTAGATCTCTCTTTTTATGTCTTTCTGATTTCATTCCCCGGACTACATTGGATTAATTGAACTATGTCAAACCTGCAAGTTTTGTTTTGTTTTTTGCTTTTATAAAATGGGAAAGTGTCGGGTACATTTTTTTAAAAAAATATTACTAACACTAGGATTATTAGACAAGTTAGATGACCAAAAATATCTGAAATTTTCTTTGTTTTAGAGCTGTAGTTTTGCAGGAAAAAAAATAACTAAAAAGAAACAAATAAGTTGCATTCAAGTCACAGTCAAAAGTAATTTGTATTAAAGTCTATGACAAATAGACCAGCAACAGAAAATCGAACACCTTTGGAAATATTGGTAATTTTATGTTATAATCATGGTAGGTCACAAGTCACAATCAACATCATTGAAAATAATTAAATGTGATGTCACAGTGCAACACTGCAATTTCAATGTCGTGCAAGAGCATTTGAAGTTTTGTATTGTCTTCTCTTCACTGTCTGACATTCACTAGCACCACTGTCTGCATCCAGTCTTTGAATGATAGGTCACTGCAGAGAAAGGCTGGAGGCAATAAAATCTGTAGGAAAACTTAAAATAATAATAATAATAAAGTTTATTTTTATAGCGCCAACCTATTCTGCAGCACTTTAAAATCAGGTGTGGGCTTGTACAGACAAAAATAAAATTTCACATAGTTCAGCATCTATAATAAGAATGAGGGCCCTGCTCGAAAGCTTACAATCTATGGAGAAATAGGGGACACAAAAGTCGCAGATAGGGTTTTATCCAAGTTTGACTAGATAATAGTGATGAGCGAGCATGCTTGTTACTACTCGGTACTCGCACGAGTATCACTGTACTCGGTCTACTCGGCGGGGACCGAGTAATCTCGCGATACTCGTGCTGTACTCGTGGTCTTCATCCCTGAATGTTGGCGCTCTTTTGAGAGCCAGCCCTCATGCAGGGATTGGCTGGCAGACCACTGCAATGCCACAGCCCTGTTAGTTGTGGAATTGCAGTGATTGGCCGGCCTGCACAGCGTGACCGAGCCTTTATACCGGCGGGCGCGCTGTGCTCTGCTCACAGCTATCCAGACAGTCAGTGCAGGGAGAGTGTCGCTGCTTCAGGGAAAGTTTTGCGGCCCTTTATAGCTATTTCCGTATCAGGGCTGCAAACAGTGTGACCAAAAGTCCTTCTCAGGACTATTCTAGTTGTATACAGGCAGGCAGGGTATAGCCAGGTCGGAGTACAGTAGCAGAGTCCTTCTCAGGACTATTGTTGCTGTATACAGGCAGGGTATAGCCAGGTTGGAATACAGGCTAGTGACCAAAAGAGTCCTTGTCAGGACTATTGTAGCAGTATACAGGCAGGCAGGCAGGCAGGGTATATAGCCATTCCTAGTGGTGACCGTATACCAGCCTTCATCATATCTGGGGCTGGTGTACACAGTCTAAAACAGTCCTGATAGTGTCAGACTTCTCAGCAATTGTCGCTCCTAAAACCTGTTAGGTTCTTAGTGCGTCCGTGCTTGCATTTAAAAACCGCACGTGTGTGCCTGTCGGTGGCAGCGTACAGGTGCACTTGTGTGCATTTTTACCAAACTATTATATAACGCACAAGTGTAGTGTATAATACACGTCAGTCAGCAGTGGCTGATAGTGTCAGAGTTCTTAATTTTTGCTCCTAAAACCTGTGTTAGGTTCTTAGTGCGTCCGTGCTTGCATTTAAAAACCGCACGTGTGTGCCTGTCGGTGGCAGCGTACAGGTGCACTTGTGTGCGTTTTTACAAAACTATTATATAACGCACAAGTGTAGTGTATAATACACGTCAGTCAGCAGTGGCTGATAGTGTCAGAGTTCTTAATTTTTGCTCCTAAAACCTTTGTTAGGTTCTTAGTGCGTCCGTGCTTGCATTTAAAAACCGCACGTGTGTGCCTGTCGGTGGCAGCGTACAGGTGCACTTGTGTGCGTTTTTACAAAAATATTATATAACGCACAAGTGTAGTGTATAATACACGTCAGTCAGCAGTGGCTGATAGTGTCAGAGTTCTTAATTTTTGCTCCTAAAACCTGTGTTAGGTTCTTAGTGCGTCCGTGCTTGCATTTAAAAACCGCACGTGTGTGCCTGTCGGTGGCAGCGTACAGGTGCACTTGTGTGCGTTTTTACCAAACTATTATATAACGCACAAGTGTAGTGTATAATACACGTCAGTCAGCAGTGGCTGATAGTGTCAGAGTTCTTAATTTTTGCTCCTAAAACCTGTGTTAGGTTCTTAGTGCGTCCGTGCTTACATTTAAAAACCGCACGTGTGTGCCTGTCGGTGGCAGCGTACAGGTGCACTTGTGTGCGTTTTTACAAAACTATTAAATAACGCACAAGTGTAGTGTATAATACACGTCAGTCAGCAGTGGCTGATAGTGTCAGAGTTCTTAATTTTTGCTCCTAAAACCTGTGTTAGGTTCTTAGTGCGTCCGTGCTTGCATTTAAAAACCGCACGTGTGTGCCTGTCGGTGGCAGCGTACAGGTGCACTTGTGTGCGTTTTTACAAAACTATTATATAACGCACAAGTGTAGTGTATAATACACGTCAGTCAGCAGTGGCTGATAGTGTCAGAGTTCTTAATTTTTGCTCCTAAAACCTGTGTTAGGTTCTTAGTGCGTCCGTGCTTGCATTTAAAAACCGCACGTGTGTGCCTGTCGGTGGCAGCGTACAGGTGCACGATTTGCACAAACTTTGATATAACGCCCAAGTCTAGTGAATACACGTCAGCACAGCATTGCAAAATGCGCAAGGGCGTTGGCAAGGAACAAGGAAGTGGACGTGATGGTGGTGCAGGCAGAGGCCGAGGTCGTGGGCAAGCTCTAATTTTGCCACAACAAAGGGCCACATCTAGTCGCTCGCACGTCCTGTCCCAAATTCTTGGGGACCGCAGCAGTACACCGCTCTTGAACCAAGACCAGTGTCAACAGGTTGTTAGTTGGATAGCGGATAATGCTTCCAGTCAGATTGGCACCACCACAAACACTCTGTCTTCCACACGGTCAAGTGTGAGTAGCCGTGATACTGCACCGCACATTTCAGAACCTGATCCTCCTTCCTACCACAAGGCTGAGTACACGTCCTCGGACATTAATGATCCCACACTTGGACACTCGGAAGAGCTGTTCACTAGTGATGAGCGAGTACTAAAAAGCTCGGGTGCTCGAAGCTCGGGCCGAGCCTCCCAAGATACTCGTGTACTCGGCCCGAGCACCGAGCCCAATGTTATCCTATGGGAGACCCGAGTATTTTTGTGAAATGACCCCCCGGCAGCATGGAGAAACCCTAAAAATGTCACAAAAGTCTCAGAAGAGTGCTCAAATGACATGGCATCAGCATGGGGAAGACCCCTTGAAGCATTTATCACTCAAAAGTCACAGATGTGAACAATTTTGTCCGAGTTTTACGCCATTTTTACGGACTCACCAGAAAACCTTCCAAAATGACACCAAAATGAATTTTCATGGCGGAAATGTTAAGGGCACATACCCAATAGTGAGATAGAGCTGGTGTATGTTACTTTTTGAGATTAATACATGAAAGATTTTACATGAAAACCTTGTGTGGCACTCCGATGTCCAAAACGCACGTTTTGTGCTTTTTACTAGCGATGTCGGTCATTTTTTTTTTTTTATTCTATCTCCCTCAGTCCGTCGGTCTGTCTCTCTCTGTCTTGTCTGTCCCCCTCTCACAGTCTGTCGGTCAGTTCCCCCCCCTCTCTCTTACTTACCGTTCCCCGATCACTGCCGCGGCGCTGCACAGCTGTTCAAACTCCGGTGGCTTTTCCTCTTTTGAAAAAGCCGGCCGCTCATTAATCAATCTCCTATTCCCTGCTGTCCTGCTTTTCGGCGCCTATGATTGGTTGCAGTGAGACACGCTCCCACACTGAGTGACAGCTGTCTCACTGCAACCAATCACAGCAGCCGGTGTGTGTATACTGTGCAGTGAAATAAATAATTAAATAATTAAAAAAAACGGCATGCGGTCCCCCCAATTTTAATACCAGCCAGATAAAGCCATACGGCTGAAGGCTGGTATTCTCAGGATGGGGAGCTCCACGTTATGGGGAGCCCCCCACCCTAACAATATCAGTCAGCAGCCGCCCAGAATTGCCGCATACATTAGATGCGACAGTTCTGGGGCTGTACCCGGCTCTTCCCGATTTACCCTGGTGCGTTGGCAAATCGGGGTAATAAGGAGTTAATGGCAGCCCATAGCTGCCACTAAATCCTAGATTAATCATGTCAGGCGTCTCCCCGAGATTCCTTCCATGATTAATCTGTAAATTACAGTTAAAAAACACACACACCCGAAAAATCCTTTATTAGAAATAAAAAACACTAACAAAGTCCCTCATTACCAATTTATTAACCCCGACAAACCCTCCATGTCCGGCGTACTCCACAGTCCTCCAGCGTCGCGTCCAGCTCTGCTGCATGGAAGTGACAGGAGCTGCAGAAGACACCGCCGCTCCGGTCACCTCCACGCAGCTAATGAGATGAGTATAGCGATCAGCTGAGCTGTCACTGAGGTTACCTGGATCCAGCGGTGGATGCAGCGGTGGCCGCGGGTAACCTCAGTGACAGCTCAGCTGATCGCGCTACTCACCGCCGCTCCAGTCAGCTCCATGCACCAACTGAGGTGAGTAGAGCGATCAGCTGCTGTCACTGAGGTTAATCGCGGCACCGCTGGATCCAGCGGTGGCCGGGAGTTACCTGACTGACAGCAGCTGATCGCGCTATTCCCTTCATTAGCTGCGTGGAGGTGACCGGCGGCTTTTACTATTTTGAAAAAGCCGGCCGCTCATTAAACAATCTCCTATTCCCTGCTTTCCCCGCCCACCGGTGCCTATGATTGGTTGCAGTGAGACACGCCCCCACGCTGAGTGACAGGTGTCACACTGCACCCAATCACAGCAGCCGGTGGGCGTGTCTATACTGTGCAGTAAAATAAATTAATAAATAATTAAAAAAAAACGGCGTGCGGTCCCCCCCATTTTAATGCCAGCCAGATAAAGCCATACGGCTGAAGGCTGGTATTCTCAGGATGGGGAGCTCCACGTTATGGGGAGCCCCCCAGCCTAACAATATCAGTCAGCAGCCGCCCAGAATTGCCGCATACATTATATGCGACAGTTCTGGGGCTGTACCCGGCTCTTCCCGATTTGCCCTGGTGCTTTGGCAAATCGGGGTAATAAGGAGTTAATGGCAGCCCATAGCTGCCACTAAATCCTAGATTAATCATGTCAGGCGTCTATGAGACACCCTCCATGATTAATCTGTAAGTTACAGTAAATAAACACACACACCCGAAAAATCCTTTATTAGAAATAAAAAACACACACACATTCCCTGATTCACCACTTTAATCAGCCCCAAAAAGCCCTCCATGTCCGGCGTCATCCAGGATGTTCCAGCGTCGCATCCTGCGCTGCTGCATAGAGGTGACCGGAGCTGCAGAAGACACCGCCGCTCCGGTCACTTCCACGCAGCAAATGAGGTGAGTAGCGCGATCAGCTGAGCTGTCACTGAGGTTACCCGCCGTCACTGGATCCAGTGACAGCGGGTAACCTCAGTGACAGCTCAGCTGATCGCACGGCTGTCTTCATTAGCTGCGTGGAGGTGACCGGAGCGGCGGTGTCTTCTGCAGCTCCTGTCACTTCCATGCAGCAGAGCTGGACGCGACGCCGGAGTCCGTGGAGTACGCCGGACATGGAGGGTTTGTCGGGGTTAATAAATTGGTAATGATGAGGGACTTTGTTAGTGTTTTTTATTTCTAATAAAGGATTTTTCGGATGTGTGTGTTTTTTAACTGTAATTTACAGATTAATCATGGAAGGAATCTCGGGGAGACGCCTGACATGATTAATCTAGGATTTAGTGGCAGCTATGGGCTGCCATTAACTCCTTATTACCCCGATTTGCCAACGCACCAGGGTAAATCGGGAAGAGCCGGGTACAGTCCCAGAACTGTCGCATATAATGTATGCGGCAATTCTGGGCAGCTGTTGGCTGATATTGTTAGGGTGGGGGGCTCCCCATAACGTGGAGCTCCCCATCCTGAGAATACCAGCCTTCAGCCGTATGGCTTTATCTGGCTGGTTTTAAAAATGGGGGGAACCGCACGCCGTTTTTTTTAATTATTTAATAAATAATTAAAATTAATAATTAAAATTAATAAATAATTAAAAAAAACGGCGTGCGGTTCCCCCCATTTTTAAAACCAGCCAGATAAAGCCATACGGCTGAAGGCTGGTATTCTCAGGATGGGGAGCTCCACGTTATGGGGAGCCCCCCACCCTAACAATATCAGCCAACAACCGCCCAGAATTGCCGCATACATTATATGCGACAGTTCTGGTACTGTACCCGGCTCTTCCCGATTTGCCCTGGTGCGTTGGCAAATCGGGGTAATAAGGAGTTATTGGCAGCCCATAGCTGCCAATAAGTCCTAGATTAATCATGTCAGGCGTCTATGAGACACCCTCCATGATTAATCTGTAAGTTACAGTAAATAAACACACACACACCAGAAAAAATCCTTTATTAGAAATAAAAACACACACATATACCCTGGTTCACCACTTTAATCAGCCCGAAAAAGCCCTCCATGTCCGGCGTAATCCAGGATGATCCAGCGTCGCATCCAGCGCTGCTGCATGGAGGTGACCGGAGCCGCAGCACACACAGCCGCTCCGGTCACCTCCACACAGCAAATGAACACAGCCGCGCGATCAGCTGCTGTCACTGAGGTTACCCGCGGCCACCGGTGGATGCAGCGGTGACAGCGGGTAACCTCAGTGACAGCAGCTGATCGCGCGGCTGTGTTCATTTGCTGTGTGGAGGTGACCGGAGCGGCGGTGTCTGCTGCAGCTCCGGTCACCTCCATGCAGCAGCGCTGGATGCGACGCTGGATCATCCTGGATTACGCCGGACAAGGAGGGCTTTTTCGGGCTGATTAAAGTGGTGAACCAGGGTATATGTGTGTGTTTTTTATTTCTAATAAAGGATTTTTTCTGGTGTGTGTGTTTATTTACTGTAACTTACAGATTAATCATGGAGGGTGTCTCATAGACGCATGACATGATTAATCTAGGACTTATTGGCAGCTATGGGCTTCCAATAACTCCTTATTACCCCGATTTGCCAACGCACCAGGGTAAATCGGGAAGAGCCGGGTACAGCCCCAGAATTGTCGCATATAATGTATGCGGCAATTCTGGCCAGCTGCTGACTGATATTGTTAGGGTGGGGGGCTCCCCATAACGTGGGGCTCCCCATCCTGAGAATACCAGCCTTCAGCTGTATGGCTTTATCTGGCTGGTATTAAAATTGGGGGGAACCGCACGCCGTTTTTTTAATTATTTATTTATTTATTTTACTGCACAGTATAGACACGCCCACCGGCTGCTGTGATTGGGTGCAGTGTGACACCTGTCACTCAGCGTGGGGGCGTGTCTCACTGCAACCAATCATAGGCGCCTGTGGGCGTGGAAAGCAGGGAATATGAGATGGCTGTGTACAGAGCACAGCGCGCCGGCCGGTATAAAGGCTCGGTCACGCTGTGCAGGCCGGCCAATCACTGCAATTCCACAACTAACAGGGCTGTGGCATTGCAGTGGTCTGCCAGCCAATCCCTGCATGAGGGCTGGCTCTCAAAAGAGCGCCAACATGCAGGGATGAAGACCACGAGTAAAGCACGAGTATTGCAAAATTACTCGGTACCCGCCGAGCAGCCCGAGTACAGTGATACTCGTGCGAGTACCGAGTAGTTACAAGCATGCTCGCTCATCACTACTGTTCACGTTTCCATTCGCACATTCTGGCCTCTCGCCAGCTCATGTTGAAGTGGGTCATGAGGAGATCGTATGTACAGATGGCCAAATATTTGAGCAGCCACGTTCTCACGAAGTTGGCAACGTGTCTCAACAAGGGGTGGACGATGATGAGACACAATTGTCAGGAAGTCAGGAGGAGGAGCAGGGTGCGGAAGAGGAAGACGACGTGGTGGATGATCCAGTAACTGACCCAACCTGGCAGGAGGATATGCAGAGCGAGGACAGCAGTGCACAGGGGGAGGGAGGCGTAGCATCCCAACAGGCAGTAAGAAGCAGGGTGGTGGCTCCAGGCAGAAGTCAGGCAACCGTTCCCCGGAACAACAACACGACACAAGGTGCCTGTACAAATGTTAGGTCTTCCCGAGTCTGGCAGTTTTTTAAGTTGGATCCAGATGATTCTAAAAAGGCCATTTGCAACACCTGCCGTGCCAGCATCAGCAGGGGTACCAAAACTAGCAGCCTGACCACCACCAGCATGATCAGGCACATGTCAGCCAAGCACCCGACTTTGTGGGAAGTACAACAGAGTCGAGGAGCAGTGCTTGCTAATGTCACTGGTACGTCTTCGCTGGTTGTGCATGCGAGCCAATCCCCTGTCCATGCTGCCTGCGAACAAGCCTCCTCCGGTCCTGCACCTGCAGTTGCCTACGCAGAAATAACACCATCATCAAGCACGTCCTTTTCCCAGCGCAGCGTTCAGTTATCCGTTCAGCAAACCTTTGAACGCAGGCGCAAATACACTGCCAACACCCCACATGCCACAGTTCTAAATGCTAACATTTCGCGACTGCTTGCGCTGGAAATGTTGCCTTTTAGGCTGGTGGAGACAGAAGCATTCCGCGACCTGATGGCGGCAGCTGTCCCACGTTACTCGGTCCCCAGCCGCCACTATTTCTCCCGGTGTGCCGTCCCCGCGTTGCATAACCACGTGTCACAAAACATCACACGTGCCCTGAACAACGCTGTTTCACCCAAAGCCCACCTAACCACAGACACGTGGACAAGTGCTTGTGGGCAAGGCCGCTACATCTCGTTGACGGCACACTGGGTTAATATTGTGGAAGCTGGGACCCAGTCTGAGCGAGGGACGGAACACGTCCTTCCCACACCAAGGTTTGCAGGCCCTACCTCAGTCAGTGTTTCACCCACACTCTACAGCTCCGGAATGTCATGCTCTTCAGCCTCCTCCTCCTCCTGCGCATCCTCATCCACTGTACCCTCCACACCAGTCCCAAGCTGGAAGCACTGCAGCACTGCCTCGGCGAATCGGCAACAGGCTGTGCTGAAGCTAACCTGCATAGGTGACAAACCCCACAATGCAGAAGAGCTGTGGACAGCTCTGAAACAGCAGGCAGATCACTGGCTCACACCTCTGAACCTAAAGCCAGGAAAGGTCGTGTGTGACAATGGCCGGAACCTGGTGGCGGATTTGAGGCGAGGCTAGCTGACACATGTTCCATGCGTGGCCCATGTGCTCAACCTCGTGGTTCAGCGGTTTCTAAAGTCATACCCAGAGCTGTCTGATCTGCTGGTAAAAGTTCGCCGCCTGTCTGCACATTTTCGAAAGTCACCTACTGCTTCAGCCGGCCTTGCCGGCTTTCAGTGCAGTTTGCATCTTCCGGCTCACAGACTGGTGTGTGATGTCCCCACGCGTTGGAATTCAACTCTGCACATGTTGGTCAGGATATGTGAGCAGAAGAGGGCAGTTGCTGAGTACCTGCATCACCTAAGCCATCAGGAAATGGGTCAAACTCCACACATAACACCTGAGGAGTGGAGATGGATGTCCGACCTATGTACCATCCTCCAAAACTTTGAGGACTCCACCAAGATGGTGAGTGGTGATGACGCCATTATTAGCGTCACCATACCGCTACTCTGCCTTCTAAAACGGTCTCTGCTCAAAACCAAACATGATGCATTGCAGGCGGAGCGCGATGAGTTGCAGCAAGAAACAGTAGTGGGTGTGGGTGATAACACACAGCCCAGCCTCGTCTCATCACAACGTGCAGTGGAGGACTATGACGAGGAGGAGGATGAAGACATGGAGCAAATCTCCGGCCAAATTGAGGATATGACATGCACACCAGTCATATCCTCGGTTCAGCGTGGCTGGCCAGAGGACAGGGTAGATGAGGAGGAGGAGGAGGAGGAGGAGGAGGAGGAGAGCATGTTCAGTCAACGTGTTGGTCAGGCTACTGAAGTCCTGGCTGTTAAGAGTCTGGCGCACATGGCTGACTTTATGGTAAGCTGCCTGTCTCGTGACCCTCGCGTTAAGAACATCTTGGCCGACAATCATTACTGGTTGGTAACACTGTTAGACCCACGCTACAAGGAGAACTTTATGTCTCTTATTCCCGAGGCGGAGAGGTCAACCAAAATGCAGCAGTTCCGGAAGGCCATAGTCACGGAAGTAGGCAAAGCATTCCCCTCACAAAACGCTAGCGGCATAGGTCAGGAATCAGTGGACAACCAAGGCGTACAGCCGAGAGAGGCACAAGTCCAATCCGCCAGAGGTAGGGGAACAGTCTTTAAGATGTGGGACAGTTTTCTGAGCCCTTCACGTACCACAGCCCCTGAGGTGCGGGGTAGTGCCACAAGAAATCCTAAGTTTGCCCAGATGCTCAAGGAGTACCTTGCAGATCGAACAACTGTACTCCGACATTCCTCTGTGCCTTACAATTATTGGGTATCCAAGGTGGACACGTGGCATGAATTGGCTCTCTACGCCTTGGAAGTCCTGGCCTGCCCTGCCGCTAGCGTTTTGTCAGAGCGTGTTTTTAGTGCCGCAGGTGGAATCATTACAGATAAACGCACCCGCCTGTCAACTGAAAATGCTGACAGGCTGACTCTGATCAAGATGAACAAGGGTTGGATTGGGCCAGACTTCACCACACCACCAGCAAATGAGAGCGGAATTTAAAGTTTGTAACGGGAATTTGCCATGTACCTCCAGTCACACATGGGTACACACTTCTGGAATTTGGATAATCGCTGAACTGCTCCTCCTTCTCCTCATGCGCCACCATGATGACCGTTACAAGAGTTAGGCCTTTGTTTCAGGTATACCCCCAGTGGTAAATTTTTTCGCCCATTCTTTGCAGAATGGACATTACAACGACAGGAGACCCGCTCCTTTGCAATGGGAACAATGTTTTGAGGCCCTCATGCACGTCTCTATGCAGGGACAACGTGGAGCCTCCCAATTTTTGGCTGCCCTGCCTAAGGGCTATACTACAAAAGACCCACTTCCTTCCAATGGGCACTTCAGGTTTACAGGCCCTCATGCACGTCTGTATCCAGGGACAACGTGGAGCCTCCCAATTTTTGGCTGCCCTGCCTAAGGGCTATACTACAAAAGACCCACTTCCTTCCAATGGGCACTTCAGGTTTACAGGCCCTCATGCACGTCTCTATCCAGGGACAACGTGGAGCCTCCCAATTTTTGGCTGCCCTGCCTAAGGGCTATACTACAAAAGACCCACTTCCTTCCAATGGGCACTTCAGGTTTACAGGCCCTCATGCACGTCTCTATCCAGGGACAATGTGGAGCCTCCCAATTTTTGGCTGCCCTGCCTAAGGGCTATACTACAAAAGACCCACTTCCTTCCAATGGGCACTTCAGGTTTACAGGCCCTCATGCACGTCGCTATCATGGGACAACGTGGAGCCTCCCAATTTTTGGCTGCCCTGCCTAAGGGCTATACTACAAAAGACCCACTTCCTTCCAATGGGCACTTCAGGTTTACAGGCCCTCATGCACGTCTCTATCCAGGGACAACGTGGAGCCTCCCAATTTTTGGCTGCCCTGCCTAAGGGCTATTCTACAAAAGACCCACTTCCTTCCAATGGGCACTTCAGGTTTACAGGCCCTCATGCACGTCTCTATCCAGGGACAACGTGGAGCCTCCCAATTTTTGGCTGCCCTGCCTAAGGGCTATACTACAAAAGACCCACTTCCTTCCAATGGGCACTTCAGGTTTACAGGCCCTCATGCACGTCTCTATCCAGGGACAACGTGGAGCCTCCCAATTTTTGGCTGCCCTGCCTAAGGGCTATACTACAAAAGACCCACTTCCTTCCAATGGGCACTTCAGGTTTACAGGCCCTCATGCACGTCTCTATCCAGGGACAACGTGGAGCCTCCCAATTTTTGGCTGCCCTGCCTAAGAGCTAGACTACAAAAGACCCACTTCCTTCCAATGGGCACTTCAGGTTTACAGGCCCTCATGCACGTCTCTATCCAGGGACAACGTGGAGCCTCCCAATTTTTGGCTGCCCTGCCTAAGGGCTATACTACAAAAGACCCACTTCCTTCCAATGGGCACTTCAGGTTTACAGGCCCTCATGCACGTCTCTATCCAGGGACAACGTGGAGCCTCCCAATTTTTGGCTGCCCTGCCTAAGGGCTATACTACAAAAGACCCACTTCCTTCCAATGGGCACTTCAGGTTTACAGGCCCTCATGCACGTCTCTATCCAGGGACAACGTGGAGCCTCCCAATTTTTGGTTGCCCTACCTAAGGGCTTTACTACAAAAGACCCACTTCCTTCCAATGGGCACTTCAGGTTTACAGGCCCTCATGCACGTCTCTATCCAGGGACAACGTGGAGCCTCCCAATTTTTGGCTGCCCTGCCTAAGGGCTATACTACAAAAGACCCACTTCCTTCCAATGGGCACTTCAGGTTTACAGGCCCTCATGCACATCTCTATCCAGGGACAACGTGGAGCCTCCCAATTTTTGGCTGCCCTGCCTAAGGGCTATACTACAAAAGACCCACTTCCTTCCAATGGGCACTTCAGGTTTACAGGCCCTCATGCATGTCTCTATCCAGGGACAACGTGGAGCCTCCCAATTTTTGGCTGCCCTGCCTAAGGGCTATACTACAAAAGACCCACTTCCTTCCAATGGGCACTTCAGGTTTACAGGCCCTCATGCACGTCTCTATCCAGGGACAACGTGGAGCCTCCCAATTTTTGGCTGCCCTGCCTAAGGGCTATACTACAAAAGACCCACTTCCTTCCAATGGGCACTTCAGGTTTACAGGCCCTCATGCACGTCTCTATCCAGGGACAACGTGGAGCCTCCCAATTTTTGGCTGCCCTGCCTAAGGGCTATACTACAAAAGACCCACTTCCTTCTAATGGGCACTTCAGGTTTACAGGCCCTCATGCACGTCTCTATCCAGGGACAACGTGGAGCCTCCCAATTTTTGGCTGCCCTGCCTAAGGGCTATACTACAAAAGACCCACTTCCTTCCAATGGGCACTTCAGGTTTACAGGCCCTCATGCACGTCTCTATCCAGGGACAACGTGGAATCTCCCAATTTTTGGCTGCCCTGCCTAAGGGCTATACTACAAAAGACCCACTTCCTTCCAATGTGCACTTCAGGTTTACAGGCCCTCATGCACGTCTCTATCCAGGGACAACGTGGAGCCTCCCAATTTTTGGCTGCCCTGCCTAAGGGCTATACTACAAAAGACCCACTTCCTTCCAATGGGCACTTCAGGTTTACAGGCCCTCATGCATGTCTCTATCCAGGGACAACGTGGAGCCTCCCAATTTTTGGCTGCCCTGCCTAAGGGCTATACTACAAAAGACCCACTTCCTTCCAATGGGCACTTCAGGTTTACAGGCCCTCATGCACGTCTGTATGCAGGGTCATTGGTGAACCTCAAAATTTTGGATTGCCCTGGCAAAGGAAAATACTACAAAGACTCAGTTCCTCAAAATGGGCACATTAGACTCAGAGGCCTTTATGTACGTCTCTTCTCAGGGACATCGGAGTGCCACACAATGTTTTACGTAAAATATTTCATGTATTGATCTCAAAAAGTAACATACATTAGCTCTATCTCACTATTGGGTATGTGCCCTTAACATTTCCGCCATGAAAATTCATTTTGGTGTCATTTTGGAAGGTTTTCTGGTGAGTCCGTAAAAATGGCGTAAAACGCGGACAAAATTGTTCACAGCTGTGACTTTTGAGTGATAAATGCTTCAAGGGGTCTTCCCCATGCTGTTGCCATGTCATTTGAGCACTCTTCGGAGACTTTTGTGCCATTTTTAGGGTTTCTACATGCTGCCGGTGGTCATTTCACAAAAATACTCGGGTCTCCCATAGGATAACATTGGGCTCGTTGCTCGAGCCGAGTACACGAGTATCTTGGGAGGCTCGGCCCGAGCTTCGAGCACCCGAGCTTTTTAGTACTCGCTCATCACTACTAGATAAGTAAAAGTAGAGAAGTTGCTCGAATAGAGCAGTTGGGATAAGTCACAACTACTTTGAAGGATAGGCAGTAGTAAAGTGATATCGGTTGCAGCAGTCACCATAGGTAAATATTAGCTTGGAGGAGGAAGAAAAGGGTTACATTTTGAGCTGCCATATAAAGTAGAAACTGGAGGTACTGACAAAACTTGATTTAATCAGTTTGATTGATGTCCTGTGTAGTGTGGACCACTCTAGCTGGGGAAATATGGCTGTAAAGCCTACTCAGTGAAGGGAATGGAGAATGGTGCTTTAATGGCCTGAATATCCAGAAATTGAACCAGCAGGTGCTTTGACAAGTCTAACAGGATCCATATGTGGAGTACAGGATTATATCTGACCCATGAATTTTGGTTAATGAAAGCCTCCTGAGGAACCCCTGTGTGTGGATCAAACAGGGGGGAAACTTGTCGAGGCGGAGCCTACCTAATTTGTTTATCTATAAAAGCTTGTTGCATTATGATGGCCAGTTTAAGGACGGTCTAAATGAGCATGCTATAATATTACTGACCAAGTGCATAAAAAGCGGAAGATATTGTGGATACCTTCAACAGAAGGATAATAGTGGTATTGAGGAGCGGTGAGCAAAATATAGCAAATTTTAATGCGGCTGATGTTAATATCACAAATTATAGGCCTCATCTACTAAATCTTTGTATTATTTATCAAAGAGTCTAACAAGTTACATCTAGGGACTAATCTACCAATATAATGTGTCTTATTAATGAGGAATTGTATGTGAATGACTGTATTATTTAATACTGTATCCCAGAAGGGGACTAATATTTTGTAAATATGCCTTTTCTGATTATTCTGAACCCATAGGAATAAATATTGTAAAATTTGGGTCATTGTTATGTATATTTTGTACAAATCTGTATCTGAATCTTCTATTGTTTGACTCCTTTTACTTCTGTACTTTCCCCTACTATCTGGGACAATGTTCATGCTGATAGCATACTGGTTAGGCCTTAGCCACATGGCATGAAAATTGGTGCGAGTGGAGTGCAAAAACAATCGCATTCCTCTCGGACCAATATTAGTCTATGTGTCAGCACGCATGAGCGATTATTTTCTCGGCCCTAATCGGACTGAGAAAACAATCGCAGCATGCTGCGATTGTAATGCGAGACTCTTTCTCTCGTACCCATTCAAGTGTATGGGGCAAGAGAAAAATAGCACTGCACTCGCGGTACTCCGGTGTACCGCGAGTGCAGTCCAAGAATGGCAATAGCCGACTACGGAGGAGAGAGGGAGCTAAATCCCTACCTCCCCTTCACAGCGCTGGCCTGCCCCTCCAGCCCGCGCCCCGCAGCTGAGGTCCGCTCGTACGGTCGCACCTCAGTTGGAGGGACACTCGCATGACACTCGGCTCTGCTGTACTGCCAGCGGGAGCCGAGTGTCATGCGAGGGGATCACAGTAATCCCCGTGTGGCCCCAGCCTTATGGGGAGATGATAGGAGACTTTTTTGATTCAGGTAGGGGGATTGTATAGTTAATCATACTGGTTGGGATATTTATTGATATTTCTACATGTATATCTTTCTATATGTATATACATCTAGAGTGATAATTTATCATTAGAATGGTCTAATTTGGTGCAGTGTTGATTTTTTTCATGGAGGTTTTTTATATGAATAATAAAATATTGAAGAAAATCATATTGTAATGAGTTGGGGTAAAGCTTTTTGAAAAAATAACTGCATACTGACAGCGGTAATGGACGGTGAGATATAGAGCCTTAAAGTCAAAAGTTCAAAACATTGTTACCCTTTTGCTTGTCACTGTATGCGTAC
This sequence comes from Anomaloglossus baeobatrachus, assembly GCF_048569485.1. NCBI lineage: Eukaryota > Metazoa > Chordata > Amphibia > Anura > Aromobatidae > Anomaloglossus > Anomaloglossus baeobatrachus. The sequence goes on along the minus strand of NC_134354.1, from coordinate 378,590,314 downwards.
AAAGATAACATTCTAGTGAGAAGACGTTCTGTCTGTGTAACTCTCTACAGAGAGCAGAGACTTCCAGGTAAGTCAACAGTCATATGTAGGAGAACGAGAGGGTCCAGCAGAAGACGGCTGCTAGATGAAAAAAAAAGTAGAACTATTCAAATTATCTATTTCCCCTCAGAGACTAGCTAAACTTTTTTTTACTGTAACTAAATTTGCTCTATTTCTTTAAAGGGAACCTGTCACCAGATTTTTTCCCTAAACTAAACTAAATTAAACTAAAAGAATCACCTTCTGCAGCACCTAGGCTGGATTCTATGAAGGTGCACCTTGGCCCTGACTCCCCTTCTAGACCCTAAAAATAACTTTATAAAACTTGGCCCTTAGGTATGCTAATTACTTTGGTTGGCCAGATGGGCGGGCTCATATTCTGCTCCTGTCCCCCCTCATGCCGCTGATCGCCGTCCTCTTTCCTTGATTGACGGGATGACGCCTCCGTAATCCTCCTCGTCGCATTTTCAAATCTCGCTCCTATGAAGTTAGGTCTGCTCACGCAGGCGCAGTTTGCTCTGCCATATTGCGGGCAGAGGAGAAAACAGCTGCCCTAGCTCACGCCGGTGAGCTAAATGTGCAGGCGCGAGATTATGGGCGGGTACGAGCATCGCGCTGGTGATGTCATGCACAGCGCCAACCTCACCAGTGCCATGCTCGTACCTGCCCATAATCTCGTGCCTGCGCATTTAGCTCACCGGCGCAAGCTAGGGCAGCTATATTTTCTGCTCTGCCCGCGATATGGCAGAGCGAACTGCGCCTGCATGAGCCACCCTAACTGCACAGGAGGGAGATTTTAAAATGCAACGAGGAGGATGACGGAGGGCGTCATCCCGTCAATCAAGACAGGAGGACGGCGATCATCGGCAGGAGGAGGAGACAGGAGGAGAAAATGTCCCTGCCCATCTGGCCAACCAAGGTAATTAGCATACCTAATGGCCAAGATTTATAAGGTTACTTTTAGAGTCTGGAAGGGGAGTGAGGGCCAAGGTGCACCTTCATAGAATGCAGCCCAGGAGCTGCGGAAGGTGATTCTTTTAGTTTAATAGGGAAAAATCTGGTGACAGGTTCCCTTTAAAGAGTTACTAAACTTTCTATTGAATATACCATGCTCTTGTCTTTTTTTATGCTTTTTTTCAGTCTGGAGCTTTGTGCTGCGCACTTTTCTGCAGTGTTCTGAGTTATCAAAAGTGATGATAAAGTCAAAATTGTCATTATTCTTTAATAAAGGAGAAGCATGTTGCTAATACTCTATTTTACAGGTAGATAATCTATAATGTCCAACTATTTAACCATCTTTGATACAGGACTAGATAAAGAGTCAGCCATTGACTTCTAGGTTAGCTGCCTGTAAAGCATGATACTAGCAAGACTTTCTTTTGTTGCAGCATGATTGAAGACATTTTTATTTTGGCATTGACCTCTCCTAGAAGTGCACTGCAGATGATATCATATTCGGAAGCTTTCTACTCTTTTTCTGTAACAAGGTCTCCATAGCTTCTCGCCTTTGTGCTTGAGTGAGAACTCTAACAGGCTCCAGATTGGATGCTACAACTGTTAATCAAGATTGCAGAAAGGCCACGAACCCGTTTGTGTTACGGACTAGTGCATGACGGAATAAAACTTAATTTCTGCAGTCATGTTGCAATGAAAACAGAACATGAAGGTACAATATGTTTAAGCAGGTGTTCAAGTCTCCTATTTATCTCTGTCAGCAGCTTTGCATGGCCAGACTGTGTAAAATTGTTAGGTGATAGTTTATTCAAATGTAATGAATACCAGAATTTGGAGTTAAACAATCTCACAATATTTTTCATAACAAATATGATTAACGAAACACTAGTCATGTACTAAAGTTGGAATCTTGACGTGTAAAGATGTTCTGGAACATACTCTTGGCTCCTGCATAGCATTGTAGGCAATAAGGTAGGAATTAATGGACCAAGCATAAAAGTAGATTCTAATTGTTCTGCTGTTGTGAATTCTACGGAGAGTCTTATTCTGCAGAACATAAAGCAATGCAGAAATTCTCTGTAGTGATAACCATATTCCAACGCATGGCTCAAATTCAGCAGCCAAATTATAATAAGGAGCCTCACTTTTATGACAGCAAACTACATTGTCTAACTCAGTTACTGGCACACAGTATATTCCTAGTTTCCAGACATTTTACGTCCAAAGGTTTCATTTTCCACATATACTTCACAATGCAGACAAATGTTTAATTTCATCTTCATGGTAAAAGTTCTACAGTATCTTCATAAATAATTCTACTCAAATCAATGCACAGTTATCATTTATACTGGGTACTTAACGAATTATTATGTGGCGCAGCATGTATCCAACTATAAGGCTGGGGCCACGCGGGGATTACTGCGATCCCCTCGCATGACACTTGGCTCACGCTGGCAGTACAGCAGAGCCGAGTGTCATACGAGTGTCCCTGCGACTGAGGTCCGATCGTGTGAGCAGACCTCAACTGCGGTGGCGGGCCAGCACTGAGGAGGGCTGGGCAGGTGCTGCGGAGGAGGGGAGGGAGGGATTTCTCTCCCTCTCTCCTCCATAGCCAGCTATTGCCATTCTCGCACTGCACTCGCAGTACACCGGAGTACCACAAGTGCAATGTAATTTTTCTCTCACCCCATAGACTTGAATGGGTGTGAGACAAGAGTATCGCATTACAGTGGCAGCATACTGCGACTATTTTCTCCATCCGATTAGGGCTGAGAAAATAATCGCTCATGTGCGCTGACACACAGGCTAATATTGGTCCGAGTGGAATGCGATGTTTTATCGCACTCCACTCGCACTGTTTTTCTCGCCGTGTGTCTTAGGCCTAACGATCAATTGAGCATTTGCTTTTCACCCCTTCACGACAGGCCTATTTTGTTCTTTCCGGTTTTTTTTTCCATTCTTTTTCCGAGAGATGTAACTTTTTTTTATTTTTCAGTCAATCTTGCCATGTGAGGGCTTATTCTTTGAAGAATGAGCTGTACTTTTAAACAAAACTATTTGTTTTACCAAATAGTGTTTTGGAACATGGCAAAAAAAATTGGGAATGCGGAAAAACTGAAAAAAAAAGTGCAATTGCATAATTGTTTTTGAGATATTTTATTCACTGTGTTCACTATATGGCAAAACTGATGTGTTGGTGTGATGCCTCTGGTCGGTGCACGTTCATAGACACCAAACATGTGTAGGTTTACTTTTATCTAAGGGGTTAAAAAAAATCAGAATTTTGTCCAAAGAAGTGACGCTCATTTTGCTCCATTTTCTGCAACACGTAGAGTTTTCATTTTTCGAAATCTATGGCTCAGTGATGGTTTATTTTTTGCATCTCGAGCTGACATTTTTAATTGCACCATTTTTGCGCAGATGCTACATTTTGATCGCCTGCAAACTTTACCGTGAAAAAACCCCGTAATTTTGGTGTTTTTGGGGCTTTTTGCCGCTATGCCGTGTGCCAAATCAGATTAATAGATTTTATATTTCGATAGCTCGAGCTTTTCTGAATATGGCAATACCAAATGTGTTAATTTTTTATTTTTTTTAACCCTTTAATTTCAATGGGACAAATGGGTGGGGTGATTTTAACTTTTCGTTTAACTTTTATTATTTTACTAGTCCCCCTAGGACACTATAATGATCAGCAGTCTGATCGCTCTTCCATATCTGCTGATCACAGCTACACAGCTGTGAACACCAAATATGCTCATCTCCTGTCTCACACAGCTCTCGGCCGAGTGAAACAGGAAGTGAGTCATGTGAGATACAGGAGTCATCACATGATCCTGTGCTACCATGACATCCATCAGATCCATGTGATCATGTCGCGTGACTTCCGGTGTCGGGTGGTGAATAAACGTCTACCACGACCGCTGTTATAATGGCGCTGTCACATTTTGACAGTGCCATTTAAGGAGTTAACAGGTACGGGCAGATCACGGATCTGCTCATGCCTGCTAGGCACACATGTCAAATCAGCTGACATATGCGCGGATCCCCCCCTGGCTGCCGGCGGCAGCTGGGTGGGATTAACACTACGAGCCCTGTGACGGGACTTTACTGCCTGTGGTCATTAAGGGGTTAATTGCTCTGTACATACTCTTTATTCTGTATACAGACAATTTCATTATTAAGGATGTTAAGCTAAAAAAGCTGCCGATCTGTGGTGTGAGTGGGGTTGTACAGAGTTCAATTGGTGGATCAACAGCAAATAAAAGTTATTTTTTTAAACTGCAGTAAGCAGCCCAATAAGTGATACAGTATTGGAATCTGGATCTCTGCCCCTACATCATGTTGCTCTAAGATGATGCAGCAAAAAAATAAATTTGGATATTCTGAGCATGTTGCTCAGAATATCCTGTAAATACATTGAAGTGGTAACCTTTTCAGTCTCTGTAGCCAGCTCTAAAATAATGTCACTGACAAGCAAGGTATATCCTACAAATGGTAGTGTAACACACAGTGTGGTAAAACCGATGTCCACGTCCACTAAATTAACACTTTAATAACCTATGACATACATTTTTGTGAAAAGGAAATTATCAAGCCTGCTTCATACAAGTCAGGTGCCGGATGTTCTACACAGCCAGCATCTGTCTTTAACTGCAGAAACTAGAGTTATCTCCACCAACTTTATCACTTAAATTCTGATGTAAGACTTGGGCAATTGCATTTGAATGTTGCTATTGCCACCCACAGCATCAGCTCTCATCAATTCTCCATGATGCGATTTCAGGAATCGATGGTTTACCATGACAGTTGAGGAATCTGCTGAAATGCCCCCATAACTGCTATACTGGTCCTCCCTTGTAGCTCAGCCATAGTGGTATTGCAGTATAAAGTATAAGCAATTGAACAAGTGCAAGATCAAGTCCACTAAGGACAAAGTAGAAATAAAACAAAGTTTTACAAAATATTTATAAAGGTTTAAATAATCCCTATTTTTCACGTTCAAAAATAAATAAAAAAGAAACATATTTCGTATCATCGTGTCCAAATTTATCACAATACAAAATTAAGGAAACCATACATTAAACAACGAGAGGAAAAAAATCAGACGTTTAGAAGACTTGCCAATCTGCAGTTACTTCCCAGAGAAATGCAACAAAATGCAATCAAAATGTCATATTTACCGCCATAATGGTATCAATTGAATCCTAAGCTCAAGGTGCTAAAGATAAACCTTTACCCAGTTCCATTGATGGAAAATAAGACAGTTACAGAATATGTCACACATACAGATTTCTTTTTACAATTTTTTTTAAAATTTCAGCACTAAAATAATTGAACAAGCAAAGAATTTGGTATTGAAATAATTGTAAAAACCTGGAGAATCATGTTACCAGATCATTTTTATCTAACAATGAACCATGTAGAAACAAAACCAAACAAACTGCAGCTAAACTGCTTTTTTTCAAAATTTCACGACACACTGAATTTTTTCCTGTTTTCTACTTTATTGTTTGGTAAAATGAATGGTGCCATTCTAAACTTCAACTCGTCACACAAAACAACAAGCCCTCATATGGTATGCCTAAGTAATAATTAAAAAGTTATATTTTTTGCTCCCCTTTCTCTGAGAGCTGTACCTTTTTTATTTTTCCGTCAATCTTGCCATATGAGGGCTTGTTTTTTGCAGGATGAGTTGTACTTTTAAACGAAACCATAAGTTTTAGCATATCTTGTACTGGAAAACAGGAAAAAAATTCCAAGTCCGGACTAATTACAAAAAAGGTGCAATTTCCTGATAGTTTTTGGGATATTTTATTCAACGTGCTCACGATATGGTTAAACTGATGTATCATGGTAATACCTCAGGCTGGTTTGAGTTCATAGACACCAAACATGTATAGGTTTACTTTAATCTAAGGGGGTTAAAGAAATGCAGAAGTTTTTCCATAAAAGTGGCAAACTTTTTGCACCATATTCCGCAACCGGTAGCGTTCTCATTTTTTGGGACCTTTGACAACCAAAAAAAACTAATTTTGGTGTTTGAAATATTTTTGGCGCTACGCCGTTTACCAATCAGATTAATTGATTTTATATTTTGATAGATCAGGAATTTCTGAACGTGGTGATACCAAATGGTTGTATATTTTTTATTTATTTAAACCTTTCAATTTCAATGGGTCAAAAAGAAGGTGATTTGGGCTTTTAGTTTTTTTATATTTACATTTTTTAAAAAATTTGAACTACACAGCTGAGATCACCAGAAATGCTTGTCTCTTGTAACAGACAGCACTCACCTGGCTGTTACTGGAAGTGAGTCATGATAGCTATAGGAGTCATCACATGACCCTGTGCTACAATTCGCAAACATTGGCTCCACGTGATCATTTTACATGACTTCTGATGGCGGCGGGTGTGTGTGCGTTTACCGCGGCAGGGATTTAAATCTTGCTGTCACATTTTGACAGCGCAATTTAGGAGGTTAACATGCATTGTGAGATCGCAGATCCACCTGTACCTGTGAGGCACACATGTCAACTGTTCAAATCAGCTGACATGTGCAGGAATCACCTCCAACCACAGGTGTTTACTCCTTGATGGGTTAGGACGTAGAAGTACAGACCACGGTCATTAAGGGGTTAAAAACTGACATTGATAGTACAAAATTACAAAATGATTTGGAACATATGTCAGAATGGGCAGACACTTGGCAAATGAGATTTATTGTTGATAAATATAAAGTAATGCACCTAGGACGGAGTAATCCTATAGCTGCGTATACATTAAATGGAAGTAAACTCGGCACTACAGAACAGGAGAAGGACTCTTGGATTCTCATTACAAATAGGATGGGCAGCAGCACTCAATGTCAGGCAGCAGCTGCTAAAGCAAATAAGATTTTAGGGTGTATAAAAAGAGAGATTAGATCTCGTGATCCCAACATATTGTTACCCCTCTATAAATCACATGTAAGGTCACATCTAGAATATGGGATCCAGTCTTGGGCTCCACATTTTAAAAAGGACATTCAGAAGAGTCACATCATATTTGGGCAACTAGATTATTGCAAGGAATCAAGGCCACCCATATGATGAGAGGTTGGAAAAGTTGGATCTGTTTAGTTTAGAAAAAAGACGTGTCAGAGGAGATCTCATTTATATGTATAAATCAATATAAAGGACTGGCACATGACTTATTCCTTCCAAAGACAATACTAAGGACCAGGGGACACTTACTGCAAGTGGAATAAAGGTGATTCCGGCAGCTAAATAGGAAAGGGTTCTTTACAGTTAGAGGAACCAGACTGTGGAATTCCCTACCACAGGAGGTAGTAATGGCAGATAATATAACGGCTTTTAAAAAAGGGCTGGATGATTTCCTCAGTACACATAACACTGTCGATTATAAATGACTCAATGACAAATTATATACACACGTGGTCAGAATTGTTGGTACACCTCGTTTAATGAAAGAAAAACCCACGATGGTAACAGAAATAACTTGAATCTGGCAAAAGTAATAATAATTAAAAAATCTATGAATATGAACAAATGAAAACAAGAAAGCCTGTGGAGACACCATCACATGTTTCTCAACGCTGGCAGGAAACTAGCCAGGTCTTTCACCGGGAAGGAACAACCACAGGAAGGGCAGTCTCCAGTCAAAGAGACCACCTATGCCAAACATGGTATCCATCCACATGAGAAACATGTGATGATGTCTCCACGGCTTTCTTGTTTGCATATTTCCCAGGGGGCATTGCTTTAGAATCACTGTATTGAGAAACACGTGATTTTGTCTCCGCGGTGTTGGATGTTGATCTCCCTAAGGTCAACCATCCTTGCTTATGTAGTCTTCTACTAGGCATTGCTACCACTAGCCAGTTTCCTACTCCACACTGATGAGGGGCTAATATCCCGAAACAGCTGTCTGTGGATGGATACCATGCTTGGCATAGGTGGTCTCCTTGACTGGAGACTGCCCTTCCCGTAGTTGTTCCTTCCCGGTGAAAGACCTGGCTAGTTTCCTGCTAGCGTTGAGAAACATGTGATGGTGTCTCTGCAGGCTTTCTTGTTTTGAATATTTCCCAGGGGGCATTGCTCTAGAATCACTGCGTTGAGAAACACGTGATGGTGTCTCTGCGGTGTTGGATGTTGATCTCCCTAAGGTCAACCATCCTTGCTTATGTATGAACAAATGAAAGTCGGACATAGATTTTCAACCATGCTTCCACATTTTTTTTTTAAATAAAACTCATGAAATAGGCCTGTACAGAAATGATTGTGCACCTGAAAATAATCTGACAAAAGGAACATGTTAAATCAAGGTATGTCCACTAATTAGCATCACAGATGTCTATAATCTTGTAATCAATCAGTGGACCTGTATTTAGGGCTACAGATACTCACTGTGCTGGTTAGTGACATGGTGTATACCATACTCAACATGGACCAGAGAAGGTGAAGGAAAAAGTTGTCTCTCAGGAGATTAGAAAGAAAATTATAGACAAGCATGTTAAAGCTAAAGGTTATAACACCATCTCCAAGCAGCTTGATGTTCCTGTGACTACAGTTGCACATATTATTCAGAAATTTAAGATCCATGGGACTGTAGCCAACCTCCCTGGATGTGGTCGCGGAGGAAATTGATGACAAATCAAAGAGATGGATAATACGAATGGTAACAAAAGAAAAACTTCTAAAGAGATTAAAGGTGAACTTCAATCTCAAGTAACATCAGTGTCAGATTGCACCATCTATTGTTGTTTAAGCCAAAGTGGACGTCATGAGAGACGACCATGGAGGACACCATTGTTGAAATTTTTTTTTATAAAAAAGCTATACTGGAATTTGCCAAACTACATGTTGACAAGCCACAAAGCTTCTGGGAGAATGTCCTATGGACAGATTAGACAAAAATTAAACTTTTTGGCAAGGCACATTAGCTCTATGTTCACAGACGGAAAAATGAAGCATATAAAGAAAAGAACACTGTCCCTACCGTGAAACATGGAGGAGGCTCGGTTATGTTCTGGGGCTGCTTTGCTGCATCTGACACAAGGTGTCTAGAATCTGTGCAGGGTACAATGAAATCTCAAGACTATCAAGGGATTCTAGAGAGATATGTGCTGTGCAGTGTTAGAAAGCTTGGTCTCAATTACAGGTCATGTGTCTTGCAACAGGATAATGGCCCAAAACACACAGCTAAAAACACCCAAAAATGGCTAAGAGGAAAACATTGGAGTATTCTAAAGTGGCCTTCTATGAGTCCTGACCTAAATCCTATTGAGCATCTTTGGAAAGAGCTGAAACATACCGTCTGGAAAAGGCAACCTTAAAACACAAGGCAATGGGAGCAGTTTGCTCTTGAGAAGTAGCCAAAATACCTGCAGAAGTCTCATGGACAGTTACAGGAATCGTTTGATTGCAGTGATTGCCTCAAAAGGTTGTGCAACCAAATATTAAGTTAAGGAACCACCATTTCTATCCAGGCCTATTTCATGAGTTTTATTTTTAAAATGTCTGTGGAAGCTGAAAAGCAGCAATGTCTGACTCTCATTTGTTCATTTTCATAGATTTTTATTTTAGCACTTTTGTCAGATTCAAATTTTTTCTGTGACCATTGTGGGTTTTTCTGTCATTAAACGAGGGGTACCAACAATTTTGATTACATGTGTAATTGGAGGAATGTTGAACTAGATGGACTTTGGTCTTGTTTCAGCCTATGTAACTATGTATCTTTATCTTTCTATATGATAGAGGATAGGAAAGCTCCTCCAGAGTGAGAATTGTTCTTTATAAGCATTTACTCTCTCACCAAGAGTTGAAAATTCACGTTTATTAAATCTAATTTCTTTATAAGAGTATATTAAAATGAGACTCTCACATGCACTGTGGCCTCTGCTATAGATTCTATATTTCTCTAATTTGTCTTGGATATTTATTTTAATATCATCCCATGAAATCCAAAGATTTGTCGCCATGAACTAGAGTGAATGAAAGATAATAATAAATAGAATTTATACACTAAGACAGAAACAACCACCATGTCTTTTGAGGTTATAATGATGCCAAACACTTTATTTTTATCCTGCTCAAATATAATGGTGTTTTCCACTGGAGATAGGTTCTGTAATTTAATGTCCTACATATATCACTAGAAAATGGTTTTCCAGATAAGCAGGAGTGGCAGTAAATTAAACAGGAGCTTCTGATCTGTCTTTCTTCCAACGCTGTTGCATGACGGGAATCAGGAATGCTTTGAAATTGAGGAATGGTTACATATTGGCAAGTGTAATGCAAGTACTGTGCTGCAGAGATAAATGGCATTGAATTCCACCTTCCCAGAGAAAAGTGCTGGCAAAATAAGAAAGTATAAGCAACTGCTTTGCTAAGATACAATTTTCACCTTTTTTGATCTGCTTCCTTTTACATGCAGATGGCAAACATTTAAAGTGTCATGGAAACTTAAACAACAAATCATAAATGTGGTCATAAACTGTACAAAGTAACAACATCAAAGTAAATTAATTAACAAGAAAAAAGATTGCGCTAATACAATATTTATTTATTAAAGATGATGACATTTTTAAAATTCAAATTTGCCAGGTTTGGTAAATGTTTCCTAAAAATTCAATGTGTTGTCACTAGTGATGAGCGAGGACTAAAATGCCCAAGTGCTCGATACTTGAGTCAAGCAATTTCTAATGCTCGGGTGCTCGTCTCAAGTAACAACCACAATGGAAGTCAATTGGAAACGCAAGCATTTTTTCATTTACCCCCTGGAAGGTCGGGGGGGAGGCCCTGAAAATCATTGAAATCGATGGAAACACCTCCAAAATGGAATGTCAATAACATGGGGAAGATGCCTAGACACGTCTCTGAGTCAAATCGCTGCTGAAAACAATGTTGTCAGAGTATTACACCCTTTAAACAGGCTGACAAGAAAACTTACAAAATTGACCATAAAAAAGATTGAACAGAACGTTAGTAAACATTCTTTCCTGTATATTGACATGTAATGTATATAAGGAAAAGTAATGGCCTATATTTACACTTAGCATTCCTTTAAAAAAAAAAGCAGTTTTACATTTCAGTCAGGAAAAATAAACAATCATGCATTAGCTTTTGCTCATCGCTTTTGCAGGGACTGTAAAATCAGCTCTTAAATTGCATAAAAATCATTAAAAATGCTGCCAAAAAATAGCTGCAGGAATGCAACGTGTGAATACAGCCTTAAACAACAAACCATCAATAACCGTATCTCCCCATTGCCTATGACTATAGCAGATGACATAGTATCATGATAAATTAACTAGTCACAGGTTTAGGGAACACTCGGGAACACTGTAAATGTGGAACCGTTACTGCGCTGCTGGAGATATCACACACATCCAGGAGAAGTATAATGTAAGTTGGTTTTATTCAATGCATTTCAAAGTGTATCCCCACTTCCTAATCAGGAAATTCACCAGTATGACGGACAACAACAGTAGCGCAGTGTATAAATTGCTGCTGAAAATTCAAAAAGAGCGCCAAAGGAAACACATGACAGTGAGTCAGAGTTCAAAGAGATAAGGAGGCGCTTATGATGTACATTGTCTGATACAAATAAAAAATCATTATTTGATATAATTTTAAAAAAACAAAGAACCAAAGAAGCAGAAAGAAAGCCTGAAAAAAAAAACACTAAAAGAAGAAGAAAAAAGAAGAAAACGAGAGAAATAAAAAAATGGGAAACTAAAAAAATTAAAAATGTATTTGTCTGGAAACACCAAAGAGGACTCAAATCCACCAATGATCAGTAAAGCATAATCAGATTTGAGGGTTTGAGTCCTCTTTGGTGTTTCCAGACAAATGATTTTTTAATTTTTTAGTTTCACATTTTTTATTTCTCTCATTTTCTTCTTTTTTTCCTTCTTTTTTTCAGGCTTTCTTTGTGCTTCTTTGATTCTTTTTTTATTAAAATTATATTAAGTAATGTATTTTTATTTGTATCAGACAATGTGCATCATAAGCGTCTCCTTTAACCCTTTAAACTCTGACTCACTGTCATGTGTTTCCTTTGGCACTCTTATTGAATTTTCAGCCGCTATTTATAGACTGCGCTACTGTTGCTGTCTGTCATAATGGTGGATTTCCTGATGAAGAAGCGTGGATGCACTTTGAAACGCGTTGAATGAACCCACCTTACCTTATACGTCTCCTGGATGTGTGTCGTATCTCCAGCAGTGCAGTAACGGTTCCTCATTTACAGTGTTCCCAATTGATCTTTTACTTCCTTATCTGGGCATGTTGTGTGTGTGACGTGGTCAGACACATCCTGTTTAATTTATGAAAAAGGGACTTTGAAACTCATGCAGACCATGCAATCAATGCAAGAACTGGCAAAAATTGGAAGGAAGAGAGATGCCGATACACCCTGTACTAGACATAAAGGAGGGCCTCATACAAATTCTGTTAAAATTGTTAGGTAGTGGGACTTTTACACACCTAAAGGCTATGCAATAAGTGCAAGGTCTGCAAAAATTTTGAAGGAGGCACTGAAATACTCTCTGGAAATAGAGGAGGGATTCGGACAATATTTTGTAACCATTTTTTATGGAGTGGGATTCATAGAGTGGTAAAACCTATACACTTAGTGCAAGGGATGCAAAAAATTAGGAGGGACTGCAAGATAGTCAGCAAGAAACAAAGAGGAGAGTCTCTGCTTCAGTTTTGGTACAATATTGTAAAGAATCTGACTCCAAAACTGGCAAAGGCTATGCACTCAGTGCAAGGCTTAGCTAGAATTTCAAGGACAGATTGTAAAAAAAAAAGCAGCAAGAGATGGAGAGGAGGGCATGTGACTAGATTTTGTGTCATTTTTAGAAAGATATAGATTTCTACCCTGGTAAAGTCTATGCACTCATTGCAAAGATGTAATGCTGTGGTCTCTTCTGAACTCGCTAGGTGTCATGGCGGCGGTGGACTCTGTTCACACTGCAGAGTCTGACAGGCAATCTGGTGTCTCTTAGTTGTTCAGCTAGAGCCAACCATTGGCTGTTTCTTGTTCACTGCTCATCATTCTGGCCTTATCGTGCAAGTCTGCAATTACTGTAAGTACAGTGTGGGGAAAAAAGAATTTAGTCAGGCACCAATTGTGCAAGTTCTCCAACTTAAAAACATGAGAGAGGCCTGTAATTGACATCATAGGTAGACCACAACTATGTGAGACAACATGAGAAAACAAATCCAGAAAATCACCTTGTCTTATTTGGCAAGATTTTTTTTTTTTTTTAATTATGCTTGAAAATAAGTATTTGTTCAATAACAAAAGTTCATCTCAATATTTTGTTATATATCCTTTGTTGGCAATGACAAACTTTTTCTGTAAAGGCTGCTTTACACCAGGCAATCTATCGTGCGATAGATCGTCGGGGTCACGGTTTTTGTGACGCACATCCGGCATCGCTGGCGATGCTGGCCTGTGTGACACCTCCTAGCGACGCAGTATCGCTCACAAATCGTGAGTCGGTTACTGCTCGTTAGGTTCCATAATATCGTTTACTTTAGTTGACCATCGTTTCCGTGGTAGCACACGCCGCTCCGTGTGACACCACGGGAACGATGAGCAGCTCACCTGCCTCCCGCGGCCGCCGCCGTCTCTATGTGGAAGGAAGGAGGTGGGCGGGATGTTTACGTCCCGCTCATCTCCGCCCCTCCGCTTCTATTGGCCGGCGGCCGTGTGACGTCGCTGTGACGCCGAACGTCCCTCCCACTCCAGGAAGTGGATGTTCGCCGCCCACAGCGAGGTCGCACGAGAGGTAAGTATGTGTGACGGGGGTTACTAACTTTGTGCGACACGGGCAGCGATTTGCCCGTGACGCAAAAAGGACGGGGGCGGGTACGATCGATTGTGAAATCGCACAATCGGTCGTACCGTGTAAAGCAGGCTTAAGTCTTCATAAGGTTGCCACACACTGTTGGTGGTATTTTGGCCTATTCCTTCATGCAGATCTCTTCTAGAGTAGTGATGTTTTGGGCCTGTCGCTGGGCAACATGGACTTTCAACACCCTCCAAAGGTTTTCTATGGGGTTGAGGTATGGAGACTGTCTAGGCCACTCCAGGACCTTTATATGCTTTTTGCAAAGCCACTCCTTTGTTGCCCTGGCAGTGTGCTTGGGATCATTTTTATGCTGAAAGACCCAGATATATTTTATCTTCAATGCCTTTGCTGATGGAAGGAGGTTTGCACTCTAAATCTCACGATAAATGGTCCCATTCATTCTTTCATGTACGCGGATCAGTTGTCCTGGTCACTTTCAAAGAAACAGCCCCAAAGCATGATGTTGCCACCCCCATGCTTCACAGTAGGTATCGTGTTCTTTGGATGCAACTCAACATTCTGTCTCCTGCAAACACGGAGTTGTGTTTCTACCAAACAGTTCTTCTTTGGTTTTATCAGACCATATAACATTCTCCCAATACTCTTCTGCATAATCCAAATGCTCTCTTGCATACTTCAGACGGGTCCAGACATAAACTGGCTTAAACAGGGGAACACGTCTAGCACTGCAGGATCTGAGTCCCTGGTGGCGTAGTGTGTTACTGATAGTAGCCTTTGTTTTGGTGGTCCCAGCTATATGCAGGTCATTCACTAGGTCACACTGTGTGGTTCTGGGATTTTTGCTCACCGTTCTTGCGATCATTTTGACCCCACAGAGTGAGATCTTGCTTGGAGACCCAGATCGAGGAAGATTATCAGTGGTCTTGTATGTCTTCCATTTTCTTATTATTGCTCCCACAGTTGATTTCATCACACCAAGCTGATTGCCTACTGTAGATTCAGTCTTCCCAGCCTGGTGCAGGACTGCAATTTTGTTTCTGGTGTCCTTCGACAGTTCTTTGGTCTTCACCATAGTGGAGTTTGGTGTGTGACTGTTTGAGGTTGTGAACAGGTGTCTTTTATACTGATAACAATTTCCAACAGGGGCCATTACTACAGGTAATGAGTGAACGACAGAGGAGCCTCTTAGAAAAGGAGTTACAGGTCTGTGAGAGACAGATATCTTGCATGTTTTTAGATGACTAAATACTTATTTTCCACCATAATTTGTAAAAAAAATCTTGCCAAATTAGACGAGGTAATTTTCTGGATTTGTTTTTTCATTTTGTCTCTCGTAGTTGTGGTCTACCTATGATGTCAATTACCGTGTATGAGAAAGGAGAACAAGAAGAACAAAACCAAGGATATAGTGAAATATAAATTGATTTTTATTAAATATTTTCATATGCAAAAAGTGATTGGTACAAAAAATAAATAATAAATAAATAAAACGTCAGGGACAGAGACAATAATGTTTCATGGTAACCTGCATTAGATGGACAAGAAAGCGAGAGTAGAGCCCCCCTCCCAGGCAGCGTGACCACTGGAAAAATGTAAACAATTGTATGTAAATATATTACAGCAGATATAATATTAGATGTCAATATGTCCACTTGTTATAAAGAGGAGAAATATATCTCTCCTGTTATGGGTTGATGTACAAAGGGGTGGAAAAAATGTTACAATTGTGATATCTCGAAAGTGGCTGTCTGAGTCAGGATATTATAACTAAGGCCCAACAAGAAATATATATGTATAATTTTCAAGAAATCAATATCTATGTGCAACGTTTAGGAAGGTTATAAACATGCCTAATACATGGCTATGCACCCTAATAGCATTGGGGAAGGGCGATGGTTAAAGAATGGAGGAGTATGTAGGAAAGCTGACAGTACACCGAATGATATGCAGAGATGTCAATGAATACAAGAATTACTCATATTTAAGGGAGGAATTGCAATTATATTTAAACAATAGGAAGGACAAGCAGTAAAATAACTTGTTTATAGTAAAACAATGATTATACTTGTAGTGAAGAGTGGTCACGGTGGATGGGAAGGGGATCCCACAACGATCGTTTCGCAGAGGCGCTTTTTCCAGGGGCAGTGTAAAGAGTATGGAAGTGGTGCTTTTCTTATAGTATCAGCACAAGTGGAAGCAAGATCATAAAGTGATTGCAGACTGGCGCGGCACACATGCAGGCCGCAGAGGGGCGAGAGGTGGGGGAGGAGACTGTGCCACTGAAGAGGCGCACGCCCGGGAGACAGGCACGCGTCACCATATCTCCCAAGCGTGCCCACATGGCGGCACAGAAATCCCCGACCGCTCGGCCATTGGCAGGCCGGCGCGTGCACACTGTTGCAATCACAGATTTCCTCAGACCAAACCAATGGAAGGCCGAGCATGGTAAAGTATATTAAAGCTATGTGGAAGAAATTTAACAGATGGAAGCACACAAATCTTCTGAACATAACATAAATACATACAGATAATAAATATGTAATCATTTTACAGAAAACCATAGCAATAATAGGTTTAAAAGTAATAATGCAGGGAGATATGGATTCCGATGAAGATGTCTTGCGCATTATATAGAGGAATACATGAATTAGCCTATCTAGAGAAAAATAGAAAAGGAGAGAAAGAGGAAAAATAAAAAAGGAAGGAGAAATGAATAAAATAGTGAACAGCATATAACTCAAAAGACATAAATATGAATAAATAATTAAAAGAATCCCTGTCAAACTAATATCTTTATAGGCTAAACATATACATGCACAGATATGCTTTTAACTGACAATATACCTGTGTATACATGCGTGTGAATGGATCACGCCATGCATACACCTAAGGCGGGCTTTGCACACTACGACATCGCAGGTGCGATGTCGGTGGGGTCAAATTGAAAATGACGCACTTCCGGCATCGCATGCGACATCGTAGTGTGTAAAGGCTCGATGATACGATTAACGAGCGCAAAAGCGTCGTAATCGCATCATCGGTGCAGCGTCGGCGTAATCCATAATTACGCTGACGCGACAGTCCGATGTTGTTCCTCGCTCCTGCAGCAGCACACATCGCTGTGTGTGAAGCCGCAGGAGCGAGGAACATCTCCTACCGGCGTCACTGCGGCTTCCGTAGAATATGCGGAAGGAAGGAGATGGGCGGGATGTTTACATCCCACTCATCTCCGCCCCTCCGCTCCGATTGGCCGCCTGGCGTGTGACGTCGCTATGACGCCGCACGACCCGCCCCCTTAACAAGGAGGCGGGTCGCCGGCCAGAGCGACGGTCGCAGGTCAGGTGAGTCCATGTGAAGCTGCCGTAGCGATAATGTTCGCTATGGCAGCTATCACAAGGATATCGCTGCTGCGACGGGGGCAGGTACTATCGCGCTCGGCATCGCAGCATCGGCCTGCGATGTCTCAGTGTGCAAAGTACCCCTAAGAGGGAAGCCAAATGAATTGTTTACAAATCCCAAAAAGAAAAGGAGGGGTATATGAGGTCTTACTGAGGGTCCACCTATATTACTATCAGGCCAATAAAGGAAAAGGGGGGGACGAGACCAATACAAGATGGGGCTGGAGGGGAGCTTATAAAAATGGCGGCATAACTAATGACCTCATTTAGGCCTCTCGGAACTAAAGTGTTCAGAAGCACTATTTACTTGGACTCTCGTTGAGCGAGAGTCTTGCAAAAACTCCCACCCCGAATTCCACCCTGGACTACATCAATACCTCTGATCCGGAGAGACCTGGGGTTGCTCTGATGGTAGAGCCTAAAGTGTCGAGGGAGAGTCTTAGGCTACATGCGCACGCTGCTTCTTTTTCGTGTTCACAAACTGCAGCCAAAACTGCAGCCAAAACTGCAGCCAAAACTGCACCTTGTCAGAGAGAGCCTGGAAATGTCACAAAAAATGCATGTAATTTTAGGTGCGTTTTTGGTGCGTTTTTGGTGCGTTTTCGGTGCGTTTTTCACACCCTGTGTTTTTGCTGCGTTTTTGTGACAAATGTTGACAAAAACGCAGGAAGAATGAACAGGCTGCATTTTATTTGTCACAAACCTTTGACAAATAAAACGCTGACAAATAAACTGCAATGTGCGCATAGCAAATCTGACTTCTCATAGACTTTGCTGGGAAGTCAAATGTCAGAAAGTTCTGACAACAAAACTGCAGCCAAAAAAGTAGGAAAAAAAAGCAGCGTGCGCATGTAGCCTTAGGCTACATGAGCACGCTGCGTTTTTTGCTGCGTTTTTGGCTGCACTTTTGTTCTCAGAACTTTCTGACATTTGACTTCCCAGCAAAGTCTATGAGAAGTCAGATTTGCTATGCGCACATTGCAGTTTATTTGTCAGCGTTTTATTTGTCAAAAGTTTGTGACAAAAAAATGCAGCATGTTCATTCTTCCTGCGTTTTTGTCACCATTTGTCACAAAAACGCAGCAAAAATGCATGTTGTGAAAAACGCACGAAAAATGCAGCAAAAACGCACCTACAATTACAAGCATTTTTTGTGACATTTCCAGGCTCTCTCTGACAAGGTTCAGTTTTGGCTGCATTTTGGCTGCAGTTTTGGCTGCAGTTTGTGAACACAAAAAGATGCAGCGTGCGTATGTAGCTTAGCCTAACATCCTCCACTGACTTGGCTCCCATGATGTTTCTGACGTGTTCCCTGACCCGTATGCGGAGCTCGCGTGAGGTGAGACCCACATAGATCAGGGAAAAAGCACAGCTTGCGTAATAGACAACATGGATAGTCCCACAGGTAATGTAATGGTCAATGGAGAAAGTCCTAGTGCCATCTGTAGAGGCTAAAGAGTTGGTTCTCAAGATGTTACTGCATGCCAGACAATGTCCACAGGGAAAACACCCACGGAGTGGGCCACTCGAACCGAAAAAAATCGTTCGGGGAGGGATATAATGGCTTTTGACAAGAAGATCCCCGAGATTGTGTGCTCTTCTGGCTGTCATGAGGGGCCTATAAGATAGTACATCAGTAAGAGCCGGGTCTGTTAATAACACCGGCCTTTGCTTATCCAAAAGGCCCTTCATCGTGTGCCACTCATGATTGTAAGCACTAATAAAGCGAGCATGACTATCATGGCCCGACCGACGTGGGGTGTATCGAAGAAGTTGGTCATGAGGGGTATGTTTGGCACGGTTGTACTCTTTCTTGATAAACCTGTTACTGTATACCCTCGCCTGAAACCTACACCTGAGATCGGAGGACTGGTGTTCAAAGGTGTTAGATGAGGAGCAGATCCGCCTCATCCTCAGGAATTGTCCCATGGGGATGGCACATATGGTAGCTGGGGTGTAACTAGATGATGCGTGTAATAGTGCATTGACTGATGTGTCCTTATTGAACACATCAGTCTGCACACCACCCAGTTCATCAACCATAATCCGAATAGCTAGGAAATCAATTTCAGATCAACTAGATCTGTGGGTAAGTCTGATGTTAAAAGGATTGTGGTTGAGTACGTTAATAAATGAGTCAAGCTGCTCAGCTGTGCCCTGCCAAAAAATAAAGATATCATCTATATAGTGGAGCCAGCACTGCACACGGGCTGTTACGGTTGCTGCGAGCACTAGAGACTATGTCCAGATTTCTTGCTACTGCACATGTGCGAGCGCTGGAGACTAAGTCCAGATTTCTTGCTACTGCACATGTGCGAGCGCTGGAGACTAAGTCCAGATTTCTTGCTACTGCACATGTGCGAGCGCTGGAGACTAAGTCCAGATTTCTTGCTACTGCACATGTGCGAGCGCCGGAGACTAAGTCCAATCTTGGAGCCATTGCACATGTGCGGGTGACATCATCGCTGACACGAGGTCACATGTCTCTGACACCTTCTATGCCGATTGGTCGCTGGTCATGTGCTTGTGACGTCTTGCTCGGTGATAGGCCAGCATGACGTCACTCCTGTCGTTCTGGCAGCGGATTGGCTCTGGTGTCCTCCATCTTGGATGAGGCACAGAGTCTATATAAGACCCTGACACACGCCGCATGGTGCTCAGTCCTCTTGGTTCATGCATATGAGTAGACGCTCTGTGCGCGTTCCTCTAGGCATTCCTCTGTCTATGCTAGGTGAGCGCTACCGGCAGGGTAGCGTTCTTATACCTTACAGCTTCGGCTGCTGTCCGTATCCTTACCTCTTAGGGGAGCGGACATAGGCAGGTGCCTGAGGCACATGGTCTGGCTGGGCCTTGTGATTCTACTCGTAGGTGGACGTTGCCGCTAGGGTAACGTTCCTTATACTGCGTCTGGCAGTTGTTCGTATCCTCGCACACTAGTGGAGCGAACAGAGGTAGGAGCTTTGTGCGGCTTACGCTGCTGTTCGTCTCTTTTGCACCACTAGAAAAGCGGACCTAGGCAGGTGCCATATCTAGGGGTTCGTGTCCTCGCACACTAGTGGAGCGAACGCAGGTAGGAGCTTTGTGCGGCTTACGCTGCTGTTCGTCTCTTTTGCACCACTAGAAGAGCGGACCTAGGTAGGTGCCATTTCGCACACATTGCCTTTGTCTCTGTGATTATTAACAGAGATCATTCCACACACCCTCCAAGTAAGGGAGGAATTGCTTTACTTACTTATTATATCCTTCTGTGAGTTAACAGAGGTATTGCACTCTGCCATAGTCTGCAGCAAAGTCTTTGCACGGTGGACCCTGACTGTCTGATACTCCTTTCGGTTATTATCAGACAGCCCCCCGTAACACGGGCGCTGGCCTGGGCACGCCCATCTACGAACACCAACCTCTCTCAGTAAGCCAGGAAGAGGTTGGCTTATGAAGGCGTGCAGGCCGTGCCCATTGCAGTGCCGTGCCACTGTAAATAGTAGATGTCTTTAAAAACAAAAAAAACAAACAAATTATGGGTGAGGGCAAAGCTGAGCAGCTCTGAAATCAAATCATTGAGAGGGCCATCCCAACCGGAGGTGCCGAGGAAGAAACGGACCGCCTCCAGGCCATCCTAATGTCCGATGCAGGTTTACAGTGCACAGACCATGATCATGTCATCATCCATAAAGGCGCCATCACGATGCCTCAGGACGTCCATGGTATTCTTAACTTAGGAGGGTAAGCATTCGACCAAAGGTTTTATATAAAAGTCGATAAATTTACAAATATAGTCGCATAACACTCCTATGCCGGACACGATCGGACGTCCCGGAGGGTTGAGGGCATCTTTACGGATCTTAGGTAAAAGATAAAACATGGGAACACGTGGAAGTCAGTTAGCAGACCCTCGAGCATCTTCTTGTCAATGATCACTTGGTCGTGGGCATGCAGTAAGATCTTCTTTAATTCCAGGGAGCAGGTTTTCAGCGGACAACAAGGGAGACGCGTGTTTTTGTCAAGGAGCTGTTTAAGAGCCTCCTTCTCGTACATGGTAATTGGTCAGATCACGATGTTGCCCCCTTTGTCTGCTGCCTTTATGACAACGTCGTCATATGTTTATAACTTTTTGATTGCCAATCGTTGCTGGTGTGTAAATGTAGTGCCCTGGACAAGCAACAACTGCAACAACACACCCTACACCCCGGTTAGGAACAATTTTAGTCAAACACAAACCCTTGTTGCCTCCCTCCAGGGGCTGATGTCCACACCAGGTGGGGCTGAGCCAGGCGGTTGGCTCCTCCCACCGAGGAGTTCACAGTCCTGGAGGCGGGAAAGAAGGTCAGACAGATAGTGAAAGGAGTAGAGAGAGAAAGTCAAGGGAAGTAGTAGTAGAGGAGCAGACTGACCGTGTCCGGGTACGTGGCCCGGGCACCTGACAGCAAGGTTGGCAGACGGTGGTGACCGTCTGCAGGAGAGGCCGATTGACGCACAACTGTAAGGACCGGGGACGGGCGGTGGCCCGCCGGTACCGAACCGGGGAGCAAAGAGAAGCCAGCACCATCCGGCAGGGCCTACGGACCCTGACCGTAAAACTGGTCAAATCTGTCAGTGACAGGAACCTCCGGGGATTCCCAGCAGTAAAGACCCGACTGAAGGCAACCGTCCAAACCGTGAGGGAGATAAAGCTACCGCCAGAGCTAGAGCTCCCAGGGCCAGAGCTTGCGGGCAAAGGAAGGGCTCCCTTAGCCTGCTCCCCAGCGGTATGTTGGCTATCAGTGGGAAGCCATTGGGGCCGAGAACAGAAACAGAACACCGGTGTAGGGAGAGACAGTTACCGCCAACCTACCGGGAGTGACCGCCGCAGCCATCTGTGGGACTCGTTCATCCAGACGTTTGTTTTACCAGAGACTCCGTGTGCATTACTCACTGAGTAAGTACCACCGTGCCGTCTGGCACTGCGCTGCTCCGCGACCCTGCAGCCGACCAGGCCCCACATCCCACCTTCCGACCTCCACCACCGGGCCCCGGGACCACCAAAACCCCCCTACCCAAGGAGGAGAGAAAACATCTTAGCTGCTCCCTGTCTACGCTCCCGGGATCCCCGTACAGAGCAGCGGTGGTGTCCCAACCTCACCCCAAACCGTGGGTGGCGTCACAGACAATATCCCTACACCAAACCACCCCTTTCACTCACAGGCGAGGAGCGCCGCTCGAGTCCCCGGGATCCGGGCTAACGCTCGAGCCACCGACCGAGCGAGCAGCAGCAGCAGCTGGACCCGAGCAGTGGGTGAGCGCAGCGCCCTCCCCGCCTGTGACAACTTGGCGTCACGAACAGGATCTTACCGCTCTGCTGGTAGAGGTGCGCCTTGTGTCCCGCCGGAGGTGTCCGGCCGAAATTTTTCGGAAGCCACCATATTGGGCGCGAAAAGTCCCCGCTCGAGCGTCTTCCCGAGCAATGGAGGCGCGAAAGCCGAAGCTCCGGCCCTGAGGCGGAGGTGCCGGAAAGACACCAAGGGGGGACAAAAACAAGATGTCTGCGCCTGACGGAGAGAAGGTGTCCGTGTCTGGTGGAGGAGCGCTGGCCGCAGGAGCGGCAGTGCTTGAAGATTGCATGTAATTAACGCTGCAGATTGCAGGGACGCCAGGACTCTGCCGGAACAAGTTCCTGGGCTCAGCAGCAATACGTGCCAGGAGCTCCAAGCCGCGGTCCACTCCATGATGGCGGAGTGGACGTCGGAGAAGAAGGGCCTAGCTGCAACCGCGCGGGCATGCGGAGTGGAGGTGGTTCCAGCGAAGCAGGTAAGCGACCCACGCCCCTATGTCCCCGAGGGAACGGCCGCTGTGTCTGAGGTGCCCGGCCTGCTGCCATCCACTATGCCACCTCCCTTACTGCCCCTGTACGCGGCCACCGCCCCGACCGACCCGTTACCACTGTCACCAGTAGCGGAGCCCGCAGCGTCTGTGGGAGAGGGCCCAGACCTGCGGCCCCCAGGCCTTACCTTTACCACCGCCCTGGCACCCGTCCTGGCTTCCATCCTGGCCACGACGGAGATGATGACGGCCCCGGCAGTCCGCCCAGCCGCAACGGAGGCGATCTTCAACCCGACGCCAACACCGCCAGTCCTGCTGACCGCTCCCAGACACCCAGCTTTGGCTGAGGCACTGCAGGGATGTAGCTGCCAAGCGGCAGAGCAGGCCATGTCACAGCGGGGCCCCTCACTACTGAAGGTGCCGGTCGTAGCCAGCACGGAGGGACTCCGGCTGGGCCCATCCCCCACACCGACTGACCTGGAGAGGCAGCTACGGCATCTATGCCCTAAGTCTGCTGCTTGGAGAAAAAGGATGTGATAGCGGTTCCCGGCTACCTTGCTGTCGGTCCCCGTCGGGACCCTGTGATGTTCCCGTTGGCCCTCACGATTCCAAGAGTCCGGTTGGAGGAGCCGTACCCACACTGCCGGCAGTTTGAAGTGGAGTCCTGTGGGACAGTGTCACTCTTGTGTGAGGGTGGCATTGGGGGCTTGTGCTGTCCGGTGGTGCACCGTGGGAAAGCTGCAGGAGGAAGTTGTCCCGGAGTCAGGTGTAGTGAATAGCCCCTGGGACCCAACTGATAGTCCCCGCTGGGACCCTACAGCAAGTCCCCGATGGGACCTTACCGTCCGAGAAGAACTGTCCCTGTTGGGACTGGAGTTGTCCCTGTTATACCGTTAACCCCAACCGTTGCGTAAGGAACTTCTTACGGACATACCCGAGAACTTTCAGGGCAACCACAAACTTAGTGGAGTGTAAATAAATTGTTGGCTAAATACCGTGACCGCCTCCGGAGAGGCTGATTTGGGAGGATGAGCCTGGAGGAAATGGATGGCCCAGGCCCGCCACTACTGTAACCGGTGGCAATCTTCCGTGGGTCAGGGGTCCCACATGGACGTGGGTCCCCTGAAAGAGACCGTACCCGCTCGGGCAATTTGGTTCTGGACTGGGGCAAGGGGTGCTTCCCATTTTCTTAAGGGCAGCATCAGGGCCAGGTTGTTTGGGCGGGGGGGAGAGCGGAAGCCGTACCGTTAATAAAAGTGACTACCGTTTGTACTGCAACAACACACCCTACACCCCGGTTAGGAACACCGAAGTCAAACACCAACCCTTGTTGCCTCCCTCCAGGGGCTGATGTCCACAGTCTTCACAGTCCTGGAGGCGGGAAAGAAGGTCAGACAGATAGTGAAAGGAGTAGAGAGAGAAAGTCAAGGGAAGTAGTAGTAGAGGAGCAGACTGACCGTGTCCGGGTACGTGGCCCGAGCACCTGACAGCAAGGTTGTCAGACGGTGGTGACTGTCTGCAGGAGAGGCCGATTGACGCACAACCGTAAGGACCGGGGACGGGCGGTGGCCCGCCGGTACTGAATCGGGGAGCGAAGAGAAGCCAGGACCATCCGGCAGGGCCTACGGACCCCGACCAGGCTAGGAGTCGCCGTAAAACTCGTTTAATCCATCAGCGACGGGAACCTCCGGGGATTCCCAGCAGTAAAGACCCGACTGAAGGCAACCATCCAAACCGTGAGGGAGATAAAGCTACCGCCAGAGCTAGAGCTCCCAGGGCCAGAGCCTGCGGGCAAAGGAAGGGCTCCCTTAGCCAACATACCGCTGGGGAGCGGGCTATCAGTGGGAAGCCATTGGGGCTGAGAACAGAACACCGGTGCAGGGAGAGACAGTTACCGCCAACCTACCGGGAGTGACCGCCGCAGCCGTCTGTGGGACTCGTCCATCCAGCCGTTTGTTTTACCAGAGACTCCGTGTGTGTTACTGGCAGAGTAAGTACCACCGTGCCGCCTGGCACTGTGCTGCCCCGCGACCCTGCACCCGGCCAGGCCCCACATCCCACCTTCCGACCTCCACCACCGGGCCCCGGAACCACCAAAACCCCCCTACCCACGGAGGGGAGAAAACATCTCAGTTGCTCCCTGTCAACGCTCCCGGGATTCCCGTACAGAGCAGCGGTGGTGTCCCAACCTCACCACAAACCGTGGGTGGCATCACGGACAATATCTCTACACCAAACCACCCCTTTCACTCACGGGCGAGGAGCGCCGCTCGAGTCCCCGGGATCCAGCCCACCGCTCGAGCCACCGAGCAAGCAGCAGCCGGACCCGAGCAGTGGGTGAGCGCAGCGCCCTCCCCGCCCGCGACATAAGATTATCGAATTGGCGTGAAGTTGTTAACTTTTTAAGATCTTCCATATTTAATTTTGTTAATATATCTACAGCCGGGCAGAGGGACAAAGGGGGGAACCTCATAGATCTTGGCAGTAGGTGCACTGGAGATGTACCTGCAGGGGAGTCCTGTTCCTCCAGTAGGTCTTGCAAATCCCGTAACGCTTGTCTCTCGGTCGAATCCATATCACCGACACTCTGTTTCCGAGCATGTAACTTCTTTAATAATAATTTTCGAGCAAAAAGATTGGTATCTCTTACTGCTGCAAAAAAATTAAATGAGTTGGTAGGACAAAAATGTAGACCTTTGGATACTACATCTAATTCTACATCCGACAAGGCACGCGAGGAGAAGTTGATTACCTGGAGTTGTTTCTTGTTCCGATCGGTGTCCAGACAAGTGCTATTGTTTCGGGGAGCACTCACTTGTTTAATACGTGAGCTCCTTGTCTGGATCCTCCCAGGATCAACCGCGTCACGTGTCCCACGGGATGTACCAGATGTTCCCTCTTCTGTTGAGGATCCAGAGTACAGTGAAGTGGACCTTCACCGACAGAGGATGGAATGACGAGACGGGTTGCGGCCTGTGGCGAAACAATGGCTCCATCTGTAGACTGCGTCCGAGGCATAGTCCAGTGCGTCACGTTGGAACTTTTTCATCTTGTCGTCGCAGACCTCCCTTTGTGAACCTCCTGTTCAATCTCCTCATAGATTTTTGCTAGTGACTCCACATTACAAATGCCAGAAAGCAACTTTTCCAGGTCCTCCAGCTTAGACTCAATGGAGGCCAGAGTGGAACTGTTGTGTTGCGACAATAGCCCCAAAAGGCTTTTGGAGAAAGCATGTAAACTCCTTTCCCAATCCCTCTTAAAGGTATCCTCCAAGGTGGGAAAGGAGGGGAAGACCTGGATTCGGAGACCTCTGGGAATCCGGTCATTTTCTAAATATTGATTATGTCAATTACAGGCCTGTCTCATTTTTTTTAGAGGGAGAACTTGCACAATTGGTGGCTGACTAAATACTTTTTTTTCCCACTGTAACTGCACAAGTGTGAATCATCACATGGTGCACACTGGGTGCTGTGGGGATTCTCCATCCACCGGCATTGGGTGCTACAGGCATGTAACAGCAACTATTTGTCAACTAGATGGACCCAGTCTCTCTCAATACATGTGTATTGAGCGAAGTCAGATAGTCTAGTTTGAATGTGACTGTAAATTATATAATTGCAGTCACATGAGTGCCAGATTCCAACAAGACCAGAGAGTCCTCTGCATACAGTGTATGCAATGTGAGGATTCCCAAGTTTGCAGTCACATAGAGTGACTGCAGATTTGTTCCACAAAGTCGGGCCTAGTTGTAGATAGCCCTGAATCCCTTTTTTCAGAGTTTCAGAAGAAAACCCCAACAGAGCCACTGATTTGTGGCTAAAACGTGATTTGTAGTAAATAGCTGAATCCAGGCAAAACAGAAAGGTACATGTATAAGAGACCTAAAATATAACTTTTATTTAAAGTGCAACTAAAAAGTGAACCTCAGCTCACTATAGGTGAGTGAAAACAAACAATAAGCAGCAATGATTGTAGTCATGCTACCATAGGGCTACATACAAGAAATCCAGTCATCTAACCACTGGTAATATAATACGGCAATACTAGCCTCAAAACTCGTTTGAGAGTGCCACCCAAAACAAACTGCCAGGGTATAAAATGACTTATGGATAAACACACATTTCTTTCTACTCCTGAAACTGGAGAGATTACCAGTTTAAAGAAAGTGTGTCCAAAATGAACATGAGTGTAGAAGACATGCGGGTGTCGAAGTTAAATCCCAGAAGGGAACAATCTTACCCGGTCTTGCAGATGCGAGGATGGGCAACTTTTAGAAGGACATCACGGCTTATTTATAGGGGGGCTGTCCACCAGCTCTTCAAATCCCATATCAATATCGCCAAGTGGTCAATTCCATATAGTAGCGAAACACATTACTCCCAACGCGTTTCATATGGGAAATCATCAGGGGAGTATAGGTGAAGGTAGTAAGATATGGCACATATGCATTTTATATGGCCATATTTTTGTGCCCAGTATTGTCCTTCTAAAAGTTGCCCATCCTCGCATCTGCAAGACCGGGAAATATTCTACACTCATGTTCATTTTGGACACACTTTCTTTAAACTGGTGATCTCTCCAGTTTCAGGAGTAGAAAGAAATGTGTGTTTATCCATAAGTCATTTTATACCCTGGCAGTTTGTTTTGGGTGGCACTCTCAAACGAGTTTTGAGGCTAGTATTGCCGTATTATATTACCAGTGGTTAGATGACTGGATTTCGTGTATGTAGCCCTATGGCAGCATGACTACAATCATTGCTGCTTATTGTTTGTTTTTACTCACCTATAGTGAGCTGAGGTTCACTTTTTAGTTGCACTTTAAATAAAAGTTATATTTTAGGTCTCTTATACATGTACCTTTCTGTTTTGCCTGGATTCAGCTATTTACTACGGTTGATACTGTGGATCCCCTGGGTATTTTGCTACATTTACTTAAAACGTGATTTGAACAGAGCCTAAGACATGCAGCCTAAGGCTGAACAACCCCTTTAACAAAACTCCATTTCGAAACTGCCTACCTTCTGTAGGCAGATAATAAAAAAGCTATTGACCATAGTTTTGTGTTTTTCTTAAAAAAGTGAAAAATTAAAAAAATGAGGTCAAACTGAAAATAAAGATACTCCGTTTGTTTAAAAAAGTCCATGGTCCCTTTGGAGGGGTGGCTGATATGTAATTAAAATTTGATGTGAACACAGCCTTATATTGTCATGCTACAAATTAATTCATTCTTTTTAGGCTGGCTGGAAGTGCCAGTTTAATAATCACTCACGTAGCTGGATAACAGTAAATTTCAAAATGATTTCCGCCAGCAACATAACAAGCTAAACTATTTTGTCTGAATTATTTAGTAATGTGATTTATGCAAATCAGTCTAGCTGCCAGCAGATCTGCAGGTCTATGGGTATTAGACATCAGATTTGATCTCCCAAAATTATTTTATAAGCAATAATGCCAGTAGCACAACTTGTAGTGTTTTAATAAAGAGGCACCCAATGATGAACAAGAAACTGCATGTATCAGCACCGCTTATGTTGTTATAGACTGCACAGTGAAGAACTGAAATAATAAGGTCTGTAGCAACCAACACAAAGTAATGAAATCATACCTTAAAGAAAAGCCTTACGTAATTCCCATTTTTTTGCATTGTAAATTGATGAATTGTGAATGATCTAATAAAGGTTTAAATCGTACACAATTTTTTAGTTATTAAAAGTAATAGTTTTATTTGAGATTCAGTTTGTAGTAGATCATGCTGCATTAATTACATACTGAAATTACAACCCAAGGTAGGGTAAGAAGTCCCAAAGGCACAACTGCAGTAAGGAAACCAACTAAAGAAAAATCAGTGCCAGGACTGAAATGACTACAATTAACTAAAAAATAGTTTTGACTTCATATAGAATTAAAAGGTATGTATCTAACATAACTCACAGTAAGATAAAGAGATATATAAGTGGGTGAGCAAAGAGCCAAGAGGAAAACCCCTAAAGTGCATAGCACCAATCATTATTCAAAGACAATGAGCCTGATTCATCAAAGCCTTTACACCAGTATTGGGTGTAAAAACACTTTGAAAAGTTACATAATTTTGGTGCAACTGGCGGCTGCATTAAAATTATGCGAGTTTTGTTTTTTGGCATCCTCACACCATTTTCACCCAGCTCTGACAAGTAGAAGGAACTGGGGTGGAACAGAGTTGTGGTGGCCCCCGTTCATCATTATGCCAGAAATCTGACTCCAGCAGGTATTGGGTACCAAGGTTTGTGTTGAGGGGCACACAGACTTGACCGATACTTGTCCGGTGCTCCTGATTTCTGAAGAGGTGTCTGATTCCAGCCCATCTCCTCATCAAGACCAGAGTGAATAACACAATTCTCTTCCTCAGATCTTGGCTGATTAATTCTGACTTTCCCATGATGCTACACAAGGAAGCAGTGTGTTTTAGGTGTGGATTAAAATACATCAATAGATGTGTTTCTAATTAACTCAGATGTTGCCAATAAGCCTATTAGAAACTTTGAAAGACATGACATCATCACATGGTCTGTCCCATATTGTTGAAAAGCATAGTACTCTTAGTGTATTTAAACTTCTGTTTTTCTAGAAAGTAATAAAAATATCTTAAAACATTGTCTCTTGCTATCCATTCTGTCTATTCTGGCATTTAATAAATACAAAGATTTTTGGTTCCATAACATATATATATATATATAGTACAGACCAAATGTTTGGACACACCTTCTCATACAAAGAGTTTTCTTTATTTTCATGACTCTGAAAATTGTAGTTTCACTTTGGAGGCATCAAAACTGTGAAATAACACATGTGGAATGAAATACTTACCAAAAAAGTGTGAAACAACTGACTATGTCTTACATTCTAGGTTCTTCAAAGGAGCCAACTTTTGCTTTGATTACTGCTTTGCACACTCTCTGCATTCTCTTGATGAGCTTCAAGAGGTAGTCACCGGAAATGGTTGTCACTTCACAGGTGTGCCCTGTCAGGTTTAATAAGTGGGATTTCTTGCGTTATAAATGGGCTTGGGACCATCAGTTGTGTTGTAAACAAGTCTGGTGGATACACAGCTGATAGTCCTACTGAATAGACTTTTAGCTGCTTTTTTCTTGCCATAATACAAATTCTAAGTAAAGAAAAACGAGTGGCCATCATTACTTTAAGAAATGAAGATCAGTCAGACTGAAAAATTGGGAAAACTTTAAAAGTGTCCCCATGTGCAGTGGCTAAAACCATCAAATGCTACAAAGAAACTGTCTCACATGAGGACCGCCCCAGGAAAGGAAGACCAAGAGTCCCCTCTGCTGCGGAGGATAAGTTTATCTAAGTCACCAGCCTCACAAATCACAGGTTAACAGCAGCTCAGATTAGAGATCAGGTCAATGCCACACAGAGTTCTAGCAGCAGACACATCTCTAGAACAACTGTTAAGAAGAGACTTTGTGCAGCAGGCCTTCATGGTAAAATAGCTGCTAGGAAACCACTGCTAAGGACAGGCAACAAGCAGAAGAGACTTGTTTGGGCTAAAGAACACAAGGAATAGACATTAGACCAGTGGAAATCTGTGCTTTGGTCTGATGAGTCCAAATTTGAGATCTTTGGATCCAACCACCGTGTCTTTGTGCGACGCAGATGCCTGGTTCCCACCGTGAAGCATAGAGGAGGAGGTGTGATGGTGTGGGGGTGCTTTGCTGGTGACACTGTTGGGGATTTATTCAAAATTGAAGGCATACTGAACCAGCATGGCTACCACAGCATCTTGCAGCAGCATGCTATTGCATCCGGTTTGCTTTTAGTTGGACCTACATTTATTTTTCAACAGGACAATGACCCCAAACACACCTCCAGGCTGTGTTAGGGCTATTTGACTAAGAAGGAGAGTGATGGGGTGCTACACCAGATGACCTGGCCTCTACAATCACCAGACCTGAACCCAATCGAGATGGTTTGGTGTGAGCTGGACCGCAGAGTGAAGGCAAAAGGGCCAACAAGTGCTAAGCATCTCTGGCAACTCCTTCAAGACTGTTGGAAGACCATTTCCAGTGACTACCTCTTGAATCTGATGAAGAGAATGCCAAGAGTGTGCAAAGCAGCACCACTAATATGTTGCTTTAGCCCCAAATTTTTCATATTCATAAGGAGTAATAAGAAAAAAATGATAATCAGAATGTGTTAAACAATTTTTCCCAAAAGTGGTATGATTTCATATGTGATCGTAAGCTACTGTCGTGGCTTTCATCAGGGTTCCGAACACAAGGAGCACTATTTGATTTTTGGAGATAATTTTTGTTTGAAATAAATTGCAGATGCCATGTCACTTTTGAAAGCTTCTAAAGTGCTGGGACAGAATAACTTGCCACATATCACTCTATTTTGGAAACTTTGCCACTCATGGAATCCAGCTAGGCATGTAGTGACCATTTTGGCCCAAAAAGCACTTCCCAAATCTTGTAAAATGTTTCAGTTTCACAGAGGTAATAGGAGAAGACAGACCCTGAACTCTGTTTTTCAATTATTTCCTAACGCGTCATTGTGTGATCAAAAAGTACTAGTTAGGTACATGGCAGGGTACAGAAGAGAATGAATATAAATTTGGGTGGAAAAGATTATAAATGCCATTTAACATTTGCCAAGTCTCAGAGGTGGCAAAAGAACAGGAATCTCCCCCAAGTAACCCTATGAAGGAAACTAACCCCCTCAAATTCCTCTAGAGATGTGTTGAGCATTTCTAAGATCGGGCCATGAAAATTAAAACTTTCATTTTTCCACTTAAATGTATCATATTCTGCAAAAAAACAAGGCCACAAATGGCAATATTGACAGAAAAATAAAAAAAATATGTCTCTTAGAAGAAGGGGACGAGAAAACAAAAATGAATAATCTCTGGGGGGGTGAAGGGGTTAATTTATATAATAAAATATTATTTGTAGATCAGACAGATTTCACAAAGAAAAAAACTGCTGGTTTTCCTATCAAATCATTGTTAACTTTGGGTATGTACTAGAAAACGTAATATCACTTTGAAAGAATGAGCCAGTAAGCCGCATTAATAATCTGTGGTGGTTGTCAGTCAAACAGGAGGAGGTGGTGGTGCTAGACAGGGAATAGAGCTGGAGTGACAGATGCTTTAGATCTGCCATAGCTTTTAAGATTCATTTGCATATCAATTTAAATGTGGATTTCACAGTCATGGAGGAACAGAATGGCAATGTAAATATATTGCTTGACTTGAGTTTGGAAGAGCTAGATACACCTATAAATTGTGTGGAATGTTAAATCCTGCTCACATATTTCCTTTAACCTCATATGACCCACTGTAAAACCAATAATATGAATATCTAATTGCAAGACATTGTTTCTTTATTTGTCTCTTTGGGTAAAATTAATGATGACCAATATTTGTCTAATTCTTGAGGACACACTTATGTTATCCTTGCTTGAAAAATATGCAATTCAGAAAAATGTAAGTTACTTTTCGATTGGTAGTCCTCTACTGAGACGTCCAATGTTGAAGCTTTCCCATCTCAGCTGGGGGTGGCTGCAATACTGGAGCAATATAAATATTTTTTTTGCTGGATCCAGCGCCTGGAGAAAGTATTTATACCCCACAAACTTTTCCACTCTACACCCACAAATTTAAAAGTATTTTATTGGTATTTTCTGTGATATAACAACACAAAGTATCAAGTATTTGTGAAATGTTAAGGGAATGATTGATGGTTTTCTAAATACTTTAAGAAACTAAATCTGGAAATGATGATGTGGGGTCTAACATGAAAAAAGTATAAAAGTTCACGGGTATAAGCACTTTTTCAAGGTTTTGTAAACATGTTAACTTTAGATTCACTAGAAAGGCTAATGTAATGGAAGTAAATGTAAAATGTGCAGTGAAGACATTAGGTTTCATATTGTTATTTGCACAGAGGCTGAGATAAATCTAGGAATCCCCAAATTACATGAGTTGGATATTTCCTTATTTCTATGCATTAAGGAAAAATATACAACTTTATTAATTTACATTGCTCCTGTTACTGCACTCTATGCTATTATTATTAATTCTTTACATTTGGCCATGCACATAAAACATTGTGCTGTTTTACTAATATCTAACAGAACACATTATAGCTAACTTGAAGCTATGGGAAATCATTGTCCCCACCTCTCTCTTCACCAATTAGTACTGTCTGAATTTTGAATATATGTAAACATGTTACCAAATAACCCAATGTACTATTTACTATGATTTACTATGCCTTATTGTCTGTTTCAAACTTTCTTTGGAGGAACTTAAAGCCACAACTTTGAAAAACCTCACTAACTCGAAGTTTTGATGAGAGTGAAGAAATGTGTAAGAATTACCCGATCCACTTGCAATCTGTTAAGAAGATTTTTTTTCCTACACATTCCAGCTTTGAAAAGTATAATTAATAGATTTCAGTTTGTATATAACGTGTTTAGATCTTTATATAGTCACATAATTTTCTATTTGTAATATATACCATCTGTGTAGTTGTCATTTACTCTAAGGCGGGCTTTGCACGCTGCGACATCGGTAACAATGTGTTACCGATGCTGCAGCGATAGTCCCCGCCCCTGTCGCAGCAGCGATATCTTGTGATTGCTGCCGTAGCGAACATTATCACTACGGCAGCTTCACATGCACTCACCTGCCCTGCGACGTCGCTCTGGCCGGCGACCCGCCTCCTTACTAAGGGGGCGGGTCATGTGGCGTCATAGCGATGTCACACGGCAGGCAGCCAATAGAAGCGGAGGGGTGGAGATGAGCGGGACGTAAACATCTCGCCCACCTCCGTCCTTCCGCATAGCCGATCGGGACGCAGGAGATGTTCCTTGCTTCAGCGGCTTCACACACAGCGATGTGTGCTGCCTGCTGGAACGAGGAACAACATCGTACTGTCGCAGCAACGGCATTATGGAAATGTCGGACCCTACAACGATTATACGATAATGACGCTTTTGCGCTCGTTAATCGTATGTAAAAGGATTTACACACTACGATGTCGAGAGCAACGCCGGATGTGCATCACTTTCTATTTGACCCCACCGACATCGCACCTGCGATATCGTAGTGTGCAAAGCCTGCCTTAGTATAGTAGCTCATTTTGTAATGCCTTTCTCTTCAATATGACATTTTTTTAGTAGATGAGATGAGGATTGCTTTATTTTTTTAAATCTGAAATATTGAACATCAAAGGAAATAGTTTTCTTTTCCTATTTTTTATAAATCTGTTAAATGTATTTAATCTGAAATCAAATATATGCAAAATATTAATTGAACACAATATCACAAATATGTTGCATAATATATACAATGGTTGTAAGAAGAAAATTTCCCCCTGAGGTCCTCCACAAGAAAATGAGCCATACACAGTCAACACCTGCCTCTAACAGCAATGACCAGAGCTTGCTCTGATCACTGTGTAACAACTTAAATAATGCTGTAAATCGAGGACAGCAGCATCACAGTTGAAAGATCATGGTGGATGCCAATTTAGTCATGCTTCACCCCAATGCGACATGATTGCAGGGTGTCATAGTTGCTTATGAGGCAGTAGGCTTTATAAAGGTTATCCTTATAATTATATAAAATGGCTGGGGTTTGCATGAGATTGTAATTGTTATTATATTCCACAATATTGAAGTATTTAAGTGTATATAGTACAAAAAAGCAACAAAAAGATGGATACAATTTCCTCCAAAAATTCAGCAATTTCTTACAGCAAATAGAAGGCATCAGTTATAACCTGCCCAGGCCAAGCAACTAATGCATTAGCAGGATCCAGCAAGACCCCCAATAAGGTGGAGGCATCACAGGTGCAAAAGAAGCAAATCACTCACACACTTCCAATCCATGGAGGGGCAATTGTAGGATGATAAAGTTGCACACAAGTGGCTTGTATAGGGCACTGTTCACACATGAGGTGCACAGTATCTGGCTAGCAGCCTATTAATTACACCCATACTATTAAACTAGGCGTGCTGCCCAGAAATATCTAAGTGCACCATACAGGGATGGGAATCCAAAATACAAAGCTAACATTAAGGGGCCTGGCTGCATCCTGTATAAAATGTTATGTGCAAAAAACATATATAAAATATATGAGGTATTGCTTGGTAATATGGCCAGAATACGATTGCCCACAACCCACATCACGGGTCCTCCTGCTTGTAGGTCCCTACACTGATATCTAAATAAAAAATATGAATGGACTCTTTGAAGAACTAAATTAAGAGTATTTTGTTGCAGATTGGTAATTGTTTATTGACTCATTCCAGAGAAGTTTGAAAGCAGTGTTGCTTCACAATGGAAATATGAAACCATCAATCCCTATTACTCACTCATGTCATCTAAAGGAAAGTTCTGAAAATCTGTCAGTTGTTTTGGATGCTATACAATATAAGCATCATCAATGGAATATCTGTGAAGATTTGAAAGTGATTGGTCTGCTAATGGGAATGCAAGGAGGTTTCACAAAATCTTGTTCCTTCTTGTGTTTCTGGGACAGTAGAAATACAGTAGAGCATTATGTTCGTCGTGATTGGGGACAGAGAAACATCTATGCTCCAGGTAGAGACAATGTTCAGAATAATCCTTTAGTTGCTTCAACAGAAATCTTTCTTCCTCCACTATAAATATGAAGTTGGAATTCATTAAAAACTTTGCGAAATCCATGGCAAAGACAAATTCACAAGGGTTCCAGTACACTTCACAGAAATTCCCCAGCATTTCTGCAGCAAAACTGAAGGAAAGGATATTTGTTGGTCCTCAGATCAGAGAACTTATGAGATGATGTGTTTGAAGGAACTCTAAATGATAAGGAACTGACATCATGGAAAAGCTTCAAGTGGATCTTTTAAAACGTCTTAGTAAAAAATAAATCTTTAGAATAAGTTAAAGGTGTTGAGTAACTGCTAAATACATACCAGTGTCTTGGATGTCGCATGTCTCTGAAAATGCACTTTTTGCATTCACATTTAGATTTCTTCCCTTAAAATCTTGAAGATGTAAGCAATGAACAAGGTGAGCGGTTTAACTAGGATGGAACACCACTACCAGGGTTTTTGTAATGACTCAATGATGGCAGATGTTTGATGTTATATAGGGACAACCCAGAAAATCGTATCAACGACAGTCTAATGTCAAGCACTTTTAATTTCTGCTCATATTTTGGTTTCTATTTTGCATATGAAATTATTTTGATTCAATAAAAACTGTTTTGTAAAATTAATGATGACCAATATTTGTCTAAATTCTTGAGGACACACTTATGTTATCCTTGCTTGAAAAATATGCAATTCAGAAAAATGTAAGTTACTTTTCGATTGGTAGTCCTCTACTGAGACGTCCAATGTTGAAGCTTTCCCATCTCAGCTGGGGGTGGCTGCCATACTGGAGCAATATAAAATTATTTTTTTGCTGGATCCAGTGCCTTGAGAAAGTATTTATACCCCACAAACTTTTAATTTCTGCTCATATTTTGGTTTCTATTTTTCATATTATTTTGATTCAATAAAAACTGTTTTGTAAGGTGAAGCATTTTTTTCTGATATGTAGATCACTGTTTTCTTTATGTCACCAGTATATTTCCTATACCTTATAATAATGATGCTGCTCCATGGAAACTATACGTGCTGCAGAAAAACTATATACATTTTTTGAAATCAGGACAAAAAAATGATTCAGAAAAGTACAAAGTCACCTACGATGATTATAAAAATATGTTTTGCAGACCTGTGTGATTAAAGCAAAATAATTTTCAAAATAATCTGGTGAATCAAGGGGCAACATAAGGGCCCATGGTTGTGGGTCCCCACTCAAAAGCAAGACAACAATCCCCACCCACTGTAATTCACTACCAGAGGAGTGGGGACGATGATGGAAGAATAACTGACATGCCTTTTTAAATGTAATAAACCGGCTAATAATCTTTCCATGACAGACAGTTTGGCTACAGATGATATAGCGACCAGGAAAGATTGCTCCAATGTGGTGGATTGAGCTTCCTGCTGTACCTACTCCTTTAATTCAGCCACCTGAAGAGACAAGGTCTGCAACTGTCTCACTAGGGAAGCAACCAGGTCCATCCTGGAATGTAAAAGGTATGGCCAGCTATAAGGTCACGATGACACACTGCACACAGACACACACACACACACGGACTATAAAAGATTCAGGACAAGAGCAAGAGCAGAAAGGAAACTACAAAAGAGATACTGGCTAAACTCAACAACTGCATAAAGCAACGAGAACGACAAGCACCAAAAAGTCTAGGACATTACATCAAACCAGACAAACTAAACAAGCTATAGCTGGAATAGGAGGAAGGACCCAGCCAATATATGTATGCAGGTAGCAGATGTGTAAGGCTCCCTCACAACAAGTGATCAATTAGAGCAAACAAGCAAATTAACTCTTGTTAGCCTGCCTATGAATCAGCACACAGCAGGTCGAGACCCAAGTCTGCCTTCGTTCTTCTCAGACACCAGAGAATCTTTCTGGAGGGAGCTAATCCTACTCTTACAGTAATTATTGACCTTCAATCATTTGGTGGTCATTATTTTTCTATAGGTTTAGTTTTTTCATTACTTATTGCCCTGGCTCTAAAACCATTAAAGTAAATGCTTTGTCCAGGAGTTTTCTGGGGGAAAACCCTGTGAGAAACCTGTCCTATTCTTTAGAAGGGAGTGGTGGTGTCAGCACTCAGTATTGATGAGGAGTTGATTGAAAATGACCATTTTCTTGTCTTCTGAACTCTATCTAAAAGAGTGCCCATACTGTGAAACATCTAACCTTTGGCCAGGAACTTTGCCGCGTGTGGGTACTCTTGGAAACAGTTGTCTACCTTCTCCTTCTAGCCCCTCCACTGCCTATTGCTGACTTTAGCAGTGTGCAGATCTCGCCCCTTTTGAGCTACTGCCCTCGCTCTGCATGCCACCTTGCCAGGTTGGGTCAGTGACTTCATCGCCCCCTACCTCATCTTCCTGTTCTGCACCCTGGTCCTTCTGACTTTTAAACTTAATCTGACTTGTTGGCAGCTGTGTTTCATCATCATCCACCTCTTGAGACAGTAAATTATGTTCCCCACCGTCACTTTATTCTGACCATAGCTGGTCAAATATTTAGAAATTGCTGCACACGATCTTCTCATGTGCCTCTGGAAATTTGCAATGTGAGAGGCCAGAAGAAGCCATAAATGGAAAGGTAAAGAGCTCTTCATAGTGTCCATAATGTCCAAGTGTTGGGTCACTTGTCCCTTTGGACTCATCTTTGGTGGGAGGATTGAGGAACAGGGTAAATATTTTGTGGTCTTGAGACTTGATTATTCAAACTGGACTGTGTGAAAGAGAGGGTGGTGCTGGTAAACAGACTGGAATTATTATCTGACATCCAGCCCACAACCTGCTCGCACTGTTCTGACTTCATCAGTGGTGTCCAGTGCCCTTTGCAAACTGAAAAAGGATGCTAGGTCTGGATGATGTGTGTTTGTTGTACTCCCACAGCAGGCCTACTTTGCTCTGGCTCACAGCCTCTGCATGTTAACTAAAGAATGTATGTCTGGAACACCAATGGTGTGAACAGGGTGCAAGACTCAAAAATATACAACTAAACAATAGGATAAAGATGTATAGGGGAATAATGAAAAGCATAACTGCCATAGGAATACTAGACTGAAAAATACAATGGACTATGTGAAATAAGTGAAAAACATGAAAATGGTATCTGCATAACTGCTATGAAAAATAGGAATGAGAGATATTTAGCCATTGTATTGATCAATGCGAAGGAGCCCCAAAACCAAATGTCAAGGTAATCTCTATTTTTGGGGTCCCTAACCTATGTGTAACCTTACCTGCAGTTAAAAACTTGCTCTGTATGGGAAGCAAGGGACCAAGCTATATATGTGTGAAATAAGACACATGGCTATGGGTGGGGCAGGGTTCTCAGACAAAAAGTGCATACTAACTAAAGAATGTATGTCTGGAACACCAATGGTGTTCCAGACCCCAAAAATAGAGAAAGCCTTGGCGTTTGGTTTTGGGGCTCCTTTGCATTGATCAATACAATGGCTAAATATCTCTCATTCCTATTTTTCATAGCAGTTATGCAGATACCATTTTCATGTTTTTCACTTATTTCAGATAGTCCATTGTATTTTTCAGTTTAGTATTCCTATAGCAGTTATGCTTTTCATTATTCCCCTATACATTGTGACTGGTGTGCAACTCTTTATCCTATTGTTTAGTTGTATATTTTTGAGTCTTTCAACCTGTTCACACCATTGGTGTTCCAGACATACATTCTTTAGTTAGTATGCACTTTTGTCTGAGAACCCTGCCCCACCCATAGCCATGTGTCTTATTTCACACATATATAGCTTGGTCCCTTGCTTCCCATACAGAGCAAGATTTTAACTGCAGGTGAGGTTACACATAGGTTAGGGACCCCAAAAATAGAGATTACCTTGGTGTTTGGTATTGGGGCTCCTTTGCATTGATCAATACAATGGCTAAATATCTCTCATTTCTGTTTTTCATAGCAGTTATGCAGATACCATTTTCATGTTTTTCACTTATTTCAGATAGTCCATTGTATTTTTCAGTCTAGTATTCCTATGGCAGTTATGCTTTTCATTATTCCCCTATACATTGTGACTGGTGTGCAACTCTTTATCCTATTGTTTAGTTGTATATTTTTGAGTCTTGCACCCTGTTCACACCATTGGTGTTCCAGACATACATTATTTAGTTAGCATGCACTTTTTGTCTGAGAACCCGGCCCCACCTATAGCCATGTGTCTTATTTCACACATATATAGCTTGGTCCCTTGCTTCCCATACAGAGCACGTTTTTAACTGCAGGTGAGGTTACACATAGGTTAGGGACCCCAAAAATAGAGATTACCTTGGCGTTTGGATTTGGGGTTCCTTTGCATTGATCAATACAATGGCTAAATATCTCTCATTCCTATTTTTCATAGCAGTTATGCAGATACCATTTTCATGTTTTTCACTTATTTCACATAGTCCATTGTATTTTTCAGTCTAGTATTCCTATGGCAGTTATGCTTTTCATTATTCCCCTATACATTGTGACTGGTGTGCAACTCTTTATCCTATTGTTTAGCCTCTGCATATTAGCGGGAAGTCCGCTTCCATGTCCTTTACCGCAGGCCTTGTGCATTTCATATTATGTATGCAGCTAAGAGCAGAAAAATTTGAGAATAGGAAATATTTTTGAGTTATCAGCAGCACAGTCTGTTAGGCTAAAATCCCTGCCTACAGGTCTGTAATACACTATCCCTACTCGAAAATCTCACCCAACACTAATTGCAACCTAAGAGCGGTATTTTTTAAAGAAATAGATTGTTTAGCTAGCAGCAGCAGTCTGTAAGGCTAGAATCTCTGCCTACTGGACTCTAGTACACTATCCCTACTCCAGAATCTCACCCGACATTAATTAATAGAATACAATTTTTTGGCATCAGGAGCATGGTATGTATGACTAGAGTTCATGCCTACAGGCCTGTAATAAACGATCTTTACTCTAGAAGCTCATACTAGGGTAATGTAGCTAAGAGCAGTATTGTAACGTCTGCCTGGAACCACAGTCTCAGGATTTCTGTCACGGACAGGCTAGAGGCTAGCTACCCACTAAGCAGGATCCCGAGAACCCCAAAGCCCTTTAACCCTTATATAGGGATTTGGAATTATTACAGGGTCCTGGAGATCGTTACCTGTGGAAGGCTGCAATCTCAAGAAGAGTAGTTGTCAGGTAGGGTCAAACCAATAAATACAGAAATGGGACAAAATCATCAGACAAGAGCATAGGCAGGCTAAGGTCAAAACCAGAGATAGCAGTAAAGTACAAAAACGGCAGGTAGTAGAGTAGTCAGAGAGCAGGCAGGGGTCAAAACACAGGGATCAATATACAGTACAGGGCGAGAACCAGAGACAAGCAGGATAAACTAGACTCTATATCTGGTGGTGACCAACAGACTGGAGGAGAAATAAGAAGGGTGTGGTGCCTTCCCATTGGCTGTGGCTGAAAGGTGGTAACTTCAGCTGGAAGCCACACACCACCTACCAGTGGTACTGCAGGTCCCAGGGAGACCCAGCTTAGTGGATGGGTGGAGCATGCACCCACCAGAGCTACTGGTACTGACTCCTCCCCTATCACCAGCACTGTGCACCATGGGAATATAACGGCACCTGGTGACTAAAGCAGAAGTAGCAGGAGTTGACTTTGGTGGAGATGTGACAGGTATTAGAGATTAGAATCCATTTTTAAGTATCAGCAGCACAGTCTGTAAGGTGAGATTCCCTGTCTAAAGGCCTCTAATACACTATCCATATTCCAGAAGCTCTCTCTACACTAAATGCAGAATAAGATCAATATTAATAGAGAATAGAATAGCTGTAAAATAGCTCTTAAAAGGACTGTTTATTTACTATTGTACCAGCAGTTACTGTGACGCTATAACACATTGTCCCTTCTCCAGCTAAAACTCTCCCTAGTTACTACATTATTTTGGGGACATTGCGGCAAGCATGGTGTCTGCGGGTCTTATATAGGTTCGATGCCGCTATCCAACCTACCAATCACAGTAATGCAAGTAGCTAAAATGGTTAAAATATTACCATTATTGGCAGGCAATCCTCGCATGTTTAGTGGTTGAAAAAAAGCAGCAAAACATGCGAGGTGGAGAGACTTGAGCATAGCGCCCGAGTACCAGAATACTTGATCAACTATCAAGCATCTAGAGCATCTCTTGATCAAGTACCGAGCACGCTAGCCCATCACTAATCATTTTCTCTATAAGTATCATCAAAACTCTTCAGATTCTGAAGTTTAAACAAAATATTCCATTGATGGAATTTTCTTAAACAGTCCACCATTTCTTATCAATTTTGCTGCAAAATCCATCTGAGACCTTGTAGCTGAAACTCCATATTTGTCAGAGAGTAAGTTAAAAACTAAATCTAATTGACTTGTATCATCCTACTAAAGACAGTTATAATATAGCTGTTATTAATCCATTATGTAATACTCTTGTGAATATCATTACATGCCCTCAGTTCACAAGGTTCAGCGAGTGCAGTCATAACGCTTTGTGCTTGGTTGTGTATGCCGCTTGATTGATTCAAAGATAAACCAATGAAAAGAATATACAAGGCACTGCCAAATATTATTACAGCCTGCTTTTGTAAGATGTCATATTTCCTGCAGCTTGACACAGCTAGTAATAGAATTGTCTCTCAGATGCCTGGAGAGAGCCGTTTAGAACAATCACTAGCGCTTTCTTATTGTCAACATTTCAAATGAGGGAACATTTAAGATCCTCAATTAAGGCTCAAAAGTTTTATCAAAAGCTGCTGATTTAGGTGAAAAACTCAGAATGCCAGGTACAGGCTTTGAAATTATTCTGTCAATTCTTCTCCATTTCTTTCAAGCTCATGTTTCTAAGTTATTATGTATAGTGTATAAAAGGGTAGCTTGTATGTTTTTTAAAGTAGGCTCCCCTTTGTGCTGAAAATAGCTGTGGTATAGTAAGTTGTTAATACCACAGAGAACATTGTGCAACACACATACTATAATAGTCAATAATGATTCCGATACCTCTGTACAGAGGAAGCAGAACATTGAGTCTTCAAGTCAATACAAGAGCAATCCACTTTCCTTTATTCCTTCAACCTTTTCCAACATTTTGTCTGATGCCAGTTGCTTAAAAAACTAAAAATAAAATGTATATAAATATATTGAAAATAGCGTTTTGCCTTATATTATTTTGCCTATATTACTGATCCCTTATAGCAAAGATATACTTTAAAATTAGTAATGAAGATTTCTAAATATGAGAACATGACAAAATAGTAAGGCCACTTTCACATTGCGTTTTCACCTACGTTCACTGGTCCTGTTGGAGCCTCCGTCAGAACCCCCCACCACCCTCACAAAATGTGTTTCG
Source organism: Anomaloglossus baeobatrachus (assembly GCF_048569485.1). Lineage (NCBI taxonomy): Eukaryota > Metazoa > Chordata > Amphibia > Anura > Aromobatidae > Anomaloglossus > Anomaloglossus baeobatrachus. Next base: position 378,547,298 of record NC_134354.1, on the reverse strand, counting down.
GACCCATACGCCGACGAGGCCATTGACTATAATGGAGCAGACAAAGTCAGCGTGTGCTCTGTCTTGCACCATTTTTGTATATGAACATAAGACCAGCACTCCAAAACTTGCAGTAATCTTTAGGATTTAATTCATAGAAGCACAATACAAACAAAAAGAACGCATTTTCGGCTAGACCTTTAGCCTTTGTCAATACATCTGACTATATATACAAAAAACACATATATAGCCAGAGGCCACAACTTCAGTGATTAAAACATTCAATCTAATATGTAAATCAGTTGGGAGGTTCAAAGAAAGTATATCAAGTATCTCTGATAATCTATCTATATGATTTATATATTATATAGTTTTTAAATAAAGAAAAATAAGGAAAAAACTTCACAAAAATAATTTTTGAAAAATAATGAAATAATGTTTCTCAACTGCGTTATGAGATCCTGGAGCAGATATTTTCATCAAGGAGAGGGGGCGATCGTGTAACATTATTAACCTTTCCCAACTGGCCGATTTTTCGCTTTTTTTTTTTTCGCCATTCTTCTTCTGAAAGCCGTAACTTTTTTATTTTTCAGTCAATATGGTCATGTGCAGGCTCATTTTTTGCAGAACAAGCTGTACTTTTAAATGAAAGCATAAATTTTACCATTTAGTGTACTGAAAAATTGCAAAAAATTTCCAAATGCAGAAAAATTGCAAAAAAAGTGCGATAGCACTATTGTTTTTGAGACATTTTCTTTACTGTGTTCACAATATGGTATAACTGATGTGTGTGTGATGCCTCAGGTCAGTGTGAGCTCATAGACACCAAACATGTATAGGTTTACTTTTATGTAAAGGGTTAAAAAAAATCGGAAGTTTGTCCGAAAAAAGGTGCACGTTTTACGTCATATTCCGTGACCCATAGCGTTCTAATTTTTTGGGATCTATGGCTCCGTGACAGCTTATTTTTTGCGTCTCAAGCTGACGTTTTTAACTGTACCATTTTTGCACAGATCCTACGTTTTGATCGCCTGTTATTGCATTTTACGCAAAAGTTGTGGCGACAAAAAAACTTAATTTTGCATTTTACTGATTAGATTAACTGACTTTATATTTTGATAGATCAAGGGTTTTTGAACGCAGCAATATCAAATGTGTGTATATTTTTTTATTTTTTAACCCTTTAATTTTCAATGGGGCAAAAGTAGGGTGATTTGAACTTTTAGGTTTTTTCTATTTTTTTAAAACTTTTTATTTACTTTTTTTTTAATTTTACAAGTTCCCCTAGTGGGCTATAGTGATCGCTCTGCCCTATCTGGTGATCACAGCTACACAGCTGTAAACAGCAGATACGCTCACACTCTGCTTCACTCGGCTCCGGGCGGAGTGAAACAAATAATTCATGTGTAGTACAGGAGTCATCACATGACCCTGTGCTACCATGACAACCACCGGAAGTCATGTGATCAAATCACGTGACTTCCGGTATCGGCCGGTAAGTAAAAGTTTACCGCCGATGCCGTTATAATGGCGCTGTCACATATTGACAGCACCATTTAAGGAGTTAGATAGCACGAGCAGATAATGATTCTGCTTGTGCCTCGCAGGCACACATCTCAGCTGTGAAAATCAGCTGAGATGTGCGCCGATCGCAGCATGCTGCCAGCAGACCACGAGCAGTAACATTATGACTAGAGATGAGCGAACCGGTCGCGGTTCGGCTCGAGGTTGGTTCGCCGAACGGACCTCCCGTTCGAGTTCGGTTCGTCGAACGTTCGACGAACCGAACTCGAACTGCATAGGAAACAATGGCAGGCAATCACAAACACAGAAAAACACCTAGAAAACACCCTCAAAGGTGCCCAAAAGGTCACAAACAACTCACAACACATGGGAAAGTGACAAGGACATATACTCATGCGAAAACAAAAGAGCTGGACAAGGAAAAAGAAGAGGACACACAGATATATGAGTATATGCAAGGAAACATGCCATTATTGTGCAACTTGAGCCCTGCTCATTCTTGGCTTCCAATCTTGATAAATTGCCTGAGCTCGCCACGTACGTCTTGGGGATCTTGTCGTGTCCTGCAGCCAGCGTTCTCTCGGAACCTGTCTTCAGTGCTGCTGTGGGTCTGCTGGCAGATAAGCACACGTGTCTGTCCACTGACAATGTGGACATGGCTCTCAGAGGACTTTTCTTCCCCGGGGTCAGCCAGGGGACGGGAAAGGCACGCGTATTTTTGAGAGTGCTTCATGCAAAGCATCTTTTTCTTTTTCAAAAGGGGGCTCAACCGATGCCAGTCAAGTGGGGTGTGTGTGGCCCAGTGAGTGGCAACGAGGGAGACTGTGGTTGGAGTCCCCTCGCTGTGTTTCTAAAAGAACCAAGATGAACAAGTCATGGCTCTCAGAGGACTTTTCTTCCCCGGGGTCAGCCAGGGGATGGGAAAGGCACGCGTATTTTTGAGAGTGCTTCATGCAAAGCATCTTTTTCTTTTTCAAAAGGGGGCTCAACCGATGCCAGTCAAGTGGGGTGTGTGTGGCCCAGTGAGTGGCAACGAGGGAGACTGTGGTTGGAGTCCCCTCGCTGTGTTTCTAAAAGAACCAAGATGAACAAGTCATGGCTCTCAGAGGACTTTTCTTCCCCGGGGTCAGCCAGGGGACGGGAAAGGCACGCGTATTTTTGAGAGTGCTTCATGCAAAGCATCTTTTTCTTTTTCAAAAGGGGGCTCAACCGATGCCAGTCAAGTGGGGTGTGTGTGGCCCAGTGAGTGGCAACGAGGGAGACTGTGGTTGGAGTCCCCTCGCTGTGTTTCTAAAAGAACCAAGATGAACAAGTCATGGCTCTCAGAGGACTTTTCTTCCCCGGGGTCAGCCAGGGGACGGGAAAGGCACGCGTATTTTTGAGAGTGCTTCATGCAAAGCATCTTTTTCTTTTTCAAAAGGGGGCTCAACCGATGCCAGTCAAGTGGGGTGTGTGTGGCCCAGTGAGTGGCAACGAGGGAGACTGTGGTTGGAGTCCCCTCGCTGTGTTTCTAAAAGAACCAAGATGAACAAGTCATGGCTCTCAGAGGACTTTTCTTCCCCGGGGTCAGCCAGGGAACGGGAAAGGCACGCGTATTTTTGAGAGTGCTTCATGCAAAGCATCTTTTTCTTTTTCAAAAGGGGGCTCAACCGATGCCAGTCAAGTGGGGTGTGTGTGGCCCAGTGAGTGGCAACGAGGGAGACTGTGGTTGGAGTCCCCTCGCTGTGTTTCTAAAAGAACCAAGATGAACAAGTCATGGCTCTCAGAGGACTTTTCTTCCCCGGGGTCAGCCAGGGGACGGGAAAGGCACGCGTATTTTTGAGAGTGCTTCATGCAAAGCATCTTTTTCTTTTTCAAAAGGGGGCTCAACCGATGCCAGTCAAGTGGGGTGTGTGTGGCCCAGTGAGTGGCAACGAGGGAGACTGTGGTTGGAGTCCCCTCGCTGTGTTTCTAAAAGAACCAAGATGAACAAGTCATGGCTCTCAGAGGACTTTTCTTCCCCGGGGTCAGCCAGGGGACGGGAAAGGCACGCGTATTTTTGAGAGTGCTTCATGCAAAGCATCTTTTTCTTTTTCAAAAGGGGGCTCAACCGATGCCAGTCAAGTGGGGTGTGTGTGGCCCAGTGAGTGGCAACGAGGGAGACTGTGGTTGGAGTCCCCTCGCTGTGTTTCTAAAAGAACCAAGATGAACAAGTCATGGCTCTCAGAGGACTTTTCTTCCCCGGGGTCAGCCAGGGGACGGGAAAGGCACGCGTATTTTTGAGAGTGCTTCATGCAAAGCATCTTTTTCTTTTTCAAAAGGGGGCTCAACCGATGCCAGTCAAGTGGGGTGTGTGTGGCCCAGTGAGTGGCAACGAGGGAGACTGTGGTTGGAGTCCCCTCGCTGTGTTTCTAAAAGAACCAAGATGAACAAGTCATGGCTCTCAGAGGACTTTTCTTCCCCGGGGTCAGCCAGGGGACGGGAAAGGCACGCGTATTTTTGAGAGTGCTTCATGCAAAGCATCTTTTTCTTTTTCAAAAGGGGGCTCAACCGATGCCAGTCAAGTGGGGTGTGTGTGGCCCAGTGAGTGGCAACGAGGGAGACTGTGGTTGGAGTCCCCTCGCTGTGTTTCTAAAAGAACCAAGATGAACAAGTCATGGCTCTCAGAGGACTTTTCTTCCCCGGGGTCAGCCAGGGGACGGGAAAGGCACGCGTATTTTTGAGAGTGCTTCATGCAAAGCATCTTTTTCTTTTTCAAAAGGGGGCTCAACCGATGCCAGTCAAGTGGGGTGTGTGTGGCCCAGTGAGTGGCAACGAGGGAGACTGTGGTTGGAGTCCCCTCGCTGTGTTTCTAAAAGAACCAAGATGAACAAGTCATGGCTCTCAGAGGACTTTTCTTCCCCGGGGTCAGCCAGGGGACGGGAAAGGCACGCGTATTTTTGAGAGTGCTTCATGCAAAGCATCTTTTTCTTTTTCAAAAGGGGGCTCAACCGATGCCAGTCAAGTGGAGTGTGTGTGGCCCAGTGAGTGGCAACGAGGGAGACTGTGGTTGGAGTCCCCTCGCTGTGTTTCTAAAAGAACCAAGATGAACAAGTCATGGCTCTCAGAGGACTTTTCTTCCCCGGGGTCAGCCAGGGGACGGGAAAGGCACGCGTATTTTTGAGAGTGCTTCATGCAAAGCATCTTTTTCTTTTTCAAAAGGGGGCTCAACCGATGCCAGTCAAGTGGGGTGTGTGTGGCCCAGTGAGTGGCAACGAGGGAGACTGTGGTTGGAGTCCCCTCGCTGTGTTTCTAAAAGAACCAAGATGAACAAGTCATGGCTCTCAGAGGACTTTTCTTCCCCGGGGTCAGCCAGGGGACGGGAAAGGCACGCGTATTTTTGAGAGTGCTTCATGCAAAGCATCTTTTTCTTTTTCAAAAGGGGGCTCAACCGATGCCAGTCAAGTGGGGTGTGTGTGGCCCAGTGAGTGGCAACGAGGGAGACTGTGGTTGGAGTCCCCTCGCTGTGTTTCTAAAAGAACCAAGATGAACAAGTCATGGCTCTCAGAGGACTTTTCTTCCCCGGGGTCAGCCAGGGGACGGGAAAGGCACGCGTATTTTTGAGAGTGCTTCATGCAAAGCATCTTTTTCTTTTTCAAAAGGGGGCTCAACCGATGCCAGTCAAGTGGGGTGTGTGTGGCCCAGTGAGTGGCAACGAGGGAGACTGTGGTTGGAGTCCCCTCGCTGTGTTTCTAAAAGAACCAAGATGAACAAGTCATGGCTCTCAGAGGACTTTTCTTCCCCGGGGTCAGCCAGGGGACGGGAAAGGCACGCGTATTTTTGAGAGTGCTTCATGCAAAGCATCTTTTTCTTTTTCAAAAGGGGGCTCAACCGATGCCAGTCAAGTGGGGTGTGTGTGGCCCAGTGAGTGGCAACGAGGGAGACTGTGGTTGGAGTCCCCTCGCTGTGTTTCTAAAAGAACCAAGATGAACAAGTCATGGCTCTCAGAGGACTTTTCTTCCCCGGGGTCAGCCAGGGGACGGGAAAGGCACGCGTATTTTTGAGAGTGCTTCATGCAAAGCATCTTTTTCTTTTTCAAAAGGGGGCTCAACCGATGCCAGTCAAGTGGGGTGTGTGTGGCCCAGTGAGTGGCAACGAGGGAGACTGTGGTTGGAGTCCCCTCGCTGTGTTATACATGCTTTTAGAAGGGCATGACATGGCTTGGAGGTTGACTTTCATAAAATGCAAACTGTTGGCTACCAAAATGCTGCCTTTCCAACAACTGTGGTTATAGGCAATGAGGAACATACTGATGAAGATGAGACGCAGATACCCGATTGGGATGACAACTTAAATATTCGGTCAGGGCAAGAAGAAACTCGGTCTGAGGGGGAGGGGAGTGCAAACACAACAATTGATGATGAAGTTCTAGATCCCACCTACTGTCAACCCACAGTCAGACACTCGAGGAGGTCAATAGAGGCGGTGGAGGAGGATGCAACCGACGTCGAAGTAACCTGGCGCCTTCCTGGACACAGTCGGAGCACTGGTAGCACGTCTACAACTGCATCCTCAGCCACCACTCTGCCTCTGAGCATTATTCGGGGTGGATCAACAGGTCGCATGGCCTCTAAGCCTTGCCTAGCCTGGTCTTTTTTTGACATAAAAAAAGATCGGCCAAATTATGTGATCTGTAACATTTGCCATGGTTATCTTAGTAGAGGTCAAAACCTCAGCAGTTTGACAACTTCTTCCATGAATCGTCACACGAATAAATATCATATGGCCTGGTGGGAAGCTCACCGTGCTGCAATGCGGCCTAGTGGAGCCAACCATCCACCGCCTGCCCCTTCCAGGGCATCCGCGCGCTCGTCATCTTCTAGGACTATGGGGACAGCTGTCACACCTGTTTTTCCACCCACAACTTCCACCACTGTAACCGCAACAGGCAGTTTGCTTGGTAGGTCGTCAGTTGGTTTGGAAGGGGAAACAAGTGAGTGTGTACAGCTCTCTCAGACATCGATAGCACCAACTTTGGATGAAGGCAACATCATGTCTCCGCCTGCACTTTCCTCCCAAAGCTGCATTTTTCCAGGGACACCCAACTCAACACCGTCTACACACAGCAGCCTCTCTGTCCCTCAGATGTGGTCAAATAAAAGGCCACTTCCTTCGACCCATGACAAAGCGAAGAGGTTGACTCTATCCCTCTGTAAGCTGTTGGCTACAGAAATGCTGCCTTTCCGCCTAGTGGACACACAGGATTTTAGAGACCTTATATCTGTCGCTGTGCCCCAGTACCAGATGCCTAGTCGCCACTACTTCTCTAAGAAAGGTGTGCCCGCGCTACACCAGCATGTCGCACACAATATCACCGCTTCCTTGAGAAACTCTGTGTGTGAACGGGTGAATTTCAGCACCGATACTTGGACCAGTAAGCATGGACAGGGACGTTACATGTCGCTGACTGGGCACTGGGTAACTATGGTGATAGATGGTGAAGGGTCTGCTGCACAAGTCTTGCCGTCCCCACGACTTGTGTGTCAATCCTCTGTCTGTCCAAGTTCCGCCACTGCTTCTGCATCCTCCACCTCATCTGGGTCCTCCACCTCCGCCCCAAGCCTGCCTGGTCAGGCCACCAGCGTTCTCACTGCGCAGAAGGAATCACGCACCCCTCATTACTATGCTGGCAGCAGAGCGCAACGGCATCAGGCGGTCTTTAGCTTGTCATGTCTTGGGAATAAGAGTCACACAGCTGAGGAGTTGTGGTCAGCTCTGCGGTCCGAATTTAATAAATGGTTGTCTCCACTCAGCCTGCAGCCTGGTAAGGCCGTGTGCGACAATGCTGCAAACCTGGGTGCGGCCCTTCGCCTGGGCAAGGTGACACACGTGCCTTGTATGGCTCACGTGTTGAACCTTGTTGTCCAGCAATTTTTAACACACTATCCCGGCCTAGATGGCCTTCTGACCAGGGCACGGAAACTGTCTGCAGTGCTCACTTCCGCCGTTCAAGCGCCGCAGCAGAGCGACTTGCATCGCTCCAGAAGTCTTTCGGCCTGCCGGTTCATCGCCTGAAATGCGATGTGGCGACACGCTGGAATTCAACTCTCCACATGTTACAGCGACTGTGGCAGCACCGCAGAGCCCTGGTGCAATACGTCATGACGTATAGCCTGGGCCAACGAGATGCAGAGGTGGGGCAGATCACCCTGATGGAGTGATCTCAGATCACGGACCTATGCACCCTTCTGCACAGTTTCGAAATGGCGACGAATATGTTTAGCGCTGACAATGCCATTATCAGCATGACGATTACAGTCATTTACATGCTGGAGCACACGCTAAACACTATTCGGAGTCAGGGGGTGGGACAACAGGAAGGGGAGGAACTACAGGAGGATTCATATGCGCAAGACACAACAACATCACCAAGGTCCAGACGTTCATCATCACCAACGCGGCAGGCATGGGACCATGGGGGACAGGGATCAACAAGGGCGCATGGTAGCAGGCGAGATGTTGAGGAAGGTGCAGGAGGACATGAAGATATGGAGGACGAACTGTCCATGGACATGGAAGACTCAGCTGATGAGGGGGACCTTGGTCAAATTTAAGTTGAAAGAGGTTGGGGGGAGATGACAGAGGAAGAAAGAACGGTTAGCACCTCTATGCCACAAACACAGCGTGGACTTGGTCCGCATGGCTGCGCAAGACACATGAGTGCCTTCTTGTTGCACTACCTCCAACATGACCCTCGTATTGTCAAAATTAGAAGTGATGATGACTACTGGCTTGCCACACTATTAGATCCCCGGGACAAGTCCAAATTTTGTGACATAATTCCACCCATAGAAAGGGACGCACGTATGCAGGAGTATCAGCAGAAGCTGTTACTCGATCTTAGCTCGGCTTTTCCACCAAACAACCGTGCAGGTGAAGGGAGTGATTCTCCCAGTTGTAACTTGACAAACATGGGACGGCCTCGTCATCTTCAACAGTCTACCCGTACCAGTAGGACCGTATCTGGTGCTGGTAACAGCAATTTTATGGAATCTTTTCATAATTTTTTTAGACCCTCCTTTGCAAGGCCACCAGAGACATCAAGTGTGTCACATAGTCAACGGATGGAGAGGATGATACAGGAGTATCTCCAAATGAACATCGATGCAATGACTTTGCAAATGGAGCCTTGCTCCTTTTGTGCTTCAAATCTAGAAAAATGTCAAGAGCTCTCCAGTTACGCCTTGAAGATTTTGTCGTGTCCAGCTGCCAGCGTTGTCTCTGAACGTGTCTTCAGTGCTGCTGGGTGTGTGCTGACAGATAAGCGCACGCGTCTGTCCAGTGACAATGTGGACAGACTGACGTTCATCAAAATGAACAAGTCATGGATCCAGAAGGAATTTACTACCCCTGTGTCATCCTGGGGAGAGTAAATGCTTGTGGATTTGGAATGTGCTTGATGCAAATCAAAACATCCTGTTTGCAACTAGGGCACAAGTCCTGCCACTGATGGGGTGTCTGTGTGCCCAATTTGGGGAAAAAAGGTAGACTCCGCTTGGAGTAACCCTTGCTTGCTGTGTTTTTTAAAAATGATACAAGATGAACAGATCTGAAGGCAAGATGAAGGCAACATCATGTCTCCGCCTGCACTTTTCTCACAAACCTGCATTTTTCCAGGGACACCCTACTCACCACCGTCTACAGACAGCAGCTAGTCTCTGTCCCTCAGATGTGGTCAAATAAAAGGCCACTTACTGCGACCCATGACAAAGCTAAGTGGTTGACTCTATCCCTCTGTAAGCTGTTGGCTACCGAAATGCTGCCTTTACGCGTAGTGGACACACAGGATTTTACAGACCTTATGTCTGTCGCTGTGCCCCAGTACCAGATGCCCAATCACCACTGCTTCTCCAAGAAAAGCATGCCCGCGCTACACCAGCATGTCGCACACAACATCACCACTTCCTTGAGAAAATCTGTGTGCGACAGGGTGCATTTCAACACAGATACTTGGACCAGTAAGCATAGACAGGGTCATTACATGTCACTGACTGGGCACTGGCAAACTATGGTGAGAGATGGAGAAGGGTCTGCTGTACAAGTCTTGCCGTCCCCACGAGTTGTTTCAATCCTTGTTCTGTATGTAGAAGTTAATACACTGCTTCTGCCTCTTCAACCTCGTGTGGGTCCTCTACCTTGGCGCAAACCCTGTGTGGTCAGGCCACCCTTCCTTGCAACTGCGCACAAGGACTACCACACACCTCCTTACTATGCTGGCAGCAGAGCTCAATGCCATCAGGCGGTCAAAGTTTTACTTTGAAATGTATGGGAAATGTGAGTCACACCGCTATTACAGAGAATAGTAGTCAGGCAGGGTCAAAACATTAATTGAGGAACAGGAACAGAATGGGACGGCCAGGAAAGAATCAGAAAACAAGCAGAGGTGAAATGCGTATCGGCCAACAAGGTACATAAACAGCAAGCAGGAAAAGTAGTCAGGTAACAAGCACACAAAATCATAAAACTGAACTGGGGGTAAAATTAACCAGAGGTTCATAGCTATGTCTGGCAGTGGTCTGCAGACAGGATGGGCATAAAAAAGGGTGTGGTGTCTTCCCATTGGTTGTAGCTGAATGATGGTATTTCATCTGTGAGATACCCACCAGCTACATTCAGCCAGAGATTCTGCATCTGTCAAGGTAATGCAGCCCAGTGGGTGAGCATAACCTGCGTCCACCTGCGCCGCTGGCATCGACTACTCTCCCATCATCAGCACTATTCATGAAAGGAACACGTTGTCACCTGGCGACCGGAGTACAAATTGACGGAGCGGACTCCGTTGGTGACTTAACAGCCGTGTGCGGCAATGATGCAAACCTGGCTGCAGGCCATCCTCAGGGCAATGTGACACACGTGCCTTTTAGGGCTCACGTGTTGAACCGAATTCGCCAGCAATTTTTAAAACACCATCACGGCCTACATGGCCTTGTGCAGTGGGCACGCTCGCTATGTGCTCACTTCCATCGTGCGCACACAGCAGCTCAACAACTTTCATCACTCCGGAAGTCTTAGGGTCTGGCAGTTAAACGCCGTAAATGCGATGTTTCGACACGCAGGAATTGGAATCTGCACATGTTGCAGCGTGTGTGGCAGCACCGCAGAGCCCTGCTGAAATACGGTAAGACATATAGCCTGGGATAACTTGATCCAGAGGTGGTGCAGATCACGCTGCTGGAGTGGTGTCAGATCAAGGACCTATGCACCCTGCTACACAGTTTTGAAATGTCGACGAAGATGTTTAGCACTGGCAATGTCATTCTCAGCGTGACAATTCTGGTCATCTACATGATGGAGCACACTGTAATTATTATTCGGAGTCAGGTGTTGGGACAAGAGGAAGGGGAGGAAGTACAGGAGGAGTCATATGCGGAAGGGATAACAAGATCTACGAGGTCCAGATGGTCAGCGGCACCTATGCGGCAGTCATGGTGAGGGAGAGGGATTAACAAGGGCGCATAGTATCAGCAAAAAGTGTTGATGAAAGTGCAGGAGCCCATGAAGAAATGGAGGACGAACTGGCGATGGGCATGGAAGACTCAGCAGATGAGTGAGAGCTTGCTCACATTTCGGTTGTGCGAGGTTGGGGGGAGAGGGCAGAGGAAGGATGCACGATTCTCACCTCTCTGCCACCAACACACCAAGGACTTGGTCCTCCTGGATGCACAAGACACATGAGCGCCTTCTTGCTGCACTACCTACATGACCCTCGGATTGTATGAATTTGAACTAATCCTGAATACTGGGTTGCCACACTGTTAGATCCCCGGTACAAGACAAAATTTGGCGAACTAATTCCTGCCATAGAAATAGACGCACGTATACAGGAGTATCTGCAGAATGTGGTACGCAATCTTAGATCTACTTGTCCACTAAACACCAGTGCTGCACAGAGTGAATCTCAACGCTTTGTCATGGATAGGAGGAAATGGTCTTTTACTTGTCCACATCGGAGGGACCGAGGGATGGCTGCTGTGCTGAGATGGCGTTGAGTACGGTGTCCCTGCACAGTTGCACTTTTGGTCATATCCCAAAATGAGTTGAAAAAGGACAGATGCTGTTGGAAAGGGGAACAGGTGTGTTGGAAAGGGGAAAAAAGTTTTGGTCCGTGGATTTGGTGGTTAAGCAACTGTAACATTTGCTGAAGAAACAACATCTGTTACAGTGGGACTGGCAGATTTGGATAAAGTGGTATATAATCTGTGACCGCTATATAACGAAAATTAATAAGAAAAGAAAGAGAAAGGTATATATCCCCATCAGCAGTCAGTGTCCACCGTGCTCCCAGTTGGAAAAGGAGAGGTTGGCAACTTGAAGGTTTGGTGGAGGATACAGAGCTGTGTGGCTATGAAACTAATAGTAGCCTGAACCGAGTTAGACGCCATTCGGATCTGGAGACTGTGAGCCCTGTTAGCGTCACAGGGTCCACATGCCCACCCAGCCCAGGAACTCCCTGTTAACAACACAGGGGCCATTGAGTACGCTGACCGTGTGCGTAGGGGCCACACCTGTGGACAGCAGGCGCATCAGTAGCAGCAGGCCTGTTAATGCCACTGGGCTGCACAAGCAGGACTGTTAGGACAGGAGCTGGTCTTAACCGTTCTGCGTTACCAACTGTGGTGGTGGCCTGCATCCACCACCCGATCCCTGCCTACCTCTGGCCTAAAGCCGCAATGGGTACAACACATGGAGGTGTGCTCTTTCGGAGCATAATAGAAGACTGCGCACCTCCTTGTTGGCTCCAGCCCCTTTTATAACCTGGGTCCGCCCCAAACCAGGGTGAACCACAATGCACCTCCTGGAGACAAAAGTAGAGTGACACGTCATGAGTGGCATAACTAGCGTCCTATTTGGAAACGCAACTTCAATGATGACCTCATGGCTGCCATGACCCAAACACCTCACCAGTCATCGTCTGAGCATCAATAATGCGGTGACAAGTCATAGGTGTGGGCCTCTGCAAGCCATTTGGGAGGACACCTGATGCCCTGTGGTCTATATGGGACCCCCACATCAGGGCCAGGGCCAAAGAGTTCATTACCGGACCTAGTCTCTGATGCAGGAAGTGCCTGAGCATGCTCAGTAGCATGAAATACAGTCTCTGAAAAAAGACTATCAGCTTTAGCATGGTGTCTATGCCCAAAACAGGACTTATACCCGGCACGGAATGCAAGCACCTGTGCAAAGAGGCTTTTCACACTTAGTGTGGGAGCATGCGCTGTATCCCGAAATGAAAACTTAGCGTCAGGAATGGCACAGTCAGGCTGAGCATACTCACTAGGCGAAACACTGTAATTATGCTGCAGCTGGGGTACATCGGCACACGCATGCGCACTAGCTGCCTCTCCACACTTAGACGTGGAGGGGAAATTTGTCTTGGAGATGCTGTCTATGAACAGAAGGAAAAGCTAAAGGAAGCCTGACTTTCTATCCCTCCGAATTATGAAATGCAGCAATGAATTCCATGAGTTTGCTATAACATTAGCGTAGCAAAATGTGCATGAGGGTGTGATGTAGAGGTGCTAGAAATAGCTTGTCACCAGTGGTGCACTAATGGAATACAACAGCCAGTTCTATGATGCCACAAAATGGCAGTATTTTGTGCTATCATTATAGCTTATTAAAAACAGAGCACGAGGTTGTCATGCAGAGGTGCTGCACATAGATTTGCAGTAGTGTGAATTGACAAAAGTACAATAGCCACGTTTAGGATACAACTAGGTACAGTGAGTGTTTGCTAGTATAATGGCTGAGTTTAAAAAAGTTTGAGTGTGCAATGCAGGCAGATGTCCTGCAAATAACGTTCCAATACTGTGAATTGACAAAAGTACAATAGCCACGTTTAGGATACAACTAGGTACAGTGAGTGTTTGCTAGTATAATGGCTGAGTTTAAAAAAGTTTGAGTGTGCAAGGCAGGCAGATGTCCTGCAAATAACGTTCCAATACTGTGAATTGACAAAAGTACAATAGCCACGTTTAGGATACAACTAGGTACAGTGAGTGTTTGCTAGTATAATGGCTGAGTTTAAAAAAGTTTGAGTGTGCAATGCAGGCAGACGTGCTGCTAATAACGTTCCAATACTGTGAATTGACAAAAGTACAATAGCCACGTTTAGGATACAACTAGGTACAGTGAGTGTTTGCTAGTATAATGGCTGAGTTTAAAAAAGTTTGAGTGTGCAAGGCAGGCAGATGTCCTGCAAATAACGTTCCAATACTGTGAATTGACAAAAGTACAATAGCCACGTTTAGGATACAACTAGGTACAGTGAGTGTTTGCTAGTATAATGGCTGAGTTTAAAAAAGTTTGAGTGTGCAATGCAGGCAGACGTGCTGCAAATAACGTTCCAATACTATGAATTGACAAAAGTACAATAGCCACGTTTAGGATACAACTAGGTACAGTGAGTGTTTGCTAGTATAATGGCTGAGTTTAAAAAAGTTTGAGTGTGCAATGCAGGCAGACGTGCTGCAAATAACGTTCCAATACTGTGAATTGACAAAAGTCCAATAGCCACGTATAGGATGCCACTAGGTACACTGAGTGTTTGCTAGTATAATGGCTTCGTTATAATTAGTTGGAGTGTGCAACGCAGGCAGATGCGCTCTGCAAATGTCTTGGCACTAGTGGGACTATAGCAAAGTCCAATAGCCACGTATAGGATGCCACTAGGTACACTGAGTGTTTGCTAGTAAAATTGCTTAGTTTAAAAAACTTGGAGTGTGCAATGCAGGCAGATGTGCTCTGCTAATGTCTTTGCACTAGTGGGACTATAGCAAAGTCCAATAGCCACGTTTAGGATGCCACTAGGTGCACTGAGTGTTTGCTAGTAAAATTGCTTAGTTTAAAAAAGTTGTAGTGTGCAATGCAGGCAGACGTGCTCTGCAAATGTCTTTGCACTAGTGGGACTATAGCAAAGTCCAATAGCCACGTTTAGGATGCCACTAGGTACACTGAGTGTTTGCTAGTAAAATTGATTAGTTTAAAAAAGTTGTAGTGTGCAATGCAGGCAGACGTGCTCTGCAAATGTCTTTGCACTAGTGGGACTATAGCAAAGTCCAATAGCCACGTTTAGGATGCCACTAGGTACACTGAGTGTTTGCTAGTAAAATTGATTAGTTTAAAAAAGTTGTAGTGTGCAATGCAGGCAGACGTGCTCTGCAAATGTCTTTGCACTAGTGGGACTATAGCAAAGTCCAATAGCCACGTATAGGATGCCACTAGGTACACTGAGTGTTTGCTAGTAAAATTGCTTAGTTTAAAAAAGTTGTAGTGTGCAATGCAGGCAGACGTGCTCTGCAAATGTCTTTGCACTAGTGGGACTATAGCAAAGTCCAATAGCCACGTATAGGATGCCACTAGGTACACTGAGTGTTTGCTAGTAAAATTGCTTAGTTTAAAAAACTTGGAGTGTGCAATGCAGGCAGATGTGCTCTGCTAATGTCTTTGCACTAGTGGGACTATAGCAAAGTCCAATAGCCACGTTTAGGATGCCACTAGGTACACTGAGTGTTTGCTAGTAAAATTGCTTAGTTTAAAAAAGTTGTAGTGTGCAATGCAGGCAGACGTGCTCTGCAAATGTCTTTGCACTAGTGGGACTATAGCAAAGTCCAATAGCCACGTATAGGATGCCACTAGGTACACTGAGTGTTTGCTAGTAAAATTGCTTAGTTTAAAAAAGTTGTAGTGTGCAATGCAGGCAGACGTGCTCTGCAAATGTCTTTGCACTAGTGGGACTATAGCAAAGTCCAATAGCCACGTATAGGATGCCACTAGGTACACTGAGTGTTTGCTAGTAAAATTGCTTAGTTTAAAAAACTTGGAGTGTGCAATGCAGGCAGATGTGCTCTGCTAATGTCTTTGCACTAGTGGGACTATAGCAAAGTCCAATAGCCACGTTTAGGATGCCACTAGGTACACTGAGTGTTTGCTAGTAAAATTGATTAGTTTAAAAAAGTTGTAGTGTGCAATGCAGGCAGACGTGCTCTGCAAATGTCTTTGCACTAGTGGGACTATAGCAAAGTCCAATAGCCACGTATAGGATGCCACTAGGTACACTGAGTGTTTGCTAGTAAAATTGCTTAGTTTAAAAAAGTTGTAGTGTGCAATGCAGGCAGACGTGCTCTGCAAATGTCTTTGCACTAGTGGGACTATAGCAAAGTCCAATAGCCACGTATAGGATGCCACTAGGTACACTGAGTGTTTGCTAGTAAAATTTCTTAGTTTAAAAAAGTTGGAGTGTGCAATGCAGGCAGATGTGCTCTGCTAATGTCTTTGCACTAGTGGGACTATAGCAAAGTCCAATAGCCACGTATAGGATGCCACTAGGTACACTGAGTGTTTGCTAGTATAATGGCTTCGTTATAATTAGTTGGAGTGTGCAACGCAGGCAGATGCGCTCTGCAAATGTCTTGGCACTAGTGGGACTATAGCAAAGTCCAATAGCCACGTATAGGATGCCACTAGGTACACTGAGTGTTTGCTAGTATAATGGCTTAGTTATAATTAGTTGGAGTGTGCAACGCAGGCAGACGTGCTCTGCAAATGTCTTTGCACTAGTGGGACTATAGCAAAGTCCAATAGCCACGTATAGGATGCCACTAGGTACACTGAGTGTTTGCTAGTAAAATTGCTTAGTTTAAAAAACTTGGAGTGTGCAATGCAGGCAGACGTGCTCTGCAAATGTCTTTGCACTAGTGGGACTATAGCAAAGTCCAATAGCCACGTTTAGGATGCCACTAGGTACACTGAGTATTTGCTAGTATAATGGCTTACTTAGAATGAGTTGGAGTGTGCAGAGGACAAGAGGGTACAGTGGCAGGATTGTGGTGCTCTGGGTAGAGGAATGGAAGCCTGCCTTTCTATTCCCTCCTAATGGTGAAATGCAGGGAGGAAATCCCTGACCTGGGCTACACAGACGCTGTTGCTGTTTGCAGGACCTGTCACCTATGGCTCTCTGACCCTGCCGCTTTGAGCCCTTAAAAGGACTGCTAGAATGTGCTCTCCCTAAGCTGTCTAACGCTGTGTATGCAGCGCATACAGCTGTATCGGCTATAGGACTCAGGAGGACGGAGCTGCGACACTGATGTCTGACACCAAAGACGCAGAAGGCAGATAATGGCGTTCGTGAAGAAAATGTCCGGTTTTATAATGCAGGGACATGTGACATGCAGATCCTATCACACATGCCGTTGCTTCTCTGGCTCAAAGTCCACTTAGGTGTGTGTGTGTCTGTGATTGGCTGACATGCTGGCCCGCCCCACAAGACGCGCGCGCTTAGGGAAGGAAGACAAGAAAAAAAAAAAAAAAAATGGCGATCGCCATTATAGAAACAGCAGTGATCTGAAGGCGCTGTTCACGCACACTATACACTGAAATGTGATAATAGTTTGATTCACAGAGTGACTTACACTATTACAGCAGAAAGCCAGCTAGGATTTAGCTGTTTTTTGGCTGCTAGAACCGTTCTCGAACGTTTCTAGAACTACCGAGCTTTTGCAAAAAGCTCGAGTTCTAGTTCGATCTAGAACATGCCCCAAAATCACTCGAGCCGCGAACTGGAGAACCACGAACCACGAACCGCGCTCAACTCTAATTATGACTGCTAGGACGTAGTATTACTGCCCACGGTCGTTAAGAGGTTAAAGCAACGCAAACTATTCTGGATTCACTGATTACAATCCCTCCACCCACATGGCTTAAATTGGGAACATGACATCTCATGCTTTCTATAGATATTGATTTTTTCTACAAGTATTACAGAAGGTTGTTATACGTTTTGCTATCACTGCATATATATGCATTTTTTAAAGACATTTTTTCTGCAAAAAAATTTTTTCCTACAAAAGGATTTTTTCTGCTACAAAATTTTCATGCTGTTATGAAGTTTTTTTTCTGAGAATATACATTGTACATCTCTATATATACATGTATTGTGTAAATAGATTTTTTCTGTTTAAAATTTTTGTTTGTTTTTTTAAAAAATGTTGTTTGTTAAAATCTTGCTGTTAAAGGATCTTTCTGTTAATATTTACCGTGCATAATATGATGTGGTTCCTATGTCTACCATGTATATTGTATTGTCCATTGTGATGATCCTACCAACTCTATACAAAAAATACATTTTTTTTAAAAATATATATTTTTTATTAAATATTTTCAAAAACGTACTTTTGTGGAGTTTTTCCTTAATTTTCTTTATTTAAAAACTTTATAATATAGAAATCAAATAGTTAGATTATCAGAGATACTTGATATACTTTCTTTAAAACATTTAATTTAATATGTAAATGAGTTGGGTGGTTCAATTACTGAAGTTGTGGCCTCTAGCTATATATGTGTTTTTTGTATAACTATGTAACAGATGTATTGACAAAGGCTAAAGGTCTAGCCGAAAACGTGTTCTTTTTGTTTGTATTGTGCTTCTATGGATTAAATCCTAAAAATTACTGCAAGTTTTGAAGTGTCAGTCTCATGTTCATATATTATTTGGATGTGTCATCCCTAGACCGAGTACCTGCAATTTTGAGTGCCCACTGGATATCACTCATTTTACCATTTTTGGGCATATACTACGTTTTCTACAGGCGGACACCCGAACGTAATCTACTATGTCTGGGTGTCCGCCTGCAGAAAACCCCCGTTTTCCCTGAGGAAGCTACCTTTAGGGTGGTGAGGGGGGGGGGGGTTAGGTTATTTCCTTATCATGGTCATTTCACCTTTTACCTGGAACTTGCTTTTTGTGGATACCTCTATGTTTGATTTCCAACGGGTATGGCATTTATGGTTCTTTGCTTGCATCAGTTTATGATTCTTTAAGCCTATTTCTCTGTGCATGTGCTCAATCTCAGCGTGGCTGTGGTCACACTGCAGCTTTGCTTTCATGCTTTTCCTTATCATTGTTGTATTGCAGGCAAGTGTTTCTATATACACACTCATTAAGCCATTTCCCTGTGAAGGTCAATAATACATGTTCGCTGGTGCTATCTGAAATGGGTTTTTTTATGGAGGGGTTTATCATGCTTTATTATATGTAAGCCCCAATGTTTGTGTTTTTTTCCCTTTTTGGAGTGTTTTAAATGTTTTTAATAGAATTTTGGAGTTTTATGTAAAAAATAAAGATAATTTATAATTTCTGCATAACGTTTGATGATCCCATTTGTCGCACATTACCTTTCTCTGTTTTTTGGTTTATATCATATACAGTTAGGTCCAGAAATATTTGGACAGTGACACAAGTTATGTTATTTTAGCTGTTTACAAAAACATGTTCAGAAATACAATTATATATATAATATGGGCTGAAAGTGCACACTCCCAGCTGCAATATGAGAGTTTTCACATCCAAATCGGAGAAAGGGTTTAGGAATCATAGCTCTGTAATGCATAGCCTCCTCTTTTTCAAAGGACCAAAAGTAATTGGACAAGGGACTCTAAGGGCTGCAATTAACTCTGAAGGCATCTCCCTCGTTAACCTGTAATCAATGAAGTAGTTAAAAGGTCTGGGGTTGATTACAGGTGTGGGGTTTTGCATTTGGAAGTTGTTGCTGTGACCAGACAACATGCGGTCTAAGGAACTCTCAATTGAGGTGAAGCAGAACATCCTGAGGCTGAAAAAAAAGAAAAAATACATCAGAGAGATAGCAGACATGCTTGGAGTAGCAAAATCAACAGTCGGGTACATTCTGAGAAAAAAGGAATTGACTGGTGAGCTTGGGAACTCAAAAAGGCCTGGGCGTCCACGGATGACAACAGTGGTGGATGATCGCCGCATACTTTCTTTGGTGAAGAAGAACCCGTTCACAACATCAACTGAAGTCCAGAACACTCTCAGTGAAGTAGGTGTATCTGTCTCTAAGTCAACAGTAAAGAGAAGACTCCATGAAAGTAAATACAAAGGGTTCACATCTAAATGCAAACCATTCATCAATTCCAAAAATAGACAGGCCAGAGTTAAATTTGCTGAAAAACACCTCATGAAGCCAGCTCAGTTCTGGAAAAGTATTCTATGGACAGATGAGACAAAGATCAACCTGTACCAGAATGATGGGAAGAAAAAAGTTTGGAGAAGAAAGGGAACTGCACATGATCCAAGGCACACCACATCCTCTGTAAAACATGGTGAAGGCAACGTGATGGCATGGGCATGCATGGCTTTCAATGGCACTGGGTCACTTGTGTTTATTGATGACATAACAGCAGACAAGAGTAGCCGGATGAATTCTGAAGTGTACCGGGATATACTTTCAGCCCAGATTCAGCCAAATGCCGCAAAGTTGATCAGATGGCGCTTCATAGTACAGATGGACAATGACCCCAAGCATACAGCCAAAGCTACCCAGGAGTTCATGAGTGCAAAAAAGTGGAACATTCTGCAATGGCCAAGTCAATCACCAGATCTTAACCCAATTGAGCATGCATTTCACTTGCTCAAATCCAGACTTAAGACGGAAAGACCCACAAACAAGCAAGACCTGAAGGCTGCGGCTGTAAAGGCCTGGCAAAGCATTAAGAAGGAGGAAACCCAGCGTTTGGTGATGTCAATGGGTTCCAGACTTAAGGCAGTGATTGCCTCCAAAGGATTCGCAACAAAATATTGAAAATAAAAATATTTTGTTTGGGTTTGGTTTATTTGTCCAATTACTTTTGACCTCCTAAAATGTGGAGTGTTTGTAAAGAAATGTGTACAATTCCTACAATTTCTATCAGATATTTTTGTTCAAACCTTCAAATTAAACGTTACAATCTGCACTTGAATTCTGTTGTAGAGGTTTCATTTCAAATCCAATGTTGTGGCATGCAGAGCCCAACTCGCGAAAAATGTGTCACTGTCCAAATATTTCTGGACCTAACTGTAGGTGTGTGCTTTTGGCTTGATCCCGTTTACCTCATCCATGGTGCCCTCGTATACCCCTCTCTTTGAATCGCCTGCAGAAAACGTATATGCCCAAAAATGGGGCAAGAGAAAGCACATGCTGACTCCGTCTGCTCCATTATAGTCAATGGCCCCATTGTCGTATGCGTCTGAGACATGTTTTGTTGGGGGGGGTTCGGACGGATGCCACGACTGGACCAGTGAACGTAGGTGAAAACACAATGTAAAAGTGGGCTTATTCCTTAATGTTAGTCTCTTCTTCTCTTCTCCTTGCTAAAATTTTTTCAGATATTACAACTAAACCTTGAAATATATCAATACATTTTCTACGTTTTCCAGGAGACCAGCCATTTCCTCCCTTCTTCTTCTAACAATTGTGTGTCTGATGGTAAGGTACCTGGTTGGAGAATAGCCTATCTCATAGGTTTAGCCCTACCTGCTTTGGTGGATTAAGAGTAGCCAGTGCATGGGCAGTTTAGGGGGCGTTAACCACACTGCACATGATGTTTTACATGACACGTCACATGATTCCTTGAGAGATCGTGTGATAGGTCTCATGATTAACATACAGATGATCTGGTGCATATCTGCAGATATCAAATGCCAGCTATGTATGACAGACTTTTTTTTTCTCCCTTAGTACAGCGATATGTATAGCGATGTGCTATGTATAATACAGGTTACCATGTAATAAGAAATGGAGATATATATAATAAGAGGACGCTATATAATATGGGACAACACTATAGATTACAAAAGGGAATGCCAATAAGGGACAGCGCTATATCAAACAAGAGGGGATTCTATATATTATGGGACAGATAACTCAGTGTGCATCGCTTTATAGCCTTTTTAAACAGACAGACCCCAGTAAACAACTGCTGATCGGTAATGGTTTACTGATTGGTGGTCTTTTAGTGCTACCAATCAGTTTGTGTACATATGTCCCTATGCAGTACCCCTATACAGAATATATATTTACATCCAGTAACTTACCTCTGACATCTTGTCCGATTACAGGCTTTTTTCTCTTCATCTTGTCAAACCTTCATGCTGATGGCCTAAAGCACTGATTATCGCACCTCTGAAGAACAAATAAGGTCACATCTATACAAATTTCCTGAGTAAGAAATCTCCTCACCCGGTGCCGCAAAATACAGACATGAACCTCACCATTAATACATAATTAGATATTATACACCCCACCATTCCAAATGTAAATCGGCAATCCACCACTGTGCCCCATTAACCACTTTTCACACTCCATATATATATATATATATATATATATATATATATATATATATATATGTGAGCAAGGATGGTTGACCTTAGGGAGATCAACATCCACCACTGCGGAGACACCATCACGTCACCACTGCGGAGACACCATCACATCAAGAGAAACACGTGATGGTGTCTCCGCAGTGGTGGATGTTGATCTCCCTAAGGTCAACCATCCTTGCTCACATAGTCTTTTACTAGGCAATGTCCCACTAGCCAGATTCCTACTCCACACTGATGAGGGGCAAATACCCCGAAACGGCTGTCTGTGGATGGATACCATGTTTGGCATAGGTGGTCTCCTTGACTGGAGACTGCCCTTCCCGTGGTTGTTCCTTCCCGGTGAAAGACCTGGCTAGTTTCCTGCCAGCGTTGAGAAACATGTGATGGTGTTTCCGCAGGCCTTCTTGCTTTGTATATATATATATATATATATATATATTTGAATTAGCCTTTTTTTCTTCCATCTAAATTCATCACCGATCACTAAGTCCCACCTCCCACCACTGTGCACCTCCTTCTCTCCAAATTCAATGTAATATCCTCTTTCCTGCCTCTCACCTTCTAGTTGATATAATTTCCTGTATATCCAACTCAAATTTCATTAATTTTATTGAAAAATAAAAGTTTTCAATACTTACTTCTCCATTGGATCTTCTTCAGCTCCACTTCTTCTTGTAGCCGACAAGTACATGCTTATGCATGTCACAGAAAAGCCGACTGGAGCTCTCCTGGGGCTCAGTTACCATTCTGTATTGTCAGCAAAGGTGCTTCAGATGGTGTCACACAAAACATTATAATAATGGCAATCTGCCCATACACCCCCCCGGAAACCTTGGGCCCCAGGCAACAGCCCAAATTGCCCTCATTATCATTCTCCTATACCCACCATATTAACTGTCTATAAAAAGAAAGCCAAGGAAGAAATGAGCACCTCTGTTCTCTTTTTATGAACCTGGACAAAGTTTACTTTGTTCATTTTTAGCTTAAATAATCCATTAACTCATATATTAGATAATGTTCATGTAATTGGTTGAGATTATTCTAGGTGGTTTCTTATTAGAAATACTAACTTCATAGGTTTCCTGAAATATTGTATAAAGGTAAATTACTCGCAGCAGAGAAATACATTACAATTTCTTTAAATAAAAACATTTTTTTTTTTTTAAATCTATTTAAAATTGTAGGCTTGTTCAAAGGTAGGGCAATGCTGGACTTGCTATTCAAGAGGAGCGCAAAGTCCCAAATTAATATTCAAATTGAGCTTCAGTAGTAGTGGCTACATAGAAGGTCACACAGGTTAAATGCCCAGCTGCTGGAAAAAAAAACCTTTATATTTTTAATTTTTCTGCCCGCTTAATTGCTTACTGAAGACTAAAACGGGCTTTACACGCTATGATATTGTTAATGAATTATCGTCGGGGTCACGGTGTTTGTGATGCACATCCGGCTTCATTAACATGATCGCAGTGTGTGACACTTATGAGCGACCTTAAACGATCACAAAAGCGGTCAAAATCGTTTGCCGCGGAGACGTCGTCCTGAAACAAAAATTCATTTTCTGCTTATTAGCGATGTTGTTCCTCGTTCCTGCGGCACCACACATCACTGTGTGTGACACCGCAGGAGCGACGAACATCTCCTTACCTGCCTCCACTGGCAATGCGGAAGGAAGGAGGTGGGCGGGATGTTACGTCCCGCTCATCTCCACCCCTCCGCTTCTATTTGATGCCTGGCGTGTGACGTCGCTGTGATGCCAAACGAACCGCCCCCTTAGAAAGGAGGCGGTTCGTCGGCCAGAGCGACGTCGCAGAGCAGGTATGTGCGTGTAATGCTGCCGTAGCGATAATGTTCGCTATGGCAGCGATCACCACATATTGGTCGTACGACGGGGGCGGCTGCTATTGCGCTTGACATCGCCAGCAAATGCTAGCAATGTCGCAGCATGTAAAGCCTGCTTTACTGAGACAATGCAATGGTCTTGGCAATCAACTCATTGCCAGGACAACTCTCTAATAGCAAAGCTGCTGGATAGAACCACTATTGTGACAAGCAAGTGATAAAGGGTCCAACTTGTTCTTTCTGAGACTTACAGTGGATACTTAAAGTATTCAGACCCCTCTAAATTTTTTACTCTTTGCTTTATTGCAGCCAATTAGCAAATTCAAAAAAGTTCATTTTTTTCTCATTAATGTACACTTTACACCCCATCTTGACAGAAAAAAAATCAGAAATGTAGAAATGTTTGCAAATTTATTAAAGAAGAAAAACTGAAATATCATATGATCATAAATATTCAGACCCTTTGCTCAGACACTCATATTTAAGTCACATGCTGTCCATTTCCTTGTGATCCTTCTTGATATGGTTCTACTCCTCAGTTGGAGGCCCACACACTGTCTATATAAGACCTCACAGCTCGGAGTGTATATCAGACCAAATGAGAATCATGAGGTCAAAGGAACTGCCCGAGAAGCTGAGATAGAATTGTGACAAGACACAGATCTGGCCAAGGTTACAAAAACCAAAGTATTTCACCGTACTCAAAGTACTCAAGACTCCTAAGAGCACAGTGGCCTCAATAATCCTTAAATGGAAGAAGTTTGGGACCACGAGAGCATTTCCTAGACCTGGCCATCCTGCCAAACTGAGCAATTGTGGGAGAAGAGCCTTGGTGATAGAGGTAAAGAAGAACCCCAATATCACTGTGGCTGAGCTCCAGAGATGCAGTAGCGAGATGATAGAAAGTTCCACAAAGTCAACTATCACTGCAGCCCTCCACCCGCCAGGCCTTTATTGCAGAGTGTCCCAACAGAAGCCTCTCTTCAGTGCAAGAGGTATGAAAGCCCGATTCTCTGGTCTGATGAGACGAAGATAGAACTTTTTGGTGATAATGCTAAGCCGTATGTGGGGAGAAAACCAGGCATGGCTCATCACCTGCCCAATACAATCCCAACAGTGAAATATGGTGGTGGCAGCATCATGCTATAGGGGTGTTTATCAGATGCAGAGACAGGATGACTGGTTGCATTGAAGGAAAGATGAATGTGGCCAAGTACAGAGATATACTGGAAAAAACCCTCTTCCAGAGTGCTCTGGACCTCAGTCTTGGCCAAAGGTTCCCCTTCCAACAAGACAATGACCCCAAGCACACAGCTAAAATAACAAAGGAGTGGATTCAGAACAACTCTGTGACCATTCTTGACTGGCCCAGCCAGAGCAGTAACCTAAACCCAATTGAGC
This sequence comes from Anomaloglossus baeobatrachus, assembly GCF_048569485.1. Classification (NCBI taxonomy): domain Eukaryota; kingdom Metazoa; phylum Chordata; class Amphibia; order Anura; family Aromobatidae; genus Anomaloglossus; species Anomaloglossus baeobatrachus. The sequence goes on along the minus strand of NC_134354.1, from coordinate 378,522,376 downwards.
ATCTCTGGAGAGACCTGAAAATGGTTGTCCAATAACATTCACCATCCAACCAGTAGGAATTGGAGAGGATCTGCAAGGAAGAATGGCAGAGGATCCCCAAATCAAGATATGAAAAACTTGTTGCATCATTCCCAAGAAGACTCTTAGCTGTACTAGCTCAAAAGGGTGATTCTACTCAACACTGAGCAAAGGGTCTAAATACTTATAACCATGTGATATTTCAGTTTTTCTTGTTTAATTAATTTGCAAAAATTTCTACATTTCTGTTTTTCTCTGTCAAGATGGGGTGCAGAATGTACATTAATGAGAAAAAAAGAACTTATTTGAATTTATCAAATGGCTACAATGAAACAAAGAGGGGGAACTTTAAAGGGGTCTGAATACTTTCCGTACCCACTGTAACTGTTGTGGTCACTTTATCTTGTTGTTCACAATACAAAACCATTCACATACATTATACTGCTGTGTAGCATTGACATACATCAATCTTGGGCTAATCTTTAACAAACATACTGACACTATGATGGGATGATGGGAGGAATGATAAGTAAAAGACAGACTTGTGTAGCATGTTTAAAATGAGGATTCTACTCAACCTTTTTAGGGGTTTTAAGTTCTATCATATAGAAGACACCTCCTTTAGTTTTATTGTAATGCAGGATGATTTCTGGTTTCAATTTCCTGTCATTACTGTCAATACTGCAATCATGATGCATGGTACTGAGTAATATAATGGATTTTTCCTTCTTCGCTTTGTAATATACCAGTCTTGCTTTGTTGTTGAAACCAATGACACTCTCATAAAGTGCTTACTGTGGATTATGTTTCATTGCTTGAGGAATTTCTCGTTACTTTAGCTTCATAGTACCAACAAGTGTAACAGCTTTTTCAAGCAGAAAATTGCCCAGTGCAACATTGGTAAAATAATTGTCTATAGTAATGTTTCTACCTGAAATGTGTATTGGTACAGCAAGTGTTTTCACAATCTCCGACCCTGGATCTTTCTGTACTGGTGCATCAACTTCTTTGCCACAGTAAATAAGCCCAATTATGCCATAATAATTTGCAGATTTACACATCCAGAATATTTTTATTTCATACTTGGCTGGTTTACTGGGCATGTATTGCATGAACTTGCAATGTCCTCTAAAGGCTACAAGTTTTTCATTTACTGTAACATTAGTACTAGGATTGTAAAGTTTAGTGCAATTTTTGATAAATACGTTCCAGATATAACTGATATGGGCTAATTTGTCTGTTTGGAACCTCGCTGCATGAGTTCGCTTATCATCAAATCGAATGTTTCTTCTAATTTCCTCATATCTGTCTACTGTCATTGTCGCTTTATAGTGTGGATCAGAAAGTGGGCCTAGACATAATTCTCTGATTGGAACATCATACAATTTTTGAGTCCATTCCAGCAGTAAAAGTCCAGAAGTGATACGTCTTCCTTCTAGGTTTGAACCTCTTCTGCAATATTGTCAGAAAAAAAGTACAGAATCCGTCTTTAGGGGAAAAGTACCTGGGACTTCCCACAGCTCTTTCAGCATGTCTCACAATATTATGTATTGGACTATGTCCGACTAAGGATTACTTGTGGAGACACGGGGGTCAGTGGGTGCTCTCGTCTGCTGGCCCGGCCGCCTTAAGAAAGACAGCATGGCCCAGAGCTCATCCCAAATGAACCCCTGACCTTCTTAACCATGGGCAGAACACTACTCAGACAACACAGGATGACAGAATCACAATATTAAGACTTTATTGGATCCCCAAACAATTAACGGCACATAGCACATAACCAGTAAAACACACAGATGTAACAGGCAACAGAGTCTCACCCTTCCGCTGGCTCACCAGGGATTTTGAATGTCCATGCCTCAGAGCTTCCAGGGCTACTTACTCCAATCCAGCAGCACCCCGCTTTTGGCGAGCACCCACCAAGAATGGAATAACGCCAGATTAAGGAAGCTGGCTGAGGTCTGCAAAGTCTGTAGCCAGGTGACCAAATTGTCCCAACCTGGGTTTGTTCCTTAAGTAGTCTCTGGTATGATGATATGATATAATCCTGGCAGTCGGAGTCAAAATCCCTAGACTGCGGTTATGGTCTCCAATCTGACTCTGAGCCCCTAGATTGAAGCCATGTATCCAAGTGATCCTCTAGTCGGACTCAAAGTCCCTAGACCGATTCCTCAAGACATCCTGGTTTTGATCCCCCAGCCAGCTCCTAAGAGCTTAGACTAGATAATGTAACATCCATCAAGTCCCTTTTTATAGCCCGAATGTTCCCTTAGGATATACTGTTCCCTTATCGGATTGGTTGTACAAGGTTGCTTCTCTTATTGGATGAATTTCAAGCTGCATGGATAATGTTCATTTAAATGATGTGGACAGAAAGACTGAGCATATTTACATGTAGTCTGCAATGCACAGACTAGACAATGGCAACGGAGGTAATTTACATTAGATTAGCAATACACAACTACATTTCAAGAAATGCTCAGAAGGGTCTGGCAGAAACAATAGTTTAGCAAGCATGAGTTAATACACAGAAGAACAATACGTCTGGCTAATGTAAGAAATTTAACCCACAACACACATTGAAAAATTCTGTGTTGTCATATTACTGTCCCAAAAAACATTCATTTTCAATATTCTACTTATAACTTCTTCAGTATCCACTGGATCCACCTCATCATCATAAGAATCAATGGATGAGGATGCTTGATATTACCAACGACATACCTGAGGAACACTAAAGGGCGCTTTACACGCTGCGACATCACTAGCGATAGCTAGCAATGTTGTACGTGATAGCACCCGCCCACGTCGTTTGTGCGACATTTGGTGATTGCTACTGTAGCGAACATTATCGCTACGGCAGCATCACACCCACATACCTGTTCAGCGATGTCGCTGTGACCGCCGAAAAATCCCTCCTTCAAGGGGGAGGTGCGTTTGGTGTCACAGCGACGTCACTGTGGTGTCACTAAGCGGCCGCCCAATAGCAGAGGAGGGGCGGAGATGAGCGGCCGGAACATGCTGCCCACCTCCTTCCTTCCTCATTGCCGGTGGACGCAGGTAAGGAGATGTTCGTCGTTCCTCCGGTGTCACACACAGCAATGTGTGGTGCCGCAGGAATGACAAACAACCAGCGGCATGCACCAACAATGATATTATGAAAAGGAGCGATGTGTCAACGATCAAAGATTTTTGACGTTTTTGCAATCGTTGATTGTCGTTCCTTTTGGTCACACACAACTATATCGCTAATGGCGCCGGATGTGTGTCACCAACACCGTGACCCCGACGATAGATTGTTAGTGATATCGTTGTGTGTAAAGTACCCTAAAGTACCCTTAGCAGAGGCGGGGCGGAGATGAGGGGCCGGACCATGCCGCCCACCTCCTTCCTTCCTCATTGCCGGTGGACACAGGTAAGTAGATGTTCGTTGATCCTGCGGTGTCACACATAGTGATGTGTGACGCCGCAGGAACGATGAACAACATCGTACCTGCAGCAGCAACGATATTATGAAAAGGAGTGACGTGTCAACGATCAGCAATTTTTTACACTTTGGCGATCGTTGATCATCGCTCCTAGGTATCACATGCTGCGATGTCGCTGCCGGATGTGCGTCACTAACGACGTGACCCCGACGATATATCATTAGCGATGTCGCGGCATGTAAAGCACCCACTACAGTTTAAAAATTCTAACCAAAGTAATTTTGCATATAATAGCCAAAATGTAAGCACCGGTGCCTAGAACGCCACCAATACGCATTGTAGGGTTAAATCAGATATTTCTAATTTTTTTAGTTTTTGGTAGGGATGATCGAATACCCTATTATTCGCTTCACCGAATATCCAGCAAATACCTCGCCGCAATTCGAGCATTCGCGAATATTCGATTCCCAATGCAAGTCTATGGGAAGCCAGAATAATTTCATGTCGGACCTAATGGTGACCTGTGGTGACTGAGGAAAAGGCTGAAATGGATTAGAAAAGGCTGAAACAGTATGGGCACATCCTGTAGAAGGTGCCTGACTGCATTTGTAGTGTCTTTAAAAAACGTGGTCAGAGCAGTACGCAGCGTTTACATATTTGCCAGAACAGCTCTCAAACCAAAGTAAAAGAGGGGAAATTGCTAAGAAACAGTTTCTAGTGCCTAATCACTGTAATAAAATGTCAAATGAAGCCCTGTCCTCAAAAAAAAAACCCACTTTAGCATATGTTCACACATTTCGTTTTTAACATTTTTTCTTCTTTTTCGATTAGAAAAGGGCTGTAACTTATACATTATATTGGTGTCTGTCTCGCACCTCTTTTTTGGGACATATTTGACAGCACTTTAAAAGGTCAGCTACATTGTGCCCGTTGGGATGTTGACTTTGCCCTCCTCCCCCTCCACCAGCACCACCGGCTTCAGTGGCCCTCTACTCAAATGTAGGAAGGGTCACTGGCTGTCCTCAAATCTCAGACTTCTTAGGGCTCTCAGGTGGGCCCTGTAACATACATTGGGGAGGGATGGCAGTCATTTGTAGTTTTCTGCGTCCCCTATATCATTAGTGTGAAAGTTGGAATACGTACTCCATAACACTTTACAGTGCTATTGCCAATGTGGCCATTTGGGTGTTGGCCTTGCCCTCCTCCTCCTCCATCAACACCACCAGCTAAAGTGGCCCTCTATTCAAATTCTATTCAATTGATTCAGTAATGTATGTTATATGGAGAAATTAACGCCACTCTGGGACATCGAAGCTAATGTCATTGATGATGATTGCATGTGACCAAATGCAGGTTGGGAACAGGAGGCATCATCGCCTGTTTCCTAGACCGCAGTTTGTGAAGCATGCAGCACCGTGGAAGTGGCAGTTGTTTCACTCTGGAACTCGGGCTCTATTCCACTAGCTAACACCGAGGATTTAAAAAAATTCAGTTTCCCCAGGGGAAAATGGTTCAAACATCATGTAGCACAGCATCAGAAGGTACTCCCAACAGCTCCAAACAGCTTTTTTTTAAAAAATTGGTAGGATTTGCAACAGGGCATAACATTCCAAAGAGTTTAATACATTCAGTTTCCCCAGGGGATAATGGTTCAGATACCATGTAGTACAGCCTCATAAGGTACGCCCAATAGCTCTCAACATCTTTTTTAAAAAAATTGGAAGGATAAGCAGCAAGGCATAATATGCCAAAGCGCTAAAAAAATTCTGATTGTGCAGGGGGCCATGTGTAACACACCGTGGAGCATAGCATCAATAAAGAACACAAATAGAGACTGCCTGACCAATTGTTATAGACAGTGTAGCCTCGACAGTGGTTGTTCCAGTGCATAATGTACAAAGGCTTGAAAAATATTGCCCTGGGTGATTGAGCCAAACAATTACATCGCAGCAGCATAACAGGTTAGATTAGTCATGCGGTGTCATTAGATGATAGAAGACAAAATAGTCTTGAATGAGAAACAATGGAACTTATTTGAACTTACGAAATACAAATTTTGGGGCTACACTTATTATTGGGTCTTGTTAACAGGCAGCCTGAGATACTCTGGGGCAATCCATCTATGGTTCATTTTGATCATCGTCAAACTGTCTGCACTTTCAGTGGATAGTCATGTGCGAGTATCTGTTATTGTTCAACCCGCTGAGCTGAAAACATGCTCAGACAACACACTTGCAGCAGGGCAAGCTAGCACTTCCAAAGCGGATAAGGCGAGGTCTGGCCAAGTGTTGAACTTGGAAACCCAATAGTTAAACAGAACAGTAGACTGTGAAAGCACGCTGATACGGTCACCTACATAGTCCTTCACCATCTTACTTAAGTGTTCCCTCCTTGTCATAGTACCCCCAACCGGTATCTGATTCGCAGTTGATGGTTTGCAGAAAATGGACCAGTTTTGGCACATTGTGCCCCCGCCTGTGTTGCTCCTACTATGCATAGCCCTCTCATGTAATCCTGTTACGTGAGATGACACTCTACCTCTGACACCAGCATGATCTGAGGGTAATCGTTTCATCAACTGCTCCACTACAATGAGTTTCTGCTGGCATTTTAGACCATTCTTCTTTGGCAAACTGCTCCAGGTCCCTGAGATTTGAAGGGTGCCTTCTCCAAACTGCCATTTTGAGATCTCTCCACAAGTGTTCTATGGGATCCAGGTCTGCACTCATTGCTGGCCACTTTACTAGTCTCCAATGCTTTCTCTCAAACCATTTTCTAGTGCTTTTTGAAGTGTGTTTTGGGTCATTGTCCTGCTGGAAGACCCATGAACTCTGAGGAAGACCCAGGTTTCTCACACTGGGCCCTACATTATGTTGCAAAATTTGTTGGTAGTCTTCAGACTTCATAATACCATGCACACGGTCAAGCAGTCCAGTGCCAGAGGCAGCAAAGCAACCCCAAAACATCAGAGAACCTCTGCCATGTTTGACTGTAGGGACCGTGTTCTTTTCTTTGAATGCCTCTTTTTTTTCTGTAAACTCTATGTTGATGGCTTTTCACAAAAAGCTCTACTTTTGTCTCATCTGACCAGAGAACATTCTTCCAAAATGTTTTAAGCTTTCTCAGGTAAGTTTTAGCAAACTCCAGTCTGGCTTTTTATGTCTCAGGATAAGAAGTGGGGTTTTCCTGGGTATCCTACCATACAGTCCTTTTTAATTCAGATGCCGATAGTACGGGTTGACACTGTCTTACCCTCGGACTGCAGGGCAGCTTGAACTTGTTTGGATGTTAGTCGAGGTTCTTTATCCACCATCCGCACAATTTTGCGTTGAAATCTCTCATCAATTTTTCTTTTCCTTCCACATCTAGGGAGGTTAGCCACAGTGCCATGGGCTTTAAACTTCTTGATGACACTGCGCACCATAGACACAGGAACTTTCAGGTCTTTGGAGATGGACTTGTAGCCTTGAGATTGCTTATGCTTCCTCACAATTTGAATCCTCAAGTCCTCAGACAGTTCTTTGGTCTCCTTTCTTTTCTACATGCTCAATGTGGTACACACAAGGACACAGGACAGAGGTTGAGTCAACTTTAATGCATGTCAACTAGCTGCAAGTGTGATTTAGTTATTGCCAACACCTTTTAGGTGTCACAGGTAAGTTACAGGTGCTGTTAATTACACAAATTAGAGAAGCATCAAATGATTTTTCAAACAGTGCCAATACTTTTGTCCACCCCTTTTTATGTTTGGCACTGTATTTGCCTCAACAAGTAGCAAAGAGAATTTGTCTTTGTAGCGTGGGTCAAGGAAAGTACATAACCAGTATTTGTTGTCTGCCAAAATGTGGACTAGCCGACAGTCATGAGAAAGACAGTGTGACATGAACTGTGCCACTTGTCCCAGACTCCGCACTGGAAACCTTTGTGTGTCACTGCTAAGAATATATTCTGTCTCCCTAAACCTCCTTTCCTCCTCAGTCTCTCGTTCCTCCTCTTGCTCTTCCTCAGGCCCTCCATGCTGGACAGTCCAGAAGCTTGGGTTGTCAATCCCTTGGTTACCAACTTCAAAGCATTCCTGTTCTTCATCATCATCCTCATCCTCATGATGCTGCCCAAAGGTGGCCTGAGCCTGATGGCCGAGGTTGTGCGGATTACTAGCAACCATTGTGAAGTCTGGATCCACAGACACCTGGGGAGTATTAACACTGGGGTCAGTCAGAACATGTAGAGAGCGTTTCAATAAACAAATCAGTGGAATGGTAATGCTGCTCCCAATGTTTGTACAGTAATCAAAATTCTCTAGGACCAGACAAATGTCTGCAATCCACACCCATTCTGCAGTACTTATGTCTGGCAGCTGCATCTGTTGGGCATGTTCCAGCTGGAATTGGGACACTGCCCTCTGCTGCTCATGGATCCTGGCCAACATAAAATAGGTTGAATTCCATCTTGTAAGGAGGTCACATATTAGTCTGTGATGAGGTAAGTGTAAGTGCTGCTGCAGCACTGCCAGGCCAGCAAAAGAAGGAAATGACTTGCGAAAATGGGTGCTAATACATCGTACCTTGGTAAGTAGGTCTGGTATCCCAGGGTATTTTTTGAGAAAGTGCTGAACTACTAAATTTACAATGTAAGCCATACAAGGAACGTGTACAAGCTTTCCAAGCGTTAAAGCCACCACCAGATTACGACCATTATCGCACACTACCATCCCTAGATGGAGGTCCTGTGCTACAGAGATCCCAGCTGGGGAATGATATCGACAGTTGGACACTGGCGGATGTTGAGGAGGATGCACAGGAGCCAGATGAAGAGTAGGAGGAGGAGGAGGGAATTGTAACTGTGTAGGAGGCTACTGAAACTGTGATTGAAGTGGGGCCCACTATTTTGGCTGTGGGAACTATATGGGATGTTGCCAGCTCAGACTCTGTACCAGCCACCACCAGGTTCACACAGCGTGACGTCAGTGAGATGTAGCGTCTCTGTCCACTTCCGCTTGTCCACGTGTCTGTGGTTAAGTGGACCTTCCCTGTTATGGTGTTGGTGAGAGCCTATTTGATATTTACGGACATGTGATTGTGGAGCGCAGGGACGGCACAATGAGAAAAATAGTGTCGGCTAGGCACAGAATACGATGTTCTAACACCGCCAAAAAAACGCGGAAAGCCTCTGTTCCCACAAGCCAATACGGCATCATCTCTAGGGCTATCAATCGTCCAATGGGTGCAGTTAGTGCATAACGGGGAATTTTTGCTTCTTTTCAAAGGTCTGTGGTATGGACAACTTAACGGAACGCTGGGACACCAAAGCAGATATGGTCGTTGATTATTGAGTTTGGCCAACATTAGGTTGGGAGAAGGAGGCATAAGCGCCACCTTCCTGCACACCAGTTTGGGAAGCAGGCAGCCCAGGGGAAGTGGCAGAGTTTGGAGTCTGGAAATCAAGTTTTTCACCTAGAGCTGTCAACCACCTAGTGATGTGCTTGGCTAACATATGGTTTCTTATAGTGAAGGTGCCCAAGCTGGAAGTATTTCTGCCTCTGCTAAGCTTGGCCTGCCAGATTTGACAAATGGAAACCGTTTGGGCCGAAGGACTCTTGGAAAAAAACTCCCACACAATTGCAGCACGGACCCTTGGACTCCGAGATGGAAAAGGTGGTGCATGGACCCTTGGACTCTGAGATGCCACAGGTGGTGGTGTCATGTGCACAGTTGATTGACCTCTGGCAGTGGTCGAAACCCTATCTCTTACAGCCTTTTTGCAGACTATGGGCACATGCTCCTCTGCACTGCTGCTCTTGCAATCCATGCCACCCATCCATGTTGGATCAGTCACCTCATCATCGACCAGGTCGTTTTAAAATTCCTGAAGGTCAACATCTTTGGTAATGGAGGTTTTAGGCTGATCTGAGAGCAACTGTGTCTCCTCATCCTACAACACTTCCACCTAATTGCCCAGCATGTCACGGTTAACAACATGGCTTTCTTCTGGCCTTAAGTACTCAAAGATCTGTGCATCACTGCACACCACGGCCTCACCTGCATTCCTGGTGTTGCGCGATGAGAGGCAAGAAAGGTCAAAGGGTCCCGTATACAGTTCCTCAAAGTAACCTGCTTTGGTGTCATATGTTTCCTTAGAATACTGATGTGGTGAGGAAAGAGGACCAGGCTGAGGATTCGATGGGCCAGCCTCTGGGCTACTCAAGTCTGTCTGTGTGGACCCTTGGGATTAGCTACTAGACAAGTAACTGGAGGCATTTTCTGCTAGCCAATTTGTTACCTGTTCGCACTGTTCAGGGCGCAAGAGTGGTTTCCCACGTGTACAAGAAAATTGGGATAGGAAGGCAGAGGTAGAAAAAGCAGAAACCTTTTTCTTTGGCTTGGTCACACTGCTTGGGCGACCACCACTGTCACTACCACCTCGTCCACGGCCCTTACTGCCTCTTTTTCCCATTTTTTTGGTTTGATTATTTGAAGGTGAATACTGTAACGTGACCTTTTGTACAGGCAGTGGAAAGACACTGATGCCGGGTTGTTAAACTTGTGTTAATAGTTTCCCACAATAGCTGTTTCTGTAAGTCTAAAAACCACAAGGTACCTTTATTGGACAAAGTACCACTTGGAGGAGTCGACAAAGATGTTGTGAATGTCTTTCAGCCCCAAAAGAAAACTAGGTTTGACACCACTTTTATTTTAGTATTGGTTTTTGGCACTCAGACTGTGTTTTAGTAAGAGCAGGGCACTATGCAGGTTCTGTAATATCTGAAGACACTAGGATGCTAGCTTGGTGCTATAACAGTATTTTGCTTCAGGCAGAAGTAGTGCCACTGACACTGAGTATTAATTAAAATTTTGGAACACTGAGACTTTGGTTTAATAAGATCAAGCCACTATCTAACTTTTGTAAGATATGAAGCCCTGAAAAGTATGCTAGGTTGCTGCTAGGAATGCACTGGCCTTGAGGTAGAAGTAGTGCCACTGACACCAAGTATTATTTAAATTTTGGTAACACTGAGACTGTGTTTTCATAAGATCAAGCCACTATCTAAATTCTGTAAGATATGAAGCCCCCAAAAGTATGCTAAGTTGCTGCTAGGAAGGTACTGGCCTTGAGGCAGAAGTAGTGCCACTGACACCGAGTTTTAATTAAAATTTTGGATCGCTACAGCGATCTCATTGGGGTCACGGATTTTGTGACGCACATCCGGCCGCTGTAACGATCTCGTTGTGTGTGACTCCTAGGAGCGATTTTGGATCGTTGCAAAAATGTCCAAAATCGCTCCTCATTGACATGGGGGTCCTCTCCCAATTATCACTGCTGTCGCTTGGGCAAAGTTGAACCTCGTCCCTGCGGAAGCACACATCGCTACGTGTGACGCTGCAGGAACGAGGAACCTCTCCTTACCTGCCAAATGCCAGCAATGAGGAAGGAAGAAGGTGGGCGGGATGTTCGTCCCGCTCATCTCCGCCCCTCCGCTTTGATTGGGCGGCCACTTAGTGACGTCGCTGTGACGCCGAATGAACCGCCCTCTTAGAAAGGAGGCGGTTCGCCGGTCACAGCGACGTCGCTGAGCAGGTGTGTACGTGTGACTCTGCCGTAGCGATAATGTTCGCTACGGCAGCGATCTCCACATATCGGCATAACGATAGGGGCGGGTGCTATCATGCTCGCCATCGCTAGCATCGGCTAGCGATGTCGCAGTGTGTAAAGCCACCCTTTGTTGCAGCAGGCCACTATCTAAGTTCTATGAGATATGAAGTCACCACCAGGATGCTATATATTATGGTATTTGGTTTCAGGCAGAACTACAGGCTGTGACAGCAATTTTATTTATTTATTTATTTATTTTAAACCTACACTTATTTTTAGCAGTAGGGTACTATGGAGTTTATGTACGCTATGAAGCCAACACAATGACGCAACTGAGCTGGTATGAATTGAGATGGTGGTTGACAGGCACTACATTACACCTGAACCCATTGTTTTGTCAATTTTGGGACTTTTTTTGCAAGTTGTAATACCTATTCCTAGTAGAACAGACACAAGGGATGTAGCAGTGCTTAGATTGTTGCTTATTAGTAGCAGATGTCAAGACAGCTTTAAATCTCTCCCTGCCTGTGAATAAGTTCTCCCTATATCACACACTGCACTATCATACCATATGCAGCACTAATAGGAGGATTTTTTTTTGGGGGGGGGCGGTTTAAAACAAGAACGGTTCTCACCTAACTAAGCAAAGCACTAACACTGATCCTATAGCTATTTCTATGATTTACACAGCTGCTAGAAGGAAATGCACACTATCTTCAGCCCTTAAAAGGACTATTTTGGATTTTGTAGCAGGAATGCTATATCAAACAAAGCACTGCCCACAAAATGATGGCAACCTTATATAGCCCCTATGACGTTGTGCGGCAAAGCTAATCACAGTAACACCATAACAAAGATGGCTGTGGCGTTACTGGGAGGGCAAACAACGTCAGATGTGTTCATTGGCTGGAAAAAGGCATCAGGAAGGCAGAAATGAAAATGAAAGTATCGAAGCGAATACCATATTAGCCATCGTATAGCGAATACCTCGAATACCCCATTATTCGCCGGATACCAAATAGTGGCGAATATAGTCGCTCATCCCGTGTTTTTGGCAATTTATTTTTTATTTCACAATCCATAATAAAATAGAAATAGAAACCTTGCAATTTTCACTCTGGTTATTAGAGCGTTTTTATACTCTAACTTCCTGGAGTTTTTTTTTCAGGAAGGGATATGTACTGTACATTATCAACAATAAAGAGACCATACAGTTAGGTCCAGAAATATTTGGACAGTGACACAAGTTTTGTTATTTTAGCTGTTTACAAAAACATGTTCAGAAATACAATTATATATATAATATGGGCTGAAAGTGCACACTCCCAGCTGCAATATGAGAGTTTTCACATCCAAATCGGAGTAAGGGTTTAGGAATCATAGCTCTGTAATGCATAGCCTCCTCTTTTTCAAGGGACCAAAAGTAATTGGACAAGGGACTCTAAGGGCTGCAATTAACTCTAGAAGGCGTCTCCCTCGTTAACCTGTAATCAATGAAGTACTTAAAAGGTCTGGGGTTGATTACAGGTGTGTGGTTTTGCATTTGGAAGCTTTTGCTGTGACCAGACAACATGCAGTCTAAGGAACTCTCAATTGAGGTGAAGCAGAACATCCTGAGGCTGAAAAAAAGTAAAAATCCATCAGAGAGATAGCAGACATGCTTGGAGTAGCAAAATCAACAGTCGGGTACATTCTGAGAAAAAAAGAATTGACTGGTGAGCTTGGGAACTCAAAAAGGCCTGGGCGTCCACGGATGACAACAGTGGTGGAGGATCGCCGCATACTTTCTTTGGTGAAGAAGAACCCGTTCACAACATCAACTGAAGTCCAGAACACTCTCAGTGAAGTAGGTGTATCTGTCTCTAAGTCAACAGTAAAGAGAAGACTCCATGAAAGTAAATACAAAGGGTTCACATCTAGATGCAAACCATTCATCAATTCCAAAAATAGACAGACCAGAGTTAAATTTGCTGAAAAACACCTCATGAAGCCAGCTCAGTTCTGGAAAAGTATTCTATGGACAGATGAGACAAAGATCAACCTGTACCAGAATGATGGGAAGAAAAAAGTTTGGAGAAGAAAGGGAACAGCACATGATCCAAGGCACACCACATCCTCTGTAAAACATGGTGGAGGCAACGTGATGGCATGGGCATGCATGGCTTTCAATGGCACTGGGTCACTTGTGTTTATTGATGACATAACAGCAGACAAGAGTAGCCGGATGAATTCTGAAGTGTACCGGGATATACTTTCAGCCCAGATTCAGCCAAATGCCGCAAAGTTGATCGGACGGCGCTTCATAGTACAGATGGACAATGACCCAAAGCATAAAGCCAAAGCTACCCAGGAGTTCATGAGTGCAAAAAAGTGGAACATTCTGCAATGGCCAAGTCAATCACCAGATCTTAACCCAATTGAGCATGCATTTCACTTGCTCAAATCCAGACTTAAGACGGAAAGACCCACAAACAACAAGACCTGAAGGCTGCGGCTGTAAAGGCCTGGCAAAGCATTAAGAAGGAGGAAACCCAGCGTTTGGTGATGTCCATGGGTTCCAGACTTAAGGCAGTGATTGCCTCCAAAGGATTCGCAACAAAATATTGAAAATAAAAATATTTTGTTTGGGTTTGGTTTATTTGTCCAATTACTTTTGACCTCCTAAAATGTGGAGTGTTTGTAAAGGAATGTGTACAATTCCTACAATTTCTATCAGATATTTTTGTTCAAACCTTCAAATTAAACGTTACAATCTGCACTTGAATTCTGTTGTAGAGGTTTCATTTCAAATCCAATGTGGTGGCATGCAGAGCCCAACTCGCGAAAATTGTGTCACTGTCCAAATATTTCTGGACCTAACTGTATCTTCTGCGTTGAAGCATTTATTGAATGTGTGAAAACCTTATTGTGAAGGGAAGCGGAGCAGGAGGAGCTGTAACACTGTTTACTTTGGATCCTGTGTTCTTGTAAGTGGGTGACCTATGGTTTTGTACCCCCTGAAGACATCAATGGTGTTTAAAAAAAAGTATGATACATATATTTATTGCTAAAATTTAGAAAAGTATGTATTCCCTTTCCGGTCACAGTACTGCCAAGGCTCATTAGATGTCACTGTTTTCTGTCCTCTTCTGTAGAGTACAGAGTAAGGGTTTGGGTTTTTCTAACAGAGATAAAAGGGACAGTGTTGGTAGGGTTAACTACAGAACCCACCCACTGTAGATGTGATATAGAAAGATGTAGTTTCTACTTGGAGCTCAGTTAGGTGAGTGCAGTGTGGAGTGAGGGAAGAACCACTGATAGGAGCAGACAAGTGCAGTGAGTTATTGGAGAGTACCAGGGAGCATGAACCAAAACAAATATTAGTGGTGACAGAAATTTATCACAGAAGCAAGTGGCTGCAACCTGTATGAGAGAAGTCTTCGACAGGAGTGACTCCAGTGTTGACCGGCTGTGAAAGGGACCTTGTAAGAGAAAGGATCTGCCTTGTTGGAAAGATGGTAAGGCTAAGTTTACATCTCCAGCAGTTATCCATTAGAATAGATCCTGCAGAGATCCATTGGGAAAAAAAGGGTACCAACTTTTTTGGCCATTGTTACATAACAGATGTTTGCAGGTTACAGTTTTTTTTTAACATTGGAGTCTATGGAGAACGGATCCGTTAATGGACCACTATATATCTTCTATTTGAAATGGATCTTGTAAGAAAAAAACAGATCTGTTACAAATGCAAGGAAAACGAATGGCTAAACAGCAATCTGTTAACGAATATGTTCTCCATAGACTGCAATGTTAACAAAAACAGATCTGGCAGAAATGTGTTATTTAAGAAAGGACAATAAAGTTATGTTTGCACAACTTTTCCCAAGTTTTTCTCTGCAAGATATATTCTAATGGATGATTACTAGACATGTGAACTCTGTCTAAAAGGGTATGGGCTAAAGGAACGGCCATCGTAAGGAATCACTGTCTTTGGTACTAGTCAGGGAACACAGCAAAATATATTGACCCATGCGTTTCAACGCCATAGGAAGAAAAAGGACTAATTTAATTTGCCTGGGTGCAGGACCCATAGCATTACACATTGACCCATGTGATACTGCATGTAGAAGAAAGAGATGCCCTTTCATTTGTTTTGTCCATTTACTGTACACAAATAGGATGCTGTTGCACAAAACTGATAAGAGTAAGCCTCTGCATTATACAGAAGATAAAGTGAAGTGTGTTGCCTGCTGTCCTATGTACCCAGGTTGTCTACCAAGAAAAGTGTACCCTGTTTATAATAACCCATTTGTTGTCCTTATCCTAAAGATAAAGGGGATTAAGGAGGAACAGAACCACCAGGGTCGCAAGGTGAAGGTGTTCTCGGTAATTTCGTCGTCCCACCCACACACACACAGTAATCCCCTATTTCTATAGCGTTCCAACATGAAGAAATTGAGTCCCTCGCCTACGTCATCCTTCCTGGGGACAATCACATCATCATCTCCTTGTAGAGGTATAAATGTGCCTCTGCACTACTGATAAGGAACGTTATTGAATATTCTTCCTGGAAAGACATAAGTTATGTGTCCAGAAAAGCTCCAGAAACTAATGTGAAAATTGCAAGATTACTATTTGTTTTTTAAGGATTGTTTTAACAAAAGAATTGGCAAAAAATATTTTAAAAATACATCTCACACAAAAATCTGTTTTTTACAATAGGTCATTTTCTGATGATAGCTTTCTTTTATGAGTCAGAATAAGAGGTGGGAGGATAAGTCATAGTCAACCATAACAAAATAGGAAGCCCACATTTACAAAGTATAGAAGGTGGCTGCTGAGATTTCTACCCAACTTAAAAATGTTGCCTTACACTTTGGTACAGTCTCACCTATCGGACATGAAAAAACATGTTTTTCATTGATGTGTTAAAGGTACGCATGTTCCTCTATGTGCCGTGATTTTGGCACATGTGTGATCTCCGTGTGCTATCCGTGATAATACACGGAGATCAGTAATAGAAAAATGGTCTGCACTCAGACTATGGTAATGATGGTGCAAGTGAAAATTGGCTCAAGTACTCTAAAGTCGTATATCAAATGAATTCACTGCACTCAATATTTGTGAGGCAAAAGGTGATTTTTTTTTTTTATTAAATAAAGGACTGCGACTATGAAAACATCCGACGACGTTTCGACCCGCCTGGGTCTTAGTCAAGTCGCTATGTGAAAGAAATACAAAATATATAATCAAAATCAAAATCCAAAGTAAATATATACAATAATTACAATATATACAATTTATACAAAATATATACAAAATTTATACAAGATCAAATCATCAAGTCATAAACAATTGTGAGTTGTAAGTTCGATAAGCTACTAAAGCAAGAGATCATGGAGTATAATATTATGCAATCTGAAAAATGTACTCAAACATAATGATTAAAGGCCAAGTGATCATCTAAAAGTACAATAGAACAGGCAGATCAATGCATTAAAGTGAAAAAACCATATCAATGAACAAACAAATGAGAGAAATGTAAACGATAGTGTAGTACATCGGCAAGGTTACCTTTATAGTAGGTGACTGCAGGGTGAAAGATGAGGTGCACTGTAGGACTGATGCATATGTAAGCGTGTCTAGTGAAATAGAACATGGTAAATAGGTATAGCATATATAGATTAAGGAAAAACACAGTTGAATATAGGAGTATTTAGTTACCTTGAGGATAGTATATAGAGTGTGCAGGTGCAGCAGCGCTGTTGCTATTAGTTTCTTGTATCCTGGGGTACTGCCGAGGAGGGGGAGGTATATAACTGTGAGTTAACTTACACCTCACAATTGTTTATGACTTGATGATTTATCTTTTATAAATTTGGATATATTTTGTATAAATTGTATATATTGTAATTATTGTACATATTTACGTTGGATTTTGATTTTGATTATACATTTTGTATTTCTTTCACATAGCGACTTGACTAAGACCCAGGCAGGTCGAAACGTCGTCGGATATTTTCATAGTCGCAGTCCTTTATTTAATAAAAAAAAATTCACCTTTTGCATCACAAATATTGAGTACAGTGAATTAATTTGATATAAATACACAGAGATCAGACACTTATACTCCCCTATCCACACCGCTGCTCTCCGTGGTGCTGAAGAATCCGGTGATGCTGTTTCCGGCTGCCACTGTCTCATATCTGCAGCTTCATCCAGGTCAGCTGTGCAGTGCATATGTATGAGTATAATTAGCCGGCCTGGAAGCAGAGACAGCAGCGGCTGAAGATAGCACTACTGGAGATGGGTAAGTTTAAAAAGCTTTTTATTTTAAATGTCCGTGTTTTTCTGGTTCATGTTACATGGATCACACCATAGTGTGGTCCGTGGGTCATCAGTGTTGCAGTAAAAAACGGACTTGTATCCATGTGGAACACATGGAGACATGTGTATGCCGCATGGAAACACATCAGTGAGAAATCACTGATGTGTGCACAGACCCATTGATTTTAATGGGTCTGCATATGTCCGTGATTCTGGTACATATAAAAACTGTCACATACATACCAGAATCACGGACGTGTGAAGGGGTCCTTAAGCAGACAGATTTGAGCTGTAAATTCTCACTATTTTCATTACTTAAGTTGAGAAACTTGAAGTTGATAAACTTGATTATATTTCATGGGAAACAATGTACATTTTACTTATTACTTTTAAGTTTTGACTAATAAAAATATATGCAAAAAATTGTGGAAATATGCATTTTATGTCAGAAAGAAGCGCAAATACATTGCTAAATGTGAGCCTATTATTTTTTTTTGTTAGTATTCTTCAGTATGACATTACATCCATGCAGTAAAAATGCTGTACATTTTCTGTTAAGCTTTGCAGATGGAAAATCAACTATTTATTACTGTAAATTTTAAGAAATTTTAACAAATCTCATTCACTGTATAAGGAAAAATACCCATGCATAAATTGACATGTGGTGCACATCTTAAGTTTGCAGCACAATCCAGCAGTAGAGAACATTTGAATTATTAGATGAATAGCTGTCTAGCGTCAAATTGCTTGATTGATAGGAGAGTAGCAGCTGAACTTTATGACTCTTCAGTCTGCAATCTTTATTCCTTTTTTTCAAATTCAGTCCCTTTGAAATGCAGATGCACAATACTTAAAGTTTTATTTTTATTTCTTATGCAAACTGTTTCCTCCATTAATACATGCTGGTTGTGTGGTCTGTGACTTCAGGATGCAAATTTCATTACTAGTGATGGGCGAATAGTAAAATATTTGGGTTCAGATTATTTATGACAAACAAGTCATACTATTCGTGCATTTGTTCCCAATAACAAACCTAGTGGAAGTCAATAGGAAACTCAAATATTTTTCCGGCGGACCTTGGAAGTAGATCTGTGAAGGCTGTAAAAATGCTGCAATGGATGGATAAGTGCTTAAACTGAATGGAAACAGCATGAGGAAGATGCCTGGATACATTTCTGACAAACAGCTGGTTTCTGGGGATAATGTCAGAGTATACGCCACTTTTACAGAGTAACAATAAAAGCACCAAAACCAAATCTAAATTAGATTTTACAGGAAACAATGTTAAGAAGCATTCTTTCCTGTATAATGACTTGTACATAAGGTAAATGGAAAAAAAGCTACAAAACAATGCTCACCTTGTACGTAGCATTTTTGCTTTTGTTTTTGTCATTGCTTTTAATCCTGATAAAAAGTTCACTGGGGAATCTAATAATAACATTTTACTACCATATCTGGGCATGTGGTGTGTGTGTGTGTGACATGGTCAGACACCTCCTGTTTAATTTATGAATATCTGCATTAATCCATGCTAGACTGGATTGTGATTAGGACTGGTTGGTTGATTATTTTACCAGTAGGTCTAAAAAGGCAGACCAAAAATCTCCCCCTTCAATAACACAAGTTTTCCCTACACTAACGGTATGTGCACACGTAGCAGATTTGTGTGCAGACCTTCCGGCAAATCAATCAGATGATATAGGATCCAGATTGGACCTTGCAGGACCCTCAACTCAGGACTAGGGCGGAAGAGGGGGGGTTCTTCAATAAAGATGGCGTCACTAATTGTGTTGTGTTTTATTTCTAATAAAAATATTTTTTCTGTCTTGCGTTTTTTTCATCTTTACTAGAAATTCATGGTGGCCATGTCTAATATTGGCGTGACACCTTGAATTTCAGGCTTAGGGCCAGCTGATAATACACAACTGGCCCTAACGCCATTATTACCCAGCAAACCACCTGGCACCAAGGCCACTGGAAGAGTTGGATACAGCGCCAGAAGATGGTACTTCTATAAACGCGCCATTTTCTGGAAAGCATGCAGACTGCAATTTGCAGCAGGGGCCCAGAAAGCTTTGGTACCCTGTACTGTGGATTCTAGTCCCCAGCTGCCTAGTTGTACTTGGCTGGACACAAAAATTGGGCAAAGCCCATGTCTTTAATCATTTCATGAAATTCATGAAATAATTAAAAAAAGGGCTTCCCTATATTTTATACCTGCCTGATATACCTGGCTGGCATACAATAATATGGCGAAGCCCATGTCGATTTTGTTTTTTTAAATTAATTAAAAAGAAAATCCCAAACACATAGCCCTAACACTAGGGTTAGGGGTAAAAAAATGCATGGGCTCCCGCTGCATTTTCTATAGCTCGCTAAGGGTAACTTTGTCTCTGTCACCATGATATCTTTCATGTCAGCTTCTGACTTGGCCGCCAAACACTGAGCTTCAACAAGTTACCTGTCTCGCAATTGGTTTATCAGATTGAAGTGATACAAGTGGTAGGGATTTTGTCTCCTTAGTTTGTGGACTATAATTGACCTCATCAATCTTTTCAACCACTTCATAGGGGCTTTGGCACTTGGCCATAAACTCGCTTTCTAGCGTGGGTACCAGAACCAGTACAATTTGTAACATACAAGATGCACAGATGTAACTTCTTGATCTCTAAGTGACATCACTTTTATACTAAAGCTCCAATTAAATATATACAAAATATGTAGACATTTGTTGGCAAAAACTCTGCTGCAACATCAAGCAAGGGCAACAGACTGCAAAACAGGGGACAAAACACTCTCTCGCCGACAAATATAGCTCCTGAGACTGACTCTGACTCCCCTCAATCCAAAGCTCAAGCTATCACTGAATTGTTGATGCCGGTGTGGATGGACAATTGGCAGCTTTTCAATCTTCACTAGATGTTATCGTCGCCCAAGTTAATGCTCAGGGCTCGAGGCTCACAGATGCAGAACAGAGAATCTCTGATCTAGAAGACACCTCCAGGGAGCTCAAGGAAAAAATAGAGGGCAGAAATAAAGTCATTGATGAGCTGTTAAATAAAGTTGATGACCAAGTAAATAGGTCTCGACACAGTAATCTCCGACTGGTGGGTCTTCCTGAATCAATCCAGCAATCTGAACTTATTAATATCACATCAGAATGGATGCCTAAGACCCTGAACCTGGAAATACAGTCGGGCAAAATAGCTATTGAAAGAGCACACCGACTGGGACCACCCAGGAGAGAAAGCGACAACAGACCCCGACCGGTCATATTCAAAGTCCTGGACATCCAAGACAAGACAAGGCTGCTGGCGGCCTTCAGGAGAAACGGGAGCCTAACAAATGACAACAACAAGCTTCTTCTATTCCAAGATTTCTCAGCAGCTCTGGTGGCAAAACGCAGAGCTTTTGGTCCTGCATGTAAAGCTCTGCTGGAAAAGAACATTAGATTCACTCTCCAGTATCCAGCTATCCTGCGGTTCACTATGGAGGGGAAATCATGGGCAAACGAGGATCCTGTTCTTGCCATGCAACAGCTACAAGCAACAGATGGAGCATCACAAACCGTCAATCTGGACAGTTAATATGTGACATCATGATATTCTGGTTATGGGCATTCAGATGTTTTGGTTTGTTATTGCAGTACTTTCCTGTGGGGTAAAGAATTGCAATTGAACTCGATAGATTTGGAATACAGTTAAAGGGGAAAAGAAGACTGCGTGCGTACCTATGAGACATTTGTTAGGAGGATTACCGTGCCCACTAACTGGGATGGGTGGGGAAGCCCAATTTGGATTTTTATGATTGTCGGACCTTACCCACACTGGGAATAGGATAATGGCAGACTCAGAGGAAACAAACGTGTCCACGTTACAGTTATTACACTTTTCTTCGTGGAATGTCAATGGTCTAAACTCCTCAGTAAATAGAAAAAAAAATCTTAAACTATTTGCTGTTACGAGGGGGACCCGGGGAAGCGTGCCAAGATGGGAAATGGACTGCTTCCGCCGGTCAAGGTCCACTATGCGGTGTAAGGGACCGCCGCTATGGTGGGTGAAGAGTGAGCGGGTTGCTGCTAGCGATCGTCTGGAATGTCACAGACGATCTATGTACACCGATCTGCCCTAACCCGTGAGGGTTGTATGGCACAGATCTCACGGCTCGGTGTACCTGTTGCACGGGGAAGCACAGAGGTGCCCACGCACATGTGCCAGTGGAAGTCACGAGAATATGGCACGAGGGTAGCACAGAGGTGCCCACGCACGTGTGCTTTCAATAACCAGGTGAGTCCAATGGAGACTTGAGGAGCTCACCTGGGACAGGAACACGGCCTGTTGACGGGGGTACTGCTGGAGCAGCAAGGCAGGAACACGGCCTGCAAACGAGGTACTGCCGGAGCAGCAAGGGCCAAGCCCACAAGAGACAGTAATGCCTGAGCAGTGGCGTGGCAGCACGCTGCCAGACATCCAAACATAGAAGGACGGTCGCGCGCCGCCATGATGGCAGGGGGAGCTTTTAAGGAGGTGCAGCTCCACCCGAGGGCGGGCGCGAGGCGGAGATGACGGACTTGACCCAATCAGGGTCCACGACGTCCCAGCCTGGCCAGTCAGGATTCACCATGTCACCAGCCTTGTCATCAAGCCGTGTGACGTCAGTGAGCGAATCAGGACCCACCACGCATTGCACATGCTCACCCTCCTGCCTCTGGGAAATAGAGGCGGGATCCTCGGTCTCACAATGTGCAGAGATAACGGGAATCTCACTGCTTCCCTGAGCAGTAAACCTCTGCACATTGCGCAGCCTCGCAGACCTTCGTGGCCGCTGAGCAGGAGAGTCTGCGGCAGGCCAGGAATGGGAGACCGCTTCACTCCTTGTAACAGGAGAACCACTAGGTGTCACCCTTCTGCTGCCTCTCTGAGAAGGTATCTCCTGCACACTGCGCAGTCTGGCAGACCTTCAGCGCTGCTGAGCAGGAGTGCTCGTGGCAGGCAAGGAATGGGAGACTGCCTCAGTCCTTGCCTCAGGAGAGCCACGAGATGTAACATTACCCCCCCGTCTAGGCCCCCCCCGTCCGTGCTCGAAGGCCGCTATCAAACCCGGGGCGCGGATATGATCCTCCAACTCCCAGGATCTATGCTCCGGACCACGGCCGGCCCACTCCACGAGGTAGTACCTCTTGCCCTGTATGACTTTTATCTCCACAAGTTTTGCCACCTCAGGGTCGTCGGACGGGGAGTCGGTTTGAGCCGGCAGGGACCCCGAGAATTTATTAAGTCGTACGGGTTTCAGGAGGGACACGTGAAAGGTGTTGGCTATAGCCCAGCGTGGAGGGAGCTGGAGTCGATATGCCACTGGGTTTACCTGCTGTAGTACTTTAAATGGACCCAGATACCTAGGGGCGAATTTGGCTGCCTGTACCCGTAGGTTAACATTCTTAGAGGACAGCCATACTAGGTCACCAGGGGCGAAGGATGGTGCAGGGCGGCGGCGAACATCAGCCGTTGTCACCATCCGGTCTTTAGCCCTTTTAAGAGCCTCTTGGGTGTCATCCCAGATCTCCCGGGCCTTGGTCGCCCAATCCTCCACTCTAGTATCGGGTGACGTAATGGGCATCGGAACCGGGATTCTGGGATGTTGTCCGTTATTGAGTAGGAACGGAGTCTGGCCAGAGGATTCATGGACCGAATTGTTAATGGCAAATTCGGCCCAAGGAAGGAGGTTAGCCCAGTTGTCGTGGTGCGCGGATATAAAATGGCGGAGGTAAGTTACCAAGGTCTGATTAGTCCTCTCCACTAGTCCATTGGTCTCGGGATGGTATGCGGAGGAGATGTTCAGCTCTATCTACAGGAGCTTACAGAGCTCTCTCCAGAAGCGAGACGCAAACTGGGGACCCCGGTCGCTCACCACCTTGTCAGGCATGCCATGCAACCTAAATACATGCCGAATGAACAAGGTGGCGAGAGCACGTGACGTCGGGAGTCGTGGGAGAGGCACCAAGTGGACCATTTTAGAGAAGTGGTCCGTGATGACCCATACGACCCTGTGCCCTGCTGACTTGGGCAGATCTCCCAGGAAGTCCATCCCTACCACTTCCCAGGGACGATCCGGCACTGGCAGTGGGTGAAGAAGACCTGCCGGTCTCTGCCGGGACGGCTTATTCCGAGCACACGACATACAGGCTCCCACATATTCCTGTATGTCCTGGGGTAGTCTCGGCCACCAATAATGCCTGGTCACCAGGTCTCTGGTCCTTTTGACCCCGAAGTGACCCCCGACCTTGGAGGCATGGGCCCACGATAGCACCTCGTTCCGTAGTTCAGGGGGAACGAGGGTTTTGCCAGGTGGCACCTGGTCCAAAGAAGTGGGAGTGACCATCCTCAAGCTGTCCGGGGGTAGTATAAGACGAGGCTCCTCCTCGTCCTCCTCCAACACAACCATACAACGTGACAAGGCATCGGCCCGTACGTTCTTCTCACCGGCCAGGTGGCGGATAATAAAGCGGAACCGGGAGAAGAATAAAGACCAACGGGCCTGCCTTGGGTTCAGGCGTTGTGCTGTCTGGAGGTATGTGAGGTTTTTGTGGTCAGAAAAAACCTCAAATGGATGCTTCGCACCCTCCAGGAGATGCCGCCATTCCTGGAATGCTAGTTTCATCGCCAGTAACTCCCTATCCCCTATGGAGTAGTTCCTCTCGGCCGGAGAAAAGGTCTTGGAGAAAAAGAAACACGGATGTTTCCTTCCTCGTTCGTTTTTCTGGTACAGGACTGCACCTGCACCGACCGAAGAGGCGTCTACCTCCAGTAGGAAGGGTTTGGAGATGTCTGGACGATGAAGGATGGGAGCTCTGGAGAAGTGAGTTTTGAGAGTGTGAAATGCCTCTACCGTTTCCCGTGTCCATGCTTTGGGATTAGCGCCCTTGCGGGTAAGGGCAATGATGGGTGCTGCCACCGTCGAGAAGTTGGGAATGAACTGGCGATAATAATTGATAAACCCCAAGAATCGCTGGATCGCCTTCAGCGAGCGGGGCTCAGGCCAGTTCATCACTGTCTCCAACTTCCCCGGATCCATTGCTAACCCCTGACTGGACACTATGTACCCCAGGAACGGCAAGGATTCCTGTTCAAAAACGCACTTTTCCAGCTTAGCATATAACGAATGGGTGCGGAGCCTCTTAAGTACTCGGATGACATCCCTCCGATGGGTGGTAAGATCGGGGGAGAAGATAAGAATGTCATCCAGGTATGCAACCACGGAAAGATACAAATCCCGGAAAATGTCATTCACAAAGTCTTGAAATACGGCGGGGGCATTTCAGAGTCCGAAGGGCATTACTAGATACTCGTAGTGACCGTCCCTGGTGTTAAAGGCGGTCTTCCACTCATCGCCCTCTCGGACTCGCACTAGATTATATGCCCCGCGTAGATCCAGCTTTGTGAAGACCTTTGCCCCGCGGAATCGATCAAATAGCTCAGTAATGAGGGGCAAAGGGTATTTGTTCTTGATTGTGATTGCATTTAATCCCCTGTAATCGATACAGGGGCGCAGATCCCCTTCCTTCTTCTGCACAAAAAAGAACCCTGCACCAGCCGGTGAAATAGACTTGCGAATGAACCCCTTCGCCAGGCTGTCCTGAATATATTTGGACATAGCCTCCGTCTCTGGCGCAGAGAGTGGATAAACTCTGCCCCTAGGGGGCTCGGAGCCTGGCTTCAGGTCTATTCGGCAATCATATGGCCGGTGGGGAGGAAGAGTATCTGCGGCCCTTTTGGAAAAGACATCCCTGTAGGCCTCATAAGGTGTCGGTAAACCCGGCCCCTCAGTATTCCCTGAGGACCCAACCGACCTAATGGTAGCGGGTGGTTCGGTAGTCACGAGGTGCTCTCTACAGGATCCTGCCCAGGATGAGATCTCCCCTGTTTCCCAGTTGAGTATAGGAGCATGCTGTCTCAACCAGGGAAGGCCCAGTAGGATCTCATCCGTCCCCCCTGGAAGCACCAGGAAGGACACCTGCTCATGGTGTCCCGGTGGTACATCCATCCTGAGAGGGATGGTGATCTGGGTGATAGGATCGAGTAGTATGGACCCGTCGACTACCCGGACCCTGAGTGGCTTGGGCAACAGAACCAGGGGAACTGAGTATCGGGTTGCCAGGGAGGTCGAGATGAAATTGCCTTCAGCGCCTGAGTCCAAGCAAGCCAGGGCAGAGAAGAGAGTAGTGCCGAACTGCAACTGGGCGCTGATAGTCAACCTAGAGGGAGAAGTAGCGTCTAGAGTCCCCCCTCTGATAGAAACTAGACGCTGTCTTTTCCCGACGGTTTGGGACATAGGGTAGCTATGTGTCCCCTCTGCCCACAGGAAAAGCAGATGACACAAGACCGAGAACCTGGGGCAGAGGATACCACCTTGGACACCTCCATTGACTCCACGGAGTCGCCTACAGGACTGGCTGGGGGACCTGTCTGATGGAAGACGGGAGTCAGACGCTTTTTAGGCCGAGAAGACGTGGGTGCTGAAGAGACCTCGAGCCTTCGCTCCGCCTGGCGGATGTCTATGCGAGAGGCAACCTGAATCAAGGACTCTAAAGTGGCAGGCACCTCACGTGTGGCCAGTGCGTCTTTGACAAACCCTGCCAGGCCCTCCCAAAACACAGGGACAAGGACCTTATCCGGCCAGTCCAGCTCTGCGGCCAGTGTCCTAAAGTGTACAGCAAAGTCCCCGACTGAAGCAGACCCTTGCCGAAGTCGTAGGAGGTGCAGCGCGGAATCGTGGGTGACTTGAGGCCCGAGGAACACCATTCTCATGGCCCCAAGATAAGCTGCTAAGTTATTCACCACACGATCTCCGCGCTCCCACAACGGCGTGGAGCACTTCAGCGCTCTCCCTGTGAGCAGGAACTGGACGAAGGCTACCTTCGCCTTCTCGGTAGCGTATAGAGTCGCGGACAGCTCTAAGTAGGTGGTAACCTGGTTTATAAACCCACGGCACTCAGAGCTGTTGCCGCTAAAGCGCTCTGGAAGCGCAAGGCGAGGAGACCTTCCGCCCAATAGCACAGCCTGGGTAGCCGCCTGGGTGGCGACTGTCGTCAGAGTAGTCTTATCGGAGGAAGACTGCTCCACTGCTGCCAATCGTGACTCCAACTGCTGCACATAACGCAGCAACTGCTGCTGCTCTTCAGCCATAGCCAGACCTTTGGCGCGACCGTAATGTTACGAGGGGGACCCGGGGAAGCGTGCCAAGATGGGAAATGGACTGCTTCCGCCGGTCAAGGTCCACTGTGCGGTGTAAGGGACCGCCGCTATGGTGGGTGAAGAGTGAGCGGATTGCTGCTAGCGATCGTCTGGAATGTCACAGACGATCTATGTACACCGATCTGCCCTAACCCGTGAGGGTTGTATGGCACAGATCTCACGGCTCGGTGTACCTGTTGCACGGGGAAGCACAGAGGTGCCCACGCACGTGTGCCAGTGGAAGTCACGAGAATATGGCACGAGGGTAGCACAGAGGTGCCCACGCACGTGTGCTTTCAATAACCAGGTGAGTCCAATGGAGACTTGAGGAGCTCACCTGGGACAGGAACACGGCCTGTTGACGGGGGTACTGCCGGAGCAGCAAGGCAGGAACACGGCCTGCAAACGAGGTACTGCCGGAGCAGCAAGGGTCAAGCCCACAAGAGACAGTAATGCCTGAGCAGTGGCGTGGCAGCACGCTGCCAGACATCCAAACATAGAAGGACGGTCGCGCGCCGCCATGATGGCAGGGGGAGCTTTTAAGGAGGTGCAGCTCCACCCGAGGGCGGGCGCGAGGCGGAGATGACGGACTTGACCCAATCAGGGTCCACGACGTCCCAGCCTGGCCAGTCAGGATTCACCACGTCACCAGCCTTGTCATCAAGCCGTGTGACGTCAGTGAGCGAATCAGGACCCACCACGCATTGCACATGCTCACCCTCCTGCCTCTGGGAAATAGAGGCGGGATCCTCGGTCTCACAATGTGCAGAGATAACGGGAATCTCACTGCTTCCCTGAGCAGTAAACCTCTGCACATTGCGCAGCCTCGCAGACCTTTGTGGCCGCTGAGCAGGAGAGTCTGCGGCAGGCCAGGAATGGGAGACCGCTTCACTCCTTGTAACAGGAGAACCACTAGGTGTCACCCTTCTGCTGCCTCTCTGAGAAGGTATCTCCTGCACACTGCGCAGACTGGCAGACCTTCGGCGCTGCTCAGCAGGAGTGCTCGTGGCAGGCAAGGAATGGGAGACTGCCTCAGTCCTTGCCTCAGGAGAGCCACGAGATGTAACAATTTGCATCGCTTAAACTTTTATGTTATCTTTCTACAGGAGACACATTGGATTAGGGGTATCCACCCGCTCCTTTGCAGTAAGAAATATGTCACATGCGCAGAAGCTTCGTACACCAAGAAACAAAGAGGGGTAGCTACATTAATTAACAAACATGTTAGTCATGAAGTAATTGATGTGATGGAAGACCCTATGGGGAGATTTCTTTTGGTTAAGCTTACCATAGAAGGTACCATTTATAGTCTAATGAATGTATATGCACCCAATGTGCCTGACCCCCGATTTCGAGACAGATTGTTGGATTGCATGACGAGCTAGGAGACATCTAATCTAGTTATAGGAGGAGATTTTTACAAGGTTCATGATGCAGTCTTAGGCCTCTCTCACATGTCCGTGAAAAACCACGCACGTTTTTCACAGACGTGTCAGAGGTGCGTTTTGCCCTCCATGAGCCATGTTTATGGCACACGTGTGTTCTCCATGTGTTATCTGTTATAACACACGGAGAACGGAAACTTTATGCTCACGTGTCCCTGGCGTCGCTGTCCGTGGTGCTGAACTTCGGTCTCCGGTCCAGCCGCCTCCCCGCTGCTGCAGCTTCCGGCCGCAGTGAAGTGAAAATTCAATTAGCATAATGAGCGGCGGTTGGCAGCAAGTGACAGCAGTGGCAGAGACAGCAGGGCTGGAGAAGGTGAGTGATGTTTTTTCTCACAAACACATGTCTTCTCTCCGGTGCATGTCACATGGAACACATCCGTGTGGTTCGTTTGCAGTATGTGTGACACGTTTGCGTTCCGTCTGACACCCGTGATGCTGGAGAGAAAACAGACATGTCGGCGTGAGAAACACACGGACACATGTAAGTACGGAACCGACACACGTTCCGTGCGCAAATACTTACGTGTGTCCAAAACCATAGGAATACCAAGGTCTACATGTGAAAATTGCCAAACACATACTGGAGGCACGTACATGTGAAAGATGCCTTACATAAATCAAATGTTCAGTCAGTTTGTCCATCCGTAACACATAACTGCTTACAATATATTATGGATCATGTTGAGGTAGTAGATGCATGGTGATTGCAACACCCAATAGATAAAGATTACCCACATTATTCAAATGTTCAAAGAAAACATGCTAGAATAGATTATTGGTTGATAAGTACCTCGTTGTTGTCGCATCTGATGTCTTCCAATATTTTGGACTTACACATATCGGACCATGCGCCAATTATTTTAGAACCTCACTTACAAAAATGGTGGTACAGAAAAGAAGGTGTAGATTCCCATCATATTTATACCATTGTGAGGATTTTAAAAAGTCTGTACAAAATTATTGGAGTTTCTACGAGAATGAGAACAGCGAGCACAGAGAAAACACAAACCTGTTCTGGGCAGCTTCCAAGGCGGTGGTACGAGGTCAAATAATTTCCTATGTTAGCCATAAACGTAAATAAATATTGGAATGAACGTTATCGGCACAAAATTACTGACATAAACATACAAACAGTTTAAACTCAACAACAACCCCTCAAACAAACAAAAATTTCTAGAAGCAAAAGAAGCAGCGGACACATTGGCCCATGAAAGCGAACTATATAATTTAGACTACCAAAAACACAGATACTTTAGATGGGGTAATAAACTGGCCAGGTTATTAGCATTCCTTACAAATCCCTTTAGAACAGCCAATAGAATTCATAGAATAAAAAAGAAGGATGGCACAGTAGTGTCAAAGGATGGGGAGATATTGGATGAGTTCAGAGCTTTCTTTAGCTCTGTATATATTGCACAATCGGGAGATAGGAATGGGGAGTCAAATTTCTTGCAAGAACCATTGGCCCCGTCATTAACAACAGATCAAAAAACTCTACTTAACAACCACATACATATATCGGAAATTATACAAGCCATTGCCACTCTTAAATTAGCTAAAGCTCCGGGGCCAGATGGATTCAACAATGAATATTATAAGATTTTGAGTCCATCAATTAGTCCACATTTATGTGCAATGTTTAATAATACAGTTCAAAACAATCCCAGACAGAGTTAATCAAGCAAGTGTTATTGTTTTACCCAAGCCAGGCAAGGATCCCCAACAGGTAGAGGGCTACAGACCCATATCTCTGCTAAATTCAGATTTCAAAATCTTTACTAAAATTCTGTCAACAAGGTTACAGCAGATAATCCCGGACCTCATACTTCCCTGTCAGACAGGGTTTGTACATGGCAAATCTGTCAAATATAACATCAGAACAGCCATAGGAGTAATATCGTACGGTAGACAACATAGACACACCAAACAGTTAATAGAAAGCCTGGATGCAGATAAGGCTTTTGATAGAGTCTCATGGGATTACCTGCATGGTCTTCTGGATTTTAGACAGTTTAATCCCTGGTTCTGTGAAGCAATCAGAATGATTTATAAGGAACTTCAGTCTAAACTGTCAATAAATGACATGCCCTCAAGGCCTTTTGCAATTCAAAGAGGGACAAGGCAAGGGTGTCCATTGTCACCCCTGCTCTTTCATTCTAGCTCTATACCCCTTATTGAGGGAAATGCAAAACCTACCATCATTCCTTGGAGCAAAGGTGGGCTCAACATCAGTAAAGATCCTGGCCTTTGCAGATGATATCTTATTATTTATAGCTAATCCTATGCAGGCAATACCGGGGATAATGAATATGTTAAAAGACTTTGGAGAGACCACTGGGTTTAAAATCAACTACAGTAAATCCGAGGCACTAGTACTTTTTAAATCTGGAAAGAGTGATAGTTCTTCATTCCCGTTCAAATGGAGCGTAAACTCAATAAGATAACTAGGCATTCAGCTGCCGACCGATCCCTCAACGCTATATAGACGTTATAAGTTAGAGGGCGCACGCAGAGAGGGAGGGGGGTGGGGACTGTTTGGGTTTACTCTGATATATTAATGTCTCAACTTTTGTTATACATATATATTGTATTTTGAAAGCTAATAAAAAGAACTTTAAAAAAAAAAAAAATAAGTGATCTCTTGTCCATGATTAAGCCACATCTTAGTAGCTTGTGTGAGTTACTTTTAGAGGGTCACAGTTGGCTGATCAGAAGTCGCTTCTCCTAAAATCTTTTCAGGGGCAAATAAAACATTTCAATGTTCGAGTCTCAAAGAATTTTAGCTCACTGGTTAGTTGTTCATTAAAAACATTGAGTTGGAGGGTGCCATTAGTAATTTGCTCTTATGGAACATGCTTCACCTCAATCCCATAGGTCTAGACATATTTTTGGCTGATGTACAGGATGGCCTTAAGAAGGCATTGATTCTATAGGGAGGAGTTGTCAGAAGACAATACAGATGTACATTGTTTCCTCTGTGGTGGTCCTATTTCATGCCTAGAAATGTGGTTTTGTGTTGTATGGCATTCTGGACTTCCAAAGTGTGACTAAAGAGAAAAACAGAAAAGGCATGGAATAAGTCTTGAGTGAACTGTTATTGTTTAAATATAGAAATGAGAGAATATATTCTAGTTTTATTGAATTCTATTAAAATTTTGCAAAACTCTTCATAAGCCAAAATGTTTGTCATTTGCTTAAGTTAGTATTTAGCAAAATAGCAGCCCATGGCCATCAATTTTTAGAACCACAAAGGGCCATCAACAGGTTAAAAATAATAACTTATAGTGAATTTGCTGTTCAACTTTTTGGCCCCTCTGCTTTTCACCTTCACTGTTCTGCATCGCATTTTCTAATTGCTACCACAAACATTGAAATTATATCATTCATCACCTTGCACATGTTTAAGCAGAACCCTCTTGGGTCTTATCAGAGTTGAAGGTCCTAGCCTAGCTAATGAGGTCTGGGATTTTCACGCTCACATTAGTGATAAACAGATGAAGCAAAGGTTGAATGGCTAACAGTGAGGATTGGAGGAGCCTGTGAGGGGATCGCTGGGCTGATAATAAGCATTTTTTTATTATTATTTACATCCTATTAAATTTGCAGAAAAAAATTCTCTATAAATCAAATTCTCAGCGAAAATCTACATAAACATGCAAGTTCCGATTTTGCCTGATTCGCTCATCACTATTTGAATATGTTTAATAAATCTGTTGCTCTCCCGCCTACCTTTCATGCTATACTTTAATTTGAGTTTTTTTGTTTCATGCTCAGGTGGGCAGCCGATTATAGTGCAGAAATTGTGGTGCTCCTGGTAGCCTAATTTACCATACACACTGATGTGACACAAACAGACATTGAGTAGCCAAAAGAAAATTTTAATATAGCATGTGGAAGGTTAATATTTCATTTTATACACCATGTTCCAAATTATTATGCAAATTAGATTTTAGTGTCAGACTCATAGCAATTATTATTATTTTTTTCCTCAATGAAACTCATTGATGGTATCGTGTCTTAGGGTTCTTTGGATCACTGAAATTAATCTCAGATACATGTGATAATTAGTTTGCCAGGTGAGCCCAATAAAAGGAAAACTGGATGTTCCACAATATTGAGCAGGCCACAGTTTTCAAGAAACATGGGAAAGAAAAATGAGCTCACTGCTGCCGAAAAGCATCAAATAGTGCAATGCTGTAAGAGAGTAGTCTCAAGCCCAGAGAAAGAAGATGAATCCCCTGAAGACATCACATAGTTGTGAAACATTTTTTTAATGTTTTGTATAAAGTTATTAATGTATTGTTACAATAATGTGTAGTTTTATGGGGCCACCAGTAGATGTCACCAATGAGTATCACATTGACACTAGGAACAGGCATAGGTATGCAATTGAAGGCTAAATCTGCCTGCTAACAGACAGTTGGGATTTTGAAATTAGCCTATAGGGGAGAAGCTAGTGCATAGGTAGAGTGACTGTTTCTGTGGAAACGGCAGATAGGACCCAGCCTGGGTCAGAGTCA
This sequence comes from Anomaloglossus baeobatrachus, assembly GCF_048569485.1. Classification (NCBI taxonomy): domain Eukaryota; kingdom Metazoa; phylum Chordata; class Amphibia; order Anura; family Aromobatidae; genus Anomaloglossus; species Anomaloglossus baeobatrachus. The sequence continues at coordinate 378,489,839 of NC_134354.1, read as the reverse complement.
GGCCTCAGGCCTGTGGAGCAGCAAAGTCGCTGGCTATGTGGAACTTGTAACAAGAAAAGTGGAGAAAAAGTTACATGGTGTGCAGATAGAAATGGTTGAAGTTAGTTAAGTTTGGGACACAAGACAGAGCAGCAGCAAGGGGACGAGAAAGAAACCAGAATGAAGGAAAGTAGGACACATCTGATGATGAAGTAAAAAAGGAGACACAGGAGAGAGGGAGCTGCCAAGAGAGACAAAATTTGGACCACACTACTGAGTACCGAAGCTGGCACAGGTTCCTGCAGCTGGAGGCCTGCCTGAGAAAGTCTGAGGAAAGATTGTGGAGCAGTGCGGCAAATAGGAGTAAGCCTTATGGGCACTTTTTTGGGACTGTGGTGTTGAGTATGTCCTTCTGCTCGACGGGAGGTTTCTGGCCTCCCTGAGCTCGCTTTAGGACACCTGCGTTATGGTTTGACAGGTGTACCACCCCAGTCAAACTCCCCATCTGCCACTAGTAGTTTCCGAGGGCACTGTATCCAGTAGTTCATTTCGGTGGCAGACCTGAACTACCTGTATGAAGACATAGTGACCGGTTTCAAAGCCTGTACACCAGAGGTGAGAAAGACAGAAGGATGGAGCTAATGTACAGCTGTAAGTTGGACTGTAATAAAGAAAACCTGTTTAAGTTGCCTGGTTATCTTGCATGATTCCTTGTTGCTAAAGACAATGCCGGTGATCAGGAGAGGACCATTGTGCTGGAGAAACCAGGTATTTCCCTGTGGGATGATCCCCAACTCCCCATATTCCCCTTACTGCTTCCTCTAAGTGCTCCCATGTTTTCTCTGATGGTCGCGGCCGGGGTGCTTTTGGTGCCCTCCGGGCATGGGACCACGACTACAGCTGAGGCGCCCCCTTCACACCGTTACAATGCCTTGGACAAGGGATGAAAGCATTAGATATTTCATGAAAACATAAGCGTGATCATCGTACTGTGAAGAGACTTGTGGCTGATTCTGAGCACATAAGTGTTTGTGCTAAAAAAGGCAGAATGAGGAAGGTTTCTGCCAGGCAAGTTCATCGGATTAAGAGAGCAGCTGCTCCAAAGCCATTAAAAACCAGCAAACAGATAATAATAATAATCTTTATTTCTATAGCACCAACATATTCCGCAGCGCTTAACAATTCAGGAGGCTCATATACATATCATATACATAAACATATACAAACAAGTAACAATTTTAGAAGATACAATATTTAAAGGGAAAAAAAGGCAACCCTGCTCATGAGAGCTTACAATCTACAATGAGATGGGGGAGGGGCAAGGTACAAGTGCTTATTTACAATGACAATCCAGCCATCTCAAGGAAATGGGGGATAGATAATGGCTTCCTGGACCAGTTGGCCAGAGCCTTGAGATGCATTTGGGTGCCATGCAGTTTGACGTGGGGTTATGTTCTGAGAAGTTGTAGAGGAATTAGGTGAAATTAGTTTGGCTAGGGAGTGTGATAGGCCGCCCTAAAAATATACATTTTTAGGGAGCGTCTGAAGCTGAGTAAGTTGTGATTTGTCCTAACTTCTTGGGGTAGAGCGTTCCAGAGGTTTGGTGCAGCTCGGAAGAAGTCTTGGATTCGGGAGTGGGAGGTTTGAATTAGTGTGGATGTTAGTCAAAAGTGATTTGCAGAGCGTAGAGAACGGATGGGATGATAGACAGAGAGGAGGGTAGAGATGTAGGGTGGTGCTGCACTGTGGAGAGCTTTGTGGGTGAGAACAAGCAGTTTGAATTGGATCCTGTGATATATGGGCAGCCAGTGCAATGACTGGCACAGAGCAGAGGCATCCGAGTAGCGGTTAGCCAGATAGGTGACCCTGGCTGCTGCATTAAGGATGGACTGTAGAGGAGAGAGTCTAGTTAGAGGGAGACCAATTAATAGAGAGTTACAGTAGTCAAGGCGAGAGTGGATCAGGGCCACAGTGAGAGTTTTTGTCGTTTCCATTGTCAGAAAGGGGCGGATTCTAGAGATGTTCTTGAGGTGCAAGCGGCAGGAGCAGGCAAGAGATTGTATTTGGGAGGTGAAGGAGAAATCAGTGTCAAGTATAACCCCCAGGCAGCCGGCTTCCTGCCTAGGACTTATCGTTGTGCCACACACAGAGAGGGAGATGTCAGGTTTAGGAAGGTTGGGAGATGGAGGGAAAAGCAGAAGTTCAGTTTTGGAAAGGTTAAGTTTCAGATAGAGAGCAGACATGATGTTTCAAACTGCAGTCAGGCAGTCACTTGTGTTCTGTAGTACAGCGGGGGTGAGCTCAGGGGATGAGGTGTATAGCTGTGTGTCATCAGCATAAAGATGGTACCGGAAGCCAAATCTGTTGATGGTCATTACGATTGGGCCAGTCTACAGGGAGGAAAGAACAGGGCCAAGGACTGAACCTTGAGGGACCCCAACAGTGAGAGGAAGAGGAGAAGATGTGGAGCCAGCAAATGATACGCTGAATGAGCGGCCAGAAAGATAGGAAGAGAACCAGGAAAGAACAGTGTCCTTTAGGCCGATAGAATGGAGCATAGAGAGAAGGAGATGGTGGTCAACAGTGTCGAAGGCGGCAGAAAGGTCAAGAAGAATAAGCAGAGAGTGGTCACCATTACGTTTTGCTGTCAATAGGTCATTGGTCACTTTGACAAGGGCAGTTTCTTTTGAGTGTAAAGGGCGGAAGCCAGACTGTAAAGGATCTAGAAGAGAGTGAGAGGAGAGGTAGCGGGGAGACGAGAGTAGACCAGGCGCTCCAAGAGTTTAGAGATGAAGGAGAGATTGGAGACTGGTCTGTAGTTGCTTGTGCAGGACGGATCAAGGGAAGGTTTTTTTAATAATGGAGTAATGATAGAGTGTTTGAGGGAGGAAGGGAAGATACCAGAAGAGAGAGAGAGATTGCAGATTTTAGTTAGGTGAGTAGTGACAACCGGAGAGAGGACTGGAGAAGGTATGAGGGGAAGGGATCAGTAGAGCAAGTGGTAGGACGAGAAGAAGAGAGGAGCCTGGAGACTTCCTCCTCTGTGACTAGGTCAAATGTTGAAAGTGAGCTTGATGGGATATGGGGAGAGATGGGATACACAAAGCTTGGTGGCTGGCAGCTGATCTCTTGGCGGATGTTTTCTATTTTCTCTGTGAAATACAAGGCCAGGTCATCAGCATGAATGTCTGTGATAGGGGTCTGTGCTTTGGAACTGAGGAGGGAGTGAAAGGTGTCAAAGAGCTTTTTTGGATTGTTGGATAGTGAGGAGATAAAGGTGGTGAAGTAGGTCTGTTTGGCGAGGTGAAGGGAAGAGTTGTAGGTCCTTAACATGAACTTGTAGTGGATGAAGTTTTCTGGTGTGCGGGATTTCCTCCATAGGCGTTCGGCACTCCTAGAGCATCGCTGGAGAAATCGAGTTTGTGATGTGAGCCAAGGCTGTTTTACTCGGTGTTTGGAGGTTCTGAGGGTGAGGGGTGCTTGTTATGATCCGGAACCATGGAAGACCACCACAAATCATTGGCAAAAGGTGACAAGAGCATTGGCAACTAATCTGGCCGCCATCCCCTTACTAACCATCACAACTAGAAGTAGCCAAGGGGTGAACTAACATCCTGTGCACCGCGAACCCAGCCGGAGAACTAACTATTCTAAAGGTAGGAAAGATGAATAACTCTCTGCCTCAGAAAATAGACAAGAATAGCAAGCCCCCCACATTAAAAGACTGCGGTGATATAGGAAAAACACAAAACACAGATAGATGACAGGATTAGCAAAAGGTGAGGCCCCCGCTGACTAATATAGGAAAGGACAGGAAAGGGACTGATGGTGGCCAGAGAAAAACCCTGCAAAATACCAACTTCCTGATAGTACAAAAAGGCCCTCAGATCGCACGATCTGAACTCCGTCCTATACCAGGTGCCCTTGTCATACCAATGAACAGAAAACAAGAATCATAACAAATTCAACAAGCCACAAACACATTGAATCAAAGGAGCTATACTCCACACAGAACTGCAGGGAGTTCCCCAACAAACCACTGAGGGGGAAAATCCCTGCATGCAAATAAACTGAAAACAACCACAGCAAATGACAAACCCAGATAAGTAAAAGAACCAGACAATAAATAAAAATCAAGCACTTATCTGGGATAGATGTGGTGTAGAGCAGGATGAAGCAGGCTGGAGATACAAAGAACAACTGACATCCGGCAACAGCCTGCAATCAGACCAGGATTTAAATAAGCAGAGAGTTAGCAAAGGAAACACCCATTGCACAACACACCTGGTCCAAGTCCAAACCATTCCTGGCCACCAGAGGGAGCCTCCCAGCAGCCAAAACACAACTTACATTCACAACAGGTGCTACTTGGTCCAGGGTGCTTCTGAGTGTGTAATTGTAGTGCTTTACAGCCAGATTAGGACAAGAAAGTGAGGAGATAGGGGATAGTGATACATGTAGAGAGTCTGTAAGTGTCTGAGAGTCAATGGCCTGTAGGTTTCTGAATTTGAAATAGGTGGGAGTGTGCTGGGGCGGACAAGGGTTTGTGAGCTTGAAGGAGAGGATGTTGTGGTCAGAGAGGGGAAGAGGTGAGTTGTCAAAGTGAGAGATTGAGCAGAAGCGGAAAAAGACCAGGTCAAGGGTGTTACCATCTTCATGTGTCTCAGTGGATGAGAGCTGTGAGAGCCCAAGGGAGGTGGTTAGAGATAGAAGCTGGGATGCAGATGGGGAGGAGGGGCTGTTCATGGGGATGTTGAAGTCTCCTAGGATGAGGGTTGGCAATTCAGAGGACATGAAGTGTGGAAGCCAGGCTGAAAAGTGGTCAAGGAACTGGGTGGGTGCGCCTGGTGGATGGTATATTACAGCTACTCTGAGGGGAAGGGGATGGAAGAGCCTGATGGTGTGGACCTCAAAGGATGGGAATGAGAGTGACGGCGCTGGGGGGGATGACCTGGAAAGTGCATTGTGGAGACAGGAGTAAGCCGATTCCACCACCATGTCTGTTTCCAGGTCTTGGTGAATGGGTAAAGTGTAAACCACCATGAGAAATTGCAGCAGGGGAAGCAGTGTCAGAATCATGAATCCAGGTTTCAGTGAGGGCTAGTAGGTTAAGAGAGCTATTGAGAAAGAGGTTGTGGATGTAAGGAAGCTTGTTACATACGGACCGTGGATTCCAGAGAGCACAATTAAAAGAGGGAAGTGAGGGTGTACAAGTAATGTTAATAAGATTATCAGGGTTTCTATGGGAGGTGGGGGAGGAGGTAAAGTTAGCATGGGGTGGATCGGGATTAGGAGAGATATCACCTGATAGAAGTAGGAGTAGAAGGAGAAAGATCAGATGGTTTTTGGACATGTTGCATGTCTTTTTGTGTGATACCCTGAAGGTTTGAAGTTATTCAGATAGGTGAAAAGGGCCTGGGAGCTGTACATAGGAGAAGGGAGGAGAGAGGGACTGATGTGGATGAGTGGTGATGGAGGGGGGACAGGGCGGTGAAAGTGGACAGTGAAGGCACATAGAATGATAGAGATAGAGACAGATATTTGAAGCTGCTGGTACCTCCGGAGTCCCTCTAACCTCAAGGTGTAAGAGCCTTCAAAAGCTTGCTGTGGTGCATAAACCTACTATTTGGCCACCCCTAACCAGTGCTCACAAGCAGAAACGGTTGCAGTGGGCCCAGACATACATGAAGACTAACTTTCAAGCAGTCTTGTTTACTGATGAGTGTGAAGCAACCCTGGATGGTCCAGATGGATGGAGTAGTGGATGGTTGGTGGATGGCCACCATGTCCCAACAAGGCTGCGACATCAGCAAGGAGGTGGAGGAGTCAGGTTTTGGGCCAGAATCATGGGGAGACATATGGTAGGCCCTTTTAGGGTTCCTGAAGGTGTGAAAATTACTACCGCAAAGTATATAAAGTTTCTGACTGAGAACTTTCTTTCATGGTACAAAAAGCAGAAACGTGCCTTCAGGAGCATGCATGACAATGCACCATCTCAAGCTGCAAAGAATACCTCTGTGTTATTGGCTGTTATGGGCATAAAAGGAGATAAACTCATGGTGTTGCCACTATCTTCCCCTGACCTCAACCCTATAGGGATCCTTTGGAGTATCATCAACCAAAATATCTATGAGGGTCGGAGGCAGTTCACATCAAAACAGCAGCTCTGGGAGGCATATTCTGACATCATGCAAAGAAATTCAAGCAGAAACTCTCCAAAAACTCACAAGTTCAATGGATGCAAGAATTGTGAAGGTGATATCAAAGAAAGGTTCCTATATTAACATGTAACTTGGCCTGATAGGATGTTTTGGATTTAAATAGCTTTTTATTTCAGTGAATGTGACCTCCTAATGCTCCAAATTCCACAAATGAGCATTTTCAGTTCTTTAAAACATATACAATATTTAGAAACTCTACTGTGCCTAATAATTTGGAACATTTTGAGTCTTTTTAAATTTTGAAGATTATACTGTTATCATTGGAAGGTTTCTTCAATAAAAATCAATGTATACTCTAATGGGTGATGACTTTTATTAGACTGTCATTTGCACCAACCATTTAGGAAAATCAGAGAAAAATATAATTTGCATAATAATTTGGAACCTTGTGTACAAAAAACTCTTCAATATTTTCCATTGACTGTTTAATTACCTACATCAGCCTAGAGGAATTTGAGCACTGCTCTCAAGAAGATTTTCAGCCTTTCTTTCTGTACAGTGGTGAGCTGATATATTCTTCTATTTTTCTTTATACATTAATATCACATACAATGTTTAGTTTTTACACACCCCCACTGTATGAGTCATTTACAGTGATTTAATGTACAGACGGCTGGGACGGTAATAGTGTAAAATGAGCAAAGTATGGCATAGAGGGGTTGCGCTAGAAAATATTGCTGCCATATAGCATTTCAGAAATTGAAGTTATCAGCATGAGGCTAAAAAGACAAGCATGGGCCATTCCGGGGGAAAAAAGAATGTAAACAATGGCAGCTACGGAAAAATGTTTATACATGCAGCTTCTAAAGATCACTTTAAGCAAAAGAAACAGTTTGTAAATTTGTTCAACCAGCACTTGTTAAAAACACAGCCCACAAAAACAATTATGTTTATAAGGGCAATACCATGATAGTGTATATTGCATATAATGACAATTATTTTCCAAACCCTTTAAATTTGTGATGAACTGACTCCTAAAATGTTTGAGACCCTTTCTTCATTTCATAATTTATTATGGAATGTGTGGGTAAGGCTGTACTAATAACTTTCATATCCGCTAAATCTTTTCCTACAAATGAGTTTATAGATAGATGTTTATCAATCGATAAAAGCCAAGTGTAATTACTCGGAAACTTCCCAAAGCCGATTCTAAACTCCTTACCTGTCTTCCATCCAACTTTGATTACAACTGCTGCGACAAGACCAAATTGATCAGCGAAATCAGCGTCTTCAAATATACAAGGAAAAAAAAAACATAGGGCAATGGAAACTGAACCAATCGGTGCCCAGCTATGACGCAAAGCAATAATACATAATTGCAGAACTCGCCAAGCTGTGCTAGATAAAAGATCGTTCATAATTGTCAAGTAAATTGCGTCTTGTATCGAGCTTAAAAAATGAATCATGAGAAGCATTTTCTTATTGATCACCGGAGTAGAAAGAAGTATTATCCTGCTTGTGCAGAGAAAGGTGCTGTAATTATTTTCATGTTCATTTTGCTTCTAAAAATAAAATATACCTTGCATTAGTTTGGTTGGTCTCATATCATACTTTTATTTATGTATATAAAAACATTGCCAAAATATTAAGTACCATAATGAGTTTTAAAGTTAATGTGTACCCATTCGCCAAAATGGTAAAGATTAATTTGAAAACACAGTATATGTGCAAAAAGCCTAAGCAAAATCCCTTGACTACTTTTACAGATGTTAAGGACACACAATTAGGAACAGGATGAGACCCTTAAGGCCCCGTCACACACAGAGATAAATCTTTGGCAGATCTGTGGTTGCAGTGAAATCATGAACATGTTGTTCCTTTTGTACAGAGCCACAAACCTGGCACTGATTGTCCACAATTTCACTGCAACCACAGATCTGCCACATATTTATCTCTGTGTGTAAAAGGACCTTAAGTCTTATGTTGTGGGGCCTTAACTGTTGCGGAAGCCGCACTATTACCGAGGTCATCACCCACATCGCAGCTTACACACAACCATACTGAGTCATCAGTTATCTTGAGAGAAAAATCTGTAGATCTCAGTGAGGAGATGCTTTAATATTTTTTATTTCGTAGACTTCATTCAACAACAATAAGTATATCAAATACTTTACTGCTCTCATACAGCAATTTTTGAGCTGCAAATCCACAATTATTATTTTACAAGGCAATACGAAACATTATGGGGATTATATTATTTTCATGCCACAGGCCCCGAAATGCCAATAATAGATATTTCAACAAGATTAAAGTGTTACTAGAAAACAAAAATACATTTTTCCACATTGTTTTGCGTCCTTGTTTCTCCACCGAGAAACAAGTATCTCCCGCTTGTTTCTCCCACTGTCTCATTTCTCATCGGAATATTAATTGAAGAGACTGGGGAACAAAAGAGGACAATAAGGTCTTTTCCAAGATAAGTGGGTACTAAACTTTACAGGGATATGCTCCCCTGGTAAGGTTTTGTAATGCACAACACAAAAAAGCTTTTGAAAATTAGCTGCTGAGTTACAAAAAAAAGCCAAAAGGGAAGCAAATGTGGTTAATCTGCGCTGCTAATGGTATTCCAAGGAGAAATAAACTGGGATACTCGGTGGACTGGAAGTGGTTTTCATTATCAATGCGCTTCAAAGTCACCTGACTTCTTTTTCAGGATACAACAACAGTAAACAAGTTGATAATAAAACACATTGAGTATTATTATTATTATAATAATTATTTATTTATTTATTTATAAAGCACCATTGTTTCCATGGTGCTGTACATGAGAACTGGTTCCATAAAGGGATGATCGAATACTTCGATTATCTGGCTTCGTGAATATTTTCCGAATACCTCGCCGCTATTTGACTATTCGATGCGCAATGTAACTCTATGGGAAGCCTGAATAGTTCTGAATAGTTGTTATTCGGGTTTCCCATAGACTTACATTGCGCATCGAATATTCGTGAATAGTCGAATAGCGGCAAAGTATTCGGAAATTATTCGCGAAGTCGGATAATCGAAGCATTCGATTATCCCTAGTTACACACAGAAAACATATACAAGATACAATAGACAGACTGGAACAGAGGAAAGAGGACCCTGCCCTTGCAGGCTAACATTCTCTAGGATATTGGGGAGGAGACAGTAGGTGTACAAGGCTTTGTGCACAAACTGCATTTTTTTTCGTGTTTTTTCATAAATTATTTTTGGCATATTTGAATAAATCTGCAAGGGAAAATGCATCCCAGCAAAGTCTATGAGAATCCTGAAGTGCTGTGCACACGTTGCAGATTTTGGCAAAGGAAAAAACTGCATCAAACAATTGATATGATTAGAGCTAAATACCCTTTCTTTATTTTATAAAGGGCCATGAACCAATTCACATAATAAAACAAATCAAAAGTATAAGGTCTACAATTCTTAAAATAATTTGACTTTTAATTAAACAAAATTAATAATAACCAGTGATAAATATGGTGATACAAGTATAGAAAATGGATGGATTCTGATAAATAGATTCAGTTAATATTACAAAGATCTTAACTCAAAATATGAGCAGATCCCCTACATAGAGTATATATCACACCTAGAAAGTATCGTGTGCTTGAGATGTACAAATTGCAAATGAATGTAATTTTAAGTGTCCACATGCATAGTATAAATACATATTATAAATTGTCAATGTCCTTTACTGCCTACTGTAATTTTTGTAAATATAGGTGAAAAGCTCCCTAACCACAGTGTGTAGGGGCAAAGAAAATAAGTATCCACAATAAGTAGCCACAGCACCGAATTACTAAACCTTAAAGAAAAACAATTAAATAGATGGCATAAATGCCCAAGCTATGTAGAGACTTATTGAACTGTTGGTAATATGTCTCTGGTCCTGTCGCCTCAACGCATGTTTCGAGATGCACTTCCTCAGGTGAATGATCAATGTTTTTGCGTTTTTTCCTATCACAATGCTCAAAAGCTTAAAAAAATGCATCTATAAACATGTAAAAAAATGCTTAAAAAAATGCAAAACCAAGGCAAAAAAATGCTCATTTTATCAGCAACGTTTTACCTGCCAAGAGACGCCGTTATAGGTACCAGAAATATGCAAACAAAGCTGCAATGTGAGAACATACCCTTAAAAAACACATTCAATCCATTGAGCATCCCAGTTTATTTCCCCTAGGAATACAGTCAGCAACATAGAGGAACCACGTTTGTTTCCCTTTTGTGCTTTCTCATTTGGCCACAGACTGTATAATCCTTTTTTATTATGTTTGCAGAAGGGTTGTTTTTGGCTTTTTTGTCATGATACTAAAAAGACATCAGGAAATTATCCTCTGTTAATGAAGGGCTTGCTGGAGTATGATGCACTGAATTCATTAATCGACGCATGGCTCTAAATGATTTTGGTGCATCTTATGAGTGGCATGTACCTCTGGACAGGAGTAACATTTATGGCATTAAAAATAATAATAGCATTGTTGAAATTGAGGTGCGGACATGGCCGTGCCCAATCTGCCCAAGCATTTCCTCGGCTCTATTTTTGTGGTGCTGCTTTAAACTGAGGTAAAAATGTGCAAAAAATACAAAATGTGGTATAAAAGCATTAATTATTCACCCCCATCTCCCTCCATCCATCTGTTCATGAAAAGCAAAGTAGAAAGCTATTTCTCTTATCTGCTCTGTAGTAAACAAAGGATTGCTATGTAGAGACCTAGCTGTAAGGAAGGAGATTAACTAAGCATGTATAAAGTTGAAACCAGAAGTCAGACATTTGTATACACTAAAAAGACACATTTGCATGTTTTTCTCACTTTCTGACATGAAATTAGAATAAACCTTTCCCGTTTAAGGTCAATCAATTATGATTACCAAAGTTATTTATATTTGCCAAATGCCAGAATAATGAGAGAGGAAAAGAGAGAGAGAGAGAGAGAGAGAGAGAGAGAGAGAGAGAGAGAGAGAGAAAGAGAGAGAGAGAGAGAGAGAGAGATAGAGAGAGAGGAGGTTTTAAGGTATTTTTATTACTTTCTACAAACTCAAAAGTTTACATACATTTCATTAATATATGCCCTCAAACTGTATGACTTGGGTGAAACATTTTGGATGTCCTTCCTCAAGCTTTTCACAATAGTTGGTAGGAATTTGGGCCCATTCCTCCTGACAGGACTGATGTAACTGAGTCATGTTTCTAAGTCACCTTGCTTGCACCAGCCTTTTCAGCTTTGCCCATAAATTTTCAATAGGATTCAGATAAGGGGTTTGTGATGGCCACTCCAAAACATTGACTTTGTTAGACTTATGTTACTTTATAACCATTAAACCACACAATCCACATATTGCAACCAAGTAATCAGGATAGCATCCTATATATCAATTAAACCACTTGCAATCCTACAGGAATACTAATGATGCTAATAAGTCCATTAAAATTCAAATTTATTAGATACTCAATAAAACCATAACAATAACAATAGGCATAGTAGGGAAAAAGAGACTGCAGAATATAACCCTCCAGAACTGGGAAGGGGTGGGTGGAAACACAAACAGTCTATGGTGAAGTTAATTAGCAACAAAATTAGAACCTATAGATATATGTAGGCCCTGTAATATTAGAATTGCTTGTATATGATCACTGGAGATGAGTGAGCCTCTGAAGGCTCGAGTTCGGTTTGTTTCGTCAAACGGAGGCTCCATTCGAGTTCGGTTCGATGAACCTCTCGAGCCCCGTTGAAACCAATGGCAGGCAAACACAAACACATAAAAACACATTATAAATGTACACATACAGCTAATAAACATTGCCATAACACTTACAGGTCCCTGCGACGCGTCCTGCACGCTGTCTCCCGCCGCTTTTCCTTCCGATAATCGCTGCGTCCTCCCGGTAACCAGCACTGATGATAGGACCTTCCGTGACGTCAAAAAAGCATGTGACCAGTCACGTGTCTATTATTTCATTGGCTACAGACTGGTCACATGGCTAGACGTCATTGCTAGGTCCTATCATTGCATCTCTCCAGTACGCAGTGATTGTTCCAGCATCTCCGTGTACCGGTGAAATGCTCTGGCACATGGTCGGCTTCCCCGTTCTGCTTCCCCGTTCCGTTATTCACCAGCTGCCACAGCCGGTCAATAACGGAGATCACCGTTGCTATAGCAACCCGCCTGTCAGCGGTGATGTCACCGCTTACAGCCTGCAGCTTCTGCTCACTCACTGAGTGAATAGACTGCACTGGGAGCATCAGCGTCTTCCTCCCATGCAGCGCTGTCTGATGTAGCAGAGCTGCATGGGTTGAAGGAGAAAGAAGACAGAAAATCATGGATCGTGCAGGGCTGACAGGGAGTAATAAACATGGAGTCTCTAATGTGTCTGTGTATTTATTTCTATTAAAGTATTTTTTCTTTGTGTGGTGTCTTTTTTTTTTAACCCTTTATTGGAGATTCTTAATGGCCGGGTCAAACTTGCCTGATATTAAAAATCTCTGACTTAATACTAGCTAGTAAGGCCCCCTTCACACGTGCGTTAAAAACACGTACGTGTTAAGTGGACCGTTTTTCATGTCCATGTTATGTTTTTATCATCCGTATTCTTGTTCCGTGTGACATCCGTGTTGCATCCGTATGTCCATATGTTGCTTCCATGTGTCCGTTTTTGAAGTCCGTGTGTGATCCGTGTCACTTGCGTATGCCATCCGTTTTTGTTGTACGTGTTGCAGTGGTTAGTCATCACTAGAGATGAGCGAACCGGTCGAGGTTCGGCTCGAGTTCGGTTCACCAAACGGAGGTCTCGTTCGAGTTCGGTTCGACGAACATTCGACGAACCACTCGAACCGCATAGGAAACAATGGCAGGCAATCACAAACACATAAAAACACCTAGAAAACACCCTCAAAGGTGTCCAAAAGGTGGCAAACAACTCACAACACAACACAAACACATGGGAAAGTGACAAGGACATATACTCATGCGAAAACAAAAGAGCAGGACAAGGAAAAAGAGAAGGAGACACAGATATAGGCATGGCACGCCCTTCTAAAATTATGTAAACACCGCAAGGAGTCTCTCTTTTTTCCAAAAATTGGGCCCCACACACACCCACCCCTTCAGTGGCAGCACTTGTGCCCCAGTTGTACACTTCACAGCTAGATTTGCATCACACACATTCAAAATACACAAGCATTTACTCTCCCCCGGATGACACAGGGGTAGTAAATTCCTTGTGGATCCATGACTTGTTCATTTTGAACGTTAGTCTGTCCACATTGTCACTGGACAGACGCGTGCGCTTATCTGTCAGCACACACCCAGCAGCACTGAAGACACGTTCAGAGACAACGCTGGCAGCTGGACACGACAAAATCTCCAAGGCGTAAGTGGAGAGCTCTGGCCATTTTTCAAGATTTTAAGCCCAAAATGAGCAAGGCTCCATTTGCAAAGTAATGACATCGATGTTTATTTGGAGATACTCCTGTATCATCCTCTCCAGCCGTTGACTATGTGTCAGACTTGTTGTCTCTGGTGGCCTTGCAAAGAAGGGTCTAAAAAAATTATGAAAAGATTAAAAAAATTGCTGTTACCAGCACCAGATACGGTGCTACTGGTACGGGTAGACTGTTGAAGATGACGAGACCGTCCCATGTTTGTCAAGTTACAACTGGGAGATTCACTCCCTGCACCTGCACGGTTGTTTAGTGGAAAAGCCGAGCTAAGATCGAGTAACAGCTTCTGCTGATACTCCTGCATACGTGCGTCCCTTTCTATAGCTGGAATTATGTCACAAAATTTGGACTTGTACCTGGGATCTAATAGTGTGGCAAGCCAGTAGTCATCATCACTTCTACTTTTGACAATACGAGTGTCATGTTAGAGGTATTGCAGCAAGAAGGCGCTCATGTGTCTTGCGCAGCCATGCGGACCAAGTCCACGCTGTGTTTGTGGCATAGAGGTGCTAACCGTTCTTTCTTCCTCTGACATCTCCCCCCAACCTCTTTCAACTGAAACTTGACCAAGGTCTCCCTCATCCGCTGAGTCTTCCATGTCCATGGACAGTTCGTCCTCCATTTCTTCATGTTCTCCTGCACCTTCCTCAACATTTCGCCTGCTACCATGCGCCCTTGTTGATCCCTGTCCCCCATGGTCCCATGCCTGCCGCGTTGGTGATGATGAACGTCTGGACCTTGGTGATGTTGTTGTGTCTTGCGCATATGAATCCTCCTGTAGTTCCTCCCCTTCCTGTTGTCCCACCCCCTGACTCCGAATAGTGTTTAGCGTGTGCTCCAGCATGCAAATGACTGGAATTGTCATGCTGATAATGGCATTGTCAGCGCTAAACATAGCATAGGTCCTTGATCTGAGACCACTCTATCAGGGTGATCTGCCCCACCTCTGCATCTCATTGGCCCAGGCTATACGTCATGACATATTGCACCAGGGCTCGGCGGTGCTGCCACAGTCACTGTAACATGTGGAGAGTCGAATTCCAGTGTGTCGCCACATTGCATTTCAGAAGATGAACCGGCAGGCCGAAAGACGTCTGGAGCAATGCAAGTCGCTCAGCAGCGGTGGTTGAACGGCGGAAGTGAGCAGACAGTTTTCGTGCCCTGTTCAGAAGGCCATCTAGGCCGGGATAGTGTGTTAAAAATTGCTTATTTATTTATTTTATATTTATTAAACTCAGTCTCCAGAGCTGCCCATAACTCAGCCGCTGTGTGACTCCCATTTCCAAGACATGTCAAGCTAAAGACCGCCTGATGCCGTTGCGCTCTGCTGCCAGCATAGTAATGAGGGGTGCGTGTTTCCTTCTGCGCAGTGAGAACGCTGGTGGCCTGACCAGGCAGGCTTAGGGCAGAGGTGGAGGACCCAGATGAGGTGGAGGAGGCAGAAGCAGTGGCGGAACTTGGACAGACAGAGGATTGACACACAAGTCGTGGGGACGGCAAGACTTGTGCAGCAGACCCTTCACCATCTATCACCATAGTTACCCAGTGCCCAGTCAGCGACATGTAACGTCCCTGTCCATGCTTACTGGTCCAAGTATCGGTGGTGAAATGCACCCGTTGACACACAGAGTTTCTCAAGGAAGCGGTGATGTTGTGTGCGACATGCTGGTGTAGCGCGGGCACACCTTTCTTAGAGAAGTAGTTGCTACTGGGCATCTGGTACTGGGGCACAGCGACAGATATAAGGTCTCTAAAATCCTGTGGGTTCACCAGGGGGAAAGGCAGCATTTCGGTAGCCAAGAGCTTACAGAGGGATAAAGTCAACCTCTTAGCTTTGTCATGGGTCGCAGGAAATGGCCTTTTATTTGTCCACATCTGAGGGACAGAGATTTGGCTGCTGTGTGTAGACGGTGTTGAGTAGGGTGTCCCTGGAAAAATGCAGGTTTGTGAGGAAAGTGCAGGCGTAGACCTTGATGTTTCCTTCATCCAACGTTAGTGCTATCGATGTCTGAGAGAGCTGTACACACGCACTTGTTTCCCCTTCCAAACCAACTGACGACCTACCAAGCAAACTGCCTGTTGCGGTTACAGTGGTGGAAGTTGTGCATGGAAAACCAGGTGTGACAGCTGTCCCCACAGTCCTAGAAGATGAAGAGCGCGCGGATGCACTGGAAGGGGCAGGCGGTGGATGGTTCGGTCCGCTAGGCCGCATTGCAGCACGGTGAGCTTCCCACTGGGACATATGATATTTATTCATGTGACGATTCATGGAAGAAGTTGTCAAACTGCTGAGGTTTTGCTCTCTACTAACAGAATCACGACAAATTTTACAGATCACATAATTTGGGCGATCGTTTGCTATGTCAAAAAAGGACCAGGCTAGGCAAGGCTTAGAGGGCATGCGACCTGCTGATCCACCCCGACTAGTGCTCAGAGGCACAGTGGTGGCTGAGGATGCAGTTGTAGACATGCTACCAGTACTCCGACTCTGTCCAGGAAGGCGCAAGGTAACTTCATCGTCAGTTGCATCCTCCTCCACCGTCTCTGTTGACCTCCTCGAGGGCCTGACTGTGGGTTGACAGTAGGTGGGATCTAGAACTTCCTCATCAATTGTTGTGTTTGCACTCCCCTCACCCTCAGACCAAGCCTTTTCTTGCCCTGACCGAATATTTAAGTTGTCATCCCAATCTGGTATCTGCATCTCATCATCATCAGTATGTTCCTCATTGTCTATTACAACAGGTGTTTCAGTTTGTGAATAAGGGTCAACATTATGCTCAGAAACTTGGTCATCACGGCCTGAATCTGAGTCACAAAGGTTCTGGGCATCACTGCAGACCATTTTCAGGTCTGTACTCACTGTAGCTTGGGAGCAGACCTCTGATTCCCAGGCTATAGTGTGACTGAACAGCTCTGCAGACTCAGCCATCTCAGTTCCACCATACTGTGCTGGGCGGATGGAGACTTCAGAGCTGGGAGAAAGCAAGTGTGATTGGGATGACAACTCAGAGGACTGGTGTTTTTTGGATGCGGTAGTTGAGGTGGAGGAGAGGGCACTTGTTGGACCACTTGAGATCCATTCAAGCATTTTCTTTTTTTGGCCATCATCTACCTTTGTTCCAGTTGTTCGTGTCCGTAAAAAAGGGAGCACAACTGATTGTCCACGGTAAGTAGTAGACATCTTACTTTTGCTGGAATATGGTCTATCTTCAGCAGATGCTAATGGAGCTTTGCCACCTTCCCCACGGACAAACCCTTTTTTTCCTTTTCCAACACGCCTCTTCCCCTTTCCACCAGCATCTGTCATTTTGCCACTCATTTTGATTGCGACAAGATTGTGCACTTAAAATGTGGTAGTAAAAATTGAGAGGTGGTGTAGATTGCAGCGGTGGTCTATGTTTATTAACAGCAGAATAAACAACAATAACTATCCCTGACAATGCAACTACGGCCCTTAAACTGGCAGCACAGTTTGCTAGTATAATGGCTTAGTGACAATGAGTTTGAGTGTGCAATGCAGAGGTGCTGCACATAGGTTTGCACCAGTGGGACACTAATGGAAGTCCAACAGTCACTTTTAGGATGCCACTAAGTTTACTCAGTGTTTGCTAGTATAATGGCTTAGTAACAATGAGTTTGAGTGTGCAATGCAGTGGTGCTGCAAATAGCTTTGCACCAGTGGGACACTAATGGAAGTCCAACAGCCACTTTTAGGATGCCACTAAGTTTACTCAGTGTTTGCTAGTATAATGGCTTAGTAACAATGAGTTTGAGTGTGCAATGCAGTGGTGCTGCAAATAGCTTTGCACCAGTGGGACACTAATGGAAGTCCAACAGTCACTTTTAGGATGCCACTAAGTTTACTCAGTGTTTGCTAGTATAATGACTTAGTAACAATGAGTTTGAGTGTGCAATGCAGTGGTGCTGCAAATAGCTTTGCACCAGTGGGACACTAATGGAAGTCCAACAGCCACTTTTAGGATGCCACTAAGTTTACTCAGTGTTTGCTAGTATAATGGCTTAGTAACAATGAGTTTGAGTGTGCAATGCAGTGGTGCTGCAAATAGCTTTGCACCAGTGGGACACTAATGGAAGTCCAACAGTCACTTTTAGAATGCCACTAAGTTTACTCAGTGTTTGCTAGTATAATGGCTTAGTAACAATGAGTTTGAGTGTGCAATGCAGTGGTGCTGCAAATAGCTTTGCACCAGTGGGACACTAATGGAAGTCCAACAGCCACTTTTAGGATGCCACTAAGTTTACTCAGTGTTTGCTAGTATAATGGCTTAGTAACAATGAGTTTGAGTGTGCAATGCAGTGGTGCGGCAAATAGCTTTGCACCAGTGGGACACTAATGGAAGTCCAACAGCCACTTTTAGGATGCCACTAAGTTTACTCAGTGTTTGCTAGTATAATGGCTTAGTAACAATGAGTTTGAGTGTGCAATGCAGAGGTGCTGCACATAGGTTTGCACCAGTGGGACACTAATGGAAGTCCAAAAGCCACTTTTAGGATGCCACTAAGTTTACTCAGTGTTTGCTAGTATAATGGCTTAGTAACAATGAGTTTGAGTGTGCAAAGGGCAGGAGGGTACAGTGGCAGGGTTGTGGGTCTGGGTAGAGGAAAGGAAGCCTCCCTTTCTATCCCTCCTAATGGGGAAATGCAGCGAGGAAATCCCTGACCTTAGCTACACAGACGCTGTCATCTTGTGTAGCTGTTAAACTCTGTTTTCACGGACCTGTCACCTATGGCTCTGACCCTGCCGGTATTAGCCCTAACAAGGACTAATAGAAACTTCTATCCCTATTCTGTATAGCGCTGTGTATAGAGTGTACACAGCAGTACCGGAGACAGGAGCTACGCCAGCGGAGACTGACACCAAGACGCAGAAGGCAGATAATGGCGTGCTGGAGGAAAATGTCCGTTTTTATAATGCATGGACATGTGACATGGACATCCTATCACACATGCCGTTGCTTCTCTGGCTAAAAGTCCACTTAGCTGTGTGTGTGTCTGGGATTGGCTGACATGCTGGCCCGCACCACTACACGCGCGCGCTTAGGGAAGGAAGACAAGGAAAAAAAAAAAATGGCGATCGCCATTATCCAAACAGCAGTGATCTGAATGCGCTGTTCCCGCACACTATACGCTGAAATTTCATAATAGTGTGAGTCACAGAGTGACTTACACTATTACAGCGGAAAGCCAGCTAGTAATTAGCTTGTCTTTTTGCTGCTAGAACCGTTCTCGAACGTATCTAGAACTATCGAGCTTTAGCAAAAAGCTCCAGTTCTAGTTCGATCTAGAACAGCCTCCAAAATCACTCGAGCCGCGAACTGGAGAACCGCGAACCGCGCTCAACTCTAGTCATCACATTAATTTGTTAATGTGTTGCTGCTGTTAGTAATTGACATTTTACTAATTAAATAAGCCAAGTAACCTGAGCGTGGTGTTGGTTGATATGCCATAGTGGTTCGTGGTGTTTAGTTAAAAATGTCCATATCAAAGGAGGTTCTGCTTTTTCTAGCATGGATGGTTTCAAGACGTTTTGGTGTTAGGAGACATGATTCCGTCTGCAGATGTTCCAGAAAGAAGAATGTGGGTGCATCCAATTGTCCTTATGCGTCCTACACATGGACATTTCCATTGTCTGTATGGTGAATTAAGGCGATATCCTGCTAAATTTCTTGCATATTGCTGCTTAACGGTTGAAATTTTTGATTCAATCTTGGACATTCTCAGGCCTCATCTTTAACTCCAGGACACATGCATGCGCCAATGTATTTCGCCTGAAGAAAGTTTGCTTGTTACATTAAGGTAATTATTTAAAAAAAAAAATCTTTAATTTAAACATGTTTTGATAACCATTTTTAAAAACATTATTTTTTTTAAAAATATTGAACATTCCAAACATTATAACAATATTTACCCCGATTTTACTGTATACTTAATGTTTGTTTTTTTTAATTTATAATCCTTAATTATTTTTTTTTAAATAAATTTTGACCAATTATAAATTTACAAAATTAAGATGAAAACGAAATTATTTCAGAGCTAGACTTGACATATTTAGCATGTTTTTAATTTTGTTTTTTTCGGGGTTTTTTTGGGTTACACTTACAAATTACATAGGTTTCTGGCAACAGGCATGTCATATGGTGATCTACATTTCGACTTCCTCCTTGAAACATCAACCATCAGTGGGATAGTATGTCAAACCTGTGATGCCTTATGGGAACATCTCCACAATCAAGTAATGCCTCCACCAACAAGAGAAAAATGGCTACACATAGCCCATGGATTTAATGAACTCTCTAAATTTCCACACTGTATTGGCTCTTTGGATGGAAAGCACATTAGAGTTTGGAAGCCACCTAATTCTGGTCCTAGATATTTCAATTTTCACAAATATTTTTCGGTTGTCATATTAGCATTAGTTGACACAAATTATAACTTTATTTATGTTGATATTGGTGCTTATGGAAGTGCCTCAGATGCACGGATTTTTAGGTCCTCAAGATTGGCAAGACGTTTGGTGTGCATGGACTTAAATTTACCTTATCCATCACCACTACCTGGTACTTCTGGTCCTCAAGTTCCTTTTGTGATGGTGGCAGATGAGGGATTTGCCTTATCTACACATGTAATGAGACCTTTTCCTAAACATGGAATTGATGATTTAAAATCACAATTTAATAGTCGTTTAAAGGTAGCCCATTCTCATGTTGAATGTTCTTTTGGGATTCTAGCATTTTTCTTACAACTATACAACTCAACCCAACGAATGTGAAGTGTGTAATAAAAGCTACAATAATGTTACATAATTTTTGTAGAATTCATGAGGGAATTATCATGAGTGACACTTCTACCTCAAATTATTTAGATAATGTAACAAATAATGCTAATGTTAGTCGTCAACCATGTTTGTCTGCTTTGCAAATCAAGAATAACTATGTGCAATATTTTTTTGATAATTAATTTAATATAGTTTTTTTAAATTTTATTTTAATTTTTTTTACAAAAAAATTTGTAATATGATATTAATATTTCAATTTTTTAAAAAAATGTTTGCTTAAAAATTGTGTACATTGTGGTGACATATATTCAATGTTTATTTGTTTCATGTGCCAAATAGTAAAGAAGTTTAACAAAACTATGTGTTTGGAATGTGGAAACCATTATTTTTTTAAAATAATTTTGTTAAAAAACATAACTATTGTTTTTTTGTTTTATTTTTTGGTTTTATATCTTTATTATTAATTAAGAAAAAATAAAAAATAAAACATTAAAATAAATAAAGACTCCTATAGTTTGGTGCAACTTACATTTTTCATTTATTGTTACTCAAAACAAATATTTTTTTATTAAGTTTTAAGAGGTAGTAACATATTTGTAAGGTTCACGTTTCCAAAATATCACACTAACACTTTATGTAACATATTGTCATTCTTTATAATATTAAACATAAAACTATAACATTTTCAAGAAGATTTTTTGAAAATTTTGTCAAAATTGTTGACAAGTATAATATACATTTTTTAAAAAAATCCAAAATAAAAAACAAAAAAACAATCATTATATGTTATCACTTACATTACTACAGTGAGGGCCAGAAATATTTGGACAGTGACACAAGTTTTGTTATTTTAGCTGTTTACAAAAACATGTTCAGAAATACAATTATATATATAATATGGGCTAAAAGTGCACACTCCCAGCTGCAATATGAGAGTTTTCACATCCAAATCGGAGAAAGGGTTTAGGAATCATAGCTCTGTAATGCATAGCCTCCTGTTTTTCAAGGGACCAAAAGTAATTGGACAAGGGACTCTAAGGGCTGCAATTAACTCTGAAGGCGTCTCCCTCGTTAACCTGTAATCAATGAAGTAGTTAAAAGGTCTGGGGTTGATTACAGGTGTGTGGTTTTGCATTTGGAAGCTGTTGCTGTGACCAGACAACATGCGGTCTAAGGAACTCTCAATTGAGGTGAAGCAGAACATCCTGAGGCTGAAAAAAAAGAAAAAATCCATCAGAGAGATGGCAGACATGCTTGGAGTAGCAAAATCAACAGTCGGGTACATTCTGAGAAAAAAGGAATTGACTGGTGAGCTTGGGAACTCAAAAAGGCCTGGGCGTCCACGGATGACAACAGTGGTGGATGATCGCCGCATACTTTCTTTGGTGAAGAAGAACCCGTTTACAACATCAACTGAAGTCCAGAACACTCTCAGTGAAGTAGGTGTATCTGTCTCTAAGTCAACAGTAAAGAGAAGACTCCATGAAAGTAAATACAAAGGGTTCACATCTAGATGCAAACCATTCATCAATTCCAAAAATAGACAGGCCAGAGATAAATTTGCTGAAAAACACCTCATGAAGCCAGCTCAGTTCTGGAAAAGTATTCTATGGACAGATGAGACAAAGATCAACCTGTACCAGAATGATGGGAAGAAAAAAGTTTGGAGAAGAAAGGGAACGGCACATGATCCAAGGCACACCACATCCTCTGTAAAGCATGGTGGAGGCAACGTGATGGCATGGGCATGCATGGCTTTCAATGGCACTGGGTCACTTGTGTTTATTGATGACATAATAGCAGACAAGAGTAGCCGGATGAACTCTGAAGTGTACAAGGATATACTTTCAGCCCAGATTCAGCCAAATGCCGCAAAGTTGATCGGACGGCGCTTCATAGTACAGATGGACAATGACCCCAAGCATACTGTTACGGTTGCTGCGAGCACTGGAGACTATGTCCAGATTTCTTGCTACTGCACATGTGCGAGCGCTGGAGACTAAGTCCAGATTTCTTGCTACTGCACATGTGCGAGCGCTGGAGACTAAGTCCAGATTTCTTGCTACTGCACATGTGCGAGCGCCGGAGACTAAGTCCAATCTTGGAGCCATTGCACATGTGCGGGTGACATCATCGCTGACACGAGGTCACATGTCTCTGACACCTTCTATGCCGATTGGTCGCTGGTCATGTGCTTGTGACGTCTTGCTCGGTGATAGGCCAGCATGACGTCACTCCTGTCGTTCTGGCAGCGGATTGGCTCTGGTGTCCTCCATCTTGGATGAGGCACAGAGTCTATATAAGACCCTGACACACGCCGCATGGTGCTCAGTCCTCTTGGTTCATGCATATGAGTAGACGCTCTGTGCGCGTTCCTCTAGGCATTCCTCTGTCTATGCTAGGTGAGCGCTACCGGCAGGGTAGCGTTCTTATACCTTACAGCTTCGGCTGCTGTCCGTATCCTTTTCTCTTAGGGGAGCGGACATAGGCAGGTGCCTGAGGCACATGGTCTGGCTGGGCCTTGTGATTCTACTCGTAGGTGGACGTTGCCGCTAGGGTAACGTTCCTTATACTGCGTCTGGCAGTTGTTCGTATCCTCGCACACTAGGGGAGCGAACAGAGGTAGGAGCTTTGTGCGGCTTACGCTGCTGTTCGTCTCTTTTGCACCACTAGAAGAGCGGACCTAGGCAGGTGCCATATCTAGTGGTTCGTGTCCTCGCACACTAGTGGAGCGAACGCAGGTAGGAGCTTTGTGCGGCTTACGCTGCTGTTCGTCTCTTTTGCACCACTAGAAGAGCGGACCTAGGTAGGTGCCATTTCGCACACATTGCCTTTGTCTCTGTGATTATTAACAGAGATCATTCCACACACCCTCCAAGTAAGGGAGGAATTGCTTTACTTACTTATTATATCCTTCTGTGAGTTAACAGAGGTATTGCACTCTGCCATAGTCTGCAGCAAAGTCTTTGCACGGTGGACCCTGACTGTCTGATACTCCTTTCAGTTATTATCAGACAGTCAGGGTCCACCGTGCAAAGACTTTGCTGCAGACTATGGCAGAGTGCAATACCTCTGTTAACTCACAGAAGGATATAATAAGTAAGTAAAGCAATTCCTCCCTTACTTGGAGGGTGTGTGGAATGATCTCTGTTAATAATCACAGAGACAAAGGCAATGTGTGCGAAATGGCACCTACCTAGGTCCGCTCTTCTAGTGGTGCAAAAGAGACGAACAGCAGCGTAAGCCGCACAAAGCTCCTACCTGCGTTCGCTCCACTAGTGTGCGAGGACACGAACCACTAGATATGGCACCTGCCTAGGTCCGCTCTTCTAGTGGTGCAAAAGAGACGAACAGCAGCGTAAGCCGCACAAAGCTCCTACCTCTGTTCGCTCCCCTAGTGTGCGAGGATACGAACAACTGCCAGACGCAGTATAAGGAACGTTACCCTAGCGGCAACGTCCACCTACGAGTAGAATCACAAGGCCCAGCCAGACCATGTGCCTCAGGCACCTGCCTATGTCCGCTCCCCTAAGAGAAAAGGATACGGACAGCAGCCGAAGCTGTAAGGTATAAGAACGCTACCCTGCCGGTAGCGCTCACCTAGCATAGACAGAGGAATGCCTAGAGGAACGCGCACAGAGCGTCTACTCATATGCATGAACCAAGAGGACTGAGCACCATGCGGCGTGTGTCAGGGTCTTATATAGACTCTGTGCCTCATCCAAGATGGAGGACACCAGAGCCAATCCGCTGCCAGAACGACAGGAGTGACGTCATGCTGGCCTATCACCGAGCAAGACGTCACAAGCACATGACCAGCGACCAATCGGCATAGAAGGTGTCAGAGACATGTGACCTCGTGTCAGCGATGATGTCACCCGCACATGTGCAATGGCTCCAAGATTGGACTTAGTCTCCGGCGCTCGCACATGTGCAGTAGCAAGAAATCTGGACTTAGTCTCCAGCGCTCGCACATGTGCAGTAGCAAGAAATCTGGACTTAGTCTCCAGCGCTCGCACATGTGCAGTAGCAAGAAATCTGGACATAGTCTCCAGTGCTCGCAGCAACCGTAACAGTAAATGGTTACTAGGCCAGGGAGTTTCCCTGACGACTAGGACACTTGTTGGCATAGTGCCCAGCCTGACGACATACGTAACATATAGGAGGACCAGACTTGCGTAGTCTGGAGGACGTATGACCTAACTCCATAGGAGTGGGAGATGTTTCAGATGCTGAGGAAGATGGTAGTGGACCCTCAACAACTGGAATAGCCCGATGCTTAGGGCGTGAGGAAGAGACCTCGAGTCTACGTTCCTTATGGCGTACATCGATCCTCGTTGCTACTGTGATCAAGTCCTCCAGAGAAGCAGGGACCTCACGAGTAGCAAGGGCATCCTTGACATAGCCTGCCAACCCTCTCCAGAAGATAGGAATCAACACCTTCTCTGGCCAATCTAGTTCTGCCACCAGAGTTCTAAAAGCAATGGCATAAGAACTAGTGGATAACGAACCCTGAGATAGATCTAACAGTCTCAGGGCCGCATCATGGGTAACCTGCGGACCCATGAATACCGCCTTAAGAGCATCAAGAAAGTCTTGATGTCTCAGAGTAACCACATCAGAGCGCTCCCATAGGGGAGTCGCCCATTCTAAGGCTTTGTCCTGAAGTAAGGAGATGATAAAGCCTACTCTGGACCTCTCCGTAGAGAAGCGAGAAGAGTTGACCTCTAGGTGTATCTGACACTGACTAATGAAACCACGACATGATCTGGCATCGCCAGAATATCTGTTTGGCAGAGCAAGTCGAGGATCATGTGCAGATGTCACCATGGTCTGAGGTTTATCCTCTATACTCTTGAGCCGTGACTCAAGTACTTGTATGTAACGGTGTAACTGCTGATATTCTGCCATAACTGCCAGACCCTTGGCTCAGTCCTAATGTTACGGGGGGCTGTCTGATAATAACTGAAAGGAGTATCAGACAGTCAGGGTCCACCGTGCAAAGACTTTGCTGCAGACTATGGCAGAGTGCAATACCTCTGTTAACTCACAGAAGGATATAATAAGTAAGTAAAGCAATTCCTCCCTTACTTGGAGGGTGTGTGGAATGATCTCTGTTAATAATCACAGAGACAAAGGCAATGTGTGCGAAATGGCACCTACCTAGGTCCGCTCTTCTAGTGGTGCAAAAGAGACGAACAGCAGCGTAAGCCGCACAAAGCTCCTACCTGCGTTCGCTCCACTAGTGTGCGAGGACACGAACCACTAGATATGGCACCTGCCTAGGTCCGCTCTTCTAGTGGTGCAAAAGAGACGAACAGCAGCGTAAGCCGCACAAAGCTCCTACCTCTGTTCGCTCCCCTAGTGTGCGAGGATACGAACAACTGCCAGACGCAGTATAAGGAACGTTACCCTAGCGGCAACGTCCACCTACGAGTAGAATCACAAGGCCCAGCCAGACCATGTGCCTCAGGCACCTGCCTATGTCCGCTCCCCTAAGAAAAAAGGATACGGACAGCAGCCGAAGCTGTAAGGTATAAGAACGCTACCCTGCCGGTAGCGCTCACCTAGCATAGACAGAGGAATGCCTAGAGGAACGCGCACAGAGCGTCTACTCATATGCATGAACCAAGAGGACTGAGCACCATGCGGCGTGTGTCAGGGTCTTATATAGACTCTGTGCCTCATCCAAGATGGAGGACACCAGAGCCAATCCGCTGCCAGAACGACAGGAGTGACGTCATGCTGGCCTATCACCGAGCAAGACGTCACAAGCACATGACCAGCGACCAATCGGCATAGAAGGTGTCAGAGACATGTGACCTCGTGTCAGCGATGATGTCACCCGCACATGTGCAATGGCTCCAAGATTGGACTTAGTCTCCGGCGCTCGCACATGTGCAGTAGCAAGAAATCTGGACTTAGTCTCCAGCGCTCGCACATGTGCAGTAGCAAGAAATCTGGACTTAGTCTCCAGCGCTCGCACATGTGCAGTAGCAAGAAATCTGGACATAGTCTCCAGTGCTCGCAGCAACCGTAACACATACAGCCAAAGCTACCCAGGAGTTCATGAGTGCAAAAAAGTGGAACATTCTGCAATGGCCAAGTCAATCACCAGATCTTAACCCAATTGAGCATGCATTTCACTTGCTCAAATCCAGACTTAAGACGGAAAGACCCACAAACAAGCAAGACCTGAAGGCTGCGGCTGTAAAGGCCTGGCAAAGCATTAAGAAGGAGGAAACCCAGCGTTTGGTGATGTCCATGGGTTCCAGACTTAAGGCAGTGATTGCCTCCCAAGGATTCGCAACAAAATATTGAAAATAAAAATATTTTGTTTGGGTTTGGTTTATTTGTCCAATTACTTTTGACCTCCTAAAATGTGGAGTGTTTGTAAAGAAATGTGTACAATTCCTACAATTTCTATCAGATATTTTTGTTCAAACCTTCAAATTAAACGTTACAATCTGCACTTGAATTCTGTTGTAGAGGTTTCATTTCAAATCCAATGTGGTGGCATGCAGAGCCCAACTCGCGAAAATTGTGTCACTGTCCAAATATTTCTGGACCTAACTGTATTTCTATATATATATATGACAAGTTTAATGGGCAAATAACAAGGCACACATCATTAGCTTTTATTAACAACAACATCATTAGTCACAAATGTTTGAATTTGTAAAAATTTTGAAAATCCCTTTATTACCAACAATGTAAAGGTTTTGTAAGACAATAGTAATTACACATAATATTAATAGTGATATTATGTTGAAAACATATAATTTCCTTTGTTTTTTCCTTATAAATTAAAAAAAAAAAAAAAAAAAAAAAAAATGTTTAGCATTAAAGTATGTTTTCTAAATGTTTTTGTTTTAACAATTAACAAAATTATGAGAGATGTGACACATATGGACCTAATCTATTAAGTCATCAAGACTTGCAACTGTCTCCTGTGTCGAAGTATTATTAGATTCAGGTTCTGAGATTGTTTGGGACACATATGTAGTGATTTGAGTCTTATTGACGCATGTGGCTACATTGGGTTCCTGAGCTGATGTTGTATGTAACATGTGTGAAGATGAAGCATACATGGGTTGTGGCATTGTTTGTGCAAGCATTAGTGGTGTTTGAATTTGTGGTTGTTGTGTGTATGAGATTTTTGTGGGAAATTGTTGACCCTTTAGGAATGGTTGTGTAGCATTTTGCCCAAAAATAAAAGACTGTGGGTATGTAGGTATTTGGCTTGCTGTCTGTCTGGGTTGAATGTTTGTGGGATTAATGTATGTTTGTGCTTGTGTTGGATGGTGATGGTAATTTAATGGGAAAATTTGACTTGGTGGTTGAGTCATATGAGTCATCATATTGTTACTTTGGCCAGACACCATAGTTGTAATAGATGTCAGGGGTCTATTACTAATGTTTTGTGCGTCACTAATTTGAGCTGGTTTGCCAGATTTTGGGCTAAGAGTGGTGCTGAAACATCCAAGGTAGAAGTGTGAAGCCCCACAAGTGCAGTGTCGGTGCATTACCTTCAGGGACTCCACTCGGCTGGATCTGGTCACAGGTAGGAGATCTTCTTCTTGTCGTGACGCCACTCTCAGAATTGCGGTCAGTGGGGACCGCCACTGCAGGTTGAGGGACGCCTGGGGCTGATGGTGAGTGCAGTTAGTTGGAATAGCCTCCTGAGAGTGAGGCAAGCCCCAGGGCCCTGTGTAGGTGTGTAGAACCACAAGGCGCAGAATAACTCCACACAGGCAGAATGTCTTTCAGGGTTTTTACTCACTTCAGGTGGCAGGGTGAGTAACCCGGGCGTAGCTGGGATGAACCAGGCGGGAACCAGGTATCCTTCAGGCTGACTTCTGATGGTGACTACCAACTCGCCTTCCTTAGCCCTTGGTGGTTTGGGGTGACCCCGACTTTTAGTCCCTATGGGGGTCACCCAGGGAAGTTGCTGAAGCCTCACTCCCCTTCGTTTGCCGTTTGCTTGTGGCCTGGACCAGCTCACTCCAGCTGCTTGCCTCCTGTGAGCTATGGGCCCTAACTGTGGCTATGTGGCTGCGGCTTTTGTGGTGTTGTGGTGTGGGCTTTGAGGGCCCCACACCGGCAGGTTTAGCAAGGAAAGGTGGATCTATCCCCGCTCCGGGATCTGCCGCCCGTTTGGGCCTGGTTCTCCCTAGCAGTCTCCTTACTTCCCACTCTGTGCTCTCTCTCTAGCTGGAGATGGGTTTCGGGTAGCACTCCTAGGTGACCGTTCTCCCCCGTCGGTAGCCACTGCGCGGACGCTGTCAGCCTCCAGCAGCCCAGGGGAAGGGGTCAGCTCTCCTCGGAGCTCCATGGACTCTGCTCTGAACCGGCTCACATCTGGGACCTTCACTGCTGCTCCTGTCTGAGCTCCACTTCCATGCTCCTCACTCCTCCACACTCTGCTGCAGACTCTTTACTCCTCCTTCTCTTTTCCCTTTTGTGCCTGCCTACGCCACCTAGCAACCAGATTCTCTTACCACACCCCTTGAGAGGAGATGGAGGCTTTTGGCCCCCTCCACTATTCCAGTGAAGGTGAAGGCTTTTCCCCCTCCTGGGATCCCCAGGGGTCCTCTCATAGGTACATGTGTGAGACCTGATCACTATGCGCCTGTGTAGTCACACCTCGGTCAGCCTTCTGGATTACCTGTATTGTACTGTCCCCAGCATGGGTGCAGTACTCAGTGGTGCCTGACCAGGTCAGGGGCGCCACAGAAGCATTATAGTGAATATGCCATTGCTCTATGGCTAATAGGACTTGGTTGGGCAGAGGAGTTGTTTGGCATGCCGAAATTAAAGTATTGCAGCTCTTAAGCGTTCCTGGTGGTCCGAATGTACTTTAGCCGTACATGGTCAAAGTGATCTGCATAATCTCTCAATATCACTTTCTGGCAATAATGAGTTCATTATTGCCATTACTTGTGTATCTATTATTTCAGGCAGTGACCTGATATCCTCTGGACGTCTTAGCCTACGTGCCCAATATGTATTTGTTTGTAAACATTGCACCGAATTTGAAATGGAAGATGGTGGGACATTAGCAGAAGTGGGTTGTGTTGTGATGTGTGTCTGATTAGTTGTGGTCTCTGCACCTTCCTCGCTTGATACCTGATCTGTATTATTTTGTGTGTTCTGGCTTTCTGTGACGTTTGGAAGTAGCTGGTCCACCTCGGATGCTGAAGTCGTTGGAGCTGATTGTGCTGCTGATGGGATGTCATCTGAATCTTCAAAGTTATCATCAGTTCTGTTGAAAATAAAAAAAAAATTTTTACCAAATTTGAAAATTTACTCAAAACATTCCATTTTATAGTCCAACAAAACAAATAAACCAATTTTTGTAAACAATTTTTTAAGAAATTCAAGACTTACTGAGTAACCTCCATTATAGGCCGAAGAAATTCTTAGGGGTACTTTGCACACTACGACATTGCAAGCCGATTGCTGCATTGCCGAACGCGATAGTCCCCACCCCTGTCGCAGCTACGATATCTTGTGATAGCTGCCGTAGCGAACATTATCGCTACGGTAGCTTCACATGCACTTATTTGCCCTACAACGTCACTCTGGCTGGCGAACCACCTCCTTCCTAAGGGGGCGTGTCGTGTGGCGTCACAGCGACGTCACACAGCAGGCGGCCAATAGAAGCAGAGGGGCAGAGATGAGCGGGACGTAAACATCCCGCCCACCTCCTTCCTTCCTCATTGCAGCCGGGACGCAGGTAAGGAGATGTTCCTCACTCCTGCAGCTTCAAACACAGCGATGTGTGCTGCCTCAGGAACGAGGAACAACATCGTAACATCGGTCCTTCCGAAATTATGGAACTGACCGACGCTACACCGATGATACGATTTCGGCGCTTTTGCGCTTGTTAATAGTTTCAAAAACAATTTACACACTACGATGTCGACAGCGACGCCGGATGTGCGTCACTTTTGATTTGACCCCACCGACATCGCACCTGCGATGTCGTAGTGTGCAAAGTACCCCTAAGTTTTCAAAATACACATATTTCCTCTTCCGCGTGTTTGCAGATGTTGACGGAATAGGATTAAATTCCCGCCAATATTGGTCCCGGGCAGATCTTCATCTCCGTTTAACCAAATCAACTTAGTCCATAAAAATAGTTGATAAGTGGTCCACAATATAATGAATTTGAAATCAGTAATGGAAATTTTAAGTGGGGAAAAAAAATAAAAAAAAATAAGTAAGAGAAAAAAACAACCAACATCAACAATTTTTGCATTTTCATTTAAAAAAAACAAAAAAAACTAAATTTTAACTTTAAAAACAAAAAAATATATATATTTTAAAAAAAAACAAAAAAACTTACCAAATCTTGCTCTTTTGCCCATTGAACAACGGTCCCATCCATTGTTTGGGTATAGCTCCGCTGCTACCACCTTCCATATGCAATCGACAATTGCACGGTCCCGGTAGCCTTCTGTCCTAGTGTTCCATAATTCTGGGTGTCCCTCCACTACAGAAATGATTCTTCTGTATCCACACGTGGACCCATGGAGTTTAAAGAATTAAATCCAAATGATAACAAGAATACTGCAGACAACTAGCCTCACACTCCTTTCCTCACTGTGTCCTGGCAGCACAATGAGTTTTGCAACAGCACTTATCAAATTACAGCCACCTGGTTCAAAATGAAACAATCATTGCCATAATTGGTAAAAAAACGGACACGGACAACACGGAGATGCATCCGTGTCACGTACGTGTGCTCACGGACTCATACACTTTCATTGGGTGCGTGTGTGCGTGTTCCGTGCTGAAAACGAACATGCATCCGTGTAATACGGATACACATATGTATCAAGCACATGGACACAAGGACCATATGGAAAAACGCACGTGTAACTCCAAACATTGAATAACATTGGAGTACGTGTGTCCGTGTCTCCAGTACGAACGGAAATGGGCCAAACATGTACCGGAGACATGGACGTGTGAAGGGGGCCTAAAACAAAGCTAGTATTAATTCATTAATAACCAGCAAGCCACCCGTCAACAGGGCAGCAGGAAGAGTTGGATACAGCGCCAGATGATGGCGCTTCTATGAAAGCGCCATTTTCTGGGGCGGCTGCGGAGTGCAATTCGCAGCAGAGGGGCCCAGAAAGCTCAAGCTAGCCTGTGCTGCGGATTCCAATCCCCAGCTGCCTAGTTGTACCTGGCTGGACACAAAAATGGGGCGAAGCCCACGTTTTTTTTTTTTTAATTATTTCATGAAATTCATGAAATAATTAAAAAAAGGGCTTCCCTATATTTTTAGTTCCCAGCCGGGTACAAATAGGCAGCTGGGTAGCATACAAAAATATGGCGAAGCCCACGTCATTTTTTTGGTGGGCAAAAAACTCCTGCATACAGTCCTGGATGGAGTATGCTGAGCCTTGTAGTTCTGCAGCTGCTGTCTGCTCTCCTGCATACACTAGTGAATGGAGCATGCTGAGCCTTGTCGTTCTGCTATCCTCCATACATAACCTCTTATTACCCCGATTGCCACTGCACCAGGGCAATTCGGGATGAGCTGGGTGGAGTCTCGGGACTGTCGCATCTTATAGATGCGGCTATTCCAGGCGGCTGCTGGGTGATATTGTTAGGTTGGTGGGCTCCCCATAACGTGGTGCTCTCCATCCTGACAATACCAGCCTCCAGTCGTGTGGCTTTATCCTGGCTGGTATCAAATATGGGGGAACCGCATTTTTTTTTTATTTATTTTACTGCATGATATAGACCCGCCCACCGGCGGCTGTGATTGGTTGCAGTGAGACAGCTGTCACTCATCGTGAGGGCGTGTCTGACTGCAACCAATCATAGGCACCGGTAAGCGGGGAAAGCACGGAATAACTAATTGAATAATGAAGTGGCAGCCATTTTCAAAAGAGAAAAAGACACCGCAGATTTGTGACAGCCGTGCAGCGAGGTGCCCGTGATCGGTGAATAGGAAAGAGAGAGGGATTGTGCTGGGGACGCAGGATGCATGCAGACAGAAACGTGTGCACATAGCCTTACTGTGAAAAGCCACGTTTTTGGTGCTCGAACCGTTCTCGAACGTAACTCGAACTGCCGAACTTTTAGCAAAAAGCTCGAGTTCGTCGAACATCTCGAACACCCCCCAAAATCACTCGAACATGAAATTGCCGAACCTCGAACATCGCTCATCTCTAATGATCACGTGCCTAAATCATGAATTTATATGGTGCCAGGTTATAGTGTCAAATAATAATCCCACAGGGATCAGTTGAAGAGGGTTTCTAATATACAGTAAAATTCAAAGTATTATACAAAATAGCAAGAAAAACCCTCGACCTCCGTACCACAATATGGATCATATGGTCCTCCCGGGTCCAGCATAGCAATGCACCTCCACTAAACTAAGTGGCAGAGTGACAAAATTGCCACCTCTGTCCAGGTAGATAACTGACACCAGTAGCCATAGCAAAAATACATAACAATTGTTAGCAAAATATCAAGGCACAAACCTGACCGAAAAGCTGCTGTATCTCGCACCCCACAGCGCCTCAATGTGTTTCACCTGGGCTTCATCAGGTGGTTTAATTACTTTATAACCAGTTTAGCAGCATACTTCGTATCATTGTACATTTTTGAAGACCCATTTCTGCCCGAGCTTTAAGTTCTTGGCTGATGTCTTAAGATGCTGCTTCAGTATTGCCATATAATCTTTTTTCCTCATAATGCCGTCTATTTTGTTAAGTGCACCAGTCTCTCCTGCAGCAAACCAATCCTACAACATGATGCTTCCTCCCCCCTGTTTCACAGTTTGCATGGTGTTCTTAGGCTTCAAAGCTTCTTCCTTTTTGCTCCAAACTTAACGAAGGTCATTACGGCCAAATAGTTCAATTTTCATTTCGTCAGACCACAGGACATGTCTTCAAAAATTAAGGACTTTGTCCCTGTGTGCATCTGAAAACATTAATCTGGCTTTTTTATGTTTCTTTTGGAATAATGGCTTGTTCCTGGCAGAGTGACCTTTCAGTCCATGTTGATCCAGTACTTGTTTCACTTTGGATAATGACACAATCGTACCAGCTTTCCCAAACATCTTCACAAGGTCTTTTGCTTTTGTTCTTGGGTTGATATGCACATGTCTGACCAAAGCATGCTCATCTCTGGCACACAGAACATGTTTCCGTCCGGAGTGGTTGGACATTCTCATCTTGTTTGTACTTGAGTATAATTGTTTGTACAGATGAACGAGGCCCCTTCATGTATCTGGAAATTGCACCCAAGGAGGAACCAGACTTGTGCAAGTCCACAATTCTCTTCTTGAGATATTGACTGATTTATTTTGACTTTCCCATGATGTTATACAAAGAAGCAGTGTGTTTATGGTGTGCATTAAAATACATCCAGAGGTGTGTCTCCAATTTACTCAGATGTTGCCAATAAACCTATCAAAACTTTCAAAGACATGACATCATCACATGGGCTGTCCCATATCATTTAAAGGCATATTACTCCTAGTGTATGTAAACGTTTGACTTAACAAAAAGTAATAAACATGCCTTAAAACATTCTCTCTCTCTCACTATTCTGGCATTTGGCAAATATAAATCATTTTGGTAATGCTAGTTTACCTAAAACGGAAAAGGTTTAATTTGATTTTATGCAAGATAGTAGAAAAACATGCAGATGTGTCTTTTTAGATAGTGAATGTAAACTTCTGGTTTCTACTGTATTTACCACAAGATTAATCATTAAGTGGATGGCAGTTTTGCAATATACCATCAAAAGAAGGTGCTGCGATACTATGCCACCTTTAGGGCAAGTATATCTACAACTGTCTTTTGCAGTTTTCATTTCACTGTTTACTTACTGTTTACTTTTTGTTTGATAGAAATCTAGCATCATGAAATATGTACAGTACGTTTGCACAATAAAACAGATCACTTTGACAAAAAAAGTAGCCTATTCCATGCCCCATAATTTTGCTGTCAAATTAGTTGTATAAGGGCTTAGTGTTTGAGATAGATGTTGCAGATTAATTGGTGTTATTTTGGATTGCATAAAAATGTATTAACAAATTTTTCCAAAAATATTTTTGGTCGTTTGGAAAAAAAATTAAAACTAACATTGCATTTAAGTTTAAAATATGCAAATTAATAGATAACCTGCAGTTAGTGAAAAAAAATAAATAGAACATGTAAATAACATAGTGTACTTATTTTACACTATTTTGATCAAAAGAGCATAAAATCCATCACACCGTGAAAAGGAGTACCCAATCAAGATAATCCCTATCTTTTAGTGCTTCACCTCACTATTTGTTGCTGGACCTCATAATAGGCAGGGGGCAGAGAAGGACCTACATCAGACCATTTTACATCTGCCCAAGGAAAGCTATATAGACAAAATGCACAGCCTAAACGGATTGGGTTCCCCTCACTCATATGTACAAGATACAAGGAATTAAATAAAAAACAAAAAATGGCAGATACACTAGTTGGTTTAAGTACAATGTGTAGGTGTGACCATTAGCAAACAAAACCTAAAATATATTAAAAAAAAAAAAGTAAATATCTTGTAGTAGGCAAATAAATAGTTGTAGTATATGTAAATAATATCAGGTATTAGTTGACACTACTTTAATCAAAAGAGCATAAAAACCATCCCACTTCGGCAAGGTGTACCCAATCAGGATGGTCCCTTACTTTAATATCTCACGTTGCTATATGCCAGCTTCTGCAATATACTCCCCCACACACTTCCTGAAGTCCATCTCAATGTTTCTGTTTGTAGAGATAGACTTTAAATATCTATTTTTCATACAAAAGGAAAATTTGTAATTGGGAGGGAGAGAACCCCCAACCAGATTACCAGCAACTCAAAAAAACATGAAAAAAACGAAGAACAAAGTTAATGCTGAAACAAATTTAATTTATTGAAAAAAATCACAATAAGTGCAACCATGCATAGAAGCATGAAAGATCAAAACAGGAGGATGTATTTGTCTACTCTCTTTGTCCCCCTGATGAAGCGGCAGGTGATCCCAAAGGTAGTGAAATATGTGTTGCGGTACACCACCCCAGACCCTTGGCCTTCTTCCACTTAGGCATTTAGGTTTTGAGCATTGTTCTCTCTTATACTCTTCCAGTTCTCTGGCCTGCGTGCAGTTTCTGCTCTTATGACTCTGCTATTGTCAGTGAACATCATAATTAAGAAGGAGTGTGAACCCTGGTTGCAAGCACTGAAGGGTGGTTTTTAAGGCATAAAGAAGCAAAAAATGTCAATGACAGTAAATGGAAGAATTGGTTTCAAGATATTTATTTAATTTGCATAATTGTTTGCAAGTACAGCTTCGCTTTAAGGCCACATCACCCCTTTGGGGGTAAAAGCCACAAACTTATTCAGACTCTCAGTCAATGCTATCTTGTCAAAGGCAGTTGCTTTTATGGTGAACTGGTGCCGTACCTTCTTTTGTACTTTCATACTTGCCAAATCATGTTCCTCGAACTGTGAAGTCATCTCTAAGGGATTCTTCATGGAATGATTTGCAATCATTTTCTGTTTCCAGAGCCTCTGTACTCATTGGCATCTCTATTACTTATATTACTTCAGAAGGTATCTGTTGTGTCCCATGAATGGGAACAACCTGTTGTATATATTTCATGCATTGCATATTTTTCCTCCTATCAGGAAATTCCTTATTGTTACTAGGTAGATTTAGACTGTATGAAGTTTGTCCCTATATTCCTCCCTTAGTTGTCTTCTGTATAGAAAGCTCCTTCCTTCTCCTTCAGTTTAGCCTAGAGAGGAACCATTGCTGAAGACATGTCTATAACCCTGTACAGATTATTCCTTTTCACCTGCCTTTACTTTGTACTTAATACAAGATTCTAGAAGAAAACTACAGTGTTTCTCCTTGTCTTCCTACAAGTCATCGTTGGGCTGAGTTAACACTATCTGTGGATGCCGGTAGTGTGAGTAAATCATACAGTTATCTAAGGGACTGATAATTAGAGCGGATGGATTCACAGCTACCAGGAAAAGACAGAATAGTATCAATGTTTCTTGCTGTGCTAAATTAGCTAGCAGAACACATAGTTTACTAAAACATTACTTCTATTAATGAACTTTAAAATATTCAGGTATAAAATTTAAAGTTTTGATTCCAATAAAAAAATATTATGTACATGGCTACAGTATATCCTCAAGTTTGCTTGTTTAGTTGTGGTAGCAAAAAAGATACCGTTTATATCAACCACAGGGGTAAGAAAAACCTCTATTGTTCCTACCTCTATCTAGCCGTGGAGTTTGGCACCCTAGTCAAAGAATTGGTACTCCCACTCAGCAAAGGCAGTGACAAAAAATACCTTAGAGGTTGATATAAATAGATAATTTGGTAAAAAGTATATTACTACCAGCAAAATAATAACCAGTCGTGCTATATTCAGATTTTCCATAAGCATGTAACAAAAGGCAAGGAGGCACAAAACCGAAGGGCACTATCCATAAATAGGTAGAAAATTAAAAATAAGTACTCATGAAACAGGCATCACAAGTGGCGTCACAAGTGAACATTATCATATTCTCCCCTGTAAATATCCCCATTACAAAAAGGGCCCAGGGCACGTAAGCGGGTAACAGCCACCACCATGGCATCCTCAAGAGTGACACTACCCAGAACCGAGTACGACATATCCCTTGGTGGTACACTTGGTACTCAAATTGAACAGGTCAGATGCTAGGATGAACTCAACTGGAGTACTGACTGCTGAGTATAATGGAGGTTAATGGGAAACTTGAATATTTTTTTAGAAGACCCTATCATGAGGATTAGGGGGGCAGGAAAATCACTGAAATTAATGGAAGCAGCTCTCAAATGGAATAATAACAGCATGGGATAGATGCCTGGAGGCATCCCTGACTCCCAGGTTGGTGCTACGGACAATGTTATCCAATTATTAGGGAATATGCACATGTTGAGTATTTGGATGCAGGCATTTCTGGGCTATTTCTTCATCTCTTGGCAGGAAAAACACAATGGCAAAAACGGGCATTTTGAAACATTTTCCATGCATTTTTTGCATGCATATTTCACCTGCCTTTTTAGCGCTTTTGGACACCAATGAATGCTATAGAGATATGTGACGCCCCATGGTAGTGGGATACTCAGCCCCGGGCATGTGGTGAACAGGGGAGTCATGACCGCGACTGATGACTAGTTCCGTGATCCCGGGGGTTGATCCAAAAGAGGGTAAAAAATTGGAAAAATAAAAGTAAAATAAATAAAAGAGTTTTTAACTATGCTCCTTGCGGGTTGTAGCTATTTTGTAGGAGCCGCCGCTGCGTGATCTTCCTGGGGCGGGTAGTATAATGCAGCTCAAGTGTTCTGGCCCTCCGCAAGTAGGACTAGGCCCCGGAAGAGGATGATGGTGGTAGTAGTGTGCAGTGTGAGTTGATGATTCACCAATGTAGAATGGATTCAAGCCACACAGGAACTGCAATTTAAACTGGTTTATACTCTCTGTTCTTGTAACACCACCCGAGTGGTGCTGGTTTTCAGGTGTTCCCTCACTCTTTTTTCCCAGTGCCAGTTAGTGACATGAAGAGCTGTCCTCCATGCACACTTTAGTTTTTAGTGGGTCCCCATGGCCTAAAGCATCTTGGGATTCCCATCGTTACACAGTCTTGGCCCGTATAGCAAGCAGCCTGGATAATTTTAATTGGTTGGACTCCTGTCCCTGTCCCAGGTCCCCTTTTTGCTGCTTTTCTCTGGACACTCGGGTTGGTGAGGGACCCTGATAATCTCCTCACCTGGCAGATTTAACAGGTAGCTTGAAGCGTACTCTCACTCAAGGGTTCTGCTCCCCACCTGTGCTGGATTCCGTGACTCCTGGTCCCGCACTACTCTGGCAACCCTAGGTTCCTTGAGCACTGGTTCCTTACTCCACAGCAAACCTTCTCCTTTTAGGTCCAGTACTTTTTTCAGGTTTTAACACCTAGGACTACTGTCCTAAAACACTTCACTTTCTCCTTTCTCTCACTTCTGACTCCCTCAGAGTCTCTCTCCAACAACAACTGACTCTTCTCCTTCTGCCAACTCCCCACCTATCAACTAGCCCCGCCCCTTTGGGTCTCTCCCTAGCAGATTGGATGCTTACCAACCAATAGGTAGCCAACCTTTAAATCTGTCTCTAGGTAGTTTTCCCAGGTTGGACATAGGGTTTAGTGTTTGTGTCATGGTGTTGGTGTGTTTACCGGCACTGGTATTCCAGGGTTTGGGTTTTCCACAGTTGGTTACATATTCTGTGGCACCTAATATTCAGGGTTGTTACATTCCCCCTTTCTAAATTCCAGCACGTCCTTGGGCTGCAAAGATGACAAAAGGTACAGTTTACTACAATTTTGAATATGCATCAACATTAAAACATGGAAACAATTCTTCCCATGCAAGGGAGGTGTTTTGCTTGAACATTTCATAGAAACCAACATATTTAAATTTCCTGCCACCCACCACCTAGAGTCTCTGGTGTCCTCTTTGTTGCAGGAATAAAAAGGTAAAAGGGTGACAAGTTCCTGGAGAGTGCGTCATCGGTTGCAGTGGTGACAGGGGTCTTTGCTCCCTCCGCCACTGACCCTTTCTGCACCTTTCCCATCTCCCAGGAGCAGTTCTGCATGGGGACAGGGCTACAGGAATTACTCTAGTAGAAGGTACAACTGGTGCAACTATTTACAAAGCAAATCTATGCCACAACCAGTCTTGTGACTTTGGTTCAAAAAGAAAACAGGAACATCATACAAACTGGATTGTAACCAGGTACAGTTACCATAAGGTGGATGCACTGGTTGATGTTATGGTGCGGGAGGGGAAGCGAACGCTGGTAATGTTACAGCGCCCTCTGCTGGACACACCTCCATGTCCAGGGCATACCAGCCTTGCTCCCCATAATGCCGGGTATACATGACCTCGTCACCCAGGTGCAGCTATCGGTCAGGGTGACCCCTTGGGAGGTGGGTACACACATCTCTCCGAGACACAAACACACCAACCGCCAATCCCAGCTCAGAGATGAAGCCCCACCCTTTTCTTTGGTCGAACCGGTCGACCGTACCCCGGTACCGGACCCTCCTTCTCTTGGAGGTTGCGGGCCTCCGTCTGGGCTCTCTGGACCTCCAGATCTTTCTGTTCCTGGGCCAGCTGCCGGATTATGGCTTGGCAGGTGCCCCCCGAGACTGCGGATTTCAGCCTTGCCACCTGCATGGCTCCAGGGGCCAGTTGGGACTTCCCCTACTCCGAGTCGGCTTGCAAGCCTCACTGTAATCTGCTGCCGGGTCCTGAGAAATGGCTTGGAGCAATACCCCTGGCTCTAGAGTGACTCTCTTCTCCTCGGCTGCTAGTGGACTTACAGCCTGGTTGGGTGGCGATGCGGCCTGGTCCATGGCCAGGGAAGGAGGCGATGCGGCCTGGACCACGGCCAGGGAAGGAGGCAGTGTGGCCTGGTCAGCGGCTCGGAAAGGAGGCAGTGTGGCCTGGTCCGCAGCCGGATCAGGCAATGGTGCAAGTGTCGTGGCTGGCCGTCGTTCCACAGCTAGATCAAGGACGGGCTCTGCTTCTGGTTGAGTTGATGAACCAGGGAGGTTTTCACGCTTACCTGCTCCTGGCGTTGCCCTGCGTACAAGGCCCGGTTCTCTTGAGCCCGCACTACCGCCGCCATACTCTGCAACTCCGCTATCCATTCCATAGTCTGCTGGAGGAACTGTGCCCGTATTTTGATACACAGCAGCTCCAGTTCCTCCCCAGCCAGGCAGCAGTCCCCACGCTGGAATGACCTGGTGTTCTGTCCACTGGGGCAGCCATGTTGTCACTCCTTTTCTCCGGAAACTTTCTGCAGCAGGGTTCCGGTGTCCCTGCATTAGTTTCATTTTCCATTGTTCAGGCACTCCCAGGGGGCGGGGTCTCTGGTTTTTGCACCCTTTTGCAGTTTGTAGCGAAGTTATTTTTCTAATGTCCAATATGGCAGCAATTAAAAAATTCAGTCATCA
The DNA here is from genome assembly GCF_048569485.1 of Anomaloglossus baeobatrachus. Taxonomy (NCBI): domain Eukaryota; kingdom Metazoa; phylum Chordata; class Amphibia; order Anura; family Aromobatidae; genus Anomaloglossus; species Anomaloglossus baeobatrachus. The sequence continues at coordinate 378,449,385 of NC_134354.1, read as the reverse complement.
ACAAGTCGCGCACGTCACTTGTTGTGATGGGGTCTAGTCCTTATCTTACCGACTACGCTAAGTTCAGGCTGTGACGCCCCAGAGTAGTGGAATAGTCGATCCTGGGCGTATGGTGAACAGGGGAGTCGTGGTCGCGGTCCATGCCCGGTTCCGTGAACCCGGGGGTCGATCCAAAAATGGGTGAAAAAGTGGAAAAATAAAAGTAAAATAAATAAAAGAATTCTTGACTACGCCACTTGCGGGTTGTGGCTATTTTGTAGGAGCCGCCGCTGTGTGATCTTCCTGGGGCAGGTAGTATAATGCAGCTCAAGTGTTCTGGCCCTCCGCAAGTAGGACTAGGCCCCGGAAGAGGATGATGGTGGTAGTAGTCTGCAGTGTGAGCTGATGATGCACCAGTGTAGAAAGGATTCAAGCCACACAGGAACTGCAGTTTAAACTAGTTTTTACTCACTGTTCTGGTACCGCCACCTGAGTGTTGCTGGTTTTCAGGTGTTCCCTCACCTTTTGTTCCCAGTGCCAGTTAGTGACCTTCAAGCACACTTTAATTATTAGTGGGTCCCCGTGGCCTAAAGCGTCTTGGGATCCCCACCATTTCACAGTCTTGGCCCGTATAGCAGGCAGTTTGGACAATTTTAATGGGTTGGACTCCTGTCCCTGTCCCCAGGTCCCCTCTTTGCTGCTTTGCTCTGGACATGGTTTAGTGAGGGACCCTGATGATCCCCTCACCTGGCAGATTTAACAGGTAGCTTGAAGCGTACTCCCGTTCAAGGGCTTCCTGCCTGTGCTGGATTCTGTGAGTCCTGGTCCCGCACTCCTCTGTCAACCTTGGTTCCTTGAGCACTGGTTCCTTACTCCACAGCAACCCTTCTTCTTTATAGCTCCAGTTCCTTCTTCAGGTTTCAACACCTAGGATTACTGTCCTAAAACACTTCACTTTCTCCTTATTCTCATTTCTGACTCCCTCAGAGTCTCTCTCCAAGAACAACTGACTTTTCTCCTCCCGCCAACTTCACACCTAGCAACTAGCCCCGCCCCTTTTTGGGTCTCTCCCTAGCAGATTGGATGCTTACCAACCAATAGGTGGCCATCCTTTAAATCTTTCTCTAGGCAGTTTTCCCAGGTTGGACATGGGGTTTAGTGTATGTGTGATGGTGTTAGTTTTTTTACCGGCACTGGTATTCCAGGGTTTGGGTTGTCCACAGTTGGTTACATATTCTGTGGCACCTGATACTTCAGGGGTGCTACAGATAGATAGATAGATAGATACATGAATAGATAGAGACAGACAGATATATAGACAGAAATATAACTGCACAACACATTTAACGTATAATAAAATTGCACCTTGTGGAGCTTATTGGACAGATTTTTATATTTCAATAAATAAAAGAAAAAAATGACGTGAGGTCCCCCCATATTTTTAGTAACCAGCAAAAGATAAAACAGACAGCTGTGGGCTTATATTATCAGGCTTGGAAGGTCTATTGTTACTGGGCCCTTCCGAGCTTAAAAATAGCAGCCCGCAGCTGCGTCAGAAGTGGCACAAGACATTAGATGCGATAAATCTGTTGATTTGTCTCAACTCTGCCCGTTTTCCCTGATGCAGTGTCAATCAGTGTATTGCTTTATGGTGTTGATGTCAGCTGTGAATGGTCAGCTGGCGTCAAGCCCTGGAGTTAGTAATGGAAAGGCATCTATCAGACACCCCCATAACTAACCCAGTGAGCTAAAAAAAAAAAAATCACACATACAAATACTCTATTTTATAAAACACACCCTTACTCTAGGTCTAGTTCAACAATTTAAAAAAAAAACGAAACCCCCCCCCCCCAAAAAAAAAACAAAAAACATCAGCTCTAAAGTAGTCTATCAAATACAACATAGTCCCCATTTAGTAATCTGAAAGACATAAAAAAGAGAAGATACAAGTGCATCTCAGTAAATTAGAACATCCTCCAAAAGTTAATTTATTTCAGTAATTCAATACAAAGAGGGAAATGCATATATTATATAGAGTCATTACTAGAGATGAGCGAACAGGTCGTTGTTCGGCTCGAGTTCGGTTCGCCGACGGAGGTCCCGTTCGAGTTCGGTTCGTCGAACGTTCGACGGACCGAACTCGAACCGCATAGGAAACAATGGCAGGCATTCACAAACACATAAAAACACCTAGAAAACACCCTCAAAGGTGTCCAAAAGGTGACAAACAACTCACAACACAACACAAACACATGGGAAAGTGACAAGAACAAATTCTCATGCGAAAACAAAAGAGCGTAACGAGGAAAAAGAGGACGAGACACAGATATAGGCATGGCACGCCCTTCTAAAATCATGTAAAACATCGCAAGGTGACTCCAAGCGGAGTCTCCCTTTTTTCCAAAAACTGTGCCCCACACACACCCACCCATTCAGTGGCAGCACTTGTGCCCTAGTTGTACACTTCACAGCTAGATTTGCATCAAGCACATTCAAAAATACGCCATTCTAAAACTGTCCCCAGGATGACACCGGGGTAGGTAGCAAAGTCTTTGCTGAACCATGACTTGTTAATCTTGGCTCCTTTTAAAAAACAATGTAAGCAAGGGTTACTCCAAGCGGAGTCTCCCTTTTTTCCAAAAATTGTGCCCCACACACACCCACCCATTCAGTGGCAGCACTTGTGCCCTAGTTGTACACTTCACAGCTAGATTTGCATCAAGCACATTCAAAAATACGCCATTCTTAACCGTCCCCAGGATGACACCGGAGTAGGTAGCAAAGTCTTTGCTGAACCATGACTTGTTCATCTTGGCTCCTTTTAAAAACAATGTAAGTAAGGGTTACTCCAAGCGGAGTCTCCCTTTTTTCAAAAAATTGGGCCACACAGACACCCCATCAGTGGCAGCACTTGTGCCCTAGTTGCAAACAGGATGTATTGATTTGCATCAAGCACATTCAAAAATACGCCATAATTAACTGTCCCCAGGATGACACCGAGATAGGTAGCAAAGTCTTTCCTGATCCCAGCTCTGTTCATCTTGGCTCCCTTTTAAAAACACTGTAAGCAAGGATTACTCCAAGCGGAGTCTCCCTTTTATCCAAAAATTGGGCCCCACACACACCCACCCCTTCAGTGTCAGCAGTTGTGTCCCAGTTGTACACTTCACAGCTAGATTTGCATCAAGCACATTCAAAAATACGCCATTCTTAACCGTCCCCAGGATGACAAACCGGGGTAGGTAGCAAAGTCTTTGCTGAACCATGACTTGTTCATCTTGGCTCCTTTTAAAAAACACAGCAAGCAAGGGTTACTCCAAGCGGAGTCTCCCTTTTTTCCAAAAATTGTGCCCCATACACACCCACCCATTCAGTGGCAGCACTTGTGCCCTAGTTGTACACTTCACAGCTAGATTTGCATCAAGCACATTCAAAAATATGCCATTCTTAACTGTCCCCAGGATGACACCGGGGTAGGTAGCAAAGTCTTTGCTGAACCATGACTTGTTCATCTTGGCTCCTTATAAAAAACACAGCAAGTAAGGGTTACTCCAAGCGGAGTCTCCCTTTTTTCAAAAAATTGGGCCACACAGATACCCCATCAGTGGCAGCACTTGTGCCCTAGTTGCAAACAGGATGTTTTGATTTGCATCAAGCACATTCCAAATCCACAAGCATTTACTCTCCCCAGGATGACACAGGGGTAGTAAATTCCTTGTGGATCCATGACTTGTTAATTTTGATGAACGTTAGTCTGTCCACATTGTCACTGGACAGACGCGTGCGCTTATCTGTCAGCACACACCCAGCAGCACGGAAGACACGTTCAGAGACAACGCTGGCAGCTGGACACGACAAAATCTCCAAGGCATAAGTGGAGAGCTCTGGCCATTTTTCAAGATTTGAAGCCCAAAATGAACAAGGCTCCATTTGCAAAGTCATGGCATCGATGTTCATTTGGAGATACTCCTGTATCATTCTCTCCAGCCGTTGACTATGTGTTAGACTTGTTGTCTCTGTTGGCCTTGCAAAGGAGGGTCTAAAAAATTATGAAAAGATTCCATAAAATTGCTGTTACCAGCACCAGATACAGTCCTACTGGTACGGGTAGACTGTTGAAGATGACGAGACCGTCCCATGTTTGTCAAGTTACAACTGGGAGATTAACTCCCTGCACCTGCACGGTTGTTTGGTGGAAAAGCCGAGCTAAGATCAAGTAACAGCTTCTGCTGATACTCCTGCATACGTGCATCCTTTTCTATGGCTGGAATTATGTCACAAAATTTGGACTTGTACCGGGGATCTAATATTGTGGCAAGCCAGTAGTCATCATCACTTCTAATTTTGACAATACGAGGGTCATGTTGGAGGTAGTGCAGCAAGAAAGCACTCATGTGTCTTGCGCAGCCATGCGGACCAAGTCCACGCTGTGTTTGTGGCATAGAGGTGCTAACCGTTCTTTCTTCCTCTGACATCTCCCCCCAACCTCTTTCAACTGAAATTTGACCAAGGTCTCCCTCATCCGCTGAGTCTTCCATGTCCATGGACAGTTCGTCCTCCATTTCTTCATGTTCTCCTGCACCTTCCTCAACATTTCACCTGCTACCATGCGCCCTTGTTGATCCCTGTCCCCCATGGTCCCATGCCTGCCGCGTTGGTGATGAAGAACGTCTGGACCTTGGAGATGTTGTTATGTCTTGCGCATATGAATCCTCCTGTAGTTCCTCCCCTTCCTGTTGTCCCACCCCCTGACTCCGAATAGTGTTTAGCGTGTGCTCCAGCATGTAAATGACTGGAATTGTCATGCTGATAATGGCATTGTCAGCGCTAAACATATTCGTCGCCATGTCGAAACTGTGCAGAAGCTTGCATAGGTCCTTGATCTGAGACCACTCCATCAGGGTGATGTTCCCCACCTCTGCATCTCGTTGGCCCAGGCTATACATCATGACGTATTGCACCAGGGCTCGGCGGTGCTGCCAGAGTCGCTGTAACATGTGGAGAGTCGAATTCCAGCGTGTCGCCACATCGCATTTCACGCGATGAACCGGCAGGCCGAAAGACTTCTGGAGCGATGCAAGTCGCTCATCTGCGGCGCTTGAACGGCGGAAGTGAGCAGACAGTTTTCGTGCCCTGGTCAAAGGCCATCTAGGCCGGGATACTGTGTTAAAAATTGCTGGACAACAAGGTTCAACACGTGAGCCATACAAGGTACGTGTGTCACCTTGCCCAGGCGAAGGGCCGCACCCAGGTTTGCAGCATTGTCGCACACGGCCTTACCAGGCTGCAGGTTGAGTGGAGACAACCATTTATTAAACTCGGACCACAGAGCTGACAACAACTCCTCACCTGTGTGACTCTTATTCCCAAGACATGTCAAGCTAAAGACCGCCTGATGACGCTGCGCTCTGCTGCCAGCATAGTAATGAGGGGTGCGTGATTCTTTCTGTGCAGTGAGAACGCTGGTGGCCTGACCAGGGAGGCTTGGGGTGGAGGTGGAGGACAAAGATGAGGTGGAGAAGGCAGAAGCAGTGGCGGAACTTGGACAGACAGAGGATTGACACACAAGTCGTGGGGATGGAAAGACTTGTGCAACAGGCCCTTCACCATCTATCACCATAGTTACCCAGTGCCCAGTCAGCGACATGTAACGTCCCTGTCCATGCTTACTGTTCAAAGTATCGGTGGTAAAATGCACCCGTTCACACACAGAGTTTCTCAAGGAAGCGGTGATGTTGTGTGCGACATGCTGGTGTAGCGCGGGCACACCTTTCTTGGAGAAGTAGTGGCGACTGGGCATCTGGTACTGGGGCACAGCGACAGACATAAGGTCTCTAAAATCCTGTGTGTCCACCAGGCAGAAAGGCAGAATTTCGGTAGCAAAGAGCTTACAGAGGGATAAAGTCAACCTCTTAGCTTTGTCATGGGTCGCAGGAAATGGCCTTTTATTTGTCCACATCTGAGGGACAGAGATCTGGCTGCTGTGTGTAGACGGTGTTGAGTAGGGTGTCCCTGGAAAAATGCAGGTTTGTGAGGAAAGTTCAGTCGGAGACATGATGTTGCCTTCATCCAACGTTGGTGCTATCGATGTCTGAGAGAGCTGTACACACGCACTTGTTTCCCCTTCCAAACCAACTGACGACCTACCAAGCAAACTGCCTGTTGCGGTTACAGTGGTGGAAGTTGTGCGTGGAAAACCAGGTGTGACAGCTGTCCCCACAGTCCTAGAAGATGATGAGCGCGCGGATGCACTGGAAGGGGCATGCCGTGGATGGTTCGCTCCGCTAGGCCGCATTGCAGCACGGTGAGCTTCGCACTGGGACCTATGATATTTATTCATGTGACGATTCATGGAAGAAGTTGTCAAACTGCTGAGGTTTTGACCTCTACTAACAGAATCACGACAAATTTTACACATCACATAATTTGGGCGATCGTTTTCTATGTCAAAAAAGGACCAGGCTAGGCAAGGCTTAGAGGGCATGCGACCTGCTGATCCCCCCCGACTAGTGCTCAGAGGAAGAGTGGTGACTGATGATGCAGTTGTAGACGTGCTACCAGTGCTCCGACTCTGTCCAGGAAGACGCAAGGTAACTTCGTCGTCGGTTGCATCCTCCTTCACCGCCTCTGTTGACCTCCTCGAGTGCCTGACTGTGGGTTGACAGTAGGTGGGATCTAGAACTTCCTCATCAATTGTTGTGTTTGCACTCCCCTCACCCTCAGACCGAGCCTCTTCTTGCCCTGACTGAATATGTAAGTTGTCATCACAATCTATTATCTGCGTCTCATCGTCATCAGTATGTTCCTCATTGTCTATAACCAAAGGTGTTACAGTTTGTGACAAAGGGTCAACATTATGCTCAGAAACTTGGTCCTCACGGCCTGAATCAGAGTCACAAAGGTTCTGGGCATCACTGCATACCATTTCCTGGTCTGTACTCACTGTAGCTTGGGAGCAGACCTCTGATTCCCAGGCTATAGTGTGACTGAACAGCTCTGCAGACTCAGCCATCTCAGTTCCACCATACTGTGCAGGGCTGATGGAGACTTCAGAGCTGGGAGAAAGCAAGTTTGATTGGGATGACAACTCAGAGGACTGGTGTTTTTTGGATGCGGTAGTTGAGGTGGCTGAGAGGGCACTTGTTGGACCACTTGAGATCCATTCAAGCATTTTCCTTTTTTGGCCATCATCTACCTTTGTTCCTGTTGTTCATGTCCGTAAAAAAGGGAGCACATCAGATTGTCCACGGTAAGTAGTAGACATCTTACTTTTGCTGGTAGATGGTCTATCTTCAGCAGATGTTAATGGAGCTTTGCCACCTTCCCCACGGACAAACCCTTTTTTTCCTTTTCCAACACGCCTCTTCCCCTTTCCACCAGCATCTGTCATTTTGCCACTCATGTTGATTGCGACAAGATTGTGCACTTAAAATGTGGTAGTAAAAATTGAGAGGTGGTGTAGATTGCAGCGGTGGTCTAGCTTTATTAACAGCAGAATAATAAAGAATAATTATCCCTGACAATGCAACTACAACCCTTAAACTGGCAGCATAAATTGCTAGTATAATGGCTTAGTAACAATGAGTTTTAGTGTGCAATCCAGGCAGACGTGCTGCAAATATCTTTGCACTACTGGGGCAATACAGAAGTCCAATAGCCACGTTTAGGATGCCACTAAGTTCACTCAGTGTTTGCTAGTATAATGGCTTACTAACAATGAGTTGGAGTGTGCAATGCAGGCAGACGTGCTGCAAATATCTTTGCACTAGTGGGACTATACAGAAGTCCAATAGCCACGTTTAGGATGCCACTAAGTTCACTCAGTGTTTGCTAGTATAATGGCTTAGTAACAATGAGTTGGAGTGTGCAAGGCAGGAAGACGTGCTGCAAATATCTTTGCACTAGTGGGACTATACAGAAGTCCAATAGCCACGTTTAGGATGCCACTAAGTTTAATCAGTGTTTGCTAGAATAATGGCTTAGTAACAATGAGTTGGAGTGTGCAATGCAGGCAGACGTGCTTGCAAATATCTTTGCACTAGTGGGACAATACAGAAGTCCAATAGCCACGTTTAGGATGCTACTAAGTTCACTCAGTGTTTGCTAGTATATTGGCTTAGTAACAATGAGTTTTAGTGTGCAATGCAGGCAGACGTGCTGCAAATATCTTTGCACTACTGGGGCAATACAGCAGTCGAACAGCCACGTTTAGGATGCCACTAAGTTCACTCAGTGTTTGCTAGTATAATGGCTTAGTAACAATGAGTTTTAGTGTGCAATGCAGGCAGACGTGCTGCAAATATCTTTGCACTACTGGGGTAATAAAGCAGTCCAACAGCCACGTTTGGGATGCCACTAAGTTCACTCAGTGTTTGCTAGTATAATGGCTTAGTAACAATGAGATTTAGTGTGTAATGCAGGCAGATGTGCTGCAAATATCTTTGCACTACTGGGGCAAAACAGCAGTCCAACAGCCACATTTAGGATGTCACTAAGTTCACTCAGTGTTTGCTAGTATAATGGCTTAGTAACAATGAGTTTTAGTGTGCAATGCAGGCAGACATGCTGCAAATATCTTTGCACTAGTGGGACTATACAGAAGTCCAATAGCCACGTTTAGGATGCCACTAAGTTCACTCAGTGTTTGCGAGTATAATGGCTTAGTAACAATGAGTTTTAGTGTGCAATGCAGGCAGACGTGCTGCAAATATCTTTGCACTACTGGGGCAATACAGCAGTCCAACAGCCACGTTTAGGATGCCACTAAGTTCAATCAGTGTTTGCTAGTATAATGGCTTAGTAACAATGAGTTTTAGTGTGCAATGCAGGCAGACGTGCTGCAAATATCTTTGCATTACTGGGGCAATACAGCAGTCCAACAGCCACGTTTAGGATGCCACTAAGTTCACTCAGTGTTTGCTAGTATAATGGCTTAGTAACAATGAGTTTTAGTGTGCAATGCAGGCAGACGTGCTGCAAATATCTTTGCACTACTGGGGCAATACAGCAGTCCAACAGCCACGTTTAGGATGCCACTAAGTTCACTCAGTGTTTGCTAGTATAATGGCTTAGTTATAATGAGTTTTAGTGTGCAATGCAGGCAGACGTGCTGCAAATATCTTTGCACTACTGGGGTAATACAGCAGTCCAACAGCCACGTTTAGGATGCCACTAAGTTCACTCAGTGTTTGCTAGTATAATGGCTTAGTAACAATGATTTGGAGTGTGCAATGCAGGCAGACGTGCTGCAAATGTCTTTGCACTAGTGGGACTATACAGAAGTCCAATAGCCACGTTTAGGATGCCACTAAGTTCACTCAGTGTTTGCGAGTATAATGGCTTAGTAACAATGAGTTTTAGTGTGCAATGCAGGCAGACGTGCTGCAAATATCTTTGCACTGCTGGGGCAATACAGAAGTCCAACAGCCACGTTTAGGATGACACTAGGTACACTCAGTGTTTGCTAGTATAATGGCTTAGTTATAATGAGTTTGAGTGTGCAATGCAGGCAGACATGCTGCAAATATCTTTGCACTAGTGGGACAATACAGAAGTCCAACAGCCACGTTTAGGATGCCACTAAGTTCACTCAGTGTTTGCTAGTATAATGGCTTAGTAACAATGATTTGGAGTGTGCAATGCAGGCAGACATGCTGCAAATATCTTTGCACTAGTGGGACTATACAGAAGTCCAATAGCCACATTTAGGATGCCACTAAGTTCACTCAGTGTTTGCGAGTATAATGGCTTAGTAACAATGAGTTTTAGTGTGCAATGCAGGCAGACGTGCTGCAAATATCTTTGCACTACTGGGGCAATACAGCAGTCCAACAGCCACGTTTAGGATGCCACTAAGTTCACTCAGTGTTTGCTAGTATAATGGCTTAGTAACAATGAGTTGGAGTGTGCAATGCAGGCAGACGTGCTGCAAATATCTTTGCACTAGTGGGACTATACAAAAGTCCAATAACCACGTTTAGGATGCCACTAAGTTCACTCAGTGTTTGCTAGTATAATGGCTTAGTAACAATGAGTTGGAGTGTGCAATGCAGGCAGACGTGCTGTAAATATCTTTGCACTACTGGGGCAATACAGCAGTCTAATAGCCACGTTTAGGATGCCACTAAGTTCACTCAGTGTTTGCTAGTATAATGGCTTAGTAACAATGAGTTTTAGTGTGCAATGCAGGCAGACATACTGCAAATATCTTTGCACTACTGGGGCAATACAGTAGTCCAACAGCCACGTTTAAGATGTCACTAAGTTCACTCAGTGTTTGCTAGTATAATGGCTTAGTAACAATGAGTTTTAGCGTGCAATGCAGGCAGACGTGCTGCAAATATCTTTGCACTACTGGGGCAATACAGCAGTCCAACAGCCATGTTTAGGATGCCAGTAAGTTCACTCAGTGTTTGCTAGTATAATGGCTTAGTAACAATGAGTTTTAGCGTGCAAAGGGCAGGAGGGTACAGTGGCAGGGTTGTGGGTCTGGGTAGAGGAAAGGAAGCCTCCCTTTCTATCCCTCCTAATGGGGAAATGCAGCGAGGAAATCCCTGACCTTAGCTACACAGACGCTGTCATCTTGTGTAGCTGTTAAACTCTGTTTTCAGGACCTGTCACCTATGGCTCTGACCCTGCCGGTATGAGCCCTTAAAAGGACTGATAGAAAGTGCTATCCCTATGCTGTACAGCGCTATGTATGGAGCGTACACAGCAGTATCGGCGATAGGAGCTGCGCCAGTGATGTCTGACACCAAGGACGCAGAAGGCAGATAATGGCGTGCTGGAGGAAAATGTCCGGTTTTATAATGCAGGGACATGTGACATGGACATCCTATCACACATGCCGTTGCTTCTCTGGCTAAAAGTCCACTTAGCTGTGTGTGTGTCTGGGATTGGCTGACATGCTGGCCCGCCCCACTACACGCGCGCGCTTAGGGAAGGAAGACAAGGAAAAAAAAAAAAAAAAATGGCGATCATTATACATACAGCAGTGATCTGAATGCGCTGTTCCTACACACTATACACTGAAATGCCATAATAGTGTGAGTCACAGAGAGACGTACACTATTACAGCGGAAAGCCAGCTAGGAATTAGCTGGTTTTTTTGCTGCTAGAACCGTTCTCGAACGTATCTAGAACTATCGAGCTTTAGCAAAAAGCTCGAGTTCTAGTTCGATCTAGAACAGCCCCCAAAATCACTCGAGCCGCGAACTGGAGAACCACGAACCGCGAACCGCGCTCAACTCTAGTCATTACACACAGAGTGATCTATTTCAAGTGTTTATTTCTGTTAATGTTGATGATTATGAAAACCCAAAATTCATTTTCTCTGAAAATTAGAATATTATATAAGTCCAACTGAAAAAATAAATTTAAACTCAGAAATGTTGGCCTACTGAAAAGTATGTACAGTAAATGTACTCAATACTTGGTCGGGGCTCCTTTTGCAAGAATTACTGCATCATTGCGGCATGGCATGAAGATGATCAGCCTGTGGCACTGCTGAGGTGTTATGGAAGGCCAGGTTGCTATGAGAGCAGCCTTCAGCTCGTCTGCATTGTTGGGCCTGGTGTCTCTCATCTTCCTCTTGACAATACCCTATAGATTGTCTATTGAGTTTAGGTCAGGCAAGTTTGCTGGCCAATCAAGCACAGTAATTATGTGGTTATTAAACCAGGTATTGGTAATTTTGGCAGTGTGAACAGGTGCCAAGTCCTGCTGGAAAATTAAATTTCCCTCTCCAAAAAGCTTGTCGGCAGAGGGAAGCATAAAGAGCTCTAAACTTTCCAGGTAGATGGCTACATTGACTTTGGTCTTGCTATGTCGCAGTGGACCTTCACTAGCAGATGACATGGCTCCCCAAACCATCACCGATTGTGGAACCTTCACACTATACCTCAAGCAGCTTGGATTGTGGCCTCTACACTCTTACTCCAGACTCTGGGATCTTGATTTCCAAATGAAATGCAAAATTTACTTTCATCTGAAAACAACACCTTGGACCACCTTGGACCATTGAGCAACAGTGAGTTTTTTTTTTCCTTAGCCTAGGTAAGATGCTTCTGGCATTGTCTATTGGTCATGAGTGACTTGACACAAGGAATGCGACAGTTGTGGCCCATGTCCTGGATACGTCTGTGTGTGGTGGCTCTTGAAGCACTGACTCCAGCAGCAGTTCACTCCTTGTGAATCTCCCCCAAAATTTTGAATTGCTTTTTCTAAATAATGATATCCAGGCTGCAGTTATCGCAGTTGCTTGTGCACCTTTTTCTACCACACTTTTTCCTTCCAATCAAATTTCTGTTAACATGCTTGGATACAGCACTCTGTGAAAAGCCAGTTTCTTTAGCAATGACATTTTGTGGCTTACCGTCAGAATGTGTCAATGACTGCCTTCTGAACATCTGTCAAGTCAGCAGTCTTCTCCATGATTGTGTATCCTACTGAACCGGACTAAGGGACCGTTTTAAATGGTTATGAAGTCTTTACAGGTGTTTTCTGGTAATTATTCTAATTTTCTGAGATAATGATTTTTGCCTTTTCATTGGCTGTAAGTCATAATCCTCAACATTAACAGAAATAACAGAAATAAACACTTGAAATAGATCATTCTGCTTTTAATGACTCTATAATATATGTGTTTCTCTTTTTGTATTGAATAACTGTAAAACATTAACTTTTTGAGGGTATTCTAATTTATTGAGATGCACTTGTACTTTTCCTCGGAACCACTCAGTGGGACTCTTTAAGAGCTGAAGAGCTGAAGAACTTCCAGAATAGTTCTCTCGCTTTCTCTCTCTTTGTCTCATTCTTACATCTGACTGTCTCTGCTACATCTGAGTAAGATTAAGAGAAACCAAGGAAAAAATTGTGAAAACATACCCTGCTGTAACTAAATAAAAGCATAGTGCATATAAACATAGGGTACTTAGTAAACACTGTTTTTGATCAAAAAAAGCATAAAGCTATCCCACCAAACGTCAAGGTGTACCCAGTTGGGATAGTACCTACACTAATTTTCACAATTGTTTCCTTGGTTTCTCTTGTCTCATGGCCAGTGTGAACATGGTCTCACAAGTTCCATGTATACCATCTCATACTCCGGCTCACTTTTTTGTTTTTATGTAATTTTTTTGTATTCAGTACCAACAGGGAGTGGCCCCCTTCTCAGCGAGCTGGACATTTCATTCTGTGAATCCCCCTGACTGTGTGTGTGTGAAGCCCCGCCGGTGCTGTGTCGGTGCATACCTTCAGGGACTCCACGTAGCTGGTGCTGGTCACAGGTAGGAAATCTTCGGTTTTGATCGTGACGCCACTCTCAGTATTGCGGTCAGTGGGGACCGCCACTGCAGGTTAGGGGACGCCTGGGGCTGATGGTGTGTGCAGTTAGTTGGAATAGCCTCCTGAGAGTGAGGCAAGCCCCAGGGCCCGGTGTAGGTTTGTAGTACCACAAGGCGCAGAATAACTCCACACAGACATAATTGTCTTTCAAGGGCTTTACTCACATTTGATGGCAGGGTGAGTAGCCCGGGCGTAGCTGAGATGAACCAGGTGGGAACCAGGTATCCTTCAGGCTGACTTTATGAGGGTGACTACTGACTCGCCTTCCTTAGCCCTTGGTGGTTTGGGGTGACCCCGACTTTTAGTCCCTATGGGGGTCGCCCAGGGAAGATGCTGCAGCCTCTCTCCCCCTTTTGTTTGCCGTTTGCTTGTTCCCCGGACCAGGCCACTACAGCTTCTTGCCTCCTGTGACCTATGGGCCCTCACTGCGGTTACGTGGCTGCGGCTTTTGTGGTGTTGTGGTGTGGGCTTTGAGAGCCCCACACTGGCAGGTTTAGCAGAAGAAAGTTGGATCTATCTCCGCTCCGGGATCTGCCGCCCGTTTGGGCCTGGTACTCTCTAGCAGTCTCCTTACTTCCCACTCCGTTGCTCTCTCTTTAGCTGAAGATGGATTTCGGGTAGCACTACTAGGTGACCGTTCTCCCCCGTCGGTAGCCACTGCGCGGGCGCTGTTAGACAGCATCAACCCCACAGGTCTGCTCCTCCTGAGCCCTCTGGAGTTCTCTGCTCTAACTGACTCACTGCTCCTCCTCTCCTGTTCTCTCTCTAGCAGTCTCCTTACTTCCCACTCCGTGCCCTCTCTTTAGCTGAAGATGGATTTCGGGTAGCACTCCTAGTTGACCGTTCTCCCCCGTCAGTAGCCACTGCGCGGGCGCTGTTAGACAGCAACAGCCCCACAGGTCTGCTCCTCACTGAGCCCTATGGAGTTCTGCTCTAACTGACTCACTGCCCCTCCTCTCCTGTTCTTGCCTACGCCACCTAGCAACCAGCTTCTCTTCACCACACCCCTTGAGAGGAGATGGAGGCTTTTGACCCCCTGCCACTATTCCAGTGGAGGTATAGGCTTTGCCCCCTCTTGGGATCCCCAGGGGTCCTCTCATGGGTACATGTGTGAGACCTGATCACTATGCGCCTGTGTACCACACCCCGGTCAGCCTTCTGGATTACCTGTGTTGTACTGTCCCCAGCATGGGTGCAGTACTCAGTGGTGCCTGACCAGGTCAGGGGCGCCACATTAATGTGGCTGCAGGGGTTGCCTGAATCTCCTTGGGGGTATGCGGAGGGAGCAGATACCGATCCACCATCTCCTGTGGGAACTGGGCCTCTAGGTCAGCCTTCAGCTTCCAGTATTCGGGGTCCTCTCCTATCAGGGTCTTCTTAGCAGGGACCTCCCTGGACTGGGGAGCGGTGTCTGCTCTGGCCTTGCAGGCCGGGGTAAACGATGAGGTAATCTCTTCTTGGCGGGCCGCGCCCTGGATGGCGGCGGCCTGGTCTTGGCGGGCCGCGCCCTGGATGGCGGCGGCCTGGTCTTGGCGGGCCGCGCCCTGGATGGCGGCGGCCTGGTCTTGGCGGGCCGCGCCTGGCATGGCGGCGGCCTGGTCTTGGCGGGCCGCGCCTGGCATGGCGGCGGCCTGGATCAGCGTCGCTGTTGCAGGGGGCTCTGTGCAGGCTGGGCTGGACGTCGCTGCAGCAGTCTGGGCTTGGCGGGCCGCGCCTGGCGTGGCTGCGGCCTGGTTCAGCACCTCACTTGCGGCGCGGACGAGCGTTGCTGCGGCGGTGGGGTCTCGGCGGGCCGGGCCTAGCAGGGCGGCGGCCTGGGTCAGCGTTACGCCTGCGACGTGGATGAGGGTCGCGGTGGCAGCCGGTTCTTTGCGGGCCGGACTGGGCGTTGCTGCAGGGACCGGGTCTTGGTGGGCCGAGCAGGGCATCGCTGCGGCCGCTGGGACTTGGAAGGCCGCACCTGGCGTGGCTGCGGCCTGCTTCAGCGTCGCCGCACCGGACGCCTCTTCGGGGACCGCGGGCGTGGCAGCAGGGGTCGGGGCACTGGCGCTGGCCGGGGCATCACTCGACTCACCCACCGGTGGCAGCATCGGGGTCTGCGTCATCGCCGTCCTGTCTGGCACTCGGCGCGCGGCTCTCCTTTCATAGGCCCGAACCGCGGCAGCCATCTCCAGCAGTTCCATTCGTTCTT
The DNA here is from genome assembly GCF_048569485.1 of Anomaloglossus baeobatrachus. Lineage (NCBI taxonomy): Eukaryota > Metazoa > Chordata > Amphibia > Anura > Aromobatidae > Anomaloglossus > Anomaloglossus baeobatrachus. Next base: position 378,433,871 of record NC_134354.1, on the reverse strand, counting down.
CTCTAATCTGCTCCACGACCCGGTTCTCCAGTCGGTCGCAGAACTGGGCCAGCTCCCGATACCACCAGGCAGCGGAGCCCGGTTCTGGATTTCTGCGGTCAGACGCCATTTCTTCTGCGCCGTCTTCTGCACGACTCTCCAGCTGTGGACTCGCCGTTGCCTCTGATAGCAAGCTGTTCAGTTTCTGCTCTGCCTCTTTCAGCAGCTCCTCTCCCAGCAGCAGGCTTCTGGCTCCCTTTCTGTCCCGACGTCTCTGGACGCTTCCACTCTCATAGCTGGCAAGGTCAGAACTCTGCAGGGGATCTCTGGGTAGCCACACCTCTTCGTGGGCGGTAACTTCTCCCAGCGCGGGCTGCTGTTGTTTTTCAGCGCGCTTTTCATGGTGGCAATATGGCGGCGCTTCCAATTTTTCAAGCGGACCGCCTAGGCACATGGTCACCTGTCTGAACAGGTCTAGTCCTTATCCTGTTCGTGACGCCAGATGTGAAGCCCCGCCGGTGCAGTGTCGGTGCATTACCTTCAGGGACTCCACGCAGCTGGATCCTGTCACAGGTAGGAAATCTTCTATTTGTCGTGACGCCACTCTCAGAATTGCGGTCAGTGGGGACCGCCACTGCAGATTAAGGGATGCCTGGGGCTGATGGTGGGTGCAGTCGGTTGTAGTAGCCTCCTGAGAGTGAGGCAAGCCCCAGGGCCCTGTGTAGGTGTGTAGAACCACAAGGCGCAGAATAACTCCACACAAGCAGAATGTCTTTCAGGGGTTTTACTCACAGAAGGTGGCAGAGTGAGTAACCCGGGCGTAGCTGGGATGAACCAGGCTGGAACCAGGTATCCTTCAGGCTGACTGATGAGGGTGACTACCGACTCGCCTTCCTTAGCCCTTTGCGTTTTGGAGTAACCCCGACTTTTAGTCCCTATCGGGGTCACCCAGGGAAGTTGCTGAAGCCTCTCTCCCCTTCGTTTTGTCCGTTTGCTTGTAGCCTGGACCAGGACACTCCGGCTGCTTGCCTCCTGTGAACTATGGGCCCTAACTGTGGCGACGTGGCTGCGGACTTTTTAGTGTGTTCTTGGGGGTGTAAAGTACCCCCTCAAGCAGGTTTGGCAAGGAAAGGTGGATCTATCCCTGCACTGGGACCTACTACCCGTTTGGGCCTGGTAACTCCCTAGCAGTCTCCTTACTTCCCACTCCGTTGCTCTCTCTTTAGCTGAAGATGGATTTCGGGTAGCACTACTAGGTGACCGTTCTCCCCCGTCGGTAGCCACTGCGCGGACGCTGTCAGACTGCCACAGCCCCAGGGTCTGCTCCTCACGTCTGCTCTCCCTGGACTGCACACTGAACCGGCTCACTTGTGGGACCTTCACTGCTGCTCCTGTCTGAGCTCCACTTCTCTGCTCCTCACTCCTCCCCACTCTGCTTCAGACTGTTCTCCTCCTTCTCCCTTTTGTGCCTGCCTACGCCACCTAGCAACCAGGCTCTCTTACCACACCCCTTGAGTGGAGATGGAGGCTTCGCACCGGCTTCGCCCCCTCCTGGGATCCCCAGGGGTCCTCCCAAAGGTACATGTGTGAGACCTGATCACTATGCGCCTGTGTAGTCACACCTCGGTCAGCCTTCTGGATTACCTGTTTTGTACTGTCCCCAGCATGGGTGCAGTACTCAGTGGTGCCTGACCAGGTCAGGGGCGCCACATGTGTCCTGTTGGGACCCGGTGGCTCTCAGCCCTTAGCCACATTGAGGCCTATTTTAGACCCATGGTAAGGTTTTAATATTAGAGAGTGTAGGTACTATCCCAACTGGGTACACCTTGACGTTTGGTGGAATAGCTTTATGCTTTTTTTGATCAAAAACAGTGTTTACTAAGTACCCTATGTTTATATGCACTATGCTTTTATTTAGTTACAGCAGGGTATGTTTTCACAATTTTTTCCTTGGTTTCTCTTTCTCATGGCCAGTGTGAACATGGTCTCACAAGTTCCATGTATACCATCTCATACTCCGGCTCACTTTTTTGTTTTTATGTAGTTTTTTTGTATTCAGTACAAACAGGGAGTGGCCCCCTTCTCAGCGAGCTGGACATTTCATTCTGTGAATCCCCCTGACTGTGTGTGTCCTGTTGGGACCCGGTCGCTCTCAGCCCTTAGCCACATTGAGGCCTATTTTAGACCCATGAAAAGGTTTTAATATTAGAGAGTGTAGGTACTATCCCAACTGGGTACACCTTGACGTTTGGTGGAATAGCTTTATGCTTTTTTTGATCAAAAACAGTGTTTACTAAGTACCCTATGTTTATATGCACTATGCTTTTATTTAGTTACAGCAGGGTATGTTTTCACAATTTTTTCCTTGGTTTCTCTTGTCTCATGGCCAGTGTGAACATGGTCTCACAAGTTCCATGTATACCATCTCATACTCCGGCTCACTTTTTTGTTTTTATGTAATTTTTTTGTATTCAGTACCAACAGGGAGTGGCCCCCTTCTCAGCGAGCTGGACATTTCATTCTGTGAATCCCCCTGACTGTGTGTGTCCTGTTGGGACCCGGTGGCTCTCAGCCCTTAGCCACATTGAGGCCTATTTTAGACCCATGGTAAGGTTTTAATATTAGAGAGTGTAGGTACTATCCCAACTGGGTACACCTTGACGTTTGGTGGAATAGCTTTATGCTTTTTTGATCAAAAACAGTGTTTACTAAGTACCCTATGTTTATACGCACTTTGCTTTTATTTAAACAGACAGGAGAGCAAGCGTGGTTGTATTGCAAAAGATAAACATCTGATTTTTATTGTATCATAAAGCATCTATTGTTAGATGCAGCACAAGTTTATACAATTAAAGTACAAAAAACAGAGGGCACCAAGGCACAGAGCAAAATTAGTCAAAAACTCACATGGCAGATATAATGGCAACACATGTACATATCATTAAATACAAATTACAAAGTTTTGTGCCATGTGAAACCAGAGAGCAATAGCTGGTGTCCAAACCAAAAAATGAGTTGAACAGCACACTAGATTTATCAATACATCCAAATAGCGTTACATACCAGTGGCTGTGTGGGATAGAGGAGGATCACCAATAATTGATTAAAGTGCCAAAGTGCAGGAAACAGAGACCAAAGGGTCCCCCCTGAAACAGGTAACGCACGTTTCACGTGTTTACGGTGTAACGCTTCGTCAGACCAAGGAGGGGTGGTGACTCATTGATTCCAAGGACCTTTTAAAAGGAGCATGTGATGAATCATGTGGACAGAAAGAAACCAGTCAGTGAAGATCTTTCGGCGCGTGCGCGATCATCACTCATCTCCCCAGCTGATGCGAGCGGCGTCAGGCCGAGGAGTGCAGGGGAGGAGGATAAAATCACGCCCCCTCACCGGCACAACTCCGCCCCGGAGACACCGCCGGGCATGCCAGGGAGAGAGCGAGGACCGCGCACGCGCACACAACACATGCTGGAACATAGAAAAATAAGTACACAGGCTCCCAAACGGCAACAGCACATGGAGATTTTCAGGATAAGAGGGGACAAATAACGAAATAACAATAATTCATAAATAACAGTGATCGTCCCACATCCAAAGTCCAAAGCATATTCTAGATTGTCATGGAGGAAGCCTTCTTATAAGCGCAGTCCAGATGAACGATGTGCTCAGGCAGTCATATGGTGGAAACAAAAAAGGTCCCAAGGAAACAAGAGAAAGGGCTGCAAAAAAGAAGAAGCACACATGGCATAAAAACACATGCAGCAAAGAAGTAAGACAGGTTAAAATAGGTGTATCATACAAAAATACCCCCAATAAAATTGTAGTCAAAAGAGCCCCTCTGAAAAAAGAAAAGAGGGGGGGGGGAGGGGGGCGGGTGCGCAGTCCTCGCTCTCTCCCTGGCATGCCCGGCGGTGTCTCCGGGGCGGAGTTGTGCCGGTGAGGGGGCGTGATTTTATCCTCCTCCCCTGCACTCCTCGGCCTGACGCCGCTCGCATCAGCTGGGGAGATGAGTGATGATCGCGCACGCGCCGAAAGATCTTCACTGACTGGTTTCTTTCCGTCCACATGATTCATCACATGCTCCTTTTAAAAGGTCCTTGGAATCAATGAGTCACCACCCCTCCTTGGTCTGACGAAGCGCTACACCGTAAACACGTGAAACGCGCGTTACCTGTTTCAGGGGGGACCCTTTGGTCTCTGTTTCCTGCACTTTGGCACTTTAATCAATTACTGGTGATCCTCCTCTATCCCACACAGCCACTGGTATGTAACGCTATTTGGATGTATTGATATATCTAGTGTGCTGTTCAACTCATTTTTTGGTTTGGACACCAGCTATTGCTCTCTGGTTTCACATGGCACAAAACTTTGTAATTTGTATTTAATGATATGTACATGTGTTGCCATTATATCTGCCATGTGAGTTTTTGACTAATTTTGCTCTGTGCCATGGTGCCCTCTGTTTTTTGTACTTTAATTGTATAAACTTGTGCTGCATCTAACAATAGATGCTTTATTATACAATAAGAATCAGATGTTTATCTTTTGCAATACAACCACGCTTGCTCTCCTGTCTGTTTACTATGTCTATAGTGGTTTGCATGTATAGATAGTGATAGATGTCTATACAGGACATTCTATACTTCATTGAGCTAGACTGTTTAGTCATGTTACATTTTCTACTGAAGCTTTACACTTGTTCCTCATGGATATTCTTGTTTGTTTAATTATGCTTTTATTTAGTTACAGCAGGGTATGTTTTCACAATTTTTTTCCTTGGTTTCTCTTTGTCTTATGGCCAGTGTGAACATGAGCTCACAAGTTCCATGTATACCATCTCATACTCCAGCTCACTTTTTTGTTTTTTTGTTTTTATCTGAGTAAGATTGTCATATGTAACAGAGCAGAGACAGGTGTCGAGTCTCTCACCATCTATGCACTGCTACATCTGACTGTTTCTGCTCTGCTACATCTAAGTGAGATGGATAGATGAACCAGAGCAGATATAGATGAAGAGACTCTGACCAGCTCTGCTCTTCTACAGATTACTTTCTCAGCACTACTACATCTAAGTGGAATGATCAGATGTAGCAGAGACAGATGTAGGTAATGATACAATTATGTTGGGTCTATACAATGTAATGTAATGTGGTTACTATATTATGGTATAGTATTATGCTGAGTCTATGCAATGCAATGCAATGTGTTTACTATATGGTGTTATTACCCTGAATCTATACAATGCAAGGAAATGTGGTTACTATATGGCAGTAGTATGCTGGGTCTAGACATTACAGTATCATTGGTATTTGGCGGTATAATTTTTGCTGTTTTGAAAGCTTTTCAACCCCCCCAAAGGTGTTTTCTCTGCCTTAGGCTTGGCCTCCCATTGAATCCAATGATGTTAGAAACCATTCGACGAGCTGTTAGCCGAACCATTTGGCAAACTTCAAGAAGTTCACCGAAGATCAACGAACCAAATTTTGAAAGGTTCGCTCATCTCTACAAGAGATCATATACTTGCAATTTCAAGTCTCTTAAGGGAAGGGGACTAACAAACACACTAAAAATTAAAAAATAAAAAAATGGTGTAAGAAATTAACTACAAAACCTAATAAAAATCATTTGAACAAGAAATGATCAAAATGTCATATCTATCACAAAATGGTATCAGTAAAAATGGTTGTCTCACCCCACAAAAAACACCCTTAGACAACTACATCAATCGAAAAATTGGTTTCATAAAAGAAATGAAATAAAAGTTTGTTTAAAAATTTTTGTTTGCAGTTTTTTTGGTACCAATAAATAATAAAAAAAAACTTGTACAAGTTTGCTATTACTGTAACTGGCTGTACCTGGAAAATCATGATACCAAGTCTTGTTACCACATAACATACACCATAAAAATGGTTCCCTAAATCAATCTCAGAATTTCTCCCCCAGATATGGAAGCTAAGTACAAGTAATACATGCTTATTATACACTAGAAGGTATTCTAGAATTTATTGTGTAGTTAATGTATGATTTTTGTTATATATGTTGTGTGTAGTTGCCAAGTGTTTGTGTAGGGCGTTGTAAATGTTCTGGGTGTGGGGGGGGGTGAGAGCGGTGTTGTTTGTGTGTTGCGTTGTGTGTGTTGCGTTGTTTGTGGAGCGCTGTGTGTCTGCAGTGTTGTCTGTGTGTGGTGCTGTGTGTGTTGCGCGGTTTGTGTGGGTGTGGGGTGCATGTGTCTGTTTTGGGGAAGGTATGTTTTGTGCAATGTGTGTGTGTTGCGTTGTATGTGCGTATATTTGTGTATGCCGCGTTGTTTGTGTGTTGGGTGTGTGCGGCGTTGTCTGTGTGTGTGGGTGTCTGTGTAGGGCGGTGTTTGTGCTTCCCAGTGTGTGTGTGGTGTGTTGTGCGGTGCGCGTGTGGCGGTGTATGTGTGTGTTTTGGGGGGAGGTGTGCACACCCATCGAGCTCCATCCCCCATGCTGCGCACTCCCCATCGTGCTCCTTCCCCCATGCTGCGCATCCTCCATCGTGCTCCATCCCCCATGCTGCGCATCCCCCATCGTGCTCCATCCCTTATGCTATAATAGTTCTGCTATTATACTCAGAGAGGAGTATAATAGAAGGACTATAATAGGAGGAGTAGTCCTGGGGGGAGAGTATAATGGGAGGAGTAGTCCTAGGGGGAGAGGAGTATAATAGGAGGAGTAGTCCTGGGGAAAAAGGAGTATAATAGGAGGAGTAGTCCTGGGGAAAGAGGAGTATAATGGGAGTAGTAGTCCTGGGGAAAGAGGAGTATAATGGGAGGAGTAGTCCTGGGGAAAGAGGAGTATAATGGGAGGAGTAGTCCTGGGGAAAGAGGAGTATAATGGGAGGAGTAGTCCTGGGGAAAAAGGAGTATAATGAGAGGAGTAGTCCTGGGGGGAGAGGAGTATAATGGGAGGAGTAGTCCTGGGGAAAGAGGAGTATAATGGGAGGAGTAGTCCTGGGGAAAGAGGAGTATAATGGGAGGAGTAGTCCTGGGGAAAGAGGAGTATAATGGGAGGAGTAGCCCTGAGGAAAGAGGAGTATAATGGGAGGAGTGGTCCTGGGGAAAGAGGAGTATAATGGGAGGAGTGGTCCTGGGGAAAGAGGAGTATAATAGGAGGAGTAGTCCTGGGGAAAGAGGAGTATAATGGGAGGAGTAGTCCTGGGGGGAGAGGAGTATAATGGGAGGAGTAGTCCTGGGGGGAGAGGAGTATAATGGGAGGAGTAGTCCTGGGGAAAGAGGAGTATAATGGGAGGAGTAGCCCTGGGGAAAGAGGAGTATAATGGGAGGAGTAGTCCTGGGGAAAGAGGAGTATAATGGGAGGAGTAGTCCTGGGGAAAGAGGAGTATAATGGGAGTAGTAGTCCTGGGGAAAGAGGAGTATAATGGGAGGAGTAGTCCTGGGGGGAGAGGAGTATAATGGGAGGAACAGTCCTGGGGAAAGAGGAGTATAATGGGAGGAGTAGTCCTGGGGAAAGAGGAGTATAATGGGAGGAGTAGTCCTGGGGAAAGAGGAGTATAATGGGAGGAGTAGTCCTGGGGAAAGAGGAGTATAATGGGAGGAGTAGTCCTGGGGAAAGAGGAGTATAATGGGAGGAGTAGTCCTGGGGAATGAGGAGTATAATGGGAGGAGTAGTCCTGGGGAAAGAGGAGTATAATGGGAGGAGTAGTCCTGGGGGGAGAGGAGTATAATGGGAGGAGTAGTCCTGGGGAAAGAGGAGTATAATGGGAGGAGTAGCCCTGAGGAAAGAGGAGTATAATGGGAGGAGTGGTCCTGGGGAAAGAGGAGTATAATGGGAGGAGTGGTCCTGGGGAAAGAGGAGTATAATGGGAGGAGTAGTCCTGGGGAAAGAGGAGTATAATGGGAGGAGTAGTCCTGGGGGGAGAGGAGTATAATGGGAGGAGTAGTCCTGGGGGGAGAGGATTATAATGGGAGGAGTAGTCCTGGGGAAAGAGGAGTATAATGGGAGGAGTAGTCCTGGGAAAAGAGGAGTATAATGGGAGGAGTAGTCCTGGGGAAAGAGGAGTATAATGGGAGGAGTAGTCCTGGGGAAAGAGGAGTATAATGGGAGGAGTAGTCCTGGGGAAAGAGGACTATAATGGGAGGAGTAGTCCTCGGGAAAGAGGAGTAAAATGGGAGGAGTAGTCCTGGGGGGAGGTGTATAGGTGCCCAACGTGTGCCAGGGCGGGGCCAAGCGGGCCAACGTGTGCCGTGGGCGAGGCCGAGCGGGCCACCGGAGGTGGGGCTGAGCGAGCCAACGTGTGCCGGGGGCGGAGCCGAGCGGGCCACCAGATGCAGGGCCGAGCGGGCCAACATGTTCTGGGGGCGGGACCGAGCGGGCCAACGTGTGTCAGAGCGGGGCCAAGCGGGGCTGGCCCGAGCATGCCAACGTGTGCCAGGGATGGGGCCGAGCGGGCCACCGTGGGCAGGGCTGAGCGGGCCAACGTGTGCTGGGGGCGGGACCAAGCGGGCCAACGTGGGTCGGGGGCAGGGCCGAGCAGGCCACCGGGGGCAGGGCCAAGCAGGCCAACGTGTGCTGGGGGCGTGACCGAGCGTGCCAACGTGTGATGGGGCAGGGCTGAACGGGCAAACGTGTGCCGGGGACAGGGCCGAGCGGGCGAGGCGTCAGCATATGCCGGCTCCCTGCACACCCTGGTAACCCTGTACGCTGGTAATCATGATACACATCGGGTAACTAAGGGACCTTAGTTACCCGATATGTATAATGGTTACCAGCGTTCACCGGCTCCGTCACAATCCCAGCATCGCAAGGTTAGTTTGGCGCTGCTGGGATCGTGACAGAGCCGGTGTACACTGGTAACTATGATAAACATTGGGTAACCAAGGGACCTTAGTTACCTGATATGTATAAATGGTTACCAGCGTTCACCGGCTCCGTCACGATCCCAGCATCGCAAGGTTAGTCTGGCGCTGCTGGGATCGTGACGGAGCCGGTGTACACTGGTAACTATGATACACATCGGGCAACCAAGGGACCTTAGTTACCCGATGTGTATAATGGTTACCAGCGTACACCGGCTCCGTCACGATCCCAGCATCGCAAGGTTATGTCTGGCGATGCGTGCGGAGGGCCGGGGGAAAACGGTCAATCCATGCGGAGGGCGAGGACAGGCCGAGTCGAGCGACCAATCCGTGGGGGGGGCGGGGCCAGGCCAGGCCGAGCCCAGCAGCCTACACCGGCTCTGACACACGTGTGCCGCGAGCCGGGATAAGTTAGTGTTTCCACTTTGTCCTGGCGGTGTTCGGGGGCTTTGTGTGGGTTCTATGAATGCGTGCAGGGGGGCGAGCGTCTAATGCGTGAGGGTGAGGGAGCGGGTCCAGGGCGAGCGGTGGGTCCAAAGCGATCGGCTAATCCGTGTGGGGGGGTGGGGCAATGCCGAGCCCATCGGCCAATCTGCTGTTTGGGGCGAGGTAGGGGGCATGTCCATGCCGAGCGGCAAATCTATGTGAGTTCTATGAATGCGTGCCGAGCGGGCAATCTGTGCGGGTGGGCGGGGCCATGGCGAACAAAGCGGCCAATCCGTGTGGGTGGGCGGGGCCATGGCGAGCCAAGCGGCCAATCCGCTGTTTGTCACCGTAAGGACATGTCACGGTAAGGACACAATTTTGGAGCAAGACAGACAGACAGACAGAATAAGGCAATTATATAGATAGATTGTTTTATATCTTGTCTGTATAGCTGCTAATAATATATTTTGATATATTTCACATATTTTGCTCCCTTCTATTTCATTCCTTTGTATGTATTTTTCATTATCATTTTTTAATTTTAGCCATTGTGAATAAATCCATTTATCTAAAATCTTTGAATCAATTGTAAGCCATAATATATATTCTCCAAACATGGAAATAATCTATGTTTGGAGAATGCCCAGGGAACGCTACTTACTGAAATGTTTAAATGTTTAGCGTGAGTTAAATCCTTATTTCCAATGAAAGTTCATGATAATTCAGCACCTTACAAAAACATTTTTAATAACGGCAGTCACATGGCTTGCACCTTGCAAAATCTCCAACAGGGTTCCCAACTATTATGGTTCTTTAAGAGTATTGGTCTGTTCATAAAAAACTATTATTTTTCACCCCCCCCACCCCCTAGGATCCAGGGCTTGAATGCAACTGCAACCCCTACATCCACTATAGTTACATTTTTGGTCAACTGTTGCTTTTAACTTTGTGGCACCAGGGTGGGGAATTTCATTTTTTAATTAGCAGTATGACTGTTGCGCCATTTGCAATATAAAGCCCAATAAATAGAACCTGTTAGCAGGTGTTTGTTATGTAATCTGAGGAAAGCTTGGGGTAACGGGTAAAAGAATGAATTCAGCAATGTGTTTCATATCAAACTGTGGTTGTTATGCCTTGACTCCAGGGCTCGATTCAGTGACTTCTGGTTGTGTGGCCATTTTTGTTCTCTGTTAAATCACAGTGTAATGTCTGTCTGAGGCTACAGGCTCAAAATGGCTATCTTGGACAGACTTGGCACAAGCCACTCTGTTTGGCAGAATCTAAAGGCATCCTGAAACCCTTGAACCCCCTATACAGGGATCAGAATGTACTACATGATTCAGTGGATTACTACCTATGGGCTGCTTGTGTAAACCAGAGGCAGGTAGGAGTAGTCGAAGAGTTGGGTCAAAACCAAGAGGGCAGCAGTGAACAGAATAGTTAGGGAGAAGTGTCAAATAACAAGCTAAGGTCAAACAGAGAAAAACACCATTTCTCATCATCAAAACAAATACAGACCTTTCCATGGAAGCACAAGCTATATCTGACAGATTCCAACAGTAACATGGAAACTTTGGTTGGGTGTGGTGCCTTCTAATAGGAGCTGACAATTTCAGCTGGACAGCAAAGACACACATTCTGTTAGACTGGAAAGTAATGCAGGTCCTAGACACTCTGTGGACTTGAACATTCCTGAGGTTCTGGTTCTAACATCTCTTTTATCACCAGTACTGACTACAGAAGGAATAGGGCAACGATTTATGATGACAAAAGCAGACATTGCAGGAGCAGCTTCTGGGGGAGGTTTGACACACAACCTGTTATGTCTATGTCTAATTGCTAATAGTTCTCTTGTCTTTCCTTTTCTTTGCCTAGATATTTTGTTTTACTTCTCTTCAGGTGTTTTCACTTCCTTGTTTTGTTTGCCCCATCAGGTCATGAGAGGACTATTTAGACTCACCATGCACATGTCTTCATTGCTAGCTTTATCCCAATATAGATGGATGTTTGGAGTCCCAGATCCTCAGTATCATCTTGCTGATTTTTCTTTATTGGTTTTCCCTGAAGATGTGAGTTTCTCTTCCCACCACTCTTCCTATTCTGTTACGTTTAGGTTCTTGGTTTTCCCATATATTTAGTTGGTCTTTTGGGTTTTTCTGTTTTCCTCTGTCTTTATAGTTTGACTGTGTGAACACATACTTAGCCCTGTTTCTCACTTTCTGCCTCTGTGCACATCCTTTTTTATTAATTATTATTATTATTGTTATTATTATTATTATTATTGCTGTTTGTGTGTCACTTGTTTTATAGTTGAGGGTACAGTTAAGGACACTCAGGGTTAGTCAACATTGACTGGGGGCGCCATTGCGCAATCTTAGTGTTCCAACCTCTGCATCAGGCAGGGACAACTCAGGGTCTCATTGAGGGCTTCTCCTAGTATGACTAGGGACCTGTGGATTGAAGGTTTTACATCGCTCCTGGTTTGTTCATCCCCATGTGAGTAGTAGGGCTCAGTCATAACAGTGTGCTGTTGTTTACTTATAATTAGAGATGAGCAGTGTTCGAATCAAACTGTTCGCCACTCTCAAATTCGACCTGTTTTAGGTGATGTTCGAGTCGTTCGACGAACGCGAATACTTAACTTCAAGTTCAAGGTTACGTTCGATAACGGTTCGATCACAAAAAGTGTAACTGACTTTTTACATTAAGTGTAATGCGATCATTGTTTCTCTCACACCCATTCAAATCAATGGGGCGAGAGAAAAATCGCACTGCACTCACGGTACACCGGTATACCGCGAATGCAGGGTGAGAATGGCAATAGCCGGCTACGGAGGAGAGAGGGAGAGAAATCCTTCCCTTCCTTCCTCTGTGCCAGCCCGCCCCTCTGCAGCACTGGCCTGCCCCTCTCAGCTGAGGTCTGCTTGCACGAACGGACCTTAGTCGCAGGGACACACGCATGACACTCGACTCTGCTGTACTGCCAGCGTGAGCCCAGTGTCATGAGAGGGGATCACAGTAGATCTCCGTATGGCCCCAGCCTAATATCCAACTTCAGTGTATGATGTGCAGGGGGGGGGTTTAGATCAGTGCCGTTGAAATAATGGTGATCTCCTTTTTTTTTTTCTTTTTATAACCGCATGTACAGTGGGGCGGTGCAGGCTGTCAGCCAATCACATACACACACACACACACACAGCAAAGTGCATTTTTTGCACAAAAGCAAGGGCATGTGTCATTGGCTGTGTATGTCATGTCCTTTCCCTATAAGACTCGGACATTTTCCCCATCACCGCCATTACGTCAGTGCTGCAGTTGTGTGTCAGTCACCTCACCATTACTGCTGCTTGTGGGCGCTATAAAATTTAACAGAGAGATAGGTTTAGGGAGTAGGGACTAGTTGTAATTTCAGCCCTTTTAAGGGCTAGGTTAGAGCAGTTCCTAGCAATTTTTGCCAGGCAGGTCTGTGACAGTGCTGTGCAAGTGTTTTTCACAGCATCTGGCCAAATCTAGCTCAGGCAATCCTTTTGGGCAGGTAGTGTAGCACTGCTGTGTAGAAAGCAAAACTGCCTGTCTATCCAGTAGCCAATTTTTTACTGTCTATCCAGTAGCAATTTTTTTTACTGCAGCTACCCCAGGCAATCCCTTGGTCATAGTATCAGTGTCTTATAGTCAGCGGTGTAGCACTCTTGTAAAAAAAGATACACCACCTGTGTCCAGTTGCCAATTTTTAACTGCAGCTAGCCCAGGCAATCTCTTGGTCATAGTATCAGTGTCTTATAGTCAGTGGTGTAGCACTCTTGTAAAGTAAGATACACCACCTATCTATCCAGTAGCCATTTTTTTACTGTCTATCCAGTAGCCAATTTTTTACTGCAGCTACCCCAGGCAATCCCTTGGGCATAGTAGCAGTCTCTGGTAGTCAGTGTTGTAGAACTCCTGTGTAGAAAGCTACACCACCTGTCTATCCAGTAGCCAATTTTTTACTGTCTATCCAGTAGCAATTTTTTTACTGCAGCTACCCCAGGCAATCCCTTGGTCATAATATCAGTGTCTTATAGTCAGCGGTGTAGCACTCTTGGAAAGTAAGATACACCACCAGTCTCCAGTTGCCAATTTTTCACTGCAGCTAGCCCAGGCAATCCCTTGGTCATAGCATCAGTGTCTTATAGTCAGCGGTGTAGCACTCTTGTAAAGTAAGATACACCAGCTGTCTCCAGTTGCCAATTTTTCACTGCAGCTAGCCCAGGCAATCCCTTGGTCATAGCATCAGTGTCTTATAGTCAGCAGTGTACCACTCTTGTAAAGTAAGATACACCACCTGTCTCCTGTTGCCAATATTTAACTGGAGCTAGCCAAGGCAATCCCTTGGTCTTAGTTAGAGTTGAGCGCGGTTCGTGGTTCGTGGTTCTCCAGTTCACGGTTCGAGTGATTTTGGAGGGTGTTCTAGATAGAAGTAGAACTCGAGCTTTTTGCTAAAAGTTCGTTAGCTCGAGTTACGTTCGAGAACGGTTCTATCAGCCAAAAGCCAAGCTAATTACTAGCTGGCTTTTCGCTGTAATAGTGTGTCACTCTGTGACTCACAGTATTATGAAATTTCAGCGTATAGTGTGCGGGGACTGCGCGTTCAGATAACTGCTGTTGGGATAATGGCGATCACCATTTTTTTTTTCTTTTCTTCCTTCCCTAAGCACGCGTGTAGTGGGGCGGGCCAGCATGTCAGCCAATCCCAGACACACACACAGCTAAGTGGACTTTTTGCCAGGCAAGCAAGGGCATGTGTCATAGGATGTCCATGTCACATGTCCCTGCATTATAAAAACGGGTACCTGCCCGTTTGGACGCCATTATCTGCCTTCTGCGTCTGGGTGTCTGTCACCGCTGACCCAGCTCCTGTCGCCAATCCTGCTGTGTACGCTCTACACACAGCGCTATACAGAATAGGGATAGAAGTTTCTTTCAGCCCTTTTAAGGGCTAATTACAGCAGGCTCAGAGCCATAGGTGACAGTCAGGTCCGTGGAAACAGTTTTTAACAGCTACAGACAACAGCGTCTGTGTAGCTAAGCTCAGGGACTTCCTTGCTGCATTTCACCATGAGGAGGGATAGAAAGTGAGGCTTCCTTTCCACTACACTGACCCACAACCCGGCCACTGTACCCTACTGCCCTTTTTATCAAAGCCATTTTAATTGCAGAGTGCTGCCAGTTAGTGCCATCCAAAGAGTGGCTGCTGTCCTCCATTATTGTGGCACTTGTGCCAAGCAAGTCTCACCACCTCTGCATTCTCCCCTCCTGCACATTTTTGAAAAGCCATTTTAATTGAAAAGAGTGATGCCAGTTAGTGGCATTAAAAAAGTGGCTGTTGGACTTCATTAGTGTCCCACTGGTGCCAAGCTATTTCAAGCACCTCTGCATTGCACCCTCAAGATCATTTTTACTGAGCTATTATAATAGCCAACACTGAGGAAACTTAGTGGCATCCAAAAAGTGGCTGTTGGACTTCATTAGTGTCCCACTAGTGGCAAGCAATTTGCAGCACCTCTGCATTGCACCCACAAGCTCATTGTTACTAAGCCATTATAATAGCAAACACTGAGGAAACTTAGTGGCATCCTAAAAGTGGCTGTTGGACTTCATTAGTGTCCCACTGGTGCCAAGCAATTTACAGCATCTCTGCATTGCACCCTCAAGCTCATTTTTACTAAGCCATTATAATAGCAAACACTGAGGAAACTTAGTGGCATCAAAAAAGTGGCTGTTGGACTTCATTAGTGTCCACTGGTGCCAATCTATTTCCAGCACATCTGCATTGCACGGTCAAACTCATTTTTACTAAGCTATTAGAATAGCAAACTGTGCTGCCAGTTTAAGGGCCATAGTTGCATTGTCAGGGATAGTTATTGTTGTTTATTCTGCTGTCAATAAAGGTAGACCACCGCTGCAATCTACATCACCTCTCAATTTTTACTACCACATTTTAAGTGCACAATCTTCTCGCAATCAAACTGAGTGGCAAAATGACAGATGCTGGTGGAAAGGGGAACAGGCGTGTTGGAAAAGGAAAAAAAGTGTTTGTTTGTGGGGAAGGTGGCAAAGCTCCATTAACATCTGCTGAAGATAGGCCATCTTCGAGCAAAAGTAAGATGTCTACTACTTACCGTGGACAATCCGATGTGCTCCCTTTTTTACGGACACGAACAACTGGAACAAAGGTAGATGATCGCCAAAAAAAGAAAATGCTTGAATGGATCTCAAGTGGTCCAAAAAGTGCCCTCTCCGCCACCTCAACTACCGCATCCAAAAAACACCAGTCCTCTGAGTTGTCATCCCAATCACACTTGCTTTCTCCCAGCTCTCAAGTCTCAATCCGCCCTGCACAGTATGGTGGCCGAGTCTGCAGAGCTGTTCATTCACACTAAAGCTTGGGAATCAGAAATCTGCTCCCAAGCTACAGTGAGTACAGACCAGGAAATAATCTGCAGTGATGCCCAGAACTTTTGTGACTCAGATTCAGGCCGTGATGACCAAGTTTCTGAGCATAATGTTGACCCTTATTCACAAACTGTAACACCTGTTGTAATAGACAATGAGAAATGTACTGATGATGATGAGACGCAGATACCTGATTGGAATGACAACTTAAATTTTCGTTCAGGGCAGGAAGAGGCTCTGTCTGAGGGTGAGGGGAGTGCAAACACAATGCTTGATGAGGAAGTTCTAGATCCCACCTACTGACAACCCACAGTCAGGCACTCGAGGAGGTCAACAGAGGCGGTAGAGGAGGATGCAAGTGACGACGAAGTTACCTTGCGCCTTCCTGGACAGAGGAGGCGTACTGGTAGCACGTCTACAACTGCATCCTCAGCCACCATTCTGCCTCTGAGCACTAGTCAGGGTGGCTCAGCAGGTCGCATGTCCTCTAAGCCTTGCCTAGCCTGGTCCTTTTTTGACCTTGCAAAGGATCGCCCAAATCATGTGATCTGTAAAATTTGTCAGGAATCTGTTAGTAGAGGCAAAAACCTCAGCAGTTTGACAACTTCTTCCATGAATCGTCACATGAATAAATATCATATGTCCCAGTGCGAAGCTCACCGTGCTGCAATGCGGCCTAGCGGAGCGGACCATCCACCGCCTGCCCCTTCCAGTGCATCTGTGTGCTCTTCATCTTCTAGGACTGTGGGGACAGCTGTCACACCTGGTTTTCCACGCACAACTTCCACCACTGTAACCGCAACAGGCAATTTGCTTGGTAGGTCATCAGTTGGTTTGGAAGAGGAAACAAGTGCGTGTGTACAGCTCTCTCAGACATCGATAGCATCAACGTTGGATGAAGGCAACATCATGTGTACGCCTCCACTTTCCTCACAATCCTGCATTTTTTCAGGGACACCCTACTCACCACTGTCTACACACAGCAGCCAGATCTCTGTCCCTCAGATGTGGACAAATAAAAGGCCATTTCCTGCGACCCATGACAAAGCTAAGAGGTTGACGTAATCCCTCTGTAAGCTCTTGGCTACCGAAATGCTGCCTTTCCGCCTAGTGGACACACAGGATTTTAGAGACCTTATGTCTGTCGCTGTGCCCCAGTACCAGATGCCCAATCGCCACTACTTCTCTAAGAAAGGTGTGCCTGCGCTACACCAGCATGTCGCACACAACATCACCGCTTCCTTGAGAAACTCTGTGTGTGAAGAGGTGCATTTTACCACAGATACTTGGACCAGTAAGAATGGACAGGGACGTTACATGTCGCTAACTGGGCACTGGGTAACTATGGTGATAGATGGTGAAGGGTCTGCTGCACAAGTCTTGTCGTCCCCATGACTTGTGTGTCAATCCTCTGTCTGTCCAAGTTCCTCCACTGCTTCTGCCTCCTCAACCTCGTCTGGGTCCTTCTCCTCCGCTCCAAGCCTACCTGGTCAGGCCACTAGCATTGTAACTGCGCAGAAAGATTCACGCACCCCTCATTACTATGCTGGCAGCAGAGCACAATGGCATTAGCCGGTCTTTATCTTGAAATGTCTTGGAAATAAGATTCACATAGTGGATGAGTTGTGGGCAGCTCTGGAGACTGAGTTTGGTAAATGGTTGTCTCCACTCAACCTGCAGCCTGGTAAGGCCGTGTGAGACAATGCTGCAAACCTGTGTGCGGCCCTTCGCCTAGGCAAGGTGACACACGTGCCTTGTATGGCTCACGTGTTGAACCTTCTTGTTCAGCAATTTTTAATACACTATCCTGGCCTAGATGGCCTTCTGACCAGGGCACGAAAACTGTCTGCTCACTTCCGCCGTTCAACCGCCGCAGCTGAGCGACTTGCATCGCTCCAGAAGTCTTTCGGCCTGCAGGTTCTTCGCTGAAATGCGATGTGCCGACACGCTGGAATTCGACTCTCCACATGTTACAGCGACTGTGGCAGCACCGCCGAGCCCTGGTGCAATACGTCATGACATATAGCCAGGGCCAACGAGATGCAGAGGTGGGGCAGATCACCCTGATGGAGTGGTCTCAGATCAAGGACCTATGCACCCTTCTGCACAGTTTTGACATGGCGACGAATATGTTTAGCGCTGACAATGCCATTATCAGCATGACAATTCCAGTCATTTACATGCTGGAGCACACGCTAAACACTATTTGGAGTCAGGGGGTGGGACAACAGGAAGGGGAGGAACTACAGTAGGATTCATATGCGCAAGAGACAACAACATCAACAAGGTCCAGATGTGCGCAAGACACATGAGCGCCTTCTTGCTGCACTACCTCCAACATGACCCTCGTATTGTCAAAATTAGAAGTGATGATGACTACTGGCTTGCCACACTATTAGATCCCCGGTACAAGTCCAAATTGTGTGACATAATTCCAGCCATAGAAAGGGATGTACGTATGCAGGAGTATCAGGAAAAGATGTTACTCGATCTTAGCTCAGCTTTTCCACCAAACAACCGTGGTGCACGTAGTGAATCTCCCAGTTGTAATTTGACAAACATGGGACAGTCTCGTCATCTTCAACAGTCTACCCGTACCAGCAGCACCGTATCAGGTGCTGGTAACAGCAGTTTTATTGAATCTTTTCATAATATTTTTAGACCATCCTTTGCAAGACCACAAGTCTGACACATAGTCAACGGCTGGAGAGGATGATGCAGGAGTATCTCCAAATGAACATCGATGCCATGACTTTGCAGATGGAGCCTTGCTCATTTTGGGCTTCAAATCTTGAAAAATGGCCAGAGCTCTCCACTTATGCCTTGGAGATCTTGTCGTGTCCAGCTGCCAGCATTGTCTCTGAATGTGTCTTCAGTGCTGCTGGGTGTGTGCTGACAGATAAGCGCATGCGTCTGTCCAGTGACAATGTGAACAGACTAACGATCATCAAAATGAACAAGTCATGGATCCACAAGGAATTTACTACCCCTGTGTCATCCTGGGGAGAGTAAATGCTTGTGGATTTGGAATGTGCTTGATGCAAATCAAAACATCCTAATTGCAACTAGGGCACAAGTACTGCCACTGATGGGGTGTCTGTGTGGCCCAATTTTTGGAAAAAAAGGGAGACTCTGCTTGGAGTAACCCTTGCTGTGTTTTTAAAAAGGAGCCAAGATGAACAAGTCATGGTTCAGCAAAGACTTTGCTACCTACCCCGGTGTCATCCTGGGGACGGTTAAGGATGGCGTATTTTTCAATGTGCTTAATACAAATCTACCTGTGAAGTGTACAACTGGGGCACAAGTGCTGCCACTGAAGGGGTGGGTGTCTGTGTGGCCCAATTTTTGGAAAAAAGGGAGACTCTGCTTGGAGTAACCCTTGCTTACAGTGTTACTAAAAATGATCCAGGATGAATAGATCTGGGATCAGGAAAGAATTTGCTACCTACCCCGGTGTCATCCTGGGGACGGTTAAGGATGGAGTATTTTTGAATGTGCTTGATGCAAATCTACCTGTGAAGTGTACAACTGGGGCACAAGTGCTGCCACTGATGGGGTGTCTGTGCGCCCCAATTTTTGGAAAAAAAGGGGGACTCTGCTTGGCGTAACCATTGCTGTGTTTTTAAAAAGGAGCCAAGATGAACAAGTCATGGTTCAGCAAAGACTTTGCTACCTACCCCGGTGTCATCCTGTGGACAGTTAAGGATGGCGTATTTTTAAATGTGCTTGATGCAAATCTACCTGTGAAGTGTACAACTGGGGCACAAGTGCTGCCACTGATGGGGTGTCTGTGTGGCCCAATTTTTGGAAAAAAGGAGACTCCACTTGGAGTCACCTTGCGGTGTTTTACATGATTTTAGAAGGGCATGCCATGCCTATATCTGTGTCTCCTCCTGTTTTTCCTCGTCCAGCTCTTTAGTTTTCGCATGAGTATTTGTCCTTGTCACTTTCCCATGTGTTTGTGTTGTGTTGTGAGTTGTTTGTCATCTTTTGGACACCTTTGAGGGTGTTTTCTAGGTGTTTTTATGTGTTTGTGATTGTCTCCCATTGTTTCCTATGGGGTTCGAGCGGTTCGCCGAACCAAACTCGAACCAGACCTTGGTTCGGCGAAGTGAGCTCGAGCCGAACCGCGACCGGTTCGCTCATCTCTAGTCTTAGTATCAGTGTCTTATAGTCAGCGGTGTAGCACTTCTGTAAAGTAAGATACACCACCTGTATCCAGTTGCCAATTTTTAACTTCAGCTAGCCCAGGCAATCCCTTGGTCATAGTATCAGTGTCTTATAGTCAGCGGTGTAGCACTCTTGTAAAGTAAGATACACCACCTGTCTATCCAGTAGCCATTTTTTATTGTCTATCCAGTAGCCAATTTTTTACTACAGCTACCCCAGGCAATCCCTTGGGCATAGTATTAATGTCTGGTAGTCAGTGTTGTAGCACTCCTGTGTAGAAAGCTACACAGCCTATCTATCCAGTAGCCAATTTTTTATTGCAGCTACCCCAGGCAATCCCTTGGGCATAGTAGCAGTGTCTGGTAGTCAGCGGTGTAGCACTCTTGTAAAGTAAGATACACCACCTGTCTCCTGTTGCCAATATTTAACTGGAGCTAGCCAAGGAAATCCCTTGGTCCTAAGGGTGCTTTACATGAGACGAGCTATCGTGCGATGCATCACGGTTTTCGTGATGCACATCTGGCATTGTACACAATGTCATCTCATGTAGTGTCCTAGCGACACAGTATCGCTCAGAAATCATGAGTTGTGTATTCGTCGCTAGGTGTCATAAAATTGTTTAATTAAAATGGTGCCGGTTGTTCATCGTTTCCGCGGCATCACACATTGCTCCGTGTTACACCACGGGAACGATGAACACAGCTCACCTGCATCCCGCGGCACCCGCCGGCTATGTGGAAGGAAGGAGGTGGGCGGGATGTTTACATCCCGCCCATTTCCGCCCCTCCGCTTCTATTGGCCAGCTGCTGTGTGACGTCGCTGTGAGGCCGAACGTCCCTCCCACTTCAGGAAGTGGACATTCGTCTCCACAGTGAGGTCGTCCAGAAGCTAAGTGCGTGTGAAGGGGGTTAAACGAGTTTGTGCACCACAGGCATCGATTTGCCCGTGACGCACAAATGACGGGGGCGGGTACGATAGCTTGTGCTATCGCACGATAGATCGACTCGTGTAAAGCAGGCTTAAGTATCAGTGTCTTATAGTCAGCGGTGTAGCACTCATGTAAAGTAAGATACACCACCTATCTATCCAGTAGCCATTTTTTTACTGTCTATCCAGTAGCCAATTTTTTACTGCAGCTACCCCAGGCAATCTCTTGGGCATAGTAGCAGTCTCTGGTAGTCAGTGTTGTAGCACTCCTGTGTAG
The DNA here is from genome assembly GCF_048569485.1 of Anomaloglossus baeobatrachus. Lineage (NCBI taxonomy): Eukaryota > Metazoa > Chordata > Amphibia > Anura > Aromobatidae > Anomaloglossus > Anomaloglossus baeobatrachus. Next base: position 378,412,818 of record NC_134354.1, on the reverse strand, counting down.
AAAGCTACACCGCCTGTCTATCCAGTAGCCAATTTTTTACTGTCTATCCAGTAGCCAATTTTTTACTGCAGCCACCCCAGGCAATCCCTTGGTCATAGTATCAGTGTCTTATAGTCAGCGCAGTTGCATATAATATTCCTCCCTTGACACTCTGAGGTGTCACTCCAATCGCACTTGCTTCCTACCAGCTCTCAAGTCTCCACCCGCCCTGCTGAGCATGGGGTAACAGAGATGGTTGAGTCTGCAGAGCTGTTCAGTCACACTGTAGCCTGGGAATCAGAGTTCTGCTCCCAAGCTGCAGCGAGTTTAGACAAGGAAATGATCTGCACTGATGTCCAGAAGCTTTGTGAGTCAGATTCAGGCCCAGATGATGAAGGTTCTGAGCATACTGTAGACCCTCATTCCCAAACTGTAACTCCTCTTGGTGGAGACAATGAGGAACATGCTGATGAGACTTATACCGGATTGGAACGACAACTTTACTATTCGGTCAGGTCAGGAAGAGGTTGGCTCTGAGGACAAATGGAGTGAGAACACACAGGGTGATGATGAGGTTGAAGATCTCACTTACTGTCAACCCACAGTCAGCCAGTCGATGAGGTCAGCAGAGGAGTTGAAGGAGGATGCTACTGACGACAAGGTTAGGTTGCGCCTTCCTGGACAGAGACGGAGTACTGGAAGCACGTCAACAACTGCATCCTCAGCCACAACTCTGCCTCTGAGCAGAAGTCGGGGTGGCTCTGCAGGTCACATGGGATCTAAGCCTTGCCTAGCCTGGGCCTTTTTTGACATCGCAAAGGATTACCCAACTCATGTCATCTGTAAGATTTGTCGCCAATTTCTAAGTAGAGGCCAAAAATTCACTAGTTTGAGTACTTCGTCCATGAACCGTCACATGGATATGAAGCATAAGTCGCAGTGGGAAGCTCACTGTGCTACAATGCAGCCTAGCGAGGTGGGCCAACCACCGTCTGCCCCTCAAGTGCATCTGCATGCTCTTCATCCTCTGTAACTGTGGGGACAGCAGTCACACATGCTTTTGGATGCAGACCTTCCACCTCTTTACCCACAACAGGCAGTGTGATTGTCAGGTCATCAGTTGTTTTGTAAGTGTAAGCAGCTGCTGGTGTTGAGCTCTTTCAGACATCGAGAGCAGCACCTTTTGATGAAGGCAACATTATGTCTCTGCCTGCACCTTCCTCACAGACCAGCAGTTTGCTAGGAACAACCTACTCAACGCCGTCTCAGCACAGCAGCCAGCCCTCGGCCCCTCAGATGTGGACAAGTAAAAGACCATTTCCTCCTAGCCATGACAAAGCTAAGAAGTTGAATTTCAGCATCTGCAAGCTGTTGGATACAAAAATGCTGCCTTTCCGCCTGGTGAACACAGAGGATTTTTGAGAACTTATGTCCGTCGCAGTGCCCCAGTACCAGATGCCCAGTCGCCACTACTTCTCCAAGAAAGGTATGCCTGCGCTACACCTGCATGTCGCACACAACATCACCGCTTCCTTGAGAAACTGTGTGTGTGACAGGGTGCCTTTCACGACAGATACTTGGACCAGTAAGCATGGACAGGGGCATTACATGTCGCTGACTGGGCACTGGGTTACTATGGTGAGAGATGGAGAAGGGTCTGCTGTACAAGTCTTGCCGTCCCCACGAGTAGTACATCAATCCTTTGTATGTAGAAGTTCCTCCACTGCTTCTGCTTCCTCAACCTTATCTCGGTCCGCAACCTCCACCCAAAGCCTGTCTGGTAAGGCCACCAGCGTTGTAACTGCGCACAAGGAATCCTGCACACCTCCTTACTATGCTGGCAGCAGAGCTCAACGGCATCAGGCAGTCATTACTTTGAAATGTCTGGGAAATGTGAGTCACACCGCTGAGGAGTTATGGTCAGCTCTGGAGACCAAGTTTCATCAATGGTTGTCTCCACTCAACCTGCAGGCAGGGAAAGCCTTGTGCGACAATGCTGCAAACCTTGGTGTGGCCCTTCGCTGGGGCATTGCAACACACATGCCTTGTATGGCTCACGTGTTGAACCTGGTTGTCCAGTAATGTTTAACCCACTATCCCGGCCTACATGGGCTTCTGCAGAGGGCACGGTCGCTATGTGCTCACTTCCACCGTTCACACCCCGCAGCTCAATAACTTGCATCGCTGCAGAACTCTTTGGGCCTGCCGATTCACCGGCTGAAATGCGAAGTGCCGACATGCTGGAATTCGGCTGTGCATATGTTGCAGCGACTGTGGCAGCACCGCCAAGCACTAGTGCAATACGTTATGACGTATAGCCTGGGCCAACGAGATCCAGAGGTGGGGAAGAACATGCTGCTGGAGTGGTTTCAGATCAAGAACCTATGCACCCTTCTGCATAGTTTTGACATGGCGACAAAGATGTTTAGCGCTGATGATGCCATTTTCAGCATGACTATTCCGATCATTTACATGCTGGAGCACCCTCTAAACAGTATTCGGAGTCAGGTGGAGGGACAAGAGGAAGGGGAGGAAGTAGAGGAGGAGTCATATGCAGAAAGGATAACAAGATCTCCAAGGTCTAGAGGGTCAGCAGCACCAAAGCGGCAGGCATGTGACGGTGGAGGAGAGGGATAGACAAGGGTGCATGGTAGCAGCCAAACTGTTGAGGAAGGTGCAGGAGCCCAGGAAGAAATGGAGGACTAACTGGTGATAGGCATGGAAGACTCAACAGATAAGGGAAACCTTAATCACATTTTTGTTGTGCGAGGTTGGGAGGAGAGGTCAGAAGGAGGAAGCATGATTTTCACCTCTCCGCCAACAACACAGCAAGGATGCGCAAGACACATGAGTGCCTTCTTGCTGCACTACCTACAAGATGACCCTCGGATTCTCGAATTCGAAGTAATGCTGACTACTGGGTTGCCACACTCTTAGATCCCCAGTACAAGTCAAAATTTGGCGAAATAATTCCTGCCATACAAAGGGACGCACATGTGCAGGAGTATCAGCAGAAGCTGTTACACAATCTTAGATCGGCTTTTCCACTAAGCACCATTGGTGCACAGAGCGAATCTCACAGTTCTAACTTACCAATCATGGGACTGTCGAGTCATCACTCAAACTGTACAAGTAACACCGTATCTGGTAGTAACAGCAATTTTATGGAATCATTTCTGTTACAGGGGAACTGGCAGATTAGGACCAGGGGGTATATATCCCAATCGCCAGTCAGGGCCCACCGTGCTCCAGATTGTAATGCAGCTGCTGGCACCCTGTGGGTTAGCCGGAGACTATAGAGCTGGATGACTCTGAGATAACCCAGGGAAACGGTCACATGTGTAGTGACACGTCAGACCGGACGACAACCCAGTTAGCGTTTCGGTGGAATTGGCGCAACCCCAACAACGTGTGTAGGCAACTGGTCAGGCCGGAGGGTGACCAGGTAGCGTTGACCGAGAAGACCGTTGCGACAGCGCCCTGTCGGCCACGTGTGTCAGACACGACAGGCCGAGCGGTCCATCGATTAGCGTTTCTGGTCACTACTCGAATGGCCACGTGTGTAGAGGACACATCAGGCCAAGGGATCACACCAGTAGCATTGACTGGGAAGCCAAAGAGGACAACAGCTTCACACACCCAATCCTGGAACACCCTGTTAACTCCACAGGGGTCCTGGGGTATGCAGTCCGTGTGCGTAGGGAGGCACAACCGGACAGGTGGCGCAACAGGTGCGTTGTCCGTGTGCGTAGAGGGCACTCTCGGACAGGTTACGCAGGAGGTATGCTGTCCGTGTGCGTAGGAGGCACAACTGGACAAGTAACGCATCAGGTATGCTGTCCGTGTGCGTAGGAGGCACGAACGGACAGGTGACACAGTAGTCGCAGTCCAGTTAATGCCACTGGACTACTATAGCACAACTGGAACAGCAGCAAGAAAGCACGGCGCATGACCCTCGTGTGCTGAGCCACAAATATTGGCGTGACAGGCACCGTTCGCCTAGCCCTACCTACCGCTTCCAACAAGGCTTATGCCACCATGAATTCAAAGAGAAAATGAAAAGACTGCGCACCTCCGTGTTGTCTCCAGACCCTTTTATAACCTGGGTCCACCCCAAACCTAGGGTGGAACCACCAAGGTCCAATAGCAGAGTGCCATGTCATCCGCAACATCACCAGCGGCCTATCCGAAATCGCCACATCATTGGTGATTTCATGGCAGCCATGCCCCCAAACAACTCACCAGCCATCGTCTGACGACCAATGGTGAGGTGCCAGATCATAGGGGCGGGCCTCTGCGAGCCAGTCCGGAGTGGCCACGTCATCAGGACACCTGACACCCTCTGCTCTATCAGGCCCTGCCACCTCACGGACATGCTCAGTGAGGTCCTCACCGGACCTAGCCGTTGATGCACTAAGTGCCTGAGCATGCTCAGTAGCCTGAACAACAGACTCAGAAATCAGACTATCTGCCTGAGCATGCTCAGTAGGCACATCCCAGAACTTAGACACAGCACGAAGTCCAAGTACCTGTGCAAAGAGGCTGTTAGGATTAATTGTGGGGGCATGCTGAGTAGCCTGAACTGAGGACTTAGGGGTACTTTGCACACTACAACATTGCAGGTGCGATGTTGGTGGGGTCATGTCAAAAGTGACGCCCTTCCTGCGTCACTCTCGACATCGTAGTGTGTAAAGCCTAGATGATACGATTAACGAGCGCAAAAGCGTCGTAATCGTATCTATGGTGTAGCGTCGGCGAAAACCATAATTACCTTGCTGCAACGGTCCAATGTTGTTCCTCGTTCCTGCGGCAGCACACGTCGCTGTGTGTGAAGTCGCAGGAGCGAGGAACATCTCCTACCTGCTTCACCGCGGCTCCTGTCGGCTATGTGGAAGGAAGGAGGTGGGTGGGATGTTTATGTCCCGCTCATCTCCACCCGTCCGCTTCTATTGGCCGCCTGCCGTGTGACGTTACTATTACGCCGCACGGCCCGCCCCCTTAATAAGGAGGCGGGTCGCCGGCCAGAGCAATGTTGCAGGGCAAGCTGAGTGCATGTGAAGCTGGCGTAGCGATAATTTTCGCTACGCCAGCTATCACCACATATCGCTGCTGCGACGGGGGGGGACTATCGCACTTGGCATCGCAGCATCGGCTTACGATGTCGTAGTGTGCAAAGTACCCCTCAGTCTCAGAAATGACACTATCAGGCTGAGCATACTCAGTAGGCAAAACACCGGGCTTAGACTCTGGCTGGGGTAAATCGGCGCACAAATGCACACTAGCCGCCTCTCCACACTTAGATGTGGTGCAAGGAGCAGCCAACTGGACGACCCGAGGCATGGCCAAGAACGGCAGCCGGTGCCTGGGTGCAACAGGAACTGCAGCAGACTGCTTGCGGCTATGGCAGCACCGGTTCGTAACAGTACCCCCCTCTAGCGGCCCTCCCACTCGAATGGTCTATAGTCGCCAAAGATACCACTGAGCGACGGGCGGAAGATGGAGACATGCAGTGGGAGCTACAAGACTCACTCCACCGCATAATCACCCCAGACGACCAGTCGATATGTGGGGAATGCCGCTTCAACCAAGGAATACCCGGCAGAATTTCATCTGCATCCTTAGGGAGAACCAAAAATGAAATGGTCTCCCTATGCCCAGACGACATGGCAAGGGTAATGGGCACTGTCCGCTGGTGAATTACCTTGGGCAACAAGTGTTATGAGGGGGACCCGGGGAAGCGTGCCAAGATGGTATAGGACAGCTTCCGCCGGTCAAGGTCTACTGTGCGGTGTAGGGAACCGCTGCTATGGTTGATGAAGAGTGAGCGGGTTGCTGCTGGCGATCGTCTGTTACGTCACAGATGATCTGCGTACACCGGCCCCCCTAACCCATGAGGGTTGTATGGCATGGGGCTAATGGCTCTGTGTACCTGTTGCACGAGGAAGCACAGTGGTGCCCACGCACGTGTGCCAGAGTAAAGTCACAGAATTGTGGCACATGTGCTTCAAGAACCAGGTTAGTCCGAAGGAGTCTCGAGGAGCTCACCCAGGGCAGGAACACGGCCTGCAAACAAGGCACTGCCGGGGCAGCAAGGGCAAAGCCCACAAGTATACAAAATGACTGCACAGCGGCGTAGCAGCACGCTGCCAACCATCCAAAAATAGAGGACAGTCATGCAGGAAGAGCTTTTAAGGAGGCGCAGCTCCACCCAAGGGCGGGCGCGAGGCGGAGATGGCGGACTTGACCCAATCAGGATCCACAACGTCCCAGCCTGGCCAGTCAGGGTTCACCACATCACCAGCCTCGTCATCAAGCTGTGTGACGTCAGTGGGCGAATCAGGACATGCCACGTAGTGCACATGTTCATCTTCCCGCCTCTCGGTTTCACAATGTGCAGAGATAAGGGAAGTCTTGCTGCTTCCCTGAGAAGCTAACCTCTGCACATTGTGTAGTCTCTCAGACCTTCGGCGCTGCTGAGCAGGAGGACCCGTGGCAGGCAAGGAATGGGAGACTGCCTCATTTCTTGCAACAGGAGATCCACAAGGTGCCACATTCCTGCTACCTCTCTAAGCAGGCATCTCCTGCATATTGCGTAGTCTCCCAGACCTTTGGTGCTGCTGAGCAGAAGGGCTCATGGTAGGCAAGGAATGGGAGACCACATCATTCCTTGAAACAGGAGAGCCACGAGGTGTAACATTACCCCCCCTGTCTAGAGCCTCCCTCCCGCCTGTGCTCCAAGGCCGCTACCAAACCCAGGGCGTGGATATGATCCTACAATTCCCAGGATCTATGCTCTGGACCACGACCGGACCACTCCACGAGGTAGTACCGCTTGCCCAGTATGACTTTTGTCTCAACAGGTTTTACTATCTCAGGGTCGTTGGAGGAAGAGTCGGATTGGGCCAGCAGAGACCCCAAGAATTTATTAAGTCGTACGGGTTTCAAGAGGGACACATGGAAGGTATTGGATATAGCCCAGCGTGGAGGGCGCTGGTGTTGGTAAGCCACCGAGTTGACTTGCTCTAAGACTTTAAACAGCCCCAGGTATATAGGGGCAAACTGGGCTGCCTGCACCCGTAGGTTGATATTCTTAGAGGACAGCCACATTAGGTCACCAGAGGCGAAAGAGGTGCAGGGCGGCGGTGCTCATCAGCCGTCGTCACCATCCGGTCTTTAGCCCTCTTAAGGACCTCCTGGGTGTTATCCCAGATCTCCCGGGCCTCGGTCGCCCAATCCTCCACTCTAGGATCGGGTGACGTAATGGGCATCGGAACCAGGATTCTGGGATGTTGGCCGTTGTTGAGCAGGAACGGGGTCTGGCCAGAGGACTCGTGGACCGTATTATTAATGGCAAATTCGACCCAAGGAAGGAGGTTAGCCCAGTTGTCGTGGTGCACGGAGATGAAGTGGCAGAGGTAAGTTACCAGGGTCTGATTGGTCCTCTCCACCAATCCATTTGTCTCGGGATGATATGCGAAGGAGATGTTCAGCTCTATCTGCAAGAGCTTACAGAGTTCTCTCCAGAAGTGAGACGCAAACTGGGGACCCCGGTCGCTCACCACCTTGTCAGGCATGCCATGTAGCCTAAATACATGCCGAATGAACAAGGTGGCGAGGGCACGTGACGTCGGGAGTCGAGGGAGAGGCACCAAGTGGACCATTTTAGAAAAGTGATCCGTGATGATGACCCATACAACCCTGTGCCCTGCTGACTTGGGCAAATCTCCCAGGAAGTCCATCCCCACCACTTCCCAGGGACGATCCGGCACCGGCAGTGGATGAAGAAGACCCGCAGGTCTCTGCCGGGACGGCTTATTCCGTGCACACGACATACAGGCTGCTACATATTCCTGTATGTCCTGGGCTACTCTCGGCCACCAATAATGCCTGGCCACTAGGTCTCTGTTCCTTTTGACCCCGAAGTGCCCTCCGACCTTGGATGCATGGGCCCACACAAGCACCTCGTTCCGTAGCTCATGGGGAACAAGGGTCTTGCCAGGTGGTACCTGGTCCAGAGAGGTGGGAGTGACCATCCTCAAGCTGTCCGGAGGTAATCTAAGACGAGGCTCCTCCTCTTCTTCCTCCAGCACGACCATACAACGTGACACGGAATCGGCCGGTACGTTCTTCTCACCGGCCATGTGGCGGATAGTAAAGTGAAAGCGGGAGAAGAACAGAGATCAACGAGCCTGCCTTGGCTTCAAGCGTTGTTCTGTCTAAAGGTATGTGAGGTTTTTATGGTCGGAAAATACCTCAAATGGATGCTTCGCACCCTACAGGAGATGCCGCCACTCCTCAAATGCTAATTTCATCGCCAGTAACTCCCTATCCCCCTATGGAGTAGTTCCTCTCGGCCAGAGAGAAGGTATTTGAGAAAAAGAAGCACGGATGCTCCCTTCCTCATTCGTTTTTCTGGTACAGGACTGCACCAGCACCGACCGAAGAGGCATCTACCTCCAGTAGAAAGGGTTTTAAGATGTCTGGACGATGAAGGATGGGAGCTCTGGAGAAGTGGGTTTTGAGAGTGTGAAAAGCCTCTACCGTTTCCCGTGTCCACGCTTTGGGATTAGCACCCTTGCAGGTAAGGGCAATGATGGGAGCTGCCACCGTTGAGAAGTTGGGAATGAACTGGCGATAATAATTGATGAACCCCAAGAATCGCTGAATCGCCTTCAGCGAGCGGGGCTCAGGCCAGTTCATTACTGTCTCCAACTTCCCCGGATCCATTGCTAACCCCTGACTAGACACGATATACCCCAGGAACAGCAAGGATTCACGTTCAAAAACACACTTCTTTAATTTAGCGTAAAAAGAATGGGCGCGGAGCCTCTTGAGTACCCGAATGACATCCCTCCGATGGGTAGCAAGATCGGGGGAGAAAATGAGGATGTCATCCAGGTATGCAACCACAGAAAGATACAGATCCCGAAAAATGTCATTCACGAAGTCTTGGAACATGGCGGGGCATTGCAGAGTCCAAAGGGCATTACGAGATACTCGTAGTGACCGTCCCTGGTGTTGAAGGCGGTCTTCCACTCATCGTCCTCTCGGACTCGCACTAGGTTGTATGCCCCGCGTAGGTCCAACTTAGTGAAGACCTTTGCCCTGCGGAATCGATCAAACAACTCCGTAATGAGGGGCAACAGGTATTTGTTCTTAATCGTGATTGCATTTAGTCCCCTGTAATCGATACAAGGGCGCAGATCCCCTTCCTTTTTCTGCACGAAAAAGAACCCCGCACCGGCCGGTGATATAGACTTGCGAATGAACCCTTTTGCCAGGCTCTCCTGGATATATTTGGACATAGCCTCCGTTTCTGGAGCAGAGAGTGGATACACTCTACCCCTAGGGGGCTCAGAGCCTGGCTTCAGGTCTATTCGGCAATCGTATGGCCGGTGGGGAGGAAGAGTATCTGCGGCCCTCTTGGAGAAAACGTCCCTGTAGGCCTCATAGGGTGCCGGTAAATCCAACCCCCCTCTATCCCCCGAGGGCCCCACCGACCTAATGGTAGTGGGTGGTCCGGTAGTCATGAGGTGTTCCCTACAAGACCCTGCCTAGGACGAGATCTCCCCTGTTGCCCAGTTGAGTGTAGGAGCATGCTGTCTCAACCAGGGGAGTCCCAGTAGGATCTCATCCGTCCCCTCTGGAAGCACCAGGAAGGACACCTGCTCATGGTGTCCTGGTGGTATGTCCATCCTGAGAGGGATGGTTATCTGGGTAATGGGATCGGCAAGTAGGGACCCGTTGACTACCCGGACCCTGATTGGCTTAGGTAACAGAACCAGGGGAACTGAGTACTGAGTTGCCAGGGAGGTCGAAATGAAATTGCCATCAGTGCCAGAGTCTAAGCAAGCCAGGGCAGAGAAGACAGTAGTGCTGAACTGCAACTGGGCACTGATGGAGATCCTGTGGTAGATTCTGTGGTAGAGGAGGCCGCTTTGGACACCTCCATTGACTCCACGGAGTCGTCTACAGGGCTGACTGGGAGACTTGTCCGGTGGAGGGTAGGGGTCAGACTTTTTAGACCGGGTAGACGTGGGTGCCGAAGAGACCTCAAGCCTCTGCTCCGCCTGGCGGATGTCTATGCAGGAAGCAACCTGAATCAAGGACTCTAAGGTGGCAGGCACATCACGTGTGGCCAGTGCGTCTTTGACAAACCCTGCCAGGCCCTCCCAGAACACAGGGACAAAAACCTTATCCGACCAGTCCAGGTCTGCGGCGAGCGTCCTGAAGTGCACCGCAAAGTCCCCGACCAAAGTGGACCCTTCCCGAAGTCGTAGGAGCCGCAGCGCGGAGTCGTGGGTGACTTGGGGCCCGAGGAACACCATTCTCATGGCCCCAAGATAAGCTGTAAGGTTATTCACCACCCGATCTCAGCGCTCCCACAACGGCGTGGACCACTTCAGCGCTCTCCCTGTGACCTTCTCCTTCTCAGTAGCATAATGAGTCGCGGACAGCTCTAAGTAGGTGGAGACCTGATTGATAAAACCACGGCACTCGGAGCTGTCCCTGCTAAAACGCTCTGGAAGAGCAAGGCGAGGTGACCTTCCGCCAAACACCACAGCTTGCATAGTCGCCTGGGTGGCGACTGTCGCCAGAGCTGTCTTATCGGAGGGAGACTGCTCTACTGCTGCCAACCGTGACTCCATCTGCAGCACATAACGCAGCAACCGCTGCTGCTCTTCAGCCATAGCCAGACCTTTGGCGCGACCGTAATGTTACGAAGGGGACCCGGGGAAGCATGCCAAGATGGTATAGGACAGCTTCCGCCGGTCAAGGTCTACTGTGCGGTGTAGGGAACCGCTGCTATGGTTGATGAAGAGTGAGTGGGTTGCTGCTGGTGATCGTCTGTTATGTCACAGATGATCTGCGTACACCGGCCCGCCCTAACCCGTGAGGGTTGTATGGCATGGGGCTCACGGCTCGGTGTACCTGTTGCACGAGGAAGCACAGTGGTGCCCGCGCATGTGTGCCAGAGAAAAAGTCACAGAATTGTGGCACGAGGGTAGCACAGCGGTGCCCACGCACGTGAGCTTCAAGAACCAGGTGAGTCCGAAGGTGTCTCGAGGAGCTCACCCAGGGCAGGGACACGGCCTGCAAACAAGATACTGCCGCAGCAGCAAGGGCAGGAACACGGCCTGCAAACAAGGCACTGCCGGGGCAGCAAGGGCAAAGCCCACAAGTATACAAAATGACTGCACAGAGGCATAGCAGCACGCTGCCAATCATCCAAAAATAGAGGATGGTCGCGCGCCACCATATTGGCAAAAAAAAGCTTTTAAGGAGGCGCAGCTCCACCCAAGGGCAGGCGCGAGGCGGAGATGACGGACTTGACCCAATCAGGATCAACAACGTCCCAGCCCAGCCAGTCAGGGTTCACCACATCACCAGCCTCATCATCAAGCCGTGTGACGTCAGTGGGTGAATCAGGACATAGCATGTAGTGCACATGTTCATCTTCCCGCCTCTCGGTTTCACAATGTGCCGAGATAAGGGAAGTCTTGCTGCTTTCCAGAGCAGCTAACCTCTGCACATTGTGTAGTCTCCCAGACCTTTGGTGCTGCTGAGCAGGAGGACCCGCAGCAGGCAAGGAATGGAAGACCACCTCATTCCTTGCAACAGGAGAACCACAAGGTGCCACACTCCTGCTGCCTCTCTGAGCAGGCATCTCCTGCATATTGTGTATTCTCCCAGACCTTTGGTGCTGCTGAGCAGGAGGGCTCGTGGCAGGCAAGGAATGTGAGACCACATCATTCCTTGCAACAGGAGAGCCACAAGGTGTAACAAATAAGGACCTATCCATCCACCACATGGACTCTCACTGGCCTTGGCATTTGCACCAGCGGGATGGCATGCCGCCGGGCAAAAGAGGAGGTGATGAAATTATCCCCAGCACCTGTGTCCACACTTGCCCTTGAGGACCATGTTGACCACTTAAAGGAAATGGACACAGGAAACGTCACCCTAATGGATGATGCTGAGTCCAGTCTACCTCCAGCTATGGTCACCAATTGTGGTCACTTACCCTGACGCTTTGGGCAACGGTTGGCATAATGACCATACTGCCCACAAGCAAAACAGGAAATCCCCTTGCGACTCGATGACCTAGCAGCACCAACCCTAGAAATGTCCATAGGGACAGAGATGTCCTCTAAGGGAGGTGCAGTAAGAGAGACCACCACAGTGGCTTAATGACCCTCTAACCTGCGCTCCAGCTGCTGTTCGGAGGTCCGTAAGTCAATGCGGGTAGCCAGAGTCATGAGGCCCTCAAGGGTAGTTGCTACCTCGCGCGATGCTAATGCGTTCTTCACGTGCAAGGCTAATCCCCTCCAGAACATTGGAATGAGAGTTCTCTCTGGCCACCCTAGTTCTGCAGCAAGTGTCCTGAAACTCACAGCATATTGACTCGAGGAGGTATGGCCCTGCTCCAAAGTCAGTAGCTGTAGGGCTGAGTCGTGAGTGACCTGAGGCCCCAGGAACACTTGCCTCAAAAACTCATTAGAGTCCTGAACTACGCAGTCATTCCTCTCCCACAATGGTGCATCCCACTCCAGTGCTCTATCAGAGAGCAAGGAGAAGATAAACCCCACCTTCGACTGCTCTGTAGGGAACCGTGCAGCCAGCAGCTGCAGATTTACTCTGCACTGGTTCACAAATCCCCTACATGCATTGCTGTTTCCTGAAAACTTGTTGGGCAGCATGAGGTGAGGGAGGGGTGTAGTGGGCTTGGTGGCAGACACCATTGTGGCCGCTCGAGCCACCACATCATCCATGTCAGCAGCAAGAGCAGACTGCTCCAGAGACCTAACTCTTGCCTCAAGCTGCTGTATGAACTGACGTAGCTGCTCTATCTCCGCCATGCCAGCCAGACCCTGGTTCAGTCTTACTGTTACGGGGGAACCGGCAGATTAGGACAAGGGGGTATATATCCCAATCGCCAGTCGGGGCCCACCGTGCTCCAGATGGTAATGGAGCTGCTGGCACCCTGTGGGTTAGGCGGAGACTATAGAGCTGGATGACTCTGACATAACCCAGGGAAACGGTCACATGTGTAGTGACACGTCAGACCGGACGACAATCCAGTTAGCGTTTCTGTGGAATTGGCGCAACCTCGACCACGTGTGTAGGGAACACGTCAGGCGGGAGGGTGACCAGGTAGCGTTGACCGAGAAGACCGCTGCGACAGCGCCCTGTCGGCCACGTGTGTCAGACACGACAGGCCGAGCGGTCCTTCGATTAGCGTTTCTGGTCACTACTCGAATGCCCACGTGTGTAGAGGACACGTCAGGCCAAGGGATAACACCAGTAGCGTTGACTGGAAAGCCAAAGAGGACAACAGCTTCACACACCCAATCCTGGAACACCCTGTTAACTCCACAGGGGTCCTGGGGTATGCAGCCCGTGTGCGTAGGGAGGCACAACCGGACAGGTGGCGCAACAGGTGCGTTGTCCGTGTGTGTAGAGGGCACTCTCGGACAGGTTACGCAGGAGGTATGCTGTCCATGTGCGTAGGAGGCACGAACGGACAGGTGACACAGTAGCCGAAGTCCAGTTAACGCCACTGGACTACTATAGCACAACTGGAACGGCAGCAAGAAAGCACGGCCCATGACCCTCATGTGCTGAGCCACAAATATTGGCGTGACAGGCACCGTTCGCCTAGCCCTACCTACCGCTTCCAACAAGGCTTATGCCACCATGAATTCTAAGTGAAAATGAGAAGACTGCGCACCTCCGTGTTGTCTCCAGCCCCTTTTATAACCTGGGTCCACCCCAAACCTAGGGTGGAACCACCAAGGTCCAATAGCAGAGTGCCATGTCATCAGCGACGTCACCAGCGGCCTATCCAGAACCGCCACGTCGTTGATGACCTCATGGTAGCCACGCCCCAAACAACTCACCAGCCATCGTCTGACAACCAATGGTGAGGTGCCAGATCATAGGGGCGGGCCTCTGCGAGCCAGTCCGGAGTGGCCACGTCATCAGGACACCTGACACCCTCTGCTCTATCAGGGCCTGCCACCTCACGGACATGCTCAGTGAGGTCCTCACTGGACCTAGCTGTTGATGCACTAAGTGCCTGAGCATGCTCAGTAGCCTGAACAGCAGACTCAGAAATCAGACTATCTGCCTGAGCATGCTCAGTAGGCACATCCCAGAACTTAGACACAGCACGAAGTCCAAGTACCTGTGCAAGAGGCTGTTAGGATTAATTGTGGGGGCATGCTCAGTAGGTTGAACTGAGTACTTAGGTGGGCTTTGCATGTTGCGACATCGCAAGCCGATGCTGCGATGTCGCACGCGATAGTCCCCGCCCCTGTCGCAGGTACGATATCTTATGATAGCTGGTGTAGCGATAATTATCGCTATGCCAGCTTCACATGCACTCACCTGCCCTGCGACCGTCGCTCTGGCCAGTGACCCGCCTGCTTCCTAAGGGGCCGGGACGTGCGGCGTCACAGCGATGTCACACGGCAGGCGGCCAATGGCGGCGGAGGGGCGGAGATGAGCAGGATGTAAACATCCCGCCCACCTCCTTCCTTACGTATAGCCGCTGGCGGCAGGGAAGTAGATGTTCCTCGCTCCTGCGGCTTCACACACAGCGATGTGTGCTGCCGCAGGAACGAGGAACTACATCGTACCTGTCGCGGCTCCGGCATTATGGAAATGTCAGAGCCTGCACCGATGATACGATAACGACGCTTTTGCGCTCGTTCATCGTATCATCTAGGATTTACACACTACGACATCGCAAGTGACGCCGGATGTGCGTCACTTTCTATTTGACCCCACCGACATCGCACCTGCGATGTCGTAGTGTGCAAAGTCGCCCTTAGTCTCAGAAATGACACAATCAGGCTGAGCATGCTCAGAAGGCAAAACACCAGGCTTAGACTCTGGCTTGGGTAAATCGGCGCGTGCATGCGCACTAGCTGCCTCTCCACACATAGACGTGGTGGAAGGAACAGCCAACTGGATGACCCGAGGCATGGCCAAGAACGGCAGCCGGCGCCTGGGCGCAACAGGAACCGCAGCAGGCTGCTTGCGGCTATGGCGGCGCCGGTTCGTAACAATTTCATGATTTTTTTAGTCCATCCTTTGCAAGGCCACAAGACACAAGATGTCTGACACATAGTCAACGCCTGGAGAGGATGATGCAGGAGTATCTCCAAGTGAACATAGATGCCATGACTGTGCAACTGGAGCCTTGCTCATTTTGGGCTTCCAATATGGAAAAATGGCCTGAGCTCACCACTTACGCCTTGGAGATCTTGTCATGTCCCACAGCCAGCGTTCTCTCGGAACGTGTCTTCACTCTACAGTGCTGCTGGGTGTGTGCTGACAGATAAGCGCACGGGTCGGTCCAGTGACAATGTGGACAGACTAACGTTCATCAAGATGAACAGGTCATGGATCCGCAAGGACTTTTCTACCCCTGTGTCATCCTAGGGAGACTAAAAGCTTGTGGATTTTTGAATGTGCTTCATGAACATAACTATTTTAAGTTTGCAACTGTGGGACAATTGATGCCACTTAAGTTGTGTCTGTGCCCAAATTTTTGGAAAAAATGGAGACTCTTGTTGGAGTCCTCTTGCTGTGTTTTACTTGATTTTAGAAGGACATGACATGGCTATATCTGTGTCTCCTCCTCCTTTTACTCATCCAGCTCTTTTCTTTTCACATGAGTATATGTACTTGTCACTTTTCCATGTGTTTGTTGTGTCTTCTGTGTAGTTTGTCACCTTTTGGACACCTTAGAAGATGTTTTCTATGTGTTTTCTAGTGTTTTTTTGTGTTTGTGTTTGCCTGCCATTGTTTTCAATGGTGTTCGACGGTGTTCGAAAGTGTTCAACGAACGTTCGACGAATCGAACCTGAACACTTGGGTGGTGGCTCATCACTATTTATAATGATAGTTTTATCACTACTTATTATCAATGCTAGGTCTCGAGCTCCCTTGACTGCTAGTCCAAGACCACTCCTGTGAGAATCAGCTCACTTGCATTAGACTATGTACATAAAGAGCCTGCTGTTAGTCTGGTTAGCTTTCTTAGCTCTGCTTCATCCTATAGCTAAGATTTCTGATTGTGTCACAAGTGCTGCACCCAGTAAATGAAGTGATATATGTTTAATTCAGGGTCTATCTTCCTGCATTATGCTGCAATCAGATATGGTAGAAAAATCCTGATAACATATTCCCAATAAGGCAGGGCGTGATGAGTTTTGTGTGGAGGAACTGAGTGACTTCCACCTATCAAGCACGTTTAGAGTATATGTATAGAAGGGGTTAAAAGAAGTGACCTGACCATTGTTGAGCTGGCTTCCGCTTGGAAGCCATTCACTTTTTCATACGTACAAGTAAAAGAAAAAAAAAAAAAGCTGCCGGCAAAACGGCTGCAAAAAATGACTGCAAAGACAAAAAAATCAGTAAAGATATAGCCAGTCTATTTCTCAACCATTTTCTGCTTGAAAAACGTGGGTGGTAAGTCAACGTCTAAAAGACATCCTGTGTAAATACTTCTAGGATGAATTGGAATGTCAATTGTGAGACAAATCTTCTTGTCCATAATCGGTGTCTAACCTCAAAAATATTCATTTGGGTGAATTATGAATTACACAACATGCGAAAGACATACTTCACAATCTTGTGTAGAAAGAAAAAAAAATGAAGACTATTATAGCTGCACAAGGAGAGATCCATGCTGTACCTTAATATTTCCCATTGCTGTGGAAGGGGAAGTCCAAAAGGCTCATAAAGTTGTGATGGTTAGATGCTTCTATTTTTGGTCATAGTCTGTATATTTGTAATGAACCAACAGGGGGAGCTTGAACACCAGGAGAGTGCTAGGTAGCGATTCCCCACTAGATGGCACTAGACTTAACAAACCAGCAGGAGGAGCCGGAGCACCAGGAGGGTGCTGACAGCAATCCTCCACTAGAGGGCACAAGTCCAGGCCCTCCGAAAAGAACCAAAAGAGGTAAGAGGGGTGGGAAACTCTTCCAAAAGAAAACTATAGAAACTAACCCATTAAATGGTCAAAAAAAAATTCATTCTCAGCTCACATCAATTAACTAAAGAGGAAGAGACCCTCTTACAGAAGGGACTAAAATTTGCACTCTCTAGAGAACCTACTCAATTTCAGTTATACATCAGCATCAAAAAATTCATTTGTAATCTTGCCCTAAAAAATAATTTTCTTAAAAAAACATTCCTTAGTCTCTGATTCGGCTTTGCCCCATTCCCAATATATTCATACTTCACTAAGTAAGCCATCCACTTTTAACCCTATTAATGAATACTCCGATGCCATCCATTCCTTAGATAAATTGGTCACTGATGACATCAGAAAACTAAAACCTCGGAATATTAAATATATTCCCCAGAATCTTTCGGCTGCAGAAAAACGAGGTATTGTGACTCTACAAAAGAATGCACAAATCACTATTCGACCGGCAGATAAAGGGGGTGGTATAGTGATTCTAGATTCTGCAATATACCATAAGACAGCGATTTTGCCATTTTGGAGGATAAGCAAACCTATAGCAAGCTCAATCAGGACCCTACAAGCTCTTTTGTTAACAAGTTAGGCGTGCTGGCTAACAAAGGTCTCACAGAAGGAAGTCTGAATAAAAAAGAATTTGCCCATGTCTTTAACAAAACCACCTCTATTGCTGCCTTCTATCATATCCCTAAAATTCATAAGCACCCCCTCCTTCCTCCTGGTAGACCAATTGTTTCTGGGATAAACTGTCTAACATCCAACCTGTCCCAGTATGTAGATCAACATCTACAGAAATGTATGGCCCATATACCAGCCTATTTAAAGGACACGGCCCACATTATTAAAGTTTTGGACTCGATACAATGGAAAAGCAATTATGTATTGGGCACACTAGACATTAAATCATTGTATACTGTTATCAACCATGCCAAAAGCTGTGACACAGCCTACTTGGCCCTAAATAAACTTACTGGGTATCCAAGAGTTCAAATCAATTTTCTAATTGACTGTATTTCTTTCATTTTGAAACACAATTATTTCATCTATAATGGCCAATTTTATTTACAAACTTGGGGTACAGCGTTGGGAGCTACATTTCCTACAAATAACGCTAACATTTATGTCGCTAAATGGGAGGAGTCTACTATTTTTCGTCACAACCAACTTCGTTGGGGTCTTGTCCTATGGCGTCGCTATATTGATGACAATGTTTTTATTTGGGACACCACTCAAGGTCCCATTCATAAATTTCTACAAGATATCAACTCTAACAACTATGGTCTTGAATTTACCTCCACTGCCAGAACAAGCCAAGTTAATTTTCTAGACCTCACTATATTTGTAGAGGGGTTCCATCTTTCTACAAGAAGCTATAGGAAACCGGTAGATGCCAACAGTTTTATCTCCATTTCTAGTTGCTATTTACCTTCCTGGCTCTTAAATATTGACAAGAGCCAGTTCCTACGCTTACGACGTAATTGTACTCATACACAAGATTTTAAAATAGAAGCTACTCACATGAGCAAGCAGTTCTTAGATAAGGGGTACCCTATAGAGGTTATCCAGGATGCAATAGCTACAGCAGGTGTAACCCAAAGGGCTTCCCTCATCAATTCCAATCCAAAACCATTAATGCAATCTAGTATCCCACAACAACTTTCACAACTCTTAATTATTACCCAGTATCATAACAATAACAGGGCCTATAAAAGGATCGTTCTAAAACACTGTTACGAATCGGCGCCACCATAGCCGCAAGCAGCCTGCTGCAGTTCCTGTTGCACCCAGGCCCCGGCTGCCATTTTTGGCCGTGCATCGGGTCGTCCAGCTGGCTGCTTCTTCCTCCCTATCTAAGTGTGGAGAGGCGGCTAGTGAGCATGTGCTCGCTGATTTATCCCAGCCAAAACCTAAGTCCAGCGTTTCGCCTAGTGAGTATGCTCAGCCTGACTGTGCCATTCCTGAGGCTAAGTCCTCAGTTCGGGCTACTGAGCATGCTCCCACACTTAGTGCGAAAAGCCTCTTTTCACAGGTACTTGGACATCGTGCCGTGTATATGTCCTGTGTTGTGCCTATTGAGCATGCTCAGGCAGATAGTCTGATTTCCTAGACTGTTGTTTAGGTTACTGAGCATGATCAGGTACTTAGTGCATCAGAGGCTAGATCCGGTAAGGGCCTCACTGGGCATGTCCGTGAGGTGGTAGGTTCTGATAGGCTGACACAGATCAGGTGTCCTGATGATGTGGCCACTCCAAACTGGCTCGCGGAAGCCTGCCCCTATGACACGGCACCTCACCATTGATCGTTAGACGATGACTGGTGAAGTGTTTGGGGCGTGGCTACCATGAGGTCATCAATGACGTGGTGGTTCCGAATAGGCCGCTGGTGAAGTTGCTGATGACATGGCACTCTGCTATTGGACCTTGGTGGTTCCATCCTGGGTTTGGGACGGACCCAGGTTATAAAAGGGGCTGGAGACAACATGGCGGTGCGCAGTCTTCACTTAGAGTTCATGGTGGCATAAGCATTGTTGGAAGCGGTAGGTAGGGCTAGGCGAACGGTGCCTGTCCCGCCAAGATTCGTGGCTCAGCACATCAGGGTCAGGCGCAGTGCTTCCTTGCTGCCGCTCCAGTTGTGCTATAGCAGTCCAGTGGCGTTAACTAGGTTGCGGCTGCTGCGTTACTTGTTCGGTTGTGTCCTCTACGAACACAGATAGCGTACCTGCTGCGCCACCTGTCCAGTTTTGCCCTCTAGGCGCACGGGCAGGGTATTCCAGAACCCCTGTGGTGTTAACAGGGTGTTCTTGGATTGGGTGTGTGAACCCTATTTCCCTCCTCGGCTTCCAAATCAAATGCTACTAGTGTGACTACCTGGTCTGACGTGTCCTTCACACACGTGGCCAGTCGAGTGGTGACTAGAAACGCTAATCAGAGGACCGCCCGGCCTGATGTGTCTTACAGACGTGGCCGACAGGGCGCTGTCGCAGTGGTCTTCTCGGTCAACGTTAACTGGTTACCATCCGGCCTGACGTGTTCCCTACACTCGTGGTCGGAGTAGCGCCCGCTCCACCGAAACGCTAACTGGGTTGTCGTCTGGTTTGACGTGTCTCTTCACACGTGACCGGTTCGCAGGTCTCCTGGGTTATCTCTGAGTCATCAGCTCTATAGTCGCCGCCTAACCCACAGGGTGCCAGCAGCTCAATTGGCATCTGGAGCACGGTGGGCCCCGACAGGCGATTGGGATATATACCCCCTGGTCCCAATCTGCCGGTTCCCCCGTAACAAACACTGGCATATTTTTGGACATGATAAAATTATAGGAGAATTCCTGTCCCAAAAACCACGGTTCGTGTTCCGCAGAGCCCTCACTATTGCTAACTTGGTGGCCCCCACAATTAGGATAATTCCAGACCTGGTGAATTTTAAAACAACACAATCACGGGTCTCACTCCACTAAAAAATGGATTTAGGGCCTGTGGTTTGTGTATCAGTTGCCATAAAATGGGTACCCACAGGTCCTTGACCACACAATTTAGTAATTCGGGCAACAGTAAAGCATTTTACATGAATCAACACATAACTTGCTCCACAACAGGGGTAATTTATGTTTTAATATGCCCATGTCAAAAGCAATATGTGGGTGGTACTAAACAGCCACTTGATGCTCGAATAAATGAACATCTGAATAATATCCAAAAAGATGCGGATGAATAGACCTGAGTAGTCTCAAAAGCTTGCTATTATTACCATCTTTTCAGTTAGCCATTAAAAAGTATCAACCACAGAGGACTTGAGTTTTTTTAAACAAACTTTTTTAAAATCCAAAAAGGATTTCTGGGACATCCCTTATCTTGCCACTTTTGTGAACACAATAAATCATGGAGAGGTTCATCTTTCTTTGGGGTAGAAATGGTGGTCCCAAATTGGAGGGGTGGTGATTTTATCAAACAGACGTCCAGGTCTGAATCTAAATGGATCTTTTCCCCGGACACCCTGTTCCCAAAGGGCCTTAACGCTGAAATAGATTTGTATGCATTTTAATTAATCTATATACACTTTAAAGTTTCTATATCTTTAGGGATTTTTCATGTTTCAAAGGGATTTTTTGAAAAAGTATTTTTAATCATTTTTTAATAAAAACAAAAATTAAAACCAAACTAAAAACAAAAATAAAAAACTTTTCCAGAATATTTTAATAATAATAATAATACGTTTTTTGAAGGTTTTTCACAAAGTTTTTTAAAAGCGTTTAAAAATCATTTAAAAATCTTTTTTTAACCTAAAAAATTCTTTTCACCTATAATTTTTTTTGTTTCATCTATTGATTTTTATTTTTCACCATTTTTATTTAGTGACCAATAAAGATTTTTATTTTAAAAGTAATTATTTATTCCATCCCCAGAATTTGAGCATTTCTGCACTTTAATTTATAAAGACATATCTCTCCTTATATACATATATATATATATATATATATATATATATATATATATATGATATAAATATATATATATGTATATATATATATATACCACCTTTGAAAAATATACCTATATTGAGGCCCACATAGGGTCGAGCCTTTTACTACTATATACCTTAACCAAGAGGCCACACATCTATCCAACATGTGACTGATTCCCTATTGGTGGACATAGTTGCGGTGAATAATATAAAAAACATAGTGTGACAGTAGGAGGGCATCCCTGACAAAGGAGATCTGCTGCATCTCCGAAACACGTTGGACTTGTTGCCCCTCCAGGCATCCGTAGCGTGCACCCTTTGCTGTGACGTCACACGCTCTCTGCATGCATGCTGCCAGGTAACCAGGGAAGCCACCGGCTGGGGCTCCTGGATACCTGTGTCAGTTTATACCGCACACCGTTCCAATCACGTCCGCTGCTGAAGAACACTTTCCCTTGAATCTGCCTGTTATTCACACTCCTCTTTAGTTGCTATATACCTCGTGGAGCAGAAGTGGACTCAAGCAGGCACCCAGGGGATTTAAATCAGCACATACGTCGGGAATTCTCCAGCCTCGTGGCAAGCGCTGACAGTTTATCAGGCAAGTCCCAATAAGCCCTTGTTAACTCTTTAAGTTCCTTAATCATTTTACACTATTTGCATTAATCACTGTCCCTGTGGTCCTTTCTGGTTTCATTAGTAGAAATGAGCCACCCCCCTAGCGTTCGAGTTCAGTTCGGTTTGCCAAATGGAGGCTCCGTTCGACGAACGTTCGACGAACCGTTCGACGAACCATTCGAACCCCATTTAAAAAGATGGGAGGCAAACACAAACAAATAAAAACACATTATACATGTACACATACAGTTAGTAAACATTGCCATTACACTTACAGGTCCCCGTGATGCATCCTGCGCTCTGTCTCCCGCCGCTTTTCCTTCCGATAATCGCTGCATCCTCCCGGTAACCAGCACTGATGATAGGACCTTCTGTGACATCAAAATAGCCATATCACCAGTCACATGTCTACACTGTGTTCCAAATTATTATGCAAAAAGAGTTTAGGAGTGATAAGGTTAGAAATTTTTTGTTTGTCATGTAAACTCATTGCTGGTGATGTGTGTCAGGGCTCTTTATATCACTGAAAGCAATTGTAGAGACCTGTGCACATTAGTTTGGCAGGTGTGTCCAAATAAAGGCAAGACTACTTAAGAAGGCTGTTCCACATTATTAAGCAGCCTACACTTTTTGCCAAAATTGGAAAGAAAAAGGATGTGTCGGCTGCTGAGAAGCAACAAATTGTGGAGTATTTAGGTCAAGGCATGACTACAATCAACATTGTCAAGACACTTCATCGT
The DNA here is from genome assembly GCF_048569485.1 of Anomaloglossus baeobatrachus. Lineage (NCBI taxonomy): Eukaryota > Metazoa > Chordata > Amphibia > Anura > Aromobatidae > Anomaloglossus > Anomaloglossus baeobatrachus. The sequence continues at coordinate 378,390,022 of NC_134354.1, read as the reverse complement.
GATCATCGCACAATCAAGAAGTATGTAGCTGATTCACAGCACACACGTTTGCGTGCTGATAAGGAAAAATTGAGGACTCTTTCCAACAGGCAATTGCGTCAGGTTAAAAGAGCAGCTGCTAACATGCCTGGTCATAGCAGCAGACAAGTTTTTGAAGCTGCTGGTGCCTCTAACGTCCACCGAACAACAAGATGCAGTGTCCTTCAGAGGTTTGCAGCTGTGCATAAGCCATCCTGTCGCCACCTCTATCCACTGCACACAAGCAGAAACGGCTCCAGTGGCCAAACGATACATGAAGACTGACTTCCAAACTGTTTTGTTCACCGATGAGTGCCGTGCAACGCTCGATGTTCCATATGAATGGAGTGGAGGATGGCTGGTTGATGGACACCCCATGAAAACACGGCTAAGGTGCCAACAAGGAGTAGGTGGAGTAATATTTTGGGCTGGAATCATGGGGAGAGATATTGTCGACCTCTTTAGGATCCCTGAAGGGGTAAAGATGAACTCCATAATCCATGTGGAGTTTCTAAAGCAGCACTTCCTGCCATGGTTCAGGAGGAAGAACCTTGCATTCCGCAGCAAGATCATTTTCATGCATGATAATGCACCGTCTCATGCTGCAAATAACGCATCTGCATCTCTGGCTGCTATGGGCATAAAAGAGGACAAACTTATGGTGTGGCCACCATCTTCCCCTGACCTCAACCCCATTGAGAACCTCTGGAGCATCATCAAAAGGAGTGTCTATGATGGCGGGAGGCAGTTCACATCTAAGCAACAGCTCTGGGAGGGTATTCTGCCCACATGCAAAACAATTGAAGCAAGCACAAACCATCCAAAAAGTGACAAATTCAATGGACGAGAGAGTTCAGAAGCTTCTTTCGAACAAGGGGTCCTATGTGCAAATGTAACATCACCTAGAATTAAGTTTTGACTTGAAAACTGTTTAATTTCATTTTGTGATAAGCTGATAATGCTTATAATTTCACAATTGACCATTTTGGATTACGAAATAAAAATAAAAAGGTTGAAAACTCTGCTGTGCATAATAATTTGGAACATGCATTTTGAGTGCATTTTGAGTGTTTATTATTTTTAAAAATATACTGTTTTCATAGGCAGTTTGATCAAAAACATTTCACTTATACTCGAATAGTAGATGACTGGAAAATAACAATGACTGCAATTCATATAGTTAATTTAGGAAAATATGAGAAAATAATTTTTGCATAATAATTTGGAACACAGTGTATTATCTCATTGGCTACAGACTGGTCACAAGGCTAGACGTCATGCTAGGTCCTGTCAGTGCATCTCTCCGCTACGTGGTGCTCATTTGTGCATCTCCGTGTACCGGCTAGATGCTCTGGCACATGGTCGGCCTCCCCGTTCCTGCATGGGGTGCTCTTTACAAAGTCAGCCCACATGCAAGGACTAGATGCCACAGCCGGTGAATAGCGGCACCAGGAGTCACGTGATCGGAGCCCTGTTGCTATGGTAACCTGACGTCACCGCTTACAGCCCGCAGCCTCTGTTCACTCACTGAGTGATTAGACTGCACGAGAAGCAGCAGCGTCTATCTGCCATGCAGTGCTGTCTGATGTAGCAGAGCTGCATAGGTTGAAGGAGAAAGAAGACAGAAGACCATGATCATGGAGGGATGAGAGGGAGTATTAAACATGGAGTCTCTAATGTGTTTGTGTATTTATTTCTATTAAAGTATTTTTTCTCTGTTTTGTGTCTTTTTTTAACCCTTTATTGGAGATTCTTAATGGCCGGGTCAAACTTGCCTGACATTAAGAATCTCTGGCTTAATACTAGCTAGTAAAACTAAGCTAGTAATAACTCATTATTACCCAGCAAGCTACCTGGCTTCACAGCTGCTGGAAGAGTTGGATACAGCGCCAGATGATGGCGCTTCTATTAAAGCACCATTTTCTGGGGCGGCTGCGGACTGCAATTTGCAGCAGAGGGACCCAGAAACCTCGGGCTAACCTGTTCTGCGGATTCCAATCCCCAGCTGCCTAGTTGTACCTGGCTGGACACAAAAATGGGGCAAAGCCCATGTCGTTTTTTTTTTTTTAAATTATTTCATGAAATTCATAAAATAATTAAAAAAAGGGCTTCCCTATATTTTTAGTTCCCAGCCGGGTGGGTACAAATAGGCAGCTGGGGGCAGCCCTTATCTGCCTGCTGTACCTGGCTAGCATACAAAAATATGGCGAAGCTCACATAATTTTTTTTTTTTGGCAAAAAAAGTAAAAAATGCTTCCCTGGATTTTCCATTGCCAGTGAAGGTAACACCAAGCAGTGGGGGTTAGCAGACAGTAGCTGCTTGGATTACTCTTAGCTAGCAATACAAAAAATGCAGCGGGAGCCAATATATTTTTTTTTAATTATTTATTTTAATAACTAAAAAAAAATGGGCTTCCCTGTATTTTGATTGCCTGACATCACAGTACTGTAAAAATAAATCATTAAAAAAAATGACATAGCGCTCCGCAGTGTTTTTGATTCTCAGCGCAGATAAAGCAGACAGCTACGGGTAGCCACCCCCATCTGCCTGGCGTTACCTTGGCTGGCAATCAAAATACAGGGAAGCCCATTAATTTTTTTTATTTAAAAAAATAGTTAAAAAAAAATGACGTTGGATCCCTCCATTTTTTATAGCCAGCTAGGGTAAAGCAGATGGCTGTAGCCTGAAAACCACAGCTGGCACCTTTACCGTGGTTGGTGATCCAACGTGGAGGTCAACCCAGGCTCTATTTTATAATTATTTTTTAAATAATAATAATTACAAAAAAAAGTAGGGTCCCCCCCAAATTGGATCACCAGCCAAGGTAAAGCGGACGGCTGTGTCTGGTATTCTCAGGGTGGGAAGGTCCATAGTCATTGTCCCTTCACAGCCTAAAAATAGCAGGCCGCAGGTGCCCCAGAAGTGGCGCATGCACTAGATGCGCCAATCCTGGTCCTTCACCCCAGCTCATCCCATGCCCTGGTGCGGTGGCAAAATAGGTAATAAATGGGGTTGATACTAGCTATAAGGTCACCTGACATCAAGCCTTGTAGTTTGTGATGTCATGACATCTATCAGATACAAAACATCACAAACTGTCAGTACTAACAAAAATAATAGACAAAAAAAATTTATTTGAAAAAAACACTCCCCAAAACACTCCCTCTTTCACCAATTTATTGTAAGGAAAAAAAATAAAGGGGTCCCACGACGACTCTGGACCGTCTAGAATCTGGGGGGACATGCTCAGGTAACGTATCCCCCATTTTCTAGCACTTTAGACCCTTCATATGAGGAATGTGGGTGCAATGAATCTGCACCCACTCTCCCCGGGTCCACAGTAGCAGAGTCCATGTCGTAACTGTTGCTACCAAAGCTGCAATGCCCTGCTCATGAGGTAAGGGCATGCCTAATCAGGAGAACTATTCTACATTTCCAAATATTGGTATTTGCTGATATTATTACTATTCCACCTACTATACATTGGGGATATGATCTTGGAGATGGAATACCCCTTTAAGTACAGTTATCCAGCTGAATGAATACTAAACAACAGAGCTCGCTATTTAGACATGTTTTCTTGTGGCATATAACGGACTGTTATGTTTGGTAGTCATTCAGCAGGGCAACTATAAAATCAAATACCTCCATTTGAAAATGTAGTATAGCTCTCCTGATCAACTATGTTCCTTACCTCATGAGCACGGCATTGCAGTAGCTTACAGATGCATGGTTACTGCCACTTGTGACGACATGGACTCTCATGGGTTAACGTTTCTTAAAATCCAGCCAGACAGCATGATAGATTGTCTATAGATGGGGGAGAAGTCCCTCATTGTTTTTACAAGACTCTTGTTGACTCAATGTAATTGTGTTGGCCACTGAAAGCTAGACTATTGTTCTCCAGACATTTCCAGTAACCATTGTATTGTAGTTGTGTATTGATAATGTAATTACCTTAGTAGCCATTGTCTAGTCAGTGGCTCCCAGTTTACATGTATACCCTCAGCCTTTCTAAGCACATCATTTAAATGAACATTGTCCATGCAGCTTGAAATTCCTCCAATGGGAGAAGCAATCTTGTCCAACCAATCGATGAGGACGCAGTGTATCCAAGGGGAAGGTTGTGGCTATAAAAAGGACTTCTTTAAGCCACCAGTGGTTGTTGATGGTTGATGGATTCAGTCTAAGCTCTTTGGAGCTGACTGGAGGATCAGGACATCCTATGGCTTCAATCTAGGGACTCCGGATCCGGTTGGAGACCATATCCACAGCCTAGGGATTTCGACTCCGGCTGCCAGGATTGTAACATCAAACCAGGACTACCTAAGGAGGACACGCAGGTTGGGACAGTTCAGTCACCTGTTGCAGACTTTGCAGACCTCAGACAGCTTGGAACCTGTGAGGCATGGACATTCTAAATCCCTGGTGAGCCAGCGGAAGGGTGACTCTGTTGCCTGTTACATTTGTGTGTTTTGCTGGTTATGTGTTATGTGCCGTTAATTGTTTGGGGATCCAATAAAGTGTAATTATTGTGGTTCCCTCACCCTGTGTTGTCTGAGTAGTGTTACGCCCACGGTTAAGGAGGCCGGCGTTCAGTTGGGATGAGCCCTGAGCCACGCTGTCTTTCTAAAGGCGGCGGGTTTTAGTGGACGAGAGCGCCCACTGAGCCCCGTGTCTCCACAATGTTTGGAGGCGTGGGTTCAAATCCCACTGCTGCCACCAATTGTGGAGACACGGGGCTCAGTGGGCGCTCTCGTCCACTAAAACCCGCCGCCTTTAGAAAGACAGCGTGGCTCAGGGCTCATCCCAACTGAACGCCGGCCTCCTTAACCGTGGGCGTAACACTACTCAGACAACACAGGGTGAGGGAACCACAATAATTAGACTTTATTGGATCCCCAAACAATTAACGGCACATAACACATAACCAGCAAAACACACAAATGTAACAGGCAACAGAGTCACCCTTCCGCTGGCTCACCAGGGATTTAGAATGTCCATGCCTCACAGGTTCCAAGCTGTCTGAGGTCTGCAAAGTCTGTAACAGGTGACTGAACTGTCCCAACCTGCGTGTCCTCCTTAGGTAGTCCTGGTTTGATGTTACAATCCTGGCAGCCGGAGTCGAAATCCCTAGGCTGTGGATATGGTCTCCAACCGGATGCGGAGTCCCTAGATTGAAGCCATAAGATGTCCTGATCCTCCAGTCAGCTCCAAAGAGCTTAGACTGAATCCATCAACCATCAACAACCACTGGTGGCTTAAAGAAGTCCTTTTATAGCCACAACCTTCCCCTTGGATACACTGCGTCCTCATTGATTGGTTGGACAAGATTGCTTCTCCCATTGGAGGAATTTCAAGCTGCAAGGACAATGTTCATTTAAATGATGTGCTTAGAAAGGCTGAGGGTGTACATGTAAACTGGGAGCCACTGACTAGACAATGGCTACTAAGGTAATTACACTATCAATACACAACTACAATACAATGGTTACTGGAAATGTCTGGAGAACAATAGTCTAGCTTTCAGTGGCCAACACAATTACATTGAGTCAACAAGAGTCTTGTAAAAACAATGAGGGACTTCTCCCCCATCTATAGACAATCTATCATGCTGTCTGGCTGGATTTTAAGAAACGTTAACCCATGAGAGTCCATGTCGTCACACCACTCACTGTGTCTGAACACAGGAAGCTGAGCTGACAGCCGCTCTGTGCATGCATCAGCGTCTATTGTGAAGGAGGGGGCCGCGGGTGATCAACGCTGCACAGGTACCGTGGGACACCGGGGAACACCGGTGGGGTAATAGGGTGTGACCTGGCAGGGCCTGTGGAGGCGTTTTCTGATGCATGTGTCATGGCACATTCGACAGAAATCAGAGGAGTAGGTTGAATGCAGCCAGCGCGCTGCTGTGCGCGCGGCCATCTTGGATTTCCGGGAGGGGGTCAGTGGGAGGGGGGCACTTTGGCGACACCGGGGGACCGGGGAGGAGATTTATCTCTCATCTGACATGTTTGTTCATGCCAGATGGGAGATAAATAATTTTTTACCGAGCTGTAATTTACTGTAATGTGATCATCGGTATACGGTGTATACCGGTGATCATGTGAGCGGGGACCGGAAAAACCGGCCTGAATCATGATCTCCAGGGTCTCAGCTACCCCCTGAAACCCTGGAGAGTTTCTGACACTGGGGGGCGCTATTCATTATTTCTGCCTGCTATTTATAAACAGCAGATCAGAATAAGGCTACATTCACACGACCGATCAGTTTTTGGGGTCCGCAAAAAAACAGTTTTTTTCACGGATGCATCCGTGTGGCATCCGTTTCCGTTCCATTCCATATACGGTCCATATGTCATCCGTTTGTCATCCGTTTGCCTTCCTTTTTTTGCGTATCGCAAAAAAACTGAAGGAGGGAAAATACATAAATATACCCAGGATCCGTAGCTTCAACCTACATGAGGTGGTCACATGTTCACTCCAGTGCCATTTTCTACTGCTTTTCACAGCGTAGAGCGCTCTGGTTATTTTCTTGTGCTTGTACACTTCATATCAGTCTTTTCTGTCATTATAATGGCAGAAAGACACATAATGTCCCACTCTCCTGCATTTTGTAATATTGCACCCTTTGGTGCCTTTCATGTGGCACTAAAGGGTGCTTAGCCTTGTATTTAGCCAAAAAAATAAATAAATAAAAAAAAAAATGATGTGGGGTTCCCCCTATTTTTGATAGCCAGCTAGGGTAAAGCAGACGGCTGCAGCCTGCAGATCACAGCTGGCAGCTTCACCTTGGCTAGTAATCCAAAACTGAGGGCACCTCACACTGTTAATTTATATTAAATAAATAATTAAAAAAAAAAACACGTGGGGGTCCCCCCAAAATTGAATCACCAGCCAAGGTAAAGCGGACAGCAGGGGTCTGATATTCTCAGACTAGGGAGGTCCATGATTATTGGACTCTCTCCAGCCTAAAAATAGCAGGCCGCAGCCGCTCCAGAAGTGACGTATCCATTAGATGTGCCAATCCTGGTGCTTCGCTCCAGCTCATCCCGTTGCCCTGGTGCGGTGGCAAACAGGGTAATATATGGGGTTAATACCAGATGTGTAATGTCATCTGGCATCAAACCCTGGGGTTCGTGATGTCAGGCATCTATCAGATGCCCGACATCACCAACCCAGTCAGTAATAAAAAAAAAATAGATGACAAACATATTTTTATTTGAAAAAACACTCCTCATCACATTCCCTCTTTCACCAATTTATTAGAAAGGAAAACAAATCCAGGCCTGGTGTAATCCAAGGGGGTCCCACGATGATCCATACCATAGTCAGTTTCCCAGTCAATGAAGAACAGAATGTTCCATATTGGCTGGGAGAGCAGTGAAGTGTCCTGAGCTAACATCAATAGGTCAGCCCAGGTCGCTGCAGGGCATGACGAGTGCTGCTGTCAGGAGGTTAGATGAGATCATTACCTTCTTTGATGATCTCCTGCACTCCTGACGTCAGCGCTGTCACTGCAGGGCATGACGAGTGCTGCTGTCAGGAGGTTAGATGAGATCATTACCTGCTGTGACGATCTCCAGCACTCCTGATGTCAGCTGCGAACACACTGCAGTGCGGGCATATGCTGACACTGCAGTGTGGGCAGCTGCGGACACCATACAGTGCGGGCAGCTGCGGACACTGCTGAGTGGGCAGCTGCGGGGCTGGAGCTGGAGCGGAACACAGACTGCAGCGGCATCTGACGGAAGTCACACGTAAGTGCTTCTGTGTGGCTTTCGGGGATTTTTGCACATGTAGCCAGGGTACACATCAGGTTACTAAGCAAAGCGCTTTGCTTGGATACCCGATATTTACCCTGGTTACTAGCTTACCGCAGGCTGCCAGCGATGGCTCCCTGCACACGTAGCTGTGAAAAGCCACGTTTTTGGTGGTCGAGCCGTTCACGAACGTAACTCGAACTGCCGAACTTTTAGCAAATCATTCGAGTTTGTCGAACAACTCGAACACCCCCCAAAATCACTCGAACATGAAATTGGTGAACCTCGAACATCGAACATTGCTCATCTCTATTCATTAGTACATTTGATAATCACCACTGAGCGCTGTATCATATGTTCCTAGATTACCTTTTACACTCCTTGATATAATCTCATGCGGATTATAACTTCTACATGCTTCTCCAACGTGTCTTTGTTTACTAGTCTGTCGTTGTTGCAGACATCAAAAGTCATTTAATTTATTTGGTTGCCTAAGTGCAGGTGTGCAATTTAGCTCTCTTCTTGATTTTTTAAAACCAAATTGTTTAGAACTCTCTAAAACATAATAGTACATCTTTTTTGGTCATGGTGTATGGAGTGAGCCAGGAGCTGGGTCTGCACCATTCACAGCAGATGCCAGCTGCATTACACAGCTCACATCTGCTTGTAACTACAATGGCTAAACTGTGCTCTGGTTGCTGTAGTTTAACCACATTAATTTCTCTGAAGCTGGATATAAATAATTCGATTGACGCTGCATGTCGTCCCAAGTTTACACCAGCTCCCAGTGATGGAATCATAGAGAACCGATGGCTTGTTACAGCAGACAGGGGCATGCTCAATTGTGGGTGGACTTCACATGAGAATGAATTTTTGACAATATACTGCAATACTGTGGTTCCCTAAGAGGGGGATTGATAATCTAAATAATGAAGAGATACAAAACAAATAAAAAAACAAACTTATTTTGTATGGTTTAAAATATAAAATTACTTAACGCAATCTGTAAACTCCATAAACAGAAAAAAAAGTTGACATGCCAGAACTAGATTTTTACAGTTGCAATAACCATCGAAAAATTGCAAAATGAAGCGATTAAATGTCCTATCTACTTCAAAATGGCTTCAATAAAAACAACAGCTCTCCATGCAAAAAATAAGCTCTCACTCAGCTCTGCCAGAGTAAAAATGAAAATGTTAATAGTCTTCGAAAATAGAGACAGACAAAAAAGTTATCTTTTTTTTTTTTTTTACAAATTTCAGAGGTTTTGTACCATTTAAATAAAAAACAAACAAACACTATACAAGTTTGATATTGCTGTAATTATACTGACCTCGAAAAATATATTGCTCGGTCATTTTTTCCAAATATTGAACGGCGTAAAGACATAAACCTTACATTTTTATGCAATTTTACCAGACTTGGAATTTTTTTTTCCTATCTTAAGTACATTGAATGGTAAAATGAATCAGTGACAAGTTGCAACTTGTATTGTAATAAAAAACAAGCCCTGGTACAGCTATGTTGATGGAAAAGGTAAATAGTTATTGGGCTTGGAAGAAAAAGTAGAAAAATATGTGCAAAAACAAAAAATCACTACAGTATGTCGAGAATGAGTTAAGACACCATTTACCGTATTTTTCGCTTTATAAGACGCACTTTTGTTCCCCCAAATTTTGGGGGAAAGTAGGAGGTGCGTCTTATAAGCTGAATATACGGGGGGGGGTATATATATATATATATACACTGCAAGGTCCAGGGGAGGTGGGGGCGCTGCTGGGGGCAGGTGAACGCTGCGGCGGCAGCGTTTGATCTCCTGCTCCCGCTCATATAATATGCACAGCCGCTGTCCATCTCCGGTGGTGCTGAAATCGCACCGCAGTGAGGGGCTAGGGGAGCGGTGCATATTATATGTCCCTGCGCCCCCCTGTGATGGCACATGCCCCCCCTGTGTTAGATATGGCCCCCATGCTGCTACTCATCCTAAAATAAAAAAACTTTACTTACCCCCTCCAGCGTTTCTCCCCGTGTCCCTGCTTCCACTGTGCTCAGGCACGCAGAGATCTCAGTCTGCTGTGCCGATCACATGACCAGCCGAGAACCAGGAAGTGGAAGAAGAGAAGCACGGAGGGAGACAGGAGGGAGATCAGCGCTGGAGGAAGTAAGGAAAGAGTGTTTTATTTTACTATGGGCAGCAGCCTGGGGGCGATATCTAACACAGGGGGACTTGTGCGATTTATATAGGGGCCACCATGGGCAGCACCATGGGGGCGATACCAAACACAGGGGGACTTGTGCGATCTATATAGGGGCCATGGGCAGCACCATGGGGGCGATATCTAACACAGGGGGACTTGTGCGATCTATAGGGGCCGTGGGCAGCACAGGGGAATATGTGCCATCACAAGGGGGCTATATTCAATATAAGGGGGCCATATCCAGATTAAGGGGGGCTAATTTTAGGATGGGGGGTTATGAGGGACATATACCCTATATGATTTGTTAGAGGGACACTGGCATTAAAAGATGGACCCCATTTAACATTAAAAAAAAAAAATTCTCTTTTCCTTCACCAAATTTGGGGGTGTGTCTTATAAAGCGAAAAATACGGTATACGTGTTCTTCTAGAGTTCCCCACTTGTCATGCAAAAGATGATACTAGTGCACTTATCCGTTTATTCTAAGTAACCTTGTTTTTACAACTTTTGCACTCAAGGAGGTATGCAGCTGGTGGTATTTGTTCAAGTAAAGTACTTTTATGATGGGTTTCCCAGATGTTAGGGCATTTTTTGAAGACTTTAAACTCTAGAGAGTTGCATAGTTTTAACACACTGCATGTACAGACAAGTATGATATTCTGGAGGAATAAGATCACATCTGACAAAACATTTGTTTAGAAGCTGATAGACGTAAAGAATATGTTAGAATTGATCATTTGGTCTTACAATAATTGACTAAACCCTTATTGTAGACATTCATTATATTATTAGGTATTTTTTGTGTTGGAAATAGTTTTTAAAAGCTATTTTAAAACAAATACGGCTACTCCTCTTTACAATACAATGTGTCCTTGAATTGCACTATTATGTTTACACTGGCATTCTGCTAACAGCTACAGAGCCCAAGAATCAGGGTGTGGGGGGCCCGGTGTTATGCATCTAGGTGCTCCTTCACCTCGGTTGCCCTCTGACAGCCCCTCTCATACTCTGGAGTTGGCCTCTGGTTCTGCTGTTCGGCTTAGGCGCCATTCTAGATGTCTTGCATCTGGGCATGCAGTTTCCAGGGTTTTTGAGAACTAGAAGTCTAAGGGGTACTTTGCACACTACAACATCGCAGGTGCGATGTCGGTGGGGTCAAATCGAAAGTGACGGACATCCGGCGTCGCTGTCGACATCGCAGTATGTGAATCCTTTTACATATGATTAACGAGCTCAAAGCGTCGTTATCGTATGATCGGTGTAGGGTCCGACATTTCCATAACTTCTCCGCAGCGACGGTACGATGTTGTTCCTCGTTCTAGCAGGCAGCACACATCGCTGTGTATGAAGGCGTAGGAGTGAGGAACATCACCTTACCTGCGTCCCGGCTGCAATGAGGAAGGAAGGAGGTGGGCGGGATGTTTACGTCCCGCTCATCTCCGCCCCTCCGCTTCTATTGGCCGCCTGCCGTGTGACATTGCTGTGATGCCACACGTCCCGCCCCCTTAGGAAGGAGGTCGTTCGCTGGACAGAGCGACGCCGCAGGGCAGGTATGTGCATGTGAAGCTGCCGTAGCAATAAAGTTCGCTACGGTAGCAATCACAAGATATCGCCGCTGCGACGGGGGCGGGGACTATCGCGCATGGCATCGCAGCATCGGCTTGCAATGTCATAGTGTGCAAAGTACCCCTAAGTCGCAATGGCGCTCTACTGCGCAAGTGTAGGACAAGACTCTTCGGCCTGGGACTAAGTCCCGAAAGGACTCTATTGCGCAATTGCAGGAAAAATGCCCTGAATCAGCATCTATGGACAAAAAAAATGCTACTGTGCATGTGTATGATGTCACCATTGATGTGGCGCCCCGGGATTTGCCTCGGATGATGTTTTCGCTGACATGGCGCTCTGGGATTGGCCAGGTGATGTCACCACTGATGTGACATGCCTGTATTGGCCGTGGGTGACATCACTGCTTGCTTGGCACTTCCTGATTGGTTTTGGGGACGCCATTTCCAGTGATGCCTGTGTTTGGGGTGGAGCAGAACTTTTAAAGATTTCCTGATGGTGCACATGGGTGCGCAGTCATTAAACTCCATGCTAGCACAAGGTTGATTCAGCATAGTCTCCTTCTCGTTGGTGAACTGAGTCTTAGGCAGGCGTCAGGCATCAGACGTCGGAGCCTCACTACGTATGGTGTGTGGGTACTGTGTAAAGCTACAGTTCACCTAGGGGCAGACCAGACAGGCTAGTGAGTGCCTTCATAGGGCAAGTATGAGCAGTTCTAACGGTAATTTTCTGTCACGGTGTCTGACACTGTGGTGGTAATACTGTCAGCTTATTCTCTCCATACAGCGTATGTGGGTTATTTAGTCTCTGTGAGGTCACTAAGATTTCTAGTAGTACCTGGGTCACCGCTGTGCTGCCTCCCAGTGGCCAAGGTCAAACCTGATCTTGTAGTCCTGTGAATCTAACAGGGGTGCAAGCGTGCTTGTCCTCTTCCTGTGCATTTAAGTTCCACTCAGTAGTTTGCTTTTGTTTCCTTATCTGTACCCCATGCAGTTAACAGAGGTATCTGTAGTATCCTGGGTTCTGTGTGACAGTTAACACAGCCCAGATTGTCCATCCCAAGTGTCCTCTGTTGTGCATCTGTCTTGCCCTTGGGCTATCAGCTGCAGATTACATCACAGCACGGTGGACCCTGACTGACGGGTGGAGTAGCCTTCCATTTTTATTTCAACTCGTCAGCCTCCCCGTAACACCCGGTGGACCTTCCCTAGACCAGTATCAGACTTTTAGCAGTATCTCCATCTTCAAGTAGATACATTTGAAGATAATGATGGAACAGAGAGCCAACAACTCCTTGCCTTATTGTTCTCAGTGTGCATTTGAGCCTTTAGCCTCATAGCGCAATGACGTCACTACACGGTGCAAAGATCAGAACAGTGCGGGAATGGGGCTAGGTGAATTTTCAGGATTTTTTAAATTCAATTAATGCTTGCATGCGGTTATCATTCAGTGAGTGAGGATAGAGTAATTTAAAAAAAAAAAAGTAAAATTTTCACCATTTTGCTTTTATGAGATCTATATTTACCTGCACAGTGGGTTATGGTCATAAATCAGCTGAGATTAATTTAGAAAAAGACAAATAAAAGACTTAAAAATTCTCCTGTCTGAACAAGCTCATTAACGGAATCAAAGTTAACTTAAGGCCCCGTTACACGCTACGATATGTCGGGCGATATGTCGTCGGGGTCACGGATTCCGTGACGCACATCCGGCATCATTTGACATATAGCGTGTGACAGCTACTAGCGACTGGTAACGAGCAAAAATACTCACCTTATCATTGCTCATTGACACGTCGTTCATTTTTCAAAATATCGGTCACATTCCTGGATGCAGGTTATTCGTCGTTCCTGAGGCAGCACACATTGCTCTGTGTGACACCTTGGGAACAAACACAGCTTACCTGCGTCCCGCCGGCAATGAGGAAGGAAGGAGGTGGGCGGGATGTTACGTCCCGCTCATCTCCGCCCTTCCGCTTCTATTGGGCGTCCGCTGTGTGACGTCGCTGTGACGCCGAACGTCCCTCCCCCTTCGGGAAGAGGATGTTCGCCGCCCACAGCGAGGTCATTCAAGAGGTAAGTACGTGTGAAAGGGGTGTGCGACAGAGGTAACAAATTGCCCGTGCCGCACAAACGATGGGAACGGGTGGGATTGCACATGCGATCGCACGATAAATTGACGCGTGTAACGGGGCCTTTACCCTTCCGTCAGACTGTAAACCATGCAATAAAGTGTTTATAGAATTAAATGGTGCAAGATTTTTAGTGAAACCTAATAGTAAAAATGCATGTTAGCCCCAAATACATGTTTTTAAGTAAACCAAAAAATCCCCCAAAAGTGTAAAGCCTATTTAACATAGCAAGAGTCTCAGAAAAACCTACTTTGGACTGCTTAAACTAGAATCTGGTGATGGAGAGAGATATAATGAGTGTGAAATGGTAAGCATCACAGCAAGTTGATACAAACCACTTCCTCATTTTTTTCTATAGCTCATTCACGCACACTGAGTTAGGCTATCATCGCATTTTCACTATCTTAGTACCTGTAAATGTTGTGAACTATCCATTCACAACCTTTCATGTCTACTGAAAATCTACTCTTTGTGCTGTGTTATACATGCAATTTAATTTCTATCACAAAGCATAGTATTTCCTCATGAAAAATAAAGAGAGTGCATATGGCACATCAGTGAACTTCAACTGTCTGTTACAGTCTAGCAATATTGATATTTTATATATTTTGATTGCTACTATACGATTTCTGTGCAATTTGTTATTTTTTTGTTGTTGTGCAAAGCACAATCATACAAGTAACTAGAGATCAGCGGACTCGCAGAAAACTGGTACCAGCGGGTCCCTGTTATCTTTTTTTTTTAAATCTGGTTCCGGATAAGAAACGAGAGATGAAAAATGTTGGTAGACGGGATAGGAGGACAGGAGTGTGCACACTGTACTTACCCAAGATCTATCATCGCGGCAAGCTGTTTCCAGGTTGCGCATTCCCTTCCAGGGCAGCTAATTAGATTTAATTGACTATACACTGCTTTCTACGCCCACCGGCGCCTGTGAATAGTTGCAGTTAGATATGTCCCCTCACTGAGTGTCAGCGTGTCAGCTGACTTTTTCCAATCACAGCTTGTTTATATTGTAGGGCGAAGTCACAATGGTTTCTGGCAATGGATGCAACAGTATCAGATGCGATATGCTAATAACCCTCAGCTCAGTATCCACTGTAAGCATAAGCCGAGTGTCATGTGACTATGATCTGATCCTGTGATTGAATCATAGCTGCGGAGGAGAGGGATGGATCCCCCATCTCCTACATTATCAGCCTGTGGATGTGTACCGACCCGCGCTCGGCTGCAGCCGAGCTGCTCGGGTCCAGGCACGTTTGGTGGATGGCTCAAGCGCCTCCGGACCCGGGGGTCACGTCGCTCTTCAAGGGGTTGCTGGCGGTCTCGATGGGGGTGGTTAGGTAGGTGTACCGCCGGAGCCGTGTTTGAGTTCGTGACGCCACCCACGGGACGTGGTGAAGGTGTAGACACCACCACTGCAGTTACGGGGGCACCCGGGGGAGATGATCATCTCATTGCAAGATGTTAACCCCTCCGTGGGCAGGGATGGCACTGTTGTACTCACGATTATTGACACACACAAGTCTCTGGTAAACAAAGTAGTCACCACAGGCCTCCTGCACTCTCCTCCTGTCAACAGCAACTCCAACTAACAACTGACTTTACTTAACTCACTGTTTCTCCTGCCTCAGGCCCTCTGCACTCCTCGGCGGGTGTGGCAAACCACCTGGCTCCGCCCCTGGTGTGACCATTAAGCCAAGAGGGAGGTGACTAGGTTTTAATGTGGTTGGCTGCTGTTACCTTTTTAGGGGGACAGGTGTTATGTGGGGCCTATCTGTGACTACCTGGCTAGTCCAGGGTGTCACACTCCCCCTTGGTTAATAACAGACCGTCCGCGGGCTGTCCGACCACCACCGTTTATTTTAACTGAAAAAGATAAGAGAAGAGAAGAAACATATACAATTATAATAACATTAATTACAATTTTCAAGCATATGTGAGGTTTCTTCCCTTGCGGGAGGCACTTTGCTTAAATGTTGCAACATTTTTATTAAAATGGAAATGGGACGGGACCGGGTCCTTTCAGTCATCCACCCAAGCAAACCTGCCCTTGAGGCTGCCTCTAAGAAACAGGCAGCACCCCTTTTCCCCAGTCCAGGAAACAGGAATGGGTCCGGGTATTGCCCACTCGGGCCAGGTACAAAGTTCCATACCCGGCAGTCTCTTAGAGGCCCCACGTCCAGGGGACCCTTTACCCGGAGGATTGTCACCGGTTGCATTGGTGACGGTGCCTCGGCCATCACATTCCCGCAGGCCCTTCCTCCAGCATGCCTCTCCGGCTGTGGGACCAGAAAGGGTGGTCTGGGACTTATTTACAAACCCAATAGTTTTTGGGTGGCCTGCAAGTTCTCAGCCTTGTTCATGGGTTAGGCGTGGAAATCAACAAAGTCCCAATGGGGCCGGGCAGTATGGTCCCAATGCGGACTTCAACATGGTTACCAGGATCCGCTACCTTTAATACTGGTACTCTTCCTTGAATCCCACCTGGATCATAGGGAGCCCTTTGGCTGTGATGATAGTTAACCCATCATCCGGAGGGGTAAGTTCACTATCAGCCCAATATCGCTGGTACAATGAATAAGGCATAGTCGTTACCTGTGATCCAGTGTCAAGCAGGGCCAAGGTCGGGACACCATCCACCGCCAGGGAGATGATGGGGCGGCCTTCAACGTACCGATCCCGCCAATCAGCTGGGCCTTGAGGATCTACTCCTGAGGATTGGCCCTTGGCCTCAGGGGTTGCTCGGGCATGTTGGGCAAGGAGATTGGCATTACCTGGGCGACCGCCGGAGCCGCGGCCTCCCCTGCTCCTGAAACCGGAGCGAGCGCCGCCGCGTTCCTATCCCCAGGTGCATCTGCGGACGGCGCCACTCCACCATCAAAGTTGGGCGCGGACATCGTCCCGCTTCTCCACCTTGGTCTTTTTGCGGCCTTCCCTTTTCCAGCCGGACAGCTTCGCTTTGCGACCGCTCACTTTCTCACCAAGGCTGCGTTCTCTGGGGGCTTCCGCTTTCGTGCCCTTTTTTTTGCAGGAAAGAAGACTCTGGCTGGAATCTTCGTGCCAAAAGATGGCGGATTCTCCAAATTTTGCAACGGATCACCGCTGACTTCCACTTCAAGGCGCACTTCACTGGGTAAGTGAATGGATTCTATCCTGTTCATGACGCCAGAAGGGTCGATGTGTACCGCCCCGCATTCGGCTGCAGCCGAGCCGCTTGGGTCCAGGCTTGTTTGGTGGGTGGCTCAAGCGCCTCCGGACCCGACGGTCACGTCGCTCTGCAAGGGGTTGCTGGCGGTGTCGATGGGGGTGGTTAGGTACAGTGCTGGCCAAAAGTATTGGCACCCCTGCAATTCTGTCAGAGCATACTCAGTTTCTTCCTGAAAATGATTGCAATCACAAATTCTTTGGTATTATTATCTTCATTTATTTTGCTTGCAATAAAAAAACACAAAAGAGAATGAAACAAAAATCAAATCATTGATCATTTCACACAAAACTCCAAAAATGGGCCAGACAAAAGTATAGGCACCCTTAAGCGGGCTTTACACACTGCGATATCGGTCCCGATATCGCTGGTGTGGGTACCCGCCCCCATATGTTGCGCGACATGGGCAAATTGCTGCCCGTGCCGCACAACATCGCCCAGACTCGTCACACATACTTACCTGACCGGCGACGTCGCTGTGACCGGCGAACCGCCTCCTTTCTAAGGGGGCGGTCCGTGCGGCGTCACAGCGACGTCACTGAAGAGTCACTGAACCACCGCCCAATAGCAGCGGAGGGGCGGAGATGAGCAGGACGTAACATCCCGCCCATCTCCTTCCTTCCGCATAGTGGCCGGGAGGAAGGTAAGGGGAGCTTCCTCGTTCCTGCGGCGTCACACGCAGCAATGTGTGCTGCCGCAGGAATGAGGAACAACTTCGTTACTGCTGCAGTAACGATTTTTAAAAATGGACCCCCATGTCGCCGATTAGCGATTTTGCACGTTTTTTCAACGATGCAAAATCGCTTATCGGTGTCACACGCAACGGCATCACTAATGCGGCTGGATGTGCGTCACAAATTCCGTGACCCCAACGACTCCGCATTAGCGATGTCGCAGCGTGTAAAGCCCCCTTTAGCCTAATACTTGGTTGCACAACCTTTAGCCAAAATAACTGCAAACAACCGCTTCCGGTAACCATCAATGAGTTTCTTACAATGCTCTCCTGGAATTTTAGACCATTCTTCTTTGGCAAACTGCTCCAGGTCCCTGAGATTTGAAGGGTGTCTTCTCCAAACTGCCATTTTGAGATCTCTCCACAGGTGTTCTATGGGATTCAGTTCTGGACTCATTGCTGGCCACTTTAGTAGTCTCCAGTGCTTTCTCTCAAATTTTCTAGTGCTTTTTGAAGTGTGTTTTGGGTCCTTGTCCTGCTGGAAGACCCATGACCTCTGAGGAAGACCCAGCTTTCTCACACTGGGCCATACATTATGCTGCAAAATTTGTTGATAGTCTTCAGACTTTATACAGCCATGCACACGGTCAAGCAGTCCAGTGCCAGAGGCAGCAAAGCAACCCCAAAACATCAGGGAACCTCCTCCATGTTTGACTGTAGGGACCGTGTTCTTTTCTTTGAATGCCTTTTTTTTTCCCCTGTAAACTCTATGTTGATGGCTTTTCCCAAAAAGCTCTACTTTTGTCTCATTTGACCAGAGAACATTCTTCCAAAACATTTTAGGCTTTCTCAGGTATGTTTTGGCAAACTCCAGCCTGGCTTTTTTATGTCTCGGGGTAAGAAGTGGGGTCTTCCTGGGTATGCTACCATACAGACCCTTTTCATTCAGATGCCGACTGATAGTACGGGTTGACACTGTTGTACCCTCGGACTGCAGGGCAGCTTGAACTTTATTGGATGTTAGTCGAGGTTCTTTATCCACCATCCGCACAATCTTGCGTTGAAATCTCTCGTCAATTTTTCTTTTCCCTCCACATCTAGGGAGGTTAGCCACAGTGCCATGGGCTTTAAAATTCTTGATGACACTGCGCACCATAGACACAGAAACTTTCAGGTCTTTGGAGATGGACTTGTAGCCTTGAGATTGCTCATGCTTCCTCACAATTTGGATTCTCAAGTCCTCACTCAGTTCTTTGGTCTACTTTCTTTTCTCCATGCTCAATGTGGTACACACAAGGACACAGGACAGAGGTTGAGTCAACTTTAATCCATGTCAACTGGCTGCAAGTGTGATTTAGTTATTGCCAACACCAGTTAGGTTACAGGTGCTGTTAATTACACAAACTGGAGAAGCATCACATGATTTTTCAAACAGTGCCAATACTTTTGGCCACCCCCTTTTTATGTTTGGTGTGGAATTATATCCAATTTGGCTTTATGGCAATTTTTTTTTTCTTTTCATTGAAGACAAATTAAATGAAGATAATAATACCAAAGAATTTGTGATTGCAATCATTTTCAGTAAGAAACTGAGTATTATCTGACAGAATTGCAGGGGTGCCAATACTTTTGGCCAGCACTGTAGGTGTACGGCCGGAGCCGTGTTTGAGTTCGTGACGCCACACACGGGACCTGGTGAAGGTGTAGACACCACCGTTGCAGTTACGGGGGCACCCGGGGGAGATGGTCGTGCAGCAAGATGTTAACCCCTCCGTGGGCAGGGATGGTGGCCCCGGGACCCGCTTGGGGAGAGTGGTGGTTGGGCGGTGCAGGGCGGTGCGCAGCCGGATGGCACTGTTGTACTCACGATTATTGGTACACACAAGTCTCTGGTAAACAAAGTAGATGGTGGTCGGTGCCCGCAGCCAGCTGCGTCTTGTCCCCCACCCGGGTTGGTGGTCTTGGCCTTCTCCTGCACCTCAATATATTTGTGTAGACTGCCTGTGCCTCAGCAACGGGAGTCCGCTCCCCGGCTGTGTATGTGTCGGTGGAGTCCATTTGCCCACAGGCGCTGGCCCGTGGGATCTCCCTGCCTGTGCGGTGGCTTTCTATCCCCCTCGGTGGGCTGTTGCCTTCTTTCGGGACTTGGGATGGGAAGGGACCTAAGGTCCAGACCTCAATCAGTAAATTCAACATGGTCCAGTGGCTTCTGGGCCTCATTCTGGGTCTGAGTACCGATTCCGCCAATCAGCTGGGCCTTGAGAATCTACTCCTGAGGATTGGCCCTTGGCCTCAGGGGTTGCTCATTTAACGGACACCATCTGGAGTAGTGGCCACTCTTGTTGCACTTGTAGCAGACATGCGGTCCATACAGTGGGTCGTTATTCCTCCTCCGCTGCATCCAATGGACGTCCTCCAGGCTGTCGGTGAGCTGGATCTTCTCCGCAGGCTTGACTCTCATCAGCAACTGGAGAACAGTGTTGATCCGAGTGACGTCCTCATTCAGGCGCCGGACTTGCGATGTCAGACCCTCCAGAGCTCCGGTGGCGGCGGTAGGGGCCGGCAGGGCCAACAAAGGGGGCGCTACCGAAATGGGAGCAGTGTCAACTGGCCAAGATGGTGGATCGGGAGCTCCGGCCTCTGCTGTTTGCAGGGCCTTGATGGCCCGTTCTTTCAACACTGCAAAGTCCAATTCGGCGTGTTCCAGAGACCACAGCCGCAGTTTTTTGCGATGTTCGGCGGACCCCAGCCCCTGTAGGAACTGCTCCACTAGCATCTTATTGCCATCAGCCTCGTTGATGGGGTCCACCCGCTTTAGCGTGCGCAAGGCTGTTTGCAGCCGCATGGCATAGCCCCTTATACTGTCTTTTGGTAGTTGCCGGCAATGGTAAAACTGCATCCATAGCTCCGCTTCCGTACAGGTTTCAAAGGCGAGTTTATCGAAAATGGCGGTTACGAGACCTGGTCCGCGTCTGCCCAAGTCTCAACCTCCTTCTTGGCCTCACCGGTCAACTGCCCCAGGACTACTGCTGCACGCTGTTTGCCGGTCATAGCATACAAATCTAAGATCGTGCACATTTTCTTGCAGAACACCTGCAAAGCATCCAGCTTCACATCGTACTGGGGTAACCAGACAGCACCGGGCATGTAGGGCAAGGAGATTGGCATTACCTGGGCGACCGCCGGAGCTGCGGCCTCCCCCTGCTCCTGCAACCGGAGTGAGCGCCACCGCGTTCCCATCCCCGGGTGCATGTGCGGGCGCCTCCGCTCCAGCGGACGGTGCCACTCCACCATCAAGGTTGGGCGCGGACATCTTCCCGCTTCTCCACCTTGGTCTTTTCGCGGCCTTCCCTTTTCCAACCGGACAGCTTCGCTTTGCGACCGCTCACTTTCTCTCCAAGGCTGCGTTCTCTGGGGGCGGGGCTTCCGCTTTCGTGCCCTTTTTTTTGAGGGGAAAAAGACTCTGTCGGGAATCTTCGTGCCAAAAGATGGTGGATTCTCCAAATTTCGCAACGGATCACCGCTGACTTCCACTTCAAGTTGCACTTCACAGAGTAAGTAAATGGATTCTATCCTGTTCGTGACACCAGAAGGGTCGATGTGTACCACCCCGCGTTCAGCTGCAGCCGAGCCACTTGAGTCCAGGCTCGTTTGGTGGTTGGCTCGAGCGCCTCCGGACCCGGGGGTCACGTCGCTCTGCAAGGGGTTGCTGGCGGTCTCGATGGGGGTGGTTAGGTAGGTGTACGGCCGGAGCCATGTTTGAGTTCGTGACGCCACCCATGGGACCTGGTGAAGGTGTAGACACCACCACTGCAGTTACGGGGGCACCCTTGGAGATGGTCGTGCAGCAAAATTTTAACCCCTCCATCGGCAGGTATGGTGGCCCCGTGACACGCTTGGGGAGAGTGGTGGTTGGGCGGTGCAGGGCGGTGCGCGGCCGCATGTCACTATTGTACTCACGATTATTGACACACACAAGTTTCTGGTAAACAAAGTAGATGGTGTTCGGTGCCCGCAGCCGATTGCGTCTTGTCCCCCACCCGGGTTGGTGGTCTTGGCCTTTCTCCTGCACCTCGTTATGTTTGTGTAGACTGCATGTGCCTTAGCAATGGGAGTCCACTCCCCGGCTGTGTATGTGTCGGTGTAGTCTGTTTGCCCGCAGGCGCTGGCCCGTGGGATCTCTCTGCCTGTGCGGTGGCTTTCTATCCCCCTCGGTGGGCTGTTGCCTTCTTTTGGGACTTGGAATGGGAAAGGACCTAAGGTCCAGACCTCAATCAGTAAATTCGACGTGGTCCAGTGGCTTCTGGGCCTTGTTCTGGGTATGAGTACCCCCCTGGTGCTCCGGTTTCCATTTGGTTCCCCCGTTTGGTACCGGCGGGCCACTGCCCTGTCCCAGTCCCTTACGGTTCCACCTGGCCGTCTTCCCGGCTCCTGCAGGCCAGGCCACCGCCTGCCTCCTAGCCAAGGTGTGCAGGCTACGACCTTCACACCTGTCAGTTTCCAATGCAGACCTGTCACCAAAGGCCTGCAGCACTCTCCTCCTGTCAACAACAACTCCAACTAACAACTGACTTCACTTAACTCACTGTTTCTCCTGCCTCAGGCCCTCTGCACTCCTCGGTGGGCATGGCCAACCGCCTGGCTCCGGCCCCTGGTGTGACCATTAAACCCTGAGGGAGGTGACTAGGTTTTAATGTGGTTGGCTGCTGTTACCTTTTTAGGGGGACGGGTGTTATGCGGGGCCTATCTGTGACTACCTGACTAGTCCAGGGCGTCACACATATATCGCTCTGCACTAGAATGTCATCAGTGTAGTCCGATGTTTCTCTCGCAGCCATAGACTTGTATGGGTGCAAGTGATAGGAGACTTGCAGACAATCGCAGAATGCTGCAATTTTTTCCTCAGATCGATTAGGGCTGAGGAAAAAGTCACAGATGTGGGCAGCAACATTGTCTTAGGCCGGAGTCACACTTGCGAGTGCCTCGCGTGTTTCTCGCGCCAGTCTCTCATTGAATCACCCGTCACGGACGCACACTCTCCGGACAGGAGAGTCTTAGCTGCATAGAGATACATGCAACCGACCCGCTCCTGTCTGGAGAGTATGAGGCCGTGACGGGTGATGCAATGAGAGGCTCGCGCGAGAAACACGCGAGGCACTCGCAAGTGTGATTCCGGCCTTACATTGCAATGTGCAGTGCAATGCAATGCACAGTGCAATGTGAGATTTTCTTGCATTGCATTTGGGTGAGTCATACAACAGTATTACTCTACCTGTATAGTAAAAATAAATAAATTATAAAATTGGCGTTGGGTCCCCCCATATGATACACAGCATAGATAAAGCCCATGACCAGAAGCTGCTGTGCCCAGATGTGTATCATAATAAGAGGAACCGAATACAACTTTTTTAAAAATAATTTTAATAAATAATTTTAGAAAACAGCAATTTTGATACGCAGCCAAGATAAAGCCTGGCAGCTGGGGCTAGTATTCTTAGACTGGGGAGGGCCGTGATTATTGCCCCCAGCCTAAAAATAGCAAGCTGTAGCTGCCCGAGATTGTCGCATCCATTAGATGCAACAAGCTCAGCGCTTTACCCGGCTCTTCCTGATTGCCCTTGTGCATTGGAAATCAGGGTAATGGGGGGTTAATAACAGCGCACAACTGTCATCAAGCCCAAAATTGGTGATGGGTAGGGGTCTATGAGACCATCATCACTAATCTTATAAGTAAAAAAAAATCTCAAACACAGGGAAAAATCCTGTATTTAGAATAAAATACTAAAAACACCCTCTTTCACCACTATATTAACCCTTTAAACACCCTTGGAGGTCTGACGTAAACCACATGAGGTCCCATGGTGATTCAGCTCTGCTACATCTCAGTCACAGCAAGACGCCATAGAGCATGACTGCCCGCTGTGAGTGCAGACAGACAATGACTGAGCTGCGATCAGTGGTGATGTCACTCAGATTATTTGAGGTCACAGGTGATAACCTCCAGCATCATCACACATTGCGGCTCAGTCTTTGTCTGCAGTCACAGTGGACAGTCATGTTCCATGATTGTGCGCTGCGACAGGTATGTAGCAGAGGCTAAATCACCGTCGGACCTCATGTGGACAGACAAAAACTTGTGAACAAGAAGGGGTCTTTACCATGTTTTGTTTAGAGTAAAACCATTGCACCACAATTGTGAAAAAAGGTATACAGTTTTTATTATAGCAAAAAATACAAAAAATTAGGAATCACATGTGATTACAGTTAGTAGTAAGACATACAGTACATAGTTAAAAGCCAATTAAATGAGAAATTACATATTAGTGAAGGGGTGTCTCATAAACGCCTTCCATCACTAATCTAGTGCCTACTAGCAGCTGTGGGCTGATATTAACCCCTGATATTACCCTGATTGCCACTGTACCAGGGCAATAGAAAGAGCCAGCTAAAGCGCCCAGTTTGTCACATCTACTAGATGCAACAATCTTGGGTGTCTGCAGGTTGCTATTTTTAGGTTGTGGGAGGTCCACTAAGCATGGACCTCCTCAGACTGAGAATACCAGCCCCCAGCTGTCTTGCTTTATCTTGGCTAGGTATCAAAATTGGGGGGGACTGTATTTGTTTTTTTAAAAGAATTTAATTTAAATAATTTAAAAAAAAAAAAAAAAGCCGCGAAAGATACCTCTTACTTTGATACACAGCCAAGATGCGAACCCGGCTGGGGGCTACAGCCTGTAATCATGGTTTTTTTCTGTGCTGTTTACCATAACACAGGGGGACCCTACGCCAATTGTTTTATTTATCTATTTATTTTTTATACCTCAGTACTGACCCACATACAGCGGCTGTGAGTGGTTGCAGTCAGATAGTGCCAGGAGGTAGGTCACGGATCATCAAGCAGCACCATTGGGGACGGGACCCGAACTAGCTCCCTCAGCGGCAGCGGTATCCAGAACTTTGGTTTATCCAGTTGTCGGTGTCAGCTTAATGGACTGAGTGAGTACGCAAGTGACCCTGTTGCACCTAATGCCACTTTTCCACCATCACCGAGCCCCGGGGTATTCACCCTACCCGTGGAGGGTCACAACACCTGGCTGCCCTCTTCCATCATCTCCGGGTACTCCCAACTGCAGCGGTGGTACTCCAATTACCACATACCACGGGTGGAGTCTGATACAGTTATAGACCTAAACAAAAGATTGATGAACAGCACTCACCAAGGGCAGAAAACATGGAACAAAAATTATTAGTTGTTCCTCGCACATAACAAAGCAACTTTTCGACCATTCAGCTATAAGCTTGAGAAACACCTGAATGGTCAAAATGTTGCTTTATGTGCTTATGGAGAAATTAAACAATTTTTCCATATTTTCTACCCCTGGTGAGTGCAGTCCATTAATTTTTTTGTTCAGGCTCAGTAGAAAGTCTAGGGTCTGCTGTTTACAATGGAGTACAAGCATTCATGCTCAGTTTTTCATCTTCCGAGATGAAACCAGATT
Source organism: Anomaloglossus baeobatrachus (assembly GCF_048569485.1). NCBI lineage: Eukaryota > Metazoa > Chordata > Amphibia > Anura > Aromobatidae > Anomaloglossus > Anomaloglossus baeobatrachus. Next base: position 378,364,969 of record NC_134354.1, on the reverse strand, counting down.
TCCACCAGACTACTGCAATAGAGTGGATAAGTTGATAAAAGGTAGAACACTGCGCATCAAAAAAACCTACATATAATGGTGCTAGACCAAAGAGCCCTTAGTGTTGCCCTTAGCACTTAGGACGTTAAATATAGTGTTAATAATAGTGTTAATATTAGTACTGCCTAATTACCCCCCTGACCGCACAATAGTGGCAGGGCCGCAAAATATGATTATTACTAACTCAGATTAAAGCTGCGGGTAGACCTGACAGACAGTCCACATGGCTCACGGTGACGCTGGGAGTTCCCTGGAGTGGCTAAATTAAAGGGTTAACCGCACTAGTATTGAGTTGTGAGGGACCCTGTGTGAGCCCGTAGTGCTCACCATCTGACCCTGTGACATCACACGCTACTTTACACGCGACCACCCTACAGCCAGGACACCACCGGCCGGGGTGCTGCGGCCTGTATCACGTCTCCTTGCCACCCGCCCCGCACAACTCGCTGCTGGTGTGGTTAACCCTTTAATTAAACAGTTTCGGGGAACCAGCATCCCCGTGAGCCACGTGGCCCATCTGTCAGATCTACCCGTAGCTTTAATCTGAGTAAGTAATACTCATATTTTGTGGCCCTACCACTATTGTCCGGTCAGGCGGGTAATGATGCAATACTATTATTAACACTATTATTGACACCATATTTAACATCCTTCTACTAAGGGCTCTTTGGTCTAGCATCGTTACATGTAGTTTTTTTGGACTACCTTTTATCATAATTTAACATTTTCAATAGTTGGTCTACACACAGAACCACTTGATCACTAGCGGCTCCATCTTTTCTCTAGCGCCGGTGCTCAATTTATAATTTGTAGCGTGGAGGAGTTGTTTGGCCCAACTGCAACACTTAGTTAAATTACAGATGGGGTTAACCATTAACTCAAATCATATTGAGAAGAGTTAGGGTATGTCACACACTGCAGTTTTGTAGTAACCACACAAATGCCCTCTGTGGCCAATAAATGCATCTTGTGGCAAAAACGCATCAAAAAACGCATGCATTTTTTATGCATTTTTGACCATGCGTTTTAAGTTTGTTGCTATATAATTGGTTACCTACCAGCAATGCATTGTTTAGTGCCACCTAGTGGTTCTCCATAATTTTATATGGTTTCATCAATTTAATATTGTTTTCATGTTTTCTAATAAAGAATATTCATTATTTGCTTCATACGACATGTTGTTAACACTTTTTTTATACAGGATTTAACCATGTCCTGTAGTCTGACAAGACCAAGATAAACCTGTCAAGCATGTGTGGTGGTAACCAGGTGAGGAGTACAAAGACCCAAATCGTGACACTCCCACCACCATGCTTGACTGTAGGCAAGTGTGTCTTGCCTACAGTCAAGCATGGTGCTGGGGGTGTCACGGTTTGGGGCTACATGACTGCTGCTGTCTGTGGGAGCTACAGTTCATTAAGGGAAACATGAATGCCTACAAGTACTGTGATAACCTGATATAGGATGGCAGGTCAGTATTCCAAAATGATAACCCCAATGACACCTCCAAGATGACCACTGCCTTGCCAGCAAAACTGGAACTGAGGTTAAAGGTGCTGGAATGGCCAAGCATGTCTTCAAACAAACCCTATTGAGTATCTCTGGGGCACCCTCAAATAGAAGGTAGAGGAGCACAAGGTCTGTAATATCCACCAGCTCCATTACAGCATCATGGAAAAGTGGAAGAGGATTCCAGTGGCAACCTGTGAAGCTCTAGTAAACTCTGTGCCCAAGAGAGTGAAGGCATTGCTTGAAAATAATGGTGGCCACCCAGCATTTTGACACTTTGGCCACAAATTGGCCATTTTCACTTTTGTTGCCAGCAGTTTAGACATTAATGGCTGTGTGTTGAGTTATTTAGAGGGCACATGAAATTTACACAGTTATACAAGTTGTACACTGATTATTTTACATAGTATGAAAGGGTCATATCATTAGTGTTGCCCCATGAAAATATATAATAAAACATTAACAAATATAAAAGGGGTGTACTCACTTTTGTAATATACTGCATATGAATTTATAGACCAGATGTTTTATCACCCACTGCACTATACTGTTGCACATAATCATCAAACAGATGCACACAACCTGGAAATCCATTTTCCGATGTACATGGACTGTGTCCTTTCTCAGAAAGACTCTTTGGCCTTGATCTCAGGCTTTTGGATCAGCAGATTGGGTACGTTGAAAGAACTGTCCCAGTTTCCATACTATTTTATCCAGCCTCCGGTGTCATGTCAGAGAGTATTCAGCATGGCAGATTGTTTTGTCATACCCAAACATACCAGATTATCCTCTGCAAAAACGAAAAACCTTTCATTTGTTAACATGATCAGTGTCAATTTTCATTAACTCTTGGCTAATGCCAATGATTAGATATCATCTGCGTGCCTGTGTATTGCTTTCTATACTGTTAAATTGCTGCCAGCACTGATTCTCCCACACAGCTGGACATCTTCTGCCTGTCTGTCATGTTATATTAATAAGTTGTTGATACTTCCAGTCCTGACAGTGCTGGCCCTACAGCTGCTGCTGCTGTTGCTGCCACTGCCATTGCCAACAGATGACTAGAGTTGAGCGAGGTTCGTGGTTCTCCAGTTCGCAGTTCGAGTGATTTTGGGGGCTGTTCTAGATCAAACTAGAACTCGAGCTTTTTGCTAAAGCTCGATAGTTCTAGATATGTTCGAGAATGGTTCTAGCAGCAAAAAGCCAAGCTAATTACTAGCTGGCTTTCCGCTGTAATAGTGTAAGTCACTCTGTGACTCACACTATTATGAAATTTCAGCGTATAGTGTGCGGGAACAGCGCATTCAGATCACTGCTGCTTGGATAATGTCAATCGCCATTTTTTTTTTCCTTGTCTTCCTTCCCTAAGCGCGCGCGTGTAATGGGGCGGGCCAGCATGTCAGCCAATCCCAGACACACACACAGCTAAGTGGACTTTTAGCCAGAGAAGCAACGGCATGTGTCATAGGATGTCCATGTCACATGTCGCTGCATTATAAATACGGGCATCTGCCCGTCTGGACGCCATTATCTGCCTTCTGCATCTGGGTGTCAGTCACCGCTGGCATAGCTCCTGTCTCTGATACTGCTGTGTACGCTCTATACACAGCGCTATACAGAATAGGGATAGAAGTTTCTTTCAGCCCTTGTAAGGGCTAATGACAGCAGGCTTAGAGCCATAGGTGACAGTCAGGTCCGTGGAAACAGATTTTAACAGCTACACAAGATAACAGCGTCTGTGTAGCTAAGGTCAGGGATTTCCTCGCTGCATTTCCCCATTAGGAGGGATAGAAAGGGAGGCTTAATTTCCTCTACCCAGACCCACAACCCTGCCACTGTACCCTGCTGCCCTTTGCACATTCAAGCTCATTGTTACTAAGCCATTATACTAGCAAACACTGAGTGAACTTAGTGGCATCCTAAACGTGGCTGTTGGACTTCCATTAGTGTCCCACTATTGCAAATCTATTTGCAGAACCTCTGCATTGCACACTCAAACTCATTGTTACTAAGCCATTATACTAGCAAACACTGAGTAAACTTAGTGGCATCCTAAACGTGGCTGTTGGACTTCCATTAGTGTCCCACTAGTGCAAATCTATTTGCAGAACCTCTGCATTGCACACTCAAACTCATTGTTACTAAGCCATTATACTAGCAAACACTGAGTAAACTTAGTGGCATCCTAAAAGTAGCTGTTGGACTTCCATTAGTGTCCCACTAGTGCAAAGCTATTTGCAGCACCTCTGCATTGCACACTTAAACTCATTGTTACTAAGTCATTAAACTAGCAAACACTGAGTGAACTTAGTGGCATCCTAAACGTGGCTGTTGGACTTCCATTAGTGTCCCACTATTGCAAATCTATTTGCAGAACCTCTGCATTGCACACTCAAACTCATTGTTACTAAGCCATTATACTAGCAAACATTAAGTAAACTTAGTGGCATCCTAAAAGTGGCTGTTGGACTTCCATTAGTGTCCCACTATTGCAAATCTATTTGCAGAACCTCTGCATTGCACACTCAAACTCATTGTTACTAAGCCATTATAATAGCAAACACTGAGTAAACTTAGTGGCATCCTAAACGTGGCTGTTGGACTTCCATTAGTGTCCCACTAGTGCAAATCTATTTGCAGAACCTCTGCATTGCACACTCAAACTCATTGTTACTAAGCCATTATACTAGCAAACACTGAGTAAACTTAGTGGCATCCTAAAAGTAGCTGTTGGACTTCCATTAGTGCCCCACTGGTGCCAAGCTATTTCTAGCACCTCTGCATTGCACACTCCTGCTCTGTTTTTAATAAGCTATAATAATAGCAAAAAATGCTGCCAGTTAGTGGCATCCAAAAAGTGGCTGTTGTACTCCATTTGTGCCCCAATGGTGAAAAAGCTATGTTTAACACCTCTGCATGACACCCTCCTGCTCTGTTTTTAATAAGCTATAATAATAGCAAAAAATGCTGCCAGTTAGTGGCATCCAAAAAGTGGCTGTTGTATTCCATTTTTGCCCCAATGGTGCCAAGCTATTTCTAGCCCCTCTGCATGACACCCTCCAGCTCTGTTTTTAATAAGCTATAATAATAGCAAAAAAAGCTGCCAGTTAGTGGCATCCAAAAAGTGGCTGTTGTACTCCATTTGTGCCCCAATGGTGCCAAGCTATTTCTAGCCCCTCTGCATGACACCCTCCTGCTCTGTTTTTAAAAAGCTATAATAATTGTAAAAAATGCTGCCAGTTAGTGGCATCCAAAAAGTGGCAGTTGTACTCCATTTGTGCCCCAATGGTGACAAGCTATTTCTAGCCCCTCTGCATGACACCCTCCTGCTCTGTTTTTAATAAGCTATAATAATAACAAAAAATGCTGCCAGTCAGTGGCATCCAAAAAGTGGCTGTTGTACTCCATTAGTGTCCCACTGGTGCCAAGCTATTTCTAGCCCCTCTGCATGGCACCCTCCTGCTCAGTTTTTAATAAGCTATAATAATAGCAAAAAATGCTGCCAGTTAGTGGCATCCAAAAAGTGGCTGTTGTACTCCATTTGTGCCCCAATGGTGCCAAGCTATTTCTAGCCCCTCTGCATGACACCCTCCTGCTCTGTTTTTAAAAAGCTATTATAATTGTAAAAAATGCTGCCAGTTAGTGGCATCCAAAAAGTGGCAGTTGTACTCCATTTGTGCCCCAATGGTGACAAGCTATTTCTAGCCCCTCTGCATGACACCCTTCTGCTCTGTTTTTAATAAGCTATAATAATAGCAAAAATAGGTGCCAGTTAGTGGCATCCAAAAACTGGCAGTTGTACTCCATTTGTGCCCCAATGTTGCCAAGCTATTTCTAACACCTCTGAATGACACCCTCCTGCTCAGTTTTTAATAAGCTATAATAATAGCAAAAAATGCTGCCAGTTAGTGGCATCCAAAAAGTGGCTGTTGTACTCCATTTGTGCCCCAATGGTGCCAAGCTATTTCTAGCCCCTCTGCATGACACCCTCCTGCTCTGTTTTTAAAAAGCTATTATAATTGTAAAAAATGTTGCCAGTTAGTGGCATCCAAAAAGTGGCTGTTGTACTCCATTAGTGTCCCACTGGTGCCAAGCTATTTCTAGCACCTCTGCATGACACCCTCATGCACATTTTGCTATGCTAATTTTATATCAAACTCAGGGAATTCCTTGCTGCATTTGATCATTCGGAGGGATAGAAAGTGAGGCTTCCTTTACTGTCCTGATACCCACAGAACATGGCCACTGTACCCACCTGTTCACTTTTGCCACGCTATTTAATTTGCCCAAAGAGCTGACTCTTTTTCTGCCTCCCTAAAATTGTCTGTAATACTAAGTTAGTGTTCCTTTGCTGCCAAGCAAGGTACAACACATGTGCATTCTACACTCCTTTCCATTTCTGGAATGCAATTATTAAATGCAGGTAGTCCAGCCAATCTTTCACGAAGGTGCAGGCGTGGATATAATGTAGCCTGCATCCAATGGTGGTTCTCTCGATGTCTGACAGCTCAACAATACCTTCTGTTTCCACTTCCAAAACAAGTGACGACCAGCCAATCACACTCCCGCTTACGGGTAAAGGGGTGGAAGTTCAGTGTGAAAAAACATGTGTGACTGCTGTCCCCACAGTCACAGAAGATGAAGAGCACGCAGATCCACAGTATGCAGCAAAACCACGCAACATGAAAAGCACTGTATGCACTGTTTGGGTTCATAAATGATTCTTTCACTTTCCCAAAACAAACAATAAGAACCATGCATTAAATTGAAATAATAGAACAATCAATTCAGTTGCCTACTGCTTGCTAAGCCCTCTGTGTAGCAGCAGTAATTATGTGTTTGTGTGAGTGTGTGTGTGTGTGTGTGTGTGTGTGTGAAGACAACTTACTAGTGGCGCATCACAAGAGGTTCCCAGTTATCTACCTAAACATAGACAAAACACATCACCCACCCTGAATACCCTTGTTAGCTGATGCCTCACAGATAAGGCAGATGATAAAAATGTGAATGCAAACCACACAGCTCTGCAACACAGTCATGTAAATATTGAAAAGCAACGTTCAATGCAAACATGTGTCGCTGTCCCTCTATGATTTAAACTGTACGTGACAATTTGACAGTGCAGAGGCAGCAAGTGTGATTGTCTATATAATCATCCTACCCAGAACAGATATGTGTTTTCATAATAAAACAAAGTGTTGTGTGCACGCATTACTGTCTGGGCACAGGCTACCGTACCCGGGTAATGTGATGTTCAGTTGCCATAAATACAGACTTTATGCTCCTCTCATGGTAAACAGTATAGACAGCACCGGAAGAGTGTTGGTCTGTGGCACAGGATGCTGCTCACTGGCGTTACGGTACTCCTCACAAAATTCCAAAATGACTCCCCTCACAATTGAACGAAGTGTTTCCGCAGTTGCTCCTTCCTGTGTGCCGATTTACCTCAGCCGCAGCCTAACTCCAGTGTTTCGCCAACTGAGTATGCTCTGCCTGACTGTGTCATTCCTGAGGCAAAGTCTTAATTTTGGGCTACAGCGCATGCTCGTTTGGACTGTGCCTGAGTCATTCTGCGACCTGCGGCTCAACACACTTACACAGGGCCCTGGTGCTTGACTCACTCTCGGGAGGCCACTAAAACTAACTGCACCCAACATTAGCCCCAGGTGTCCCCTTACACTGCAGTGGCGTCACGGAAATACATATAAAGAAGCAACCTAAGTGTGACCAGACTCTTCCTCCACGTTTAGTCCCTGAAGGTAATGCACCAACACAACACCTGTGAGACTTCACACTGACTGAGAAAAGCCTCTTTGCCCAGGTACTTGCACTCCGTGCCGGGTCTAAGTCCTGTGTTGTGCCTAGACAGCTGAAGCGGATAGTCTTTTTTTCAGAAACTGTATTTCATGCTACTGAGCATGCTCAGGCACTTACTGCATCAGAGGCTAGGTCGGGTAATGAACTCTTTGGCCCTGCCCCTGATGTGGGGAGCCCATGTAGACCACAGGGCATCAGGTGTCCTGACAATTTGGCCAGGGCACTCCCAACAGGCTTGCAGAGGGCCGCCCTAATGGCTTGTCACCTCATTGTTGTTGGTCAGACGATGACTGTTGAGGTGTTTTGGTTGTGGCAGCCATGAGGTCATCATTCAAGTGGCGGTTCAAAATAGGACGCTAGTTATGCCACTCATGATGTGTCACTCTGCTTTTGTCTCCAGGAGGTGCATTGTGGTCCACCCTGGTTTCGGGCGGACCCAGGTTATAAAAGGGGCTGGAGCCAAGAAGAAGGTGCCCAGTCTTCTATTATGCTCCGAAAGAGCACACCTCCATGTGTTGAACCCATTGCGGCTTTAGGCCAGAGGTAGGCAGGGATAGGTCATCGATGCAGGCCGCCACCACAGTTGGTAACGCAGAACGTTTAAGAACAGCTCCTGTCCTACCAGTCCTGCTAGTGCAGCCCAGTGGCATAAACAGGCCTGCTGCTGCGCCTGCTGTCCACAGGTGTGTCCCCTACGCACATGGACTGCGTAACCAATGGCCCCTGTGTTGTTAACAGGGAGTTCCGGGGCTGGGTGGTCGTGTGGACCTTGTCACACTAACAGGGCTCCAAGTCTCCAGATCCGAGTTGCGTCTAACTCGGTTCAGGCTACTATGTGTTTGAGAGTCAACCTGCTCTGTATCCTCCACCTAACCTTCCAGTTACCAACCTCTCCTTTTCCATCTGTGAGCACGGTGGACACCGAATGGCGATTGGGATATCTACCTTTCTCTTTCTTTTCTTCTTAATATTTTTGATATAGCGGTAACATAGTATATACCACTTTATCCAATCTGCCAGTCCCACCATACCAGATGTTGTTTCTTCAGCAAATGTTAATGTTGCTTAACCACCAAACCCACGGACACAAACTTTTTTACCCTTTCCAACACACCTGTTCCCCTTACCACCAGCATCTGTCCATTTTCAACTAAGTTTGTATATGACCAAAAATGCAACTCTGCAGAGACACCGTACTCAACGCCGTCTCAGCACAGCAGCCAGCCCTCGGTCCCTCAGATGTGGACAAGTAAGACCATTTCCTCCTATCGATGAAAAAGTGTTGAGATTCACTCTGTGCACCACTAGTGTTTAGTGGAAAAGCAGATGTAAATTGCGTACCACCTTCTGCTGATACTCCTGCATACGTGCGTCCCTTTCTATGGCAGGAGTTATTTCGCAAAATTTTATGTTGTACCGGGGATCTAACAGTGTGGCAACCCAGTAGTCAGCATGACTTGGAATTCGTACAATCCGAGGGTCATGTTGTAGGTAGTGCAGCAAGAAGGCGCTCATGTGTCTTGAGCATCCAGGAGGACCAAGTCCTTGGTGTGTTGGTGGCGGAGAGGTGAGAATCGTGCCTCCTTCCTCTGCAATCTCCCCACAACCTCGCACAACCAAAATGTGAGCAAGCTCTTACTAATCTGCTGAGTCTTCCATGCCCATCGCCAGTTCATCCTCCATTTTTTCCTGGGCTCCTGCACCTTCCTCAACTGTTTTGCTGATACTATGCTCCCTTGATAATCCCTCTCCCCCACGGTACCATGACTGCCGCCAAGGTGCCGCTGACCGTCTGGACCTTGTAGATCTTGTTATCCCTTCCGCATATGACTCCTCCAGTACTTCCTCCCTTCCTCTTGGACCAACACCTGACTCCGCATAATACTTACAGTGTGTTCCATCATGTAGATGACCAAAATTGTCACGCTGAGAATGTCATCGCCAGTGTTAAACATCTGCGTCGACATTTGTAAACTGTGTAGAACGGTGCATATGTCCTTGATCTGACACCACTCCAGAAGCGTGATCTGCACCACCTCTGGATCAAGTTAGCCCAGGGTATACGTCATAACGTATTTCAGCTGGGCTCTGCGGTGCTGCCACAGACGCTGCAACATGTACAGATTAAAATTTCTGCGTGTCGGAACATCGCATTTCTGACGTTTAACCGCCAGACCTTAAGACTTCAGGAGCGATGAAAGTTGTTGAGCTACTAAGTGCGAATGATGGAAGAGAGCACATAGTGAGCGTGCCCGCTGTACAAGGCCATATAGGCCGGGATGTTGTTTTAAAAATTGCTGGAGAATCAGATTAAACACTTGAGCCATACAAGTCACGTGTGTCACATGGGCCTGACGAAGGCACGCTGCCATGTTTGCATCATTGCCGCACACGGCTGTTAAGTCACCACCATAGTCCGCTACGTCAATTTGTACTCCTGTCGCAAGGTGACAACGTGTTCCTTTCGTGCATAGTGCTGATGCTGGGAGAGGAGTCAACGCCAGCGGCGCAGGTGGACACAGGTTATGCTCACCCACTGGGATGCGTTACCTTGACAGATGCAGAACCACAGGCTGAATGCAGGTGGTGGGTATCTCACAGATGAAGTACCATCATTCGGTTACAACCAATGGGAAGACACAACACCCTTTTTTAGGCCCCTCCTGTCTGAAGACCACTGCCAGACATAGCTATGAACCTCTGGTTACTGTTACCCCCAGTTTAGTTTTATGAGTTTGTGTGCTTGTTACCTGACTACTTTTCCTGCTTGCTGTTTAGGTACCTCGTTGGCCGATTTGCATTTCACCTCTGCTTGTTTTCTGATTAAGTCCTGTCCCTCCCATTCTGTTCCTCTTCCTCAATGAATGTTTAGACCCTGCATGACTACTATTCTCTGGAACTGCAGCCTTCCACAGGTATTGATCAACTTGGGCCCTGTGTCATTCAACATCTTTGTATAGGGATTAAAGGGTTTCAGGGTTCTGGGGGTCCAGCTTGGTGAGTGGGTTCCCTCTAGCCTATCCTTTACAGCCCGTCTGAGTGTGTCGATCCAGGCAGGCGTTACACCGTGCCCTCGACAGAAGGACATGTAGGCCGGGATAGTGTTTTAAAAATTGCTAGAGATTCGGATTCAACACGTGAGCCATACAAGGCACGTGTGTCACATTGCCCTGAAGAAGGGCCGCAGACTGTTTAGCATCATTGTCGCACCCGGCATTTCCTGGCTGCTGGTTGAGTGGAGACAACCATTGATGAAACTCGGTCTCACTCAACAGAGCTAACCGTCCACAACTCCTCAGCAGTGTCTCACATTTCCCCTACATTTCAAACTAAACATTTGACCGCCTGATGGCCTTGAGCTCTGCTGCCAGCATAGTAAGGAAGTGTGTGGGATTCCTTGGGCGCAGTTACAAGGAAGGGTAGCCTGACCACACAGGGTTTGGGCTGAGGTGCAGGAACAACAAGAGGTTGATGAGGCAGAAGCAGTGGAGGAACTTGTACATACAGAGGAAGGATTGAAACACAGAACTCGTGGGGACGGAAAGACTTGTACAGCAGACACTTCTCAATCTATCACCATAGTTACCCAGTGCCCAGTCAGCGACATGTAACGCCCCTGTCCATGCTTACTGTTCCAAGTATCTGTGGTGAAATGCACCCTGTCACACACAGAGTTTCTCAAGGAAGCGGTGATGTTGTGTGCGACCTGCTGTGTTAGCGCGGGCACCCCTTTCTTGGAGAAGGAGTGGCAAATGGCCATCGGCACTTGGGGCACTGCAATGGGCATAAGGTCTCGAAAATCCTCGGTGACAAAAGGGTGTAAAGGCAGCCTTTCTGTAGCCAACAAGTTTGAGATGCCGATACTAAACCTCTTAGGCATGTCATGCAGTTCGAAAATCATGTAAAAAACAGCGAGGGGACTCCAACAAAAGTCTCCCTCGTTTCCGCTAATTGGGCCACACACACCCCACTTGACTGTCATCAGTTGATCCCCTTTTCAAAATGAAAAAGATGCTTTGCATGAAGCACTCTCAAAAATACGCATGCCTTTCGCCTCCTCTGGCTGACCCAGGGGAAGAAAAGTCCTCTGAGAGCCATGACTTGTTCATCTTGGTTCTTTTAGAAACACAGCAAGGGGACTCCAACCACAGTCTCCCTCATTTCCACTAATTGGGCCACACACACCCCACTTGACTGGCATCAATTGATCCCCCTTTTCAAAATGAAAAAGATGCTTTGCATGAAGCACTCTCAAAAATACGTGTGCCTTTCGCCTCCCCTGGATGACCCAGGGGAAGAAAAGTCCTCTGAGAGCCATGTCCACATTGTCAGTGGACAGACGCTGTTACGGGGGGCTGTCTGATAATAACCTAAAAGGAGTATCAGACAGTCAGGGTCCACCGTGCAAAGACTTTGCTGCAGACTATGGCAGAGTGCAATACCTCCGTTAACTCACAGAAGGATATAATAAGTAAGTAAAGCAATTCCTCCCTTACTTGGAGGGTGTGTAGAATGATCTCTGTTAATAATCACAGATACAAAGGCAATGTGTGCGAAATGGCACCTACCTAGGTCCGCTCTTCTAGTGGTGCAAAAGAGACGAACAGCAGCGTAAGCCGCACAAAGCTCCTACCTGCGTTCGCTCCACTAGTGTGCGAGGATACGAACCACTAGATATGGCACCTGCCTAGGTCCGCTCTTCTAGTGGTGCAAAAGAGACGAACAGCAGCGTAAGCCGCACAAAGCTCCTACCTCTGTTCGCTCCCCTAGTGTGCGAGGATACGAACAACTGCCAGACGCAGTATAAGGAATGTTACCCTAGCGGCAACGTCCACCTACGAGTCGAATCACAAGGCCCAGCCAGACCATGTGCCTCAGGCACCTGCCTATGTCCGCTCCCCTAAGAGGTAAGGATACGGACAGCAGCCGAAGCTGTAAGGTATAAGAACGCTACCCTGCCGGTAGCGCTCACCTAGCATAGACAGAGGAATGCCTAGAGGAACGCGCACAGAGCGTCTACTCTTATGCATGAACCAAGAGGACTGAGCACCATGCGGCGTGTGTCAGGGTCTTATATAGACTCTGTGCCTCATCCAAGATGGAGGACACCAGAGTCAATCCGCTGCCAGAACGACAGGAGTGACGTCATGCTGGCCTATCACCGAGCAAGGCGTCACAAGCACATGACCAGCGACCAATCGGCATAAAAGGTGTCAGAGACATGTGACCTCATGTCAGCGATGATGTCACCCGCACATTTGCAATGGCTCCAAGATAGGACTTAGTCTCCGGCGCTCGCACATGTGCAGTAGCAAGAAATCTGGACTTAGTCTCCAGCGCTCGCACATGTGCAGTAGCAAGAAATCTGGACTTAGTCTCCATCGCTCGCACATGTGCAGTAGCAAGAAATCTGGACATAGTCTCCAGTGCTCGCAGCAACCGTAACAGACGCGTGTGCTTATCTGCCAGCAGACCCCCAGCAGCACTGAAGACAGGTTCCGAGAGAACGCTGGCTGCAGGACACAACAAGATCCCCAAGGCCTACGTGGCAAGCTCAGGCAATTTATCCAGATGGGAAGCCTAAAATGAGCAGGGCTCAAGTTGCACAGTAATGGCATTGATGTTTCCTTGCATATACTCATATATCTGTGTCTCCTCTTTTTCCTTGTCCAGCTCTTTTGTTTTCGCATGAGTATATGTCCTTGTCACTTTCCCATGTGTTTGTGTTGTGTTGTGAGTTGTTTGTCACCTTTTGGACACCTTTGAGGGTGTTTTCTAGGTGTTTTTATGTGTTTGTGATTGCCTCCCATTGTTTCCTATGCGGTTCGAGTGGTTCGCAGAACCGGTTCGCCGAACCGAACTCTAACGAGACCTCCGTTCGGCAAACCGAACTCGAGCCGAACCACGACCGGTTCGCTCATCTCTACAGATGACTAGTAGCCACACATCCCTTGACTGTCCATTTTGTTCTATAGCTATACTACTCTTGTGTTGGGGTTGCCAGTGCTGGCAATATATAGCTGCATATCTCCTTGCTTAATCCCATTAGATTCTATAAAGGCCTGGATGCTTCCCCTGCTAATAGACATCCACACATCTCCTTCCTGTCCATTCTGTTTTACAGGTGTACTACACTACTGCTGAGAGGCATCAATTGTTTAACCCCTTCACCCCGGCCAATTTTCTGTTTTCTGTTGGGTTTTTTTTGCTCCCCTTCTTCCAAGAGCCGTTACTTTTTAATTTTTCCATCAATCTTGCCATATGAGGGCTTAGTTTTTTGTGAGACGAGTTGTACTTCAAAATTAAACCATAAGTGTTACCATATAGTGTACTGGAAAATGGCAAAAAAAGTGCAGAAAAATTGTAAAAAAAAAATGTGATTGCTTGATGTTTGTGGGATATTTTATTCACCGTGTTCACTATATGGTAAAACTGATGTGTCAGTGTGATGCCTCTGGTTGGTACGAGTTCATAGACAGCGAAAATGTATCGGCTTATTTCTTTCTAAGGGATTAAAAAAAATCATAAGCTTGTACAAAAAAAGTGGCGCACATTTTGTGCCATTCTCCACGACCCATACCATTCTCTTTATATGGGATCTATGGTTCAGTGATAGATTATTTTTTGTGACTCAAGGTTACTTATTTAATGGCACCATTTTTGCACAGATGCTATGTTTTGATCGCCTGTTATTGCATTTTACGCAAAATTTGCAGTGACCAAAAAACGGAATTTTGGCATTTGGAATTTTTTTTCCCGCTACCTCGTTTACCAGTCAGATTAAGGGATTTTATATTTTAATAGATTGGGCATTTCTGAACGCGGCAATACCAAATGTGTGTACATTTTTTATTTTTTTAACTCTTTAATTTTCAAGTGGGGGGGATTTGAACTTTTAGGATTTTTACTTTATTACATTTTTAAAACTTTTTTTTCCCTTTTTTTATTTTACTAGTCCGCCTAGGGGACTATAAGGATCAGCAGTCTGATCGCTCGTTCATTTTGGTTGATCAGAGCTATGATCACTAGAAATACTCATCTGTTGTTACAAGCAGCACTCGGCTAGTTGCAACAGGAAGTGAGTCATGTGAGCTACAGGAGTCATCACATAACTCTGCGCTACCATGGCAACCATTGGCTCACAGTGATCACGTCACGGCGCCACCGATGGAGCCGGGTGAGTGAATATTTACCATGACAGGGATTTAAATTGCGCTGTCACATTTTGACAGTGCAATTTAAAGGGTTAACAGTCATGGGTGGATTGCGAATCCACCAGTGCCTGCAAGGCACACATGTCTGCTGTACAAAATACCTGACATGTGTGCCGATCACCGCTGGCTACTCACAGCAGCCGCAGGTGATTACACTATGGTGGCTTAAGACATACCATTACAGCCCATTGTCATTAAGGAGTTAAGGTATATGAACCTAAAACTGCTCCCATAAAAGGGAGAAGTTAAGAAACAATTATTTCTTCTCTTTCAAAATAGGAATCCTGTTGCTGCTTCCAAAAAAAGGATGGTTTTAGGATTGTTTTTTAAAAGCCATTGGTTCTTTACTTTTCTAACAGCAAATCTGTTGCTAATTCCAAAAAGAGATTTTTTTTTTACCAAACAACAAACCTGTTGCTACTCCCCAAAAAAGGTATAATTTGTCAAAAAGCCAATACTTCTTCCAGGTACACTGCCTGTTTACCACTTCTGTGGATAAAATAAGTGCATTGAGTTCATATCCAAAACATATGAATAGACAAGAGAGCAGGCAGTTCACCTTGTGTGGTTGTGTGACACATCACATTCTCTGGCCCACTCACTAATAAATCTCACATACCTATATTCTCTCTCTTCCTTCACATTTGTTCTAAATCCAGCACATCTGCCGTAACACATATGCCACTTTCACACATATGTCATCTTGAACTCACTTGAACCCACTGGCACATTCATTACTTAGTAGATTCTCAGACACACATTTATTTTCTCTACACACATTTCATTGTTTTTGAGACACATACAACAGCAGTAACATATATTAGTTGATACATTTACATTAACTTTATTTTGATACCAGCTGTAGTACCCGGCGTTGCCCGGGATAGTAACTGTCTCTCTGTCTCTCTCCCAGTCTTTGTCTGTATGTATTTGTATTTTTCATCACTTTCATTATGAATATTATTTTCACATTTGATTTATTTTATATTCCATTTTTTGGGTCCCTGCACACTTTCATGCACCCCATGTCCGACTCTCACATTCAGCACAGTGGTCTGAGCACAGATACACTCATAGTTGTTATTACTACTGTCATGGTTTTGAATCCTGTCCTTTTGTCCCCCACCCACCCCGCCTCTCACCCCATTTTCACTTCTTCTTCCCTTTTTTCTTGTTTCTTTTCTTTTTTTGTACACATTTATTTCATGATTCATTGAATAGAAGTCTCTTTTAAACTTATATACCTAACATTTATATCACAGTAACCCTTTGAGCCCTGGGTGTTCAGGCCATGTGTTCTGTTGACGCTTTTTTGTAAAACAACTTGTCCATTTAAACCTGACTATTATTAATTTGCTGTAATTTGGTGCCTATTCTGAAGAAGTGGGTTTTCACTTCGAAAGGCCTCACTAAGCACCCTTCATTTGATCACAGATTGGACCTTTGTTTCATCCACAGCAGCGCAGATTGATCCCCGCTTCAGCAGGTCTCTGTTTACCACCTCTAGCAAAGTATTCATCTGCCCAAAAAAGTGATAGCTTTTGGTACATTTTTACATTCTAGGAAGCTTAAAAAGTTTAATATAGTGTGTGGGAAAAAATGGAGGCCAATTTACAGTCCGAGGGAAGTACTGAGGGGCATATTTTAGTGTGGGGTATATACTGGGGGCCACATTACAGTGTGAGGTAATTACTGGGGATCATAATACAATGTGAGGGAAATACTGGGGCCATATTACAGTGCGAGGGAAGTACTGGGGGGCATATTTTAGTGTGGGGGTATATACTGGGGGCCACATTATAGTGTGAGGTAATTACTGGGGATCATATTACAATGTGAGGGAAATACTGGGGCCATATTACAGTGCGAGGGAAGTACTGGGGGGCATATTTTAGTGTGGGGGTATATACTGGGGGCCACATTATAGTGTGAGGTAATTACTGGGGATCATATTACAATGTGAGGAAAATACTGGGGCCATATTACAGTGCAAGGGAAATCCTGGGGGGCATATTTTAGTGTGGGGTATATATTGGGGGCCACATTACAGTGTGAGGTAATTACTGGGGATCATATCACAATGTGAGGTAACTACTGGGGCCATATTACAGTGTGAGGGAAATCCTGGATGCCATGGTACAGTATGGAGGAAGTACTGTGGGCATATTACATTATGGATGAAATACTAGAGGTCATATTACTGTGTGGTGGAAATACAAGGGGCCATCCATGCAGTGTGGGGACAATACTGGGCAGCATACATACAGTGTGGGAGAAATATTGGGGGCCATCCATATAGTGGGGGGGGCTACTGGGGGCTGTCATACAGTGTATTGTGATTGTGAAATTGGCACACCATGGACATTATTACTTTCTGGTGGGCAAAATGTGGCCACTATTTTTCAGGGCACTTTTGCATAGGGCGTTAATATTTTCTAGGGGGCAATTTTTCCATATAAAGAGGACAAAGAAGGCATTTTACTGATGGACAGTGGCATAACTAGAGTCTAATGGGCCCCAATGCAAAGTTTGGGCCCGGCAACCCTCTGAGCCTGCATGCTGATGAGATGTACGGGCCATGTAAAGTTCTAAATCTTCTAAAGTCATATGAATTCCCCCAAACCAAATCATTTTAAAGTAATGTCTTCCAACCAGTACTAATGTTCCACATCGTGGGTCACTTTCTGGTAAATATGTCCCAAATCCTGGTAAATATTTTCCCCATCATGGTATACTTGCGTATATTCTGGTATATATGTCCCCCATCCTGGTATATAAGTCTCCTATCCTGGTTTATATGTCCCCCATCCTAGGTCCCATCCTGGCATATATGTTACCCATTCTGGTATACATGTTCCCCATCCCGGTATATATGTCAACCATCCTGGTATACATATTACCCATTCTAGCATAAATGTTCCCTACCCTGGTATATATGTCCCTTATCCTGGGCCCACCATGGTATATATGTCCTCATCCTGGGTCCACTCTGCTATATACGTCCCCATCCTGGTATATATGTCCACATCCTGGGCCCTTTCTGGTATATATATCCGTCATACTGGTAGATATGTTCTCATCATGGGCTCATCCTGGTGTATTTGTCCTTATCCTGGGTTCTAACACATTAAAAAAACAAACATTCTGCTCACCTCTCTCCGCTCCCACATGACATGGTGTCCTCTGTAGTCAGCATGCAGTGGCTAGCAGTTGACATTGGTGTGTCCCATAGCACATGACACCACCGTCATGCACTTCCAGTCACGTGCACGCCCATGTCAGCTGCCGGCCACTGTTTGGCCGATGGCTTGTATTGTAAAGCAGGGACCTAATGGGGCTTTGTGCTGCAATGCATTTCAGCTGGATGTGAGCCCTTGAGCACATATTCAGCTGAAGCACATGCTTAGGTCAACCTCTGTAACCGTGATTGTTGCGGTGGATATTCTGTTCGAATAATAAAAGGATCCGCAATTGGGACACATACAGCAGCAGTGGCTCTGCATTGGGGTGTCACTAAGACGAGGCGCTTTTACAAGTTGGGAGTAGATGGTGCAGGAAATTTAAGAAGTCAAATTTGTCTTTGCTGTAGATGAGTATTGGAAGAAGTTGTTGCATCCGTCTGGACCAGATGGAAATGACAGAAATAGTGAACGACTCTATCAGAAAGAACTTTAAGCTGTAAGTTACTATCTATAACTGTACAGTAATCCCTTTCATTTTTTCAGGACTGGTATCTACCGCTATATGGTAACTATATGGCGGTAATATCGGTGTTAATCTTTGTATAGTGATTTTCAATAACAGCCCAGTCATCTGCTGAGGTTCCCATATACCTACGAATAGGCTGCACCACTGTAGTTGTGCACACGGTTATCTGGTTAGTGGCTCACTCAGATGTTTTATCCTTCTCGAGCGGAATCTCTGACTATGTCTCTGGTAAGGCTTAAATCACACATGCAGTTTTCAAGCCAAACAAATTATAATTGATTATATGTTATTATATATTGATTATAGTCCTTTATATAAAGTTTACACATTAGAAAACTTAAGATTATATTTATCATCATAAATTACACTTTTACAGGTCAGGTTTTTTAATGCAGTTGTAGCAACCGCCAACCTGATGACTGACATGCAACATTAGTAGCAAAGTGCACCCCTGCGCTGCATGCTATATGCTATATGTACATTGCAGGTGACAGCCACCATGGAAGTGATTATAAAGTACTGCTTTTAGTTCTCATACTTTTTTGAGCATTAAAAGATAAAACTGCTCTAAGTCTAATAGAAAAACCTTTGGCACTTCGTGTATACATTGCTCGTGGGAATGACACTTGATAATGCAAATTCATTAGTAGTCACATGCATATTTCTCAGTAGAGGGCAGTCACGACTTAAGAATATCTTGTAGCCAGACGGTAACTGCGATTGTGTGAAAAAGCTTAGAGCATATAATAATGGTATTAGTAATGTATTTTATGTGTCAGGCTTCTATGCAGGACGGCATGCAAGGATTCATGTACACAGCTCATGTAGAAAAGATTGTAGCCTCAGCTTTTGCTACAGGCTTCAGGGTTACACATTCAGATGACTTCAATGTGAATGCAGCATGCTGGAGAAACCGTATGTGAGACAGACAGATGGACACAAGAAGATAGACCTTCTCCATCTGCGGGGACCTCAACAGCCAAAACAAACTGATGTTTTGGCCTCACCATTGGTCAATGTCACAACATTTTTTTTTCTAAAACTACCTCAATTGATCTTAGAATATGCCTCTAGAACATTAAAATTAGATTAAAAGAGAATTGTGTAGCTTATGGTCACATTGGCCAAAACTAGCTGAGATTGCCTAGCTGTGTCTCAACCGTGGGACTCACTCTTCAGTTTAAAGGAAATATGTCAGCACAGAATGACTGTTCAAACCAAGCTCAGGCATTCATGTGTCATAGCATAGCCAAATAGTTAAATGCATCTTCCCAACTACTATTTTTTCCAAACCTCTCTTCTTTGATTGGCAGCTCACAGAGCCAGAGAAGGGTCAAGATAGATGGAAAACAAGGAGGTAGGAAGGTGACTCCCTTGGGAATGCTTCAGCACAAAAAAGATATTTACATGCAGCCATAATGGTAATCTGTAAAATTTAAAATGTGCAGCAGACTAAGTTCAGCTACAGGGTAAAACCAAAGTTATATTCTACACAGTGAGCGCTGTAACCACTTTCCCTGCTTATGTACATCTTGTTCTGCAGGGTGTGAGTGGCGCTGAATGTCAGTCTAGGTGCAGAGGAGGGATTCCAATACTGTGTAGTGAGTAATATCATGATTGAGTGCTAAGTACTCAAATCTACAAGCAGTTGAGTGCTTGGTTGGGCGCTACTCGTGTACCCGGAAGATCTCAAATTATTTCAGAGTCCCCCATTGACGTCCCTTAGACTCAGCACACATGTCGAGCCCATCCGAGCGTCTGACTGCTCGTTACGAGTACCAAGCAGTTGAGCATGGTAGTGCTTGCTCATCAATAATGCTGATGGATCTTAGACCACGGCGCCCTCCAGTTGACTGCTGCACATGTTTAAGGCCCCTTCACAGATCAGTGATTCTGGTACGTATATTGATGTTTTTACTTGTACTGGAATCACGGACATACGCAGACCCTTTAAAATCAATGGGTCTGTGCACACATCAGTGATTTCTCACTGACCGTGTTTCCGTGCGTCTGTGTGTTCCGCAAGGAGACAACTCCATTTTTCTCTGGTGTCACTGATGTCACATGGACCACACAGTAGTGTGATCCGTGTGACACGTACCAGGGAAAACACATATTTTTTAAATAAAATTATTTTTAGGCTATATGCGCACGGTGCGTTTTTTCCGCATTTTTGCGCATTTTTCAGGTGCGCTTTTGGTATAAAAACTGTATGACTTTGCTTCCCCAGCAAAGTCTATGAGTTTTCATTTTTGCTATCCGCACAGTGCAGTTTTGTTTTAGGTGCGTTTTGTAGTGACCACAAAGATGCAGCATGTCAATTATTTCTGCCAGTGTTTTTCACCCATGCAATGCACTGGAAAAAATGCAGCAACAAAAACTGAGGAAAAAACGCGCAAAAATGCATGCTTTTTTTAGGCGTTTTTTTTTACCTCGGGTGCGTTTTTGTGTGTTTTTTAGTGGTCAAAAACGCACAAAAACGTTGCATCTTTGTGGTCACATGTGCACATAGCTTTATACTCACCTATCTCCAACGATGCTGTCTCCGGCCTCTGCTGTTGCTTTCAGGCCGGCTAATTATGCTTATGGGATATTTACTGCACCGCGACTCAGAAGTAACAGCAGAGGGGAGACAGCAGTATGGGAGATATCAGCACCACGGAGAGCAGCGCCGGGGACAAGTTAGTATAGAAGTGCCTGATCTCTGTGGGCTATCACGGGTAGCATACAGACAACACACGTGTGCCAACATCACGGCACACGGAGGGTCAAATGCATCTTTAACACGTCAGTGAAAAACGTGTATTTTTGACTGATGTGAGAAAAAGTCCTAAAATGATATTTATCTGTTGATGTAGATCCACAATATCTGCTGGCAAATTCCATTATTTGCACCCTTTAGTAAACCCTGTTTTGAGCCTAATCCACAGATTTTTAGCATAACTGCTGTAGATGTACTGCCAGGATTATTGCAGAGTCATAAAATGATTAGCACCAGTCATTGAATGGGAATAAACACCAGTATGTTTCACCCAAAATATGCTGCATACTTATATCTGAAGTAAATCTGCATTCATGGCAGCACTAAAATTGAACTGGAACATTTTTGATAAAATTGAACTGGAGCCTCATTCACATGCATAGTATCCAGATTAGGATACACTCACACGAGCGAGAAAATCTGACGAGTGCAATGCGAGATAATCTCACCTTGCACTCTGACCAATGTTAGGCAATGAGGGTGAGCAGTTGGGCAGCTTTTATCGCATCTAGATTCTGGATGCGAGAAAAGCGGCAGCATGCTGTGATTTTCTGCTACAGCCATATCTCTTGCACCCATTCAAGTGAATGGATGCGAGAGATACATCGGACTGCACTCGGATGTTATTCCAGTGCAGTGTAATATACGCACAGGCTGACAATGGAGGAGATGGGAGGATTAACCCCTCCCTCTCCTCCATAGCGCATGCACTGAGCTTCACAGCTGTGACCCGATTGCAAGATCGGGTTACAGTCACATGACACTCGGCTCACGCTCACAGCAGAGACTGAGTAGGGGGTCATTAGCATATCGCATCCGATACCATACGCTCATGTCAGTCCACCCTTAAAGTTAGGATTGATGGGGGAATTAGAGCAGAATGCACAATAAATGCTGTGTCAAATCCACCATGTGTGAATGCACAGTAGCCTAAAGGGTGCTTTAAACGAGACGACTGATCATGTGATGCATCGTCGGGGTCACGGTTTTCGTGACGCACATCCGGCATCATACACGACGTCGTCTCGTGTGAAACCTCTGAGCGACGCAGTATCGCTCACAAATCGTGAGTCGTGTACTCGCCGCTCAGTTTCATAATATTGTTTATTTATACTTGTGCCGGTTGTTCATCGTTCCCGTGGTAGCACATGGCGCTCCGTGTGACACCACGGGAGCAATGAACTCTGCTTACCTGCGGCCCACGGCTCCCGCCGGCTATACGGAAGGAAAGAGGTGGACGGGATGTTTACATCCCGCTCATCTCCGACCCTCCGCTTCTATTGGCCGCCGGCTGTGTGACATCGCTGTGACGCCGAATGTCCCTCCCCATTCAGGAAATGGACTTTGGCCGCCCACAGCGAGGTCGCTCAGCAGGTAAGTACGTGTGACGGGGGTTTCACGACTTTGTGTGACATGGGCAGCGATTTTCTCGTGACACACAAACGACGGGGGCGGGTACGATCGATTGTGAAATCGCACAATCGGTCATCCCGTGTAAAGCAGGCTTAAGACCTGTACAGAGCAGCATGATGGTGCAATGGTTTTCCCTGTAGCCTTACAGCAATGGTCTCAAATCCCACCAAGCTCAAAATCTTAAAAGTTTGTACATTCTCCCTGTTTTTTTGTGAATGTTTCTTGCCACACCTTTCATGAGCTTGCCATCTTCCATTTTTTTGTTTTTCTTTTTTCCTTCCCTTCTTCCAAGAGTAATAACTTTTTTTTTTATTTTCTGTAAATATAGCCATATGAGGGCTTAATTTTTGTGGGATGAGTTGTATCTTTGAATGAGAACATTAATTTTACCATGTAGTGGAAAATAGGAAAAAAAATCCGAATAGCTGCGAAATTGCAAAAAAAAAGTGCAATTGCACAACTGTTTTGGGGGTTTTATTACCATGTTCACTATATGGTAAAACTGACCTGACAGTGTGATTATCCAGGTCAGTACGAGTATGCAGATACCAAATGTGTAATTTTCTTTTAAATTAAGTAGTGAAAAATAATTCTGACGTTTGTAAAAAAAAAAAATATATAACTTTTGCCACCATATTCCAAGAAGCATAATGTTTTTATTTTTTGCGATATGGGGCTTTATGATGACTAGCCTAAACTGACATTTTTGCTGTTAAAAGCCGCTTTACACGCTGCGATATCGTGACCGATATCACTAGCGTGGGTACTCGCCCCCATCGGTTGTGCGACATGAGCAAATCGCTGCCCGTGGCGCAGAACATCGCCCAGACCCATCACACTACTTACCTGCCCTGCGACGTTGCTGTGACCGGCGAACCGCCTCCTTTCTAAGGGCGCGGTTCGTTCAGCGTCACAGTGACATCACAGCTGCATCACTGAACCGCCGCTCAATAGAAGCAGAGGGGCGGAGATGAGCGGGACAAACATCCCGCCCACCCTCTTCCTTCCGCATTGCGGGCGGGAGGCAGGTAAGGAGAGGTTCCTCGTTCTTGCTATGTCACACGTACCGATGTGTGCTGCCGCAGGAACGAGGAACAACATCGTTACTGCTGCAGCAACGATATTTGAGAATGGACCCCATGTCACCGATGAGCGATTTTGCATGTTTTTGAAACGATGCAAAATCGCTCAAAGGTGTCACACGCAACGGCATCGCTAAAGCGACCGGATGTGCATCACAAAATTCCGTGACCCCAACAAGATTGCTTGAGCGATGTCGCAGCGTGTAAAGTGGCCTTAACATTTTGAGATAGATGCAATGTTTTCATTGCCTCTTAGGGGTACTTTGCACGCTGCGACATCGCAGGCCGATGCTGCGATGCCGAGCGCGATAGTACCCGCCCCCCGTCGCAGCAGCGATATCCTTGTGATAGCTGCCGTAGCGAACATTATCGCTACGGCAGCTTCACATGGACTCACCTGTCCTGCGACCGTCGCTCTGGCCGGCGACCCACCTGCTTATTAAGGGGGCGAGTCGTGCGGCGTCACTGCGATGTCACACAGCAGGCGGCCAATAGGAGCGGAGGGGCGGAGATGAGCGGGATGTTTGCGCCCACCTCCTTCCTTCCGCATATCCTACGGAAGCCGCAGTGACGCCGGTAGGAGATGTTCCTCGCTCCTGCGGCTTCACACACAGCGATGTGTGCTGCCGCAGGAGCGAGGAACAACATCGGACTGTCGCGTCAGCGTAATCATGAATTATGCCGACGCTGCACCGATGATACGATTACGACGCTTTTGCGCTCGTTAATCGTATCATCGAGCCTTTACACACTACGATGTCGCATGCGATGCCGAAAGTGCGTCATTTTCAATTTGACCCCACCGACATCGCACCTGCGATGTCGTAGTGTGCAAAGTACCCCTTAGGCTGAGGCCACATGAGGATTTCTGCAAGTCGTCGCATGACACGGCTCACGCTCGCAATACAGTGGGAGCCAAGTGTCATGCGAGTGTCATGCGACTGTGGTCCGATCGTGCGATCAGTCTACAGTTGCGGAGGGGAGGGCCGCCTCTGCGGATCTGAGGGATTTATCTCCCTATCTCCACCGTTGCCGGCTGATGCGAGAATCGCATTGCACTCACATTACACTGGTGTAACACGAGAGCAATGCAATGTTTCTCCTGCCCCATAGACTTGAATGGGTGTGAGTAGAACAAGCTCGTATTGCACTCACAGCATGCTGCGACTGTTTTCTCGGTCCTATTAGGGCTGAGAAAATAATCGCTCATGGGTGCGGACCCATAAAGTAATATTGGTACGATTGGAATGCTATTTTTTTTATCGAATTCCACTTGCACCGTTTTTCTCACCATGTGTACTGACCATTATTGTATTTTATTGCAATGTTATGGCGGCCAAAAAAACATAATTCTGCCATTTTGATTTTTGTTTCGTTATGTTGCATAACAATCATATTCATTTATTTTACATTTTTAATAATCGGACATTTATACTGTTTGTACTGTGATACCAAATAAGGAAGGGGGTTTCATTGTATTATTTTCAGTGGTTCAAAAGAAGTGTGATTTTTTTATTTTTTTGCATATTTTTAAAAACATTTTTTCCATTTTTTTAGTGTATTTCCCTTGCCCTTAGGGGACTTGAAACTACAATCATCCAATTGCTTGTGCTGAACATCAGCACTGCTATTTACCGCAGAAAACATGAGCTCCTACAAATGTAATCTAGGATGTGGAATTCACAGGAAGATCGTAATGACAGACACAGGGGTCATCAGCAGACCCCCAGCTATCATGACAACATATTGGCGCCCTGCAATAACATCATAGGGCCACCATTGGGAGCGTGAAACGTTGTAATCCCCACCGGAACATGTTAAATTCCACTGTCAGAGAGTGACAGCGGCATTTAACTGCTATTTTTTAGTATTTTTTTTTTATATATATATAAATATATGCTGCGCATGTTCTTTGGCTTAGAGGGTGACCAACAGAACAAGGTTGATCGTGAGAAGCTTTGTCATCTGCAATGAAAAATCTGCTAAAATATAGCTGCATTTGGCACTGCTCATGACTCACACCCATTATCCATTCGTTTATTGCAAAAAGGAGGCGTGGGGGGATTAAAATCATTAAAATAAGTAAAACCCAAGCTGATAAAGCTTTTTTTTTTTATCTTTCTTCCGTAGTTTGAACTATAAATTCAGGTTAATGGGAAAAGACCAGTACTAATTTTATGAAGATGTTCTGCAGATTAGTAGCTTCTTCAGCACAAGGCCAGAGGCTGACAGCAGCAGGATGGGAAAAAATATGGATGCTGCAAGAAACGAGTAAAATGTTCCTGTAAAGTGCTGCAAGGAAAATAGAGGCATGTAGCCGTGATGAAGAAGGAGACATACAATGCTTTCACTAAAGAAACACATTATGCACACAATGAAAGTGGAATAGGTGGGAGATTACACCGAGCATTTCATTTATATGGTCTTTGCAGGTAAGACACTTAACTGATGGTGCTCAGCAGACATGGAACATTGTAACGTGACCTAGATCAAGGAAACCAGTTGATACAATGGTAAGGTATCAGAATGTGAAGCAGGACTACCTTTAATTCATGCTAATATCTGGCAATAATTCATAGAGCACCCTGTGGTTATCTCCCTCCTTCTTAGTATGAATGTGCTCACTATGTAACACATTGCATCTGCGTGTATGAACCTTCAGAAAGCCAAAGTACTACTGAAGGAAAACATGGGAACACAACTGTCATGATATTCTTCCCTCTATTCCAATATCACTTTCTAACAAATCTGGCCATGTGACTTGACACTTTCCATGATGGATATTTATTGAATATACTCTAGATGTATGCAAAAAGTTTGATAAATTAGGATACACCAACTGGAGCTACAGTACAAAGCCCCGTACACATGTTGGGTATTTGGGGAGTTTTTTCCCCTCAGTATTTCTAAGGCCACATACACAGGTTCAGTATTTGATGAGTTTTTACCTCAGTAGTTGTAAGACCATGTTCATACGTTTAGTATTTGGTAAGTATTTTACCTCAGTATTTGTAAGGCAAAATAATCAGAGGAAAAGTACGTCTGTATTTATTACTAGAGATGAGCGATGTTCAAATCGAACCGTTCGCCAATTTCAAATTTGAATTGTTTTGGGCGATGTTCGAGTCGTTTGACGAACTCGAATGATTTGCTTCACTTTCGACAGTTCGACTTAACGTTCGATAACGGTTCGATCACCAAAAGTGTGGCTTTTCACAGTAAGGCTATGTGCGCACGTTGCGTATTTGCATGCGTCCTGCATCCCCAGCACAATCCCTCTCTCTTTCCTACTCACCGATCAGCTGCACGGCTGTCCCAAAGCTCCGGCGACTTTTCCCCATTTGAAAATGGCAGCCGCTCATTAATTAATCTCGTATTCCCTGCTTTCCCCGCCCACTGGCGCTCATGATTGGTTGCAGTCAGACACGCCCCCACGCTGAGTGACAACTGTCTCACTGCAAAAAATCACAGCCGCTAGTGGGTGGGTCTATATCGTGCAGTAAAATAAATAAATAAATAATTAAAAAAAAAAAACCTGCAGTCCCCCCTGATACCAGCCAAGATAAAGCCACACGGCTGGAAGCTGGTATTGTCAGGAGGGAGAGCACCACGTTATTGGGAGCCCACCACCCCAACAATATCAGCCAGTAGCCACCCAGAAATGCCGCATCCATTAGATACGACAGTCCTGGGACTCTACCCGGCTCATCCCGAATTGCCCTGGTGCGGTGGCAATCGGGGTAATAAGGAGTTAAATGGCAGCTTATAGCTGCCACTAAGGGGTACTTTGCACGCTGTGACATCACTAGCTGATTGTAGCGATGCCAAGCGCTATAGTCCCCGCCCCCGTCGCAGATACGATCTCTTGTGATAGCTGCCGTAGCGAACATTATCGCTACGGCAGCTTCACACGCACTTACCTGCCCTGTGATGTCGCTCTGGCCGGCGACCGGCCTCCTTCCTAAGGGGACAGGTCATGCGGTGTCACAGCGACGTCACACGGCAGGCGGCCAATAGAAGCGGAGGGACGGAGATGAGCAGGACGTAAACATCCCGCCCACCTTCTTCCTTCCTCATTGCAGGCGGGACGCAGGTAAGGAGATGTTCCTCACGCCTGCGGCTTCATACACAGCGATGTGTGATACTGCAGGAACGAGGAACAACATCGTATCTGTTGCTGCAGCGAAATTATGGAAATGACCGACACTACACAGATCACCGATTTACGACGCTTTTGCGTTCATTTATCAGTGCATCTAGGCTTTACACGTTGTGATGTCGTTACTGGCGCCGGATGTACGTCACTTTCGATTTGACCCCGACGACATCGCAGTAGCGATGTCGCAACGTGCAAAGTACCCCTTAGTCCTAGGTTAATCATAGCAGGAGTCTCCCCGAGATACCTTCTATGATTAATCTGTAGTGACAGTAAATAAACACACACAATGAAAAATGCTTTATTTGGAATAAAAGAGAAACCCCCACCCCCTCATTTACCACTTTAATAATCCCCAAACACCCATCCAGGTCCGAAGTAATCCACACGACGCTTTCAGCTCTGCTACATGAAGCTAACAGGGAGCGCCGTAGAATGCGACCGCTCTGTTTCAGCTCCACGCAGCAACTGAAGTGAGCAGCGCTGTCACCGGAGACTTCACTCAGGTAGTACCGGTGTGTGCGGGGATGACGGGGGCAGTAGTGCCTGCGTGTGTGTGGGGATGAAGGAGGCCGGTGTGTGCGGGGATGATGGAGGCCGGTAACTACAGTGACGGCAGCGCTGATCGCAGGTCACTTCAGTCACTCAGGGGATTTGCAGTCACCGGTGCGTCCTTCACCGGTGACCGCAAATCAGGCTGCGACACAGACAGAGCTGCAGGATGACCATGAAGTCGGGTGAAGGTCATCCGAGTTCATTCTCATCGTGCCACTGTCTGTGTCTGCTCTGCTGTCAGCGGGCATGGAGCTGAGCTGAATGGCAGAGCAAGCATCCAGCGCGCATACATTCTGCATCAATTCTGCAGTCACAATACATTCACATGTGCTGCCAAATCGCTGCAGAATTATACGCATGAACACTACGCAATGTGCGCAATGTTAATAATAATATCCATATTCAGTGTATAGTGTGCGGGGTGTTCCTGAAATAATGGCAATCTCCATTTTTTTTTTCCTAACCGCGCATATAGTGGGGTGATGCAAGCTGTCAGCCAATCACACACACACACACACACACACACACAGCAAAGTGCATTTTTTGCACACAAGTGTATTGCATATGTCCTTGCCCTGTAAGGACTTCTGAGTAGTTTCACTTTTGGACACCATAGAAGGAGTTTACTCTGTGTATACGTACTTCGTACCAGAACTGGTTCATCTGGATCGATCCGCGCACCTCCTGATTTGTTCTGTGGATTCTACGCTGGTAAGCTGAACCTTTTTTTTTGTTTTCTATGTTTGTATGTGTTTGTGTTTGCCTGCCATTGTTTTGAATGGGGTTCAAAGGTGTTCGCCGAATGTTCAACAAACACACCTGCCGTTCGACGAACCGAACTCGAACACTAGGGGGGTGGCTCATCTCTATTACCCACTCCTGATTTTGGCTTACAAATACTGAGGTGAAAATACCCAGGTGCATGGGGCCTTAGAGTTCCAAGACCAACCACACTCACTGATTATCACTGTTTGCAAACCTTTCACTAGATATAATGAAAAGTGGCCAAATATGTTCTGCCACTTCTACTAAAACACTAACCCCACAGGTCTGTATTTAGGACCATTGAGCTACGTGAACATATTGAGTGTTTGGTGAGATTTTTACCTCAGTATTTGTAAGTCTCTCATGCACATATTGAGTATTTGATGACTTTTTTACCTCAGGATTTGTAGCCAAAACCAGGAGTGGATAAAAAATTGCAGAAGTGGTGCACGTGTTTATATTATACTTTTCCTCCGATTATTACATTTCTGGTTTTGGCTTACAAATACTAAGTTAAAAAAACTCACCAAATACTCAAAGAGTGCACGCAACTCGATAGTCCCAAACAGAAAGTGGTGGGGTTAGCTTTTGGGTAGAAGTGGCTGAAAATATTAGGCCATTTTTCATTATAGCTATTGAAAGGTTTGTAAACAGTGCTAATCAGTGAGTGGAGTTAGTTTCCTAGGGTTTTTACAGCTGTTGTCAGAGCTCTTTCCTATCCTTTCCTATGGAGATAGTTTATGCCTCATCTTTCCTTAATCTGTTCTCTAGCTATGTATTGTGTTTTCCTATATCACCGTAGTTTTTACATGTGGGGGGCTATCTATATCTTTGGGGACTGCTCTGAGGCAGATTAGCTTTTCTAATATTTCTCTCTGTAAGAATATTTAGTTCTCCAGCTGTGTCAAGGCGACCAAGTTATTGTAGGCCCGTCCCATAGCTATTTCTAGTTGTGTGTCAGTATTAGGTCTGCAGTCTGTTAAGGTTCTAGCCACTCTGGTTATTTTTTGGGTTTCCGAGTTTTTGTCCTTCTTCTGATCCTCCTCGGTCACTGAATCATAACAGTGTGTGTGGCTTCCTATGCCTAGATCCCCACAATTCATGTGTATCTCAATATGTATAACATGTATTGCCATCTTTAATGAGATTTGGTTTTCTCTGTTGTTCACTACAAACATTTGCCCACACTCCCATACTGGGGCTGTTCATCTGAGCTGTTAACAAATCTCATGTTGTGCGCCTTAGAAGGAGAAAGGAGAGGAGTTTTAGGTGTGAGGTAAATTCAGAGTGTGGCAGTTGAAGTCAGTGTGAGATGAAGTGAAGAGTGTAAAATGAAGACGGTCTTTTCCTGAGGTAACTGTTGAAACCTCTGGAGGGGCAAGTTACAAATTAGCAGGGTATTAGTCCCTAGGCCACCTGGACTTTCATGGTCAGTGGCAAACTGATAGAGTGCTATTAGCCTTTTCATAAGGAGCAGTGAATTAGCCCAGGAGCTCCGCAACGTGATTGAGTCTGGAAACTTCTAGAATTCTAGATTCAAGTCGCCTGCTTGCTGGAAGGGATTAAACATCCAGAGTTTTCTTGTCTTGAAAATCCCAGGATTTGAAGACATCTATTCTCAGGTATGGAAGTAGTGGCAGGAGAAATACACTACCACCACACAGCTTGGGGAAGGTCAGAGCACCATCATTGTGAATGCTGTAAGGAATGTTCTGGACTGTTCTGCAGGGCTTCAGTAAAAAGTAAAAGCTCTCTGTCTTGTAACTGGCTGAATTATTCTTTGCTGCGCTATTCCTAACTCAACACATCCCCCAGGACCAAACCCTAGTTGGGGGTGCGGGGATAACCCTCTAGCACTGCGCATCACCACCTAACTCCTGGGGATCTTCAGCAGTGCCCGGCCATACCAACATCCCAACTGGCATCACAAACTCTTTATTTATTTTATTTTTCTCTCCACCTTTATTAATATTATTTTAAACCCCCATCACAAAAGCCTGTCGCACGTGCCTGGTAAGGCTACATTGCCACTCAGACCCAACATCATGACATCAAAGGTCTACCATGGGTGGCACATGTGCATGTGCCCTTACATTGCAGCAAGGCATAATGTAAAACACAACATTATGTATAAGACATTTTTTAATCAGGGCAAAAATATTATCCTTCTGTTTTGCTTAGTGCAAGGACAAAAGGCAGCCAACAATAAAACAAAAGAAAATACAAGATGGGTAAAAATAATGTCTGAAGTTTAAGGGAAAATTAGCACTTGAGCCATTCCATGATGGTATTCTTTACTGTCCGCTTAATTATGTATCCTGACGGTTAGTTGGCTAATAGTGGTAACATTGTTCCAGCTACATAAATGGAAGCAGTGTAATACAGTACTGCTACGCTCCATTATCTGCGTATGTGATCGCTATCAGAGTGTGTTCTTGTATAATAGTGATATAGATAGAAATAGCTGCCCTCACATCCCCTGTGTGCTGTCTCAGCCCATCAGTACCTCTGCCCTCTCCACTTGCAGCGCTGATGGGGAATGTGGTCTGAGGTGGGATAACTCTCTCTCTTCTCCAAACTGACAGTTTAATTGAAAAGTTTCATGCTGCAGTGGCCAAAACGTCATCTCCAGAATCTGTCAGGTCTGCTCTAGGTAGAGGAAATTGCTTTAATTGCTCATTTCTTTTTACTTAACCCTCTCTCATCCAGCATGGCCTAAAATGCGTATATAATAACTTACAGTGTCGTTTCCAAGCTGTGCAACAGATTCAGGCTTAGATGGAAAACTCCAGGGGATAGACCTATGCATTAAAGTTTATCCACTAGGTGACCTAAAACACACAACATGCTTTTCTTTTCTACATTCACATGCTCATCTATTCAACATTTTCTTTGGCTCAGTTTCGTTTCTCTTTTTTTATATTTTTACAATATTTGCTGATAAAGACCAGATAAAACAAACATTAAGGAATTGGTCAGTATTTAATCTCAGTATTTCTAAGCCAAAACTAGTAGTGGAACAATCAGAGAAAAAGTACAATAGAAACACGGGCGCCACTCTGTATTTATCTCCATTTTTGCTCTTAAGGTACCGTCACACTAAGCGACGCTCCAGCGATCCCACCAGCAACCTGACCTGGCAGGGATCGCTGGAGCGTTGCTACACGGGTTGCTGGTGAGCTGTCACACAGGCAGATCTCACCAGCAACCAGTGACCAGCCCCCAGCGACGCGTGGAAGCGGTGCTGCGCTTGGTAACTAAGGTAATTATCAGGTAACCAACCCGATATTTACCTTGGTTACCAGCGCACACCGCTTAGTGCTGGCTCCCTGCACTCCTAGCCAGAGTACACAACGGGTTAATTACCCGATGTGTAGTCTGGCTATGTGTGTAGGGAGCAGGGAGCCGGCACTGACAGCGTGAGAGCGGCGAACGCGGGTAACGAAGGTAAATATCGGGTAACCAAGGAAAGGGCTTCTTGGTTACCCGCTATTTACATTGGTTACCAGCGTCAGCAGAAGCTGAATCCTGCTCCCTGCACATTCAGTTGTTGCTCTCTCGCTGTCACACACAGCGATCTGTGCTTCACAGCGGGACAGGAACAACTAAAAAATGGTCCAGGACATTCAGCAACAACCAGCGACCTCACAGCAGGGGCCAGGTTGTTGCTGGATGTCACACACAGCAACATCGCTAGCAAGTCGTGCCTCAGCAGCGATGTTGCTAGCGATGTTGCTTAGTGAAACATGGCCTTTACAGATGGGACCATGGATCAAGGTCAAAGAGAAGGACACCACTTGCTAGCACTTTGCAAGAAACCAGTGCTGTTGGCTGTTTTCTTCTCCAAATGGTCTAAAATGTTGACTGACAAAGTTCTCCTCATTATATAGTGTATAATCAAAAAGACAGAACTATGCATCAAATGTTTTCATACTGTCGTCTGAATTTTCAAATTATCAGAGGCAATGTTTCAGTCAAATTGCCCTTCCTCTATTCTTGGCAGAGCATACAGAAAAGGAGAGGAAAACACTTAATTTCCTCTGATTTGATGTTCTACAGTATGTGGCTGGAAGGTCCAGAACCAATAAACAAAAACCCAACTTTCACATTTTTGAAGAGAGTATAACTACGAAAAGTTTTTTTTACCATATGGGGAGAACAGGTAGTGAACACTGGCTGTGTGAAAAAGATTTTTTTTTTTTCAAGGGAACAAAGTATAGATAGTGATTAGGTTAGGACATGCTTAATTGATGTCCAAAACAACGGTTTCACAATGTTACCATCCCTGGTCTTTGAGACTTTGCATGACACCTGTAGGATATCATTTGTTTACTTTCCCCTTGTCATCCTCACTTATCCCCATTAATCCTTTAAAGGGGTGGTTCACTACTCTGCAGTGGTGACCTCATCTCTGTAAAACTGATAGGGGAGGCTCTTTCTAAAGGTACCGTCACACTACACAACTTACCAGCGATCCCAACAACGATACAACCTGATAAGGATCGCTGGTAAGTTGCTAGGAGGTTGCTGGTGAGAGGTCACACAGTCAGACACTCCAGCGATCCCACCAGCAACCTGACCTGGCAGGGATCGCTGGAGCATCGCTACACGGGTTGCTGGTGAGCTGTCACCAGCAGCCAGTGACCAGCCCCCAGCCAGCAGCGACGCACTGAAGCGATGCTGCGCTTGGTAACTAAGGTAAATATCGAGTAACCA
This sequence comes from Anomaloglossus baeobatrachus, assembly GCF_048569485.1. Classification (NCBI taxonomy): domain Eukaryota; kingdom Metazoa; phylum Chordata; class Amphibia; order Anura; family Aromobatidae; genus Anomaloglossus; species Anomaloglossus baeobatrachus. Next base: position 378,331,234 of record NC_134354.1, on the reverse strand, counting down.
ACCCGATATTTACCTTGGTTACCAGCGCACGCAGCTACACGTGCAGAGAGCAGGGAGCAGCGCACACTGTAGCTACACGTGCAGAGAGCAGGGAGCAGCGCACACTGCTTAGCGCTGGCTCCCTGCTCTCCTAGTTACAGCACACATCGGGTTAATTACCCGATGTGTGCTGGAGCTACACGTGTAGAGAGCAGGGAGCAGCGCACACTGCTTAGCGCTGGCTCCCTGCTCTCCTAGTTACAGCACACATGGGGTTAATTACCCGATGTGTACTCTGCTACACGTGCAAGGAGCAGGAGCAGGCACTGACAGTGAGAGCGGTGGAGGCTGGTAACGAAGGTAAATATCGGGTAACCAAGGACAGGGCTTCTTGGTTACCTGATGTTTACCGTGGTTACCAGTGTCCGCAGAAGCCGGCTCCTGCTGTCTGCATATTTAAGTCCCCTTTACACACTGAGACTTTCTAGCGATCATGCTGCACAGCGGGAAACAAAGGACCAAAGAATGGTCCTGAACGATTTGTAGCGATCAGCAACTTCACAGCAGGGGCCAGGTCGCTGATGTGTTTCACACACTGCAATGTCGCTGGGGAGGTCGCTATTACGTCACAAAACCGGTGACGTTACAGCGATGTCGTTTGCGATGTTGCAGTGTGTAAAGCCACCTTAAATATCTTGTGTATACTTTGGCTGACGACCGGTCCATGCAGCTGGTTTTGAATCCCCTTTTAAATCGAATGCTGGACCATATATGACAAGCTTTCCCCCCATTCACCTTTTTTGCCACCCCTATTCCCTCATAGACTGTAAGCTTACGAGCAGAGCCCTCACTCATCTTGGTATCTGAATTTTGTTATTTTGTATTGTCTCATTGTCTGTACATGTCCCCTCTGAATTGTAAAGCACTGCGAAATATGTTGGTGCTATATAAATAAAAATTATTATTATTGTGTTGCCAATTCAACCTCTAAGTGGCATTATCGTGGTATGCTCTTCCCCACAGTGTGATCCCCTGGGCTTCATGACCTCTGGGATCCGGGGATGTCACCTCAACTTCCAGTTGACCTGACATCAATGTGGTCGGCCCCATTCTTCCTGAGTGACTGGGCTGTGGGTGGAATTTCACTGCTCGTCACAGCTCAGCATCTCGCATGCTCTCCTTCACTGCAGAGCGCCACAAGCAGGAGAGATTCTGGGTTGTGACACTAGGCTGTGGCGAACGGTGAAACACCACCCACAGCCCAGTCACTCAGGAAGACTGGGGCCTGCCGAGATAATGTCAGATCAACTGCAAGTTGACGTGACATTACTGGATCCCAGAGGTCACAGAGCTTGGGGGGGTCACATGGTGGGGAAGAGCGGACCGCGATAGCACCACTCAGAGGCTGAATTGGCATCGCAAGGTATTTAGAAAAAGCCTTCCCTATCAGTTTTACAGAGATGTGGTCACTACTGCAGAGTAGTGAACTACCTCTTTAAGTTATTATATAAAATTCAGACTCTTCCTTTCCCTCTACCACCATCATCCTTCATCAACTGTCCCAGCTCTTTCTTTGACCTCTCGTATAATTATGACGTGGACTGTAAAAACATGCAGATGGCATAGCGAACCTTAAATATCTGCTGTGTGGTACTATTTGGCACTACTCCCCTTTACGAATCTTGCATTATCTTCCAAATATATCGATGAACTTGTGACTGCAGAAAGGGGACCTGGCAATGATTTATTGTCGATGGTAGATCTGAGTGTATGGGGTCGTATTGATTTCTCACATATATTGTTTCTCTTTGTAATGATCATCATTAGGTCATCAATGGTCATTAAAAAAAATGTCTAACTGCGGAGTATGAATAAAAGTCATTTCATATATATCAAGCATAGGAGAAAGAGGTCACCACCAGGGTTTGACAATACAGAGAATTGGCTTATTTGCCTTCTCAAAATGAGTTATATAAAGTAATTAAAAAAATTCTTATCTATATTAGTAATATTGCAAAAAGTACCCTCTGGGACTTGCAAGCTGTTTGACTTACGTATGGCTTGGCATTGATCATTGATCCCTATGCCTATGGGTAATCATGTGTACAGGTCTATGAATAATATATTTTATTACTACTAAGCCTCCTACTTTAGAGCAGTTAAACAGAATCTTTTTCAGATACACCTACATTATTATTTTTCTCATGTAAGCTGTCTTGGGAATTAGGTTCCATTAGACATTTGTTTTATATTCTGTGTATATTTTGCTACGCAGGGTATTTTTCAAGTTTGTTTTTTGCCATATTCCATTGTGAGTTTATCTCATTGTAATGGCGAGCATAAAACCTGCTGTCCTATTACAATAATCAGTGAGAAATGTCATGGTTATATTAATGCTGCTATTACAATCAGATAAAGCACTTTACAGATACAGAGCGAAATTCCTATTCTGATGAATAGGAATCAGTAGAAACAATAAGCCACACCTTCCTCCGCACCTGCAAAACTAAAGATTCATTTCTCCGAGCATTTGTCACCAAGCCACAAAAGAATAAAAAAACACAATGTTAATGCCAAGCAAATTCTGGCAGGTTACCCGCTCTAAATAAGTAGCTTCATTGCCAAAAGGAGGGGTTCTCTGGAAGTCACCCTGTGTGCGTTCAGCTCTGACACCCCTATTTTTATATGTCCAAGATATCGCTGGTAATCCAGGTTCACCCTCTTGTTTGTCTCTATTTTCAGTCCACCCATCCACCCCTAAAGACTACACACAAGTGCAATGAATTGTATTCTCCCACTGAACAAATCACAGTCATGAGATGGTAGCTGCTTTGCATGTGGAGCAGGCAGGCTGCCTGAGTGTGTCTGCCTTTGTCAGTCCAATTCTCTCACTTGTGCTAAATCTCTGAAGCCAGAGAGGGGAATATATATTTTTTTTCCTTCAGCTGCAGGATGGCTTTTGCTGCATCTGTCTTTCCTTTTTCCCAAGCCCTAGGGAGCTCCTGATCTCTATGTCTGGGATTCCACTCCACAGCTTTGCTAAGGACCAGTTGATAGCATCAATGAGGACTGCATCTAAGCATCTAGTCTCCAGCAGGTGAATGGGACTGGGAGAAGCAGAAACCAGTGGAGAACACACAAACGGGGAAGATTTTTTTTTGTGGTTAGGACAAACATCATCTAACCTTTGATTTCAGCTGCTCAGGCTTGGGGGATAGTCTGCTAAAATGTGCAGTGCAGAGGCATTCAACTGTGACTGTCTTGGGCTATCACTGGAATCTTAAAACCAAGAAGGAAGTCCCAGGGAATCCCATATTAACTTAACTTCAGGGGGATTTTGTTTCTAACAATGACACATTACTGGCTCTCTTTTAGGAGTATGGTTTTAGAATGCTGGCCAGTTTTGCTCTGCTACATCTTCTGGCTTCAGGACTGTCAAGGAATGCCACATGTGATCCGAATAGGTAAGTCCTGCATGCTCTTCTGTCACTTATTTCTTTTTAGGTTCAGCTGCAAAATGTCACTTAATACTGTGTTAATGAAGGGGTTAACTGCCTGCGAGTCCCCATTGATTGAACACAATTGAAACAGTCACTTGGTCGGAGAACTGGACATTCTTGGATGTTCGGTCCATTTTCCTGACACTTGACTATATCTCTTTGCTGAACCTTTTTCTTACTGCAGACTTTCCAGGAGAGGTCTCTGAGGACACATTGTGTAGATATGAGATGTAACTGTGTCTATATATCTGCATGCAGGTGGATACCCATAGAGGCACTATAAAATCATTTATACAGCAGTTAAAGAAATGCTCTCCTAAAAGTTGTAGAGCCACACATTCCTCTACATAAGACCACCTGGCTCAACGAGGGAAGGGTTAATATACTGTATCTACATTGGGAGCAGTCAGATCATCAACTACAGTCATCGTATTTGATATTTTGTCACAGCTTTCTAGATGCGGATGTCTAGTCTCTAAAAAATAAGTAATGAGATTAACCATTATCCTAAGCAATGTCTCAGATCAGCAGTGAATGCTGCTCTCCATAGTGCCGCCTGCTTTGTGTGTACCGAGCACTGTGATAAGTCTCATCATTGTTAGCTCCTTCTGGATGTATAACATAAAGTTAATCTGCTTGGAAAGAAGCAACGTAGATGTAGGAAGCTTCCCAGCTCAAAATCCTGTTAAGGTTATGGACTGGGCTGTCTTCAGTTATTGACCTTGGGTGTCTATTAATCTCCATGGTCCCCAAGGACAGGTGCTCAACCAAATTAAGTTAACATCTGCATTTTATTAGGTACTGAGACAGGACAGTCCTACCTATCTGATGACAACTTAAAATCAAGGCTTTGTGTACCATAGTATGATACCTGATACCCATCAGTAATGAAGCTCAGTGCCCATTTGGCCTAGGGAACATGTACAAAGGAAAGTACCGCAGGTGATCTACTTGTTGTATAGTTACTGACCTTTACCTTTCTCATGTATAGAAAATATTTATATATATATATATATATATATATATATATATATATATATATATATACTATATATATATATATATATATATATATATATACATACAGTATATATTACACTATGAGTAGTTAGAGTGATATTTCTCTACATGATATGTATCATTAGAATGGCTGTTGTGCTTCATTGTGTTTTATTGTACATTTTGTGGTAGTCTTGTAGTTTTTATTATTCACTATGTCTTGTATTTGGGGATCAAAAATAGATTTTCCTTAACCTTCTTAGAACAGTTACTCATGGCAAGATACTTATGTAGCAGAATCTTTCTATAGTTTTGCCATTCTGCAGTTGGTCTTCTGTTTATGAAATAGATTTCATTCCAGACAATGCATTTATTATGTCTTTTACAATGTTGGAAGGAAAGCAGTTTCAGTGAGTCCACAGAGCAGGTGTTGAAAAGAATGTGCTTTGATGAGAATTTATTAGCAGAAATTCTAAAGTGAATGACTTTGACACTTTGTTAAGAGTTAACTACAATGAATATGCTACAATACAAACGCTGAGTGCTAGGGTGACCTGTAAAGTAGGCTAGAAATAGTGGAAACAAAAAGATCATAATAAACCATACTATTTTGAAGGCTGGAGAGATTTTCTTAATCGGCACAATCATAAAAGGGTCGTTGACCAGTATAAATCTCTTATTGCTTATCACTGTGACAGTTTACAATAAATACAAATATCCACTTAATATTTTTGACTCAATTCCCTCATATAGTTAAGTAAAAAGCCCACTGCAAAATGGGATGTGTTGGCTTGTTTGTGCAAGGCTCTCGCTGCCGCAGGACAGGGCAATAACTGTATAGGGTACACTTTGTAAGATATCACTGTCTGCCTATCTATCTATCTATCTATCAACACTTAAGTGTGTGCGTGTGTGTGTATATATATCTAAATATATATATATATATATATATATATATATATATATATATATACACACATCACTGTTTAGCTGAGTGGGTCATATAGGTAAAGTAATCTGTTGATCAAATCAGTAGGTAAACGATAATCCAATGGTACATTAGGAAGCCGTCCGTGTACAGTTAAAGATCTCGCATGATGGTCATAAAATAACTTGACCAAGTACTGACAGATCATCAACTGAGACCAAAATGAAATGCCTTGAGTTGAAATGCTTAAGGCTTATTGTAAACTTGAAATCAGCAAGTAGGTCAGAGATCAAATAGGGTTAATGTTGTCACCTACTCTATAAAGAGGGTTGGAAAGCTGATCAGTCTAAATTCAATAATATAGCTATTTTCCAATATTAATTATATATTAATAAATAACAGTGTGTAAATGAAAGACATTAAAAGAGTGCAAAAATAATAAAAATTACTATATAATAGTATATGATAGTAATATTATACTTTATTGTTGGTTTGGAAACAATACTATTTTTACTTATTCATCCATAATACTACTTTAAATGTTGCTGCCGTCCTTTTTCTTCTAATTTGCGGGTATCCAAATCTACAGAACTAATAATTGCTTGGATGGCTACAATCATATAATAACTTACATACATATGAACTCATGGTGGATCGTCATGGGTATTGGCATTGCCCAGTAGCCATCAAAGCAGTAACTAACATATAGCCATAATGCAAAACACCCTATATGTGCTGTCACCATCGTATCCACATATCTCTAGAACTATAATGCAATTATATTATTTCGGTATCTCTGCTACCAAAATATCATACAGTAAACTATGAGATAAGACTGAATGGGATTATGTTCATGACTGTCTCTTCTTTGGACTTCTGCAAGCTGTGATACATCAAAGCAAAGCTGTAGCGAAGATCCCTGATGGATGTGGTACATTATGACATCTCAACCTGTGGATCTTAGAAGTCACACCAAGAACATATTTAGTGTTTCATGGTGTCTACACATAATCTGTGCTGGGATTTTCAATCAACGTCTTCTATATACACAACTCTTCCTTCTCTTTCTTGTAAATTAAATGGAATCTTTAATAATCCCATTTTATGGGGAAAGAAGTCAGCCTTCTTTACTCTTTGATATTATTTGCTCCTTATCATTCTTTACATTTAATGACCATTAATTCCAGCTTTTGAGATTTCAGGGCTCATTTCTCCAGTCTGGCTCTCTCTATCCAGACAATATTATCTGCTATATTGCTTTTTCTTTAATGCCCACCATAAACATTATCTTTACAACCAAGGCTTTTGCTCCTCTGGCAATTCTCTTGTTCTTTATTATGTTCATAGATGAGCTTAAGTACTATCCTGGTGATAATATTGGAATTATTGACTGATAGAAGGTTAATGTTTAATAAAACACCCAAAAAATTGAAATGGCCTTAGAAAAGATGAAGATACATGGAAAAGCTATCTATCTATCTATCTATCTATCTATCCCTCTATCTATCTATCTATCCCTCTATCATCTATCTATCTATCTATCTATCTCTATATCTATCTATCCATTATCTATCTATCCCTCTATCTAGCTATCTATCCCTCTATCTATCTATCTATCTATCTATCTATCCCTCTATCTATCTATCTTTCTATTTCATTATCTGTCTGTCTATATATGTTATTAAATTTTAAAATTTTAAAAACTTCTACTTTCTTCATAATCAATGGAACTCGGAATAAAAAGTGAGTTTTACTCTACTATTATTTTCTTGCAATATTTGCATTCAGTTCTTCTTTTCTCGGAATATTCCTGACATTACCATTAGTTAATAATAAGACACAAACATTATTACATCTTGTATGTTTTGACCACAAACTCTACATGGGAGCTGTAGGATTAGAAATAATATGAAGTGCTTTTTTGTAATAAAATGGGTAACACCAGGTGGCCACACACCGCTATCAGATCACCCAACATATTAAAGGCCAGTGTCAGGATACACAGCAGCTGAGCTTTTCATGTTCACCTTCCTCACCCAGTGTGATCATTAGCTGTGGCAACCAATTAAAAGTTGCAAAATGATCAGCGTTATGTCAAAGACTACAAATAGAGGACGAAAGTAAATACTGGGCAGAGTCAGAAAACACGGTGCATTGCTGCTCAATAATTCAGCCAAAAGAAAAGCATTTGCTTAAATTTTGCATTTTACAATCAAAGCCTTATCCTCCATTACTCCACAAATAAGGTTTGATTTGATTAAAACCAAAGAAGTTGACAAACCTACTTTTATAGTTTTAGCTGATCTCACTAATGTACTATACCATCTGCTACTAAAATTTGGCCTATTGTCAATTGTTATGTCCTCCTTATTAAAAATCAATAGAAAAAAGAGAGTTTTATTTAAACAATAGTGAGAAAAATGTGGATTTTTTTTTTCAAGGTGTTGCCATCTGGTGGCTACAAATCAATGAAAAACAATTCAACTAACTCTGAATATGTAATGCTGTATAATGCAATGTTGACCGGGAAAATACTCATGGACCCTATTGTGTAGTTGATAGAGGAAGTCATCGTTTACATACAAATGTAGGAGATATTGTTTTTTGTGTGAGTTTTGGATCCAATTGTGTGTTTGGACTATTGAATAGGTCTTAGTAACTTTATTTGTTATTATAAACCCAAGGGAATCAAAATGGTATGATAGGACTTTGCTATTGCTATCATTCTAAGATATTGGAGAGACACTATAAAAGTCTGTAGCGGGTCTCTCCCTTTTCATTAGAACTATGCACTGTAAATTGGGTGCCAAGAATGGAGCCATTCCATTTAATATGTGGTTCAGTTCATGCTAAATTCCTTTATTTGACATGAGAAGCTATGTTGACAATGCATCTTCAATGTATTCAAGTCTAGTTGCCAACATTATGTTTCATTCCATCATGCGCTATTCCTGTGTTAGGAAATTAATGTAGCATGTGGTTATAGAGTGAACATTTAAATTCACGCTTCTGACATACTTGATCTTAGTGCCAAGTTAGAATGTTAAAGCTTTGAAGCTTGGCATGGGTCCATTTGGCACGTCCCCAACAAATGCATACCAGTGCAAAACAAATAAATAGCCTAACAAAGGCAAGTGGCATGTGACGGATACAAGAAGACAAGGAAAAAGATTATGAAAATAGAAATGGAAAACATGAGATTAACCAATATGGGGGAAAATCACAGGTGGAAAGGAGGCAAAATCTAATCTCTCGGAAACTTCAAATCACCTTATTCAAGGTCATGCTTTCCTCAAAAGATTAATTATTATGACACAATAGGAAAAAAGAACTAACGAGGTCACTTTCCTCAAAAGATTAATTATTACGACCAAGTTCCGAAAAGCAACTGGCACAAACAACAGTGATCTAGTACTAGCAATGTGTGACCCATGCTCTGTGAAGGTTACACATAAAGAGGGCAACAAATGCAATGTATCCACTCAGTACACCGTAGGGTTCGACATATTAATTTCAATGGTTTCTGAGCACTGTCGTCATCCTATATTAATATGTGCTGGTCTGTAAAGCTAAGTAGCAACCATGTATTCACTGCATTAACTTCAACAGTGTGACTCAGTACTCTGTACAAAATCCATTTCCCAAATGTGATGTATCCCCGACGTTCACTAAACCACTTGTCTAAAGCCATTTGCTTTTAGCTGGAAAAACCCCAAACATATTGATTTTCATTCAGGATCTGTCTGCCTCTACACTAGCACATGTATACAGGAATCTCCCAGAGACACAGTGACTGCAAGCTACCCGCAGTGGCAGAATCAAGAAAAATGTCAGCTTAGAGGGCAGTCGAAGGTTAAAATTAGCGTGTGTAAGACCAGAAATAGGCTTTTTTTTCCCTCATTCCCTCAAGCAGGACTATACTCAGAGAAATGGGATTTTTACTTACAAATATTGGAAGTAATATTGTACTGTTTAATATGGTTAAAGTGCATCCCAAATTGAATTATACACTATAGAGCAATTAATAAAACATACTCAGTCTGCTACATTGGTACCCTCAATTTAAAACACCATGAAAAAAAATATTTACATTTATTATTATTATTAATAATAATAATAATAATAATAATAATAATAACAATATCATTATAATCAGTAAAGGACAGATGAAGATGACAAATTGATCACTACATATCGCTATTAGTGATTTTTATTACAATATGTAATATATAAATATATAATATGTAATATATATATATATATATATATATATATATATGGATACATGTCAATGTCGTCATGTAGACTATTACAGAAAGAAGTTTAATACTCAAGTGAACAATGGAATTTAGTAATTGAATGTACATGACCTGGCAATGATGAAAAATTCTCATCAATGGTGGCTAGCAAAGTGATAGCATATACCGTAGTGGAGGGGTTTTCAAGGGTCAATGTCTTCCTTACGTTTTATCATATGTAATCCAACCTAACAGAAGCAGATGGCAAGCAGAAGATGTTCCCTGTTGCCCGCAGTCCCTTTGAAAGATGCATATTTATGCAGAAATGCATGCTGGTGGTGGAGGAGGCTAATGGGCAGACGTAGCTTGGCACAGGGTCCCAAAATACTGTGATTATATGTGCTGCCCTTCCTTCTGTATCAAGGCCACATTTATTAGGTCATAGCTAACATAACAATAACTCCACAGTTAGATGCATAGTACTTCAATGTTGTCGTACTGTAGACTGTAAAAAGTGCATAGTTAAAGGTACATTACTAGCATCGAACAGCCATATGATGTGTACTTAGAAAATGCAACTATCTACCATACACTATTATCTGCATAGGGAAGGAGGTACATGGAGATGCTAAAAAAAATTGTTGGCGACCATTATCTTCTAGGTGACGAAACGATGAGGCAAGCTAAATTCCAACATGTCAAACCTTATTTTTTCCCCATAACAGGCACTGGGTGCAGTAGAGATGACTACATACACATTACAATAGTGTCCGATACTGCTGACATCACCCAAATCTGCAGACATGATAATGTAATGGGCAGGAGGCCCAGCCAAATATGCACATACCCTGTTTCCCCGAAAATAACACCTAGTAGAGGTTTTGCTAAATAGCTAAATATAAGGCCTCCCTCGAAAGTAAGACCTAGCAAAGTTTTTGTTTGCACCTGGAAATCATGGTAGTAACAAGAATTTCTGGATAGGATTCACAGTTTGGCTGTTTATGCTGGTTTATGATGACCACTACTGTACAGTATATAATAAATGTTCATTTTTTTATTCAACAATAAATGTGAATTCTTCTTCATGGAAAAATAAGACATCCCCTGAAAATAAGACCTAGTTCATTTTTTGGGAACACAATTTAACATAAGACACTGTCTTATTTTTGGGGAAACAGGGTGCTTATGTAATACTACTCATAGCAATATGCAGTAGAAAGTTCATGGATTAAGCAACCTGACCCCAGGACTGATGTATTGTATCTGCACATATCCATTGTGGCAAACATCAGGATCATCGAGAGATTTGTACTGCTGACGTACACTACACAAAATATAAATCAACACTTGTTTTCGCTCCCATTTTTCATGATCTGGACACTAAGATGTAAAGCCTGCTTTACAAGTTGCAATTTCGCATGCAATATCGTATGCAATTTGCAACGCCCCCATCGTATGTGTGGCATGTTCAATTTGTTGAACGTGCCGCACAAATGATTAACCCCCATCACACGTACTTACCTTCCATACGACCTCGATGTGGGCGGCGAACGTCCACTTCCTGGAGTGGGAGGAACGTTCGGCATCACATCGACATCACACGGCAGGCAGCCAATAGAAGCGGAGGGGCGGAGATGAGCGGGACGTAAACATCCCGCCCACCTTCTTCCTTCCGCATTACCGGCCGGGAGCAGCAGGACGCAGGTAAGATCTGTTCATCGTTCCCGGGGTGTCACACACTGCAATGTGTGCTATCCTGGGTATGATGAACAATCTGACGTGCAATTCTAGAGACAGGTACGATGTGTATGCGATGAACATTTTACCATTCAATCGCAATCGTACGTACCAGTCACACACTGCAATGTACCTTACAATGCCGGATGTGCGTCACTTACGATGTGACCCCGCCAACACATTGTAAGATACATTACAGCGTGTAAAGCAGGCTTAAGACTTTTTCTATGTACACAAAAGGCTTTTTTCCCTCAATTACTGTTCACAAATTATTGTGAATCTGTGTTAGTAAGCATTTCTCCTTTGCTGAGATAATTCATGCACCTCACAAGTGTGGCATATCAAGATGCTGATCAGACAGCATGATTATTGCACAGGTGTGTCTTAAGCGGGCCACAATAAATGTGCAGTTTTATAGTATTGAGAGTGAGCTTAATTAAGATTATTTCTGACAGTTTGTGCAGATATTTTTTTGGTTATGCAAACCGATTTTAGCAGCAGCTGTCTGGGTAGCTCGTCTCAGACAATCTTGGAGGTGAAGATGCTGGATGTGGAGGTCCTGGGCTGGTGTGGTTAAACGTGGTCTGCGGTTGTCTGCCTGATTGAATGTACTGCCAAATTCTCTGAAATGTCTTTGGAGACAGCTTATGGTAGAGAAATGAACATTCAATTAAGGGTCAGCAATTCTGGTGGATGTTTCTGCAGCAGTAGCCTATTGCATGCTCCCTCAAAACCTGCAACATCTGTGGCATTGTGCTGTGTGATAAAACTGCACTTTTTAGAGTGGCCTTTTATTGTGACCAGCCTAAGGCACACCTGTGCAATAATCAAGCTGTCTAATCAGCATCTTGAGGTGGATGAATTATATCGGCAAAGGAGAAATGCTCAGGAACAGATTTACACTATGTGCCCACGCTTCGGAAAATTTGCGGAGTTTGCCGCAATTTTTTAGCGGAAAATCCACGGATTTTTAAAAAAAACGCAGTACAGCGAGTCCCCAGCCATTTCTATGGCATATGGGGACTACTGTGCCCATGCTGCGTTTTTTTCCGCAGCGGAAATAATGCGGATTTCCCTGAGGAAAAATCTGCAGCATGTGAATTATTCCTACAGATTTCTCAGCAGGGTCCCATACTTACCTGCCTTGATAGCAGACACCAGAGTCACTTTCTCCATCTGGTGCACAGGAGCACGGTGGAGCAAGGTACAAGAAAGAAGAGGTGGGCGGGGCCTGCATGAGCTCCGGTCATGTGACAGTCAGAGCTAGTTCAGGCCCGCCCACCTTCTCCGGCAATGTGCAGACACGGCCGGAGATGGAGAGGGCGGGGCCTGCACGAGCTTCGGTCATGTGATAGCCGGAGCTAGTTCAGGCCCGCCCACCTTCTCCGGCAATGTACAGACACACACACAGCCGGAGAGTGAAGTGCTGCGTGATGGAGGTAAGTATGAACTCCCCGATCACTCAGCACTTGTTCTGCATTGAGGAAGCAGTGCCGAAGCCATGGTACTGTATCCTCAATGCAGAATACCTGCAGCATATCTGCAGAACATTCCGCAATAAAACCGCAGCATGTAAACAGACAAAGTTGTGCTACGGATTTCTAGGAGCTCCTGCAGAATGTCCTGCGGATAAAGCCGCAGGACACTGCCCCCATGGGCACATAGCCTTAGACAAATTTGTTAACAATATTTGAGCGAAAAAGGCCTTTTGTGTACCTAGAAAAAGTCTGAGATCTTGGAGTTCAGCTCATGAAAAATGGGAGAAAAACAAGGGTTATGTTTATATTTTTTTTCAGTGTATTTAGCTCATGTTTGCATTATTTACCCTGACTATAACTGTAGCAAATTTTCACTTTAGATGTGTAAGGGTACATTTACATGCTATTTTGGATGTTGGTCTTTCTGGTTTAAAATTACACTAATAATTGTCCAAAAATAAAAAATACAATTCTTTTCTTCCTTTTTGTAATTAAGTAGTCAAATGTGGATAATTTTTCTCAAGTGGAAACATACCAAGAATTTAAATGTTGCTTCCTATTCCACATGGAGAAATATGCATGAAAAAGCACCATATACATTGTTTTCAAATAAAATAAAATTAATGGGAAACTTATTCCAAAGCATTTAAAAAGATTTTTCATGTAAGGTTTGGAGAAGAATCCACTTAAAATGTTTGTGTAAATGTACCTTATATTTACATGAAGTTTCTTTACATTGTTATTGGGGCTGAAAAATCCACACATTTTTGCTTATTTTTTGCACATTTTATGTATGGGAATATGTTTTTACTGCTTCAGTTCATCAATTTAGTAGTCAAATTTGGAGTGGGTTTTTTTTGCCAGCAGAAATGTCCCAAGATTATTTGTCCCAAGAAAATGTCCCAAGAATTTTTTTTTTCTTTTTCTTCACATAGCACCTTTTTAACTATATGCGCATTTTCCTACTATAATCAATAAGAAGTTTATTCAAAATAGTATTTGATGTGGTTTTTCTTGGGGATTTTGGGAGCAGATTCCGATCCAAACTCAACGTAAAAGCGCTCTACGTGAAGTCTCCTAGCGTTTTCCCGAAGCATTATTTCCATAAAACTAGGACATACATATACTATCCAATTGTCATGTTAACATATCAATGTAAATCTAAGTATTACACCTTGACAAAATGTGCCACAAGAAAAAGAAATCTGTTCTTGATCATTCTAGAAAGTGCCAAGAAACCGTTGTAGTGATTACAATGTGATTGTACATTACTGCATGGATCAATAGCTTGCATCTATAGAATTCTTAAATACAATAGATCTTTCTCTAGCACTGTATAAGATGCCGCTCCTATTTTTCCATTTCTCTTGACTGTGGATGTAATCACAAGAAGATGTTAACCTTTAGATGTAATAATAGCTTGTGCAAGAACTTCACATATAGATTTGTTTTCCTTCATCACAAATGGTATTTCAGATTTCTGAAGTTAGAAAAAGCGGACAAGGGGATGACAAGATGCGTTTCTGGCCATTAAGAAGGGGCTCATTTAAGCAAAATCAAAGGTGAACTGTGCATTATTGGTGATGTGTGCTAGGTAATAAAGAAGCTGTATGAATGTATTGATAAGCCTGCAGTATCTTCTGGTAGGTTCACCAAAGGTGGATAATACACTAATAGCTTTACTTATCTCTAATAAGCAGACAGTGTTATTGCTGCCGTGATCATCTTAATGTCTCTGTGCTTCCCTTAACCTCAGTCTGACTTTCTGACCCTTCTATCCAACTTGCATTTACTTCATTTTCCTATGTGTCCATCAAATTTTCTCAAAATCACTTTTCAATTGTCATTGTCAGCAGATTACATATCCTCATGTAAAAAGGTGGACATACCGTAATAATATCTATGATGAGAATTGAGGGTAGCTAGGGAGAATTATTTGTATATCTATCTATCTATTCTATATATATATATTATATATATATATAATTATTACATATATATATATTTACATATATATCTTATATATATATATATATAGATATTTTTTACATATATATATACATATATATATATATATATATATATATATACATATATATATACATATATATAGAGAGAGAGAGGGGGAATTTTTTTTTCCCTACACTAATGGCTTGACTCCCATTCCAGTCCGTGCAGGAGCTTGACTATCAGGTGGGAAGAGACCTGTGAGCTTTATTGCTGGAGCTGGACACTGCCCTACATACTCTGATATACCTATATATATATATATCAATCATCTGTATATGGTATATATATATAGAGAGAGAGAGAGAGAGAGATATGAATATTTATCTATCTATATATGATATATATATATATATATATATATATATATATCATATATAGATAGATAAATATTCATATCTCTCTCTCTCTATATATATATATATATACCATATACAGATGATTGATATATACATATATATATTTATTTGTACATATATTGTGTGTGTATATATATATATATATATACACATGTATATATATATATATGTTTTTTTATATATACATATATATATATATATATAAAAATATGTGTATATATATATATATATATATATATATATATATATATATATATATATATATATATATAGGCACACAGTATATATAATCAAATTCTCTCAAATTCTCTCTCTCCCTGTATATATATATATATATATATATATATATATATATATATATTTATATATATATATATATATATATATATATATACACATACATCTATATATACATATATATATGTATATATATTTATTTATATTTATATGTGTATATATATATATATATATATATATATATATATATATGTATGTTTATACAACCAACCACCATTGATGTAGCCATAATATATATGTGTATATATATATATATATATGTATATATATATAAATATTTTTTAAATTATTGCGATACATACATCTGTCTAAAAGCTATATATAAATACATATATATATATATATATATATATATATATATATAAATATATATATAAAAATGCTTGTGACAAATATTTTAAGTCAGATGAGTTTTTGAGGCAACCGTGTATGCTTGATTGTATCCACAACTCTCATAGACGCGCTGTCTGTAACTGAATGACGCTTGTCAATTTTCCATAAATGTTCCAGGTGGAAAATGAGATAACCCTTTAATATATGTTTGAGATGCCTTATCAACCTAATTGTCATTGGCATAAAGTAAAAGAGGACTTGTAGACATGATTTTTAGCATTGCAATACAAATGCAGCAGGGATGAGATCAGCGATTGCCACAACTCATTTTTATATGGAGGATGATCATATTCCATAGAGCCTGAAATTGAATAAATGAATGGCTTTACTTGCAGGTCTATGGAAAGCCACAAACAGCATACCCACAGTCATTTGATAACACACTAGCTGAGCTCTGCTGCATTGTCCAAGATGGCAGTATACAAACACATGCTGGGGCTTACAGTGGTTCCAGGAGGACTTGCTAAAATGTAACATTCTAGGCATAAATAGATGTCTTTGTAGTTTATGGTTCCGTAAATGTGCTTTAGCTCTGCTGGTTTATGTGGCAATAGTGCCATTTAACTGCCAGTAGAGGGCAGTATATCATACAAAGATTGCACAAATGTGAGATTAGAGTACTGTGAATATTCCCATTGTATTGCTTTATAAAAATAAGCTATATTTCTAGACTATTCAAAGGATATGGACTGGGTGAAGAAAAAGACAGGGATATACAGAGATGGAAGAAAAGTGATAAACAAAATGAATACATACATTTACATGGCAATATAGAATATAATTTTAATGCTGTTATCATTTTTTTAGAAGCTTTCATTTTACACAAGCCAAGAGTTTTCTCATATGAAAGTATCATAGGGAGAATCGAGCCGATTTCTCTTCAGAAGTGCGAAAAGTTGGCGTTTTGGATATTATAGGGGACGTTAAAGTGCTAGGAGCTATGTTAGTGATAACAATTATTTACTTTATTGCTCTGAATGGACAGAGTGTCCTCAGTTGCACTGCTCTTCTTGTCATAACAGTAAACTGTGAAGACGGGAGGCAAAGGATAAGGACTCGCAAAACTGGACATAAAGGAAGCATAGTTACAGCTGCAAGTGAAAAGGACAAGGCACACAGTGGAACGACATTTACTAGGATGAAGCAGCAACATTACTTATTTAGTTTTGTAGTATTGTTGTATTTTTACTGAGACATGTATACTACTATATTTATGATAAATTGTTATATGCAAAGCTCTTATAATTGTCAATTGTTAATTAATGAAGCCATTAAGGCGTAGGTGGTTGAGTCCAATGGTTGCTATTTTTATTTTTTGCTGTCCTTTCACTTAATAATAGATATTGGCTGTTGGTTAGAGTATCGATGCCACTAATTCAGTCCATACTTTAATGAATAGAGTACAACTTAAAAATCATTTTACTACATTGACAAAAAAGGACAACTAAACTCTTTAAAGGGAATCTGTCAGCAGGATTTTGCTACCTCATCTGAGAGCAGCATGATGTAGGCAAAAGACTCTGAATCTAAGGCATCTTTCACACGTACGTGTTCGGCAGCTTTCTCACGTACCGGAGACACATACACACGTAGACGTATGTATTTCTATGGTTTTGAACACACGTAAGTATTTGTGCAGGGAACATGTGTCCAATCCGTACTTCCGTGTGTCCATGTGTTTCTCACGCCGACATGTCCGTTTTCTCTCCGACATCCCGGGTGTCACGCGGAACGCAATTGTGTCACACGTAATGCAAACAGACCACATGGATGTGTTCCGTGTGACACGCACCGGAGAGAAGACATGTGTCTGTGAGAAAAAAAAACAAAATTTTATTCACCTTCTCTTGCCCTCCTGTCTCTGCCGCTGTTGTCACTTGCTGCCAACCGCCGCTCATTACATTTTCACTTCACTGCGGCTGGAAGCAGCAGCAGAGGGGAGTCGGCAGGACCGGAGACCGAAGATCAGCACCACGGACAGCGACGCCAGGGACAGGTGAGAAGAAGGTTCCCGTTCTCCATGTGTTATCACAGATAACACACGGAGAACACACGTAGCCCATAAACACAGGTCACAGAGGACAAAACGCACCTCTGACACGTCCGTGAAAAACGTGCGTGGTTTTTCACGGACATGTGAGAGAGGCCTAACAATGTATCACTTACATTACTGGGTGCAGATGTTCTGACAAAATCAAATATTTTAGCTTTAGCTAAGTAGCAGAGTTTAAAAAGCTGCCCCAGACCACACCAGACTCTCTGTGCTCTTTTTTTTTTTTTAAACAATTCTTTATTTTCAGAAATGATTTTCATAGAAACACATCTAACTGGTTCCATTTACATTTCAGCAATATCATGATGTTTGAACATCAAGTCAACAAAACATAAAACTAGGTAGGCGATTTTTTAAACGGGAAAATGCATGGCAAAGAAAAAATGAAGACAATAGAAATATGAATTATACCTGGACTTATCGAGACACACATCTTTAATGGCAGGAACTCCAATGGGCATAAACTAGATATGGGTGGATTGGTAGGATTCAGGTGGGTAGAGAAGAGAAGGTATGTGAACATTCTGGAAGGGGAGACTCAGACCAATTCATAAGTGAGATATCTGTATTGTATTTGCTGGACCAGGGATCCCAGGTTGCATTAAAAATGGTCTCTGTGCACATTTCTAGAAGTTGCTAATCACGAGGGTGGGGTGGAGTCAGACTTGAGCTCATATGCTCCTCTGTCTGACATGATAAAGCTACTGAAGCTTAAACTAACATTGGTGGAAAACAAAACCACACTTTGTGATAAGAGACATATGACTGAAATCTTTTTGTTAACCCATGCAGCATGCTGTCTTCAGATTACATAGCAAAAACCTGCTGACAGATTCCCTGTAAATCGAGTTTAACATTCTATATTCAATTTGTATTCAACATCCAATCTAATGCAAATGGTAAAATCATGTAAGTGTTTCCCTTTATAGCTGGTGCTGACTGGGACTGCACAGAGCAGCTCTCAGTATGGGGCAAACAGCGACCTTCCACCAGATAAGCCTCTATTGATATCAGTAGACACAACGTAATACTCCACATTTCTTGAAAAATCCTGCAGCTGACAATAAGGGGTGTAGAAGCATTGGTCAGCAGTAGTTGTTAAAAGTGGACAATCTCTTGAAGGCATAGTAATTGAAAAGAATATGTTATGAAAAAACACCATTAGGCCCTGTGCGCACACTGCGTTTTTTGCTGCGGATTTGCCGCGGTTTTTGCTGCACAAAAGTGTGTTTTTTGTTCATAAAGTTCATGCAGTCCTTCCCTGTGCGCACACTGCGTTTTTTTTCCTACAGGTTTTGCTGCCAAATTTCGGCAGCAAAAAGAAGCAGCATGTCACTTTTCTGCAGGTACCTGCGGTTTTGCCATTGATAATGGTTAAAAACCGCAGAGAAAAAAAAGATTCTGCAAATCTGCACCAACACCGCAGCAAACCGTATGCAGATTTTGGGTGCATTTGTTTTGCTGCAGGTGCAGAATTCTGCCAGGGGGTGTGTATTTTGCTTAAGAAACACATCTACCTACTGTGCACAGACCCTTAACCTGCAGATATGGGGTTAACTGTCAGGAGGAAATTAACTTTATTCCTCCCAGCAGCGCTTGGCTCCAGTCATAGGTGTGGCGCCAATGTGGATTCAGTCAGTGCTTAGTGTATAATGAGTGGTGGCTGGTACTAGCCATGCTCCGAACAATGACTGACTCAGTAATAGAGCCGGCTGTCAGTCATTGTCATGGGTGTCAAGGTTGTGGTTACAGCCGACACTCACTACACATTGAGCAGTGAGTGAACCCCTACTGGCTCCACCCCTATAACTTGCATTCAAATGCTAACAGGAGAAGTAAAGTTAATTTCCTGACGACAACGGGGTTCTAACTTCAGGTGCCAGGCAGGTTCAGAACTCTAATAATCTGCAGATTAACCACATATCTTCAGGTTAACAGTATTTTTTAACACAACAGGATCCTTTTAAAATAGTTGCATAGGACTAGCAAAATGAGTCTATTCTTTTGTTCCTGTACTCTTATCAATGGGCTGTATGTTTTATAGCAGTTTAACCCCATTCAAGTGAACATGACTATTTTTAACCCTTCTTTTCTAATCTTATATTGCCCCTTTAATTGTTCCGTTGTTCTGACTGGAGAACCTTACACAATTTTAATTTCACTGTCCAATTCAATTGAAGTAAAAAGTTAAAAAGTAACTTTTAAAAGACAATGTAGATCATTATGATATCATATTCTTTTTTTAATAAAATTATTAAAAGTTACTTTTTAGCCTATTACTCCAGTTGGATTTAACAGTGAACCTATATTACTATCAGTTGAAGATAGAGTGGAACCTTGGTTTACGAGAACAATCCGTTCCGGGAGTGTGCTTGTAAACCAAGTTTCTCGTCTGGAAAAGCAAAATT
This sequence comes from Anomaloglossus baeobatrachus, assembly GCF_048569485.1. Classification (NCBI taxonomy): domain Eukaryota; kingdom Metazoa; phylum Chordata; class Amphibia; order Anura; family Aromobatidae; genus Anomaloglossus; species Anomaloglossus baeobatrachus. The sequence goes on along the minus strand of NC_134354.1, from coordinate 378,310,858 downwards.
TCCCATAGGAAATAATGGAAGCTCAGACAATTTGTTCCACAACTTGTTCAATGTCCCATGCTGGTCCCCTATTGTGCCATTCCACACATGCACAAACACACACACATGCATATTATGCTCACCTTACCTTCTGTTCCCTCGCCGGCCTCCTGGTTCTTGTAGTCTACAGGTACAGGATGTGTATCGGGTAACCATCGCGACCAATGCCGGAGCTTCCACTGCCAGCATGCTGACGTCAAATGCATGAGCCGCTTGCCTCTGATTGGCCAGTGTGCTGTCTTTGAGAAGCAGCTGACAGCGGAAGTTCCTCCAACACCGCAGTGGTTACCAGATACACTTACTGTACTTGCGGACTACAAGAACCAAGAGGTCGTCGAGCACATGGAAGGTAAGGTGAGCATAATATGTGTGTGTGTGTGTGTGTTTGTGTGTGTTTGTGTGTGTTTGTGCGAACTCCAAGAGCGGGTCAGAGTGCGGTGAAAGTACAGAACAGGAAGTGTGGGCGGTGAGTATTTGCTCGTACAGCAAACCATGCTCGTAAACTGAGTTACACATTTACAGCAAGATTTGCTCATATAGCGAAATACTCGCACACCAAGTTACTTGTAAACTGAGGTTCCACTGTATCATAATCTGTTGAAGACAGTGAAATAAACTTTATATAATTTCAATGCATAGTATCACATAAAAATATTATTAATTGTAATGCGCCAGAAGTTCAAAGGTGCTGTGCATATGAAGACAGAATTATAATAGTACATTTCTTAAAAATATAACATACAGTAACTATAGACAATAAGTATGCCAGATGAAGGAACAATTAGAGAAAAGACTGCCCACGAGGGCTTATAATCTACAAAGCCTAGTCTAATACCTTTTACAACATTCAAGCCATCAGGTTTCTTGTTCTTGAACAATTCAAGTATTACAATTTACTAGCCATAAAATAATAGACTGAGTTGTTAAGCTTCTATTTTTTATGCCTTTGCGGCATTCAACCAGGAAAAAATGAAATTTTCAAGGTCAAAGGAGGTCATGCTAAGATTTGAACCTAGGTTACTGGCAATAAAATTACTACTAACCTGTTCTGTCATCCATAACCAATTTAATACCTTGACTGCTATTTGTTCACTCCAGTCTATAGTCTGCCTGAACATCTCTCTCTCTCTTCTTTAAGAAGATGACAGCAGCTTCTGCTAAAAGAGTTTTATAAGGCAGGTAGCTGACAGCGGAGCGTCTCTGATAAAACTTCTCTCATTTTCACTCTAAAGGTTATTTCTTCTGCAGTTGTGCTTACAGGTGACAGTTTACATGGTATAAGGTCTTTCTTGTTTGTACCACTTGATGATGCAGTTCTGCTGTATAGTCTCCTCACCTGCAGACAGTAATAGCTGTCCAGGATCACATCAGGTCACTGTCACTTTTTGTGTCTTTGTGTAATTTTTTATTTCTTTTAATGTTATTGGCTGTCTGGATGGTTTTTAGCGATGTGGTTACTTTGTTAATGGAAGTTGAAAAATATGTCAATACATCGGAGTGTTGGTTGCAACCGGATAATCAATCATATAACATAAGATAAAGGATAAAATGGATGAGTGATTGCAAGAGTGTTACAGAGTAGAAGCAGTTGTGCTTGTCAGCAGAAGATCCTCAGGTTCACCACGATGACGGATACACGTTACACAATGTAATCAAGTGTAGCTGTCATTGATCTGCACAGGATGAATCTGAATTGGATTTACCCAAGTCACACTGTGGCTGTAGAGATGGACACAAAGCCAGATTTATTTACTTATAATGATAATATAAAGGTTATGGAAGGCATTATCTGTATATTTGATGAGAATTATTAAGAAATGTATTCTGAAACGCGTCAGTGGTTCTGATACTTGCTTTTAATGTTGTCTATGCACATGAATTTTGAATAAACAAACAATTTATCCTCAAGGACGAAGTGTTGACTTTTACTTCAATTGTATTTAGTGTAGAAATGAATTCCCTATGTTACAATTGTAGGGTGTTTACTATGAAGGTAACTAGAGATGAGTGGACCCGTGGAAATTCGGTTTGGCGCTTGAGCTGGACTTTAGATAAAGTTCGGTTGGGAGCCCGGACTTGACCTGAACCCCAATGGAAGTCACTAATCGGGCTGTTCGGGAATCAGCTCCCATTCAGCCAGCCATAAACAGATCACTTCTGGAAGTGGATGGGCTTTTTCTATCTTTTTTTTTTTTTGGTGCACACTACATCCGATCACGCTGTTGTTACCCTCAGTGCGAGACAATCAAACACTGCAAGTGGATCGCACTATGCTGAGCACCGAGTGTTCCCAAGAACAGCATTGCTCGCGCAAGTGCTTTGCATATGTAAAGCACCTGAACTCCGAACCTGAACTCTGTTTTTTTTAAAGTCTGTGTTTTGTACGAACACCGAACCTTAGGTTCGCTAATCTCTAAAGATAACTCTTTTCTACAAAACTATTGACCATTTTGGGGTTCCCTGTAAGCATACATTGGTTTTTCTAGTCCTAGTTTTTCAGCCAGTGCAGGGTAGGATGTGGTAGTGTATACTGGCCATGCATAAAAAGGCATGTCATTTAATAATTGTAAGGGACCGGTCTGGCAGAATGGAAACCATACTTACTCAGACTCTCTGTATGATGTCCGTATCCTCAATTATGTTATATGGACAAGAATTACCTTGGCAATCCATTCAAAATACAGTGCTTTGTCCTAACAGTATGGATCAAGCCATTGTCCATACAGTGAATAGATATTCATAATAACTATGAAAAACAAGTCATACAAAACGTGTTGAGATCACAGAAAGCATTGCATTATGATATTAAAGCTCTCATTTATCATTTCTCATAACACACCTGTTGTATCCTTTCTTCTGTTCCCCAAACTGCTGTTACCAATCAAGATGAGTTTTTTATGTTAACAATCTAACATAAAAACTGGTTCCTTTATTCTAACACCCTGTGGAAATTCTTTCATAGCTCGAATAAAATGCCATATTAAACATCAGTCGATTTAAAAAAAGATTTTACTTGGCTTTTGGAAATGGCAAATCTTGACTTTGTCCAATTGTAAAGCCATCCAAGTGTATTACGTCATTATGAAATAGTGTGTCAAGGATAATGTATCAGATCACTACATTTTTCAAGACAGAGACATAAATTAAATTAACTAATTTTAGACATTTGAGGTATAAAACTGGAGTCAAATGTGCCTCTATATGTATATGTCTGTCTGTCTAGCCACCTAACAATGTGTCCTATAATCTGTATTTTTCTTTTGACTAAAGATTTCCTGTTTTTTGGAATAATAAGATTTTGGGATATGCTTTCACTAGTCATGAGCGAGCACTACCATGCTCGGGTGATTGCTACTCATTAAGAGCAGTTGGATGCTCAAATGGGCTTACTCGAGCACCAGAGTATAATGGAAGTAAATAGTGAACTTGAGCCTTTTCCTGGAAATCTTTTGGAAAAATGTTTAAGTCCCCCATTGACTTCCATTATACTTGGGTGCTCGAGCAGCTCCCATCTGAGCATGCAAATGGTCTTATCGAATACCGAGCACCTAAGCATGGTAGTCCTTGCTCATTACTACCAGGCACTATATGTCCCAAAGCAAAAATAAAAAGAAAGAAACTGCTCACCAGACAGCAGGGATATGGGTGCAGTGCTTGAAAACCTAAACCGGCATTCAGGTGCTTGAAACGCATAGACCTGCGTGTCTACACATGCTTCTATGAAACTGTTTCATTTTTTTTTACTTTTTTCATTAAAATTTAAATTTTATTTCATTTGATGGATGCTGGATTCTTCCACCACTTTTTCACTATATGTCCCAACATGCTTTTGTTTCTTTTTGTCACCACCTAGTAGTTGTGATATAAGTTGCAGTCTCTGATAGGTTTTGCTAGAATGCAATACATTACTGTAGCCTATGTCCAATCATATAGTTCCTGTTGTCATAGCCATACTGGTTAAATAGTACTGATAAGAAATCTGGGGTGGCCCTTACCAGAAATAGTTGGGCCAACATTTCCAGGTTACGGGTCCCTGGGTCCTATTTGTCACCACCCAGTTGTTGTGATGTAAGTTGCAGCCTCTCATGGGTTTTGCTAGAATGCAATACATTACTGTAGCCTATGTGCAATCATATAGTTCCTGTTGTCATAGCCATACTTGTTAAATAGTACTGATGAGAAATCTGGGGCTGCCCTTTCCAGAAATAGTCGAGCCAGAATTTTCACGTTGTTGGTCCCCGGCAGAGTGGTGCCACATCACTCTCTACTCTTTTCACTGTGAAAGATTATTGTGACATTTTGTTCCAACTATTTTGTGCACTAAATCAGCCTGCTTCTTTCTTTACTAAGCAGATACTGAACGGTGACTTCATAAGAGCAATTATGTCCATTAACCGCTTATTAAATCATGCGGTGTTGCTGGGTTAGAGCAAAAAGCAAGATCTTTCAAAAATGAGCCAGGTCTCATGTTTTCACTGCCTAAGGGAGTACAAAGGGTTGTAGGATCCCTCTTTGCATCTCAGAGTCTCACAACCTTAAAATTTATTCCTGGCTTTTGCTAAAATGTTAAGCCCTCTCAAGCAGCATTCAGGAGCATTCTGCTCATAAAATTATCTTCAGAAAACTCATCGGTCTGGGCCTGCTCACTTGTTAATGAAGTAAAAAGGGCAGCCCTTGAATAGCCTTGGTACTATGTCAACTTATGATCCCTCTAGCAAATGTAATGCAAGCTGGGTAGCATTTCTTGAACTTTGCCAAACATTGAAGCCTTGGCATTTTTATGTGCTGCTACCTCAACCCTTTACTCTCCTCACTTACCTACACCTGGTAGGCTCTGTCATTAAATCCTCCTCTGCTTGACTTCTGGATACCTTTTAGGTTACATAATTTTCACCAGATCTTATTTTAATTCATGATTACTTTCATATAAATCCAAAACTAAACTGATGCACCTTGTCATTATTTTAAACCAATAATAATAAAAAAATACATATGTCATTAATTTTCAATATATTACAAATACAAAATTTAGTATAAATAACACTTAAAAGAGTTGTTATTACGGTAATTTCTATTCTTTAGGATAGACCATCATGTTTGATCAGTGAGAAGACAATCCCCAGGACTCCCACTGGCCAGTAGATTCCCAACCAGTCATGCAGCAATGGCAGTCCTATCATAAACCAGATATATACAATCAGGGAAGACCCTTTAATATGTGTGATTTATTCATTTGGTATTACAGTAATGTTGGGCCTGTTTTATTTTTTATAATGGGCCTAAAAATAACAGGTAGGTAGTTTCTAACTACTTGCTTGCCTGTTCTGCCCAGAACCGATATCTGTTGGCACAGAGTGGTCTATGCCTTTGCTGGTGAATTTTTTACTTCTGCTGACATCAGGTCCACAGAGCAACTTTTTCTCTTACACTTTGCTCTGTTAGAAGGCATAACTGTCGATGTCATGCTGATTAAAAGCCAGACCTTCATTACCTAACTGTGGGGAGCCAGCTGTAATCAGCAAGATGCCAACAGATGAGTCCCATCGATACAGCAGAGTGGAAGAGGAAGAGCTGCTCTGCTGATCTGATGACAAATGAAGCATCAGAATCACTGGCAGGAATGGTATGTGATCACACTGACCCGCCACCAGGTAGAACAGGCAGGTAGTTAGAAACTACTTGACTGTTAATTTTTAGGCTTGTGCTTTCAAAATAAAATAGTCAAGGATAACCCCTTTAAATCTGTTTAATTATTGCAGTTCTTGAACATCATGAAATAAATTAGGCTTGAATACTTGTTCGTCAATATGTTGGGAAATTTTTATTCATACATGCAAATGTGTAAAAAAAAATAATCAAAGGATGATATTTTTTCTTGTGCTCCAAATCCCTTTGAAATTGTGCTGGGCTACAAAACTCAGAAACTAATTTGGAATGGATTTTCATCTAAAGTCATACAAAATTACATCCATTTTTGTTAAATAAGTGCAGAGTAATGAACCGGAGAGAACTTGGAAAATGTATATATATTGAAGTATAATGCAACTTCTGCAATAATCTTTAGTCTACATGTCTAGACTTGTCTGTGATTATAGGTCCATAATACAGGGATAAAAGGTCATTATATGTAAGAGGAAGATGGCAAATGGTTTCATGGTAAAATATTACAAATTTTAGAGCTCCGGGGAAGTTTACTTCTTTACCAAAGAATTTTAGTTCAATTATTCCTTTTGGAAAGCATGGTATATCTCTTCCAAAAGAAAAACACTTTCTGTTGGAGTTAGTGTCTCTAGAAGTCAAAGTCAACTCTTTAACAGGGTAGCTATAAGCCAGGATTTTCTTCCTAAATAAAAGGTGTACAAATTAGCTACCTACTAAAAAAGGACTAGTCAACATTCATGGTAGATATATGTTAATGAATGAAAAATTCATTTATAAGCTAGCTTACTCAAATAGGTGGTTCTAGGAGACCTAGATGTTTACTCTAGGAAAAAAACTAATTTGCATATGTGGAATCCATATGCAAGCTGTGTGAATCAATACTCCCTGGGCATCCTTTTGGAGCTATATGAATAAATGAACTACATAACGCTACTCAATAGGATATGTCTTTCATATTTTAACACCAACTAATTAGTGTTGACAGTGTCAGTGTAATATTAGTTTGCATATCTATCCTTTAAATATCCGTATGCCAGCTTACTGCTGTCATGGTCATCTCTCTGGTGTAAGAGATTAGTGATAGGTTCTGGGTCTGAGTCTCACTTTACCTGATGAGACTGCTATTTAAATGTAGTATTCTTTCATTTGACATAAAGAGGGTTAATGTCAGTTTGCTTTCCAGCAGACTCAGACTCCTAATCAAGTGTTTCCGGTTTGGACCACTCCCAGTCCCTCTATATACCCTCTGCTACCAGCAGAGGGTGCCGATTTTTCTTGATTCATTTGGATTCTGGTCTTGGAGAAAGAAAGACCTGCTGAAACCCTCTCTTGTAGTTGCTGGTGTGGCTGCAGTCCTAGTGCTGACTGCAGCAGTCTTTTGTGGTGTTTTCCTCTTGTCTGTCTTCCTTCCCGGTGTGTATTTTTATTGCAGCAGTTAGGCTAGCGTTCATCACCTGCCCCACACCCTAGCCAGGGACTATTGTATGGTCATCTCAGGCTTCAGGTTCCGGCTTGGTGACAGGGGAGGAACCTGTATAGGGACTGGTTAGAAGTGCAGGGTACAGCGGCAGGTAAGTGAGGAGGTGCCCATCTTTCCTCTCACTAGCGCTAGGGCTTACTGTTGTTACAGTGTCCCCAGTGTACCCCTTGTTTGTCATTGTATTTCCCCTGTTTAGTTGTGTTTTTGGCCTCATGCTGGATCTCCCCTAGTTCGAGTGTAACAATTGTTCTCCATAATGAGAAACAGTACCCCCTAGATGTCCTTTGATGTATGAATTCATTTTTTTTAACTGGGCAATACTATTCCCGTTGTCAACAAAACATGTTCCTTCATTATCTGACATCATTTAATTACTGTTGACAGTGTCAGGCATGATAATATTTTATTATATAGCGCTAACATATTCTGCAGCATTTACAATTGAGGGGAACATGTACAGATAACATTATGACAAAGTAACAGCTCAACAGTTACAGGAGTAATGAGGGCCCTGCTCACAAGCTTACAATCTATAAGGCAGTGGGGGTGACAGAAAGGATAAACAGGGCTTGTCACGTATGGTCCAGCCATCATTCTAATAAATACAGGAATTTATTTAAAGCTACATGATCCGATCATCAGCCAGGGTCTGTTTTAAGTGCAGTTTCCAAGTGACTTTGGGTGCATGGATGATGGGGAGAAGGACAAATAGGAGGGAGAAGATTCTGATTAAAAAAGAGAGGAATAACACAGAAGAGTTAGGGGTACTTTACACGTTGCGACATCGCTAGCATCGGCTAGCGATGTCCAGCGCGATAGTACCCGCCCCCGTCGCACATACGATATCTTGTGATTGTTGCCATAGCGAACATTATCGCTACGGCAGCATCACACGCACATACACGCTCGGCGACATCACTAAGTGGCCGGCCAATAGAAGCGGAGGGGCAGAGATGAGCGGGACGTAACATCCCGCCCACCTTCTTCCTTTACTTTTAACGGTGGATGCAGGTAAAGAGATGTTTGACGTTCCAGCGAGCGGCTTCACACACCACGATGTGTGACGCCGCTGGAGCGACAAACAACTTCACACCTGCAGCTGGAGCAACATTATGAAAATGAACGACGTGACACAGATCAGTGATTTTTGACTGTTTTGCGCTCGTTCATCGTCGCTCCTAGGATTTACACATTGCGATGTCACTACCAGCGCCAGATGTGCGTCACAACAACCGTGACCCCGACGATATTCCGGTAGCGATGTTGCAACGTGTCAAGTACCCCTTAGATTAGTAAAGTGAGTTGATATGCATGTCTAAAAAGATGTATTTTTAGAGCACACGAAAAATGTGGCAGTTATGTATTATTTGTATTGTCTGGGGTAAATATTCCAGAAAACTGGTGCAGTACAAGAGAAGTCTTGGAGATGGAAGTGGTAGGTGCGGATTACTGAATACTGATGTTAGGCTTCGATCAGTGGCAGGACTTAGAGAGCACAGGTAGGGTTGTAGACAGTAATGAGGGAGGAGATGTATGGTGGTGCAGAACCGTGAAGAGCTTTGTGGGTGATACACCCTGTTGTCAATGGCTGGGTAACACAAAAAGTAATGTTCTATAAATAGGATTTTAATTTTCATGAAATACAAGTCTTTTTAAAATAGGCATGCCAGGAGAACAACAGTACCGCTTTAAAATAGCTGTGTGGGTGGAATGTGGTTCTTGGCAAGTATGTAGTAGATATGTGCAGCTTCTATTGAAATACCATGTTGTCTCCAGGTTCACCATTGTAAACCCTATTATATTGGACAAAATTAGCACCCTGTTGACTGTTCTCTTCCTGATGGGTGTTATTTGAGAGCAGTATATGTGCATAATGAACTAAGCCTTCTCTTGTTTAATTCTCTGTAATACTAAATTATCCGGCAAATTGTTGCCCTAATTGTTTATATTGTATTTCTCTTAAACAAGCTGGGGCAATGTGAAGATTAAACAGAGCTGTGTTTGGTACAAATCACGTCAGCACGAACGCACATGCTTTTTATGCCTAGAGTTATTATCGCTGATCGAGCCGTGATTGGAATAGTGTACACGGAAATCTATGCCATCAGTCACACATATGGAGACTGGCACTCTATGGAGTCCTGATTGTGTTCACTTATTCTTTTCCTGAAGCTTTACTGCAAGAACCGGCAATTTATTTTTCAGCCTAGCAAGCAAAGTGCGTTAACCTCCTTCACTGCCAGAGGGATTTGTTTAAAGTCCTAAATCTATTGTACATTTTAATGGCATTGGAAGCGTGTTGCCTATTTTGCTGTAATCTTTAAAAATCTGTTATTTATTTAAGGAAGAAAAAAAACAGTTGCTGGTGGAAGATATATAGTGGTAAATTATGCTAGTGGACAGTGGATGGAAAATGAGGTTGCATTTTAGACATGAGCGAGTCAAGCAATGCTGGGAACATAGGCACATAAGCATGGAAAGGTCAAACATAATAAGACAAATCCTAGGATGTACAGCAAGTCTATTAAAAACAGATTCGGGGGGGAAATTAATGTTTTCAGATATTTTTTCTACATTGATGCGGAAGCTGCTTTGTCTTTGAGCGTTGCTGCATTTTCCCTATAATCCATTTTGCTCTATAAATATAGTTTAAGAGGCCAATTGGATATTTATTCCAATCATGTCTATGACAAGCGATGATTTTCGCATTCTCAGGGATGTGTTACAATCTAGCCGGGAAAAATGAATCAGTCTCTTGATGTTAATACACGCAGGCTTGTGTTACAGCCCCTTTTGAGTAAATATAAAATGAGCAAACTGGGCAGCTGTCATTTCTTCTCATCTGCCTGACATTATTACAGGGTAGAACGACTGCCGTAGGTAACCCATCCTGTTGCTGTCCATGAGAGGCATTTTGTAGCCTGCAATTAAGCACTTACCCTACAGAGCAGCAAATGACAGGCCTGCAGTGGTGTGCGGGGTGCCAGCTGGGGACTGTCCAGCTGTGTCATCAAAACATGTCCTAGAACTGTCACAGTCTCGCCAGCTTGTCCTGTTACTTCAAAAATATTCCTTCATTTTCATATCATCTGTGAATATCATCATAGGTTTAGCAGAAATCAGATGGCGGCTTGAAGATTTTCAGCAGTAAATGTAATCAAGTTGATTATCCACTACAATAATGTATGCCTTAAACTCCAGTACTGAAAAAAAAAGAGAGTAGAGATTCATTGTGGCAGGGCGAGGCAAGCAAGCATCCATCTATGTAAATCTGTGCATAGGTTCATAGATAATGAAACATGATAATGGGTCACTGATAGCCTCACCTTCTAGTGTAGTGTGTTGGGGACATTTCTAAATGCCAATAAAAACTTGAGATAACTAGTGATGAGCGAGTATTACCATGCTCAAGTACCCAGTACTCAATAAGAGCAATTGGATACTCTGATAGACACGACTCAAGTACCAAGTATAATGGAAGTCAATGGGAATGCAAGCAGTTTTCCAGAAAAATGCTTGAGTTCCCAATTGACTTTCATTATACTCAAGTGCTCGAGTTACCCATCTGAGTGTCCAACTGCTATTATCGAGTACTGAGCAACCAAGCATGGTAGTCTTAGCTTATCACTAGTGATGAGAGAGGATGCTTGGCACTGATCGTTACTCAATCGAGCATTGGCTTGCTCCGGCACTCATGGAGCTTGGCCGAGTATTGCAGGTGCTCAGATGTGTCATTCATGAAACATTGACTACAATGCATTTAGTGGGAAAAAAATTATTTTGAAGCTATGTACAGTTGTCATTCTCATGTATGTAGTAACTAAAGTAGGGTTGTCCAACCACATCGGTCTGATACTCACCTTCTCAGATTTCCAATGATAAGGCCCTATTATAACAGCCATTGTAAGACTAATAAGAGTATGGCCACCTTAGCAGTTTATGGTATATTGACAGTATATGTAATGGGTACAAGGTTTGCCTCCAATTCCTTCACTTATCAAATAAATAGGGGTCATGTTACAGTTGTACTGTCTGATAGAATAATAGATGAAGGTAGATTTCTATCAGCAGACAGGGTCCACCGTGCAGTGGTATTAATGCTGCAGCTGGTGGCCGTAAGCCAAATGGAGATCCAACAACTAACCAACTATATAATATATAATATATAACAGTATAATACAACCGCGTTAGTGGTCACGCGGATGTAGACAAAGGTAGAACTAAGGGTACCGTCAGACTTTAGCGACGCTCCAGCGATCCCACTAGCGATCTGACCTGGTCAGGATTGCTGGTGTGTCGCTACATGGTCGCTGGTGAGCTTTCAATCAGGCAGATCTCACCAGCAACCAGTGACTAGCCCCCAGCCACCAGCGACGCGTGGAAGCGATGCAGCGCTCGGTAACTAAGGTAATTATCGGGGTAACCAAGCACTTGGTTACCCGATATTTACCTTGGTTACCAGCGCACAACGCTTAGCGCTGGCTCCCTGCACTCCTAGCCAGAGTACAAATCCGGTTAATAAGCAAACCGCTTTGCTTATTTACCCGATGTGTACTCTGGCTACGTGTGCAGGGAGCAGGGAGCCGGCACTGGCAGCCTGAGAGCGGTGGACGCTAGTAACCAAGGTAAATATCGGGTAACCAAGCAAAGCACTTTGCTTGGTTACCTGATATTTACCTTGGTTACAGCTTACCGCAGGCTGCCAGATGCTGGCTCCCTACACATTCAAATTGTTGCTCTCTCACTGTCAAACTCAGCGATGTGTGCCTCACAGCGGGAGAGCAACGTCAAAAAAATGAACCAGCACTGTGTGTAATGAGCAGCAATATCACAGCAGGGGCCAGATCGCTGCTTAGTGTCACACACAGTGAGATCGCTGATGAGGTCACTGGTGTGTCACAAAAACCGTGACTCAGCAGCGATCTCGCTAGCGATCTCGCTATGTGTGAAGTACCCCTAAGGCTCTGTTATAGCACAGAAAATAAATTAAAGTGTGCAGCACACATGTTAATGGTCAAACGGCTGTTATATAGTAATAATACCTGAAGCTCTGTTACTGCACAGAGTCAGGTTATGCACCACTAGCCTCTGTTACCTACCAGAGGACAATGTATAGAATAGACAGTATGGATAGGGATCTGTGAGGAGAGCACTAACCATACTCTGATTACTGCGGATTCAGAATTTGCTCAGGTAGAGTTCAGGGGTGAGCACATAGGGTCCCTAACTCCCAGACCGACTTGCCTCGAGGCACACCTAGCTAACCATTGGTACCTCCATGGCTGAAGCCGACTGACTATGGTGCACTAGCCTCTATCAGAGGACTGACCCTGGAACGGTCTAGTAAGACCACGCCGCCTGACCCTGAGACTGCATCCTGAACCTCAATCAGTCTGGTTGGAACTCGGTGCCTATCCCTAAGCTAAGCGCGTGCAAGCACACAGCTCCACAAACAAAGACGACTGCACACCTCCATGCGGGCTCCCGGGGCTTTTTTAACCTAGGCACCACCCACGAGATGGTGGCACCTATAGTCAGCCCGAATCTTGGCCAATGAGCGGTGGTCACATGGCAGCGCATCAGCGGTGACGTCACCTGTGAACAATAGGATAGCCGCGCGTCAGCAGTGACGTCACCCGCGGCCAATCAGGTGCCGCCACGTGGTACACATGTGCAGATGGAGGTAAACAGAGCGTTTTTTTCATAATTAGGCTCAGAACACCAAAAAGTCCGAGCCACAACATGAGAATCTGAAGACTACCTAGAATTCCTTAGGGCACGAGAAGGAACAGACCCAGAGATGACCGGGGTGCCGCAGCACCTCGGTCCGGGACAGGTCATTTGCTCACTGCTTAGCATATGACTACTTTTAGTATGGTTTTTGGACTTTACAGAAGCAAAACCTCTTTCACTACTCCCTTACAATGCAACATAGAGTTGTGCCCATATTTTGCGGCTATGTCATAAATATTTCACATGGGAATATCTATTATAGAAGCAATCTGGATAAAACTCTGCTGTGCCTCGCACAAGCCTGAGATCCAAAATGCAGAGATTAAAATTATACCAATAACAGAATACCAATCATGGTTAGCACTAAAAATGATTTTGCAAACAAGAATCATAATTTTAATATTATTTCATAAATTGAGGTGAAGATAAGCAACTCTAAAGCGGGCTTTACACGCTACGATATATCAAACAATATGTCGGCGGGGTCACGTGATGCACATCCGGCATGGTTTAACATATCGTAGCGTGTAACAGCTACACGCGAGTGTAAACGAGCAAAAATACTCACCTTATTGTTGCTCGTTGACACGTCGCTCATATTCTAAAAATCGAACGTCCGGTTGTTCATTGTTTACATCCCGCTCTTCTACGCCCCTCCACTTCTATTGGCCGGCCGCTGTGTGACGTCGCTGTGACGCCGAACGTACCTCCCCCTTCAGGAAGTAGATGTTCGCCACCCACAGTAAGGTTGTTTGGAAGGTAAGTACGTGTGACGGGGGTTACCGACTTTGTGCGACATGGGCAACAAATTGCCCGTGCCGCACAAATGATGGGGGCGGGTGCGATCGCACGACAAATTGATACATGTAAAGCAGCCTTAATACATCTTATCAATGAGTTCTACTTTTTTCTCCTCTTGGACTGATCTTTTACTCTCAGTTCATTGATAATGTCTGAAAAATCCATGTTACTGAAGACAGATTTTACCTTTAATGAGATGGGAGATAACAGTTGGTGCTTTTAAAAATCCATGATGAAATGAGGAGGGTGGAGGAGGAGGTAAACACCAACATTTTGCTGTTTTCCTGAATTGATAGTTACAGGTCTTCATAGACTTTTATGGGCAATAAATGTCATCTCAGAAATTGTAAAATCTGTATTCACAGACACATTTTACCCTTACATTGAGAATTTTCAGAATGATCAGTTAAGAAGAAGAAGAAAGAAGTCAATTTGTCTAATAAAATCCATTACAAAGCATCTTATTTTCACATTTACTACTGATTTGTGAACACAATGGTAAAAAAATCAATGATTACTCTAAATTTCTCCTTTATGTTGTGTTATATTTATACAATACATACTCATACAGCTATTCAGTTTACTTGTGTAACACTACTAGCCTTATGGTAGGGTGGCCTCATGAATGGCATCATAGCTATCGATTTGTTTTAACTCCTTCATGATCAGGTTGTTTTCCTGAGGAAGCCATGTTTTAACTTTTGTTGTGTTTGCATATTGATTTTTTTTATTTGCTTTATTAGCGCTCACTACTACTTACATGTGCATGTTTGCATAAGCAGAGTTGTTCGTTACCTTAGGCACTGGCACCTATTACTTTTTGCAATTCTTGCTTTTGGAGCTGGTGTGTGGTCTCTTCCACCTCTGCACTATTATAGGCACGTGGTTGACAGTATACTGTCTGGTGACGTCTGGGAACCGGATTACTTTGCTTTGTCTCTGGGGGGGCTGTATTCCATCCTAGCCACCTCTACAGTAAGGTATTCTCGCACAATTATATTCATTTTATTTACTTATACTCTTATATCCCTCTTTTAGGATTTTGGTAGTAAAGTAGTACACAGGGAGGTTTCTTATATTTTGGTTCTATTTACCAGTTTTTTGTTTTTATTTTTTTCCTCCCTTTTCTTCAAGCTCCATAACTTTTTATTTTTTACATCAGTCATTTTATTACATGATGCACTGGAAAGTGGTAAAAATTCTAAATGCGTTGAAATTGCAAAAAAAGGGCAATTTGACATTTGCGTTTTTTTTTTTTCCACTTACCATGTGCACTGTATGGTAAAATTGGCAATGTAATACTCCAGCGCAGTACGATTACAAAGATACCAAACATGCATAGGTTTTATTTTTTCTATTTAATTGGTGAAATGTTTTTCCAAGAAACTATAAAAAAAAGGTCCATCCTTGTGTCGCGGGCGGAGGAGGGGACGCCGCGCTCTCCCACTGCTACTCGGGTCCGGCTGCCGTGGCTGCTGCGGCCTGCCGCTGCTCGGTGGCTCGAGCGATGGGCCGGATCCCGGGGACTCAAGCGGCGCTCGTCGCCCGTGAGTGAAAGGGGGTTTTTGGGTGTGGGAATTGTTTATTGTCCGTGACGCCACCCACGGTTGTGGTGATTTGTTGACACCACCGCTGCTCTGTATGGGGATCCCGGGAGGGATGGTATGGAGCAGCCAGTTGTTGTGTTGCCCCCCCGTGGGTAGGGGTTGGTGATCCCGGGGCCCAGTGATGAGGTGGGAGATGCAGGGCTTGGTGGGCGCAGGGACGCGGGGGCAGCGCTGTGCCTTGCGGCACTGTGGTACTCACTCAGCCTGAGACGATGACACAGTTCTCGGTAAAACACACGGCTGGAAAGACGGTTCCCATGGACGGCTGCACTTGCTTTCCCCAGTAGGAGACGGTGACGGTCCCTCTGTCCTGCACCTAAGTTGATAATGGTTGCGATGGGTTCCCACCGGTAACCCGCTCCCCGGCTTGGATATGGCCCGGAGGAGCCCTACTTTGCCTGCAGGCACTGGCCCTGAGAAACTGGTGCCCTGGCGGTGGCTGTGTCTCTCTGTTACGGTTGGACGGTTGCCTTCAATCGGGACTTGGTTGTTAGGAGACAGACGTCCCCTTCACTGACGGATTTGGCAAATTTTGGCGACTCCTAGCCTTGCCGGGATCCGAAAGGCCCCTGCCCTGGTGCTGACTGTTCTTCGTATACTGCTCCAGACCGCCGGGCCACCACCCGTCCGCGGTCCTTCCAGCAACCTCCGAGCAGTCTCCCCTGCAGACTATCACCGCCGTCTGCTGACCTTGCTGTCACTGTCCGGGGCACACACCCGGACCAACTTCAGGCTTTACTACTGTCACTTTTACTCCTTTTCTCAAGCTCCTCCACCACTTCCTTCTACTTCCTCCTCCTAACTCTATCTGCCTCGTTCTTCCCGCCTCCAGGGCTGTGTACTCCTCGGTGGGCGGAGCCAACCGCCTGGCCCACCCCCTGGTGTGAACATCAGCCCCTGGAGGAAGGCAACAAGGATTTTGGTAGCCTTGATGTTCCTAACTGGGGTGTAGGGTGTGGTGGTGTGATGACCTGTGACCCCTGGCTTGCCCAGGGCGTCACACTTGTGTCATGGTTTTCCAACACCCAATACATTTTCAATTTTCAGGATATAGGGCTGTGTTAAGGCTTTTTTTTGTGCCCTGAGCTGACGTTTCTACTGATACTACGGTGGTACCTCAGTTTTCGTTGATCTCAGTTATAGTTTGTTTCGGTTTTCGTTGATTTTTTCCACAAAATATTTGCCTTGGTTTTCGTCTGTTTTTGTCTGCATGCCCACGTGACTACGCTGCTAATTTTGCAAACAACAAAGGGTGATCCATGCATTCTCCGGCTCTGTGTGGTATTATGTAAGTGTCACCCCGCTTGTCAGTTTCAAAATATATGTAAGAAATGTAAGATTAAATGTATTTATTATTTAAATTAGTGTTTTATATTCATTTAATATTCCTTTTATATTCATTTTTTTATTGTTTTTAGTATTAAACACTATCTTTATTCCCTATAAAAAGTTTTTTTGTATGTATTTATGAGTGTCTAAAACAAATTAATTGGATTTACATTGATTCTTATGGAAATAATTGCTTCAGTTTTAGTCGGTTTTGGTTTTTATTGATTATATTCAGATGGATTATCAACGAAAACCGAGGCATCACTTTATTTTGGTTTAGACAAAATATATACATTCTCTGTTATTGCATTTTATTTGAGGCAGATGATGGCTGAATAATTCAGCCATCATCTGCTGGGAAAAATGTGGGTTTACCATGTGAGTCTGCTTAAGATTCAGGGACACTACACATGATGCAAATGTACGTGATGTCATGAAGGGGTTAGACTGCTAAGATATGTTCCACACAATGACTGCATTACATGGAAAATGAACTGATCTATTCTTTAATGGTAATACTAGTATCATTGCTCTTTAGTTCTGTGGCTTTGTATTGGATCTAAGCTATATAATCATCTTCACCCTGTAATTGCCTGAAACTAAAATTAAATGCAGAAGGGATGAATTGACATAATTTATATGTAAGTGCAAATATTTGTTGTTTCTTTTAAATCTATACCTAAAGCTACCTAACTTAATCCCCGACGGCTTCTTGGCTGCCAGACATCAAGGTTCTGTTTAGTTGACAGGCAATCAATCAATTAACTACAATATAATTCAGGAAGAAAAAGTGTTTATTGCAGCAGGTTGTCAATGAGAAGAGTTGGACAATTTTAAATAAAACTTAAGTTAATTAGACTTGCAAAAACAATCTTGTATAATGAACGGCAGGATCAACATAGCTGTATATCAACCTAAAAAAATATATTTTATCCAAAGTGGCAGGAGTGTGCTTAAAGAACAATCTGGGGTGGCCCATTTCATTTCATAAAGAGTGGGCAACCTCACTCAGAGTAATGATTTTATTAAATATGTTATTGTGAAATCTGCCCCAATGTCCCCATAAAAGATTAGACTTTCTACCAAATTTGTCCTCAACTTTCCAGATTTGTGGGGTCTTGGGATGTAGATTGGTACCCTTATATGGCCGCTCTTGCAATGAAAGAACGAGTTCTCGCTCTCTCCACTGACCCAGCTCTACCATGCCCTTTACAAAGCTTTTACAGCATAGTAAAGTGCATGGCAGAGCTGGGTCAGTGGAAAGAGTGAGGTCTCACTCTTTTGCTCTTCATGCTGGGATTCCACAACCCAGAAGTTTGGGCCTGACTAGTTTTTATAAATATACATACACAGTACAGCAGCACACTGCCATTAATGATTACATAAAATATTGCTATAACATTAAAAACGCACGGTACTTAGCTTTTTTTACCAAAGGGTGCAAAGCCATCCAACCATATGAAGAAGTACCTTTAATATGTATGGTCCCTAAACACTAATATCCTACCTCTCCATGGGCCAAAACAGCTTCATCTGAATGGGGAAAAAGTGAACCAGGCAGACTCCCAATTAAGACTTTGTGTGGAAAAGATGGGGATTTGTGTACCTGTACATTCAGTACAAAACTAGTGCGGGTCCTATATTTTGTCTTTTTGACTTTTTTAAAAAGTCTGATCATTTTGGTTGACATGATAACAATAACATTTATGTAATCTAATTACCAGTTTAGGGCTTCCAATTCTTTAATTAAATATAAAAGCAGCCCCAATGATGGATACTCATTTGGCCTTTCACGACTCACGTGACCAGAAAGGAATTGCTGACTGGAGAGGGGGCCCCTGCACTTACTCTCAAGCTAGGGAGGTACCTTAGGCTTACCCTCAACCCAGAAGTATGCTTGAAGGTAGTGAGGTCTGAGCCCCCAGCCTCTGTCTATCTCCTGTCCTGGCCCTGGTGACAATGCCCCCCACCCCTCACCCATCACCTAAGAGGATAGATCAGGACAGAGATCCCCCAAATCCCACCAACAAAAACAAAAAACAAACAAACAGGAGGTAACTACAACACTAAGGCACCCATAAAGCAACAGCTGGGGAAGCACACGGAGGTGAACTGGAACAGAAAAAGGAAAAGGGAAAGTAAAAACACCAGGGATTACTTTCACTAAACTAGACACCAGATAACTGCAGCAGCTAAAAGAATACATCAATCCACCTCTGTGCCAAGCTCCAGAATGATCCTGAATAACTGGCACCCCCTGCTGGAAGTTAAGGGATGTTATCCAAGCTGGAAGTGGACATCAGCAGGAACAGATGAGCTGCACTAAGTCTGCTGCTGCAACAGAAAACTGTCATTTGCCCCTCGTGTGCCTAAAGAAATAAACATGTTTAATATATATGGTCTAATATGGTATGAGATTCAGCCCAAACTTGAGCCTGGCACAAAACTCAACAAGAGATGACCTTGTCAGGGCCCATATTTTTTATACCAAACTTAAAAGACTTTTTATTAAACAATAATTGATTTACTCAGCTAATGAGATGTGTAAAACAATATTTCTTCCTGTGAATAGTAAAATGTTTGAGCATAGAATGATAATATCATGTCAGCTCTATCACAATAGATGATAATTTATTCCCTGAGAGAAGTAATTATTGATGATTGGCAAAGGAGTGAGTCCAGTACCGTCTTGTTCATGGTGTGTGCATTATTCATGGTATATAAATATAAGTGGGTGAGATTGCCAACACAGTGACAGATATCATGGAAAAATCCATGTGTAAGTGACTGGGCACTGTGTGTTTTTAGGTAATTTCATTTGATTTGTAAATATTATTTGAGATATTTTGTTTTATTTAGGATTTACTGTTTCCTTCAAAGTCTTGAATAGAAGCATTAAGCATATTTTGTGTTTCAGGAAGCTATCGGGTCACATCTGTTCCTTAACTCATTTCTTGTTTTTAAGACCAATTTAACCTTTTCAAACATTTTGCATGAGTTAAAAGGTTTACTATACCAGTTAAAGCTTAAAAGACATGATTAAAATGGAGCAACCTCCTTCAGATCCTGATTTATAATATGTGTTCTATGGATTCCTTTAAACTCCACAAGCTGATTTATTGGATAATCAATTCTTGTATCTGTCTTATACTTTCAAGTGATCCATCAGTGACACGCAGTCAATCTTGCTTGAAATGCAGAGCACAGTTTCTGTGCCACATCCTGGGAGAGATGGTAAGGGCGTGCATCATTTTTCATTTCATTCTGTTTATTTCCGTAATGCATTGGTTTCTGTATATTCGGCTCGTGCTAGTCTGGTGTACACTTCTTGGACAAGTATGTTCATTTCCAAATCTCTTACATAGAACATATGTCTCTCCAGAAGTCATGATTATTTGTTCATAAAATACTTCCTCAAAAAATGGAAAATTTGAAGAATTCTAACATACTTAACTACTGACACATTTTCAAAGAAATATAAATGCTATTGCAAGTCTGCAATTCTCGTACTTAATAAATCTAATGAAATATGAGTATGCGTCGGTTAGCTAATTTTTAGAGCACAATAAAAGCTATATAGCACAACCTCAATAAATGATGAACTAGTGTTCTTCATATAACAGATTGCCAAAGAAATTGTTATATCTGCACAAGGTTTATTGAAGTTGTGTAGATTGCCGGGTACTTTGTGTGGTCAGGGTCTTCTTAGAACGGTGTTTCAAAAATACCGCACATTACACAAATAATGTTTGTCTTATAGAAACAAAACTGCAATATTAGGGTCCAAATCACAGCATTTCCCAAATAATGATGCCTTTTGTGCTTACATATACAAGAGCATTAAAAAACCTCATGCCCACTTTGCTTGTTTTTTTCTTGCCATACACTGACCTGCATTGTGCGCTTCGGATCCATAGCATGTCGATTTATCTTGCCGTTGAACTTGTGAGTGGATTTTTTTTCATGGACTTCCATTGGACATAAAGGATCCACAGGTAGATAGTGCACAAGTTTTTGGTGCGCTTCTGCTGGGCAGGTGCATCAACAGTGCATGTGTATCATCAGTATATCAATGGGGTTGTGTCGGAACCCGATATCGGGAAGTGTCGTCTGAAATAGGGCAGTTTTGTTTGAGGTATGCCAACATGCCAACTAACAAAAGACAGGGATGCGATGAAAATGAATGTAGGTAAACACACATAGAAACGCATGTAAAAAGACATACCGTATTTTTTGCTTTATAAGACGTACTTTTGTTCCCCCAAATTTTGGGGAAAGTAGGGGGTGCATCTTATAATCCGAATATACGGATTATATACTGCAGGGTCCAGGGGAGGTGGGGGCCGCTCTGAAGCGGTGCTGGAGGCTGAGGGAGGCTGGTAGAGGCTGGTGAGCTGGTGAAGGCTGCAGCGTTAGATCTCCTGCTCCCGCTCATATAATATGCACTGCCACTGTCCATCACCATGGTGCTGAGACTGCACCGCGGCGATGGGCTGGAGGAGCGGCGCATATTATAGGTGCCTGTTTTCCCCTTTGATCGCACATGCCCCCCCGTGTTAGCTATGGCCCCCATGCTGCTGCCCATAGTAAAATAAAAAACTCTTTACTTACCTCCTCCAGCGTGTGTCCCCAGTCTCCCTGCTGCCGCTGTGATCATGCACTCAGAGGTGATATCACTCTGCTGTGCTGATCACATGACCGGCTCCAAGAACCAAGGAGTGCAGGAAGCCGGAGCTCAACCCCAAGGAGGGAGACACGAGGGAAGACAGTGCTGGAGAAGGTAAGGAAAGAGTTTATTTTACTAAAAGCAGCAGCATGGGGGCGATATCTAACACAGGGTGATGTGTGCCAGCCACAGGGGACCATGTGCACCAATAGGGGGCCGTGAGCCAGCCACAATGGGCCGTTTGCCAGCCATAGAGGCCGTGTGCCAGCCATAGGGGACATGTGGCATCACTGGGGGCTGTGTGCGAGCCACAAGGGTCCATGTGACAGCCATAAGGGATATGTGGCATCACTGGTGGCCATGTGCCAGCCACAGGGGGCCATGCGCCAGCTATAGGGGCCGTGTGCCAGCCATAGGGGCCGTGTGCCAGCCATAGGGGACGTGTGCCAGCCATAGGGGATGTGTGCCAGCAATAGGGGACATGTGGCATCATTGGAGGCCATGTGCCAGCCACAGGGGGCCGTGTGCCAGCCATAGGGGCCATGTGCCAGCCATAGGGGACGTGTGCCAGCCATAGGGGACATATGCCAGCCATAGGGGACGTGTGCTAGCAATAGGGGACATGTGGCATCACTGGAGGACGTGTGCCAGCACAAAGGGGCTATATTCAATATAAAGTGGCCATATCCAGATTAAGGGGGCTAATTTTAGGATGTGGGGCTATGAGGGACATATACCCTAAATGATTTGTTAGACAGACACTGGCATTATAAGACGGACCCCATTTATTAAAACATTCTCTATTCCTTCACCAAATTTAAGGGTGCGTCTTATAATCAGGTGCGTCTTATAAAGTGAAAAATATGGTAAGTGACCTAATTTATATACTAGGTGTGGAGGTGCTGCAAGATTTCTGAGGCATCATTGGATCACTTGGGACTCATTTGGGAAGGGAACATAACCTTACAGTGTATTTTGGGTTGTGCAATGATTATATACAGAATGGGATTCCAATTGTTATAATAATAATTTACTCAGAGTGAACAGGCTCCTAAGGGTTTTAAAGTGTTTCTAGTTTTGTTTTTAATTTTCACTATGACTATAAGCAGCTATCAAGTCAGAAACGCGTCAGTCGTTTTCTATGGAAAAAACATGTAATATGGAGGAGCCTGCTTACCCTACTTCAGCTGCTGGATTGCAATCTTCATCTAGTGGGACCTGCTCGTGAGTCAGGGAGGAAGCACTCCAAAAACACGAAAAAGCATACGAGGGCAAATCTGCCGGTGATCTCCAAAAAACAGATATTGTAGATAAAATGTGTAGTCTTTATTAAGGAGAAATTAAATTAAAAATCCAGCCATAGTACCAGTGACATCCCGGAGGATCAACCAGAGACTAGTTTCAAGATACAAGCCTTCGTCCTGACTTTGCCCTCACATGCTTTTTCTTATTTTCTATGGCATATATGCCAGATAAGATGGAATAAAAATTTTATATTTTTGTGCAATGAATAGGATCAGGATTGTATAGTTTTCTCTACCTTCTTCATTGTGTCATAATGCAATCTTTTTAAAAATACTACCATACTCACTACTTACAGTGATTAAAACCAGTATCTTACCCGCTCAAATCACAGTGCCAAAATATCACTATAGAACGTTTTATACCCTCTTCTTTCGTAATACAGATGAAGCAGGGATCCTTCCATAAATCCTAGGGGATTTGAGGAGGCTCCTAATGAGGAAGGGCCCACAGTCTCATACAACCTCAGCTATTTGGCAAATAGAGTCAGATGGCAAAGCAGCACTCAATAACTGTAGAACCTTTACTCCAGATTAAAAATGCTAAAGCTTCACTATTAAAGTTTACTTGTACATCAATTTGAATTTTAGTATGTGTGCTTCATAAAATAAGAGAAAGAAGTACACCTGCTAAGCTTTCACATATTTTGTTAAAGTTTCTTCTTTAAAACATCACTGTATTAGTACTGTTTTTATTGTTTTTCGTTGTTGTTTGTGCGATCTTATTTTAATACAGCAATGGGGTGATATATTGAAACCACAGACAGTATTGGTTTTTATAGCAAACAATTTTTTTTAAAAAATTGTATATTAACACGCTCCAGAAGCCATACATGTTTTTTCGGTATTGCAGTCATATGCAGACTTGTTTTTGTTTGTTCGGATGATTTGTATTTGTCAGTGAAATTATATTAACTTTTCATTTTCATATTCTTTTTTTAGGTTTTACTAGTTTTGTAAAAGAAAATCACTTTTAAAAAAAAACAACTTTTCTTTTTCTGAGCAGTGTTTTAGTTTCAACAACATTTTTTTTATAGGGATATAGCAAAATAAACAGCAAACGTAAAACATTAATGATAATAGTCCCCACGCAGGGGGCTTACGTACAATACTCAGTAGTAGAGTGATTAAAAAACAACAAATACAGTATCTAGTCATAGAGATGTAGGGGAAAAGGAACGAAGTAAGGGGAAAACCGATGAATGTTGAGAATCAAGCGGGGGGAAGGGGGGAAATGAAAACCATGATACATCACATTGTTAAACCAAGAAATACTTAACTATATAAATTACAGTTATTTAGAGCAACTTGAGAACCAACAGTCAGATTCCTGAGAAGTGTTTTTATTGATATTATTTTGAACTATATTTGAAGTTTTGATTAGTTTTTCTTTCAATTTAAACAGAAATAGCAATTGTTTTTCACAGTTTTTTATTTTTTCATTCACTGTGGGATTAATAATAATATCATTTTACACCACACGTTCTTAGAAAAGTTGCAGTTCCACATACTTGTATTCTTTGCAGTGTTTTTTTTGTTTCCGAAATGAACTATCGTTCCAAAGTTTAAACTTGGATTGAGGTTTCTTATAATTAAGAGTGTATTTTTTGCAATACTAACAAGTCCGAAACAGGGACTTGAATAAGTGATCCTTTGCTCACATTGATGATACTCTGTATTATTATATAGTATGCTGCAATTCCTAGCCATATGCGACTGACAGGAAGAATATTATTTTTTTATTTTATTTCTTTTACTTGCCTATACAGTATAGTATCATTAATTCCACAGCACTTTACAGGCATCAGGTCCCCACTTCCAGGAGAAGCTGATATGCTGAAACATATGACAGACACAGAGGTCATTGCTAAGCCTCTATGTTGGTATAGAAACCATTGGAATCTAATGATCATGCTACAGGCATGTTGATTCGCTCAGAGATGCAGAACAGACATGTCGATGAGCTGACAGATGGAGAACAGGCATGTCGATGGACTGATAGATGGAGAACAGGCATGTCGTTGGGCTAACAGAAGTAGATCAGGCATGTCGATAGACTGACACATGGAGAACAGGCAGGTCATTGGGCTAACAGAGGGAGAGCAGGCATGTTGATGAACTGACAGAGGGAGAGGTCTCCCTCTGTCAAACTTCTCACATGATGTTTTCACTATTAAAAGCAGTCTCTGGTGGACTAAAGTGCTGAGATCAGAGCTAGATCCAGTTCCAGAATAAGCAGCAAGAGCTTTTCTGTCTATAACAGGTGACATCTGCTGCTAACATCATAGATGTCACTACTCATGTGCCTTCATCATCACTGTGATGTAACTGCAAAATACGGTGAGAAAGCACTTGTAATCTGGATGTACAGTTACCTCATTTTGTGGGAAGAGCTTAAAAACTAGTTCATTTTTCGAAAACGTATTTTTGTTTCAAGAAGTCATTTTTTGATATGTAATAATTATGCATATAAACCAACTTTGGGATTTAAGATAAGTCTAATAAAGGATGACTGACAAATGCTTATTAATCTCATGCACTTGATAATGCTATTAGCTTATCTAAGAAATTACTTTAGGCAAATTTTCAGATGTGTAAAATGACAGAGACAGAAAAATTGCTCTATTTTCTGAGATCATATCTCTGTTATATCTGTTTTGAAGACACCACATATTTTGAAGGTCACGCATATGTTTAGAGCATCACAACGTGGTGCTTTGTAGATAATAAACAAGTGACATTAAAGTCAGTATTTAATTGTGTTATATTAACCAGTGGTTGCCATCTCATCATGAGAAAATACTCACTGTCATTATGTAGCGAGAGATTTATGTGTGGAAATGATGCATACTACTAAGATAAAAGAGAATACAGATCTCAACATACAATACTTGCCAAAATATTATATTTTTAGAGAATATTAATAGCTTTTCCTTAAACATCTGGGAAATCTCTGTAAGAAGTTAATGTTGAAAATCGTCATACTGTGTATTGACAAGAAAAGATAAAAAGCCCATTTTGAATTCTCATCTACTAACAATGCAGGACTGTCACAATGTGACTGTTGGATAATGAGGGATAGGGGCCTCAAGGCTGTCCCTCACGCTAGGGGGCCTTAAGCTATCTTTAACTTCAGGGACACTCCTAATAGTGATGACACCTGATTCCCATTCCTGGCCGTGCTCCTGACCATCCCTAATCTAACACTCCCCACCAGAGAAGGACTGGGCAGGAGAGAGATGTTAACCACAGGTAAAGACAGACAAGGGAAAATAAAAACTGTGACACATTGCCCAAACATATACACAAGTTTAGACAATGATAGATTCAGTAAGAAAACAATAGCAGGAAGATAAAAAAAACAACAGAGTTAAACTCCACAACCAGCACAACTTCCACACGATAATCTGAAACACCACACCTCACCAGACCAACTAAGATAAACTATAGCTGGCATAGGTTGAGGGATTCAGCCAGCATAAATAGGAGAGGAGAAAATGTGATTGGCTTCCCCACAACATATGATCAAAGGAGACTAACAGCAGATTGACGCCCAAAGATCACAGACATCAGTGAAGTTGGAGGAGGAGAGGAAAGATACCGCATACAAAACAGGGGCACACCTACAACAATAATGAAGGTATATAAAGTAGGCTTTATTCAAAACACACAAGGATAAAAACATTTAAAAACCATGAAGGACAACACACTCACACCAGACATCAGTGAAGTTATCAGGTGGATTTTCAGAACCTATAATCTGAACAGAACCTGACGCCGCCATAACAGTCAGTGAAGTTTTTGGAAATCTCCTTGTGACAAAGACCCTTTTATTATAGTTCTACTTTTGAAAACTAGTTGATGCCATGGTACCACTGAAAGCTCAATAATTTTTTAATTATATGAATTTTTCTCCTTGGACCGTAGACCCTTAGAATAATTCTTCTGAGAGGCCCAGAGAACTTAAAGAGAACCAAAGACCATGATTTTGTGATATGAACTAAACGCAGTGACATACAGGGACTAAGATGCTAAATCCCAGGCATACCGGTTGTAGAAAGATGGAAGACTTGGTTGCAGAAATATCTTTAATTAAAGTTGCAGAAAGGCACTGCACCTTGATTGACGTGTGAAATGGGGACGGGCATTTGTGAGTAAAATGTAAACTCTTCTGATTATCGGGGTTGTCTCTCTACTGATCAGTGGGGTCTTCTCTATTTCCTTTCCCGTATGTGTATTTTCTGAGCATTTACAAGCTTTCTAGTATTTAGATTCAAATAAATTTATAAGCCACAAATTACATTTTTGGGAGAAATTCGGTGAAGTGGGAAAATTCGACTTTCAAAAGATCCTCTCACTTCTGTTTGTCATTTTTTCCCTGGTGTTCAACAAAGTTGTAATATCTCTTTTGTCTTGGTACATTTCTGATATTATAATGCCATAAAAGTTGCATAACAATATTGTTTATATTGTTTATAGAGACCACCAATAGGACCAATGTTTGTGTAAAAGAAATGTATTAAAGTAATATTAGATCTTGTATTACATGTAACCAGGTTCAGGTTAAAAATTACTATGACTTAGCTGTTAATCAAATACTGTATTTCCAGAATGGCAGTTTTCAGTTTTCTATTACACCGAATTTTGTGACCTGTGCTTGGGCACATATAATGTGATCTGGGGATGATTTATGATCTCATATGGACAGGGTCATGTAGGGTCATAAGTGTTCTTTTTGTAATTTAACAGATGGCCCTCATGTATTACATTTCATTAAACCTGCTAACATATGAGGTTTATTTCGGTTTCCCTGCATGGTTGAGATGCTATATAAACCTTAAACTTCATGATTTCATTGTATGATATTTGTATTTTAGCTCATTTACTACAGGAGAAAGGCTCATCATGATTGTCAAAATTTGGCTTCTATGCACATAGTAGGAAACCAATAATTTAAATACAATTAGAAAAAAAATCACAAATGATTAAATAGTACTAGCATATATGTATACAGAATTGAATTTATATAACAAGTAATGATGAGCAAACCTATGGATAATCAGGTCCATCAAACTAGCACAAGGAAAAAAAAATCAGGATCGGTGAGCAAACTTGATGCCAGACTTTACCCCGAAAAATTAACCCCACCCAAGGCAATGGGGATGAGACGTTTGTTGCTATAAAATGGCCGAAGTAATTGCTAGAGGGCTGCAAATGGAAGTTAAATGGTACTAAGAGTAGGATAGTTATACATACCGTGTTTCCTGGAGGATCACGCAGCAGTCAGACTCTCTTCCAGGCTAATTAAAGTTAATGAATATTCACTGCTTTCCCTGCCCACCCTCTGTGCCAGTGTCTGATTGGTTACAGACTGCTATACACACCCCCTCCCCCCCAGTGTCCTCGTCTGTGACTGGTTGCTGTCAGTTTGCTGTATGGTAGTGTAAAAAGAAAAAATAAATAAGAAGAAAGGACATAGGCTTCCTCCAAATTTTGATAACCAGCATGAGTGTGAGCTTTACTGTGGCTGCATATTACAATAGAGGGGAAAAGAAAGATGTAAGGTCCCCCTCATTTTTCATATCCAGCCAGATGGGAGCTGGTATTATCAGGATGGGAGGAGTCATGGATTTAGGCCCCCAGCTTAAAACTACCAACCGACAGCTGCTTAGAATTCCCGTCTTTGTCCGGCTCATCCCAATTGCCATGGTGCAGTGGCAATTGAGGTGATATAAGGGGTCATTTACTGCTATGATGTCAGCTGCCATCAAGCCTTAGATTAGTAATAGGAGGTGTCTATGAGACCTCATCACTAATCCTGTAATTGAAAAGAAATAAAATTCAACACCAAAAAAAATCTTTATTTGAAATAAAATACACATACCCTCTTTTACCCCTTTATTAACCTCCAAAACACCCTTACAGATCTGACGTAATTCATGCAAAATCCTATGACGATCTCATGCACTGCTACATCCAGAGCTTGGAGAGAGAGAAAACATGTCAGCTCTCCGCAGGCTCTGGGAAACTGTTTGTGAGCAGGTGACATCACTCAGTTTAACAGAGGTGAAACCCATGCTGCCCCGCTGCTCTCAGTGAAAGTGCTGCTGGATTGTTGGAGTGCTGGTGTGGCGCCCCTGAGGCTTCAGTTGCCACAGGGTACTGCACCTCACTTAAGGTACGGTTTGCATCTTGGATGCGGAGGAGGTCGTCCCCGGTAACAACCACAATCACAACCAACACATAACACGGGGGTTCCGGCACTGGGACTGGGCTACGGTAGGAGCTAGGGTAGCCATCATGAGGTATGGGACCTCATGCCTACTAGTCAGGAACCCGGGAGGCGGGGCTTACACAAGGAGAAGTTAGTAGCCATCCAACACACAGTAGGCAGTCTACACCGGATGGTTTCCATTTGAGGTCGCACTTTGGAGGAGCAGCAGGAAACGAACAGTTCAGGTGGAGGGAGACCATAGAAAGGAGACTAACAGAAGGGACCGCCGGTCACGACCACCAAAGTATCCGGGATCGGCTGGAGCCGATCACAGCAGGCATCAGCACTTTCTGATGGCTGGATGGGTGAGCAGTGAGTAAAGAGACCTTTAATTGCACCGATAGTGTCGACCCATTATTACCAGCGCCCATACCATTGCGCCCCCAGTGCCATCAGCGCCTGAGAGACTACTACCACCACCATCCTCCCTGGGGCACAGATCTGCCTTTGGAGAGCTGAACTATCCGAGCTGCGTAGTCATCCACCGTAGCAGACAAGTCCCGCAGCGGCGTCTCATATGGCCGCACACCACAGTTGGCGTCACGAACAACCACTACCCCCATCTTGATTAGCTATGTCTCTTACCTCATGTGCAGGGCATTGGAGTAGCTTAGGTATCGATGGTATCCATGTGCACTATTGAGTTAATTTCTAATGATTGTGGAGGCCACTGGAGATTCTATCGTGGTCATGGAACTTGCTTACGATGACACATATTTTGTGATGTAGGATGCTATCTTGCTACAAATACCCTTAGGTAGTTGGGTATACTGTGGCCAAAAAGGAATGAAGTCGATCATCAATGAGTCTCCATTAAATTGTCTTACCCAACAGAATGAACCAATGACACAAGATAAAAAAAGAACCATTAAAATGGTTTAGCAAAAATTCAGAGTTGTAAGTCCAGGCAATTTTTTCCCAATTTTCGGTCAGCTGCTGTCTATTGTAGCCCTTTTCTGTTGTTACGTGGTACCCTATGGTGCTGTGATCCAAAGACTCCTAAGCTCAATGCCATTGAACGATAATCTTTAGATTAGATGTAGATAAAATAAACAATATATACAATTTATTTGTAATAATGAACATTTCCCTATCTTCAGATTTCAATATCAGTCCTGGGTCTGGGGGGTTCCATTTACAGCTTGTGTTTTACACAGAGGTCGACTGACTGGATCACCTCAACCAAGCCTCCTTCCCTGTACATACAGTATATCAGCTGCGGCAAAGAAGAGATCCGTCTTAGCTCATGAGCCTGACAGACAGGCACAGCACTATTAGTATGCGTACACAAGAAATGCTCTCCTGTGCTGTACTCAGGCCAGAGGTGGAGCTGCAAGGACCTGATGTCATTGATTATGCCTTGGGGCTTTTGTTAATAGAAGTATACAATGAAATGCTAAAGTTTTAGGTGGGTATGGAAGAATGCTGTTTGAAGTCAAAGGGTAGTCACACCAAATATTGATTACATTTCATTCACTTTGCATTTTGTTAATTCATAAAAATAACCTATTAACATTTCTATTTTTGAAAAGTATTCTTATTTTGCAGCATTTTTTTCACATTTTTAAGCAAAAAAACTCCAAAACTATTTGAAATGCATACCTGACACCTTACTATTTCCTCAGCACTGATTTCATTTTTCATCATTGGTCCTTGAGTACAACTATGGCACATGGCGTATGTTTTGCATGATCTGAAGAAAGTGATGATAGAGGTGCTAACTAGTGATGAGCGAGTATGCTTGTTACTACTCGGTACTCGCACGAGTATCACTGTACTCGGGCTACTCGGCGGGTACCGAGTAATTTTGCAATACTCGTGCTGTACTCGTGGTCTTCATCCCTGCATGTTGGCGCTCTTTTGAGAGCCAGCCCTCATGCAGGGATTGGCTGGCAGACCACTGCAATGCCACAGCCCTGTTAGTTGTGGAATTGCAGTGATTGGCCGGCCTGCACAGCGTGACCGAGCCTTTATACCGGCGGGCGCTGTGCTCTGTACACAGCCATCTCATATTCCCTGCTTTCCACGCCCACAGGCGCCTATGATTGGTTGCAGTGAGACACGCCCCCACGCTGAGTGACAGGTGTCTCACTGCACCCAATCACAGCAGCCGGTGGGCGGGTCTATACTGTGCAGTAAAATAAATAAATAAATAATTAAAAAAACCGGCGTGCGGTCCCCCCAATTTTAATACCAGCCAGATAAAGCCATACAGCTGAAGGCTGGTATTTTCAGGATGGGGAGCCCCATGTTATGGGGAGCCCCCCACCCTAACAATATCAGTCATCAGCTGCCCAGAATTGCCGCATACATTATATGTGACAGTTCTGGGACTGTACCCGGCTCTTCCCGATTTACCCTAGTGCGTTGGCAAATCGGGGTAATAAGGAGTTAATGGCAGCCCATAGCTGCCACTAAATCCTAGATTAATCATGTCAGGCGTCTCCCCGAGATTCCTTCCATGATTAATCTGTAAATTACAGTTAAAAAACACACACACCCGAAAAATCCTTTATTAGAAATAAAAAACACTAACAAAGTCCCTCATTACCAATTTATTAACCCCGACAAACCCTCCATGTCCGGCGTAATCCACGGACCTCCAGCTTCGTGTCCAGCTCTGCTGCATGGAAGTGACAGGAACTGCAGAATACACCGCCGCTTCTATCAGCTTCACACAGCAACTGAGGTGAGTAGCGCGATCAGCTGCTGTCAGTAAGGTAACTCCCGGCCACCACTGGATCCAGCGGTGGCCGCGATTAACCTCAGTGACAGCAGCTGATCGCTATACTCACCTCAGTTGGTGCATGGAGTTGACCGGAGCGGCGGTGAGTAGCGCGATCAGCTGAGCTGTCACTGAGGTTACCCGCGGCCACCGCTGCATCCACCGCTGGATCCAGGTAACCTCAGTGACAGCTCAGCTGATCGCTATACTCACCTCAGTTGCTGTGTGAAGCTGACCGGAGCGGCGGTGTATTCTGCTGCTCCTGTCACCTGCATGCAGCAGAGCTGGACGCGTTGCTGGAGGTCCGTGGATTACGCCGGACATGGAGGGTTTGTCGGGGTTAATAAATTGGTAATGAGGGACTTTGTTAGTGTTTTTTATTTCTAATAAAGGATTTTTTGGGTGTGTGTGTTTTTTAACTGTAATTTACAGATTAATCATGGAAGGAATCTCGGGGAGACGCCTGACATGATTAATCTAGGATTTAGTGGCAGCTATGGGCTGCCATTAACTCCTTATTACCCCGATTTGCCAACGCACTAGGGTAAATCGGGAAGAGCCGGGTACAGTCCCAGAACTGTCGCATATAATGTATGCGGCAATTCTGGGCGGCTGCTGACTGATATTGTTAGGGTGGGGGGCTCCCCATAACGTGGAGCTCCCCATCCTGAGAATACCAGCCTTCAGCCGTATGCTTTATCTGGCTGGTATTAAAATTGGGGGGACCGCACGCCGTTTTTTTTTAATTATTTAATTATTTATTTCACTGCACAGTATACACACACACCGGCTGCTGTGATTGGGTGCAGTGAGACAGCTGTCACTCAGTGTGGGGGCGTGTCTCACTGCAACCAAACATAGGCGCCGAAAAGCAGGAAAGCAGAGAATACGAGATTGATTAATGAGCGGCCGGCTTTTTCAAAAGAGGAAAAGCCGCCGGAGTTTAGTGAACAGCAGTGCAGCGCCGCGCCGGTGATCGGGGAACGGTAAGTAAGAGAGAGGGGGGAGACTGACCGACAGACTGTGAGAGGGGGACAGACAAGACAGAGAGAGACAGACAGAGCGAGACCGACCGACGGAAGATAGAATGAAAAAAAAATGACCAACATCGTTAGTAAAAAGCACAAAACGTGCGTTTTGGACATCGGAGTGCCACACAAGGTTTTCACGTAAAATCTTTCATGTATTAATCTCAAAAAGTAACATACACCAGCTCTATCTCACTATTGGGTATGTGCCCTTAACATTTACGCCATGAAAATTCATTTTGGTGTCATTTTGGAAGGTTTTCTGGTGAGTCCGTAAAAATGGCGTAAAACTCGGACAAAATTGTTCACAGCTGTGACTTTTGAGTGATAAATGCTTCAAGGGGTCTTCCCCATGCTGTTGCCATGTCATTTGAGCACTCTTCTGAGACTTTTGTGACATTTTTAGGGTTTCTACATGCTGCCGGGGGGTTATTTCACAAAAATACTCGGGTCTCCCATAGGATAACATTGGGCTCGGTGCTCGGGACGAGTACACGAGTATCTTGGGATGCTCGGCCCGAGCCTCGAGCACCCGAGCTTTTTAGTACTCGCTCATCACTAGTGCTAACATAGGATAAGTGATAAGCTAAGACTATTTGTTCATAGGAACATATGTGCTCAGTATAGATGTAAATAATCCTTATCAGTCTCGTAGAGAGTGGGAGGAGATGAGTACACATGCATGATCATTGATTCATTCATGTGGAGGACTTGGGACCATGGGTCTCATGACTGTTTAATATTTTTATAGGTGAACCTATTTAAATTATATGTTTATAATACTCACCTAACGGTCGGTGTAGAGCAGACTGGTTGGATGGACGTCTCCGTTCTCTGGGTCCACACCTCCTCTTTCGGCCATCTTTGTCCTCCTTCTGCAGCTAGTGTGGATGACGCGTTCTACATCATACACTAGCCGACATTGAGGTCCTGCGCAAGTGCACTTTGATCTGCCCTGAGTAGGGCAGTTCAAAGTATTGTAGTGCGCCTGTGCAGGACCTCAATGTCGGCTAGTGTAGATGACATAGAACGCGTCATCCACACTCGCTGCAGAAGGAGGACAAAGATGTCTGAAAGAGGAGGCGCGGACCCAGACAATGGAGATGCCCATCTGACCAGTCTTCTGTTAGGTGAGTATTATGAACATCCGGTGACAGGTTCATTTTAAATTAGTAATGTATCAGCAATGGAGGCATATATTTCATCAGATATAAAAGCAATGGACCTATTTTACCACATATAGTATAAGGAATAATGTTAAATTCCCATGTCTCATGTGACATGTGAAAGAGGGAGAGGTGGTAAGGTCGCTACAAATTAGTACCTTATAGTGTAAATTTACTATTGGCTGAACCTGATACTAGAAAAATAAAACTGTGGCTAAAAAGTACTAGTGATTTGGCGCTATGGTAGTATGCTGTACTTGCTTTTGCCATCGGTTTAGATATGATAAAATATGGCAATTTAAAAAAAAAACAAAAAAACAAAAAAAAACCGTAATATATAATTACCCTGCAGTGTTGTCTACATGTACTAAAATATGTTGCCCAAACAATGTAACTAGTTGTAAAAGTAGTCCAGCATTTATCATGTATAGCCTTGAGACTATGGTAAACACATGTATACATGTACTAAAATAAATCACCTGTCTACATCTCTGACATTCTGTATTTCCTCCTTTTCTAGGGTTGTGCACAAAACAAATATGTGGAGTTTTTTTTCTGTTGGTATTTTTCATTGCCATTGGCTTTGTCTTACATTTGAAACTTTACCACAGAAATCTGTTCTGGTGATAAAGGCAATATCTCACATTAATTTGTGGACAATCAAGGCAAAATTACACAAAAAAACATTTTTTTATATCAGCGTTTATTTATATACTGATGATTATATAGTATCTCTATGCACAGAATATCTGCCTGCAATCATGTTACTGTGTGTGTATTATTATTATTATTATTATTATTATTATTATTATTAAATCTGAACTTGGAAGTTTGTTTCATACTGTGATAATTGATTGCGGCAGGGAAGACGTGGCCAGCATCAGGCATTAGCAAATCTTGGCATTGGTCAGGACAGTGGTGCCCACCTGTCTGGTCTGGATTGTGGCCCAGTGCAGCTGTTACTGCACTGCAAAATAGATCTGTTTTTCTGGGCAGATATTCTCCAGTTTAATTTAAGCTATAGTGACAGGTCCGTCCTAGGACCTACAAGAGCCAAAATGTTTATGATATTCAAAAAACACTTAGCCATGACATATGTGTACATAGATAGATAGATAGATAGATAGATAGATAGATAGATAGATAGATAGATAGATGGATGGATGGATGGATGGATGGATGGATGGATGGATGGATAGACAGACAGATAAACAGATGGATGGATGGATGGATGGATGGATGGATATATAGATAGATAGATGATAGATAGATAGATAGGTAGATGGATAGATAGATAGATGATAGATAGATAGATAGGTAGATGGATAGATAGATAAACTATATATAATTGTAGTGCATAAAAAAACTTTCTCCAAAATCTTTGTCCGTAAACAAGTAAAACTATATATCCAATATATATATACAGCTCTGGCAAAAATTAAAAGACCACTGCAAAATTGTCAGCTTTTCTGATTTTTCTCCTAATAGGTATATTTTTGAGTAAAATGTAAATTGTTTTTTTATTCTATAAAATACTGACAACGTCTCCGAATTTCCAAGCAATAAATTTTGATATTTTTTTTCTGAAAATGAGAAATTGTCAAAATAACAAAAAACATGCAGTGCTTTCAGACCTCAAATAATGCATGGAACCATGATTTTTAATCACAGCTTTCATGCGTCTTGGCATGCTTTCCATCTGTGTTTCACACTACTTTTGGGTGACCTTATGCCACTCCTGGCACAAAAATGTAAGCAGTTCTTCTTGTTGTCTTTGTTTGATCGCTTTTGACTATACATCTTCCTCTTGATTACATTCCAGAGTTTTTCAATGGGGTTCAGGTCTGGAGATTGGGCTGGTTATGACAGGGTTTTGATCCTTCATGCACACATTGATTAACCTAGCTGTGTGGCATGGCGCATTGTCCTGCTGGAAAAAAACAGTCCTCAGAGTTGGGGAACAGTGCCTGAGCAGAAGGAAGCAACTGTTTTTCCAGGATAAGCTTGTATGCGGCTTGATTCATACGTCCTTTGAAAAGTTTAATCTGCTCTATTCCAGCCTTGCTGAAGCATCCTCAGATCATCACTGATCCTCCACCAAATTTCACAGTGGATGGAAGACACTGTGGTTTGTACTCCTCTCCAGGTCTCCGTCTAACCATTAGACTACCAGATGTTGGGCAAAGCTGATAAATAGACAGAGAAAATTACCTTACTCTAGAAATTGGGCAGATTAAATTTTGGAAAGAGTTCTGTATGCTGTGAAATTATGGTAAGTGATGAATTAAGGTGCATTAGATCACACTTTATTTCTTTTATTGGTTCTATATTGCATGACATATATCTAAGTACATTTCTATTTACATGGTGTCACTTTGCTAAAATATTCATTTCCACTATTTATCTAGATTCATTTTATTCAATTACATTCTACAATGACCACTATTTTTAAGGGGAACTTGACAGCTGATACATGTTGCCTGATCCTTAGGCATCATGTACCAGGCACTGGCTTTAAGATTTCAGTCATGTTTGTGTGGCTCTGAAATTCTGCAGAGACTCAAACAAAGATTTAATTTATTAGCTGCCACGGACCAAGCCACACTGTAGATTAGATGGAAAGGTGGAGTCAATAATGGACAGCATCTAAGCAGGTGAAGCGTTTGGATCTGATATAGGTCTTTATTAAGGATATACAACTTCTCAAATAACCAGGTTTAGATAGTGTACACATTTTGCAAAAAAAATAATAAAAAATGTACTCACCCCCCAAAAGGCACAAGACCAATCACAATGATCAATACATAACATACCAAGAAATACATAGCATATATTCCTGCTTACATAAAGATCCCACCAATATACCAATCCCAACTACACCCACCATTGCAGTAGAGCAGCAAGGATAATCCATATCTAGTATGTACCATGATTTCAATTTTGCTTGCATTCTCTGAAAAAAAATCTTCAAGAAAAAGGTATATAGCATTGCTCCAATCAACCAGCACCAAAATCAAAAGAAGGTTGTCTGATCATGTGTCCAGAGGGTCACTTGACGCAGCATATTGACTGTGCCTGTGCCTTCCATTTGAATCACACCAATCAAGGGGAACATTACTGAAGTCCGTAGGCACACACTGCGCGTGCGGTAACACCCAACACCACAAGTGTTGTCATAAAAATGACTGATCACTGCCATCTAATCCTAGATCAGACAGCACTATTACCCATAGGGCAGCACTTAATCTCTTGATACAGTATATATGGAGTGGCATCTGATAGTAAAGCAATGACCAGGAGGCGCCTATGTGACACATAATCATGTAGGTCTATCGTTCAATTATGGACAAGACAGCATTATGGCAAATGAATTCAATAACCCCTAAGAGGTAGCAAATGTTGTTTCCACAGACTCCACACAATAAGATGTGACCATAGTCACAAAAAGAAGAAATAGAGAAACAAACAACACAAGGTAAGAGCCAATAGATATTCACATAGTGCAAGTAGATTTTATCAATCATAATCACAAAATATTAAAGTATCATGTGTAAAATACATACATGGGGAATGGTAAGAAGAGGAAGACAACCATATAACCACCCTCCATGTCTCCGTCATCAATCACTGACCTCACACCTTAGAAGTAATCTGTAAAATGCATATAATTATCTACATCCATACATACATATAGACATACTTAAAAATAAACATAAACCTAAAATTACCTCAAAACAAAAATTTCAATCAAAAAGACACTCAGTTGTGAACAATCTAGTTCATAAATGCAGTGTAGTTTATTTTTCTTAAAAAAAAAACCAACCTTTTTCCTTCCCTCTTCTTAATATTGACCATCTATTACTCTAAATCTTAATTGATTGACCAAATGTCCCTGGTCCTTCAAATGTTTGGGTACATAGATATCCACTAGGCATGTCCAAATTGTACTTTTATGTTTACTAATCCGAGCTTTAATCTTCATGGTGGGTCTTCTGCTTCTTTTCCCTGTCTGCTGCCATGGATCGGCAAGTCTCTCCAAGTGTGGTGTATAGGGAGAGATCTGTCACTCCAGATCAGCAATTGGGGAGAAACATGTACATAATGGCCACGGTGCACGTGTATGGCATGGGCTCCAGAGCTGTGCTGGTCAACGGCAACAGGCACTAGCCAAGATCACTGTTATTTAACTATTAAAGTGTCACTGTCAATCATGTACAATGGCATTTAAAAAGTGCACTCACTAGCGCCCACCACCGCCCACTAGCCCCTCAAAACCAATAGGATACTTTAGCAGGCAAGCCGTATAACACAGACAATGATCGCATTGCAATGCTCGGACTGTCCGGGGGTTCTCCTCACCCGAGCCTATCAGCATGTATTTCTATGCAGCTATTATGCTCAGGTCAGTAGAGCCACCAGCCAATCCAAGCATTACAATGAGATTGTTGTCCATGTTATATGGCCATCTGTCTGTGGCCATAGACTGAGCCTCAAAGGAGATGGCAATTTAAACTATAGTATATACTGAAATACTGTGCTACTAAATCTGTTGGGAGAGAGTAAGGGACTTCCATATAAATTAAATGGTTTGCATCTTTAGCATATGGATTTTCTCTTTCCTACGTATAGATTATAGATTACTTACATTCTTATATTTCAGATGAAAATATAAAAAAGAGTGCTAACTAAACTCTTCCAGATACACAGTTAAAGGGTTGCACACGTTGGTAAGTCATTGCTTTTTTCTTCGAAGAATCCTTTGATGCCAGACCTTTTTATTATCAGATAATTTTTTTTTTCTGGAAACATGGTAGCAGCTCCTCAGTAGTTACACATCAATAAAGATAAAGTATCACATAAAGCCCTTTGAAATGAATGGCCTTTCTGTATAGTGTAAAGATTTGCTAGGTCTTTCAGTGACAGAGACTTTCCTCACCCATTAATTGATGGTAGTAGCCTATTGATTTCATAAGGTGTATGAAAACATGTTTTATAAACCAGAAAGTCTCTTTTTCTACATATAGCACACGTTACTTACCTGTTGCTCAGCCATAGTTGATTAACAGTGCTTGTTTCAAAATTGGATCATGCAATTCCTGACTGTGCTCTCTGAAGGCAATTTTGTCATGTTTTACACAGACAAACCCATGTAAGTAACTCTCCAGGTGCTGATTTCTAGAGATAAATCGTTTACAACTATAGCCGTTTCAGTGCAAAAGAGTAAATGTCATTGGATAGCAGTGATCCATCTTCCAGCCATTGCAATTTGCATGTCATTACCTCTTCCCTCTTTCTGCAGCAGTTTCCCATCTCATTAAAATCAGTGGCGTTTTCAGGAAAATGACACTTTTCATGGTAGTGACACTCCAGCCAAATATGCCGCGCTCAATCGGTTTCAGAACACTGAACCATCAAAGAAGTACTGACATTTGTGTACAGAAATCTGCAAGAATGTATGATCACTGATTATTTTGAAGCAAATTTCACTGTAGATGTCCAGTTTATATGTATTCATATATGTTTATATACTACATATATAACTATGATGTGGTATATATATATATATATATATATATATAATATATATATATATACACACACATGCAACATCATTGTGTATAGCTGTATCGTGCAGAATCCTGAATACCATTCTGCTGTTTAAGCATTCCCTTCACTTTTTCGAGCAGTATAATATATATATATATATATATATATATATATATATATATGCTCTATTTCCTGATATATATATACAGTGTATATATATATATATATATATATATATATATATATGTGTCAGGTCAGAACTATACACAATGACATTGTTATATATATATATATATATATATATATATATATATACTAGCTGTACTACCCGACTTCGCCCGGGTTAATACCTGCTGTTAACAAAATAGAATGTATTAACAAAAATGTATTCTGCACACAAAAACCACAAAACAAATAGATAGAAATGTAATTATGATGTCTGTCTCTCCCTCTGTATATATCTCTCTGTCTCTCTCTCTTTCTCTTTGTCTGTCTGTCTCTGTCTGTCTCTGACTGTCTCTGTCTGTCTCAATCTCTTTCCCTGTCTATCTATCTCTTTCCCTGTCTGTCTATCTATCTCTGTCACTTTCCCTGTCTGTCTCTTTCCCTGTCTGTCTCTTTCCCTCTCTTTGCCTCTCTTTCCCTGTCTGTCTCTTTCCCTCTCTTTCCCTGTCTGTCTGTTTCCCTGTGTCTGTCTCTGTCTCTTTGTCTGTCTCTTAACCTGTCTCTATTTCCCTCTCTTTCCCTGTCTGTCTCTTTCCCTGTCAGTCTGTCTCTTTGTCTGTGTCTGTCTCTTGTGTCTGTCTCTTACCCTGTCTATGTCTGTTTCTTACCCTGTCTGTGTCTGCCTCTTTCCCTGTCTGTGTCTGTCTCTTTCCCTGGCTGCATTGTAACATGCCAACATTCCATATAAGGGCGTGGCTGCCCGTTCTTCTGAAGTTCTGGCTGCACTGTGACTCCCAGCTCCATTCGCTTTAATGGAGGCAGGCTTTTTGGTGAATAACTGAAAAGTGCGGGGTTAAAATTTCCCCTCAAAACATAGCCTATGACGCTCTCGGGGTCCAGAAGTGTGAGTGTGCAAAATTTTGTGGCTGCAGCTGCGACGGTGCAGATGCCAATCCTGGACATACACACACCCACACACACACATTCAGCTTTATATATTAGATATATATATATATATATATATATATATATATATATATATATATGGTATGCTACATTTGTATCTGTTTGGCAACTGACTGGCTCTGATGTTGCTTGCGGTCTATCAAGGGTTTTGCTTGCTTGCATATCATCTTATGGAATCTCCCACTCCATTTCAGGGGTTGTCCATTACTTAGAAATGCCCTTTTTGAATTCACGTTTTCCCCAGGTAAAATAATAGCACCTATAATCACCTTCCATGTCAGCGCCCTTTCAGCGGTGTCACAGCCTATGACGCGGGGAATCGCAAGGGGTTGTGAAATCACGTGAGCCTCACGTCCAATCAGCCATGGCTTCTTTCTAGTTAATCAATTGGAAGTGAGCACTGGTGGAAGTGAATGAACAAAAGAGATATCAGAATCTAAATAATATTTGGTGGGATCACCCTTTACCTTCAGAGCAACATCAAAGCATCATTTCTTCCAGCTAAACTTGCAGACAGTTTATGAAGAAACTCTGCAGGCAGGTTGTTCCAAACATCATGGAGAACTGACCCCAGATCCTCTGTGGACATACACTTGTAGTATTCCTTCTATCTTTTCATTTGATCTTAGATATACTCGATGATACCTAAAACTTTTCCATAGTGCTCTGTTTCTGGTAAAAGGAATGCAGAAGTTCTTATCATACTGTTCATGCACTCTGGTCTAACAAACAGGAGGATTTCAGGACCATGGAGAGAGACATATTATACAGTATGTAGATACTGGTTCAGCAAATAATTATAAGCAAAGTTGCTCGAACTTGCAAAAAAACAGGACTTGGTGGGTTGCTGCTCAATTAAAAAAAATCCGATCCGCTCCGGAATCCGGTACCCATATAAGTCTATAGTGACCAGAATCCGGAGATTAAAAATATTGGTGTAAGGGATAGGGGGGCAGGAGCTTGTGCAGTCTACTTAACAAGGCTGTTTCATAGTGGTACACTCCTTCCGGGTCACGCTTTCCCTTCCGGAGCCAACAATTGGCAATTCACTGCTTGACCCTCCCACCGACGTGTGTAATTGGTTGCAGCTAGACGCACTCCCACCCTGAGTGTCAGCGTGTCAGTTGACTGCAACCAATCACAGGCGCAAGGACGGCCGGTGGACGGGGAAAGCAGTGCAAGTGT
The DNA here is from genome assembly GCF_048569485.1 of Anomaloglossus baeobatrachus. Taxonomy (NCBI): domain Eukaryota; kingdom Metazoa; phylum Chordata; class Amphibia; order Anura; family Aromobatidae; genus Anomaloglossus; species Anomaloglossus baeobatrachus. The sequence goes on along the minus strand of NC_134354.1, from coordinate 378,269,185 downwards.
CTACGAGTCAGTATAGTGAGCGTGCATATACATACAAATATATGTGGCCCATTCCAGTCAGAAGAGTGTGCCGGGTGGTGTGATGTCAGACTTTTGCGGGTCTAGCATGACATCACCCGGCACAACCTGCCGCTCTCTGAACATGAGCGTGCATGTACATAGAAACACGTGGTCCACACCTGTCAGAAGAGTGTGCAGCTGTGGCGGGTGATGCGATGTCAGACTCATGTGAGTCCCTCGCAAGTGTGACTTCAGCCTAAGAGAAACCGCATGCAGCTTTTTTTTTTTATTTAAATAAATAATTTAAAAAAAAAATGACGTGCAGAAACCCCTAATTTTGATATTCAACCTAGATAAAGCCATCTGGGGCTGGTATTCTCAGCTCACAGCTGCACGGTCCATTGCTGCATCCATTAGATGTGACAATCCAAGTGCTTTACGGGCTCTTCCCGTTGCCCTAGAGTGGTTGCAATCAGGGTAATAGCAGCGGTTAATAACAGCGCACAGCTGCTACTAAACCTTAGGTTAGTAATGGCACAGACGTCTATGAGATACCTGCATCAGAATAACCTGTAAATAAAAGTAAATAAGTACAAACGCAGAGAAAAAAATAATTTATTTGGAATAATATACAAAAACACACCCTCTTTCCCCACTTTATTAACCCCAAACACCCTGCATGTCCAACATAATCCAAAGGAGCTCCCACACTGCTTCCAGCTCTGCTACATGTCACAGCGAGTGGCCATAGAGAACGACTGCCAGCTGTGAGTGTAGACAATGAGTGAGCAATGCTGAGAGATGACTGAGGGCAGACACTGTCACAGGCTGGGAGCGCGTCTGACTGCAACCAATCACAGATGACAGGATGGCTGGTGGGTGGGGAAAGCTGTATGTATGCAATGAGCCTATTGCACAGTACAGGAAGTGAATGCGCGACCAGGAGCAGTGTGCCGCCATGACACCGAGTCACCGTAAGTATAAAACTCTTGCTTAATTCTTGTTTTCTTTATTTTCCTTTTAATTTTCCCAGTGCCAGAATCCCGGGCCTGAGTCCGGCACCAAGGCATCTTTGAAACCGTGCGGATCTGGACTTTTACAGTCCTTGTCCGCTCAGCCCTAAATATAAGCACTGAGGAAACAATACAAATATTACTAGAACTTCGACTATAAAGATGATTTTAAAGTATTATATATTACTCAGAACTTGTTTCTGCATTGTGAATAGCAGTAATAACTAAAAACTAAAAGCATATTTTCAGCTAACTCCATGAAGAGCATTTCTCCTACAAAAAACACTTTGTTATGATTGAGAAAAGATGTTGTGACATTGAATTACAGTTATATTAATAATGGTAACACAAATGTGCAATACAATACTTAAACCCATAACTTTTTGCTGCTCCTGGCATTGTATTCAGCTGGTATGATTTTTTTTCATTTCTTGGACTGCATCCTGATAGCAGATATAGGGTGATTTAATGGAAACATTCACCTCTGCTTCTTTTGATAACGTCAGCTTTAAAATCTTAAAGGAGCAGCTCAGACATTTCAAGCATAATATAATTGTAATGAGTAGATGATACATACATATATTCTGGTTTTTTGGACACTACATTTATCTTGAACTTGAACCACTGAAAAGACAAGCCATAAAAGTTAGGTGCCTATATTAGATTTGGGGCTTTGTTATATACATAGCAGCCATAGTAAAACATCTAAATGCTGTAGATGCTATGGTTGCTATTGACTGCAGCATCTAAAGGTTTAGATCTCATGTTATCTTATTAATTGGTTTCTTGCCTATTGCCCAAAGCTTCTAGCAGCTGCTGGGATTTGTGACTTTCATAGCAGAGCTACAGAAAATAACAAAAACTATTCTCACTGGTGCTGTTCCAGTCCTTTTGGAACTCGCTTTCCCGGGACCCATGTGACATTAAGACATGCGAGCCCAGCAACTAATTAGTGCTGGCTTCCTTCTCTCTGCCCTTGTACATTTAGCTAATTAACAGAATGTGGGCGGTGCAGCTTGAAACTCACTTTCATAATTGTTTACTATACGAAGGCGGGGAGAAGGTAGCTTGTGCTGATTGGTCGTGGGGCTCATGTGTCATAACAATGTCATACAAGCCCTGGGAACAAGAATTCCGACATTGCTGGAACTGTCAATTCAATAAAGATAGCTCTGGCACACTAAAAATTGATAACACGGAGAAATAATTCTTCAACTGTTGAATATTCTTTTATTAGTGCGAAAGGACAAATGATAAATCATCCAACGTTTCGACCATTTAGGTCTTTGTCAAGGATAATGTTATCTATGACAACAAAAAAATATTGTTTTGTTACAGAAATTAGAAAGACACAACTTAGTACATGATATCACATCATCAATGTCAAACAAAATATCTTACTTCCACATCGTGCAATCGGTCAGTCGACCTTACAATGTCGCACATAATATCAAAACGGAACAAATTTCACGTAATGTTTTACATAATAATCACATAACATTCACCTATCTGAAGAACAGAGTCCAGAGGAGATACATATGAGAACCATCAAGAAAAAATAAAAATAAGTCAAACAGATAGATACCCACCTATATGAGTATCAGGATAATGTGCATTCAGTTGTATAAGGTCATCACCAACATGAATAAATAGATGAAAATGTAGTCCTATATCATAAACAAAATATATGAGTATCTTATCAAAAAATCACATGAACATGCGTATGAGAGAAAAACACCTCTTTCTATATTCTCCACTTATACACTGCGGTAGTATAGACATAACTCAATATCTGTACCTTATGCACTTTATCAGTAATAGTAGAGAGATGGCGGAGATCTACTCCAGAACTGAAGGCAGTAAATGACTGATTCTAGATATGAAATTAATATGAGAGCATGTATCAACATCACTTACGGATTATAGCAAGATGGACAATAAACAAGAACAAGGTCCTCACCAAAATTAATCAGAAAAATACTTTTCAAGGTTTTTAAAGGAGATGATGCAATTCCTTTGCTGTGGGGTTCTGGATTGCCTCAGGATCCCTTAAAACTATAGAAAAAATGACATAGAAGTAAAGGACGTGTACATGAGCAGGAAGAGAAGCTCTAATGATATATACGATATTAGGTGTATCATATCAATATTACCCTGAACTAAGTGAAGAGAATGGGATGTCCTCACTGAAGGGCTCTCAGTTGCCTCAAAATCTCAGATGTACTATAAACAAATGATACCAGGATCAGTGATACTTATATACAAAAAAATATATCAACCATATAGGGTACATATGTTATAAACGGTGTTACATCAATATTATACTGGGCTTTCAACCAGACAAAAGCAAATACTACCTGAGTTGTTATACGATAATCAAAATAGAAGTTTAAAGGAGGAGAGGCAATTCCTTCACTGGAGGGTCCCAACACGTTATGGGATCATATGAATGTACTATGGATAAATGATACCGGAATAAAGAGTAATCATACATAGGGGAATAACACCAGTATAAGGCACATCTAATATATGACCTATCCTATATGTATTACTTTCATAAAATCTGAGAACATATCATGTAGGCACTGATGCAATGAGCAGGGAAAGCGACTTGTCCCAATAGGGCTCTATATGGGACCCTGTAAAAAGTGAATAATCAGTCACCTTGTACCCAGTGCACAGATTGATTTAACCAACATGGGTGGGCTGACATACCTGGTATGTAGTAGTGATAATATGGGGTCACACAATAGGAAAATACTGTGATGGAAATCTAGTGAAAGACATAAAGGAGGATGATGAGTGGTGATCTGCTAAGAGATCGGCAGGGACCAAGTGAATACACGTACCTCTCAATGGTGATTCAGGGTAAAGGCCCCAGGGAGAAGTGCGTCCTGCTACAGTGGTGGTATTATTTATATCCCATCCCGATAGGCGTGCACCGTCTGTCTTCCTGGACGGTGGAACGCAGTGTGGGGCTGGTGGAGCGCACGCCGCGCATGCGCAGTACCATTGCATGGACTGCGCAGGCGCGGGGAGCGCGACACCAGCACAGTGACGTAAGGTGCTGTGATTGGATGTCGAGGGCTTATGTGAATACGATGGGTGAGACCATACTAACAACTGGACTGTGAATTGCACGTAGCACGCGCGCCGTGCACAGCTATTTGCATGACGCACGAGCCGGGCACAGAACACAAGCCAGTGTGTAAAAATAGTGATAATATACAGTGAGATCTACGGTCAATACAGTGAGGTAATTAACATGCCAGGTGAAAATCCTGTTTCAAGAGCGTGGCAAACTACTGATGAGTGGTCACATCAGTGCAAGGTGGTGAAGGGATCAAGTGGAGGAAAGTGCCTAAAAGCAAAAAGAGAACTGATTAGAACAAAATGAAATCAAGGTTAAAACCCCACTAGTCCTTATACTGGAGTTGTACAATCACATATATGGAAGAAATGCAATATCATTATGAAAGATATAATATACCTTTATGAAACAAGCAGCTGGACCCCAAGAAATCATAGATGTTAGACCCTTTTAATACATCCATAAAACCATAAGGATAAATCAGACCGTACATATAAGCTACCCTTCCAAGGGAGATGTTATAAACACATGTCATGTTCCCTGTTGAGGCCTCTGGGTTCCAGTGTGTTCAGGGTGAAAATCCAGTAGGATTCTCTTTCTTTAAGAGTACGTATTCGGTTACCACCCCGTCGGGGAAGAGGGATTATAACATCTCCCTTGGAAGGGTAGCTTATATGTACAATCACCTTACGTCACTGTGCTGGTGTCGCGCTCCCCGCGCCTGCGCAGTCCATGCAATGGTACTGCGCATGCGCGGCGTGCGCTCCACCAGCCCCACACTGCGTTCCACCGTCCAGGAAGACAGACGGTGCACGCCTATCGGGATGGGATATAAATAATACCACCACTGTAGCAGGACGCACTTCTCCCTGGGGCCTTTACCCTGAATCACCATTGAGAGGTACGTGTATTCACTTGGTCCCTGCCGATCTCTTAGCAGATCACCACTCATCATCCTCCTTTATGTCTTTCACTAGATTTCCATCACAGTATTTTCCTATTGTGTGACCCCATATTATCACTACTACATACCAGGTATGTCAGCCCACCCATGTTGGTTAAATCAATCTGTGCACTGGGTACAAGGTGACTGATTATTCACTTTTTACAGGGTCCCATATAGAGCCCTATTGGGACAAGTCGCTTTCCCTGCTCATTGCATCAGTGCCTACATGATATGTTCTCAGATTTTATGAAGGTAATACATATAGGATAGGTCATATATTAGATGTGCCTTATACTGGTGTTATTCCCCTATGTATGATTACTCTTTATTCCGGTATCATTTATCCATAGTACATTCATATGATCCCATAACGTGTTGGGACCCTCCAGTGAAGGAATTGCCTCTCCTCCTTTAAACTTCTATTTTGATTATCGTATAACAACTCAGGTAGTATTTGCTTTTGTCTGGTTGAAAGCCCAGTATAATATTGATGTAACACCGTTTATAACATATGTACCCTATATGGTTGATATATTTTTTTGTATATAAGTATCACTGATCCTGGTATCATTTGTTTATAGTACATCTGAGATTTTGAGGCAACTGAGAGCCCTTCAGTGAGGACATCCCATTCTCTTCACTTAGTTCAGGGTAATATTGATATGATACACCTAATATCGTATATATCATTAGAGCTTCTCTTCCTGCTCATGTACACGTCCTTTACTTCTATGTCATTTTTTCTATAGTTTTAAGGGATCCTGAGGCAATCCAGAACCCCACAGCAAAGGAATTGCATCATCTCCTTTAAAAACCTTGAAAAGTATTTTTCTGATTAATTTTGGTGAGGACCTTGTTCTTGTTTATTGTCCATCTTGCTATAATCCGTAAGTGATGTTGATACATGCTCTCATATTAATTTCATATCTAGAATCAGTCATTTACTGCCTTCAGTTCTGGAGTAGATCTCCGCCATCTCTCTACTATTACTGATAAAGTGCATAAGGTACAGATATTGAGTTATGTCTATACTACCGCAGTGTATAAGTGGAGAATATAGAAAAAGGTGTTTTTCTCTCATACGCATGTTCATGTGATTTTTTGATAAGATACTCATATATTTTGTTTATGATATAGGACTACATTTTCATCTATTTATTCATGTTGGTGATGACCTTATACAACTGAATGCACATTATCCTGATACTCATATAGGTGGGTATCTATCTGTTTGACTTATTTTTATTTTTTCTTGATGGTTCTCATATGTATCTCCTCTGGACTCTGTTCTTCAGATAGGTGAATGTTATGTGATTATTATGTAAAACATTACGTGAAATTTGTTCCGTTTTGATATTATGTGCGACATTGTAAGGTCGACTGACCGATTGCACGATGTGGAAGTAAGATATTTTGTTTGACATTGATGATGTGATATCATGTACTAAGTTGTGTCTTTCTAATTTCTGTAACAAAACAATATTTTTTTGTTGTCATAGATAACATTATCCTTGACAAAGACCTAAATGGTCGAAACGTTGGATGATTTATCATTTGTCCTTTCGCACTAATAAAAGAATATTCAACAGTTGAAGAATTATTTCTCCATGTTATCAATTTTTAGTGTGCCAGAGCTATCTTTATTGAATTGACTACTTCATTTTTCTGTGCACCTACTATATACACAGTGAGCCAGACATATTCATTTGCCAATTGCTGGAACTGTGACAGAACAAGAAGTGAGTATGGGTTTTGTTATTTATATGAACATGGGGAATGAGAAGGGGTTGTCCAAGTAGTGGACATCCCTTTTAAGGTTTTTAAGAATTTTGTTTTTTCATTTTACATTTACATCAGAAGTATGGAACTCAACTAAAATTACATTGATAGGGTTTTGATGACAATGGAGAAAAAAGAAAATGGAAAGTGCCTGCAATCCACTATATGCTTTGAGCACTTCCTTGTCATAAATAAAGATGAGCAAACCTTTGGAGGTTCAGTTCCCTGGCAGAAAAAGAGCCTAGCTCCACAGACTCGAGTTTGACCCAAACACTGGATCAAGTCTCTGCCCACATACAGCCATCCATAAGCAGAATACTTCTAGGGGAGGGTGAACGGGCTTTTTCAAACTTTTTTTTGTGCTCACTACATCTAATGATGCTATTGTTACTTCCAGTGCGAGCCATTCAAATGCTTCAAGCGGCTCGCACTGGGCTGAGCACCAAGCGCACGTGAGCCCAGCGTTGCGCACACGAGTTTTGTTCCCAGGTACAGCATCCAATCCTCAAAAACGAACATTGATTTTTAACTTTGGTGTTTGGTTTGAAAACTGAACCTCAGGTTTTCTCTTCTCTAATCATAATCACACACTCACACATTAATGTCAAATCATAGGAATATGCTAGCAATGGTAAAGGAGTTGTCAAATACTTTCATATTGATAGCTTATCTTTAGGATAACTCATCAATACCAGATCACGTGGTGTGGATACCTGTTAGTCCTGCCAATCAGCTGACCCTGGTAGTGGTGGCCTCCAGATGTGATGAGTTGGGTAGCAGAACAGCACAGCTCCATCATTTACATAGTGGCTGCAGTAAGGTATTGCAGATCCACCTCTATTCATTTCAGTAAGGGCAGATATGCAGTACTCAGTTGCGGCCACTATACAGTTGATGGAGCTGTGCTGAACATATCCGATCAGGAATAGCTGATAAGCAAGAGTGCCAGGTGTCGCACCCCCACCAATCTGACATTGTTGACCTATCCGAAAAGTAGGACATTAATATAAAAGTAGTGGACAATCCATTTAAATTTCAGAAAACAATTGAATAACTGAATTCATGTAGAGTATATAATATAAAGTATTAGCACATAGTTAAAAAAAACAAATAATGAAATTGTTTTAGAGAATTATAATGTTTCAATAAATCAATTTGAATTAATCATGTCCAAAAATAAAATAAAATAAAGTAAATATAATTGTCAAGAGAAATGTTCAAAGCCTTATTGTTTGGTGATCACGATTCAAAAATTTGGAAATTCTAAGACTGCTGCATCCCTCTGCAAATCATCTCACAATTTTGGACTTTTCTGAGCCTGTCACATCTCTCTTCTGACCCTGTCACATCTCTCTTCTGACCCATTTTGCCAAAGGAAAGGAAGTTGCCTAATAATTAAGCACACCTTTTTATATGGGGTGTTGATGTCATTACACCACACCCCTCCTCATTACAGAGATGCACATCACCTGATTTACTTAATTGGTAGTTGGCTCTCAAGCCTATACAGCTTGGAGAAGGGCAACGTTTATAAAAATTATCATGTGATCAAAATACTCATTTACCTAATAATTCTGCACACAGTGTATACACGTATTTGAATGAATGATCTTGCTTTGAGTTGGCTTCGACACTAACCTTATCCAGATTTGTTAAGAAAATTATCACACTTACCCATGCGTGTAAATATTCACAGCTCACTTTGATGAAAAATACATGGGAGCTGACTGGAAATCAACATGCAAATTTTATCTTATGGTTTTTTGACTTTGATGAATAGACCTGTTAGTGTCTTTAGTTATTGTCATTGTCATAGTATTTCAAGCAGACAGAGCTGCAGAATGAATGCAAAACTCCAGGCATGAAGAAATGTATTCTACGCACTCACTATGGGAAATGCACATGGAAGCTTGGTGTAACAGTCCACATACAAATGTAAAAAAGGATTAAAATATTCAACAATCCTCCAATTTATATTTGCTGGCAGAAGACAATATAAAAATTCCGCTAAGCAGACTGCATTGAGAAATATAATGTAGAATTTAAACTCTCAATATAAACTCAATCTCCACTTGATTTAGGAAATGTGATTACTGCTTATCCTGCTGGGATCTTCAGCAATCAGCTCACCTGCAGCACCCCCACAGGAGAAATGAAGTACTACATAGGTCTTAATAGAATCAATCGCCTGTCCGTGTAATTCATGGTCGTGTCTTATTCTCAAGAGTCAGAAATAATAGATAAAGGTTATTGGGCAGGAATGGACCCTCTATTACCATAGAGATTTCTAATAGGGTATTTGAAAAATTATTTTCCAAACCAGAATAGAAAAGCTGCACTAAAATATTGAGTAACTGACATAATGCAATAAATGTATCTCTGCTTAACCCTGCTTAATAGTGAATATAAAAAATAAGACAATAGCTGGTAAGGTAAGAAGATTACAGTCCAAAAATAGTACACTTGGGCTTTGGGAACATGTGTTAGTACATAGTTTCAGGGCAACGGCAGCAGCTGGAACATAAGAGGGTTCATAATGATGTTTACATGTGTCTACTCTAATAGCTTGTGCCTAAGTTTGATGAGGGACTCCGAGCATTGATTAACCCCTATACACTACAAACCTGTGCTGTTCTATAATAGCAATGATAGTAATAATTTAAAGAAAAAAACAAGAACGATATTGATTCTAATCTAAGAAGAAAGATTCAATGTAAGACAACACATAATATCCCACCGATCGTAACTGAGTTAAGTCCATTATCATTTATCAAGAGAAGACTTTTGTATTTTTAAAGCATTCACAATTAAAATCCGGTGACTATTTGTCACACAACTTTCCCAGACTCGTAAATGACAAGTCCTGTATGTCTAGTAATGGAGAGCCCCATCTCTACTTCAATATTGCTGAATAACCAAGTAGATTAACTTTTTACGACTTTAGAATATTTTTATGACCACGAGGAGTGTCGCAATGGTGGCATTTTGGTTGTCGCATGGGTTAGAAATATTGAAAAATGATATAAAAAATAGTAGTACAGCTGCCACTACTCAACTGTAAGCTGGCATAGTTTACTTCATGGCCATGTCACTGCCACATTATAGAAGTCCTATGTACAGTATATGCAGGTATAATGCCAAGCAGCTACCCGCTCATGAGTAGGTATGTGCAGGACTTTTCATTAGTATATTGTACCTGTACATTTCATTGTACATATTGTACCTGTGTGACCTCACTTACTTATCCATATAGATGCTATATGTTGCTAGGAATTGCTATGTGAGCCTTCCCGTATATCAGTGTGGCTTTCTATGATTTTATAAATAGTCCCATATCAAATTCAAGAATGAGTCCCAACACAAAATGTTTGCAGCTGACTATCTAATACATGGTTGTACCCAATCTACCCTTTGTTGGCAGTTTTGCACTCTGCCTCAAAGACAGAGTTCTCTTTTAAGAGATCCATGAGCCCAAATAAAGTATACAAAATATAATGATTGAATGAGTCAGACTCATTTACTAGTGTGTAGATCTTAGATTACATCTAGATTACATCTAGATTACAACTTTAACGGGAACCTGTCACCAGGTTTTTCCTGAAATGAGCTGCGACCACCACCAGTGAGCCCTTATATACAGTACTAGAAGGTGGCCCGATTCTACGCATCGGGTATTCTAGAATTTACGTATTGTGTAGTTAATGTATGATTTTTGTTATATATATATATATATATATATATATATATATATATATATGTTGTTGTGTGTAGTTACCAAGTGTTTGTGTAGGGCGCTGTACATGTTCTGGGTGTTGTCTGGGTGTGGCGGGGGGGCGAGAGCGGTGTTGTGTGTGTGTTGCGTTGTTTGTGGAGCGCTGTGTGTCTGTAGCGTTGTGTGTGTGTGTGTGTTGCGCGGTTTGTGTGGGTGTGGTGTGTTTTGGGGGGAGGTATGTTTTGTGCAATGTGTGTGTGTTGCGTGATATGTGCGTATATTTGTGTGTGCTGCGGTGTTTGTGTGTTGGGTGTTGTGTGTGTGCAGCGTTGTCTGTGTGTGTGGGTGTCTGTGTAGGGCGGTGTTTGTGGTTCCCAGTGTGTGTGTGTGTGTGTTGTGTGTGTGTGTGTGTTTTGGGGGGAGGTGTGCACCTCCCATCGTGCTCCATCCGCCATGCTGCGCACCCCCCATCGTGCTCCATCCGCCATGCTGCGCACTCCCAAACGTGCTCCATCTGCCATGCTGCGCACTCCCAAACATGCTCCATCCGCCATGCTGCGCACTCCCAAACGTGCTCAATCCGCCATGCTGCGCACTCCCAAACGTGCTCCATCCGCCATGCTGCGCACTACCAAACATGCTCCATCCGCCATGCTACGCACTCCTAAACGTGGTCCATCCGCCATGCTGCGCAGTCCCAAATGTGCTCCATCCGCCATGCTGCGCACTCCCAAATGTGCTCCATCCCCCATGCTGCGCACTCCCCATCGTGCTCCATCCCCCGTGCTGCACCAGCATCAGCCTCTCTGCCCCCAGCATTAGCCTCCCTCCTCCCAGCATCAGCCTCTCTCCTCCCAGCATCAGCCTCTCTCCTCCCAGCATCAGCCTCTCTGTCCCCAGCCTCAGCCTCTCTCCTCCCATCCTCAGCCTCCCCCAGCATCAGCCTCTCTTCTCTCACCCTCCCCCCTCCCAGCCTCCCTCCTCCCAGCCTCCCCCAGCATCAGCCTCTCTCCTCCCAGCCTCCCCCTCCCAGCCTCCCCCAGCATCAGCCTCCCCCAGCATCAGCCTCTCTCCTTCCAGCCTCCCCCAGCATCAGCCTCCCCCAGCATCAGCCTCTCTCCTCCCAGCCTCCCTCCTCCCAGCCTTCCCCAGGATCAGCCTCTCTCCTCCCAGCCACCCTCTTCCCAGCCTTCCCCAGCATCAGCCTCCACCTCCCAGCCTCCCTCAGCATCAGCCTCCCCCAGCTTCAGCCTCTCTCCTTCCAGCCTCCCTCAGCATCAGCCTCCCCCAGCATCAGCCTCTCTCCTTCCAGCCTCCCCCAGCATCAGCCTCCCCCAGCATCAGGCTCTCTCCTCCCAGCCTCCCTCCTCCCAACCTCCCCCAGCATCAGCCTCCCCCTCCCAGCCTCCCCCAGCATCAGCCTCCCCCAGCATCAGCCTCTCTCCTTCCAGCCTCCCCCAGCATCAGTTTCCCTCAGCATCAGCCTCCGCCTCCCAGCCTTCCCCAGCATCAGCCTCTCTCCTCCCAGCCTCCCCTAGCATCAGCCTCCCCCTCCCAGCCTCCCCCAGCATCAGCCTACCCCAGCATCAGCCTCTCTCCTTCCAGCCTCCCCCAGCATCAGCCTCTCTCCTCCCAGCCTCCCCCAGCATCAGCCTCCCCCTCCCAGCCTCCCCCAGCATCAGCCTCCCCCAGCATCAGCCTCTCTCCTTCCAGCCTCCCCCAGCATCAGCCTCCCCCAGCATCAGCCTCTCTCATCCCAGCCACCCCCAGCATTAGCCTCCCCCAGCATCAGCCTCTCTCCTCCCAGCCTCCCCCAGCATCAGCCTCCCCCAGCATCAGCCTCTCTCATCCCAGCCACCCCCAGCATCAGCCTCCCCCAGCATCAGCCTCTCTCCTTCCAGCCTCCCCCAGCATCAGCCTCCCCCAGCATCAGCCTCTCTCATCCCAGCCACCCCCAGCATCAGCCTCCCCCAGCATCAGCCTCTCTCCTCCCAGCCTCCCCCAGCATCAGCTTCCCCCAGCATCAGCCTACACCCTCCCAGCCTCCCCCAACATCAGCCTCCCCCAGCATCAGCCTCTCTCCTTCCAGCCTCCCCCAGCATCAGCCTCCCCCAGCATCAGCCTCTCTCATCCCAGCCACCCCCAGCATCAGCCTCCCCCAGCATCAGCCTCTCTCCTCCCAGCCTCCCCAGCATCAGCCTCCCCCAGCATCAGCCTACACCCTCCCAGCCTCCCCCAACATCAGCCTCCCCCAGCATCAGCCTCCCCCTCCCAGCCTTCCCCAGGATCAGCCTCTCTCCTCCCAGCCTCCTCCAGCACGCCGTGCTCCTCTGCCGACACTCACAGATCCGATCGCATACACTCACACACACACACACCCACCCGATCACATACACTCACACACACCCGATCGCATACACTCACACACACCCGATCGCATACACTCACACACACCCGATCGCATACACTCACACACACCCGATCGCATACACTCACGCACACAGACACTGAAGATATCGCACATACGTGCTCACACTCACAACATCCGGAGATACCACATGCTTCTGGCCATGTGATCCTCCGCAGGTCCTGGAAGCTCACAGCACAGGATCGCCGCCGAGAAGCAAGCGATATCTCCGGATGCTGTGAGTGTGTGGATGCGATCTGATGTGTGTGTGAGGTGTGTGTGAGAGTGAGTGTGATCTGATGTGTGTGTGTGTGTGTGTCTGTTTTTATGTGTGTGCGTGTGGATTTTCCGCCGCTGCAGGACCTTGATGCGCTGGTAACTATGCTACCATGGTTACCAGCGCATCACGTCCCCCACTCGCACGGGAGCCCACACCAGCATACGGCGGCAAAACCCAGCAATGCGAGGGTTTCTGTCGGCTGGGTTGGCGGCGTATGCTGGTGTGGGCTCCCCGGGGGTACAGTACTCACCTGGGAGTCGTGTCTCCGTGTCAGTTCGGGGGATGCGTGCGGGGGGCGGGGCCATAGCGAGCGTGCATTGCGTGAGGGGGACGGGGCGTGGCCGAGTTGCCAATACGTGCAGGGTGCCGGGGCGAGAGGCCAATCCGTGTGGGGGGCGGAGCCTGTGCGAGCGGCCGGCCAATCCGTGTGGGGGGGAGCCAGGGCGAGCGACCAATCCGTGCGGGGGGCGGGGCCATGGCGAGGCCAGCGGCCAATCCGCTTTGTGTCACCATAAGGACACAATTTTGGAGCAAGACAGACAGACAGACAGATAGACAGACAGACAGACAGACAGACAGACAGACAGAATAAGGCAATTATATATATAGATTCTAGAATACTGTATATAAAAACCCAGGTCGCTTTGCAGAACGTATAAATCACCTTTATAATAATCACCTAGAGGGCGGTTTGGTCCGATGGGTGTCGCTGCACTCGGTCCGGCGCCTCCTTCATCTTGTGCAATCACCGTCCTTCTGCCCAATATTTTGATCTGGCCTCAGCTGGGCAGATCAAAGTGCGCCTGCACAATGGAGGCTAGTTTGTGAATGACGCAGGATGTGCCATCCACATGGGGCTGGGCAGAAGGAAGGCAATCGCACAAAATGGAGGAGGCGCCGGATGGAGAGCAGGGACACCCATTATACTGGACCGCCCCCTAGGTAAGTATAATACAGGTGTTTTTTCTGTTATACAGCGTGTTCTGGGAACTTATATACAGAATTCTGGAATGGTGTATATAAGAGCTCACTGGTAGTGGCTGCAGCTCATAAGGGAAAAAACTGGTGACCGGTTCCCTTTAAAGCTACAGTCTAAAGCGGGCTTTACACACTGCGATATCGGTCCCGATATCGCTAGTGTGGGTACCCGCCCCATCTGTTGCACGACACAGGCAAATCGCTGCCCGTGCCGCACAACATTGCCCAGACCCGTCACACATACTTACCTGCCCGGTGACGTCGCTGTGACCGGCGAACCGCCTCCTTTCTAAGGGGGCGGTCCGTGCGGCGTCACAGCGACGTCTCTGAGCGGCCGCCCAATAGAAGAGGAGGGGCGGAGATGATCGGGACGTAACATCCCACCCACCTCCTTCCTTCCGCATAGCGGCCGGGAGGCAGGTAAGGAGAGGTTCCTCGTTCCTGCGGTGTCACACGGAGCGATGTGTGCTGCCACAGGAATGAGGAACAACCTCGTTACTGCTGCAGTAACGATATTTGAGAATGGACCCCCATGCCACCGATGAGCGATTTTGCACGTTTTTGCAACGATGCAAAATCGCTCATCGGTGTCACACGCAATGGCATCGCTAATGCGGCCGGATGTGCGTCACCAATTCCATGACCCCAACGAGTTCGCAATAGCGATGTCGTAGCGTGTAAAGCCCCCTTTAGGTCCCCTTCACACGCACATGTCTCTGGTATGTGCTAGGTCCATGCCCGCATGTACCAGAGACACGGGCACACGTAAACCCATTAAAATCAATGGGTTTATGTGCACGCACATGTGCAGCCATTGTCCCGTGCCTCCGTGTGGAGCAGACGGGTGCCCGTGTGCTCCACATGGATGCATGTCCGTTTTTCTACAGCAGCACGGGTGTCACACGGCCCACATACGGACCGCACGGATGTAGTGTGGATGCGGTCCCGTGTGACACATGCCGGAGAAAACTCACGTGTCAGAAAAAAAAATAACAAAACTTTACTCACCCTCTCCAGTCCTGCAGTCTCTGCCGCTGCTGTCACTTGCTTCCGACCGCCGCTCATTATGCTCATTTAATATTCACTCCACTGCGGCCGGAAGCTGCTGCAGCGGGGAGTTGGTAGGACCAGAGACCGAAGATCAGCACCATGGACAGCGATGCCAGGGACAGGTGAGGAGAAAGTTCCCGTTCTCCGTGTGTTATCACGGAGAACACACGGAGAACACACGTAGTGCCATAAACTTGGCACACGGAGGGGAAAATGCACCTTTGACACGTCCGTGAAACACGTGCGTGATTTTCACGGATGTGTGAAGGGGGCCTAAGACCTATACAATGGTAAACGGGTTGTCTGACTAATACAATCATTTTATTTTCTATACTTTATTGGGGCTCATGGTTGTCTTAAAAGAGACAGAGTGGATAGCTGCCAACAAAGGGCAGATTGGGCACAACCATGTAATGTTGTATATAAGCGCTCTCTGGTGGTGGCCGCAGCTCATAAAGGAAAAACCTGGTGACAGGTTCCCTTTAACACATAACACATCAGCAAAAGATTGAAAGATGTCTTTAGGTCTATTAGATAAGTCGTGAAGAAAACAAGTATATAGGACTTGGCTAATGAAAGAAGGCACATTGATAAATAGAGACACTTAAGGTCTGCCATGTAAGATTATTGTAAGTGTAATAATAAAATGGGCAGTTTGTATCTCCTAAATGCAGCTGTGAGATGCGGTATCTAAGCACATGTATATCCCTACAGCTTCCATACTCATTGCTCATTCCTATCCGGACCCCGCTGTGAATTAAACCTCTGGCAGCTTTAGTGCACTGTATAAAAATGTTGATTTTTCTCTCTTTAATGCAGCAGGGAAAACATATTTTTCAATGATTTGGTTGGCTGCAGATTTTCCAACGGAGAGATTTCTGTGATGACTCTTCTCTGCAAAGTTAATTAAGTGGAGAGTACATTAAAAGCTTAATATATTGGGGTCAGCCGAGTTCTCACTTTGTAATGTTAAAAGCATGTTAAAAAGACTGCTGTGTTTCTTTTGAAGATGCCTCGCATAATATGAATCAGTGACATAAAGTAATGATGTGTATAGTAGGTTGCCTAACTGCTAAACATGCTACACAGCACAATTTACTAATCAGTTGGTAAAATTAGCCTCATGTATAATTACTTGCTATATGCTTTGATTACTAAACTAAATTTAACAAAAAAAAGCCTTAAAGTGACCCAGTATGTCTTAAAAGTTGTCCACTCAAGTAGGATTTCTTAGCATTAAATAATAGTTTATCGCTTCCAAAAAGTACCTTCAGCTCCTGATCAGCCATTGGTAGCCATTGTTCTAGCTCCTCAGACATGTCTTATATTACAAGGCAGAACTGTAATTTGGGGAGAACAATCTTCAAGTAGTAAGACCCCGATTCCTTCTGTTAGGTCTCCTTTTCTGCTGAATACAAGGAGAACAACTGTTTTGGATTTGAAAATTCAAGTGTAGAACGTAATTCACCTTCTGCTTTGTTTACGGGCATTCTGCTGCTAAGATTTTAGCATGAGACTGTTTCCTATGGAGCGTTTGAGTACTACGATAGCAGATACACCAAAAATGGAAGAAATGAAACTATGCCCCACTTGAATTAGAATTAAGTTTCCATTGCTCTCTGATGGCCACAGCATTGTACATTGCTACTTTATTATTTCTTGAAAAAATATATAATGAAACCCAGAGAAATCCATTATTACAGTAGTTTATATGACCTATTTATACAATGGATTCTTTATATCTCCTAGGTTTGCTCTAATAAAGGAATCAATGGCAACTGGCCAGCATAAGTAATTGTACATTCTGCAACTAGATCATTTCACGACAAGAGTTAGAACATTACTGATACAGGCTGGACCACAGCGGTGATGATACAAGATGACCACCTCACCTTAAGTGGTGTATGCCACACATACACTGCTGGCATATAGCCATACACATATCCCATGGGGATGGGTTCTTCTCAAGCTACATGCATGACTTTATCATGATATGGATATATATATATATATATATATATATATATATATATATATATATATATATATATATATATATATATATATATATATATTTATATATATATATTTATATATATAATACAATGGAAAAAAACAGAATGAAACAGGGGTTCCCTTGCTGGTTTCCCACGCTGGTACTAACCTGACTTCAAATCGTACTGGCAGCACCTTTACAATGTAAACAGGTGCGTATCTGGACGGTGTATTTAGAATATTATAATGTCCATTGTAATACCAGCTCAGCGCTCCTTCGCGGCAACCTCCTTTGCTGGGTCATACGCTACACTGCATCTTCTCTGGGCTTTAAAAACCTACAAGATCAGCCTTGTGAACAAAAAGGAGGCTAATACCTCTATTTATGTATAAGGTAGAATTTATTTTGGTTTTTCACAGTGTGCGGCTGGAATTTTTTCTCATATTTATACACCATCCAGATACGCACCTGTTCACATTGTAAAGGTGCTGCCAGTGTGGTTTGAAGTCAGGTTAGTACCAGCGTGGGAAAGCAGCAAGGGAACCCCTGTTTCATTCTGTTTTTTTCTATTGTATAATGCATATAACAGGGAGTGGTGCTCTGTTTGCTGGATTTGCACCCCAGCTTCTGGCTGATTCATTAGCCTCCTTTTTGTTCACCAGCTGATCTTGTAGGTTTTTAAAACCCAGAGAAGATGCAGTTTAGTATAGGACCCAGCAAAGGAGGTTGCCATGAAGGGGCGCTGGGCTGGTATTACAATAGCCATTATAATATTCTAAATACCTCCATTTATGTTTAAGGTAGAATTTATTTTGGTTTTTCACAGTGTGCGGCTGGAATTTTTTCTCATATATATGTATATATACAGATATATAAAATGTAAAGCTGAGTGTATATATGTGTGTGTGTGTGTGTGTGTGTGTGTGTGTGCATATGTGCGTGTGTGTGCGTGTGCGTGTGTGTGTGTGTGCGTGTGTGTGTGTGTGTGTGTGTGTGTGCGCAAGTGTGTTTGTATGTCCTCTAAAAGAATCCGCATTACTGTCACTTTTGCAGTCATGGAATTTTGCACAGCCACCTCATTTGACTCAGGGAATGTCATATTGTTTTGAGGGGAAATTTAACCCCACGCTGTACAGTTATTTGCCAAAACCTGCTTACATTAAAGTCTATGAAGGTGGGAGCCACAGGTTGTTAATAGAAGCTCTGATTGGTTGCTATAAGCAATGAAGAACATTCTTAGTATAAAACATCTTATGTGTGAGGTAATATGATTTTGGTGGAGAGACAGATAGAGATAGACAGAGAAAGAAAGAGAAAGACAGACAGACAGAGAAGGACAGACAGAGACATAGAGACATAGAGAGTCAGACAGGCAGAGAAATACATACAGAGACAGACAGAAAGACAGAGAAAGACAGAGAGACAGACAGACAGACAGAGACAGACAGACAGACAGACAGTGGAAGATAGAGGAAGACAGACAGACATAAAGACTGACAGAGACAGAATGCCAGAGATAGACAGACAGAGAGACAGAAACAGATAGAGAGACTGAGACAGACATACAGAAAGAGACAGAGAGACATAGAGAGACAGAGTGATATACAGAAAGACAGAGACAGACAGAGACAGACAGAGAAAGAGACAAACACACATAGACAGACAAACACAAACAGACAGAAAGACAGACAGACAGAGTCAGACAGCTAGAGAGAGACATAAAGAGAGAAAGACAGACAGAGAGACAGACCGACAGAGACAGACAAACAAAGAATGACAGACAGAGGGACAGACAGAGAGAGAGATACAAAGATGGACAGAGAGCAATAGAAAGACAGACATAGAGTTAAAGAGAGACAGAGAGTGATAGAGAGACAGACAGAGTGAGATAGAAAGACAGAGACAAAGGCAAACAGGGAGAGAAGTGGACAGGAAGAGAGAAGGACTGGGAGGGAGACGGACAGGGGAGAGAGAGAGAGAGAGAGAGAAAGACAGACAGAGTGAGACAGACGGATAGGGAGAGAGAGAGACAGAGAGAGATGGATAGAGACGGATAGACAGATAGAGAGGGATGAATAGAGAGGGGTGGAGATAGAGAGGGAGTGGGAGAGAGGTAGAGAGACACTTACTATTCCGGGTAACACCGGGTACTACAGCTAGTTTATATATCAGAAGGGTCAGTTCCTGACCGAAATGTCCTGTGTTATGGACCATTAAAGAATGACAAACCTGAAGAAAAATGGAGTGCTGCCTTCTGATTTTTTTAATATATTGAATGGACGGTAGGATTGTTTTTTTTACTGAGGTGTTTTGCAGCTTTTTTATATTTAGTTTTATATGGGACAAGATGATGTTTTCAGTGAACAGACATATATTTACATGCATCTTTTTGATCAAATCTTATTCCACTGTTTGGGCGATATGATGACAAAGCATCATTTTTTCACTTTTTTACGGTCTTAACTGAAGGGGTTAACCAGTGTTATAGTTTTATATATTGAGTTGTTACAAATGCAGCAATACCAAAAATGTATACTTTTTTAGTTTATTTTCTTACTGAAATGCATGTTTATCAGAATAATATTTTTTCTTTTATTTGTTCTTTATTTTTACACTTTAAAAAATATTTTTACAATTTTTTCAAACTTTGTTTTATTTTCTTACATAGTCCCTCTAAGGGACATTACTTTTTCTATTGTTCTGATCACTTATCTAAAATACATTAGATCTCTCATTTTTGCACTCACAAGCCTCTGAGATCATTCTCCTGGCATGATCCCAGAGGCTTTCTGTAGCTGTGTAACCCAGAGGTCATCCTGATGAACTAAGATCACCATGGCAATGCGATGATGTTGCAAGGGTCTCAGCTCCCTAAAAGATGCAATCAATGTCATTAATGACATTTAGTGGGTTAAACAGCCAAAGACGACACAGTTATGGTCACTGCCTTTGAGAATCGGGGCTCAGCTATCAGGAAAGCTGAAGCTCCGGCAGCATTTTGTGCCCTACTAATTGCCATGAAGTACCCAGTACATAATGGGGTAAGGAACAGCTATCCGACTATAACATACTGGGTACATCATAGGTTATGAAGAGGTCAAACAAATATTTTCTAAATACCCTTATTTTGGCTTGCCATTTGTCTCAAAATTCCGAGGCAATCCATAAAAATAGGGCACTTTTTTGCTCTGTCCGTAAAAACAATTTAAAGTTTCAGTGATTTTTTTGATGCTAAATAGATTATTTTGTCTGTAATTGTTATCATTTTATAGTTTACAGTTAATGCACATGATATCTTCCCCAATTATTGGCTGTAGACATGGATCACTTATAATTAAAATGTTTTATCATGGTTTTACAATTTGTTCATAAAATACATTGTCTGTCCATGATTTTTCGATAAGCTGTCCATTAAAATCAAAAAGTTATCTTAGCAACTATGCCCTAATTTAAGAGGACTGGTGATGGAAAACATACAGTAACTATCTATAATAATATTGAGCATGTTAGCATCGTACTAGAGGTGACAAATTGTTTCCTTAAATCACTTTTCACCATTCCCAGCTAAATGAGATCTAAGCCAGTCCCTTGCTAGAGTCCGTTAACAACAAACCTGATCTAAGAGGGAAAGGTTAAGTGATTTATAAATGATTCATTACCATGACGACCAGCCGCTCTGCATTTCTCACACGGAAAGGACGACTTTGTCAGCCTTTCCCAGGTAGACCATCTTGAAACCTGCGAGAGCATTTATATTTTACCCAAACTATGATTTTTTTGCAAATAGTGTCAAAGGCTACAAAAGAGAGAATATTGTTATAGAATCATTAAAATAAATTTTGCCCGACAATAGTTGTCTACTGTAGTACAAGCAGCCTAACAAATGTATAGGAGTTAAGAGTCAGTGCCTCGATTAAATTTACCAGGTCAATTATAGGACTACTGTCATTTTAGAGAAAAACAATTCTAAAAAAGTAATGCTTCAGATAAAAATGTCCTAGGAGAGAGAAAGTTGCGCTGGTGCTCATATTACTGAAAAGAGAATTACAGAAGTGAACTGATATTTTCATGTGAGGCACCATAGCAGCGCATTGGGATATAGTTGGATATTTCAATGGTGGGATATCACAGGATTTACAAAACTTGCTTCCTCTGAAGCCCCAAAATGTAATCCTAATCATTTTTATTTCATAAATGAATAGTACATATAAAATAAGCAACTTTGTGATATATCTCATCAGAAAACGTTCCTTCCTTCTCTGCCAGAATTGATCAGTGATTATCAACATTCTCAATGCTAAGGTAAATTGTTTATTCAGTGAAGACTTTCCCATTACTGAGATAGGAGATGGCAGTGTTACTGATGAGATTCTATGATGATGGGAAGAGGGATGAGCTAGAGGAAAAGGGAGGGGCTATAGGCAGAGGGGGGAGCTAGAGGCAAAGGGAGGGGCTATAGGCAGAGGGGGAGCTAGAGGCAAAGGGAGGGGCTATGCACAGAGGGAGGAGCTAGAGGCAGAGGAAAGGGCTAGAGGCAGAGGAAGGAGCTACAGGCAGAGTTCCTTCATCTTATCCCTCTTCTATCTACATAGACTCTCATCAGTAGCAGCTGCCATCTCCTATCTCAATTATAGGAAAGTCTTCACTGAATACAGATTTTACCTCAAAATTGAGAATTTTGATAAACAATGATCAATTTTTGCAGAGAAAGAAGCTAATTTGTCTGATACGATATGTTACAGAGTTGCTTATTTTTATGGGTACTATTGATTTATGAAATTAAAATTATAACAATGGTTATGCTTTAACTCTTTAATACTTAAAAAAGTGGTTGCGACAAATAATTGAGATATGTGGGGTGTAATCCATGGACCAAGGGGTTCTCAGAATACAGAGAAGTCACGAACGATAAAACTGACTTTAACACCAATTTACTCATGAAATATACTTTACTTAAGCTATGTGAATGTGTGTTCCCAGAAAGTGTAGAAAACTCTCAAGATACTTTACAAAAACTAAGCCAGGAGGTTGAGACCCTTGTGCGGCACACCTGAGCACCCAGCAATATGTACCAACTATGTATACTATAAATTTACCTACTGCCTTGCCCATCTAAACCGGCCACCAATTACTTTTAAACCCCCTTTGATCTGGAAAAATTATATGTGTGCAAATTTCTGGCTCGCTTGTGATGCGGCACAACTGTTCACAAACGTATATTCAATTAAGTCTATACCCCAGCCAAATATGTTCTCACCTCAGGATGACTTCTAGAAAGTCAGAGAAATATTCCTTTCTGAATTACACAGCATATACATGAATGCTTAATCAAAAGCAGCAGCTGCTATGCTGAAAATGAAGTTTAACAAACTTAAGCAATTATCTCACAATAAAATGTCTTTCAGAAGCTCGTTCCTGTAAAACTTCAAATATTGCCCAAAGTCCTTTGCTTGCCATGACATCACTTAGGTGTGGGTATTAAGTCCTTTATAACGGTAAGATAATATGGAATGCGGCAGCAATTGTAGGATCGGGTCACTGATCTTGCAAAAAATATTATCCTGAACCAGTCAATGTACCTATCTACCTAACTACAGGTTTAGTCTTAAGGCTGCTTTACACGCAGCAACATCGCTAGCGATGTCGCTCGTGAAAGCACCCGCCCCCATCATTTGTGCGTCACGGGCAAATCGTTGCCCGTGGCGCACAATATCGCTAGGACGCGTAACACGTACTTACCTTCCTAGCAACGTCGCTGTGGGCGGCGAACAACCTCTTTTTTAAATGGGAGGTTCGTGCGCCGTCACAGCGACATCACACAGCAGCCCACCAATAGAAGCGGAGGGGCAGAGACAAGCCACATTAATGACACACCCACTTTATTGCCGGAGGATGTAGGAATGCTGCTGTTCATCATTCCCGGGGTGTCACACACAGCGATGTGTGCTGCCTCAGGAACGACGAACAACCTGCTTCCAGCACCAGCAACAATTTTTTGAAAATGAACGACGTGTGAATGATTAATGATTAGGTGAGTATTTTTGATCGTTAACACTCGCTCATAGGTGTCACACGCAACAAAGTCGCTAACAACGGATGTGCGTCACAAATTCCGTGACCCCGACGACATATCGTTTGAGATATCGTTGCGTGCAAAGCCCCCTTTAGTCTTGTGGGGTTTGGCGCCAAATCATAATGTGTTGCATGCACGATTGCTTACTGTAGTGGCGCAGTGAGCTTTAATTATCTTACGAACCCAGATCTGTTCCATACAGCTAACCATTGGATATGGACAGATAAGAAACTCCTCTGGCAAATGAACTGTGGCACAGATGGCAGTGACTTAACTTGCACATGGTGTCTAACTTGGCTCTCACTTTGCTCCTGTCTCTTCCCCTCTTTCAGCAGTGTCCCTAGCAGCAATTTTCTCCCGTTTGTTGTAAATCTGGTCACAGACATGATAGGATTCACTCAGCCGCAGCTATGGTCACATAGAGATACTTCTCCACACAAATGACCCTAGAATGCCATTCTGCCTCTTTCCTGAATAACTTCAGACTGCTCCACATAATGGCCACACTTTCCCTTTTTCTGTTTAACATCCATGATGTGTATACAGTCTTTGTGTTATGCTATAAGACAGCGGACCCTGGGGGCCAAATAATAATAATTATTATTATTATTATTATTATTATTATTTATTATTATAGCGCCATTTATTCCATGGCGCTTTACAAGTGAGAGAGGGTATACGTACAACAATCATTAACAGTACAAAACCGACTGGTATAGGAGGAGAGAGGACCCTGCCCGTGAGGGCTCACAGTCTACAGGGAATGGGTGATGGTACAATAGGTGAGCACAGAGCTGGTTGCGCAGTGGTCTACTGGACTGAGGGCTATTGTAGGTTGTAGGCTTGATGGAAGAGGTGGGTCTTGAGGTTCCTCTTGAAGCTTTCCACGGTAGGTGAGAGTCTGATGTGCTGAGGTAGAGCATTCCAGAGTATGGGGGATGCACGGGAGAAATCTTGTACGCGATTGTGGGAAGAGGAGATAAGAGAGGAGCAGAGAAGGAGATCATGTGAGGATCTGAGGTTGCGTGCAGGTAGGTACCGGGAGACTAGGTCACAGATGTAGGGGGGAGACAGGTTGTGCATGGCTTTGTATGTCTTTGTTAATGTTTTGAACTGGAGTCGTTGGGTGATGGGAAGCCAGTGAAGGGATTGGCAGAGTGGCGAGGCTGGGGAGTAGCGAGGGGAGAGGTGGATTAGGCGAGCCGCAGAGTTTTGGATAGATTGGAGGGATGCAAGAGAGTTGGAAGGGAGGCCAGAGAGCAGGAGCTTGCAGTAGTCGAGGCGGGAGATGATGAGGGCATGCACTAATGTTTTTGCTAATTCTTGGTCATAATAATGACATTACTACATGACTGTGAACTTTACAAACCACTTGCACAGCAATACATTTATATGGACACAGCCAGGAACATCTGTATCATGCTGGCGAGCCAGTGCATATCTTCAACCTCAGAGGATGAGATTTGTTTCATCAACTGACAGGGGTCTGACACCACACCTGCCACCTATGGTCAGCCAAAATTTGCTCCAGCAGTTGACATATCTACAGCAATTGATGCGGGACGCAGTGGCCCCCCTTATTGTTCAGCGACTGCTACCAGGGACTGCACATTATCTCCTATTAACATCAATATCATATACAGTATGTGACCTATCTAGCATATAGGTTATTGTTAGTCCCAGGCAACCAATTTAATGAACTTATGTGTGGTCCGTCATGAAGGAGTATCATAGATAGTAGTGATTGGAACCTAAGCTCCCTCAACCAAAATACTTCTACTACTCTAATAGAGTGAGCACTCACACCCTGCATGAGGAAGAAAAGATTTTTTATTCTTAACAGGTAGCAATAGTTTCAGTCACCAAGCAATTGAAGGCTAATCATCTCCAACACTTTGGACCACAAGATGTTATATTTTTTCAAGAATAACTGGATTGTGGAAAAGTAAAGTCTGAAACATCACCCAACATCATTTCATTGTAGTTTATCACAGTGACTGTAAGGAATGTGGGCAATGTTATCTCCTGGATAATGTTCTTAAAAATGGTTTTTGTGTTACAAAATCCAAAATTCACATAGTTTGACTGACGAAACTTAGCAGGTCATAAAACCTCATGGTGACCTAAGTTTGGATTGTTAAAATGCTTAAAATGATTAATATACATCTTCTTTTCCAGATATCATTAATAATTGAATGGTTTTGAATTTCACCATCTAATTATTTTTTTTGTAAATACTAGTGATGGGCGGACCTGGACTGTAAAAGTCCGGATCTGCTCAGGTTCAAAAGTACCTGAGCACTGACCTCCAGCTCACAGTTCTCAAGGAACTCTGGGTAATTATCTGGGTCAAGCAACTCGGCCTGCTTTCCTTTCCTCGCTTTTTTTTTTTTTAATTACCCAAGTTGCCAAGCCCGGATTGTAACCCGGCATTCCCTGAGAACTCTGGGGGTCCATGTTCGTGTAATTTTGAACCCGCATGTATCCAGACTTTTACAGTTCGAATCCGGCTATCACTAGTCATGAATTTATGAAACATGGCCCTAATTGTTTTAGCTCCTTACTAATAATGTTTATGACATGCCCACTCCAGGACCTGAGGGTTACTTGTTACTGGGCCGCAGTGGTTGTGCTTCGGGGACACCGCGGTGGCAGGGCCTGGTTCCATGATCCCGGTGGTGTCAATCAAAAGGGGGGAGACTTGAATGATGGGGATGGTAATTCGTGACACCACCTGTGGTATGCGGCAAGTTAGGTGCCGCCGCTGCGGGATGGGGACAACTGGGGCAAATGGTGACGCAGCTGAGATGGTGTCGCTCTCCACAGGCAGAGGTGGTCCCAGGGCGGATGGGAGAGGTAGTAGTCTATAATGGCGGGGGTTGCAACGCGGGATGCACAGGTGAATAATGGAGCAACTCAGGGATGCAGTCTCAAGGTCTTTACTCCCTGTAGCCGATTCCAAGGTTACACACATGCCAGTGACCACCGTTGGAGTGCTGGCGTCTCACTGTGATGGACTCCAGCCAATCCCGGGTAGTTTGGAAGTCGAGTCTGGTGCACCTTTATGAAGTGTACTCTTTCCTGGCTGACTTTTGCACTTGCTTCTCCCTCCTGCTTTGCACCTTCGCTCACTGAACCCTGTATTAGTGTCCGTGAACCCTGTGGGGTGGCGTGAAGCACTATCACTTGGTCCTGAAGGGTCACCTTCCAGCGAATGCATGAGCGGTAGTAGCTTTGGTCCGTGCAGTCACCTCAGCCACTGGTTTTGCTTGTGGAGTATGTAGGTTCTTCTCCTCTAGCCTAGGGACCAGTCCCCGTTTTGCTGCCTAGTCCTTCCACCGGTAGATTATATGTGGAACAATGGCACTTCCTATGGTCTCTAGGACCTCTTCAGTCTTTGCCTGGGCCGAGAGGTGCCAGCTCCAGGCTGCGGGTTTTCACTCCTCCTAATCACTAACTAAACTCCCCACTTCACACTATGTTCCCACTTGTACTGTGTTCCCACTCCACAGACTCCACCCCCCCCAGCCTGGCTTTGCGTAAAATCACACCCTTGCTATCTCTGATGAGGTGTTTCTGAGCCTGGGTGTTGTGCTTTGTGTGAACCGGTGTTGACATCCTCCTTATCCAGTATGGAATACCACACCTCTGGCAGTGCAGTACCTCAGTGGCGACTGAAGCCTCAGGGGTGCCATATTTACACTGCACTGATCAGCATCATTATAAAACATTTCAGACAGGGTAACACAATTTGTTACACAGCATTTATCTTTTTTTTTTCTTTTATGTTTATTGTGCATTCATATAAACCTAAAGGGAATCTGCCACCCGATTTTTGGTACGTAATTTGAGAGCAGCATAATGTAGAGACAAAGACCCTGATTCCAGTGATGTGCTATTTTTTCAATTAAATCAGTGTTTTATCAGCAGTAGATTATTACTACAGGACCAGCTGTCTCGTACCTCCTAGTTAACTGCTCTACGTAACCCTTCTCCACCACTGGTTAGCAGCTTTCTGTCAATATACCGGGAAAGCTGCCAATCAGGGTTGTGGATAGGCTTATACAGGTCTAATCATTCAGAGCACTGCTACACCTACAGCAGAGAAAGTTGTAATTGTATCACAACTTCAGCACCCAGTAAACTAAGTGATACATCGTTGGAATCAGGGTCTCTCTTCCCTTATATCATGCTGCTGTCAAATAAGGCAGCAAAAACCTGCTGAGAGATTCCCTTTTGAGTCCCTTAATGGCCTCTAATGCCTAAGTGGCCGGTCCATTGATCCATAGGGATGCCATAGAGACACCAGAGTGAAATGGTGTTTTATGAACACACATTCTTTCTCGGAGGGTTAAAAGACATTTCTGCTTCCAAATAAACATGCACAAATCACTTTCTAATGTAAAAACAATTTGGAAATCTATCATGGGCATGTTTTATCAGCTCCACTTCATCTATAACAAATTCTTAAAACCAATTTAAAAGAAAGACATTTCATTTGCATGCCTGTGTACTCCTGGGCTTGACACAATGCAAAGAGTCATGTGGGGTCTTTTCACTGGTGCATGATAAAAGGCAAGTGTTTCCAAGAATCACCTTCATTAATCAGCCTTTTCAGACTCAGTTGAAATGTTTTCTCATGGCTGATGTCTTCTTTGGAACATGCCGGATTGCTGCTCTTTTCACAATGTCTCCTACTGACATATTTCCGCTAACCCCATAGCACTCTGTTGTTGTTTTAATAAAAGTATCTACATTTAAAGTGCTGTTACGATTCCACCGGCGGCTTGCCAAGAATAACTACTGAAGTACAGTAAATTCAATCTACAAATAGACGCGGCATTGTTATTCTAACTAGACATTTTACAGTGTAACCCAATAATATAGAAAATCAGCGAGTGGAGAACAGATCAGTGTTAAGTTGGTGAGAATCGATTCGCACGTCCTTTTCCATAAGCCATGACAGAGGTCATTGGCTGCTTCACGGGAGCTGGAATATCGCCTTTTATCTGCTGGCATCTGCTGCTAGTGTTTCATGAGCCGGTATGGCGTGACGTCACGTCACTATGATGGTGTACCACTAGTCTAACTAGTCAAATGAAGAGCCACAGATGATGGATGGTAAAATCAAAAGTGGTATTCCTTCTCCTGTGAAGCGGTCACATACCAATGCATTGGCTGATGGAATGGGTCATGCAAATAAATTTATACCAAATTCAGGTATAGTTCAGTATATTTGCAAAGTAAATTTATTGCAAGAAAATTAAAAAACTTGGTAAGAAGCATGAACAAAAAGATGATCATCACCTGCAAGTTAAAATTGCTTTTGGTGCATATGTTCCTCTAGGTCACAATTCTCCTACTTTGCAAGTTGCCATTCATTTTATTCAATAATCGTTTTTTCTTCCCCGATATTCTGCCAGCACTATAGGAGCTGGCACTTCCTTTCATTCAATTATGTTATGTCTTCAACTCGAAAATATTTCCAGAATTTGTCCTTTCCTCAATCCTCAATCTACAAAAATGCTAGTGCATGTCCTCATAATCTCCCGTCTTCATTACTGCAACATCCTCCTCTGTGGCCTCCCTGCTAACACGCTCGCCCCTCTCCAGTTCATTCTTAATTCTGCTGCCTGACTGATCCACCTCTCTCCTCAATACCACCCTGCTTCTCCTCTCTGCAAATCTTTCCATTGGCTCCCAATCCTCCACCGTATAAAATTCAAACTACTAACACTGACCTACAAAGCCGACCATAATCTGTCTCCTCCGTATATCTCCAAATTAATCTCCCTCCAACTCCAACGTGCAATCTCCAGTCTTACCAAGATCTCCTTCTCTCCTCCTCTCTCATTCGTTCCTCATGCAACCGCCTCCAATACTTCTCCTGAGCATCCCCAGGCTTCTGGAATTCGCTGCCTCAACACAACAGATTATCTGCTACACTAACGGAATTTGAAAACTCATCTTTTCAGAAATGCCTAGAATCTCCAATGACCCCACTGCTACACAACCACCACAGCTACTGCCTCACCACCTTGCTGAAACTTCCACCACTACCACAAAACTATCACGCCATAGCTGGAGCTACCACCTCACCACCACCGTCGGAGCTGCCGCCTCACCACCACCAGCAAAACTGCCGCCCGACCAACACCCCACCTACTGTCTCCTCCCCAATATCCTATAGAATGTAAGCCCACAAGGGCAGGGTCCTCTTCCCTCTGTACCAGTCTGTGTATTGAAATTTGTATATGTTTTCTGTATGTTACCCCTTCTCATGTACAGCACCATGGAATCAATGGTAATCTATAAATAAATAATGATTATTATTATTATTATTTTTATTTTTAATAATATTAATATTTAAATATATTGCTTCTGCTATTGTCTAAAGGCATTTGTGTCCAAATTGAAATAACATTTCTCTGTTATGCCATTGGACAGACATGAGCGCATTGATCTTTTAATTCAAGCTATAAACAGTTGTGAGTTGTTATAGGCTCCTATAGATTTACACAAACTCTGCATTCTGTAATGGAAGTCGATACACAGTAGGTGATGCTGCAGAAGGAATGCCATTGGAATGCATTGTATATGGTCCTATACAACCATAAACAGATTATGCCAAAGGCTTTTACGTTAAAAGGGTTTTCCAGAATGAAAAAATATGTCTCTTTATTCCAGTGCTATGTGATGTATATGGTATGGCATCTCAACTCCACTGAAGACAATGTGAATACGTGGAGCACTTTTTTTACGAGACTGTAGCCATATTTCCCTAATTCTTCACGTCTATGAAGTCAATATGTCAATCAATCACCCAGAATTTAACACACTTTGAATTCTGAACTGTATAACTTATTTACTTATTTGACAATATGGTGGCATTTTTATAACATTATGCTTTATGAGGTTCACTGTGAGCCAAGCAGCCCTTTGAATTCATGAGCGATGGCTCTCCCTGTTATCATGTGGATGATTGACAGATTTCTCCCCGCTACTGTGCATGTGTGGGCAGAGCCTCAGTTACATAAGGCTTGATAATCATAAAGTAATTAACAGTTAAAATGTGATTTTATGAAAACTATATTATATTGACAAGACAGCTCTATTAATTAAAGAAAAAGGACCTAGCACTGTTTAAAAACTAAAACTCGCCAGCCTTTATTCCCAATACCTGGGTTTAGTTTGGACTATAAACAATGTTTGAAATAAAAGTTGAAGAATTGTAGCTTTTAAACAGCGCTGTTCCATTTTTCTTTTACAGACTAAACTTCTGTACGATTGTCTAAAGGCTGCTTTACACGCTACGATCTCGCTAGTGATGTCGCTGGTGAAAGCACCCGCCCCCGTCGGTTGTGCATCATGGGCAAATTGCTGCCCGTTGGCGCACAACATCGCTAGGACCCATCACACTACTTACCTGCCTAGCAACGTCGCTGTGGCCGGCAAACTGCCTGCTTTCTAAGGGGGCGGTTTGTTCGGCGTCACAGCAGCGTCACTAAGTGGCCTAAGAGGAGGGGCGGAGATGAGCGGGCCGAACATCCCGCCCACCAACTTCCTTCCTCATTGCGGGAGGCCGCAGGTACGGTGATGTTCCTCGTTCCTGGGGTGTCACACATAGCGATGTGTACTGCCGCAGGAACAACAAACAACCTGCATCCTGCAACAGCAACGACATTTGGGATTAGAACGACGTGTCAACGATCAACGATTAGGTGAGTAATTTTGATCGGTAATGGTTGTTCGTGCGTTTCACACGCAATGATGTCGCTAATGATGCCAGATGTGTGTCACGGATTCTGTGAC
Source organism: Anomaloglossus baeobatrachus (assembly GCF_048569485.1). Classification (NCBI taxonomy): domain Eukaryota; kingdom Metazoa; phylum Chordata; class Amphibia; order Anura; family Aromobatidae; genus Anomaloglossus; species Anomaloglossus baeobatrachus. Next base: position 378,238,048 of record NC_134354.1, on the reverse strand, counting down.
CCCAACGACATCTCGTTAGCGATGTCATTGCGTGTAAAGCCCCCTTATCAGGACTACATTGGTGATCCAGCAATTTCTTTTCATTTGTATGCTGACAAGTATGTTACATACCGCTAAACCATAGTTTTGGTTACTAATTTATCCTGTCCTCTAAAAGAGTAGTATATACCTGGTAACAGATTAACTTTTACAAATATTACCATAATGTTCTGAGTAGTGTGTTCTCACAGTACTCAAGCATGAACAGCACATTTGAAGGAATCTGTTAGTAGATTTTTGCTACCATATCTGAAAGCAGCATGATGTAGGCAAAGAGATTCTGAATCCAACAATGTATCACTTAGGTTACTGGGTGCAGCGGTTCTGACACAATCAGAGTTTTTAGATTTAGCAATGCAGCAAAGCTCAGAAAGCTGGCCCCTCCCACACTAAGCTCTAAATATACAAAGTCTATAAACAGTTTGATGCTAATCACAGCACTAGGCGTGCTGGACTAGCTGCCCTTTAGCTGACCTTGTCAAGCATTGATAATCTCCTAAAGTTAAAACAAACAATGTAGGTAAACAACAGCACATGTAATAAAAGATTACGGAAATCTCTGTGCTAACTCTTGCAGCATGAGGTCTTCGAATTACATAGCAAAAAGCTGCTGACAAATTCCCTTTAATGTTTTGCTGCACTAGTCTGAGTGAATACGGTATTTCCCTATGCTCTTGTGTGTTGGTGACAGGAGACAATTTTGCAACCCAGTTTTTGTTGAAATATTTTCTCATTCCTTGAGATGATAAGAAGCTAGATATTACACTGATCAACATATTATTACATTACACTGGTATGTATTTTACATTATGTTACATTTTTTGCTTTCCGAAAGTTTTTAAAAGGACATCTCAAGTACAGAAAACAATGCTTACAGGTGCTGACCAAAGTATATTTAGATCATACAGACACCTTAAAGGGCAGAATCTAATTTTTTTACTCAAATGAATGTGTTTTTTGCTAAAAAATATTTTTTTTTTGTGATTGGTGATATTAGAAATAATGCAACGTTTGGCATTTACAAGCTTTTTGTTTTCCTGCATAGTTCTGGATGCAGAAAGAGTTAGTTGAGTAAAAGTTAGTGAGATAGTTTTGACACAGAGTTTGCAACTCTTATCCTTTTCTCATCTACTGTCACTAGATTTATGACCACAAGGTTCAGTAACTTTGTTGTGTTTGGTGGACATAAATCAGCGCATAAAAAAAAACAACTTTAGGATGATCTCACTATTGGATTCTTATCTTATTATTATTATTATTATTATTATTATTATTATCTTATTATTCTTATTTGATTCAATCTATAGCTAGAAATGTTCAGGGTAACAAAATGCCTATAAAAACCAAACTGTGCAAAATTTGTAATAAAACACAATTGGCCAGAAATGAATTTTTGCACAAAATGCACATTTAAGTGAAAAAACAAAATGTGTCCATATCCAACACTAAAGACCGCTTTACACGCAACGATATTGCTAGCGATCTCGTTATGGATGTGACATGCCTAGATCGTTGCTACGATTTGCCGAGTTCGCTCATAGGTCGTTTTGTAGCAGTCACACGTACCCATCTCACAAACGACACTACATCATTCAGCGATATATTGTTTGACCAAGGCGGTCGTGTGGACACCGTTATACAGCATTCCTCCCAACGATTCCGGCAACAACAGAGGCGTATAATTGTCCATAGCATACACCCTAGTGTGACACCAATCAGAGCAGAGGAGGCATAGAGCATTGCTCATAACGACACGCCCGCGTCACTGATGACGGATGCACTAACAATGTTGTTCATCATTGGCAGGGTGTCAAATGTAGCAATATGTCTGCTGCGATCGAAACAACTAACAATATTTTGAAAATGAACGACGTGTCAACAATCAATGATTTCCGCTAGTTTTACAATCGTTCGGAGTTGCTCGTAGGTGTCACACGCAACTACATTGCTAACGACGACGGAAGTGCGTCACGAAAACCGTGATCCCGACGACATATCGTCAGATAAATCGTCGCGTGTAACGGGGTCTTAACTCATCGCTAGACAGTGTGTTAGCATTTAATTACAGTACAAAGTATGTCATATTCTGAAAGATGGAGAACTTTAAGCAATTGACAAACTATAAAAATGCTTATGGGGTTCTATAGTGATGGTCCACATTAATGAGGTAGTCCATGTACTTAGTCAGAATAGAGGTCGTGTCAGCTTTTTGAATGGAGAGGTTCATTCATTCACCCAGCCACTCCATTCAATGTCTTCTGGACTGTCAGAGATAGTCAGACTCCGCACTCAGATATTTCCATCAGTCTACTGCATATTAATAATAATATAATTTATATAGCACTATTAATTCCATAGCACTTTACATACATTGACAACATTTTCCCCATTATCCCCCTATCAGAATGTTTTGGCATGTGATAGGAAACCAGAGTACCTGGAGGAAATCCACGCAAACACTGGGAGAACATACAAACTCCTTGTAGATGTTGTCTTTGGTGGGATTTGAACCCAGGACCCCAGCGCTGCAAGACTGCAGTGCTAACCACTGAGCCACTGTGCCACCTTATTCATACATGCATGATCATTGTTCTATTCCAATGAGGTACATAAGACCCTTGTTTTCCTTGTTAGAAGGATTCAAACCAATAATACATTTTTCACCTGTCATTTAACTTTTTTTCTGCTTTTCTTTTTTAACACTCCTCCAATAATTTCCTATAACCTAATTCAAGTTTTAGGGGAAAAAAGATTGTTTTAGTCAGCTCACCAGTCAAGCAGTAGATTGATAAGTCCAAATCTCTTGTGGTCCACGACCGGAATTATAGAGGCCACCGCAGGGAAAACGAATAGAAAAACAAAAGTTGTTCCATTGAGGAACCCACACGTAGGAGTATATAAAAAGTAGCTTTTATTCCAATTAGATTAAAAATCCTTTTTTTAAACTGGCAATACATCTAGTGCAATCCTATAGCGATAACGCTTTTCGGCTTTTTCGCTGGAACAACTTTTCTTTTTCAGTTCAAGTTTTAGGTACCCATATAATAATTGCTCTACTGCAACCCTGAAACTATTGTTGTTTTGTTTTTGTTTTTAATAAATAATTGCTTTATTCCTATTATTAGTGCCTCTCTTGCAAGCTACTGTATAGTCACTGAACCCAACCATAGCAAATTAAACCAGATCCCTCATTAAATACAGTTAGGTCCAGAAATATTTGGACAGTGACACAAGTTTTGTTATTTTAGCTGTTTACAAAAACATGTTCAGAAATACAATTATATATATAATATGGTCTGAAAGTGCACACTCCCAGCTACAATATGAGAGTTTTCACATCTAAATCGGAGAAAGGGTTTAGGAATCATAGCTCTGTAATGCATAGCCTCCTCTTTTTCAAGGGACCAAAAGTAATTGGACAAGGGACTTTAAGGGCTGCAATTAACTCTGAAGGCGTCTCCCTCATTAACCTGTAATCAATGAAGTAGTTAAAAGGTCTGGGGTTGATTACAGGTGTGTGGTTTTGCATTTGGAAGCTGTTGCTGTGACCAGACAACATGCGGTCTAAGGAACTCTCAATTGAGGTGAAGCAGAACATCCTGAGGCTGAAAAAAAAGAAAAAATCCATCAGAGAGATAGCAGACATGCTTGGAGTAGCAAAATCAACAGTCGGGTACATTCTGAGAAAAAAGGAATTGACTGGTGAGCTTGGGAACTCAAAAAGGCCTGGGCGTCCATGGATGACAACAGCGGTGGATGATCGCCGCATACTTTCTTTGGTGAAGAAGAACCCGTTCACAACATCAACTGAAGTCCAGAACACTCTCAGTGAAGTAGGTGTATCTGTCTCTAAGTCAACAGTAAAGAGAAGACTCCATGAAAGTAAATACAAAGGGTTCACATCTAGATGCAAACCATTCATCAATTCCAAAAATAGACAGGCCAGAGTTAAATTTGCTGAAAAACACCTCATGAAGCCAGCTCAGTTCTGGAAAAGTATTCTATGGACAGATGAGACAAAGATCAACCTGTACCAGAATGATGGGAAGAAAAAAGTTTGGAGAAGAAAGGGAACGGCACATGATCCAAGGCACACCACATCCTCTGTAAAACATGGTGGAGGCAACGTGATGGCATGGGCATGCATGACTTTCAATGGCACTGGGTCACTTGTGTTTATTGATAACATAACAGCAGACAAGAGTAGCCGGATGAATTCTGAAGTGTACCGGGATATACTTTCAGCCCAGATTCAGCCAAATGCCGCAAAGTTGATCGGACGGCGCTTCATAGTACAGATGGACAATGACCCCAAGCATACAGATAAAGCTACCCAGGAGTTCATGAGTACAAAAAAGTGGAACATTCTGCAATGGCCAAGTCAATCACCAGATCTTAACCCAATTGAGCATGCATTTCACTTGCTCAAATCCAGACTTAAGACGGAAAGACCCACAAACAAGCAAGACCTGAAGGCTGCAACTGTAAAGGCCTGGCAAAGCATTAAGAAGGAGGAAACCCAGCGTTTGGTGAGGTCCATGGGTTCCAGACTTAAGGCAGTGATTGCCTCCAAAGGATTCGCAACAAAATATTGAAAATAAAAATATTTTGTTTGGGTTTGGTTTATTTGTCCAATTAGTTTTGACCTCCTAAAATGTGGAGTGTTAGTAAAGAAATGTGTACAATTCCTACAATTTCTATGAGATATTTTTGTTCAAACCTTCAAATTAAACGTTACAATCTGCACTTGAATTCTGTTGTAGAGGTTTCATTTCAAATCCAATGTGGTGGCATGCAGAACCCAACTCGCGAAAATTGTGTCACTGTCCAAATATTTCTGGACCTAACTGTACATGTTATGTCATGGCTCTTCTATGGAGGTTGAGTGGTTGACAGACTCTTCTAATTTTACTCCAGGGACAGAAACAAAAGCTAATACTAAATACTAGAAAGCCATTTGACTTGCTATCATACAGATCTGGTAGCTCCATGTATAGGGTGTAGTAAATATAAGGCTTCTTTCACACTTCCATCTTTTTTCATCAGTCACAATCCGTCGCCTTGAGAAAATACGGTATCCTGCAAAATATTTTGCAGTATTCAGTTTTTTCCCCATAGACTTCTATTAACAACGGATTGCGACTGATGGCCTTGCGTTGGATCAGTTGTGGAGTGACTGACCATCGGGCGGATGCAATGCAGAATGTAACGTTTCTTTCTGTGCTGTGAAAAAACTGACAGCGACGGATGCGTCGGCTTCCGTCGTGTGTTATAATGGAAGCCTATGGGTGGCGGAATCCGGTGGAATCCGTCAAATGACGTATTCCGGTGACGGATCCGTCTTTTAGCAACGGAGCATGCTCAGATGTGTAAATAATTACTTTCTGCTTAGGATCTCTCTCTCTCTCCTAGGGTTCATATAGGTTTTCCATGGCAAATAACCTTTGTTGGCTAAAAACATTGTACAACGGATCCGTTTTTTCACAGCATCCGTCGCATCACTTTTGCCACTGTCTGCGATGGATCAGTCACATTCGTCACAAAACGGATTGTGACTGATGCAAAAAGACGGAAGTGTGAAAGCAGCCTTATCTATGTTCATTGGCAAAGAAAGCAGTTAGTCCACAATATCAGTCCATATCCTGAGTCACTTCAATTTAGCAATAGAGTGTAAAGTCTTTTATGGATACAGTTAAAAATATAAAGTTGGCGTGGGGAACACAGATATATATGTGGTAGAGACCTAATGATTCACTATCGATATAATGTATTTGGATTAATCCAGTAAAATCGGGTTGACTAATGTTTTCTAGCGAGATTACCAATTTTGGCAACTGTATTCCCATTGGAATAGTGATGAAAAACTGACTAGGGAAAACAAGGAGAAAAAAAACCAAGAGAATTATAAAGACAAAAAAAAATGTCCTATCACAAAAGAAATCCGACAATGCATGTATTTGCATGACATTAAAGCAAAATAAAAGACAAACAGAATCGGAACAGAGGTTCAGTTGTAAACATGTGTAGTCTCCATTGAGCCACCCTGAAAGTCTTTCTGTCTGCAGCAGGAAGAGGGGGAAAAAAACAAAAGCAGATTTGTCAAGGACGTCTTTGTCTGAAATCTCCTTCTGTGAAGCAGCCAATGCTAGGAATGTCTTTGAAGAAATGGCAGGAGGACGTGAGGAGCCATTTACTGAGCAGGGACAGGTTTCCGTGACTGGCCGCAGTTCAGATCTGCAGGCTCATGCTTCTGTTTGGTTTACAGCTAGACTTATTTATGTCAGATATGCAATACAATTATGTGCCCAAGGCATAAATCTGGCAGCTAGTAACAATTCTTAATGCCTCTGATTTTGCGGTAATATGTCCAGCTGGAGAAGAGAAGAATAAGCTTAATATAATACAATATATATAATATAATATAATAACCAAATACTCACCAACAAATATAAACACTAGTATATTTTGGAAAAACTAATAATTACTACTTTTTTACCTTATTGATCTCCATTCTAAGGGACTTTAGAAAAGCCTTTCAATAGTATGCACATCGCATCCTTGGCAGTCTTTCGGCATTATGTTGTTTATTTACTTCGAAATTAAAGATATTAATGCCATAAATACCTGATAGGAAGTAGTGTCATGAATAAGATGAATATTCTTTAAAGGTCTATCGGCAGTACAACTCCAAGGTATTCAGAAACCTGAAATTCATGGTATAAGAGCTTTAGCTGTACGTATACTTATATATCACATGGTTATATTTTTCCTTTTACAGAAATAATTTACAGGATAAAAAAATAATGTTTGACTTAATACCCGATAGAACCACCAACTTGGTGGCTGTTTGCTGCTAAGGCAGCGCTCAAGTACTAGAGCCTTCTTAAGTATTTCAATAGTGTAAAAACTCAAGAGACGGAAGGGCAAAATCAGTAATTTAAGGTAAACGTTTTGTCTGTTTTGAACAATTCTTCTTGTGAATCATGACAAAGCAAGGTGTTAACAAGAGGACATTGATATCTAATAGGAATCGTGTAATGTAAGTTGGCCTCCAAAGTAAAGTTGGTATTTGTAGATGTCAGCTATGAGCCGTCTAGCCTGTGATCAGAACATCCCATATATTACCAACTTATTTCCCACTGGATTTAGGTTCTCTAACAATGCATTGTAGAATATTTGTCTCTCCTGTGTTTCCTGTTATAGAATGGTATTTACATTACATCAACCAATGGCTCTCCTGGTTCCCACACTAAAAAATGAGCCAGCCAAATGTTTATTTACCCAGCATGTTCCAGCCATGGTAGGAAGGATTTATGATGTGGCAGTAGGAATTAACACATCATAAGATGTACCCTAAGTAAATGTGGGTCTAAACATGACCCATAATGCATCCATGCCACATTTCCATGGTTTTATTATGACATGACCCATAATGCCATCCACGCCAAATTGTCATGGCCTTACTATATGAAATTACCCATAATGCCATCCATGTTATATCATCCTGTCCTTACTATATGACATAGCCCATAATGCATGCATGCTATATTGCTATGGTTTTACTATATGGTATGATGCAGAATGCCATCCACACCATATCGTCATGGCCTTACTATATGACATGACCCATAATGCCATCCATGCCATATCATCATGGTCTTACTATATGACATGACCCATAATGCCATCCATGCCATATCATCATGGTCTTACTTTATGACCATGACCCATAATGTCATCCATGCGATATCGTTATAGCCTTACTATATGACATGGTCTATAATGCTATCCATGCTACATCATTATGGCCTTACTATATAGCATGACCCATAATGCATCTATGCAATATTGCCACGGTTTTACTGTACAATATGACCCATAATGCCATCCACACCCTACCGTCATGGCCTTACTATGTGACATAACCCATAACGCCATCAACTTCATATCGTCATGGCCTTACTATATGACATGACCCATAATGCCATCCACGCCATATCATCATGACCTTACTATATGACATGACCCATAATGTCATCCATGCCATATTGTTATAGCCTTACTATATGACATGGCCTCTAATGCTATCCATGCTATATCATTATGGCCTTATTATATCGCATGACCCATAATGCATCCATGCAATATTGCCACGGTTTTACTGTATAACATGACCCATAATGCCATTCACACCCTATCGTCATGGCTTTACTATATGACATGACCCATAACTCCATCTATGCCATATTGTCATGGCCTTACTATATAACATGACCCATAATGCCATCCACACCCTATCGTCATGACCTTACTATATGACATGACCCATAATGCCATCTATGCCATATTGTCATAACTTTACTATATGACATGATCCATAATGCCATCCACGCCATATCATCTCAGCCTTATTATATGGGTTAAATCACTTTACCATCATGAAATAACTGCAGTTGCTTTTTAGCATAGGTCTAAAGCAAACTATTTACAATGTTAGAATATGTTTGCTTAAATATTTAATGGATAATTTTGCAGTTTGAAAGCTGTAAACTCAACTTATTTCATATCCTAGGGAATCCAGTGAAATGTATTGAAATGCATTAGCATAATAATTGGTAAGCTGTTTCTTTCCCTTTCTTTACCTTTTTAGTTTTTCAGATGAATAGTTTAAAGACTGATAGATGTTCCAAGCCTGTGAAGGTTACGAGGAGGGTGAAAACATTTCACGGTGTCAATGAACATACTTAATTTCCCTGGAAGTGGCGTTCGAAATCGCACTTGGGGTATGGCATTAGCATAACAAAGAGATAATGCATTCATTTGGGCTTTAATAGGCGACACTGCCCTGCAGTTGTTCATTAAATGGAGCCATGCACGAAAGGGTCAGACTTTCTCCCATCCACTCGCAGTCCAGGGTAGAAAACATTTCAATTCAACTAGGATGAATGGTGCTGTTTAATGGCTCATAATATTTGTGTGTTACCTACAGAAAGAAAGTAAACATATTGTTGAGATTGTTTCCTAAGAAAATGAGACCACATCAACCCTCCCTATACATAGATAGATACTCTTGTAGTGTTCATAATAATGGCACAAATAATGCTTGAATAAGTACTGAGAAACATTAAAGAGAACCCATCACCTTGTGAAACATTATCTACCCGCAGTTATAGGTTTAATCTGCAGGTAAGTAGCGTTCCAATGGTGTTTGGCTGTCCTATGTGTCCAGCTACCGGGAGAAAAGCATTCAATTTCTTCTCAGAATTCTGCTGCTGTCAGTTATAGGTGCAGTGCAAAAAGAGATTGTCATGATTCAGGCCTGGGCCAGCTGCTGCTGAGCCAGCGCTGTCGTGTGTGCAGGGTTCAGGGCATGAAGGGGTTAACTTCTTGCCACCTCATTCCGGATTGCTGAGCACTATATCCTTGTACTGTACCTGTTGTCCAGTGCCAGTAATAGTTTTGCTCTGCAGCACTCGTTCCTGGCTCCTGTAAATACCCGATCTGTCCTGCCTCCCTATTATCCTCATCCTGACTCGTGTTTCTCTGCTCCGTTCATTTGTTCGTCATCTCTGACTTCCTGTCCCGGTCTGTATATCTGTCTTATTATGTTTGTCTGTCTCTGTCCCATTCCATGTACCCTGACCCCAGTATGTTACCTGTCTGCCTTACTTCTGACTTTGTTTTGTTTGTGACTTCGGCTTCGTCTCTTCCTCCTGCTTCATACATGGAATCCCGGCTTTGACCCCTCGCATACCAAATGACTTCTCTTTGCTTATTCCTTTGATGACCGATATGGACCTCCTGCTGCTGACTCGGTGTGTTGATTACCCTGCTGCCCTCTGCTGGTTGGCCTGCTAACTGCACTCTGAAGTTGCATTGCTGGTAACTCTAGTATCTTACTAGCGCACTGTGACATTCTACTCTGCTGCCCTCTGCTTGTCGACCTGCTAACTGCACTCTGAAGATACATTGCTGGCAACTTCAGTATCTTCCTAGTGCAGTGTGATATTGATTACCGACATTGTTCACGACATCAGTCCCTATGCTGTGAATGGCAGATGTAAGCAACTTTGATTGACAGCTGGCTAAGAACAGATGCACGGCAGGGCCAGCTGTCAATCAGTGGCGGGCTTACTGCTGGTGCTCACAGTATAGTGAGCAGTCAGTGAGTGATGACTATAATCAGTCCCTTTCCCACCCCTATGACTAATGATGCAATGTATCTACCTGTGGGGAATAATGAAAATACACGGTGCGGCACTTTTTCTGAACGTAGTAAACCTTTCAATTGGTATTGGCAATATATAATTATTGCACTCACCTATAGTGAGCACATAAGGCTCACGTGAAATATATCCTTATTGCTGGAGTCCTGGTCTGCTGCCAGATCAATGTGCTGCGACTAAGTCCCTCCATCAGAGATACCACAGATGGAGTCTGAAAAGATGCAATAGATCACATGCGGCACATCCTATGTATCCAGCCTTGGTAAGGTCTGTCCATGAATAGAGCCGAAACGCGTTGTTTTAATATAAATACACATAAGTATTTTTTATTAAAATAATCTATCAAGACCGAACTTATCAAGGCTGGATATATTGGAAGCGCCGCATGCGATCTATTGCATTTTTTCCACCCCTATGGCTATGTGCGCACAGTGCGTTTTTCGCGGCGTTTTTGCGCGTTTTTCGGGTGTGTTTTTGGCCTCAAAACTGCATGACTTTGCTTCCCCAGCAAAGTCTATGAGTTTTCATTTTTGCTGTCCGCACACAACTGTTTTTTTAAGATGCTTTTTGAGCTTGAAAAAAAAAATGGACATGTCAATTCTTTCCTGCGTTTTACTGCGTTTTAAGCCCATGCAATGCATTGGAAAAACGCAGCAAAACTCAGAGATCAAAAACGCAGCAAAACGCAGCCAAAAACGCACCAAGTCGCGGTAAAAACGCATGCATTTTTTTGGTGCGTTTTTCGACGCGGGTGCGTTTTTGTGCGTTTTTAGCGGCCAAAAACGCACAAAAACGCAGCTTCAAAAAACGCAGCGTGCGCACATAGCCTAAGACTGAAAACCAGATAATCCCAGGGTAAATAAGGCAATTTTTTTCCCAGTAGCCACATTTTCAGTACGAGAGCCTATAGAATAAATGCTGAGATGGGTAATTAGAAATTTCTGTTAATACCTACAGATGATTTGTACCTGCTATTTATTTTTTCAGGTTTTGACCTTTTTCTGCTTTTTAATGTGACTCAATTTATGTATAGGGGAGCCTGAGAGAGCAGGAGCAAAGAGACAAAGGCCCCTACTTCTGTAATCCGTCTCAATGTCTCTACTGCTGTGGTTGGATTACACTTGACACAGCCACTGGACAGCAAATTAGACAGAAGCCTGGAAACAAATTAAAATAAAGTACATTGCAGTTTTGTTAATCATTGTATTAATTAAAGTAAGATATTGCTTGTTTAGTAGTGTTTTCTGTGCTAATACTATACCAAAAAATGGCCTCCACAGTCCACTGGTCAGACAGTAGAGCTTTCCTTTGAACCTATCCTTCAATTAAAGCATCACTCCAGCATTTTTTTCCAGTGCTGGAGTGGTGCTAAGCTCCCTGCCCCTAGTATTGTACTTACACTTTGGTGTATTCAAATTCTTTCAACATTGTGTCCCACTGCACTGTTTTCTAACTGCAGCTTCTGACTGAAAGGAAGTCAGAAGTTACATAACACTCTCTCAGTGCAACTCTATGAGTGCCAGAACACGGCTCTCATAGACTAACATTGAGTTATGGCCTTTCACATGCTTGTTGAAACACTGGCAGTCAGCAGGTCCCAAACCACCTGAGGAATGGTGCTGATAAAAGATGAAAATGCCTACAGTATGAGTTTTATGCTATGGTCAGGAGACTTAGATTTAAAGAGAATCAACCACCAGAATTTTGTAATATGAACTAAGAGCAGTGCCGTACAGGCACTAGAATGCTGAATCCAGGCATACCTGTTGTACAGTCATGGCCAAAAGTTTTGAGAATGACACCAAAATTATATTTTCACATGATCTGTTGCCCTCTGGTTTTTAATTGTGTTTGTCTGATGTTTACATCACATACAGAAATATAATTGCAATAATATTATGAGTAACAAAAGGTTATATTGACAGTTAGAATGAGTTAATGCAGCAAGTCAATATTTGCAGCGTTGACCCTTCTTCAGGACCTCTGCAATTCTCCCTGGCATGCTCTCAATGAACTTCTGGACCAAATCCTGACTGATAGCTGTTCATTCTTGCATAAGCAATGCTTGCATTTTGCCAAAATTTGTTGGTTTTTGTTTGTCTTGATGATTGCCCACAAGTTCTCAATGGGATTAAGATCTGGGGAGTTTCCAGGCCATGGACCCAAAATCTCTATGTTTTGTTCCATGAGCCATTTAGTGATCACCTTTGCTTTATGGCAAGGTGTTCCATCATGCTGGAAAAGGCATTGTTGGGCGCCAAACTGCTCTTGGACAGTTGGGAGAAGTTGCTCTTGGAGGACATTCTGGTACCATTCTTTATTCATGGCTGTGTTTTTAGGCAAGACTGTGAGTGAGCCGATTCCCTTGGCTGAGAAGCAGCCCCACACATGAATCGTTTCAGGATGCTTAACAGTTGGCATGAGACAAGACTGGTGGTAGCGCTCACCTCTTCTTCTCCTAATAAGCTGTTTTCCAGATGTCCCAAACAATTGAAAAGGGGATTCATCTGAGAAAATGACTTTACCCCAGTCCAGTCCTTAGCAGTCCACTCCCTGTACCTTTTGCAGAATATCAGTCGGTCCCTGATGTTTTTTCTGGAGAGAAGTGGCTTCTTTGCTGCCCTCCTTGAAACCAGGCCTTGCTCAAGCAGTCTCCACCTCACAGTGCGTGCAGAAGCACTCACACCAGCCTGCTGCCATTGCTGAGCTAGCTCGGCACTGCTGGTAGTCCGATCCCGCAGCTGAAACAGTTTTAAGATACGGTCCTGGCGTTTGCTGGTCCTTCTTGGGCGCACTGGAGCCTTTTTGGCAACAATGGGAGCTCTCTCCTTGAAGTTCTTGATGATGCGATAGATTGTTGACTGAGGTGCAATCTTTGTAGCTGTGATACTCTTCCCTGTTAGGCCATTTTTGTGCAGAACAATGATGGCTGCACGTGTTTCTTTAGCGATAACCATGGTTAACTGAAGAGAAACAATGATACCAAGCACCAGCCTCCTTTTAAAGTGTCCAGTGGTGTCATTCTTACTTAATCATGACTGATTGATCGCCAGTGCTCTCCTCATCAACACCCACACCTGTGTTAATGGAACAATCACTAAAACAATGTTAGCTGCTCCTTTTAAGGCAGGAATGTTGAAATGTGTTTTGGGGGTTAAAGTTCATTTTCTTAGCCAATATTGACTTTGCTGTTAAGCTGATCACTCTTTATGACATTCTGGAGTATATGTAAATTGCCATTAGAAAAACTTAAGCAGTAGACTTTGTAAAAATTAATATTTGTAGCATTCTCAAAATGTTTTGCCATGACTGTAGAAAGAAGGGATGCTTGGTTGCAGAAATATATTTAATCAAAGTTGCAGAAATGCACTGCACCTTGGTTGATGGGTGCAATGGGGGTCGGTCTTTGTGGGTCGGGTCCTCAGCTTTTATTCCTCCTCTGGCATCCTCCTGGCATTCCCCCTTTTCTTTAGGCCTGAAACACACATCCGTGAAACACGTGCGTGTTTGGTCCGTTTCCGTGTATACTGGAGACACGGCCAAACGTGCACCAATGTTATTGTATGATAAAAGCTCCACATGCGTTTTTGATGCATGTCCGTTTGTCCGTGTCCGTGATCTGTACCTGTGTGCGTTTTGCACGGCAGCATGTCCGTTTTCTGCACACAACACGCAGCACGGACCCAATGAAAGTCAATGGGTCTGTGCGCACGTCCGAGTGACTCGGACGCATCTCTGTTTGCTCCCTGTACGTTTTGTGCTTTTTTCATGTGATGTTGGTCTTTTTTCTTTTTCTGTTTCGTTCTCTCCCTCAGTCCGTCGGTTGGTCTCAATGTCTGTTGGTCGGTCTCTCTGTCTTATCTGTCCCTCTAGCTGTCTGTCGGTCAGTCCCCCCCCTTCTCTCATACTTACCGTTCCCCGATCTCCGGCGCGGGGCTGCACGGCTGTTATAAAAACTTCGGCGGCTTTTACTATTTTGAAAAAGCCGGCCGCCCATTAATCAATCTCATATTCCCTGCTTTACCCGCCCACCGGCGCCTGTGATTGGTTGCAGTCACACACGCCCACCACGCTGAGTGACAGCTGTCTCACTGCACCCAATCACAGCAGCCAGTGGGCGTGTCTATACTGTGCAGTAAAATAAATAAATAAATAATTAAAAAAAAACGGCGTGCGGTCCCCCCCATTTTAATACCAGCCAGATAAAGCTATACGGCTGAAGGCTGGTATTCTCGGGATGGGGAGCCCCACGTTATGGGGAGCCCCCCAGCCTAACAATATCAGTCAGCAGCCGCCCAGAATTGCCACATACATTATATGCGACAGTTCTGGGACTGTACCCGGCTCTTCCCGATTTGCCCTGGTGCGTTGGCAAATCGGGGTAAGAAGGAGTTATTGGCAGCCCATAGCTGGCAATAAGTCCTAGATTAATCATGTCAGGCATCTATGAGACACCTTCCATGATTAATCTGTAAGTGACATTTCAAAAACACACACATACCCGAAAAAATCCTTTATTAGAAATAAAAAACACTAACAAAGACGCCATGGTGAAGACTATGAGTGTCAGGGGCATGTGCACAGATATTAAAAAAATCTGTGCATGCGCTGATGCAACTTGATATTCAAATAAAGAAAAGGGGCTAAGCCAGGAGGACCTTAGAGGCTCCAACCCACAAAGGCCCACACCCGTTGCTTCTGTCAATCAAAGTGCAGTGCATTTCTGCAACTTTGATGAAAGATATTTCTGCAACCAAGCATCTGATCTTTCCACAACAGGTATGCCTGGATTCAGCATCTTAGTGCCAGTATGATATTGTTTTTATTTTATATAGAAATATCCTGGTGGCTGGTTCTCTTTAAAGCACCACTCCAGCACTGAAATTAAAAATTGCTGGAGTGGGGCTTTAAAGTGAGCTTATTGTTAAGTACACAACTATTGCATTGTTGCTAACTATTAAGTACACAACTATTGCATTGTTGTGTACTAATAATTATAATAGAAATTGTTAACAATACTGGCCAGTTTACTTACTGGGAACATTTAGGCCCCTGGATATATGCGTTCCCTATGCTATAATTGTAAGCAACGTAGGAGCAATAATGGGAAACTCCACTTTTGAGATCAGATAAGCATGCAAAGATCTCTTAGATTTAAGATGTCGGCTGCTAAATAAGTATAAAAAGTTTGTGGCCAATAGATGGCTATCCATGTAGGAAAACAAGTTCTGATTCCTGATACTTTTCTTCTTGCAGAGACTGACAAACCAATCTGGCTGTCAGTGAGGAGACTTATAGCTGCAATGCTCCTCTGGGTAATAATTATCACCCAGAGGAGCATTGCAGCTATAGGACCTCACCACTGACAACAAGATTGGTTTATCAGCCTCCGCAAGGAGAAAAGTTTTCTCCTTAGACCCCACTTTAGCTTCTCATTCAGCCAGATCAGATCTCACACTTTGCACTGATGAGGGACAATCATTCCGAAACACTGTGTCTGAAAATTGAGGTTCTGATCTGGTATAAATCCTTGGTCATATGAAAAGGTTCGTTAATGGAACACTTTTGACTTTTAGGATTGCTACTTCCAATAGGTAGTGCTGGAGTTTGTCTTCTTCCTCTGAAGAGACAATTTGATTCCTGATAGTCATGGTACATGCCTGCAGCCATCATCACTGAGATCATTAGCAATGCATGTAAGGAGATTTGGCCTGGTGTTCATGGCAAGTCAGCTAATGTTACCAAAATACAGTCCTCTGGCTACAGAATTAATGTACATGTAGCTCAGGATATAAAAAGAAACCTTATTGCTGAAAATAAGGAAGGTAAAATTGTTAACATCAGTACTCTAATTGGCATAGTGTGTATTGGGGCAGCTACTAATAGATTCTGGAATATATTGTCAAATGAAAGCTTATTTGTACATACAGCACTTGGTGAATACGAGTATAAAGTTTGGTCCTGTCACTTTTTTATTGTCAATGATGGGTCTTAAAATGTGCCCGAGTGCTTTTTTTGTGTCTATTTTCAGCTCTGCTTCATGCATTGATGGATAGCCGCTTCTCTTGACCTCCACTTTATCCATTCCCTTGTGCTGTGACTTTGTACGCTGCTGATCATACTATTGCTGATGCTGGCTGCTGAGTATAAGTTGTTTGTTTGCCTTCTTTTTTATCTGCTGTATGAGAGAATATCTGAGACTACATATAGTTCTCAAGACCTTGGGTCAACTAAATATTGTAAAACATGCTTACAAAGACAGGCAAGGTCTCTAAGCTAGATTACTATAACATTTTGTTTTTGTTCATTATTTCTGGAACATCGCAAAATACTTGTTAAGATGTGACATTTATTGAAGAAATAGATTTAAACATTTTTATATCACAATAAAATAAGATTTTACTTAAATGTAGTCGCAGTTTGATACCTAGCTGTGATTACTGTTTGCCAAAGGAATACACTAAGACAGCCGCTATGATAGCTACGTAAGAACAGCTCAAGTATAGACGACTCCTTTCTATGTAAGCTAAGCGGTCAGACTCCGTTTCAAATATCTCATCCTTGGACTACCATTGCACTTTGTATTTCTTCTGAACAGCATATATACACACTGTATATAGACATACTGTAGATAGATAGATAGATAGATAGATACATGCATATGTGTGCATCTCAATAAATTAGAATATCATCAAAAAGTTCATTTTTTTAAGTAATTCAATACAAAAAGGGAAACCCACATATATTATATAGAGTCATTACACATAGAGTGATCTATTTAAATTATTTATTTCTGTTAAGGTTGATGATTATGGCTTACAGCCAATGAAAACACAAAAGTCATTATCTCAAAAAAAAAATAGAATATTATATAAGACCAACTTAAAATAATGATTTAAAATTCAGAAATGTTGGACTACTGAAAAGTCTGTACAGTAAATGCCTCAATACTTGGGCTCCTTTTGCATGAATTACTGCATCAATCTACTGTTTAATATAGAGCCAGAAACTGTGTAAATACTTTGAGTCCATAAAAGGGGTTTGATAAAATGGCCCCTGTCACAGCAACCCATGTTATTCACATGTCAGGATGGGTTGCATTCTGAAAAACAAGAGAGGAGTAGAGTAAATACTGTCAGCTGCCAGTGCATGGCTGTGACATGAGAAGAAATCTCCCTGACTGACTGTGCACAGAGGACTGAGGTCGGAATAAAAAATAATTTGTGCTCATTCAGGAGATGAAAAAAATTATGTCATGACACTGCTCCACAAGCTCACCGAGGTATGTGTGTTTAAGATACTGTCAGCTGAGACACACTCATTGAGCTGCGTCTTTTCAGCTGGCCTGACAGATGACTAGAATGGACTGCAGTTCGAATTGTGTGACGGGGGCCAATTTATCACATTCATGGAGAATCCCTTTACAAGAGTTTTTCCAGGAGATAAATATTGATAACCTCTCCATATTAGATAATAGAGGTGCCATGTGTTGGAACCCTACTGATCTGATATTGATGTCCTACTCCTAGGATAGGTTATCAATATATTAGTGGAGGAAAAAAAATTTTCAGCTCACCCGTACATGTGCTTTCCAGGATCAGGCCGGATGCTCGCGGTCCACCGGACAGGCAGATCCATGATACAAGGTAAGGAGAATGAGAAAGGTGGGACCCAGCACCAATTCCAAGGGTTAAAATCAGAAACTTTATTTATCGTCTTAAAAATTCATCATAGTACAGAAAGTTCCAAGGTGTACTTCATTAGACTTAACGCGTTTCAGAAAAAAAACAGATAAAAACAGTCCTTAATCATAATCCTTATGATTAAGGACTGTTTTTCTGTTTTTTGTCCGAAACGCGTCAAGCCTAATGACGTACCCCTTGGAACTTTCTGTACTATGATGAATTTTTAAGAAGATAAATAAAGTTTCGGATTATTACCCTTGGAATCGGTGCTGGGTCCCACCTTTCTCATTCTCCTTACCTTGTATCAATATATTAGTGCCTGTAATATAGAGTAAGATCTCCTTTGAGCTGTCTACCAGTAGTCAGAGCTGTTTTTCTGAGGTCTGTTTACATGCCATTTTTTAACCATTTAGCCATTTTTAACATGTACGCCTTTGGGCATCAATCAAAAGTTTATGCCCTGAACTTTTTAATCGCTATGAATGATATATCAATTAAATTTATACCATTATAGTTTATGTTATGGAAGGCTGTGATGTTTGCCCATCACTGACTTCGGCCAACCATAGGCTAAATAGAAAATGTTTAATGGATACGCCTTAAAGAGATATTGAAAAATGCATGAAATAGCTTCTAAATGATTGCAGCCTATTGTTGACGGATGCCAGGTTACAATAACCACTACCTGTCATGTTGTGCTACATTATTAATATGTCACATCGTTAATTCACTCAATAACTCACAATGTCAGTAGTGAGCTCTGTTAGTAGTGTAGCATGCTGGTTTCCAATTTGATGATTGCTGTACCTGTACATAATAAGATTTCCCTGGCTAATAGAACAAAGTAAAAGGAGACAAAAAGTGTGATGTGAACAAGGCCTTGCACTTGCTATGCAGCTTCCTCTCCAGATGAGCCCATTTGGCTGCGCCCTCAACAGCATCATCTTCATGTGGTGTCGTCAGTCTTCCTCTAATGACAGTCCAATACCTTACTATTTCTGGTGTACCTACAGCACAGTGTCTCAGTGGTTAGCACTTTTGTTTTCCAGCACTGTGGTACTGCCACCAAGAACAAAATCAAAATGGAGTTTGTACTTTCTCCCCATGTTTAAAGAGAATCTGTCAGCAGGTTTTTGCTATGCAATCTGAGGACAGTATGTTGTAGGGGTTAACAAACAAATATTAACTACGCCTCTCATCAGTCTGAGTGCTGTTTTTATGGAATCTAAAGGCTTTATCACCTTGTTATTATCATTGTTGGACTACAATGCCACACGCAGGGCAGTCCAGCATGCTCCCTCCTGTGATTAACACCTCACACTTAATGTACAATCTCTATAGAGAGTCTGGTGTGGGCGGGACAGATCTCTCAGCTCTGCTGCTTTTCTAGATCTGAAAGCTCAGATTGGGTCAGAACGGCTGCAGCCAGTAATCTAAGTGATACATCATTGGATTCAGAATCTATTTGCCTACATTATGTAGCTCTCAGATGAGCTAATAGATTTCCTTTAAAACGTTTGTTCCCACACTCCAAAGGCATCCTGATAGAGAACTTAGATTTTGAACCCGAACGTGGACAGTGATGATGATGTCTTAAAAGTATTGTCAATTAAAGAGATTTTTCCACAAAATAAATTTTTAAGTTGATTATATTGAATAGATTTAGTAAGAATAAAATTTTCTACAATTGGATGTGTTTAAAAAATGTTCCTGTGCTGCGATAATCTTATATATATTTGCCCTGCTATGTACTGTGTAATGGCCGTGTCTGACCATACAGGGACGTCGTCTGATCCTACCGCATCTCCTAGACTCAAAAGAAAGTATGCAGATAGCACAACAGCTGATTCTTTCTGTGAGGTAAAACATTTCCCTGTTTCTTGTTAAAAAAATGTTTTATTTCAAATTAAGAATAATTAGCGATTCCGTGCTGAACTGTTTGTTTACTTTTTTGATCAAACACGGCCATTACACAGTACATAGCAGGGACACATGTATAAGATTATCTCAACACAGGAATATTTTTATTTAAACACATCCAATTGTGGAAATTATTATTTTTCAAGATCTTTTTAATAGAATGAACTTTGTTCATGGGGAAACTCCTTTTAACCCCTTCAGCCCCCGGGCACTTTCCGTTTTTGCGTTTTTGTTTTTTGCTCCCCTTCTTCCGAGAGGCGTAACTTTTTTATTTTTCCATCAATCTTGCCATATGAGGGCTTGTTTTTTGCGGGACGAGTTGTACTTTTAAATGAAACCATAAGTTTTACCATATAGTGTACTGGAAAATGGCAAAAAAATTCCAAGTGCGGAAAAATTGCAAAAAAACTGGGATTGTACAATAGTTTTTGGGATATTTTATTCACCGTGTTCACTATATGGTAAAACTGATGTGTGGGCATGATGCCTCAGGTCGGTGCGAGTTTGTAGACACCAAACATGTATAGGTTTACTTGTATCTAAGGGGTTAAAAAAAATTCACAAGCTTGTCCGAAAAACATGGCGCACGTTTTGCGCCATTTTCCAAAACCCGTAGCGTTCTCATTTTTCAGGATCTGAGGCTCAGTGATGGCTTATTTTTTGCGTCTTGACCTGACGTTCTTAACGGTACCATTTTTGCGCAGATGCTACGTTTTGATCGCCTGTTATTGCATTTTGCGCAAAATTTGCGGCGACCAAAAAACGTAATTTTGGCGTTTGGAATTTTTTTGCCGCTACGCCGTTTACTGATCAGATTCATTGATTTTATATTTTGATAGATCGGGCATTTCTGAACGTGGCGATACCAAATATGTGTGTATTTTTTATTTTTTTAACCCTTTAATTTTCAATGGGGTGAAAGGGGGGTGATTTGAACTTTTAGGTTTTTTTATTTTTTTAATTTTTTAAAACTTTTTTTTTTACTTTTTTTTTTTATTTTACTAGTCCCCCTAGGGGCCTATTGCGATCAGCAATCTGATCGCTTTGCACAATCTGCAGATCTCAGCTACAGAGCTGAGAACTGCAGATTTGCTGCTTCACTTTCAATGCCGGCTGTATTCCGGCATTGAGAGGAAGTGACTCATGTTAGCCACAGGCGTCATCACATGACCCTGTGCTACCATGGCAACCGCCGAAAGTCACGTGATCATGTCACGTGACTTCCGGCGGGGGCGGGGTAAGTCACTGTAATGGCGGCGCCCATATACATATCGCTGCCAAGACTTTGGCAGCGAAATGTAAGGGGTTAATGGCCGCGGGTGGAAGCGATTCCACCCGCGGCTAGCAGGCACACATATCAGCTGTTGATAACAGCTGATATGTGCGCCGATCGCCGCCGCCCGCCGGCGGCAGGGGGTGGGGCTTACCGGAAAACGATCCATGACGTATCTAGTACGTCATGGGTCGTTAAGGGGTTAAAGGAACCTTTCAGGTTTAATATGCACCCAGAACCACGGGCAGTTCTGGGTGCATATTACTAATCCCTGCCTAACCATCCCTGTATACACTAGCGTAGATAATGGGATCTTTAAAAAAAGTATTTCTAAAGATCTTATGTCATATGCTAAAGAGCGAGGGGAGTAGTTCCTTGGGTATTATATCCCCAGACTAGTCCTCCCTCTTAGCATGGCAGCACACCCACAGGGGCGTACTAACATGTTATTAAATGCAGCATCACTAGCAGTGATGCGTGCACTTTTGTTTACTGTAAACGCTGAGCTGAATGTCTCGGCACTTCCAGTCATGCGCACTAGACCTGTTTGAAGGCGGGACGCGTACACCTAGCTTCATACTGCGCATGACCAGAAGGGCCTGACATTCAGGCTAACACAGGTATGCATGTCACTGCTGGTGAGGGTGCATTCAATAGCATGTTAGTACACCCCTGTGTGAGTACTAACATGCTAAGAGGGTGGACTAGTCAGTGGAAGTAATGCCCTTGGGACTAGTCGCTGGCTTCATTAGCATAAGATAAAAGATCTTAAAATACTTTTTCTAAAGATCTCTTTATCTATGCTACTAGATACAGTGACAGTTCAGCAGGGATTAGCAATATGCAGTCTGAACTGCTTGTGGGTCTGTGTGCCTTTTACACCTGACAGGTTCCCTTTAATGGCGCTATAAACGTAAGCAAAATAAATAATAAGTATACAGAAGTTATAAATCATAGAAAAGATAGAAATCAAGAAAAGATCTTCCATTAAGGCCACTTTACACACAACGATCTCGTTAGCGATATGACGCCCAGAACGTTGCTACGATTTGCCGAGATCCCTCATAGGTCGTTTTGTAGCGGTCACACGTACTCATCTCACAAATGACGCTACATCGTTCAGCGATACATTGTTTAACCAAAGCGGTCGTGTGGACACCGTCACACAGCATTCCTCCCAACAATTCCGGCAACGACAGAGGCGTATAATTGTCCATAGCATACACGCTGGCATGTGATTGCCTCTCCCTCTCCACGCCCCAATTTCCATACTGTCAGAATCTCTTCCGGTCTTCTCTTACATGATTGGTTGTATGTGAAATAAAAGGCCGCATTTGCGGCTGCCCCAAGTGACACAACCACCGGTGCCGCACGCGTGATCTGTTTTGTGTGTGTGTGTGGCATCCTTTATGCCTAAGTTTTTAGTTTTTCTTTTTAAATTTTAAATAAAAAGAAAAACATGTAGTTACAGATATATGAACATGTGAACAATGCAGGATAGGGCTCAGTGTTTTTAACTTTGGAAGTATTTACATAACAAGGTCTAAAATTCATTTTAAAACAAATATAAACCTACATAAAAGATGCAATCAATGAGGACAAAAGATAGTAGCTGAAAATGAAATAACACACACATCACAGCAGAGCTCTGTAATGAAACACTCACAGGACCGCAGGCAGCCACAAAGGACATCAATGAAACTTTGTGTCTGCCTTATCAACCATGGCTGCCAAATCAGAACGCAGTTGGGACAACCAATCAGAGCGGAGGAGGCGTGGAGCATTGCTCGTAACGACACGCCCGCGTCGTTGATGACGGACGCACTAACGATGTTGTTCATCGTTGGCAGGGTGTCAAACGTAGCAATATGTCTGCTGCATTCCAAATGACAAACAGTATTTTGAAACTGAATGACGTGTCAATGATCAACGGTTTTCGCTATTTTTCTGATCGTTCGGAGTCGCTCGTAGGTGTCACACACAACGACGTTGCTAACGACGATGGAAGTGCGTCACGAAAACCGTGACACCGACGACATATCATCAGATAAATCATAGCATGTAACGGGGCCTTTAGTGTTCTGATGAATATTAGGGCCAGATGAGTTCTATCCCATTTCCAGGGATCCACCAGCAATATGTGTGCCAAGCCTTTTACCACCCCATTTCAATATTATCAGAGAAAATAATTTTTAACACAGAAGATATGTTCATAATGCAATAACCACCTTACCGACATTTAGTAAAAAACAGATACAGATTTGTCCTGATACATTGTAATTAAGCAGCTTCTTGATTTGTTTGATCAGGTACAGAAGAAACAAAAAGGGCATACTAGGTGAAGCTCGCAAACGATGGAAAAGCAAACATATCTCGCATTTGAAGACTGACATTTCTGGAAGAATTGCACAGCAAGGAACCTTTGGTTGTTCAGAGCTGAAATAAAATAGTTAATTATGACTTTTGTTTATAGTTGTCAAACACACACTTGCATTGCCAGCTGCTCGTACAATATAATTTACACCCAGATAAAAGGAAATCCACATAATTAGCCGGATTTGAATTGTGCTTAAGAACTGGAGCAAAACATTTCTCCTTTGCGAGACAGAACCTGTTATTTTTTTATTTTTTTATCTTCACATCTGCTCTCTAAATTGATTCAAATTAAAAGGGAATTTGCATACAGAATGCGCGGCTCCACCAGATTCTATAGCATAAACCTTCTACATCACTTTCCTTCCCAATTAGTTTTGCCATGAATGTTTGCAAATCTGCTTCAACCGTGGTAATCTCTGTTGTCAAAACTCTGGGCAGTTAACAGAAAGCTTTGCTGTAAATAATAAGAGCGCCGCTAATTACTTAAATATTCACATTTTTCCAATATACGTGAGACGTGCATCTTCAGGAATAGTGAACAGAACATTTTACAATAAAATATGTTTTCTACTTCTCTTATTTCTCTTCTTGATAAATAATGTGCATTCTCGCTCACACAACGTGCGCCAATTTTTATCATTACATAGTATCTTAGGCAATATTCCCAACTGCATCAGGAATTCTTTTTTTCTGTTGCATGATAAAAATGGATGGATCTGTCAAATGTTGGATACCAATGGCAATGAACAGACCGCATTAAATTATAATGGGTCCATTGGGTTTGTTATGTTGACAGACAAAATACGGCAGCAAGCTGCATTATTTATTCTGGAAACTGCTGGAATCTTAAATCAAAGGCTTCGGAACAGGGGCCTCCGACATAGATGTGTACAGTGCCTAAGGTTGAAGAGGCATGTACATCAAGTTCACTGTTTCAAAGATCCAGAAAAAGAAAACAAAACTTATTGGCCAATTTAGTATCAAGAGTGACCAATTTCCTAACTGCAAACAAAAGTTGGATAATTATGCCTCTAAGGCTAGGGCCCCACTTTGCGTTCACCTACTTGCAGTTTAGAACGCACGTTTTGTGCTTCATTGATTTGACCAAAGTTGCCATTTTCAGAAATTTAGCGCTGAAAACGCATGCGTATTTACTGCGTTTTTGTTGCGTTTTTAGCGGTTTACCCATGCGTTTTCAACAGCAAGTAGTGATGTGCGTTTGGCAAAGAAACACAAAGCTAAATAAAGTTTAGACATTGATAAAACAAGATGTCTATCTTTTTGGTTTAAAATAAAAAAAAAGGGCTGATGTCATGTCCGGTAGACATGTTAACGTCCATTTGATAAAACACAATTTAGTTTAAACTGTTTAAAAATTTAAAATAAGCAATAGAACCTTGAGTGATGTTGTTTAGACAATTTATTTTGTTATTTTAAACATAAAACATTCTTAATATCAGAACAGTACATACATAAATGTGAAAATGATTTTAAATATCAAAATAAATATTTTTTTTTTAATTTTTTTCTTAAATTAAATATTTTCAATACTGTTTTAACATACAAATATTATGTATCTGCGTACAACTGCTGGGTGAAGTATCCTTGTTTTTTTTCTTTTGGTCTTAAATTGATATTTGGGTTATTTGAGACATTTTGTGGTGGTGGTTGTTGTCTAAAATCTGTTGGATTTTGGCTCATGTAATATTTTTGAACATAGGGTTGTATATATTGGGTTGGGTACTCCTGATAGGGATGTTGCATGGTGGTAGTTAGTGGTTGGGGATGTGGCTCACTAATTTCTTGTTGTTTTTTTTTTTTCTTGAAAAGATTTTTCCAGAAAATTTAGCATTTCACCAGAAGGATATGGACCCTCCTCCTCGTAACAGCTCATCATGCCACATATTGATGTAATAAATGTATTTTTTTTGGGGTCTTGAATTGTCCTAAGGCGAGAAGCAATGCTCATGGCAAATGTATCAAATTTGTCATCTTCTGTTGCTTTTTTTAACATATCCAAAGTTTTATTGGATAACACATCCTCCTCTAAATTTTTATTACCAATGTTTTTTTTTTTATTTTTCGGTTTGGTGTAGGGTGGCCTTTACTCAGGTTGAAGTCCTAAATTTGCTCCACTGGTTTCTCCTGTAAGTGGATTGTTTTCTGAATCCTCAACCTCAATAGACTATTGTAGGTTGGTGTTTATCTCAACTTCTTCATCAGGTGTACCTAGGCTTTCACCTGCTTGCTCTTCTTCAGGTGTTTCAACTAGTGATAGAATATTACCTGAAGTTCTGCAAAGGAAAATAATATATGTTAAAAAATTATTATGCACCACAATTAAAAAAATTACAAATTTTTATTAATATGAATATTTAATTTTAACAAAAAAAAGGAAAAAAAACTTACGCACGTAACTGACGGCTTGTACATAGAAAACAAAGGTCATTATAATATATAAAATTTGTTTTATTTGGTGATGATCCACTTTTCATGCCTTCTGTCCTTATTTTATTAAATCGGTGTTTGACTGACCACCATCTCTTCCTGACATCTTGTTCTAGAGTTGCAATTATAGGACATATATTTTTTAAAAAATTACGTAGTATGATTTTTCAGGTTAAAATATTAGTTAAAAATTAAAAAAACAAAAAAATATAAAATAATAAAAAATAAACGTACCAATTTTATGTTGCATTGCCTGATCAACCTCATGCCACTGTGGGAATAATTCCCGACAAATTATTAACCAACAGTCTGATCTTTTTAGCTTTAACATATAGTCTGGCGAAGGTTGATCCCAGAAGCATGGCATTGATTAAACCTTTTACATCAAAGACAAAATTAAATATATATGAATTATTATAGTTAATTGTAAATTTACAATTTCAAGTCAAAAATTTTGTAAAAGAAAAAAAAAATATATACATATATATATATATATATATATATATATATATATAATAAAAAAAAAAAAAACTTTGGAACATCTATTTTTGGCCGTTGATACCAAGCCATTGTTTAGTATATATTTGCCAACACCAAAAAATAAACCTTCTCCTACAATCAAGGGTCCAAATAATGATTCTACTTGGCTCCTTTTTATTTGGGAATAGAAGTGATGTCAATGATGACATTTTGGCATTCATTTCCAACCTCCATTTGCTGTGTATTTTGCGCTCAAAACGCAGTGAAAAAGCATTGAAAGTGCTATTAAAACGCATATTTCTGAAGAAAACATGAGTTTTGACAATTCTCATTGACTTCAATGTTAGCAAAACGCACCCAAAATGGCAAAAACAATTAACATGCTGCTTTTTTGAACGCATGGTTTTTGCCACAAAGTATGCAAATTAAACGCAGCGTTTAGAAACGCAAAGTGGGGTCAGAAATTTCACATTTTCCATAGGATAACATGGAAAAACAAAACACAAGCCATTTGGCCATAAAATGCTTCAGCTCAAAACGCTGCAGAAAGGTTAAAAACGCAAAGTGGGGCCCTAGCCCAATGGTTTGGTTCCACTTGCGTTTTGCACAGATGAGTGCAATCTGAAAAAGCATCGGATTTCTCTCGCTCTAGTGCAAAACATGGGGCGGTGTGCATCTGTGATTGATTTCCCATGCTATATCGGCATGAGCAATGCATCGCAACATGCTGCGTTTGGCAGTCAGTCTCAGCTCACACGCACCCATACAAGTCTATGGGAGTGTGTGAAACATTGCACTGCACTCACATGGCATCCAACCGCAGTGCAATATATGCAGAGATAGGCCAGGGAGGATATGGGGAGAAAGTGCTCCCTCCCTCTTCTCTGCAGCTGTAACCCGAAGGCAAGAACGGATCACAGTTTCATGACCCTCGGCTAATGCTCACAGCAAAGGGTCATTATTAGCAGATCGCTCCCGATGCTCTCGCATAGGAATCTATACACAAGTGGATCCATACCCTAAATCAAATAAACATCATTTAGTTCTATCTTAACATGCAGTTAATAGCCACATTGTCATCTAAGAGGCTTTGCAGAGTTGGCAACATAATCAGTAGTGAAGGAACTATAAAAATAAGTTTCTTGCTCCACAGTCCACTAGGTGGAGTGGCTGTCAGTTGGCACATCCTGGAAGAGACTTAGCAAAGAGCATACTGTGAATGCCATGTGCATAGATATATCTATTTAAAGGGAACCTGTCACATTGAAGATTGCTATTAACCTGCAGATATAGGGTTAATCTGTAGGTTAATAGCATTGTGAACCTGCCTGGCACATCCAAATTAAACCCTGCTGCTGGGAGGAAATGAGCTTTAAACCTCCTGAAAGCATTCAGCTTTTAGTCACTAGGGCGGTACCAGCGCGGGTTCAGTCACAGCTCTGTGAATAGAGAGCGGCAGTAGTAACCATGCCCCCATACTGACTGACAGCTTCCTCTATTACTGATTATCTATAAGTCACTGCTAGGAGAGTGGTCACAGCCGCCACTCTCTATACATAGAGCGGTGCCTGCTCCTGTGCCAGCATTTCTGCCATGATGGAAACCCAAACACTGCTGAGAAGATTAAAGATATTTTCCTCCCGGCAGCAGGGTTTGATGTGCAGGCCTCTCGCAGGTTCAAAATGCTATAAACCTGCAGATTGACGCCATATATGCATGTAAATAGCATTTTTCCACATGACAATACCTATAGGAGTAATCAGAACAGTCTGCCTTATCTATTGTGTACAAGGTTTGAGATCCCAGGGGTAGTCTAGTGGCTATGCTCTTAAGATCTAAGTTAGGGAAACCCTTTTAAGTTCTTCAAAGCCACTTGGGAAGTTATATAAGATCATTTCATTCAATTTAGTTTTGGCACAAATCACTGCGAAAGACTGGGATGGACAGCCTTTATTTCTACTCATACTTGTTGAGTTCAACTACTAAAAATATGGATAAATGATATCCCCCCGAAAAAAAAAAAAATTAAAAAAATCAGGCACTGTGTGCTATGTTATCAAAATATGAAGGCAAACATCAGGAGTCTATGGGTTATATTAGCAGAGCACACAATAGCATTTCTTTGCATTTACTTTATCTTGACATTTAGGCGAGTAATGAATAGAACTAAAGAAATAAGCGGTTGTGAAATAGTAACACTACATTAATTGAAACGTCAATGACTCCTCTGAGCAAATGGATCACTTTACATTAACAATATTGGACTAATAAAAACCAAGTAGGGAAAAGTCAAGAGTCCTGGGGATACTTAGAAAGATAATGCCGGAATCTGACTTCAGAAAAAGGAATTTTTGAAATTCTATTAATAATTTTGATTTAGTTTTCATTATTTGTAGTTGTATTTAATCTTTTTTACGCTGCTGCTAATAGAAATGATTTATATAATCTTTTCCACAAGCACAAAGATGAAGACATACAGTATGATAAACTATGGACACTACCCCATTGTTTTGCACTGGTGCGAGTGCAGTGCGATGTTTTATCAGATTGCACTCGTCCGTGCAAATCGCACGTGGAACCGAACCTTAGAGGGAAAATTATCCAACTTTTGTTTGCAGGTAGGAAGTGCAATGTAAAGTACATTAACGAAATAGGATGTAAACAGAAGAATAGAAGAACTACATGTAATGATACGTTGTATAATGTTTAGATAATTGAATGATACAATACAGAATAACACAATTGACCTTCTTAAAGGTCATGTTCTGGCTTAATGATTTTGGCAAGAAATCCATACTAAAAATATGCAGTTTTTAGGACATGTTGCTACCCAATACTTTTTTGCAATTGTCAATGAGTTTGGCTTAAGGTAGTCTGTCAGTAAAAAAATGACTGTTCAAACCAAGCACAAAACCTTGCAGTAATTAAAATCACACCATTCTTCATTTACTAATTGTGCCAGAAATCATTATTAATGCAAATATGATAATAAGGAACTAGATGCACTGTTGACATGGTCAAGAATTTCTGTGAACATTCCCAGCTACTTGTTTTCCATCAATCTTGGACCTTCTCGTCATTGTTAGTCTTCTCTGACTTTACGACAGACAGAGGAGGGCAGAGGCAGATGGAAAACAAGACAGTCGGAAGATGTGCGGAAATGCTTGGGCCAAACAAAGGGTGCCACAAGCACCTCATAACATATTTGAAAGAAAAAATGTCACGTAGCAAAGGATTTGGAAACTAAAGATACAATTTTTTTATCCATGTCTCCTATAGGGTGCTGCATTTAGTTTGAATGTCATCACAACTCCATGATTTAGGGGCACTTTGCACACTACGACATCGCAAGCCGATGCTTGCGATGCCGAGCGCGATAGTCCTCGCCCCCGTCACAGCTGCAATATGGTGATAGCTGGCATAGCAAACATTATCGCTACGCCAGCTTCACATGCACTCACCTGCCCTCCGACGTAGCTCTGGCCGGTGACCCGCCTCCTTATTAAGGGGGCGGGTCGTGCGGCATCATAGCGACATCACACGGCAGGCGGCCAATAGAAGCGGAGGGGCGGAGCTGAGTGGGACGTAAACATCCCACCCACCTCCTTCCTTCCGCATAGCTGGCGTGAGCAGCAGGACGCAGGTAGGAGATGTTCCTCGCTCTTGCGGCTTCACACACAGCGATGTGTGATGCCGCTGGAACGAGGAACAACATCGTAACATCGGTCATTTCCAAATTATGAAAATGACTGATGCTATACCGATGATACGATTACGACGATTTTGTGCTCGTTAATCATATCAAAAAGGCTTTACACACTACGATATTGCAGCCGACGCCGGATGTGCGTCTCTTTCAATTTGATCCCACCGACATCGCACCTGCGATGACTTAGTGTGCAAAGTGCCCCTTAGACTCTTAGAAAGGTAGGCACACAACTTAAAGGAAATTTTTCACATGGAAAAATACTATTAACCTGCGGATATGGGGTTAATATGCAGGTTAATAGCATTCCGAATCTGCCCGGCGTCTGCACATTAAACCCTACTGCCAGGAGGAAACTAACTTTAGTCCTTCCGGTAACGTTCAGATTCAAGTCAAGAGGGGCACCGGCACAGGTTGAGTAACCGCTCAGTGTATAGTGAGCGACGGCTGAAATCCCCCCATATTGACTGACAACTGGCTCTAATACTGAATAAGTTGTTGCTGGGAGCACGGTTACAGCCGCCTCTCACTATACACTGAGCGGTGACTGAACCCATGCCGGTATCACCCCAATGACTGGAATAAAAACTGATAGGAGGAATAAAGGAATAAAGTTCATTTCCTCTTGGCGGCGGGGCTCTAAGTGCGGGTGTCGATTGGGTTCAGAACACTATTAACCTACAGATTAACCCCATATATGTAGGTTAATAGTGTTTTTCACATGACACCCACAGGTGTATGAAGAGCAGATATATCCCCGCCCCCCGCACTGACTGAAAACCGCTCAGCATTAGATTAAGCAGTGCGGAGGCTGCAGTTACAGTTACCACTCTCCATACACAGAGCAGTGACTGAACTCGTATCAGCACCACCCCCGTGACTGAAACCAGAAATTTTCATGCACCTGGTTAATAATTAATAAATGCACTAAAAACAGATTCGTTTTTACAAATGAATTAATTCTATATATATGGAATTATCACAATTTCAAAAGAAGTAAATCTATTTCAATTTTAAAAAGTGCTAACATAAGTAGATATTTACATTACAATTTGAATTGTATAATATTTTTATGCCTATATGGTTTAAAGACAAACATTTAGCAATAAAGAGTTAACTTTTGGGAAGATGATATTTGTTTGTATAATTCATTGTCCGTTGCCTATCAGCGCCCTCTATTATCTGCTCCACCAGTGATGGCTACATAATTGTATTTTCAAACAGTGAGGAAAAGAATAACAAAACAATAATTATGGATATGAAGGCTTAAAGTGTTCTGAACAGACGAGATTACTGCATGATTGTACAAAACCATTGAAAAGATTGTATGCGCACTGCTGGAATCAAGGGAACATAAATAATCGCATTTGATCCAAAGTAAGACATCATTTACATTTTTGAGATGCAAAATAGTCTCCTTTCATCAACGTACATATGGTATAAAAGGACATTGCACATTTTTTAAAGAGATATTTACAGTACAGATCTCAAAACCTAAAATATAGAGACCAATTCCAGCTTTCTTCAGGTTTTTAACATTCAAACCCAGATATTACACATCAGGACTACAGTACCATAATAGTAGAGCCCATAATGTCAAGATGAACAGGACTATGTGACACATGTAGTGGAAGATATTGAAGCTTGTGACAAGTCTTACCTCATTGTGCTGGAGCTCTGGTATAGAATAGGATACAATTGTTATGTGCATTACCGGACTAGATTTTTCATTTGTTGTTTAGGATTTATGAAATAAATGAATAAATAAATAAATGAATAAAATGAGCACAGAAAAGGGATGTATTAAAATACCTTTATAGTTCACACTCACCT
Organism: Anomaloglossus baeobatrachus; assembly: GCF_048569485.1. Taxonomy (NCBI): domain Eukaryota; kingdom Metazoa; phylum Chordata; class Amphibia; order Anura; family Aromobatidae; genus Anomaloglossus; species Anomaloglossus baeobatrachus. The sequence continues at coordinate 378,206,062 of NC_134354.1, read as the reverse complement.
GGTAATCCTCCATGGCTGCTGTCTTGGTTTTACCAAATACCTACAAACAGCGTCGGACTGGCTACCGGAGGAATCTCCAGTAATGCCAGGCCTGGATTCAGATACATGCACTGATCTCTGGAGCTGTCACCTGAGCTCCGGAGTGCAGCCGAGACTGTACCGTGAGCGCCGAGTGATTGATTCCCCGGCGATTGCTGTTCAGTTCATGACTGCTGCATGATCTCCGGAGTTCAGGGGAGAGCACCGGAGTTAAGCCTGACCTGTCTGCAGCTGACATGAACTGAACCGCAATCGCCAGAGAATCAATCACTCGGCGCTCGCGGTACAGTCTCGGCTGCACTGCGGAGCTAAGATGAGAGCTCCAGAGTTCTGTGCAGGTACCTGAATCCAGGCTTGGCATTACTGGAGATTCCTCCGGTAGCCAGTCCGACACTGCCTACAAATGACCACTGCAGCAAATAATTGGCCTCAGTGGTCACATGCTATCTGGGCTACCATGTATTTCCAAAACTAAGACACTGTCTCATTTTTATTTGCTCTCCGAAAATCGCTAGGGCTTATTTTTGAAATAGATCTTATTCTTGGGGAAATACGGTAGGGGGTAAGCTTACTGTGCTGACCACGTGCCAGTAGCCGGGCTGCTCAGATCCGGATCCGCGGTGGCTCGAGGGGTCTCCGGACCCGGGGGTCGCGCGTCCACTCGATGAAAGGGGGACTATGTACAGGGGGATTAGAAAGTTTTTGACACCACCCACGGTGTGTGGTAATGTGAGGGACCACCACTGCCGTTGGGGAGCCCGGTGATGATGGTGTGGCAGCCTGATGTTTAACCCCTCTGTGGGTAGGGGGTTTGTGTCCCGGGGCCCGTTGGATAGTTGGTGTTTGGGTGCCGTTGGGGATAAGAACAAGGGTTTTCAGTGTACTCACTCAGTCCAGGAATAACAACACCGACAGCTTGTAAACCATAATTATGAGCACCACTGCAGCTTTTAGGGAGCACGCTTGGGTCCGTGCCCTTGGTGTTGCTGTTACCTGTGGCCATGTCCTTGGCACCTTTGTCTCTGTTGGACCCTCAGTTATAAAACTCTCTGGGTCCCGCTCACCTGTATGGCTAACGGAGTGAGCTTGCTCTCAGGGTTCACGCGTAGGATTTATTTGGACTGTATTGGGAAAGTCCTATCCCATCGGTGAGCTAGTACCTTGATTTTGGAGCGGGTTGGGGATGACACTTGAAGTCATCACCCCCGTCGGGTAAATTACCGGAACGCGTGAAGCTACTTTCCAGACTGGGGTCCACGTACCCCGTCGTGCCCTGGCCCCTGCCCGGTGATAGCTCAAGGCCGCCGACTGCTCTCCTCGGCAGTCCAGGCCCCCTGACACTATCCCCTGTTACCGGGGTTCCAGCTCCCACCAGGCCCAGAGCAACGTCTGCCACCTAGTAACTACAGGAGCCCTGCTGCAGGCCAGTGACCTCTCCCTCTCAGAGAGTCACCTCCTCACACTCCTCTCCTTTGCTCAACTCCAGCTCAACTGCAGCTCAACTGTCACTTCCTTTACTTTCCCCTTACCAACCCCCATGTGGGCGGCCGACCCTATTCCCTTCGGGCCCCCCAATGGTGTGTCTGGTAGGTTCAGTGTAAAGTGTTCCTAGGATTTTGATTGGCTAAGCTGTTAGCAACACCAAAGGACCAGGACCCTTAACCAAGGATGGTGGATACCATGCAGAAGGACAGATTGCACAATACTCTGTGACAACCTCATAGGCAAGGGCGTCACACTACCCCCCCAAGAGAAGCAGACTCTCCCTTCCTAGGAGACTCATACTTAATATGTATGTAATAATTTAATTAATTAATATATACGTCTGAGTGGCTCCGAGGTCATTCCTGTGATCTCTGGCGGGCCCTCACAGCAGGTACGCTACACGCCGTAGTCCTCTGCTTCTGGCTGACATACTCACACATCAGATCCCACACACACACTTATACACATACACACACAATCACCGATCAGATAGCACACACTCTCACTAGTCACTCACCACATCAAGTGGTACAGAATGCCTCCAGCCACAGGGAAAGATGGGAAGGAGTTCCTGTAAGCATTCCATCTGCAGCTGCAGGTCCTGTGTTCCACCACACTGCGTTTCAGGATTCTGCCGACCAGAAGAAATTGGAATCGCTGCATGTGGTGTGTGTGTGTGCGATCTGATGGGTGACTGTGTGTATGATCTGATGTGTGTGGGTGTGTAATCCACTGCAGGGTTTCCCGCTTAGCGTCTGGTGAGTATGATTGCGGAGTGTTCGCTCTCTGTAATGAAGTGTCCTGCAAGTCCTGCAGTATCTTTAACTTTTTCCTCTGCTTAAACACTTTATTATTGAACCGCAACTAGGGCTTATTTTCGGGGGAGGGCTTATATGTAAGTCTTGTTCCAAAAATGCTGAAAATCCCTGCTAGGGCTTATTTTTGGGGGAGGGCTTATTTTTGGAAAAACACTGCATCATTATTGCTTAGGTAAGAGATTGACTGCAGTTATCCTTTACACATGGTCAGATTTTCACCAATGCAGGAAAAAACACTATTCTAGCAAATATATGAGCCATTATTGATATCACATTGAAGCAGTACTTTTTTTGCATATCAAGTTTTTAAAATGTTGTGCATTTGGCCTAATGTTGTATCAGTACCAATCTTGAATACAGTGCATATAGTTGGTCCATTGGCCATAGCAGTAATCTGTGGTTACTTGGTGGAAAGTCTGAAAACTGCCTCCTAACTCATGACATCTGTGGCTCTTCTTTTTATTAGCTGACTTGGTTCGACCTCATCATTGCGACAAGATGCACATGTGAAGTCACCAACCGGCTAATCAAAAAGAAGAGCCACGTGTGCAGAGAGGTACGAGGAAGTTCTTAGGACTTTCATTTAGCACCAACAGATTACTGACATGAACGCTTGATTGGGTCTTGGGAATCAATTTGTGCCACCTATTCCTGCTATGCTTTCCTTCTGTGTGTCTTTAAATCCCAACTCTACTTTCAACAGACTTTGCAATAATCAATAATACAAGTAAATCTAAGAAATTGTAATATATCTTAGAAAAATACTCCATTTTGTCCACTAATGAGCCATTTCTCTTCCTCCATCATTGTCTTAAACTCATCTTCGACTGAAAGAAAACCATCTCAAACTTGTCTTGCTCCAGATAGTACAGGTTACCAGCCCAATACCAGCGTATTACATTTTTTTTAGATGGGGAAAGGGAGTGTAAGAGAGGAGTAAAGTGAGAAGCAAAGAAGCAGAGTGACAGGCAGAGAAACAGATCCTACCGATTCTAGCGACAACACTGCTCGATATTCCTGTGTATTGTACTTCTTTCTGCTGCTGCTTGTTTCTCTGCGCTACCACTGTTAAAGTAAAGAGCAGAAATTCTTTTTTCTGTATTTTTAGTGTTTGGGAAACATCTCCTCCTACCAGTTCAGAGTCGAGAGCAAATTAGAGATTGAGCCTGCAGAAACCTGTTGTGAAAAATGTGGGCTACGAGTCATGTAATGTCCAAAAATAATGTTATTCTATCTATACATACGTATGACAGGTTTCTCTAAAAAGTTACTTCAAAGCAAAGTTCTCCTTATATTTTATTAGTACTGAGCATCAAGACTGGCACTATTAGCGTCAATAATGGACATGCTGCAGATCTTAAAATCTCATCATACAATGATAAGATTTTAAATTTTGTTTATCACACAGTGGGGAAAAAAAGTAAATAGTCAGCCACCAATTGTGCAATTCTCCCACTTAGGAATCCATGTCAGGAAGTTGTTAATTTTATTTCTTATTTAGTTATTTGTTACAAAAAGTAAACTCATAAGCAATGGATTTGACCAACAGAATATACACTAACAAACAAGGGGGTCAAAATATGTGAATTTTCTTAACCTTGATATTACTATCTATATGTCCTTAAATTTTCTAATTTCTGATTTCAAGATTTGTTAACTACAAAACCTAATAAAAATCATTTGAACAGAAAGATGAGATTTGCCTGTAATTGACATCATAGGTAGACCACAACTAAGAGAGACAAAATGAGAAAACAAATCCAGAAAATCATCTTGTCTGATTTGGCAAGATATTATTTGCAAATTATGGTGGAAAATAATTATTTGGGCAATAACAAATGGTCATCTCAATATTTTGTTATATATCCTTTGTTGGCAATGACCGAGGTCAAACATTATCTGCCAGTCTTCATAAGGTTGGCACACATTGTTGGTGGTATGTTGTTTCATTCCTCCATGCAGATCTCCTCTAAAGCAGTGTTGTGTTGGGCCTGTCACAAGGCAACACAGACTTTCAACTCCCTCCAAAGGTTTTCTATGGGGTTGAGATCTGGAGACTGGCTAGGCCACTCCAGGACCTTCATATGCTTCTTATGAAGCCCCTCCTTCATCGCCCTGGTGGTGTGCTTGGGATCATTATCATGCTGAAAGAGCCAGCCATATTTCATCTTCAATGTCCTTGCTGATGGAAGAGGGTTTGCACTCAAAATCTCATGATACATGGCCCCATTCATTCTTTCATGTACACGGATCAGTAGTCCTGGACCCTTTGCAGAGAAACCACCCCAAAGCATGTTGTTGCCACCTGCATGCTTCACAGTAGGTATGATGTTCTTTGGCTGCAACTCAGCATTCTGTCTCCTTGAGACATGACGAGTTGTGTTTCTACCAAACAGTTCTACTTTGGTTTCATCAAATCATATGACATACTCCCAATACTATTCTGGATAATCCAAATGCTCTTTAGCAAACTTCAGACAAACCCGGACATGTAATTGCTTAAGCAGGTGGACACATCTGGCACTGCAGGATCTAAGTTCCTGGCAGCGTAGTGTGTTACTGATGGTAGCCTTTGTTACGGTGGCCCCAGCTCTATGCAGGTCATTCACTAGGTCCCCCCATGTGGTTCTGGGATTCTTGCTCATTGTTCTTGAATACATTTTGACCCCACGGGGAAAGATCTTGCGTGGAGCCCCATATCAAGGGAGATTAGTGGTCTTTTATGTCTTCCATTTTCTTATTATTGCTCCCACAGTTGATTTCATCACACCAAGCTGCTTGCCTATTGCAGATTCAGTATTCCCAGCCTGGTGGAGGGCCACAATTTTGTTTATAGCGTCCTTCGACAGCTCTTTGGTCTTCACCATAGTGGAGTTTGGAGTGTGACTGTTTGAGGTTGTGGACAGATGTCTTTTATACTGATAACAAGTGTTCAAACAGGTGCCCGTACTACAGGTAATGAGTGGAGGACACAGGGGCCTCTTAAAGAAGAAGTTACAGGTCTGTGAGAGCCAGAAATATTGCATGTTTTTAGATAACTAAATACTTATGTTCCACTTTAATTTGCAATAAAGTCTTGCCAAGTCAGACAAAATGATTTTCTGGATTTGTTTTCTCATTTTCTTTTTTTGTTTGTTTTGTTTTTTTTTTTGTTTTTTTGTTTACCTATGATGTGAATTACAGGCATCTCTCATCTTTTTAAGTGGGAGAACTTGCACAATTGGTGGCTGACTAAATATATTTCTCTCCACTGTATTTATGGGGTACCTATTTCTCTAAAACATTGCCAATAGAATTGCTATTGATTCTGCCAAACATAGGGACAGAATTTGCTCATATGCTGATGAGCAAAATGGTAACAATGTTTTGTACATTTGACTTTCAGGCTCTATATCTCACCGTCCACTACAGCTTTGAATGTGAGACTAGCCTTATTTTATAGACAATCATCTTGGCAATCTCATTTATAAAATTAACTTCCAACTATTTAGCATATGATTAGTGATGCAGATTCTTGTCATGTTTCTGAATTGTTGCTGTTTTACTCCTGGTGGTGGCAAAATATTTTTTACCCTCTGTACTACAAATTACAACCTGTTCTCATATTCCATAACAGTTCAGTGTGTTATTAGGTTGATTCCCAAGTGAAAGGTCACTGGCTTTATATGAACAGCAGCTGTGAAATTAATTTCCTAAGAAAAGAGAAACAACAGCATCCTATCTATAAATAACGGTCTCTCAGCCAAGAAAATTGCCAAACTACACAATGTGAGTGCTGACAGTTGGAAAAATACAAAATGAAGTCAGTTCATCCATTCAAAAGCCAAAAGGTGGAAGTCCAGGCAAAATACCAAAGTCAACAAGTCAGCTTAACACAAGGTCTAAGGGTTCTGGCGCAACAAACAGGGCAGTGGAGGTGGCTCTTATGTTTTGTAATAGTGGACCCATAGATGTACATGCAAGCACCATGTAATGCATATTACACAATTCTGGAAAGGTGGCCCAAAAAAAGCTGAAGTTGCCTTGACTTCAATATCATCATAAGAAGCGTTGGCTTGAGTTTGCAAAAAAGTACGAACCATGGACAGTAGAAAGATTGATAATACGAGATTTGGCGAGATGAGACAAAAGTCAACAGAATAGGATGTGATGGATGCACATGGTACTGAAAGAAACAAGGGAAAAACGGGCTAACGGGTCAAGAAAATGAAGGAACTGTCAAGTTTGATGGAGGAAGCTTGATGATATTTGGTTGTTTCACAGCCAAAGGCATTAGATACTTGACCAGGATCAATGGTGGTCTTAATGCTGAGCTATATGTGAATATCCTACAAGATGAGTCATTTCATACACTTGAATACTATGGGTATGAAAAGGTCATTATAATGTTCCAGCAGGACAACAACCTGAAGCATAAGTTGAGATTGTCAAAAAAAAATTTCAATGACAAAGAAGTAGGGATGCTGGAATGGCCCATGCCAGAACACTTGTGAGTAGAGTTAAAGAAAAAGCTGTATAGATACACAAGTGAGCCGACCAATAGGCACCAAGATTGGGAACGACTAGAATAGACCTGGGATCAGATTTTGGTTGAGACATACTTGAAACCGATCAAGAGGATGCCCTGAAGGATTCATGCAGTGTTGACAGCCAGAGGGAGATTCACAATATATTATCAAAATAATAAAAATTTAAATTTAGATTTTTAGGAGCAAAACAGTAACACCACAAGGATCTACATGACTAAACAATTTCTAAATTCAGTGGAACCTTGCTAAACGAGAACAATCCGTTCTAAGACTGTGCTTGTTAACCAAGTTACTCGTTCAGCAGAGCAAGATTTCCCATAGGAAATCATTGCAATGCAGACAATTCGTTCCACAACTAGTTAAATGTCTCATCCTGGTCCCCTATTCTGTCATTCCACACATGCACAAACACACACAAACTCACACAAACCCACACAAACCCACAAGCACGCACGCAAATGTACATATTATGCTCACCTTACCTTCCGTTCCATCGCCAGTCTCCTGGGACTTGCTGTTCTCCATTGCGGGCCGTGTATCAGGTTACCATAACGACGAGGGAGAAACTTTCTGCCAGAGCGCTGACGTCAAAGGCAGAGCCGCTTGCCTCTGATTGGCCAGCACGCTGCCTTTCAGTAGCGGTGACAGGAACCAGGAAGTTCCTGCTTCGTCGCTATGGTTGCCGATGCACAGCCTGGAGTGCAGCGGAGCGGCAAACTACAGGACCCAGGAGGCCGGTGATGAAACGGAAAGTACACATATTATATGCTCACCTTAACTTCCGTTCCATCGCCGGCCTCATGGTACTGGTAGTTCGCCGCAAGCACATCGCGATGTACCCAGGAACTACAAGAACCATGAGACCGGCGGTGGAACAGAAGGTAAGGTGAGCATAATACTGTATGTGTGTGCGTGCGTGTGTGTTTGTGTGTGTTTGTGCATGCTTGTGTGTGTTTGTGTGGACTGCAGGTGTGGGTCAGAGCGCGGTGGATGGACGGAACCGGAAGTGTCTGAGGTGAGGATTTTGCTCATACAGCAAAGCTTTCTTGTAAACCGGGTTACTAATTTATAGAAAGCTTTGCTTGTTATGCGAAATTCTCGTTAAGTGGGTTACTCGTTAAGCGAGGTTCCACTGTAGTTGTAATTTAAATGTATGTATGAGATAGCCATGACGGTTGTCTACAGAATGATGGTACTCTGGTACACATTGAACGTGGAGGTGACATATGGCGCCTTAAAATCAAAAGTTCAAAACATTGTTACTGTTTCGCTTGTCAGTGTAAATCCTGACAGAATCTAAAATGTGTGAATTTTGCTAAGGAATGCAAATTAATAAAAAGTAAGGCTTTTCTCTTTGTTCAGGCATCATTGTAATAAACTGTATATTACTGTAACTTTAGTCTAAGACCTCTAATTTCAAGGCATTAATTTTACATTGTTTTCTATGAAAATTTTTGTATGTGTTGATTAGAACTGATGAATTTGTTTGGAATTCGTGTAATGTATGAGACACGTGTTTTTTTCATTACTCTGTTTCCCCGAAAATAAGACCTACCCCTAAAATAAGCAAGATTTTTCGGCCTTTTTAGATTATGCTTATAATATAAGCCATACTCCAAAAATAAGCCTAAAGGCTGCTTTACACGCAATGACATCGCTAACGAGATGTCGTTGGGGTCACGGAATTCGTGACGCACATCCGGCTTCGTTAGCGACGTCGTTGCGTGTGAAACGTACAAGCGACCGCTAACAATCAAAAATAGTCACCTAATCGTTGATCGTTGATATGTCGTTTATTTTCAAAATATCGTTGCTTGGTATGGATGCAGGTTGTTCGTTGTTCCTGAGGCAGCACACATCGCTACGTGTGACACCCCAGGAACGACGAACAGCACCGTACCTGCGTCCTCCGGTAACGAAGTGGGCGTGTCTTTCATGCGGCTGCTCTCCGCCCCTCCGCTTCTATTAGATGACTGCCGTGTGACATCGCTGTAATGCCGCATGAACCGCCCTCTTAGAAAAGAGGCTGTTCGCCGGCCACAGCGACGTCACTGGGAAGGTAAGTCCGTGTGACGGGTAATAGCGATATTGTGCGCCACAGACAGCAATTTTCCCATGGGACACAAACGATGGGGGCGGGGGCGATCGGCAGTGACATCGATAGCGATGTCGCTACGTGTAAACCAGACTTTAGTTGAGTACTGTACTATATTAGTATCCTGAAATAGGGCTTGGGCAGCCCTTTAAGGGTCTGTAACTTTTATTGGTGTACGTTGCCCTGTTGTGTTACTGTAAGCCCCAAAAGTTTATAGTTGCATTCTGCCTAGTTAACGGAAAATTAATATTGATCCCTTTCCCCGCCCACCCCTCTACACTGGCATCAGTGATTGGAACGTATCTTAATGTCTAATTCACCCACTTTCCCAGCCTATAATTCTGCCCACTCTTCTGTGCCTGTGTCAGTGTTTGGAACGTTTTTTAATGGCACCCATTCCTTTCCCGCACCCATAATCCTGCCCACCCTTCTGTGCAAACATCAGTGATCAGAGTGTGTGTTAATTACAAAAGAATATTCCTCCTCTTACCCTGCCCATATTCCCACCCACCCATCAGTGACAGCTTTAGTAATTCACTGAGATTGCCATATTACTGCCTGAGGATTTCATCTCAATGCTTGGACTGGTTGGTGGCTCTACTCACCGGAGCGTGACAGCTGCATAGAAATACATGCAGATCAGAAGAGCCAGTGGCAAGTCTGAGTATTGTAATGCGATCCTCTAGATGTAATAGAGCAGTTTTCTTAAATTGCTTAATTAAATAATTTTAAAAAAGCTGCATGAGGTCCCTCTTATTTTGATACACAGCAAAGATAAGCGCACAGCTTGGAGCTGCAGCCTCTAGCTATATGCGTTTTCTGCCTTGAGTATCATAATATGGGGGGGACTCTACACCAATTTATTTATTTATTTTTACACCAATAGAGACTCACTCTTTGCACCTCTGATTGGTTGCAGTCAGACACGCTGTCAAACAGGGTAGGGGCGCATCAGACACAACCAATCAGATATTCGAGGACTGTCGGTGGGTGGGTGAAGTAGTGCATATGCATGAAGGATGATGAGTGGCCCCAGAAATAGTATGAGCCGCACAAGAGACTTGATAAGTATAGCGCACATGCTTTCCCCTTTATTCTTTATTTCTCCTTAATTTTTTTTAACTAACCAAGAACTCCAGGCCTGGGGTTGGTGCTCGGGTACTTTTACAGTCCGGGTCTGACCATCACTACCTAGCACTTCTTTTGGAGCCAAAAACAATATAAGATCCGGTCTTATTTTCGGGGTGAAACATGTTATATGTCTGAATTCTTGGCTAAATTACTTATCATAATGTATGCATAGTTTAAATCCTAAGATTGTCGTATCTATTTACATTGCTTCCCTGAGATGATGTCTTATTGCTACATTTACTCAGTTTATTAGTATACCAATTAAATAACAGACTTTGTACAACATAGACATGAGTACTCAGGATTAAGAGCCCGCAAGGATTTTACGTTAGGTTTTTTCTGAGACACAGGTTAATTGTTTTGCCACAATATTATGGAACATTATCACCCCTGGATTAACAAAGCTCTATACAGTACATCCCTGTAAGCCAGTAATTGTGCAGTACATTGGGTTACAATACGATTTAATGAAATGATCATCTTCTATTAGTGTAATGTCGTCGTACGGGCATTAAATTAACTCGAGGGGTTACCTTGTGTCCTATTAACACCAAGCACAATTAGGTATTAGCATTAATCAGCTCTAAATGCCTTCGGACTGCTAATAGATTTGATCATTCACCTGTTATTTTAATTATGTCAGCGTTGCTTTATTATCTAATTGCATTTAATTAGTTTACCACCAGCAGAGGCCGATTATGGTCTCCTCTGTACCTGCAGCCAGCTAGAACAAAAAGGTTTCCTTTATTGGAGCTACAAGAACCTCTGAGTCTTAAAAAATTTTGCTAAAAAAACTAACCCTTATTAAAAAATACACTATATGGAACTTATTACTGTAGACTCCTATGTAGTGGGATGGAGGGGGGATATTTCTGAAAACTTAATTAAAAATCATGTTCAATCCAAAAATGTGTTATACTGATAGTACAGAACCAGAATCATACCAGGGGATGTAATACCATAGCATACATATTATTTTTTATTTTGGTCCTGTAGATGTGACATTTGCTTCGATCCATATTCTTAGGATGGCTGTCACGGATAGGCTAGAGGCAAGCTGCTCACTAAGCAGGATCCTGAGACCCCCGAAACCATTTAACCCCTATACAGGGATTTGGAATTACTACAGGGTCCTGGAGATCGCTACCTGTGGAAGGCTCCAATTCCAAGAAAAGTAGTTGTCAGGCAGGAAAAAGGGACAAAATCGGCAGAAAAGACTGGAGTGAGGAAATCAGGCAGAGGTCAAAAAGCGGAGATGGCAGCAAGGTACAAAAAGCAGACAGGGGTCAAAACATGGGAATCAATATACAGACCAGGGCAAGAACCAGAGACAAGCAGCGAACTACAAGACTATATTTGGCAATGGCCAGAAGACAGGGGAAGGAATAAGAAGGATGTGGTGGTTTCCCATTGGCTGTAACTAAAAGGTGGTAACTTCAGCTGGAAGACACACGCCACCTACAGTCAGCCAGTGCTGCCGCAGGGAAACTCAGCTTAGTGGATGAGTGGAGCCTGCACCCACCAGAGCCACTGGTGCTGACTCCTCCCCTATCATCAGCATTGTCCACAGAGGAAATACGGTGGCACCTGGTGATCGAAGAAGAAGTCGCAGGAGCGTGGCAGTAGAATACACTTTTACCCTTTTCAGCATTTTTCCAAGTACATTCCTTAGGATACTGGGGAGCAAATTGTGGTCTGATTTACATCTTTAATAAGTAATGAAAGATTATATTGGTCCAATATGTGAGCTCAGATCAACCATATTTATTTTTCCAAAAAAAGGGGTGCAACCCTTTACTGACATCTCAACCCCAATGGTCCTGGCATAAGATTTCACTTACTGAAAATGTTTAAAACATTTTAAGTAAAACTTCATAGATTTGATAAGTTTTACAATATTCTCTGAGGAATTTCTATTTTGCTTACAATATTTTGTCAAAGATTTAATTTTGGAAAAATCTATGAACAAGTTTTGATTCACAAACGCACATTGCTGTAATATCATAACCTTTGGTCTTTCTTAACCTTTCAATATATTTTATTAGCTTTGTGTCTCTGTGAAGAAGTATTCAGATGTAGCACACTGGTACCTCTCTGACATCTCCCCTAATCAACTAGCTCCATTCTTAATCTTCATTTGTATGTTTTCAAATGCAGCTGAAGATATAATTTCTGCCTTGTAAATGATAGCGGTTATATTTTCCGGATTATAAGACACACTTTTTTCCTCCAAAACTGAGGGTAAAATGGGGGTGCATCTTATAATCCAGATATGGCTTACTGGAGAGGCGGTGATGGAGCGGGGTCACAGAGGCAGGGTTGGTGATACTGAAGGCTTGGAGGAGGGGGTGTAACTGCAGTGGAGCAGGTCAGGAGGGTCACAAGACGAAGAGTTGGCAATGCGACAGGCGCCATCGATCTGATGAGATTGACTTCAACAAAATGGCCGTGGAGGCAGCGCATGAGCTGATTGACACAATGAACTTCAAGAAAATGTCTGCAGAGGCCTATCTGAGCACACGCCGCCTCTGTGGCCATTTTCTTGAAGTCAATCTCGTCAATCATGGGTGATTCAATGGAACCTACAGTCTGCCGGCAGATCAATGGCGCCTGCTGCCGCAACACCCCCAAGCCCGCAGTAACTCCGACCCTCCATCTACTGACCCTCCTGAGCCCCAACACCCCCTCCTACAAGCCTGCAGCATTGCCGACCCTGACTCCTTGGATCTCCCTGAGCCGCTACACCACCGCCGCTCCCACCAGGTGAGATATTATAAGATGCACTAGGATTATAAGATGGACACTCATTTTAAGATTAAAAAATATTTTTTCCTATTTTCTTCCTTTAAATTTGGGGTGCGTCTGATAATCTAGTGTGTCATAAAATGGAAAACACTGTAGTATAGTCCATACACTATAGCATAGTCCATAGTTGCATAGATTGTTGTGATATAAAAACAGCTCTTCACTCACATTCACACTTTGTGCAAAATCTCATGTTTCCTGTGAGATGATTCTTCAAACTTCTCTCCCTGCCCCTTCTTTTAGAAACTATCTCAAGCAGGAGGCAGGGGAGACAAGATGAAGCTCCATCACGTGGAGTACAAAAAGACTTTACAGTGTGAGCTAAGAGATAGGAGTTAACTTATGTATCACTGTTGCCATTTCACAGTTTACAGGCCACATCACATGAGTGATTATATTTTGTCCCTTCTTAAATATCAAAGTGATCAAGGGAAATATAGATAGTGTTAGGGAAGCATATTGAAGGCGTTAAGAAGGAAGATGATGCAGAAATGGTAGATCACATATTATTATCCCGTTCTGCACTCTGAAAGCACAAAAATTATTTGAGTGGGCTTTTTTCAAATTATCATAAACGTCTGATGGATGGAGATATGGTCACTGATTTGTAGTCTGGGAACAGAATGATTTTGATGGCAGCAAACCATAAAATATGTGTCATTCTTACCAAAATGAATCAGAGTTCTGGAAACCATCAAACGAGAGTAATTGCTATACTTGTGAATATGTTACTTGTATCACTCCATTGAGTTTTCACATGTATTTTGAAATATCCCCAATATTTTCTTCAGTCCCTGAACATATTGATGTACTATATGTATGGTTCCCCTAGTTTTAATGCCAAGTAAACCATACAAAGGAATTATTTATAAGTTTTGTAAAAATTGTATATTGTAAAATTTTGAAACAATTTAGAGGCATCACTCATGCTCCTCACATGTCACTGATATGCTACATACAAACTAAACATATGGCACACACCCTGCACTCTTATGCTGGCTTTTCCTATATAAGGCCTCTTTCACACATCAGTTTTTTTGCATCAGTCACAATCCGTTTTGTGACTGATGCGACCGATACGTCGCAGATTGTGGTAAAACTGATACAACGGATCCTGTAAGAAAACGGATCTGTTATACAATTTTTTCCTGACCAGGAGTGATTTTACAACACTTCTGGGCATGCTCGGCTATAAAAAACGGAATCTGATGACGGATCCAGCACCCATAGGCATTCATTACAACAAACTACGGATGGCGGCGAATCCGTCACGGTCCGTTTTTTCGACACACAAAAAAACGTTACTATAGACGTTGTCTCCATCGCATTTGTCGATGGATCTGTTGTACAACGGATGTAACGTGAGGCCATCCGTCGCAATCCGTCAGTAATACAAGTCAATGGGAAAATAACAGATCCAGCACTGGATCCGTTTTTTTCACAACTTGAAGGATCGTGACCAATGGAAAAAAATGGATGTGTGAAAGTGGCCTAAGCCGTTCCTACTGTATCTTAGCAAATTTAACTCATGCATGACTTGTACACTAGACTAAGGGCGGCGTTACATGCAACGATTTATTGTGCGATCAGATGACGATCGCACCCGCCTCTGTCGTTTGTGAGTCACGGGCAATTCATTGCCCATGTCGCACAAAGACGTTAAACCCCCGTCACATGTACTTACCTCCCTAACGATGTTGCTGTGGGCGGCAAACATCCTCTTCCTGAAGGGGGAGGGACGTTTGGCGCAGAGCGACGTCACACAGCGGCCGCCCAATAGAAGCAGAGGGGCGGAGTGAGCGGGACGTAACATCCTGCCCACCTCCTTCCTTCCGCATTGCCGGCGGGATGCAGGTAAGTTGTTGTTTGTTGTTCCCGGGGTGTCACACGTAGCGATGTGTGCTGCTACGGGAACGACGAACAACTGGCGCACAGAAGGAGGAACGACATTATGAAAATGAATGACGTGTCAACGAGCAATGATAAGGTGAGTATTTTTTCTCGTTAACAGTCGTTCGGAGGTGTCACACGGTACGACATCTCTAACGATGCCGGATGTGCGTCACGGATTCCGTGACCCTGACGACATATCGCACGATATATTGTACCGTGTAATGCCGCCCTAAGAGTATACAAACATCTTTCACAGGTTTGATTTATACCACCCATCATCACTCATGTTTTACAATTACACACCATCGAAGCATGCAGAATCGCTTTTGCCATTGATGGGCACTAAATTACTTTAGTGCTGGGCATACCCTTCCCAGACTCCTAAATGACAGTTATCCTTGCAAGTTTTGTAAATATCTCTTGCCTTCTAGTCCTTTGTGTCTACAGATACTATGTCTACCCTTGCGTTGAATTAATTATCTATTTGTATATCACAATTATTCCTGATATAATAAAAAGCAAGACATATTTGTGTAATGTAACCCCAGATAGCATTTGGAGAGATGTCAGATAACAAGTGTCATGTTATTGTTTATGGCCAATCATTTTCCACATTGAAGAGACACATATATAATTGAATAGACCTTTAAATTTGTCCAGAAATGTCAACAGAATACAATTGAGATAAATGACTCTGCTTTCTGCATATGTCTTATCCCGGGGAAACATTGCTACTAATGAAATTGATCAGGATACAAAAGTGTAACTGTTCCTTTTTAAACAAACCAGGCCGCAGCTGTCACAAGTCACAGGGCCGGATGGGACTTCTGACAGCATTGATTGATTTAGTGTTGTGGCATAGAAAACGACAAATCAAATACAAATAGTTAATATTACATAACATCAATCACCATGTGGACGCAGATCTACAAATATTCTATAGACAACTAATATGCTGTATCTATGACAGAAAGTAAACTATATCCTTTACAATTCGAATTGGTACAAAGTGTTTACCCCAGAGATGGTGCTGGGTTATATTATGTAGAATTGTGCTACAAATTGAGGACGTGTGTAAAAAGAGTGTAAATGCTTTCTGTCACAGATTTTCTAATTGAAGGTTAGAAAGTTGCTTTTCTCTCTTCTAAACTACTGTTCACTGTATCTACATAATGTAGATATAGTGATGAGCGGTGATGCCCCTCCCTACAACAGGTTGCATTTTCCACATTGCATATGACATACTGCTGCTGCACATGACATGCATTCTGCTACACATGACATACTGCTGCTGCACATGACATGCATTCTGCTATACATGACATACTGCTGCTGCACATGACATACTGTTGTACATGACATACTGCTGCCCATGACATACTGCTGCACATGACATGCATTCTGCTGCACATGACATACTGCTGCTGCACATGACATACATTCTGCTACACATGACATACTGCTGCACATGACATACTGCTGCTACACATGACATACTGCTGCACATGACATACTGCTGCACATGGCATACATTCTCCTGCTGCACATGACATTCTGCTGCACTTGACATACTGCTGCACATGACATACTGCTTCTGCACATGACATGCATTCTGCTGCTGCACATGACATACTGCTGCACATGACATACTGCTGCACATTAAATTCATTCTGCTGCTGCACATGACATACTACTGCTGCACATGACATACTGCTGCACATGACATACTGCTGCACATGACATGCATTCTGCTGCACATGACATACTGCTGCTGCACATGACATGCATTCTGCTACACATGACATACTGCTGCACATGACATACTGCTGCTACACATGACATACTGCTGCTGCACATGACATACTGCTGCACATGACATACTGCTGCACATGACATACATTCTGCTGCTGCACATGACATTCTGCTGCACATGACATACTGCTGCACATGACATACTGCTTCTGCACATGATATGCATTCTGCTGCTGCACATGACATACTGCTGCACATTAAATTCATTCTGCTGCTGCACATGACATACTACTGCTGCACATGACATACTGCTACTACACATGACATACTGCTGCACATGACATGCATTCTGCTGCACATGACAAACTGCTGCACATGACATGCATTCTGCTGCACATGACATACTGCTACTACACATCACATACTGCTGCACATGACATACTGCTGCTGCACATGACATACTGCTGCTGCATATGACATGCATTCTGCTGCACATGACATTCATTCTACTGCACATGACATGCATTCTGCTGCACATGATATGCATTCTGCTGCAGATGACATACTGCTGCTGCACATGACATACTGCTGCTACACATGACATGCATTCTGCTGCACATGTCATGCAATCTGCTGCACATGACATACTGCTGCTACACATGACAAACTGCTGCACATGACATACTGCTGCTACACATGACTTGCATTCTGCTGCACATGACATGCTTCTGCTGCACATGACATACATTCTACTGCACATGGCATGCATGCTTCTGCACATGACTGGAATGTTGCTGCACATGACATCCATAATGTTCCACATTAAATGCATGTTGCTGCACATGACATATATGCAACTGCACATTTGACAGTTTGGAGCTAATTTTACCATTTGCGACCACATAGACCTCTCTCCCCCTATTTATTCAGGGAAAATACTGGCCTTTCAGTATTGCAATTTGCTGAAAATGTATTCAACACAAATTTAATTTTGTTGGAAAATGAATCCAATTGGGTGATCTGGAATTTCAGAAGATCTGCTCTTCTCTAGTTACTTTATTGGTTTACACAAGAGAGAAAAGACTTATAATAGGAGCTAGTTTTATAATAGTGGTCATACCTTTATGTATGTTAGAGATTCTCTTTAAACTATTCCTTGTAAAATGTAAAATGACAATGTGACAATAATAATGTAGAATTGAGAATGAACTTGTATGTGTAAGTCTTTAGGCCGCTTTACACGTTACCGATATCGCTAGCGTGCATATCCGCCCCCATCGGTTGTACGACATGGGCAAATCGCTGCCCGTGGTGCACAACAATGCTCAGATCTGTCACACTGCTTACCTGCATAGCGACATCGCTGTGACCGGCGTACTGCCTTCTTTCTAAGGGGGCGGTTCGTTCGGCATCACAGCGACGTCACTAAGCGGCCGCCCGATCAAAGCGGAGGGGCGGAGAAGAGCGGGACGAACATCCCCACCACCTCCTTCCTTCCTCATTGCTGGCGGGACACAGGTAAGGTGAGGTTCCTCGTTCCTGCGGTGTCACACGTAGCAATGTGTGCTGCTGCAGCAATGACGAACCACATCGTTACTGCAGCAGCAACGATAATTGAGAGTAGGGGGGCATGTCACCGATTAGCGATTTTGAACGTTTTTGCAACGATTCAAAATCGCTAAAAGGTATCACACGCAACGACATCGCTAATGTGGTCGGATGTGCGTCACAAAATCCGTGACCCCAACGACATCGCTTTAGCGATGTCGTAGCGTGTAAAGCCACCTTTTGTTTCTTTCTGCTCATATAAAACCAAGAACTCTAAACATCACATAAATTAATGAAGTGTATATGAACAGATTATCAAAGACTAAGAAAGGTCATAACTTGTGATTTCTCCACAGTCATACAAAACACAAATAGTTAAGAGATGGCAATTTCCAATAAAACTTTTGAATGTTGGTATAAAATGATAAAACATTCTGTCATACCAAGGAGAAAACAATGAAATTTTATATTTGGCTGGACAGCATGAATTCCTGCTTGACTGTCTCTCCGATCATCTCAGGTAGAAAACAACATGGGACATCTCTGGTGACAGATGCAGATGGCAAATGGAGGCACGTGTCACTGTGCTATTTCCAGAGATGGCCTGAAGCTCATAAGCAATATTATCCTGATGTTGGATATAAGACGTCTACAGAAGCAAGAAATAGAGGATTATTGTCAGCTTGATTCCCAAGGATGCAACTAACCTTAGACTTCATTGCAGGAACACTCAATTCACAGCAGTAGCGGCTTCTACTGGATATACAGCCTCTATCAGGCCTAAGAAGGACACAATTTTGTTAGAAGGCTCTATTAATGCTGCGTTCCAAAGTTCATTATGAGTATACTATTAATTTCCTCATTAATGATGAAAGATGGATTAATAGTAGATGGTTTTTTAGCAGATAGCACCAATCTGACACTCTAAAGGCTGCTTTACACGCAGCGATATCACTCGTGAAAGCACCCGCCCCAGTCGTTTGTGCTTCACAGGCAAATCGCTGCCCGTGGTACACAATATCGCTAAGACGCGTAACACGTACTTACCTTGCTAGCGACGTCGCTATGGGCGGCGAACAACCTCTTCTTTAAGGGGGGCGGTTCGTACGGCGTCAGAGCGACGTCACAAATGAACACCTGAACGAGCAACGACATTTTGAAAATGAACAGCATGTCAACGATTAACGATGTGGTGAGTATTTTTGATCATTAGCGGTCGCTTGTATATGTCACACGCAACGACGTCGCTAACGAGGCTGGATGTGCGTCACAAATTCCGTGACCAAAATGACATCTTGTTAGGGATGTCGTTGCATGTAAAGCGGCCTTTAGGGCTCATGCGCACGTAACTGCAGAATATTCTGCAGGGATTTGACAGCACATGTGCGTGTCAAATCGCTGCAGAAAAAATGCAGTTTTTTTGTTAAAAAAAGCCAATTGCTCTATGGCTGCTGCCGCCACCATAGACAGAGTGGGAGCTGCATCCAGAACGCAGAAATAATTGACATGCTGCTTTTATGAACACACGGATTTGGGTAAAAATTTTAGCACCCAAATCGCTGCGTTCATAAAAGCAGCGTGTGAACGTCTCATGCACAATCTTCATAGATTGTGCAGCGGACGAAGGACTCATGCATTTACGCTGCAGTTCAATATGCAGCGTAAATGCATGCTATTATGCAACGTGTGCATGAGCCCTAAGGCCACTTTCACATTTCATTTTTACCTCCGTTCAGTGGTCCCATCAGAGCTTCCGTCCGAACACCCTGGCAAAACGTGTTTAGGATGTATGCGCCGACGGGGCCATTGACTATAATGGAGTAGACGGAGTCAGCTTGTGCTCTGTCCTGAACCATTTTTGGGTGCATACTGTTTCTACAGGCGGACACGCAGATGTACTCTACTACATCTGGGTGTCCACCTGCAGAAAGCATATATGCCCGTAAATGGTGCAAGACTGAACGAAGGTATAAACAAAATATGAAAGCGGCCTAAGAGTCTTGGCATCCACTGGGCAAATTGGATTAAGAGTCTACTATTTTTCTATACAGAAATTAGTCACAAATTAACCAAAAGTCATCTTTTTATTGATTCCTGTTCTCTTTCAATGCTATTTATTTATGTTTTTACTAAATTACATATCAAAGGCATGCAAGTATCCAGAAGATGCAACTCCATTGAGAAAAATAGTGACAATTTTTAAATATAAAGATGAGCAAATCCTCTAACTTGATTACTGCAGTTTTACACATTTAATCAGCAAGAGGAGAACCACATGACCTAGTGTGGACTTTCTCATAGTGCTTTGCAACTATCACATCATTTGATATACCACAAATAATCACAAAAGGTCTGTCTTAACCTGTATAAAAGCAGAGGCAAGGAATGGAGCCGTCATTTTATGCTGACTTTTAATAGTAAGAAGGAGTTACAGCTCACAGCTTGGCTATAGAGATAGAGAAAGAGAGTCATAATACATTGAACAAACTGTCACCTGCTTTATCCATATTGCCAGGCAAAATCATGGGCCTGCTCAGAGGGCTCGCTGGTTCGTGCAGGTGCACCTATGTTTTCGGCTGTGCCCGCAACAGGGCAGATCAATGTGTGCCTGCACAAGTCGGGAATATAAAAAGTTTGCCTCTCTACGTGGATGTGTCGCGGGCGGAGGAGGGCACACTGCGCTCTCCCACTGCTCGGGTCCGGCCGCTGCTGCTGCGGCTGCCGCTGCTGCTCGGTGGTGGCTCGAGCGGTGGGCCGGATCCCGGGGACTCGAGCGGCGCTCCTCGCCCGTGAGTGAAAAGGGGGATTTTGATTGTGGGGATTTGAGTATTGTCAGTGATGCCACCCACGGTTGTGGTGATATTGGTGACACCACCGCTGCTCTAGACAGGGATCCCGGGAGCGGTGACAGGGAGCAGCTTTGTTGTTAGTTCTCCCCTCCATGGGTAGGGGCTTGGTTGTGCCGGGGCCCGGTGATGGGGTAGGGATGGTTGGCAGGCGGGTTGCGGGGCCTGACGAGGTGCAGGGTCACGGGGGCAGCGCTGTGCCGCACGGCACGGTGGTATTCACTCAGCCAATGATGAGGACACAGTTCTCGGTAAAACACACGGCTGGATGGACGGGTCCCACAGACGGCTGCGGTGTTGTTTCTCCCGGCAGGTTGATGGTGACTGCCTTTCCCTGCACCTATGTACGGTAGATGGTTCCCATGGGTTCCCACCGGTAACCCGCTCCCCAGCTTGCATATGGGCTGGAGGAGCCCCTT
This sequence comes from Anomaloglossus baeobatrachus, assembly GCF_048569485.1. Classification (NCBI taxonomy): domain Eukaryota; kingdom Metazoa; phylum Chordata; class Amphibia; order Anura; family Aromobatidae; genus Anomaloglossus; species Anomaloglossus baeobatrachus. Next base: position 378,184,702 of record NC_134354.1, on the reverse strand, counting down.
TTGCCCGCAGGCTCTGGCCCTGGGAAACGGTTGCCTTGGCGGTGGCGGTGTCTCCCTCTCTTGGTTGGACTGTTGCCTTTTGTCGGGACTTGGCTGCTGGGAAACCCAGGAGGTTCCCTTCACTAACGAAGTCAGCAAATTCACGGCAAATCCTAGCCTTGCCGGGGTCCGTAAGCCCCTGCCAGATGGTGCTGGCTTCTCCTTGCGTACCGGTCCGGTACCGCCGGGCAACTGCCCGTCCACGGTCCTTACGGTAGACTCCAATAGGCCACTCCTGCAGACGGTCACCACCGTCTGCCAACCTTGCTGTACCGCCCGGGCCACACACCTGGACCAACTTTAGTCTGCTCAGCTGCCACTTTCCTTCCTTCCACTTTCACTTCCCTAGCTGAACTCTCTGCTTTTCCCGCCTCCAGGACTGTGAACTCCTCGGTGGGCGGGGCCAACCGCCTGGCTCACCCCCTGGTGTGGACATCAGCCCCTGGAGGAAGGCAACAAGGGTTTTGTGTCTGACTTCGGTGTGCCTGACCGGGAGTGTGGGGTGTGTAGGTGTTGTGCTCTGTGGCCCCTGGCTTGTCCAGGGCACCACAGATGGTGTACGAGGCGTCATCCATGTCAATCAGCACAGGAGGAGTGTGAAAGGAGGAACAGGAGGTGCAGATTAGGACGACCATCAGACCAGACCGGACAATTTACATACAAGTTAGAGGATTTTATAAAGGTATTTAAGGGGTCTACTGTGAAGGTCAGGGGGTAATGTGCTCCTTCATGGAATGCAGCACAAAGGCAGCTTAAGGTGCTAGTTTTAGTTTAGAAGGCCAAAATCTGGGGACTGGTTCTCTTTAAATAAATTTACATTTATGGCCTATCCTTAGGATAGGTCATTGGTATATTATCGATTAGGATGTAACTCGTGGCACCCACTGCCGAGCTGATGTTCGCAGTGGCTATGACGGTCAAATGTTATTAGTTGTGGTTCTGCACAGCTCTAACAAGTGTATACTGGCCATTCACAAGAAAAAGAAAAGTGAACCTTGTTCTCTAAAAAATGTTATTGATTTCCATAATTAAGTCACACGACTGAAAATGAAGTAGCGTGAGCTATGTCTGCTCCCCTCCGTCACTGGCAATCATTTTATTCTGAAATTATAGGATGTAGCTGCACATATTAGCATCAGCTTTGGAATCCACATTTTCCATTAAATTCCTTATTCTCTTACAAATTGTCCTCTCCAGGGCATTAGTGACTGCTCCCAAAAATCTACCACTTTTATTTGTCTATTTATAATCTGAAGAGGTGGATAATGTGCCAGTTTTGAAGTAAATTGGTAACATTTTTGTCAGGTATCAAAATATTACACATTTCAATCCAAGATATTATGGGCAAATTCTTGTACACTTCTTGACAACCTTACAGCGTAAAGAAGGAACATTAAATGAAGATTAATTTAATAATTTCTATAAAAATTCATACAATACAATCCTACACTGCTTTAAATTTTGAGACTACCAAGTTGATTTAATTAAGATGACTGAATATAATGATGAGCTTAAAATATTTATCTGCTTTACAGGATAGGGGCTGATTTACACCAGACAAAATGCAGTTACAAAAAAAAAAACACCAATCGTCTACATAGAAGTCGATCGATGGTCATTTAGGCTGATTGTGCTTATTATGCACCACACAGAACAAGGAGTAATATATTTCTTTCTGCACAAAAGCTTTATGTTAGGGGCTCACCTAGTGATGTGGTCTCTCAGCTGTAGTTCTGGTTGAGCAACATGGAATAGAATTGATGGTGCAGAAGAGTAGGTCTTCGTGAAAGATACATACACCATCAAGGACCAGGACAGATGAGAAAGCAGAATGACATATACAATCAGAGCAAGTAGATGAACAGATGAAACAGATACAAAAACAGTAACTGTTTAGAAAACTGATGTCTTCTGACAAGAAGCAGTTAATCATAAGAATACTGTCTGGAATATTCCAGTACGACAGTGGTTAAACCAAGGAATAACCAAGGTTTAAATGCAGTGTAGTATTGTCATGATTGTATCCTTGTTTTTGAAGACTAGTGGCAGCTTGAGGTCTAGCACCCCTGATCTCTAGGGCTCTGTATTTAAATGTCATTTAATTTCCTTTGGCACTGAAGTAGTCAATGACAGTTTTTCTGTTTGTAGCTCTCCTGCAGTTTAGGTTAGCTACACCTGCTTTATAGACACACCCTCTTGTGCTTAAATAGCTAGGTCTCCCAGCAAGCTTTGCTGACTATACAAAGCTGCCTTGGAGGTAGGAAGCAGCTGTGGATAGTCTTGAAGTCGTATCCTCTCCTTTTTTGGTTCTTTGTTCCCTTTTTGTCTCCCTACCCTTTTGTCTCTTTAGTGCAGCGGTGGGTCTAGTGAACCTCACCCACCTCTCACTCATCAAGGCCTCTCTATAGGGTTTCTTAGAGCCCCAGGGTGCTGCTTGGCCACAGTTGCAGAAACTGTATAGGGACTGATTAGTAGAGCAGAGACAGCTCAGGTGAGGTTAGGAGGTGACGATCCACCCTCTTACTAGTGCCAGGGCCCACCATTGTTCTTTTGTCCTTGGTGTTTACCCCTTGTCTGTGGTGTTGTTTAGGTGTTTTTGACCTCACTTGGTCTGAACATGCTCTCCACGACCTTTGCATGACAGGTATCTTCCAAACATTCAATAGTTAATGGTAGTGATATAACACAGAATTAAATGTAAAGTTTAGCTATGCTTGAAGAGATGTTTTACCTTGATTGCAGAGGCCAAGTTTGAACAAAACTCAAAACAGTTCATAGAAGTTGATAACTAAGTTAAACTAATCTTAGAAATCGCCCTGATTCTAGCACAAAGTCAAGAGTAGCAGGGGAGATGATAGACATCTGGCTGAAGCTGAATCAAGTGGAAAATAGAAAACTCCTGACAAACTCGAAGCAACAGTGGGCATGCTACTTAACATCTAAGCACCTGGCCAGAGCAGACATTGAAAGGCCTGACATTTTGTAGATTGCCAGCTTACTTGAGGAACCCAGCATACACTACTGCAAAGGGAGGTAGTCATAGAAGGGTGCAGTGCTTGTGCTGGGACAAGTGAGTAGCTATGTCATTGCTCTCGGCAGCATATGTCCTTATTACACAGGACAATTTTATGTGAAAAACAATAATTTTTAAGCTAATCAACAGATTGGTTTAGCTTGAATGTCAAGTAATCAGCAGCCTTTTTATACTGCACAGTTATTGGGATTTGTGTTCTTGATAACAATTCAGAGTAAGTGCACCTTAAAGGTGGTGTCACACACAGCGACGACGACAACGACGTCGCTGCTACGTCACCATTTTCTGTGACGTTGCAGTGACGTCCCGTCGCTGTCGCTGTGTGTGACATCCAGCAACGAGCTGGCCCCTGCTGTGAGGTCGTTGCTCGTTGCCGAATGTCCTGCTTCATTTTTTCTTCGTCGCTCTCCCGCTGTGAAGCACACATCGCTGTGTGTGACAGCGAGAGAGCAACGAAATGAAGCGAGCAGGGAGCAGGAGCCGGCGTCTGGCAGCTGCGAAAAGCTGTAACCACTGTAAACATCGGGTAACCAAGGGAAGACCTTTGCCTGGTTACCCGATATTTACCTTCGTTACCAGCCTCCGCCGCTCTTGCTGCTAGTGCCGGCTCCTGCTCTGTGCACATGTAGCTGCAGTACGCATCGGGTAATTAACCCTATGTGTACTGTAGCTAGGAGAGCAAGGAGCCAGCGCTAAGCAGTGTGCGCGGCTCCCTGCTTTCTGCACTGTGACATGTAGCTGCAGTACAAATCAGGTTAATTAACCCGATGTGTACTGTAGCTAGGAAAGCAAGGAGCCAGCGCTAAGGAGTGTGCGCGGCTCCCTGCTCTCTGCGCTGTGACATGTAGCTGCAGTACACATCGGGTTAATTAACCCGATGTGTACTGTAGCTAGGAGAGCAAGGAGCCAGCGCTAAGCAGTGTGCGCAGCTCCCTGCTCTCTGCACATGGAGCGACGTTATGATCGCTGCTGCGTCGCTGTGTTTGACAGCTAAGCAGCGATCATAACAGTGACTTACAAGGTCGCTGTTACTTCACAGAAAATGGTGACGTAACAGCGATGTCGTTGTCGTTGTCGCTATGTGTGAACCCAGCTTAAGTTCTACTATTTAGGACTATCTCATTGGCATTTGTATTTTATGGTTCTCTTTGAAATATATCCTCTTTAATTCTAGATGTAGAAATTTTATGCATTAATAATAATGTAAGAACTTGCTGTGTGTTAGGGACTGACATAACGGAGGACACAAATAGTTAAGTCAAGATACATTGGGGTAGGAAATGCTGGGAAATAGTATCAGTAAGGTCAGCACCATATAAGAAATGAATCTGGATCTCTTCACAAATAATTACCTGTTAAACAAGACTTTGAGTATTTTTATGGCATTTTGTAAATTCCCAGCCCTGCGTGACACCCATGAATGTAACCTCTGAACAAGAGGATGGGTAAAATGATGAAATCTGTCATACACCTACCACTCTCGCCTCTTTCATTCTGAAGAGGTCAATACGGCAAGAAGAAGCAGCATGTCCCTAGCAGATATCACACATCTCTTATCTCTGGCCAATATTAGCTGTGTGTTTGTCTCTTTCTGTTCCAGGGCCCAGAGATAGTGTTTTACAAGACTGACAAACATATGGAGGCTAAAAGTAATATGCTGGCGATGGAAATTGCTGATATTTTGTTCTCTGTTTATCAGCAGTCCCCATTGTTCTATTCTCCAACTCATTTTCTCTTTTATTTCTCCCAACTCTTGAACAAATACCGAGTTGGATTACAGGGAGGCTACAGCTTCAGCCAAACCTGACTCATATTGTGCAGTGTTCTTGGCTATTTTCAGTATGTGAAGCGTGTTTGTATCTTAAATCCAGAACATCAGCCTGTCTATTCTACCCATTTAAATAGGAATGTTTCTCTCATTTATTCAGATCATCCATACAAATTTCATAGAGCATGAAAACAAAGAAAATATAAAGCCATTCTCTAAGTAATGCCTTCTATTCATTTTCCACAGCTTTCGCATTGCTGAATGCAAATATATGATACATTTAGGGGTTTTAACCTCGGTTTATGATTTATTTTGGTGACAGGATATTATGCCAAAAGACAATAGAATTATGTTTGGATTGTCTACTGATAATTATATAATTAGTGATGAACAAATATATTTGAAAGGAATTGCGTTCTATTCAAAAATGTTCAAAAACTTGCAGATTCCTTTGTAATTTCTTCCACGCGGATTCAGGAAAATGGTAACCAATTCCTGAATACTAAAGAGAACTCAAAAGGTTAAAAAAATACTTAGACTCACTTAACCTTACCACTCACCTCCCTGGCCCCTTGGCTTCTCGCGGCCACTCATTCGGTCCTCATCTTGTCCATTTTTGTTCATCATTCAGCACACTCATGATGTTACAATGGTTTTTTCTATGGGTTACATTGGACTATAAAGAAATTTATGTTGGGTTTACATCAGCTGACCTTTAACTGTTAAATGACTGCCAATTGGAAACATGTTTGTCGATTAGCAGATATGATCTTTAAGGTAATTTTCACCTGCTGCACGAGCATTACATTTTTGTCATAAGTTGCTAAGGCCTCTATTAAGCCACCTCATGGGTCACTATATAATCATAAAGATTCCCTTGTAAGATGCTCAATAAAACACTATGGAACTTTCAAAAAGGCTCCCATGAGCAAATAGAAGGCATGAAATTGCCCACAAGAGTCAAAATACCCTATAATAAAATGTTAAAAATGTCTTTTATTAAAAAAAATATTTAAAAATAAGAATATTACAGTATTTTTCAATATAAATAATGGGAACATTTAAATGCTTAAAAAGACAGGGTTATTCCTCAAAGGAAAAACACGAGGAGGTAAAGACCAGCGGGACCACTATAGGTAAATTAAATATTATAAATATCCATATCCATTAACAGCAAAACACTTATAATATTTTAGAGAAATAAAGTGCAGTACATTTCCATAATGAAGGCTCCAATAGCAGATATCAAAGTAAAGTGCATAGTGCTCAAATAAGAATGCTGCAGTGGAGATCAATGGAATGAAGCACTGGAAAAAGATATGGAATACCTAGAGATAGGGTCCCTGGAGCTCGCCTTCCTTCAGCCCAATGTGAGTTTCATCTTGCGTTAGACTTCCCTCTTGGGGGTTGTGAAGTTGATCACTTCATTACCCCCTGAGGAAGTCTAACGCAAGACGAAACACACATCGGGATGAAGGCAGGCGGGCTCCATGGACCCTATTTCTAGAATCTAGCTAATGTGAAGTAATTATCTCCCTCTACTCCTCTTTGGTCAGACCTCATCTGGAATACTGTGTCCAGGTCTGAGCACCACATTTTAAAAAAGACATAGACAAACTAGAGCAAGTTCAGAGAAGAACTACCAGAGTGGTGAGCGGACTGCAAACTGTGTCCTATGAGGAACATTTAAAGGATCTGAGAATGTTTAGCTTGTAAAAAAGAAGGCTAAGAGGAAACTTAATAGCTGTCTACAAGTATCTGAAGGGATGTCACAGTGTAGAGGGATCATCCTTATTCTCAATTACACATGGAAACACGGGAAGCAATGGAATGACAATGATGGGGAGAAGATAGAGATTAAATATTAGAAAAAATTTTTTGACAGTCAGAGGGATCATTGAGTGGAATAGGCTGCCATGAGAAATGGTGAGTTCTCCTTCAATTGAAGTCTTCAGAGTTTGGACAGACATCTGTCTGAGATGATTTATTGAATCCTGCACTGAGCAGGGGCTTGGATATGATGACCCTTGAGGTCTCTTCAGACTAAAACATTCTATGACTGTTTGATATTTGGTATCATCTTGTCCACAAAACTCACTTGTATCAAAATATAAAATCATTTAAACTGTATTTTGGACACCCCCCCCAAAAATGAAATGCTTGAATTGCCATTTTTTGGTTACCACTAGTGATGAGAGAGCACTACCATGCTCGGGTGCTCAGTACTTGGAAAGAGCAGTCAGAGACTCAGACGGTGCTCAACTCAGTTTCTGAGTTGAATGAAAGTCTATGGGGAACTCAAGCATTTTCCTGAAAGCACTTCCGGAAACATTCTCAAGCTCCCCTTTGACTTTCATTATACTTGGTACATGAGTCAAGTCCATCCATCCAAGAGTCAAATTGCTTGTTACGAGTACCTAGCACCTGAGCATAGTAGTGCTCATTCATCACTAGTTGCCACACTTCATCAATAAAATACTAAAATACTAATCACTGTACATAGACACAGTACCGCAAAATTATAATAAAAGCATAAGCTCAGCACACAAAAACTTTAGAACATGTGCACACAACATCTTTTTCAGAATATGTGTTTCGCAACCTTAGTGCTTTGTGAGGGGATACCACATTGTTACCTGGCTTTGGGCCCTGTATGCTGGTAATTTGTCTATTGCTTTTGAATATATGATGCAATTTTTGTGTATATACAAATTTATCACACTTGTGAATATATAATTCATGCCCTAAATATCATATATGGTCTAGGTGACATTTAAGTTACATTTTCACATTACCTGTGATTCATATTCAATTTATACAGCTTATAATGATGGGTCCTTAATATATGCCAGGGTTGGTGCCAGGTTCCCCATACCAATACCATCTATCTCCTGGTTTGTTCCATTCTTTTGAAACTGGTTTTAATTATTTTTTTGGTAAATAAAGATAATTATATATTATTGAATTGTGACTTGCATTGTTTTTTTGGTGTTAATTCTGTGGCATCATATGCATTAAGCCTTCTATACTAGTTATGGTGTTGGTGTTTTTTTATGTATGAGATAGCCAAGATGATTGTCTATAAAATGAAGGTATTCTCACTGTCCCACTGTAGTGGATGGTGAAATATATGGAGCCTGAAAGTCAAAAGTTCAAAACATTGTTGTCTTTTCGTTTGTCACTGTATGTAGTAAGGCTCTGTTCACAAAGGAGTTTCCTGCCTACTACTTTAATTAGTGGTATTTTTTGTGTAGTTTAAGGCTGTGTCCACGTTGCTTTTCCCTACTTGCAGTTCTAAATGCACGTTTTGTCCTTAATTGAATTAGCCAGAAGTTGCCTTTTGTAGATCTTTAGCGCTGAAAACGCATGCGTATTTGCCACGTATTTGATGCGTTTTTAGCGCTTTTTGAATGCTTTTTCAAATGCTTTTTGACACATGCGTTTTGAACATCAAGACACTGATAAATAAAGTTATAACAGTCAAACCAAATGAAAAAAGAGAAAAAAAATGGGCACATAAATAATTGTATGAAAAAAAAGAAAATAACAGGATTTAATAGAATTATAGCGGTTATTTAATAAAAAACGGAAATATAGCAATAAAATGATCATTTTCTTTAAATAAATTGTCGGACTATGTGTGTGTGTAAAGGGACATATGAAATCATTATTTTGATGTGCAAAAAGCATGCGTTTTGCTAGACCAAAACGCATGTTTTCTGCACCTAAAAAGCAGGTAAAATGCTGGAATTTTGTTTCTTGGTTACTCCCTGTTTCTCATTGACTTCTATGTTATCTAAACGCACCTCAAATGGCAAAAACAATTGACATGCTGCTTTTATAAACGCATGGTTTTTGCCAAAAATATGCAAATTTGACGCTTTGTTTTCAAATGCATGGTGGGCACAGGAAAACCCTATTTCCCATAGACTTTGCTGGGAAATTAAAACGCAGCCATTTGGGCACTAAAAAGGTGCAGTTGAAAACGCTGCAGAAAAGCATGAAAAAACGCACCGTGGGCACATAGCCTTAGGCTATGTCCGCACGTTGCTTTTTACCTGCTTTTTTGCTGCTTTTTCTTCTGCGCTGTTTAATGCCAAAATGGTTGTGTTCTGCTTTTCAAGCAAAGTCTATGGGAATTTGGGTTTCTTGTGCCCACTATGTTGTTCAAACTGCTGCCTTTTTGTTGCAGAACTTTGGTCAAAAACTCAGCTTTGCAGTGCAAAACCCAAATGGCAAAAACAATTCACATGTCAGTTGTTTTTGCCATTTGGGTTTTGCAGTGCAAAGCTGAGTTTTTGACCAAAGTTCTGCAACAAAAAGGCTGCATTTTGAACTGCATAGTGCGGACAAGAAACCCAAATTCCCATAGACTTTGCTTGAAAAGCAGAACACAACCATTTTGGCATTAAACGCTGCAGTTGAAAAAGCAGCAAAAAAGCAGGTAAAAAGCAGGTAAAAAACAACGTGCGGACATAGCCTTATTCTGTATTTTTGCTGGTCAATCTAGAAATCCAGCAAAAATCTTTGTGTTCTTGTATAAGTCAGAGCTGCCATAACTCAAGTTCATAATACCAGTCTGAAATCTTATAATTTTTTATGCTGTAAAAAAAATCCCTCAAATAGGTGGCCAAATTCACAGGACATAATTCTAAGGAAATGATCACTTATGGGTCAGTTAAAAATGACTTAACATTTATGCCTTAGGCTATGTGCGCACTTTGCTTTTTTACCTGCTTTTCCACTGCTTTTTCAACTGCAACGTTTTCATGCCAAAATGCTTGCGTTATGCTTTTCAAGTAAAGCAAATGGGACATTGAGCTTTCTTGTGTACTCTTTGCTGTTCAAAATGCTGCATTTAATTTGCATAAATTTAGGCAAAAACTCAGCGTTTAAAGAAGCAACATGTCAATTGATTGGCTGCGTTTCCCATCCATTCAATTTAATACAAAACTGCAGCGTTTCTAAAAGCACCAGAAAAGCATTAAAAACTCATGAAAACCGCAAGGTGCACATAGGCTACTTTCTTTGAGTTTTACATGCATTTTTAAAGCCAAAAGCATTGTCCTTTCTGCCAGAGGATGCTTTTTGAACTGCAACTACCTCGACGCAAAGTGCGCACATAGCCTTAGGGCTCTTTTAGACGTCCGATGTCAGATAGAATTGAACAACAGAAATGAAAATAACAGTACGTTGCAAATGTGAACATAAACTAACGCAATAGAGGATCATTGAGTTGTTCAGGGAGTCATTAAAAAAGTGTCTGGACCCCAACTGCATTTCCTTCTAGAGATATACATTGGCTTTTTTATGTCAGATTACATGTAGCTTTGACTCTGGACCCATATGGTCTCTGTGTGCTAAATGACATAGAACAATTGGTGATCTGAACATTTTTACAAGTACTGAATTGGCTTTTCCATTTGTCTATACATATTATTCTGTTTTCACATACATCTTCAATTATAGCAGCAATGCTCTGAAAAAGGATAGGTATTTTTGTCTTATACAGCAAGACTTTAACAAGCAAGGAAACAGTAGTATAGGGTATTTCACAACTGCTCTATAATCTACAGCCCATTTCCAAACCACTTTGTGGAAAAAGTGTATTCCAACAAATATTATACAAAAGAAAACTGAGAACTGGTATGGAGAAATGGGGCTCTTAGGAATGCTATATTATATAAATGTGTATGGATAATGACTAGCCCCAATACTGCAGTAACTCTGCCAGGAGAAACCATAGCAAATGCATTTTCATAGCAATCTTTTACATTTTACTGCCGATTTTCACACTAGTAATTTACTCCCATCTTTGTGATTCTGCAAAGTAGTTCAGTACAGCAGGTAAACATTGCTGAAAAATACTGATCTTTTCTAATCAATAATAGCCTAGAGCTGCATTTCACACCACTTTTTTTTACATACAGTATAAAACTTAATTAAATCAATAGGGTTAGAATAAAAATATTCCTTTAAATTTTTTCTTTACACTGAGACTATACAGAAAACATTATATTTATTTTTTGCCCATTGAGGGATAACAAATACTTTCGCTCTAACCCCCCCCCCCAAAACTTAGTACATATGTCGTCATAATTAGGGATGATCGAATACTTCGATGATTCGGCTTCGCGAATATTTTCTGAATACCTCGCCACTATTCGACTATTCGCGAATATTCAATGCGCAATGTAAGTCTATGGGAAACCCGAATAACAACTATTCTGTACTATTCGGGCTTCCCATAGACTTACATTGTGCATCGAATATTCGCATAGCGGTGAGGTATTCGGAAAATATTTGCGAAGCCGAATATTTGAGGTATTCGATCATCCCTAGTCATAATCTGTTTTGCATTAATATACAGTACCTATACTGAACACTCTAGTGTCAAATAAATGAATCAATACATATAACAATACAACATTATGGTTCATGAAATTATATTGTGGCCAACTCTTGGCTGAACATTTCAATTCCATTCAATTAATTAAGACTGATGTTCTACCCGTTCTAATGAAAGGCTTCTTGGAGAAGGATGCACCATTTATTCAATTTAGTTCCTCTACTCTGTGGCTGAAGGCCTCACCATAAATAATACTCCAATGAGACAGTTTCTGGTGTACAAAACACCAGTATTTTTAATGAATTATACAGGCTGACATAGCCATGTCCTACCATGTAGCAGCTTCTCCACAGCTTTGCCTATTTTGCCATAGCTGCTTTAAACTGGCATGAAAATATCAAAAATTGCATCACTTTTACTCAAATCTGCAATTGTTTTTTAATGTGTTCGGTACTTATTTGCCAATCTGTGGTTGTGTATTATCCTGTTTACACCGCGTTCCAATTTATTATGTAAAAAGGATTTAAGCGTCAGAAAAATGTAACATTTTTGTTTTTTTCCAATAATCTAAAGAATGCTATTGTGTCCAAGGACTCTGGATCACTGAAATCAATCTCAAACACCTGTGATATTAGTTTGCCCGGGGAGCCCAATTATTAAAAAACAACTTAAGGCCCTGTGCGCACGCTGCGGATTTACCGTGGATTTACCCACGGATTTGCTGTAGAAATGTGTCTAACATTGCTGCAGTCATTCCCCAGCAAATCCTATGGGTTATAAAAAAATGCTGTGTGCACACTGCATTGTTTATACCCACGGATTTACCCACGGAATTTCCGCTTCTTTTTTGCAGGTACCTGCGGTTTTTGCCATAGATAATATTAAAAATCCGCATGGACCAACCTGTGGAAAATCCACGGTAAGTCCACACCAAAACCGCACCAAACCGTGGCAAACTGCATACGGATTTCGCTGCAGTTTTGGTGCGTTTTTTTACCGCGGGTGCGGGATTCTTTAGGGGGGTCCGTTTTTTGCTTAAGAAATTGTCACTTTCTAGTGCGTACATAACCTAAGGCCTCTTTCACATGTCAGTGATTCTGGTACGTATGTGCTAGTTTTTATACCTACCAGAATCACTGACATACACAGACCCATTATAATAAATGGGTCTGTGCTCACATCAGTGATTTTTCACTAACTGTGTTTCCGGGCGGCGTACACGCATGTCTATGATTTCCACATGAAGACATGTCTGTTTTTTTCTGGCATCACTGATGCACTGATGTCTCATGGATCACACTATGGTGTGATCCATGAAACACGTACCAGAAAAACACAGACATTGAAAATAAAGAGCATTTTTAACTTCAGCGCGCTCTCTCCGGCCTCTGCATGCTGCTGCTTCAGAGACAGCTAATTACTGGCATTCATATTCATGTATGCAGGCACAGCCAACCTGGAAGTAGCTACAGTGGTGTCAGCCGCGACAGGAAGCACAGCAGAGCCGAAGAGTTCTGCACCACGTACAGCAAGAGCGGGGACAGGTGAGATTATTGCCATGTGCAATCACGGATGACAGATCACGTCTCACAGATTGCACATGGACAACTCACATGTGCTGTGAATCACTGCACATGGAGGAATATATGCGTTTTTAACACGTCAGTATAAAACGTCTGTGTTTTTCACTGATGTGTGAAACAGGCCTAAAGGCCACTTTACACACAGAGAAATCTTTGGCAGATCTGTGGTTGCAGTGAAATCATGGACATATTGTTTCATTTGTACACAGCCACAAACCTGGCACTGATTGTCTACAATTTCACTGCAACCACAGATCTACCACAGATCTACCACAGATCTACCACAGATCTACCACAGATCTACCACAGATCTACCACAGATCTACCACAGATCTACCACAGATCTACCACAGATTTATCTCTGTGTGTAAAGTGGCCTTAAGAAGGATGTTCCACATTATTAAGCAGGCCACAGGTTTCAAGGAATGTGGGAAAGAAAAAGGATCTCTCTGCTGCCAATGTGCCTTGAACAAGGTATAAAAAAGGTAGATATTTCAGGAAAACTTAAGTTTGATCATCATACTGTGCAAAACGTGTGGCTGATACATAGCAAAGACTGGCTTGTGCAGATACCGGCATACTAAGGAAGGTTTCTGCCAGACAAATTCATCCGATTAAGAAAACTGTTAAAACAACATTACAATGCAGCAATTATGTATTTAAAGCATTAGGTGCCTGTGCAGTCCCGTGAACCTCAATATATAAGATCCTACAGAGGATTACAGTTGTGAATAAACCTATTATTCAGCTACTCCTAAACAGTGCTCAAAAGCATAAACGGTAGCAGTGGGCCCAGACATACATAAAGAAGAATTTTAAAACAGTCTTTTATACTAATAAATATCATAGAACCCTGAATTTTCTGGATGGATGGAGCAGTGGATGGTTGGTGGATGGCCACCATGTCACAACAAAGCTGTGCTGTCAACAACAAGGTGTTGGAGACATGTTTTGGGCCAGAATCATGGGGAAACAACTGGTGGTTCAATTTAAGGAAAAATGATTGTGGAATGGTCATTCCGAAGAATGCTTGTTCATGATTATCTTTCAGAGTAAATACATCATTAGCTAAGCTTTTTTAGATAAAAGAGAACTTCATCCAAGCATTTTTAACGTTTATTAACACCAAATGATTATAATAAAAAAGACTGTTCGTAGAAACCCTTTACTGATAATGATGCCATGTAAAGGCACCAATAGAGTTACCGCTGAACACACGTTGGCTGAACATTTCATACATATTACATGGCTGGCCATTCTAGCTGATGAAAATCTAATGTAGGGTCTCATTAATAGTAGCTGAATGGAAAATTATTTTTTTTATGGAAGAAGCAAGGTTATAGGGTACCGTGTTGAATAAACAAATGAAGCGACCTGATTTGATTGGCGATATTTTGATTCTACATAAATGGCACATCATAGCAAAGTGTCAACAAAGAGACTAAATTTCTTCTAAAACAAAAACAAATTTCAATAATCCATTTTAAATCTGTTTATAATCTGCCTCCTAGAATAAGAGACACTTGGGGCTTTGATCTGCCATGTCACATTATAGAACATCCTCTGCAGGCCAAAAATATATTAGACAGCTCCAGTCTTGCAGAAATCTGTTCCCGTATATTTGTATAATTCTTTCAACCATGGCACAGAACTAACAAGGCAGTAGAGCTTCAATTTTATGTGTGACTATTAATATGCCTAAAATGGTAGAAAGAAGCATAACCCAAGGCATACTATTAATACGATAATATGCTGAGATGCTGCTCAAGTTCTAAAAAGATAAGATTATAGACAAGTTACATTTATAATCAAATCTATTATCATAAAATCCTCAATTCTTATGAATATTTTGCCTGCCGACATTTCATTCATAGATGCTCAGTCAATACATTTTCAGGCACTAAGTAGTTGATGACAGACAGGTAAAGTATGTAGATGGGAAAGTACACGGTAAACTGATGCAAATACACTCCATGTCCAAGGAAACATGCAGTCAAGTAAGTACAGCAAAGGGCAGTATTGGTCAGGCCATCTACTACGTCTGGATGTCTGCCTCCGTGAAGTGTATATGCCCGAAAATGGTGCACTACAGAGGACAGGGTCGGATCCATGATAGTCAATGACCCCATTGGAACATGCGTTTGAATACTATTTTGTGGGGGGGGGGTGTAGGAATGCCCCTATGGCCCCTACGTGACTACAGAACATAGGAAAGAACTCAGGGACCAATCACAACATTTTTTATTTTAAAGTGTGTAGCTCACTAAAAAAGGGTAGAAGCGGTGATTAAAACTTGTTTTTCTAAACTGATTCTTTATTCAATAAAAAAAATGGCCTTTACAATCCCTTTAAAAAGGTACTTTCAATATTATTTTTATTTTAAATTGTGAAGCTCACTACAGAAGTACTGATAAAAAAAGTCTTCTTTTTTTCTCCACTGCTTTGTTGACATATGGGCTCCCAAAGTTAAGGGTGCCCAGTGGGCAAATTTCCCCTTCAATCAGGCAGGTTGGTAACAAAGATTCTTCTCTGTGGGCATTTACTTTTTGCCCTGTATAATACTGTCCAATCATAAAAAAGCAGCTTTATATAGGGGAAAAAAACCCAAATGCTTCAAAAAAGGTCGAAAACAGGCTTTTTCAGCATGATCTAATGAGACTTGGTATGTCCTACTTGACCATTCTGAGAACTCATCCCTCACGTCACTTTGTGTCATTAGATGGGAGAGGAGGAGAGCTGCAGCATATAGAGCCAGAGCAGTGAGGATTATTATGGGAGAAACGTTTGTCACATTCAACTCACTGGTATCAGGACAGTCCGTCAGTCTCCTTATTCCCTGATATCTGTAGCACACTTTGAGCTTTGTATGTGAAAAATACTGCTCCAATGTAGATGTTCGGTGCTCCAGGTGCTGCCACACTGTTGCTCTTCTCTGAAGATGATTGAGAAGTTCTCAGTATGGTCTAAACATTTTAAAGGGGTTGTCAATGGCAGATTTTTTTTTAATGCCTGTCATACTAAAAAAATAGGAAAACAGAATATTCACCTTACCGATTCCCAGTGGCGTACCATCAATAGAGGCAGACCATGCCACTGCTACGGGGCCCGCAAACTAGAGGGGTCCGGGGCGGCTGTCCACGGTGTCTGCGTTTTCACTTTCATGCATCATGCCCCTGGGCCGTCACCAAACAGCTGATTAATGCCACTGTATGTGTATCTCACCCCTGTGCTGTGCCATCACTCTGTGTGTGTGTTGCCCCTGCGCAGTGCCATCACTCTGTATGTGTGTGGCTGTGTGTGTGTCGCCCATGTGCTGTGCCATCAGTGTGTGTGTTTTGCCCCTGTGCTGTGCCATCACTGTGTGTGTGTGTGTCTGTCGCCCCTTGTGCTGTGTCATCACTTTGTCTGTGTGTGTCTGTTGCCCCTGTGCTGTGCCATCACTCTGTGTGTGTTTGTAGCCCCTGTGCTGTGCCATCACTTTGTGTGTGTGTGCGAATGTCTGTTACCCATGTGCAGTGCCATCAGTGTGTTTGTGTTGCCAATGTGCTATGCCATCAGTCTGTGTGTGTATATTTTTGCCCATATGCTGTGCTATGTGTCTGTGTGTGTTTTGCCCATGTACTTTGCCATCAGTGTGTGTGTTTTGCCCATGTGCTGTGCCATTAGTGTGTCTATATGTGTGTGTGTGTGTTTTATCAGTGTGTGTGTGTGTGTGTTTTGCCCATGTGCTGTGCCATCAGTGTGTGTGTCTTGCCATTGTGCTGTGCCATCAGTGTGTGTGTGTGTTTTGCCCATGCGCTGTGCCATCAGTGTGTGTGTTTTGCCCATGTGCTGTGCCATCATTGTGTGTGTGTGTGTGTGTGTGTGCGTGTGTTTTATCAGTGTGTGTGTGTGTGTGCGTGTGTGTGTGTTTTGCCCATCTGCTGTGCCATCAGTATGTGTGTGTTTTGCCCAAGTGCTGTGCCATCAGTGTGTGTGTGTGTCTGTGTGTGTGTGTTTTATCAGCGTGTGTGTGTGTTTTGCCTATGTGTTATGCCATCAGTATGTGTGTGTTTTGCCCATGTGCTGTGCCATCAGTGTGGGAAGAGGGTCATAATCGTTACCATTATATGAGGGAGACAGATGTGAAAGTGTATATTGTGTGTTCAGTGAGGGGCACGAAGAAGGACATCTCTACTTTAGGCCAAGTTCACATATTGCAGATTGTTTTGGGGATTTGTGGTGTGAACCCACTGGTCTTGGTGCAGTGGACTTTGCTCAGTAACAGGATGGTGGTTATATTCAGACTCTATGTGGTGATATTTGGTCATGGTGTAGCGGAATTATTTTGCCATGTATTATTGGCCTTGATATGGTGGGTGTTGTTCAGTAACACTATGCAGTATGTGTTATTTCTAACTATAACCCGCCCCCAGTAACATGTATGATGATTATTATGTTAATATGTTATTGTATTTTTTTTTTTATCGGGGGAGGGGGGCCCCATTCAGACTTTTGTTATGGGGCCCCATGATTTCTATGTATGCCCTTGCCAATTCCCAGTACACCTCTTTCATTTCTTCATTCCATTTAATCTCCAATTTAATACTTGCTGCAGTTAATGATTGTCTGTAGTGATCACATGTCTGCACTATAGGAATAGGATACACAGATTGGAAACTTGAGGGCTATTGTTGAGCAAGAACCATATCTGTCATTTAAACTTTTTTGGTACCCTGCAATCATTTCATAGTGGACCAATATTATGACATATAAACCTCTTATCCACTACCAATTAACTTAGATGCTTCAGGTATTTATTGTTGTACTAAGGGTGAAATAGATAGATCCAAGTTATTTTTCACCATAGCATGTATATGTATGGTACACCTCAGCAGCAGTACTCTGTTTAAGTGAATAAAGCCATTTTAATTTACTACAATTTTTAGGTTATCTAGCTACCCCGAAAGAATGTGCATGCATTATATAAATAGGCTCCAGTCTATGGTTCTCGAAGCCACCAGATTAAAAAAATGTGCCAATTGTGTGTAAAACAGATTCAGATAATGCAACAATATAATAAAATGACTCAGTGGTTACCACAAATAGTTATTTTTACAGAATCGGACAGTTAGCTGTAGTAGGGTATGATTAGGAAACTGTTATGAACTGGTAATCGCGGACGATCACAAAAAAAATCCCATTAATCAGGAAAAAACAAAACCACAAGAGTAATTGGAAACTAAGCTGACCACAATCTCCAATCTATCAGACAACACTAGAAGTAGCAGTGGGATGTTCCCAAGACACCTCGTCACTGCCTGAGAAACTTGCTACACCTCAAAGATAGAAATGAGGAATCCTAACTTGCCTCGTAGCAGTCCCCAAAGAAATAACAAGTCTCCAACATGCAACAACAGTGATGTAAGAAAACACAATACACAGATAGAAAATATAGATTAGCAAAGAGGAGGCTTGACTTACTAGATACAATAGGAAAGGACAGAAAACTGATTGCAGCCAGAAAAAAACCCTGCAAAAAATACCAAACTCCTGATAGGAAAAAAAATACTAAGACCACTACTGGGTCTTCCCCCACTATATCAGGTACTCTTGTGCCAGACACTTTAAAGACAACTGCAAATATAATGGGAAGAAACAAAATCATAGAACAAACAAGATTCTAAAGTGCAAATAATCCAAGCATGAACAGGGAGCAAGCTCCCTTTCTTGCTGGAGGAACTGCCCTGCTCACAAAAGCAGAGAGACATATTCTAACATACAAGAAACCAAACAGAACCAAATGGAATAAGCAGAAACAACCTTAAGTGAAATTTCAGCAATTAAGCACAGAAACTGGCAAACTTATCTGGAGTAGATTCAGGCACAGAATAAATGGGAAATAAATGGGAAAAACTGAAGGGAAAACTCCCAGCCTCCTTCAGAAGCAGCAGGAAAACACTGGGCTGATTTGCAATAGGATGTCATTGATTCCCAATTAACTCCAACACCTGTCTGAGTCACAGATTCAGACTCAGCATCATTACCATTTCTGGCCACCAGATGGAGCTCCACACCAGCACCCCTTCGGATGACATTCACAACAGTAAACAGTCCAAATGATTATTACAAATCAACCCACAGTGGGTAGTAGACAAGGTCAAAATGTATCTATTTTTGCAAGCATGTCACCCCAACTTGTCACCACTTCCCCTTGCATAACCAGTTCAATATATTATTGTATAGGGCCTAACAGAGCTTTAGTATGAACCATTAGGCCACAAGTCTTACTCTAGTTAGCAACGTTCCTCAATCAGTACAGTTCATCTGGACAGGAAGCAATGGCCTAGCTCATTTAAATATTGCTCTGTAACCGAGGACTGGTCTTTGGTTTTTGGGTTCTTCCCAAAGTCGGTAATCACTGTTCAGTCTTTCGGTTCCTCCTTTAGATGGTATTTGGTGTTCGGTCTTATGGTTCCTTCTTAAATCGGTATTCGGTGTTCAGTCTTCAGGTTGTTCCTGAAATCAATATTCGATGTTCAGTCTGCAGGTTACTTTGAGGTACCTCTACTGGTGGTGGTGGCCAAGGGTCCGCTCTGCAGCTTACACATCCACTTCCCTTCTTTTTGCCAACTTATTCCATTTGTGAGCCTGCCGGGCTAAAATCTTAAGGCCCCGTTACACGCAACGAGGTATCTAATGATATATCGTCGGGGTCACGGATTCCGTGACGCACATCCAGCATCGTTAGCGACGTCGTTGCATGTGACACCAATGAGCGAGTGTTAACGATGGAAAATACTCACCAAATCGTCCATCGCTGACACGTCGTTCATTTTCAAAAAATCATTGTTGTTCGTCGTTCCTGAGGCAGCACACATTGCTATGTGTGACACCTTGGGAACGACGAACTACAGCTTACCTGCGGCAATGAGGAAGGAAGGAGGTGGGCGAGATGTTACAGCCGCTCATCTCCGCTCCTCCGCTTCTATTGGGCGGCTGCTTAGTGATGCCGCTGTGACACCGTGCGAACCGCCCCCTTAGAAAGAAGGCGGTTCGCCGGCCACAGCGATGTCGCTAGGCAGGTAAGTCCATGTGACGGCTCCTAACGATATTGAGTGACACAGGAAGCGATTTGCCCGTGACACAAAACCGACGGGGGCGGGTACGCTCGCTTGCGATATCACGTAAATATTGTGTAAAGCCCCCTTTAAACAACTGCGTCAAAATTGTCACTTGATACAGCGTCTCTTCTAAATTCTTCTCCTAAGGAACACACACTGTTTTACAGTTCCTGTCGATTCTGTCAGACCTGCAGATGGCGATGTTTGCCTGCAAGGACTATGGAATGTTGCATGTAAGCATGTACTGTTTGCAATACACTTCAATGTACACAGAAGCAGAAATGTTTTATCCTATATAAAAACTGTTTTTATTTTTTACATATTATATCTTATTCCAGTTCAAACCAGAGAACATCAATACTAAGTAATTCACACCACAATCCACTAATTTTTTTAGAAGTGATCAAAAATACCTGTATAGATATAGGACAGGTTGACTCATAGAAGACTAGAACAAGATGATGAGCACAGATTGCACAGGCACAAAGTTCAGCTACCTGTAGATTTTCAAAGCTCCGTTCTCTGCAAGTACAGTACAGATTTCTACTTACAAGGATTTCTTCTTCTCTCAGTGGTCTTACTCCAGTTAACCCATGCAGAGCTTTCTGCTCAGGAATGCAACATCAAAAAACAAGTCAGGCAAGGTACAGGCTTTTATCTTTGCAAGCATTACTCAAAGTGCTTTCATCTCTTTGATAATGTGTAAACAAGATTTAAAAAGATATTAAAAGGTACTATTTAAAAATATATTATTATTAGATACAGTTATGTACTACTGGTTAAAATAACAAAAATTACCCAAAATGCAAATTTATTTCTCTAAAAGGTATAAATGATTGAAACAAATTAAAATCCTTAAATCCTTAAAGCCCCACTCAAGGTTTTTTTTTTTCTAGTGCTGTAGTAGTGTAAGGTCCCTGGCTCTTCTCTTATACATACCCTCCAGCGTGTTATGCTCGTTGGGCGAGCAGAGATTTTAGCGAAACCACTGGGCTATAGCACATAGAATACCGAGAGGGGCTTGACTGCGAAACCACACCTGGTTTTCACCAGAGCCTCTAATAATGAGGGTGTTACGCTGCAAGTGTGAGTCCAGGTGCCATTCGGGAAGACTGATGCTGCAATGGCTTCTCTCAGTTGTATGGGAACAATAGTCTCTGGAAATAGGTAGCAGTGGTGGCAGGTGTGGAGGTTTTCTTCCGGGATGGATGGATGGATGGCTGCATGGATGAACGGATGGAATATGTACACCATATCACCAGCCACAGTGCTCCACCTCTAGGCAGCCATCCATTGGTCCGACCCTAGCCTGGTACCATTCCATGGGGGAAAGTTAGGGAAAAACAGGGTTTATCTGGAGTGTTTGTGGGTTACCGGCACTGGTATTCCTCTTCCCTAGGGGGTAGGCCCGGCATCCTGGTGGGGATCAGTACCTTGTAGCTCCCTGATAACTTCAGGGGCACTACATAAACTCTTGAGGTTCCTAGTGTATGGTAAAGTTACAAAACCAGGTTTTAAGATGTGCATTTACTGTCCTTGGTATCTGGTATCTAACTAAAGGACAACCAATCTGATGCATTATAGGCCCATTATTTGTCTATAAAAGCACTGGTAGTCAATTTAGTAATCAATAAAAAGGTATTATAGAGTTTATCAAGACTGTAGCCTTCAAAATTAGTTGACCTAGTTACTATGGAGGGAAACTGTAGCTTCATATAGTGTATGTGAAATGTATTGTTCTGTGTGTACTTACATCTACTAGCTACACTAGTACACTAATATGTCTTGGTGAGCTCTTTCTTCTGGAGAAGAACTTGTTTTGGGGTAATGCAGGGATTTGTGCTAAGACCAATTGTTTTAAATCTCTTTATTAATGACATTGTGGATGGGATAGATAGTAAATAGGGATGAGAGAGCATGCTCACCGCTACTCGGTGCTCGCCCGAGCATCTCAGTGTTCGGGATACTCGGCGAGCTCCGAGTACCGGCGAAATGCTCGGTCAGATGCTCGGCTCCCCCTCCCTGCATGTGGGCGCTATTTACAGAGTCAGCCCACATGCAGAGATTGGCTGTCAAACACTGTAATGCCACAACCAACATGGCTGTGGCATTACAGTGATTGGCCGGCCATACAGCATCATCAGCTGTATATGATAGCTGATGGCGCTGTGCTCGACAGTGTGATCCACAGTCAGCTATTGTTGGGGGAGGCTCTGCTGAGCCAGGGACAGATTAAGTGTGTAGGTAGTGTATGTACTAGAGTTGAGCGCGGTTCGCGGTTCGAGGTTCTCCAGTTCTAGGCTCGAGTGATTTTGGGGCCTGTTCTAGATCGAACTAGAACTCGAGCTTTTTGCAAAAGCTCGATAGTTCTAGAAACGTTCGAGAACGGTTCTAGCAGCAAAAAAACAGCTAATTCCCAGCTGGCTTTCCGCTGTAATAGTGTAAGTCACTCTGTGACTCACACTATTATGACATTTCAGTGTATAGTGTGCGTGAACAGCGCCTTCAGATCACTGCTGTTTGTATAATGGCGATCGCCATTTTTTTTTTTTTTCCTTGTCTTCCTTCCCTAAGCGCGTGCGTCTTGTGGGGCGGGCCAGCATGTCAGCCAATCCCAGACACACACACAGCTAAGTGGACTTTTAGCCAGAGAAGCAACGGCATGTGTGATAGGATGTCCATGTCACATGTCCCTGCATTATAAAACCGGACATTTTCCTCCAGGACGCCATTATCTCTTCTGCGTCCTTGGTGTCAGACATCACTTGGGCAGCTCCGTCCTGAGTCCTATCGCTGATACAGCTGTATGCGCTCCATACACAGCGCTGGACAGCATAGGGATAGCACTTTCCATCAGTCCTTTTAAGGGCTCGTACCGGCAGGGTCAGAGCCATAGGTGACAGGTCCTGAAAACAGCGACAGCGTCTGTGTAGCAAAGGTCAGGGATTTCCTCCCTGCATTTCCCCATTAGGAGGGAATAGAAAGGCAGGCTTCCATTCCTCTACCCAGAGCCCCACAATCCTGGCACTGTACCCTCCTGTCCTCTGCACACTCCAACTCATTATAACTAAGCCATTATACTAGCAAACACTCAGTGTACCTAGTGGCATCCTAAACGTGGCTATTGGACTGTTGTCTAGTCACACTAGTGCAAAGACATTTGCAGCACCTCTACCTGCATTGCACACTCCAACTCATTATAACTAAGCCATTATACTAGCAAACACTCAGTGTACCTAGTGGCATCCTAAACGTGGCTATTGGACTGTTGTCTACTCACACTAGTGCAAAGACATTTGCAGCACCTCTGCCTGCATTGCACACGCCAACTCATTATAACTAAGCCATTATACTAACAAACACTCAGTGTACCTAGTGGCATCCTAAACGTGGCTACTGGACTGTTGTCTAGTCACACTAGTGCAAAGACATTTGCAGCACCTCTACCTGCATTGCACACTCCAACTCATTATAACTAAGCCATTATACTAGCAAACACTCAGTGTACCTAGTGGCATCCTAAACGTGGCTATTGGACTTTGCTATAGTCCCACTAGTACAAAGACATTTGCAGCACCTCTGCCTGCATTGCACACTCCAACTCATTATAACTAAGCCATTATACTAGCAAACACTCAGTGTATCTAGTGGCATCCTAAACGTGGCTATTGGACTTTGCTATAGTCCCACTAGTGCAAAGACATTTGCAGCACCTCTGCCTGCATTGCACACTCCAACTCATTATAACTAAGCCATTATACTAGCAAACACTCAGTGTACCTAGTGGCATCCTAAACGTGGCTATTGGACTTTGCTATAGTCCCACTAGTGCAAAGACATTTGCAGCACCTCTGCCTGCATTGCACACTCCAACTCATTATAACTAAGCCATTATACTAGCAAACACTCAGTGTACCTAGTGGCGTCCTAAACGTGGCTATTGGACTTTGCTATAGTCCCACTAGTGCAAAGACATTTGCAGCACCTCTGCCTGCATTGCACACTCCAACTCATTATAACTAAGCCATTATACTAGCAAACACTCAGTGTACCTATTGGCATCCTAAACGTGGCTATTGGACTGTTGTCTAGTCACACTAGTGCAAAGACATTTGCAGCACCTCTACCTGCATTGCACACTCCAACTCATTATAACGAAGCCATTATACTAGCAAACACTCAGTGTACCTAGTGGCATCCTAAACGTGGCTATTGGACTTTGCTATAGTCCCACTAGTGCAAAGACATTTGCAGCACCTCTGCCTGCATTGCACACTCCAACTCATTATAACTAAGCCATTATACTAGCAAACACTCAGTGTACCTAGTGGCATCCTAAACGTGGCTATTGGACTTTGCTATAGTCCCACTAGTGCAAAGACATTTGCAGCACCTCTGCCTGCATTGCACACTCCAACTCATTATAACTAAGCCATTATACTAGCAAACACTCAGTGTACCTAGTGGCATCCTAAACGTGGCTATTGGACTTTGCTATAGTCCCACTAGTGCAAAGACATTTGCAGCACCTCTGCCTGCATTGCACACTCCAACTCATTATAACTAAGCCATTATACTAGCAAACACTCAGTGTACCTATTGGCATCCTAAACGTGGCTATTGGACTGTTGTCTAGTCACACTAGTGCAAAGACATTTGCAGCACCTCTACCTGCATTGCACACTCCAACTCATTATAACTAAGCCATTATACTAGCAAACACTCAGTGTACCTAGTGGCATCCTAAACGTGGCTATTGGACTTTGCTATAGTCCCACTAGTGCAAAGACATTTGCAGCACCTCTGCCTGCATTGCACACTCCAACTCATTATAACTAAGCCATTATACTAGCAAACACTCAGTGTACCTAGTGGCATCCTAAACGTGGCTATTGGACTTTGCTATAGTCCCACTAGTGCAAAGACATTTGCAGCACCTCTGCCTGCATTGCACACTCCAACTCATTATAACTAAGCCATTATACTAGCAAACACTCAGTGTACCTAGTGGCATCCTAAACGTGGCTATTGGACTTTGCTATAGTCCCACTAGTGCAAAGACATTTGCAGCACCTCTGCCTGCATTGCACACTCCAACTCATTATAACTAAGCCATTATACTAGCAAACACTCAGTGTACCTAGTGGCATCCTAAACGTGGCTATTGGACTTTGCTATAGTCCCACTAGTGCAAAGACATTTGCAGCACCTCTGCCTGCATTGCACACTCCAACTCATTATAACTAAGCCATTATACTAGCAAACACTCAGTGTACCTAGTGGCATCCTAAACGTGGCTATTGGACTTTGCTATAGTCCCACTAGTGCAAAGACATTTGCAGCACCTCTGCCTGCATTGCACACTCCAACTCATTATAACTAAGCCATTATACTAGCAAACACTCAGTGTACCTAGTTGCATCCTAAACGTGGCTATTGGACTTTGCTATAGTCCCACTAGTTGAAAGACATTTGCAGCACCTCTGCCTTCATTGCACACTCCAACTCATTATAACTAAGCCATTATACTAGCAAACACTCAGTGTACCTAGTGGCATCCTAAACGTGGCTATTGGACTTTGCTATAGTCCCACTAGTACAAAGACATTTGCAGCACCTCTGCCTGCATTGCACACTCCAACTCATTATAACTAAGCCATTATACTAGCAAACACTCAGTGTACCTAGTGGCATCCTAAACGTGGCTATTGGACTGTTGTCTAGTCACACTAGTGCAAAGACATTTGCAGCACCTCTACCTGCATTGCACACTCCAACTCATTATAACTAAGCCATTATACTAGCAATTTTTGCTGCAAGTTTAAGGGCCGTAGTTGCATTGTCAGGGATATTTATTCTTTATTATTCTGCTGTTAATAAAGCTAGACCACCACTGCAATCTACACCACCTCTCAATTTTTACTACCACATTTTCAGTGCACAATCTTGTCACAATCAACATGAGTGGCAAAATGACAGATGCTGGTGGAAAGGGGAAGAGGCGTGGTGGAAAAGGCAAAAAAGGTTTTGTCCGTGGGGAAGGTGGCAAAGCTCCATTATCATCTGCTGAAGATAGAGCATCTACCAGCAAAAGTAAGATGTCTACTACTTACCGTGGACAATCCGATGTGCTCCCTTTTTTACGGACACGAACAACAGGAACAAAGGTAGATGATGGCCAAAAAAGGAAAATGCTTGAATGGATCTCAAGTGGTCCAACAAGTGCCCTCTCAGCCTCTTCAAGTACCGCATCCAAAAAACACCAGTCCTCTGAGTTGTCATCCCAATCAAACTTGCTTTCTCCCAGCTCTGACGTCTCCATCAGCCCTGCACAGTATGGTGGAACTGAGATGGCTGAGTCTGCAGAGCTGTTCAGTCACACTATAGCCTGGGAATCAGAGGTCTGCTCCCAAGCTACAGTGAGTACAGAACAGGAAATGGTCTGCAGTGATGCCCAGAACCTTTGTGACTCTGATTCAGGCCGTGAGGACCAAGTTTCTGAGCATAATGTTGACCCTTTGTCACAAACTGTAACACCTGTGGTTATATACAATGAGGAACATACTGATGAAGATGAGACGCAGATACCCGATTGGGATGACAACTTAAATATTCGGTCAGGGGAAGAAGAGGCTCGGTCTGAGGGGGAGGGGAGTGTAAACACAACAATTGATGATGAAGTTCTAGATCCCACCTACTGTCAACCCACAGTCAGGCACTCGAGGAGGTCAACAGAGGTGGTGGAGGAGGATGCAACTGATGACGAAGTTACCTTGCGCCTTCCTGGACAGAGTCGGAGTACTGGTAGCACGTCTACAACTGCATCCTCAGCCACCACTCTGCCTCTGGGAAAAAACTGTGGAAAAACAAGCGCATAGGGTCTTACCCCAATATGTGAGGGGTGGGGGTGGGGGAGTAAAACTACTCACCAGATGTAGTTGTGAGAAGCCACAACTACTGTAATCGCATGTATCACACAATCCAAGGCTGCAGCCACCAAAACGGTAGATAACAGAGAGCACAAGAGAGTGGTGTTTAATGCCGCGCCAATAGATCACTTCAGATGATGTTCAGACCAGTGTTACTTTATTGTTTTCCAGGTCAACGCGTTTCTGGGGCATCTGCCCCCTTCATCAGGACCACCAAAGAAACAGATAACATCCAATCTCTTGGATGTTATCTGTTTCTTTGGTGGTCCTGATGAAGGGGGCAGATGCCCCAGAAACGCGTTGACCTGGAAAACAATAAAGTAACACTGGTCTGAACATCATCTGAAGTGATCTATTGGCGCGGCATTAAACACCACTCTCTTGTGCTCTCTGTTAACCACTCTGCCTCTGAGCATTATTCGGGGTTGATCAACAGGTCGCATGGCCTCTAAGCCTTGCCTAGCCTGGTCCTTTTTTGACATAGCAAAAGATCGCCCAAATTATGTGATCTGTAAAATTTGTCATGGTTCTCTTAGTAGAGGTCAAAACCTCAGCAGTTTGACAACTTCTTCCATGAATCGTCACATGAATAAATATCATATGGCCCGGTGGGAAGCTCACCGTGCTGCAATGCGGCCTAGCGGAGCGAACCATCCACCGCCTGCCCCTTCCAGTGCATCCGCGCGCTCGTCATCTTCTAGGACTGTGGGGACAGCTGTCACACCTGTTTTTCCACCCACAACTTCCACCACTGTAACCGCAACATGCAGTTTGCTTGGTAGGTCGTCAGTTGGTTTGGAAGGGGAAACAAGTGAGTGTGTACAGCTCTCTCAGACATCGATAGCACCAATGTTGGATGAAGGGAACATCATGTCTCCGCCAGCACTTTCCTCACAAACCTGCATTTTTCCAGGGGCACCCTACTCGACATCGTCTACACACAGCAGCCAGATCTCTGTCCCTCAGATGTGGTCAAATAAAAGGCCACTTCCTGCGACCCATGACAAAGCAAAGAGGTTGACTCTATCCCTCTGTAAGCTGTTGGCTACCGAAATGCTGCCTTTCCGCCTAGTGTACACACAGGATTTTAGAGACCTTATGTCTGTTGCTGTGCCCCAGTACCAGATGCCTAGTCGCCACTACTTCTCTAAGAAAGGTGTGCCTGCGCTACACCAGCATGTCGCACACAACATCACTGCTTCCTTGAGAAACTCTGTGTGTGAACGGGTGCATTTCACCACCGATACTTGGACCAGTAAGCATGGACAGGGACGTTACATGTCGCTGACTGGGCACTGGGTAACTATGGTGATAGATGGTGAAGGGTCTGCTGCACAAGTCTTGCCGTCCCCACGACTTGTGTGTCAATCCTCTGTCTGTCCAAGTTCCGCCACTGCTTCTGCATCCTCCACCTCATCTGGGTCCTCCACCTCCGCCCCAAGCCTGCCTGGTCAGTCCACCAGCGTTCTCACAGCGCAAAAGGAATCACGCACCCCTCATTACTATGCTGGCAGCAGAGCGCAACGGCATCAGGCGGTCTTTAGCTTGACATGTCTTGGGAATAAGAGTCACACAGCTGAGGAGTTGTGGTCAGCTCTGCGGTCCGAGTGTAATAAATGGTTGTCTCCACTCAACCTGCAGCCTGGTAAGGCCGTGTGCGACAATGCTGCAAACCTGGGTGCGGCCCTTCGCCTGGGCAAGGTGACACACGTACCTTGTATGGCTCACGTGTTGAACCTTGTCGTCCAGCAATTTTTAACACACTATCCCGGCCTAGATGGCCTTCTGAACAGGGCACGAAAACTGTCTGCTCACTTCCGCCGTTCAAGCGCCGCAGCTGAGCGACTTGCATCGCTCCAGAAGTCTTTCGGCCTGCCGGTTCATCGCCTGAAATGCGATGTGGCGACACGCTGGAATTCAACTCTCCACATGTTACAGCGACTGTGGCAGCACCGCCGAGCCCTGGTGCAATATGTCATGACGTATAGCCTGGGCCAACGAGATGCAGAGGTGGGTCAGATCACCCTGATGGAGTGGTCTCAGATCAAGGACCTATGCACCCTTCTGCAGAGTTTCGACATGGCGACGAATATGTTTAGCGCTGACAATGCCATTATCAGCATGACGATTCCAGTCATTTACATGCTGGAGCACACGCTAAACACTATTCGGAGTCAGGGGGTGGGACAACAGGAAGGGGATGAACTACAGGAGGATTCATATGAGCAAGACACAACAACATCACCAAGGTCCAGACGTTCATCATCACCAAGGCGGCAGGCATGGGACCATGGGGGACAGGGATCAACAAGGGCGCATGGTAGCAGGCGAGATGTTGAGGAAGGTGCAGGAGAACATGAAGAAATGGAGGACGAACTGTCCATGGACATGGAAGACTCAGCGGATGAGGGAGACCTTGGTCAAATTTCAGTTGAAAGAGGTTGGGGGGAGATGTCAGAGGAAGAAAGAACGGTTAGCACCTCTATGCCACAAACACAGCGTGGACTTGGTCCGCATGGCTGCGCAAGACACATGAGTGCCTTCTTGTTGCACTACCTCCAACATGACCCTCGTATTGTCAAAATTAGAAGTGATGATGACTACTGGATTGCCACACTATTAGATCCCCGGTACAAGTCCAAATTTTGTGACATAATTCCAGCCATAGAAAGGGACGCACGTATGCAGGAGTATCAGCAGAAGCTGTTACTCGATCTTAGCTCGACTTTTCCACCAAACAACCGTGCAGGTGCAGGGAGTGATTCTCCCAGTTGTAACTTGCCAAACATGGGACGGTCTCGTCATCTTCAACAGTCTACCCGTACCAGTAGGACCGTATCTGGTGCTGGTAACAGCAATTTTATGAAATCTTTTCATAATTTTTTTAGACCCTCTTTTGCAAGGCCACCAGAGACAAGAAGTCTGACACATAGTCAACGGCTGGAGAGGATGATACAGGAGTATCTCCAAATGAACATCGATGCCATGACTTTGCAAATGGAGCCTTGCTCCTTTTGGGCTTCAAATCTAGAAAAATGGCCAGAGCTATCCAGTTACGCCTTGGAGATTTTGTCGTGTCCAGCTGCCAGCGTTGTCTCTGAACGTGTCTTCAGTGCTGCTGGGTGTGTGCTGACAGATAAGCGCACGCGTCTGTCCAGTGACAATGTGGACAGACTGACGTTCATCAAAATGAACAAGTCATGGATCCAGAAGGAATTTATTACCCCTGTGTCATCCTGGGGAGAGTAAATTCTTGTGGATTTGGAATGTGCTTGATGCAAATCAAAACATCCTGTTTGCAACTAGGGCACAACTGCTGCCACTGAAGGGGTGGGTGTGTGTGGGGCCCAATTTTTTGAAAAAAGGGAGACTCCGCTTGGAGTAACCCTTGCTTACATTGTTTTTAAAAGAAGCCAAGATGAACAGAGCTGGGATCAGGAAAGACTTTGCTACCTACCCCGGTGTCATCCTGGGGACGGATAAGAATGGTGTATTTTTGAATGTGCTTGATGCAAATCTAGCTGTGAATTGTACAACTGGGGCACAACTGCTGCCACTGAAGG
Source organism: Anomaloglossus baeobatrachus (assembly GCF_048569485.1). Taxonomy (NCBI): domain Eukaryota; kingdom Metazoa; phylum Chordata; class Amphibia; order Anura; family Aromobatidae; genus Anomaloglossus; species Anomaloglossus baeobatrachus. The sequence goes on along the minus strand of NC_134354.1, from coordinate 378,154,334 downwards.
GGTGGGTGTGTGTGGGTCCCAATTTTTGGAAAAAAGGGAGACTCCGCTTGGAGTAACCCTTGCTTGCTGTGTTTTTAAAAGAAGCCAAGATGAACAGAGCTGGGATCAGGAAAGACTTTGCTACCTACCCCGGTGTCATCCTGGGGACGGATAAGAATGGCGTATTTTTGAATGTGCTTGATGCAAATCTAGCTGTGAAGTGTACAACTGGGGCACAACTGCTGCCACTGAAGGGGTGGGTGTGTGTGGGGCCCAATTTTTGGAAAAAAGGGAGACTCCGCTTGGAGTAACCCTTGCTTGCTGTGTTTTTAAAAGAAGCCAAGATGAACAGAGCTGGGATCAGGAAAGACTTTGCTACCTACCCTGGTGTCATCCTGGGGACGGTTAATTAGGCCGTATTTTTGAATGTGCTTGATGCAAATCAAAACATCATGTTTGCAACTAGGGCACAAGTGCTGCCACTGATGGGGTGTCTGTGTGGCCCAATTTTTGGAAAAAAGGGAGACTCCGCTTGGAGTAACCCTTGCTTACATTGTTTTTAAAAGAAGTCAAGATGAACAGAGCTGGGATCAGGAAAGACTTTGCTACCTACCCCGGTGTCATCCTGGGGACGGATAAGAATGGTGTATTTTTGAATGTGCTTGATGCAAATCTAGCTGTGAATTGTACAACTGGGGCACAACTGCTGCCACTGAAGGGGTGGGTGTGTGTGGGGCCCAATTTTTTGAAAAAAGGGAGACTCCGCTTGGAGTAACTCTTGCTTGCTGTGTTTTTAAAAGAAGCCAAGATGAACAGAGCTGGGATCAGGAAAGACTTTGCTACCTACCCCGGTGTCATCCTGGGGACGGATAAGAATGGCGTATTTTTGAATGTGCTTGATGCAAATCTAGCTGTGAAGTGTACAACTGGGGTACAACTGCTGCCACTGAAGAGGTGGGTGTGTGTGGGGCCCAATTTTTGGAAAAAAGGGAGACTCCGCTTGGAGTAACCCTTGCTTGCTGTGTTTTTAAAAGAAGCCAAGATGAACAGAGCTGGGATCAGGAAAGACTTTGCTACCTACCCTGGTGTCATCCTGGGGACGGTTAATTAGGCCGTATTTTTGAATGTGCTTGATGCAAATCTAGCTGTGAATTGTACAACTGGGGCACAACTGCTGCCACTGAAGGGGTGGGTGTGTGTGGGGCCCAATTTTTGGAAAAAAGGGAGACTCCGCTTGGAGTAACCCTTGCTTGCTGTGTTTTTAAAAGAAGCCAAGATGAACAGAGCTGGGATCAGGAAAGACTTTGCTACCTACCCCGGTGTCATCCTGGGGACGGATAAGAATGGCGTATTTTTGAATGTGCTTGATGCAAATCTAGCTGTGAAGTGTACAACTGGGGCACAACTGCTGCCACTGAAGGGGTGGGTGTGTGTGGGGCCCAATTTTTGGAAAAAAGGGAGACTCCGCTTGGAGTAACCCTTGCTTGCTGTGTTTTTAAAAGAAGCCAAGATGAACAGAGCTGGGATCAGGAAAGACTTTGCTTACATACCCCGGTGTCATCCTGGGGACGGATAAGAATGGCGTATTTTTGAATGTGCTTGATGCAAATCTAGCTGTGAAGTGTACAACTGGGGCACAACTGCTGCCACTGAAGGGGTGGGTGTGTGTGGGGCCCAATTTTTGGAAAAAAGGGAGACTCCGCTTGGAGTAACCCTTGCTTGCTGTGTTTTTAAAAGAAGCCAAGATGAACAGAGCTGGGATCAGGAAAGACTTTGCTACCTACCCCGGTGTCATCCTGGGGACGGATAAGAATGGTGTATTTTTGAATGTGCTTGATGCAAATCTAGCTGTGAATTGTACAACTGGGGCACAACTGCTGCCACTGAAGGGGTGGGTGTGTGTGGGGCCCAATTTTTGGAAAAAAAGGGAGACTCCGCTTGGAGTCGCCTTGCGGTGTTTTACATGATTTTAGAAGGGCGTGCCATGCCTATATCTGTGTGTCCTCCTCTTTTTCCTTGTCCAGCTGTTTTGTTTTCGCATGAGTATATGTCCTTGTCACTTTCCCATGTGTTTGTGTTGTGTTGTGAGTTGTTTGTCACCTTTTGGACACCTTTGAGGGTGTTTTCTAGGTGTTTTTATGTGTTTGTGATTGCCTGCCATTGTTTCCTATGCAGTTCGAGTTCGGTTCGTCGAACGTTCGACGAGCCGAACTCGAACAGGACCTCCGTTCGGCGAACCGACCCCGAGCCGAACCGGGACCGGTTCGCTCATCTCTAGTAGGTACTAGGTGACGTGATGTCACCTCTACCACCGTTGCCATAGTAACCTACCGAGCGGGTTACTATAGCATCGGGGATCTCCAATTACTTGATTATTGGGGCCGCTATGCACTGGCTCCTGCAGGAGCTGAGGGAACTAACTCCCTGTTTACCGGCGCGGCTATTCAGCGGCTTATGTAGGAGCCAGTGCATAGCGGCTCTGAGAATAAGCTGATCGGAGATCACCATTGCTATAGTAACCCGCTCAGTAGATTACTATGGCAATGGTGGCATCACCACCTAACAACCCACCGCAGCCTTTGCTCGATTACACAGCACAGGGAGGAGCAGCCTTCTTCCTCCCTGTGCTGTGTGATATAGCAAAGCTGCATGGGTTGAAGAAAACAGAAGACCAGGATCGTAGAGGGGTGAGAGGGAGTAATAAAGATGGAGTTCCTAAGTGTGTCTGTGTATTTATTTATAATAAAGTATTTTTTCTCTGTGTGGTGTCTTTTTTAACCCTTTATTGGAGATTCTTAACGGCTGGGTCAAATTTAGCCTGACATTAAGAATCTCAGGCTTAATGCTAGCTGGTAAAGCAAAGCTGGTATTAACCCCATATTATCCAGCTTGCCACCCGGCACCAGGGCCGCGGGAAATGTTGGCTAAAGCGCCAGAAGACGGTGCTTCTATGAAAGTGCCATTTTATAGGGTGGCTACGAACTGCAATTCGCAGGGGGGCCCAGAAAGCTTGGGCCAACCTGTGGTGCGGATTCCAATCCCCAGCTGCCTAGCTGTACCTGGCTTGACACAAAAATTGGGCGAAGCTCACGTCATTTTATTTTTTAATTATTTCATGAAATAATTAAAAAAAGGCTCCCCTATATTTTTGGTTCCCAGCTGGGTACAAATAGGCAGCTGGTGGTGGGGGCAACCCGTTCCTGCCTGCAGTGCCTGGGTGGTACACAAAAATATGGCGAAGCCTACGTAATTTTTTTTTAGTATTTCGGAAAAAAACATAAAAAAGAGCTTCCCTGGATCTTCCATTGCCAGTGAAGATAACACCAAGCAGTGTGAGTTAGCAGCCAGTAGCTGCTTGGGCTACCTTTAGCTAGCAATAGAAAATGTAGTGGTAGCCCACACATTTTTTTTTTTACCCCTAACCCTTGGGTTAGGGTTATGTGTTTGGGTTTTTTTCTTTTAATTTTAATGATTTAAAAAAAAAATCGACATGGGCTTTGCCATATTTTTGTATGCCAGCCAGGTACAGCAGGCAGGTACGAACTGCCCCCAACCACCAGCTGCCTATTTGTACCCATCTGGGAACCAAAAATATAGGGAAGCCCTTATTTTTTTATTTCATGAATTTCATGAAATAATTAAAAAAAAAACGGTGAGCTTCGCCCAATTTTTGTGTCCAGCCAGGTACAACTAGGCAGCTGGAGATTGGAATCCGCAGCACAGGTTGGTCCAAGATTTCTGGGCCCCCCTTCTGCGAATTGTAGTCTGCAGCCACCCCAGAAAATGGCATGTTCATAGAAGAGGTATCTTCTGGCACTGTATCCAACTTTTCCAGTGCCCCTGGTGCCGGGTGGCTCACTGGGTAATACTGGGATTAGGGCTAGCTGTGTAGTATCAGCTGGCCCTAAGCCCGAAATTCATGGTGTCACACCAATATTAGACATGGCCACCATGAATTTCTAGTAAAGTTAAAAAAAAACACAACACAGAGAAAAATATTTTTATTAGAAATTAAACACAACACAATTAGTGACTCCATCTTTATTGAACAAAAGAACGCCCCCTCCGCCATAGTCCTGGGTCGAGGGTCCCATGATGTGTTATCCGAACCCAATATAATCTGATCAGTTTACTGGAAGGCAAAGCGAACAGATGATGTGTCAGGTTCAAGGATCTGAATCACTGACACATCTGCTGATTGTATAAACGGATTTTATACAATTAGCTGGTGCATCAGGAGAAAAAAAAACTATACACCTCTCTGCAGACTCCCGTCTTATCGCTGCAGGAGCTGCCGGTAATCAGCTGATGCAGTCACCTGACAGCATCAGCAGATCGTTTAAACCGGCTGAGCGGTAAAAAGCCGGCCTCACTGCTGGACTTATACGATCAGATGATGCCGTCAGGTGACCGCATCAGCTAATTACCGGCAGGTCCTGCAGCCATCGGACGTATCCCGGGAGTCTGCAGACAGGTGATTATGATATATTTTTTTTCTACTGTTCACTTTTGGTTTAGATTAGCAGCAAATGAACAGGCAGAGAGAAGCTGCCGCACATACCGTACTAAGCGAAAGTGCATGTCACATGGGAGGAGGAACACAGGATTCTTCCTCCCTCTAATACTCAGACAACATTGCTCACAGCAGTGACATGGGAATAAGAAATGCTTACAGGGGTCTTCCTTATGCTGTTCCCATGTAATTTGAGCACTGTTGTTATATATTTGTGACATTTTTGAGCTTTCTCCAGACAGCTGGGGGTGCCGCCGGAAAAATGCTCAGGTATCCCATAGGCTAATATTGGGCTGGGTGCTCGGGTCGAGCACCCGAGCATTTCAAAATGCTCGACCCGAGCATCAAGCAACCGAGCATTTTACTGCTCGCACATCTCTAATAGTGAAATGTCAGTCTTTGCTAATGACACCAAACTATGTAGGATATTAAAAACTGACTTTGATAGTACATTAGTGCAATATGATCTGGATAATATATCAGAATGGGCAGAGACTTGGCAAAAGGAAATTTAATGTTGATAAATGTAAAATAATGCACCTAGGACGGAGTAATCCTATACCTGTGTATACATTAAATGGAAATCAACTTGGGAATATAGAACAGATGAAGGCCTTGGGTATTCTTATTACAAATAAGCTGAGCAGCTGCACTCAATGTCAAGCAGCAGCTGCTAAAGCAAACAAGATTTTAGGGTGTATAAAAACAGAGATTAGATCCCGTGATCCCAACGTATTGTTATCCCTCTATTAATCACTTGTAAGGCCACATCTGAAATATGAGATCCAGTTTTGGGCTCCACATTTTCAAAAGGACTTTCAAAAATTAGAGTCAGTTCAAAGGCGGCTAACTAGACTACTACAAGGAATGGAAGGCCTCCCATATGATGAGAAGTTGAAAAAGTTAGATTTGTTTAGCTTAGAAAAAAGACGTCTCAGAGGAGATCTCAATTATATGTATAAATACATGTGTGATCAATATAAAGGACTGGCACATGACTTATTTCTTCCAAAGACAATACTAAGGACCAGGGGGAACTCACTGCAAGTGAAAGAAAAGTGATTCCGCCAGCTAAATATGAAAGGGTTCTTTACAGTTAGAGCAGTCAGACTGTGGAATGCCCTACCACAAGAGGTAGTAATGGCAGATACTATAACAGCTTTTAGAAAAGGGCTGGATGATTTCCTCAGTACACACAACATTGTTGGTTATAAATTACTTAATGACAAAACATATAATTGGTGGAGGAAGGTTGAGCTAGATGGACTTAGGTCTTTTTTCAACCTATGTAACTATATAACATGTTACCTTGTTTCCCAAAAATTCTTTTTTTTTTCTAAATAAAACCAAATAATTTATTCCTGCCTTCTTTGAACAATTAATTATGCAAATCTGAATAGAGCCCCACCCACTGATTAATGGATTTATTGTTTAATATAAACCACAATTCCAGTTCAGTTAAGTTTGATGGTCGCTGAGAATGGACAGCACGCTTCAATCATCCCACAGATGTTCAATGATATTCATATCTGGGGACTGGGATGGTCATTCCAGAACATTGTAATTGTTCCTCTGCATGAATGCCTGAGTAGATTTGGAGCGGTGTTTTGGATCATTGTCTTGCTGAAATATCCATCCCCTGCGTAACTTTAACTTCGTCACTGATTCTTGCACATTATTGTCAAGAATCTGCTGATACTGAGTTGAATCCATGCGAACCTCAACTTTAATAAGATTCCCGATGCCGCCATTGGCCACACAGCCCCAAAGCATGATGGAACCTCCACCAAATTTTACTGTGGGTAGCAAGTGCTTTTCTTTGAAAGCCGTGTTTTTTTGCCTCCATGCATAACGCCTTTTTGTATGACCAAACAACTCAATCTTTGTTTCATCAGTCCACAGGACCTTCTTCCAAAATGTAACTGGCTTGTCCAAATGTGCTTTTGCATACCTCAGGCGACTCTGTTTGTGGCGTGCTTGCAGAAACGGCTTCTTTCGCATCACTCTCCCATACAGCTTCTCCTTGTGCAACGTGCGCTGTATTGTTGACCGATGCACATTGACACCATCTGCAGATGATGCTGCAGGTCTTTGGAGGTGGTCTTTGGATTGTCCTTGACTGTTCTCACCATTCTTCTTCTCTGCCTTTCTGATATTTTTCTTGGCCTGCCACTTCTGGGCTTAACAAGAACTGTACCTGTGTTCTTCCATCTCCTTACTATGTTCCTCACAGTGGAAACTGACAGTTTAAATCTCTGAGACAACTTTTTGTATCCTTCCCCTGAACAACTATGTTGAATAATCTTTGTCTTCAGATCATTTGAGAGTTGTTTTGAGGAGCCCATGATGCCACTCTTCATAGGAGATTCAAATAGGAGAACAACTTGCAAGTGGCCACCTTAAATACCTTTTCTCATGATTGGATACACCTGCCTATGAAGTTCATAGCTCAATGAGGTTACAAAACAAATTTAGTGCTTTAGTAAGTAGTAAAAAGTAGTTAGGAGTGTTCAAATCAAGAAATTGATAAGGGTGCCCATACTTTTGCACCAGTCACATTTTGTTTAAATGCAGATTGCAAATTTTATGTTAGTACAATAAACCTCATTTCAATCCAGAAATGTTACTGAGTCCATCAGTTATTAGATATATGAAACTGAAATAGCTGTTGCAAAAACCCAAATTGTTATAAAGAAAAAAGGTTAACATTAATAGGGGTGCCCAAACTTTTTCATATGACTGTATAACTGCTAGATCTGCAGCAGAGAAAACATGGATTTTATCAAAATGACAGCAAACAACCCAGTAAGTGACACATCGCTGGAATCAGGGTCTCTGTCTTTACATTATGCTGCTCTCAGATGGGGGCACAAAAACCTGGTGACTACAGTAAGGTCGCAGTTCCACTTGTGTTTTGCACGGACGAGTGCAATCTGATAAAATATCGAGTGTCCATCTGCAATTGATTTTTCATGATATATTGGCATGAGAAAAGAATTGCAGCATGCTGCGAGTGTCAGAGATTCTCAGCTCACTCACCCATACAAGTCTACGGGAGTGTGTGAATATCGCACTGCACTTTGATGTAATCAGAGTGCAGTACAATGTACGCAGAGAGGCCGTGGATAAGGGGGAAATTACTCCCTCCCTTCGTCTTGTCCGCAGCTGTGATCTGATCGCAAGATCGGATCACAGTCGCATGACACTCGGCTCACGCTCACAGCAGAGCCTGAGTCGGGAGTTATTAGCATATCGCATCTGATGATCTTGCATGGGAAGCAATGCGCAAGTGGGACTGAGGCCTAATAATGAGAATTAGTCACACTGTCCTCTACACTATGGCCCCTTATACTGCCCAGTCTTTATACTGGGCCCCTCATCACACTCCCCGTCCTTGCTATGGCTTCACACTATCCTGTCATGCTATCCCCTTTCCTTGACAGTCGGACTCAGAATATCCGGCTCCAACTACGGGGGTGGCAAAATGCAGCTGTAGGCAGGGCCAGCTCCAGGTTTTTGTGGGCCCTAGGTAAGTCTCAATGGGCCCCATCCTCACATAGACACGCACATACACAAATATGTACACATACAAGCATACATACATATACATATTTAAAGACAAATTCACAAAAATACATTTAAACAGAGATAAATCTATACACAGTCATATACACTGACATACACAGACACACATCATACATGCACATAGACACATTGCAGATATTATTAATATGGGGAAGCCGGCAGCAGCCTCACTCACCTCCCCCGCTTGTCTCCATCCAGCTCCACGTGGCATGTTGCTGTGCCACGCTGATTGGTGGCCATGACTAAAAGACATAGTTACACACACAGAGCACACTGACACTGCTGTATACACATCACAGGGGAGGCTGGGGACATACAGCAATGGGGGGGGACATACCGCTCCAGAGGGGACATACAGTTCTAGAGGGGAGCATTCAGATCTGAGAAGGTATATAGCTCTGGGGGGTATACAGCACTGGAGTGGGGGGACAAACAACTCTGGGGGTATACAGCACTGGGTTGGAGAGAGATACAGCTCTGGGGGTATACAGCTCTTGGGTGGTATACTGCACTGGAGTGGGCGACATACTGCACTGGAGTGGGCGACATACTGCACTGGAGTGGGAGACAAAGAGCTCTGGGAGGTATAAAGCACTGGGGTGATGGACAAACAGCTCTGAGGGTATACAGCACTGTAGTGGGGGAAAAACAGCTCTAGGGTATACAGCACTGGGATGGGGGGAACAGACAATTCTGGGGTGCTATTCAGCACTGGTGTCATGGGACACACAGTTCTGGGGGGTATACAGCACTGGGGTCAGGAGACAGGCAGTTCTGGGGTGATATACAGCACTGGGGTCAGGGGACAGACAGTTCTGGGGTATACAACACTAGGGTCAGGGGACAGACAGTTCTGGGGGTATACAGCACTGGGGTTGGGGGATAGACAATTCTGGGGGTATATACCACTGGGGTGGGGGGAAAGACAGTTCTGGGGGTATATAGCATTGGGGTGGAGGGATAGACAGTTCTGCAGGATATATGGCACTGGGGGGGTTATAGACAGTTCTGGGGGTATACAGGACTGTGGTGAGGGGGGAAGACAGTTCTGCGGGGTATACAGCATTGGGGAGTTATAGACAGTTCTGGGGGTATATAGCACTGAGGTGGGGGATATTATAGGCAGTTCTGCAGGATATATAGCACTGGGGGGTTATAGACAGTTCTGGTGGTATATAGCAATGCAGTGGGGGGGATATTATAGGCAGTTCTGTGGGGTAAACATCACTGGGGGGTTATAGACAGTTCTGGGGGTATATAGCACTGAGGTGGGGGATATTATAGGCAGTTCTGCAGGGTATATCGCACTGGGGGGGTTATAGACAGTTCTGGGGGTATATAGCACTGTGGTGGGGGGGATATAGGCAGTTCTGCAGGGTATATCGCACTGGGGGGGTTATAGACAGTTCTGGGGGTATATAGCACTGTGGTGGGGGGATATTATAGGCAGTTCTGCAGGGTATATCGCACTGGGGGGGTTATAGACAGTTCTGGGGGTATATAGCACTGCGGTGGGGGGATATTATAGGCAGTTCTGTGGGGTATACATCACTGGGGGGGTTATAGACAGTTATGGAGGTATATAGCACTGCGGTGGGGGGATATTATAGGCAGTTCTGTGGGGTATACATCATTGGGGGGTTATAGACAGTTCTGGGGTTATGTAGCACTGTGGTGGGGGGATATTATAGGTAGTTCTGCAGGGTATACAACACTGTGGGTGACAGGACATACAGCTCGGCGGCTCCTTTCTTCCTCTGTGCGTTGAGCCTAGAATATATGGGCTCCTTCCAGGTAATGGGAGTGACCAGCTTCATGACAAATTAAGTCATACCTGGACGGAGCCCATACATTCTATCATCTACCATCATCTGTGGGACGGCAGGGCAGGGCAGTGCACAGTGCATGCTAGCTCCGCCCACAGACAAACGTAACCCCTACACAGCGGTGAAGGCTGCCTTTAGGTGTGGATCTAAGAGCCTGCAGCTGTCGGCATGAGCGCTGCCTGCGGCCCCAGAACTCGGCCGCAGCATACATCACCGTCCTTGCTGAAAGGTGCACGTGGGTCCCGACAGCGCCCCCCCCTGACACTGCGCCCGGGGCACGTGCCCCCCCAGCTCTCCCCTAGTTACGCCCCTGTCAAGGGCGTTACTTCCCCCGACGAGTCAGCCCTCAGTATGGCAAAACGCACACAGGGGCGTGCTAACATGCTATTCAATGCAGCATCATCAGCGGTGACGCGCGTACCTTTGTCTGCGGATCTGAATGCCCTGCTCTTCAGTCATGTGTAGTATAAAGCCAGGTGTACGTGTCCCAGCTTTAGAGGTCTAGTGCGCATGAACGGAAGTGCCGGGACTTCTGATCAGTGGACAGATGTACGCGTGGCCCTGCTGATGATGCTGCATTGAATAGCATGTTACCTGTGGACATGTTTACATACTAAAAGCGAAGGAATGAGCACGGGAACTAACACCGTTGTGACTAGTCCCCTCGCTCATTAGCATATGATAAAAGATCTTTAGAAAGACTTTTTCTAAAGATCTCTTTATCTATACTACTTTATACAGGACCGGTTAGACAGGGAATAGCAATATGCACCCAGAACTGCTCGTGGTTCTGGTTGCATTATACCCCAGACACGTTTCCTTTAACAATACAAATGTAATAGCTTTTGGGGTGATATGTGTACAATTTCACTTTTCTATGCCGGGATACATTTCATCTTGACACCTTTGTCATTTTACGCATGGTCAGTTCAGTAGATCATTGCCCAAAGGACAGCATATCATAATCATGGACAAGCACAATGGTCATCATGTTGGTCACTTGGGAAGTCAATTACAACATTGAAGTCTATCTACATTTCTTGTCACTGTCATCCCATAGAACACTTGATGTTGAAGCCCCTAACAGTTGTATTCTTAGCATTCAGACTTCTATATTCTAAATGACTGAACTATAAAATGTGTCACGTGTTGGCACAGGTACATAAATGGCATATAATGTGTGACAGGTGGGTCTTATATGCTGTCAAATTCAGTATTTTTTTTAACACAGTTGAGTGACCCCGGAGGTGCCTTGGGGCTCAGCAACGCATTGTAACAGGGTTGAGTAGAAGGTTTCATTATTCCTAAAATTCATTTTCCTTAGGTGAAAAATACTGAGCCATTGACAAGCAGCAATAAGAGGAGGATAAGCATGTTCAGCCTCAAGAAATACATGGCTGAAAAACAAGGGACTTGGAATTATAGCCTCAGAGAATAGAAAATGACATTCCCTTTAGAAGAGAAAAATCATAATTACAGCCCAAGGTGTTCTGTCTAAAATAGCAGCTATCTGCACCAAGACTTGTCATATGACAAGAGGACGAAAATAAAATAGAGCAATGTAGGAAGAGAAAAAGATGAAGATTTTACATTAAAAGCAGCAAAATAGCATCAATCAAATCCCATTTTTACTTTTACTTTTAGCGATACATTTTGGCAATGTACCTTATCGCTTTTCCATCTAGAAATAAAATAAGTATGAGATTCCTTTATTGGATCACCATCAAACCAAGAAATATCTACATTACATGGTGTTACGCAAGTCAAACCGATCACACATCATTGGTGCAATGTCACTAAACAAGATCACACATCATTGGTGATATGTCACTCAACAAGATCACACATCATTGGTGGTATGTCACTCAACAAGATCACACATCATTGGTGCAATAACACTCAACAAGATCACACATCATTGGTGGTATGTCACTCAACAAGATCACACATCATTGGTGCAATATCACTCAACAAGATCACACATCATTGGTGCAATGTCACTCAACAAGATCACACATCATTGGTGCAATATCACTCAACAAGATCACACATCATTGGTGCAATGTCACTCAACAAGATCACACATCATTGGTGATATGTCACTCAACAAGATCACACATCATTGGTGATATGTCACTCAACAAGATCACACATCATTGGTGCAATAACACTCAACAAGATCACACATCATTGGTGCAATATCACTCAACAAGATCACACATCATTGGTGGTATGTCACTCAACAAGATCACACATCATTGGTGCAATATCACTCAACAAGATCACACATCATTGGTGCAATGTCACTCAACAAGATCACACATCATTGGTGCAATGTCACTCAACAAGATCACACATCGTCAAGGGTATGTCTCTCAACAAGATCGCATATCACTGGTGGTATGTCACTCAACAAGATCACACATCAGTGGTTGTATGTCTCTCAACAAAATCACACATCATTGGTTGTATGTCACTCAACAAGATCACACATCATTGGTGCAATATCACTCAACAAGATCCCACATCATTGGTGCAATATCACTCAACAAGATCACACATCAATGGTGGTATGTCACTCAACAAGATCACACATCATTGGTGGAATGTCACTCAACAAGATCACACATCATCGGTCGTATGTCTCTCAACAAGATCACATATCATTGGTGCAATATCACTCAACAAGATCCCACATCATTGGTGCAATATCACTCAACAAGATCACACATCAATGGTGGTATGTCACTCAACAAGATCACACATCATTGGTGGAATGTCACTCAACAAGATCACACATCATTGGTGCAATATCACTCAACAAGATCCCACATCATTGGTGCAATATCACTCAACAAGATCACACATCAATGGTGGTATGTCACTCAACAAGATCACACATCATTGGTGGAATGTCACTCAACAAGATCACACATCATCGGTCGTATGTCTCTCAACAAGATCACATATCATTGGTGGTATTTCACTCAACCAGATCACACATCATTGGTGGAATATCACTCAACAAGATCACACATCTTTTTTGGAATGTCACTCAACAAGATCACACAACATTGGTGGAATAATAATGATACTGTCTACACTGGGCAGATTTTACTCACAATTTTGGCAATGTACATTATCCCTTTTGTATCTAGAAATAAAATAAGTATGAGATTCCTTTATTGGATCACCATCCAACCAAGAAATACCTACATTACATGGTGTTACGCAAGTCACACAAGTCACACAAGTCACACGCAAGATCACACAACATTGGTGGAATAATAATGATACTGTCTACACTGGGCAGATTTTGCTCACAATTTTGGCAATGTACATTATCCCTTTTGTATCTAGAAATAAAATAAGTATGAGATTCCTTTATTGGATCACCATCCAACCAAGAAATACCTACATTACATGGTGTTACGCAAGTCAAACGGATCAAACATCATTGGTGGTATGTTACTCAACAAGATCACACATCATTGATGGAATGTAACTCAACAAGATCACACATCATTTTTGGAATGTCACTCAACAAGATCACACATCATTGGTGCAATGTCACTCAACAAGATCACACATCATTGGTGCAATGTCACTCAACAAGATCACACATCGTCAGGGGTATGTCTCTCAACAAGATCACATATCACTGGTGGTATGTCACTCAACAAGATCACACATCAGTGGTTGTATGTCTCTCAACAAAATCACACATCATTGGTTGTATGTCTCTCAAGAAGATCACACATCATTGGTGGAATATCACTCAACAAGATCACACATCATTGATGGAATGTAACTCAACAAGATCACACATTATTGGTGTATTTTCATTCAACAAGATCACACATCATTGATTGAATATCACTCAACAAGATCACACATCATTGATTGAATATCACTCAACAAGATCACACATCATTGATTGAATATCACTCAACAAGATCAGACATCATTGATATTTTACTCTGTATAGGAAAAGCTAGGGAACAGAACTCAGTGCCTATATATACAATGGATGCTCCATTGAGGTAGTGTCCTACAGAGAGATGGAAGCTGCAGCCACTCTGCTAAATTATTACCAAGCCACCATTGTGCCTCAGCGACTTATGTCATTTTCCAAACTGGTATACTGACTCAACTGAGGGTCACAACACTCAGACTAGTTGTACAGAGTGTGGTGTGCATAATCTATTTCATTGTATGGAGTATTGAAATTTGCAATAATGATCCTGTCTACACTGGGTAGATTTTCATCACAAAAATATGTCTGGATATAGTTTACAGTTGATGATGGAATCAGAATGAATTTCTCCTTTAGGGTTAGATTCATAGATTTATTTATTTTACTCATTTATATAGTGCAATTAATTCCACAGAGCTTTACAGACATGATCATCATCACTGTCCCCATTGGGGATCACAATCTAAATTCCCTAACAGTATGTCTTTGGAGTGTGGGGGAAAACCAGAGAACCAGGAGGAAACCCATACAAAGACAGGGACAATATACATACTCCCTGCAAGTGTTGTTCTTGGTGGGATTTTAACTCAGGACCCTAGCACTGTAAGACTAAAGTGCTAACCACTGAGCCACCATTCTGCCCATAGATGCAAAGCAGTTTTGCATTGTGCAAAAACAATCTATTGGCCAGCATAGTGTAAGAAATAATAAAATTAGATGGTACATCGCCTTCTCTGCCACTGCTCAGGTTTCTGTGTATTATTATTATTATTATTATTATTTATTATTATAGCGCCATTTATTCCATGGCGCTTTACAAGTGAAAGAGGGTATACGTACAACAATCATTAACAGTACAAGACAGACTGGTATAGGAGGAGAGAGGACCCTGCCCGCGAGGGCTCACAGTCTACAGGGAATGGGTGGTGGTACAATAGGTGAGGACAGAGCTGGTTGCGCAGTGGTCTTCTGGATTGAGGGCTATTGTAGGTTGTTGGCTTGTTGGAAGAGGTAGGTCTTGAGGTTCCTCTTGAAGCTTTTCATGGTAGGGGAGAGTCTGATGTGCTGAGGTAGAGCATTCCAGAGTATGGGGGATGCACGGGAGAAATCTTGTACGCGATTGTGGGAAGAGGAGATAAGAGAGGAGCAGAGAAGGAGATCTTGTGAGGATCTGAGGTTGCGTGCAGGTAGGTACCGGGAGACTAGGTCACAGATGTAGGGAGGAGACAAGTTGTGCATGGCTTTGTATGTCATGGTTAATGTTTTGAACTGGAGTCGTTGGGCGATGGGAAACCAGTGAAGGGATTGGCAGAGTGGCGAGGCTGGGGGGTAGCGAGGGGAGAGGTGGATTAAGCGGGCCGCAGAGTTTAGGATAGATGGGAGGGGTGCAAGAGTGTTGGAAGGGAGGCCAGAGAGCAGAAGGTTGCAGTAGTCAAGGCAGGAGATGATGTGGGCATGCACTAGTGTTTTTGCTGATTCTTGGTTAAGGAAAGCACGTGTATTGTATGTGTAATAGCTGCAGTGGTGATATCATGATTGCAATGCAGCCAATCACTGAACTCAGCGTCTCATGCTGTGAACATTGGCACAGCTATTGAATTCCGTGATCTGCTCCAGCGGTGATGTGTGATTCTTTTCTTATTTTTACATTATTGGGCAACAGAGTGTAGAAACCTGAAAGTTGAAAATTAATTTAATAAATCAGTAGTGATGGGCAGATAGGGAAATATTTGGGTTCAGATTATTCATCTTGAATATTTCGTACTATTTGTATATTCGTCATAAATAAAAAAAATATAAGGCAAGTCAATGGGAAACTTAAATAATTTTCCAGCAGTCCCTCCCACAATGTATGGCAGGGCTGTAAAAATGCTGAAATGGATGCAAAAGAGCTCATATAGACAGCTGTAGCCTACAGCCCCCAGCTGTTTGCTTTATCAAAAATAGAGGCTACCTCGCAACATTTTTTTTTTTAAGTATTTAAATAAATAAATAAATAGCAAAAATACAACTTGGGCTCCTGCTCATGTTTGATAACCTGCAAAGATATAGAAGACAGCTGGTGACTGGTATTCTCAGGCTGGGCAGGGCCATGGCTACTAGGCCTTCCTCAGCCTAAAAATAGCAGCCCACAGCCGACCCACAATTGGTGCATCCATTAAAAGCGCCAGTTGTGGTAGTTTACCTGGCACATCCTGATTGCACCAGTGAGGTGGCAATTGGGGTAATATATCGGGTTGATGTCAGCTGTGATTTGTCAAACAATCACAGCTGTCATCAAGCCCTGGGTTGGTATTTGAGCGGTGTCTATGAGACTCACCCATTACCAAACCTGAAAGCTTTTTTTTAGTCTGGTGTGGACCTTCTCAGCCAAAGAATGCCTGTCGCCAGCTGCCTACTTTTCTACACTGGTTATCAAATATTTCACTACACCTGCCAATCACAGTAATGTTAGTAGCCAACTGTGATTGTATAGTGGATGAAAATCAGGTGGAAAACATGTGGGGAGGAGACTTGAAGCTCACTAGGCGAATACCAAAATACTCGTCAATTAAATAATATCCCAAATACCTTAATTTTCATGTGAATAACGAATAGTGCCAAATATATTTTTATTAATATATATATATATATATATATATATATATAGTACAGACCAAAACTTTGGACACACCTTCTCATTCAAAGAGTTTTCTTTCTTTTCATGACTCTGAAAATTGTAGACTCGGATAAACTTATCATCTGCAGCAGAGGTGACTCTTGGTCTGCCTTTCCTGGGGCGGTCCTCATGTGAGCCAGTTTCTTTGTAGCATTTGATGGTTTTTGCCACTGCACTTGGGGCCACTTTCAAATTGCTCCCAATTTTTCAGACTGACTGACCTTCATTTGTTAAAGTAATGATGGCCACTCGTTTTTCTTTACTTAACTGCTTTTTTCTTGCCATAATACAAATTCTAACAGTCTATTCAGTAGGACTATCAGCTGTGTATCCACCAGACTTCTGCACAACACAACTGATGGTCCCAACCCCATTTATAAGGCAAAAAACCCACTTATTAAACTTGTGAAGTGAAAACCATTTCCGGTGACTACCTCTTGAAGCTTATCTAGACAATGCCAAGAGTGTGCAAAGCAGCAATCACAGCAAAAGGTGGCTACTTTGAAGAACCTAGAATATAAGACATATTTTCAGTTGTTTCAAACTGTTTTGTTAACCCCTTAACGACCGCCGATACGCCTTTTAATGGCGACAAATTAGGGTACTTTTTCCGATCCGCCGATTTTTAACGGCGGTCGGAAAAAAGGGTCTAGCGCCCCCCAGAGGCGGAAAATTTCCGGGGTCTCAGCTGCCGGGGGTAGCTGAGACCCTGGAGATTACGGTTCAGGCCGTTTTTTTCATTTAAAAGTACGGTGATCGCCGTTATTAACCAAATAACGGCAAGCATGTACCAGCAAAATGAAATGCCGGTTTTTAATGGTTTTTAATGGTTTCTCTCACATTTGACGTGATCTAACAGTCAAATGTGAGAGAACGGTCCTTGTCCAGTCCCTCTCGGTCCCCCCCCGGTACCTGGGTCTCGTTACCGAGTTCCCACGGCATTCTCCCGGCCCCCCTCCTTCTCGTGTCCGTGTAAAATGGCGGGCGCATGCGCAGTTCGACCGCCAAAGTCTGCCTCCTTCCACCTAGCAACATCAGGAATTTATTTAATTGGTTCCTGACATTTGATCGCTGTGTTAGACCCTATCACAGTGATCAAATACCCCAAATATTTTGGAAATGGCAGCATTTGGGTCTGCCTCCCTCTTCTCTCCCTTGTAGTTGATCTGGGAAAGAAGAGAGAGACTACATTTGCTGCCGTTTCTGTCAGAAAAAAAAACACCAATTATTATTATAAATCACTCATCCTCAATATCCTCACCCAAAATATCCCCCCCCCAAATATCCTCATCACCTCCGTCAGAATCCCCCCTTAGTTAGAATTATTTTTTTAGATTTTTTTTTTCTTAGATCAGGGTTAGATCAGGGTTAGGATCAGGGTTAGGATCAGGGTTAGGATCAGGGTTAGGGTTAAAAAATCTAAAAAAAAAATTTCAAAAAATTTAAAAAAAAAAAAAAAATTGTAGTATTTTTTTTCTTTTTTTTGCTAGGCAGTGAAAAATACCAGCAGGCATATATGCTTCTTGCCTCCGGCAGTTCAGGCTCGGATACAGAGTCTGCCTCTGAAATAGAGCGATTTTCGGATAGTGACGACTCGGCTTCCCGCTCGGGATCCGACAGCCCGATGGTAGCGGAGTCGGTCGTCACTGCTGAAACGTCAGAGGCAGGTCCAAGTAGTGCCCTTCCCCGGCCACTATGGTATCCTGACCCGTCCTTCTCCCCTCAAATTCCTCCATTTGTAGCAACCCCCGGTATAAATGTAAATGTCACAAATTTTACCCCATTAGATTTTTTCCAAATTTATGTTACCCCAGAAGTCCTCCAATTATTTGTCCACCAAACCAATTTATATGCCCGTTAACATATATCCCAACATCCTACCTCCATCCATTCCCGCTCCTGGATCCCCACAAATGTCCCCGAACTTAAAAATTTTTGGGCATTACTTTTAACATGGGGTTAGTGAAAAAACCTACACTCCGCTCGTACTGGGCAACAAAAACAGTGCACAGCACCCCTGTGTTTGCAGCCATCATGACCCGATCCCGATATGAGACCCTTTTGCGATTCCTGCACTTTAACGATAATTCCCAAGCTCTCCAAAGAAATGACCCAAACTATGACCGACTTTATAAATTGAGACCCCTAATATCCCTTCTAAAAACTACCTTCCTAAATTCGTATACCCCTGACAAAAATGTTTCTATAGACGAGTCCCTTATGAGCTATAAGGGCCGTCTGTCTTTCCGCCAATTTATCCCCTCCAAGCGTGCCAAATATGGTATAAAATTATACAAAATGTGCGAAAGCACAACCGGTTACACGTGTACCTTTCTCATTTACGAAGGGAGGGATCGCCAAATCAACCCCCCAAACTGCCCCCAGGCAATTGGCATCCCTGGCAAAATTGTTTGGGAGCTAATGACCCCCTTCCTTGAGAAAGGCTATCATGTGTATACCAATAATTACTATACCAGTGTCCCCCTTTCTAAATCCCTCCACGCTGCAAACACAGGGGCCTGTGGAACAATCAGAAAAAACAGAGTTGGTCTACCGTCACAGTTGGTGTCTAAACGTGTGGAGAAGGATGCGTCCTTCTCACTGGCAAGTGACCATCTTCTTGCCATAAAATGGAGAGACCGCAAGGACGTTTTCATGCTCACCACATTGCATGCGGACACCACTGTGACGGTCAGGGACAGGGGCGCCACCAGGGACAAACAGAAGCCGCTCTGTGTCGCAGACTACAATAAGTTCATGGGAGGTGTAGATTTGTCTGACCAGGTGCTTCAGCCTTATCTAGTGAAGCGGAAAACCAGGACCTGGTATAAAAAGGTAGCAATCTATCTCCTACAGGTTGCTACCTATAATAGCTTCATCCTCTATAAAAAATCTCAAGGACCGCTCTCTTTCCTCCAATACCAGGAGGAAATTATTGAGAGCCTCCTCTTTGACTCGGAGGCACAGGAGGAAGCCTTCGAGTCAGAGGATGTCCGGAGACTTTCCGAGCGTCATTTCATTCGCCCCATCCCTTCCACTCCCACCCAAAGGTATCCCCAAAAAAGATGCCGTGTTTGTAGAAAGCACGGCACAAGGAGTGATTCCCGGTACTACTGCCACATGTGCCCCTCCCAACCAGGCCACCAGGCCTTTGCATCTCCCCCTGTTTTGAAACCTACCACACATCCCACAATTATTAATTGGCATAAATAAATTACACCAAACTGTGTGGTAGCAGCTTTTTTTTAATTTTGCAAATACTTTACTTTTATATTTCTGTTCAGTAATTTTTTTTTCTTGGACTAGTAATAAAGAGAAAATGTTCAGCAGTAAAACACATTTTACCCCATTTCACAATTAATTCCAGGACTTTATCATCACATACCAAACAATTATTCAGACAAAACCCAGTCCACATGCCCACGTCTTTAGACTCCAGAGTGTGGACTCCACTAATGTTCTTGAAAAGTCTCATCATTTGACAACTTTCCAGGACTTCATTACTCAAACATTTTTTTTTACCAATTATTTTAGTTTGACTCATATTACCACTAGGTCTTGCTACACAAAACTTTTCTTTGCATTTATCTTGGTATTATGGGCATGATCATTTTATTGGAAGATCCCCTAACAATGATGCTGTGCCATATTCAAACACTATGGGCTTTACTGAAGGGTTCTTGCCGAACCACCTTCATCGAACAATACTTTCAGAATTCTGTAACGAATTGGTCGTTTTGTGCACATAGCGGTTCCTACCTTGGCGGGCAGGAGCCTGTTATGATTTACCATGTCGCTTGGCACATTTGTCCCTCATATAGGGATTGATGGAGCTAAGAAGACATTGTACGACCAGTTATTTGGAAGATAAAGCTGTCCTTCCGGCCCTGCTGGTGTTCTGTCATCTTTGGCACACTCAAGTTTGCCTCATAGTGGCTGCCAACTCCTCCACATTTGAACATTTTGCCCTTCCGTCCAATAAAGTTTATTCTTCCTTCTACAACTGTTTTGTTAGCAAGACCAAGTTCAGTAAATGTGTTTTTAGGGGCATGCCGCCCTTTGTGAGTACTAATTCCTGGAAGGATTTTCTTGTTTGGTAGCACAATGTCTCTGTAAGCTTTGAATAGGTTCTGGGATTCCATCAGTTTTACCCTGAAGACCAAATGGTGCACCATCTATAATAGGCATCAGCTGCATAAAAAATGGTGTCAAACTACTCCCTACCTCTGTAAACAAATACATTACAGGGTAAACTTACAAAGACATTTATGGGGTTTTTCTGTTCTTGAAACCCAAAAGCTCTGCAAATTTGAGAATATATTCCAAATTCAGCCAAATTTCCTTTCCCAAATTCAAATATTGCCCCTTTCGTTCCAAGCTCTACCATTTGCCCGTACAGAGGTTTCTCGCCACATGTGGGGTATCGGCGCGCTCATAAGAAAGTGGTAACAAAGTGTGAGCTCCAATTTTTGGAGCTACCTCTTGAAAAAATGAGAAAATTGATGCTAAAGCAACATTTTTGCTAAAAAAATGAAAATTTTCAATATGACAACCTAATGTTATCAAATTCTGTGAAGTTACTTGTCATTCCAAAATGCTCACTATACCCCTAGATAGAAGCCTTAATGGGTCTAGTTTCCAAAATGGAGTCACTTGAGGGGGGTTTCTGCTGTTTAGGTACTTTAGGGGACCTGTAAATGCAACATGGTGCCCGCAATCTGTTTCTGCCAAATTTGCTTTCAAAAATTCAAATATTGCTCCTTTCATTCCAAGCTCTACCATTTGCCCGTACAGAGGTTTCTTGCCACATGTGGGGTATCGGCGCGCTCATAAGAAAGTGGGTAACAAAGTGTGAGCTCCAATTTTTGGAGCTACCTCTTGAAAAAGTGAGAAAATTGATGCTAAAGCAACATTTTTGCTTAAAAAATGAAAATTTTCAATATGACAACCTAATGTTATCAAATTCTGTGAAGTACCTGTCAGTCTAAAATGCTCACTATACCCCTAGATAGAAGCCTTAATGGGTCTAGTTTCCAAAATGGAGTCACTTGAGGGGGGTTTCTGCTGTTTAGGTACCTTAGGGGACCTGTAAATGCAACATGGTGCCCGCAATCTGTTTCTGCCAAATTTGCTTTCAAAAATTCAAATATTGCTCCTTTCGTTCCAAGCTCTACCATTTTCCCGTACAGAGGTTTCTTGCCACATGTGGGGTATCGGCGCGCTCATAAGAAAGTGGGTAACAAAGTGTGAGCTCCAATTTTTGGAGCTACCTCTTGAAAAAGGGAGAAAATTGATGCTAAAGCAACATCTTTGGGTAAAATGTTATTTTTTTTTTTTTTTTCATTCCACATTACTTTAGTTCATGTGAGGCACCTGAAGGGTTAATAAACTTCTTTGATGTGGTTTTGAGTACCTTGAGGGGTGCAGATTTTAGAATGGGGTCACTTTTGTGTATTTTCTGTCACCTAGGACTCTCAAAGTCACTTCAAATGTGATGTGGTCCCTAAAAAAATGGTTTTGTAAATTTTCTTGAAAAAATGGGAAATTGCTGATGAACTTTGACCCCTTATAACTTCCTAACCCCAAAAAATGTTGTTTCAAAAATTGTGATGATGTAAAGTAGACATGTGGGAAATGTTGTTTATTAACTATTTTGTGTGACATAACTCTCTGGTTTATGGGCATAAAAATTAAAATTTTGAAAATTGCAAAATTTTAATTTTTTATTTTTTTTGTCAAATTTCATATTTTTTCACAAAAAAAAAAAAAAATATCATCCTAAATTTACCTCTAACATGAAGCCCAATATGTCACGAAAAAACAATCTCAGAATCACCGGGATCCATTGAAGCGTTCCAGAGTTATAGCCTTATAAAGGGACACTGGTCAAAATTACAAAAAATGGCCTGGGCATTAAGTACAAAACTGGCTTCGTCCTTAAGGGGTTAAGTATTTCATTCCACATGTGTTAATTCATAATTTTGATGTCTTCAATGTGAATCTACAATTTTCAGTCATGAAAATAAAGAAAACTCCTTGAATGAGAAGGTGTATCCAAACCTTTGGTCTGTATTGTATATATATATATATATATATATATATATATATATATATATATATATATATATATAAATTTTTTTTTATTTTTTTAAATAAACACTGCTCCTATTTTAAGAATAAAACTCTGATCTCTCAGGAAGGTTTGACAGCAGTTCTACAGAAAACCACTTTTTGATATTACAATGAGTTGTGCTAAATGACAAAATCAGCTCTACAGCACGGAGTATCTGAGCTCTGCTGAAATTGTGCTCATTTCACTGGTACAATGTGGACTGTAATCCTCAAAAGTGCCAGACTGAATGCCGCATGTGAGCAAATCGGAGCAGGTTCTTGCAAACACAGAAACTGCTAATCCTTCCTTGATGCCTACAACCATGTTGAGTATTGTAATACTAATCTGGATTTGGTAGTAACAGAGGTGTGAATCCGCTTGGAAGCTTTTCATCCTCTTGGAAGATTCTAGCTTTTTTTTCTCCCTGTATCCAAAACCTAATTAATTTTGTAGCCGAGGTTTTGGGGGTGGCTATATTTAACGAAAGCTGGATTACATTTGGAAAGAATAAGGGCGAACATTTTAGATGTCCAGCTCTACAAATGGGTTCTTGCTGATTGATTATTAGTGACAGTAAATGGAAAGGATAGAAGCTTCCTCCATGGGCTACTGAGAAGTGAACCCGCACATCACTGTCATGCAGAAATAGACAAATACATATTTAATCATCCTTTATTTTAATCACCTTTTTAAAATGCAATCCATGCGCTTATTGTGACTGCTGTCGGATGCCATTGCTTCATAAAGGTTTTGTTATGGTTATTTGATGGGCCTGAATTATTTTACATATATCAAATGTCAAAAATGTTTTCAGGATGTATTTTTCAGGATGATAAACTTTAAAGGAATAGTCTATGTTATATTAATTACTAGCTAATAATTCATCTGCCAAGTACAAACTCCGAGCAATAAGGAAAATCATTTTAACTTTGTACCAGCAGTGATGGGAAAAGACGTTGGCCAAAAAGGAATTTACAAGAATTAGGCTGCAGCAGTGATGGCTAACCTATGACACGCATGTCAGAAGTGACACACCAAGCCATTTATGCTGACATGCGCGGCAGGGGCAGGTGGCCTCATCCCGATCTGCAATACAAACCGTGGCCGCCAATGATTAAACTAGAACTGCATGTACAGTCCTAAACTATTCCAAAATGACTGGCCCAGCAGGGCCACACATGCAGTTCTAATTAAATCACCGGCGACCATGGGTTGTCTTATATATCGGGATGCGGCTGCCAGTGATTTAGCTATTGTGTTCTGTATCTTTAATTAGGGTCCTAAGTGAGGTGTGCTTACGTACCACACAGTACGTAATACATCTCTCTCAAACCCTCCGGAGGGGAGCATGAAGATAGGTGCCATTGGAGGTGGGCACCAGGCGGCATCACATTGCGCCAATGTGGCTGCTGCAGTATGTCCACACATAAGCACATTTATAGAGTGCTGCTGTTGCCAGTCAGAATCTGGTTCAGCAGCACTCAGGATATATTATAACAATTTTGGTCAGGGGTACTGGGGAGAAAGGAAGAGACTACTGGGGGGAGGGGGAAAAGAGAAAATGACTGCTGGAGGGAGGGGGAAAGCGGATAATGACTGCTGGGAGAAGTAAGGGAAGAAGATATAATGACTGCTGGGAGGGAGGGGGAGAGAAGATAATAACTGCTGGGGAGGGGGAGAGGAGATAATGACTGTTGGAGGAGGGGAAGAGGAGATAATGACTGCTGGGGGAGAGAGGGGAAGAGGAGATGATGACTTCTGTGGGAGAGGAGATAATGACTGCTGTGGGAGAGGAGATAATGACTGCTGTGGGAGAGGAGATAATGACTGCTGGGGGAGAGGAGATAATGACAGCTTGGTGAGCGGATGTAATGACTGCTGCGGGAGGGAAGAGGCAAGGAGATATTGACTGCTGAGGGAGGGAGTGGAAGAGGAGATAATGACTGCTTTGTGAGTGGATGTAATGACTGCTGCGGGAGTGAGGAGGCAAGGAGATATTGACTGCTACGGAGGGAGTGGGAGAGGAGATAATGACTGCTGGGGAGGGAGTGGGAGAGGAGATAATGACTACTGGAGGAGAGGAGATAATCACTGCTGGGTGAGCGGATGTAATAACTGCTGCGGGAGGGAGGAGGCAAGGAGATATTGACTGCTGGGGGAGGGAGTGGGAGAGGAGATAATGACTACTGAAGGAGAGGAGATAATGACTGCTGGGTGAGCGGATGTAATAACTGCTGCGGGAGGGAGGAGGCAAGGAGATATTGACTGCTGGGGGAGGGAGTTGGAGAGGAGATAATGACTGCTGAGGGGAGGGAGTGGGAGAGGAGATAATGACTGCTGAGGGGAGAGGGTTTGCTTGGGCTTGAAGTGTACAAAATACCAACCTTCAATTGAAGAATTAACCAATGAAATTCAGTAGCAAAAAAGTCACTAAGCAAGTTAGCTAAAGAATTATTTGTTTTTGCTTTAATAATAAATGCAGTAATATAATAAAATTAAAGTTTTGTTACTAGTGCTATAAACATCATAAAATTATGGATCTTTCTAGAAGTGACACACCACCCAAGTTATGCTTACTTTCTTTTTACGAATTTTGACACACCGAGCTCAAAAGGTTGGCCATCACTGGGCTACAGTTTGGTTTTTCTTAACAAAAACTAATATTCTTTTCTTATTTATTTCCTTATTTGCAGCATTCACCTTACTAAACAGTAATATGGTTCTATTATTATTCAATACGTTATATTTACAGGCCACTATAAAGGGCAAAAACTGTATTTTATATCATATAAACCCATTTTGTATCTCCTACAGACATGTATAGTATCGAAGATGAAAATTAAAGTTGCTTTTGCCTCTATTGTCTTTGCAGCTTATATGCATGTCTCTGTGTTTCCTTGGTTACAGACTACAAACAAACCTTATGTAGTCATTCTGTAGTTGTGGCTATCACTATTTTTAGCATGAATATAATGCATTGGCATTATAAATATATAATTGTACATATCCAATAAATAGAACTGATTTAAAACAATGTGTATTGAAGGTCATGTATTAAAGGGGTTGTCCAGTCTCATACATAGTGTCTTCAGTCACTCTATATTACTGTAGACCATCCACTTTGGAAACAATTTTGTCTAGTTTAAATGTTTTTTTATTTTAGCAAAAGTGGTCCGCAATGCCTTTTTTTATGTAAAACAACAAAAGAGCAGGTACTCATCCTCGCTGGCCTAACTCTGACTCTCTGATGCTCCAATACCATTCTAGTTGCTGTTTTGGTCTCTGTGCTCAGTGATTGGCTGCAGTGGTGATGTGAGCGAAAGTTGTGATATCGCTTCTGCAGTCAAAATACAGACAACGAAGGGAGAGTACCTACTTTTAGTGTTATATTTCATATACATATATATATATATATATATATATATATATATATATAGATATATATATATATATATATATATATATATATATATATCTATATATATATATATATATATATATATATATATCTATATATATATATATATATATATATATATATATAAAAGGGTTTGCTAATCAGTATAGTGTACTGGAAAATGGGGGAAAAAGAAAATTCCAAGTGTAGTCAAATTTCAAGTAAGTGCAATTCCATGATTGTTTATTTATTTATTTATTTATTTATTTATTATTTGGCAATATTATTCTCTGGGTGTGTACAAGTACATATATACCAAACATGTATAGTTTTCTTTCAAATTAAGTAGTAAAAAAATAATTCAGAAATATTTTGCTATTTTTGGAGTCATTTTCCGAGAACTATAACGTTTTCATTTTTTGGGATCTGAGGCTATGTGATGTCTTATTTTTTGCGCCCTTTGCTGATGTGTTTACTGCTATTGTTTTGCAGTAGATACAATGTTTTGATTGCCTTTTAGTGACTTTTATTGCAATGTTCCAGTGGCCAAAAACACCTCATTGTAGCGCTTTAAGTTTTTTTTGTTACACTTTTTACTGATCAGATTAATTTATTTTATATTTTGATAGATCGGACATTTATGAACACAGTGATACCAAATATATGTTTTGGGTTTTTTTTATTATTATTATTATTGTATAATTTTGGAATGGGGCAATGGGGGGTCAAATTGGACTTTTTCATATTTTTTCCTACTTTTTTAAACTTTATTTTTCCACTTTTTTTTTTCTTTACTAATCCCCTGCACGAAGCTGCAGTCACCTAATTGCTTGTGATATAGAAGGGCTAATAGATTTCTATAGTTCTATATTTTTATTAATACTGTATTAGTACATTTTGTTTAGTATTAACCACTCTCGTAGTCTCACATTGAAGTCTTCATTTTAGTTTTAATATTTTCTTATCTCATATGCAAGCCACTGAGTCTCTGAGGTTCTGAGAAGACTAGGTCATATTTCCAGTTCTGGGAAAATAAGAGTTATCATGACGTATTTCTGAGTGGGGAGGCGACTTGTAATGCAATCATTGCATGCAGTGTTACATTGGTTTGTAATGGTATTACTTGCACAGCCAAATAAACAGAACTGATTTTGCTCACAAGTGTGCATTTTTCTTTGATCCGAGCACTCGTTATCTATAAAGTCTAATTCAAGTTGGACCTCGCTGTTGATCCCTTAATCAGATCTTTGGGTCAGAGCAGAACAGCTACAACAGTTTTTGGCTGTGGCCAACCAGCCTATTCATAAGAAGCTTTGGGAACTCTTGAGAGAGTAAAATTTCAGCTGCAGCAAAGGTAAGAAGTTTTATTCTTATGCTTTATTTCACTCTTTCTCTGATTTCCTGAATTTCTTGGTAAGGCTGCACACACAGTGCAAGGACTATGGCATCACCAGTGAGTGTTGTGTGAATTTCATGTATGATTGAATGAGAGTTAAAAAATATAGTAATAAGAAAATTTGTTTATCTACTAACTAGTTGGGTAGTACGGAATTGGGACAGTCTCTGCATAATTGCATTTGCTGCAGCCAATTAGTATAGCTCTGTAGAGCACAAATCCCGATCTCCCAAGAACGCTGGCTTGTAGCTGGCATTTACAAGAAGTTCTTCATTATAGACACAGGGGTAATTGGCTGACCCCTGGCTATCATCAAAACCCATTGAAGGAAAACCAGGGGGTGGTGATGACTGTGCTGCTTGGAAACCACTTTGAAACGTGTTGAGAAATAAATTGCCCTTCGTCTAGACAAAGTGCATTCCTCTGTTACTTCCCAGCAGTGCAGTCACCACCACACCATTTTTCTGATTGTCCTGCAATGCTTCAATTGCTTTAAGCCTTAAGCCTCGGGGATCGTGGGGCAGCTGGTTATAGGTTCTAATCTTGCTGCATGCTACACAAGTCAGCAAGGTGAGCACATACTCTGCAAATACCAATATTTCTCCATTGAATTAGAGCCTATTTGCACTGTTCTGTCTTATATTTTCTCATTTGTGACAACCCATTGGCACCCCATAATCCCAAACCTGGGGCCTCCAATGGGAGCAGGGAATGATGTGCTCCCTGCCTGCAGGCCTTAATTCCCACTGTCAGAGGTTGACAGCGATATTCAACTAGTTAACAGCCATGGGCGGATCTTTTATCTACCCGTCGCTATTAGAAGCACGTGTCAGCATGTCAGATCAGCCGACATGTGCAGGGAAAAATGCGGGCAAGGAGTGTGAGCCTTCACCAAAAGCAGGAACAGACCCTTTGATGTAAATATACAGTTTTACAGGTCACTAAAACCAATGCTGTAAAGTAAGAATGTCACTTAAATGATTTATGTCATTTATGTCATTTCAAGCACCCTCTGACATGCTATTGAAAAAAGTAACCTTTTTAGTCACAGGGATGTTAAAAGATGCCCATAGAATGAAATGTGCTATTTCACTCTTCCATGTCACCAGTTCTGCACTTGTCTATGTTTGTGATCTAGCACTGAGTTTCCAAAAATTCAATTTGGGTAGATACACTCAATTCAAAGGGAAAGTTCTATATTACTTCAAGTAAATTTGATGCAGATTGCATAAGCCAGGAAAAGGATAAAAATTAGGGATGATCGAATACTTCGATTATCCGGCTTTGTGAATATTTTCTGAATACGTCTCCTCTATTCGAATTTTCAATGCGCAATGTAAGTCTATGGGAAGCCCGAATAGTTCCGAATAGTTGTTATTTGGGTTTCCCATAGACTAATGCGGGCTTTACACGAGACGATATATTGTGCGATAGTTTTCGTGACGCACATCCGGCATAGCGCACAACGTCATCTGATGTGACACCTCTGAGCGACGCAGTATCGCTCACAAATCGTGAGTCGTGTACTCGTCGTTAACTTTCATAATATTGTTTATTTTCATGGGTGCAGGTTGTTCATCGTTTCCGTGGCATCACACGTTGCTACGTGTGACATCACGGGAACGATGAACACAGCATACCTGCGTCCCACAGCACCCACCAGCTTAATGGAAGGAAGGAGGTGGGCGGGATGTTTACATCCCGCTCATCTCCGCCCCTCCGCTTCTATTGGCCGGCTGCCGTGTGACGTTGCTGTGACGCTGAACGTCCCTCCCACTTCAGGAAGTGGACGTTCGTCGCCCACAGCGAGGTCCTCCGGAAGGTAAGTGCGTGTGACGGGGGTTAAACGAGTTTGTGCGCCACGGACAGCAATTTGCCCGTGATGCAAAAACGATGGGGGCGGGTACGATCGCTTGTGATATCGCACGATAGATCAACTTATGTAAAGCAGGCTTTACATTGCACATCAAATATTCGCGAATAGTCGAATAGCAGCGAGGTATTCGGAAAATATTCGTGAAGCCGGATAATCGAAGTATTCGATCATCCCTATTAAAAATCATAAACTCATCTCTCCATGATTCTTCCCATACCTGCTCCGTTTATGCCTCCAAACACCCATCACCGATTTGCATCCCACCCATGTCATCACATCGGATAGGATGCATCCCATTGACTTGTGCCATGGTACAAGAAGTCAAGAGGGGCCTATTGAATGGAAGACCCGATAAGGAGTGAGATAGAAAAAGGAATACTGAGAGCAGATCAGAGAGTCAGCACCAGGTACAGGGAAGGTTGAGGAAACCTGAGTAAAATAGTACTCTTTTTAGTCTCTTGCTAGACCTCTTTTATGGCTGACGCCATTTTGCTAGATTTTGAAGGAATGGGCAGTAAATCAGATTTTATTAAATTATTTTTTTTTAAATTTAACACAGATTTGATTTGACTTAAATTGATTTGCTCATACCTCTCCAGCACGTGTATATACTGCTGTGAACTTACAGTGAACTTCATTGTGAACTTTAATACGATGACCATTACAATCATAAAAACCTGCTCAAGCTCCTCCAGCTTTAGAAAAAGATCAAAGGCACATCCATTATTTTATGGATACTGGCCAAAGTCCCTTAATTATATGGACTGTTTGTTAATTTACAGATGGTTGGAAACCGTAAGTGCCAATTAGGAACTGATAACAAACAGATGCAATCAGCATCCATGAATGATGTGTTCAAAGCAGTATATTTAAAGATGATTTGCAGCAAAGTTACGCGATACATCTAATTGTCCCCATTCCTACAGAATTGGGCACTGACCTACTACACAGACTCCAAATTTACATTTTTAATATACGGTAACTATTTCCAGCGTCAAATTTTTCACAGTCCCTTTTATGAATACTATATAAATACTATATGTGATGTCACCACTAGGGGGAGTAAGCACACAGTGTGTGTAATGAGATCCCTCACAAAATGGAACCAGATCTGTCTGTAATGAGAACAACCACTAGAGGGAGCCCAAGCACACAACGTCCTAAGTAACAATGGTTGCTAAGAGGAGTCGTACTAACGGGGTCAAAGCCGAGAGAGAGCACAGTACAAGGGAGGAGGCGGGGTCAGGGTCAGGGACAAACCAGAGGTCGGCAACAGGGAAAGCAAGCCGAAGGAGAGGGAGCAGGGACAATGAGCAGGAGAGGAGCACGGAAGGTAAGACAAAACGGAGAAGATGGGAGACAGGGAGGTCGGGCAGAATGGATGTCAGGGAGGTCCGGAAAGGTCTGGGGAGGTAATGGACAGAATCTAGAGCCCTTAAGGCCCTGTCACACACAGAGATAAATCTTTGGCAGATCTGTGGTTGCAGTGAAATCATGGACATATTGTTCCATTTGTACACAGCCACAAACCTGGCACTGGTTGTCCACAATTTCACTGCAACCACAGATCTTTCACAGATTTATCTCTGTGTGTGACAGGGCCTTTACTGGAACCAGCCGAGCACGCTGCAGAGCAGATCTGTAACTGGCAGCGTGATGATGGAGGGCATGTACTGATAACACGGTGAGCTCCTAGGAACGAGGCATGGAAGGAAAATCTCCTCCCACTAGGAATGCCAACAACATGATCAGGTGACTGATACCGCTCTGCCACAGCAGAGTGCAAACATTACTGTGACACTATAGCCTCAATTCATTGTTGACCTTGCACCAGTCTTTTGTCTAGTCTTGTTTGCTTTATGACTTTTTTAGTTTCCATTCAATGCATTATTCTATTTGTGCCTATTTTTCTGTCTTATATGTGCTCGCCTGTTTTTTTATTTTTTGTTTAATGATTCCAGATTTTTGGCTGATTCAGTAATTGCGAATTATTAGCAAGTTGAAAGAGTTAAGCCTGCTTTACACGAGTCGATCTATTGTGAGATAGCATGAGCGATCATACTCGCCCCCGTCATTTTTGCGTCACTGGCAAATCGCTGCCTGTGGCTCACAAACTCGTTTAACCCCCGTCACACGCACTTACCTTCTGGACGACTTCGCTGTGGGCGACGAATGTCCACTTCCTGAAGTGGGAGGGACATTCGGTGTCACAGCGACGTCACACGGTAGCCGGCCAATAGAAGCGGAGGGGCAGAGATGAGCAAGATGTAAACATCCTGCCCACCTACGTCCTTCCATTAAGCCGGCAGGTGCCGTGGGAAGCAGGTACGTTGTGTTCATCGTTCCCGTGGCATCACACGGAGCAACGTGTGATGCCACGGAAACAATGAACAACCTGCACCCATGAAAATAAACGAGATTATGAAAGTTGACGAGTACACAACTCACGATTTGTGAGCGATACTGCGTCGCTCACAACTTGCTGTTTTTGGTGCAAAATCATAAAAATCATTCACCATTTATGATTTTGCACCAAAAACAGCAAGTGGCTTGAATTCACAGCAAGTAAATTCTTGACGACCTGGCCAGAAATCTCCCTCTAGTACCTGGCTGGAGTGAGGTTTCTAGCATAGCTCACACAGACACATTCCACTTGTCAGATGCTACAGAATAATGAAGAGGTGTGCACCTCTTGAAGAATCAGAAATGTCTGACTCCAACATGCCTCCTCATTAAAATTGGTTTGAACAATGCCAGTCTTAAAGAATTGGGCCCATAGCTTTTAAAATAAATCTACCTTACAAGTTGTTTGCTAGAGATTGCTTGCTGTAGTTTTGATAAAATCACTGTTTTGGGTTCTGCAAACTTAGCATTTATCTGAATGCTGAGCTTTGTACAATCCCACCCACATCTTTGATTGACAGCTTTCTGTGTACAATATGCCTAGGCAAAAAGCTGCCAATCAGTGAAGAAAGGTGGAGTTATGTCAAGCTCTAGAACATGCAGGACTACATGGCATCAGGTTTACCAGTCCTCTAGTGATAATAGTGATTTAATTAAAACTGCAGCAAGCAGCCCAGTAAGTGCCACATAGCTGAAATCAGGGTCTCTATATTATGTTACTCTTAAGGCCACTTTACACACAGAGATAAATCTTTGGCAGATCTGTGGTTGCAGTTAAATCATGGACATATTGTTCTATTTGTACACAGCCACAAACCTGGCACTGATTGTCCACAATTTCACTGCAACCACAGATCTGCCACAGATCTGCCACAGATCTGCCACAGATCTGCCACAGATCTGCCACAGATCTGCCACAGATCTGCCACAGATCTGCCACAGATCTGCCACAGATTTATCTCTGTGTGTAAAGTGCCCTTTAGATTAGGTAGCATGAACCTGGTGACCAATTCCTTTTAAGTAATAGAAACTATGCAAAGTTTAGTTTGTGCAAAGTAAAAGACATTCTAGGTTTGTATTTTCAGTCTCATTATGAAACAAGCCAGATATTTAATTAAAAGCCATTGTACAAGGTAGACAGTAAAAGAAAAGAAAGCATCATATGCAGACTACATTTAGGCAGGAACCATCTAGGAAGGGATGGGAGAGAAAAATATCAGCAATCTAATTGAAACTGTTTTGTACAGACATGAAGATATCTTCCAAAATTATTACAGTGGTGCATTCTGTATGTATTATAGTGATGTGACGATGTTTTGCTCAAAATGTTTGATGACATCAAGTAGAAATAAGTGGATCTTTTAAAAATCAAGCTTTGCCAAATTTTTTAAAATAATTCAATTTGTGGTGAATACATTTTTGCAAATCTCAATACTGGAAAGTTTATAATTGCTCAGCAAATACAAATGAGAGAGAAAGAGAGAGAAGAGAGCCTTACTGATGATAAGAGGAAAGAAAGAAAGAGAAAGAAAGAAAGAGAGAGAGAAAGAAAGAAAGAGAGAAAGAAAGAGAGAAAGAAAGAAAGAAAGAGAGAAAGAAAGAAAGAGAGAAAGAAAGAAAGAAAGAAAGAAAGAAAGAGAAAGAAAGAAAGAAAGAGAGAGAGAAAGAAAGAAAGAGAGAAAGAAAGAAAGAAAGAGAGAAAGAAAGAAAGAGAGAAAGAAAGAAAGAAAGAAAGAGAAAGAAAGAAAGAAAGAGAGAGAGAAAGAAAGAAAGAGAGAAAGAAAGAAAGAGAGAAAGAAAGAAAGAAAGAAAGAAAGAAAGAAAGAAAGAAAGAGAACCCCACTGACTATAAGAGCTTAAACACTACAGGAGAGAGCAAGAAACAGAGAGAGAGAAGACCCCACTGACCATTAGAGCTTACACTCAACAGGAGAGAGAGAGATAACCCTAGTGATTACAAGAGCTTACACACAGCAGGACCCTGCTAACTATAAAGGCCACATCTCACTAAGCAACATCGCTAGCGACATCGCTGCTGAGGCACGACTTTTGTGACGTAACAGCGATGTTGCTAGCGATGTTGCTGTGTGTGACATCCAGCAACAACCTGGCCCCTGCTGTGAGGTCGCTGGTTGTTGCTGAATGTCCTGGGCCATTTTTTAGTTGTTCCTCTCCTGCTGTGAAGCACACATTGCTGTGTGTGACAGCGAGAGAGCAACAACTGAATGTGCAGGCAGCAGGAGCCGGCTTCTGCGGACACTGGTAACCAATGTAAATATCGGGTAACCAAGAAGCCCTTTCCTTGGTTACCAGATACTTACCTTCGTTACCAGCATCCACAGAAGCCGGCTCCCTGCTCCCTGCACACATAGCCAGACTACACATCGGGTAATTAACCCGATGTGTACTCTGGCTAGGATTGCAGGGAGCCAGCGCTAAGCGGTGCGCGCTGGTAACCAAGGTAAATATCGGGTTGGTTACCCGATATTTACCTTAGTTACCAAGCGCAGCATCGCTTCCACACGTCGCTGCTGGCTGGGGGCTGGTCACTGGTTGCTGGTGATGCTCCAGCGATCCCTGCCAGGTCAGGTTGCTGGTGGGATCGCTGGAGCGTCGCTTAGAGTGACGGTACCTTAAGAGCTTACAAACTACAGGAGAGAGATAGACAGATAGAGGACTTGGCTGACTATAATATTTTACACTCTTCAAGGACAGAGTAAGGCCCCATTACACGTCAGTGATTCTGGTACGTTTGTTTCTGTTTTTCTATGTACCAGAATCACAGACATACGCAGGCCCATTAAAATCAATGGATCTGCGCACACATCAGTGATTTCTGACTGACCGTGTTTCCGTGCAGCGCACATGCATGTACATGTGTTCTGCACGGCAACAAGTCCATTTTTATCTGGCATGACTGTTGTCACATGGACCACTCAGAGATGTGATCCTTGTGACATGTACCAGAGAAAACACGTACCTTTGAAATAAAATTATTTTTATACTCACCTGTCTCCAGCAATTCAAACTCTGGCTGCTGCTGTTTCCTGTTACAGGCCAGCTAATTATGGTCATGAATATTCACTGCACCGCAACCTATAAGTAATACCAGCAGTGGTGAGACAGCAGCGGCCGGAGAAAGGAGAGGCGGAGATATCAGCACCACAGGCAGCATCAGTGTGGAAAGGTGAGTATAAATGTCTGATCTCCATGTGCTATCACAGATAGCACATGGAGAACACACTTGTGCCAAAATAACGGCACACGGAGTGCCATATGCGTCTTTAACAAGTCAGTGAAAAACGTGTGTTTTTCACTGATGTGTGAAAGAGGCCTTAGAGAAGACCCCACTGACCATAATACCTTCCACGCAAAAGTCGAGAGAAGGAGATGATTCTTCTGACCATAAGAGCTTCCACTCTAGAAAAGAAAAAAGAGAGGGCCCAGTTAGCCTTAAGAGTTCACAGTAGACAGGAGAAACAGGAGATGGGAAATGACTCTTCTAAACTAACTGTGCTCCACTGGTCACCACTGATCTGTGATGGTTCAGGTACTGACCACCCCTGTACAAGATATGATAATCTGTAACATGTCACAGGTACAAGGCATTATGGGGAGGCCTGCACAGCCACAAAAAATATGTTTGGCTGCTCTCTGATGCTTTAGTAGTGTGGGAAATGGTGCAAAGTA
Organism: Anomaloglossus baeobatrachus; assembly: GCF_048569485.1. Lineage (NCBI taxonomy): Eukaryota > Metazoa > Chordata > Amphibia > Anura > Aromobatidae > Anomaloglossus > Anomaloglossus baeobatrachus. Next base: position 378,118,922 of record NC_134354.1, on the reverse strand, counting down.
AGTTATTTAATTTATTTTTGAGGGGGGAAACATCTCAAAATGTTCGAATTCACATGAAACCATAAGCTTCAGGAAATTCAATTCAAACTTGATCCTCCTAGTATCATTCTGCTTATATCTGCATTTAAGCCATGCAATTTTTCTTTAAGCCATGCTCCTAGTTCTGAACAGTTTTCAAAACTGACAGTCTAAAGGCTGCTTTACACGCTGCAACATCGCTAGCGATTGCTAGCGATGTCGCGAACGATAGCACCCGCCCCCGTCGTTCTTGCGATATGTGGTGATCGCTGTCGTAGCGAGCAATATCGCTACGGCAGCGTCACACGCACATACCTGCTTAGCGACGTCGCTTTTGCTACTGAATAATCCCTCTTTCAAGGGGGCGGTGCATTCGGCATCACAGCGGCGTCACTAAGCGGCCGCCCAATAGCAGAGGAGGGGCGGAGATAATCAGCCGAAACACGCCGCCCACATCCTTCCTTCCTCATTGCCGGTGGATGCAGGTAAGGAGATGTTCGTCGTTCCTGCTGTGTCACACACAGCGATGTGCGATGCCGCAGGAACGACGAACAACCAGCGACATGCACCACCAACGATATTATGAAAAGGAGCGACGTGTCAATGATCAACGATTTTTGACGTTTTTGCGATCGTTGATCGTCTAGCCTAGGTGTCACACGCTGCGATGTCGCGAACGCCGCCGGTTGTGTGTCACAAACACCGTGACCCCAACGATATATCGTTAGCGATGTCGCAGCATGTAAAGCACCTTTTAGGCTAAGGACACACGGTGAGTAAAACGGAGAGAGTGCAATGTGATAAAATGTTGCATTCCACCTTGACCTATGTTACTCTATGGAGCCCCATGAGCGATTTTTTGCTCAGCCTCAATTGGACCTAGAAAACAATTGCAGCATGCTGCGAGTGCAATTCAATTCATTTTCACTAGCACCCATACAAGTCTATGGGTGCGAGAGTAACATCGCACTGCACTCACATGACACTGAAGTGCTGTGCGATAATTGCATCAACTGATAATGGAGGAGATGGGGAGATTACTCCCTTCCTCTCCTCCGCTGCTGTGCTCTGATCGCAGGATAGTATCACAGTATAATGATACTTGTCTTACACTCCAGCAGAGCAGGAGCTGAATGTCATGCGATGCACTCGCAGTAATGCATGTGTGTCCTTAGCCTAAAACACATAAATGTAATAAAAGGCATGTCCACCCAGTTTTTGGAAGCAAATCAAAGTAAAAGTATTGCACATTCAGTTTAGTAAATCTCTCCCACATTTGTTATAAATATATCTCGTTTCTATTAGATTAGTTTTATTGTGAGTAGAAAATGTCACATCTGTTGCATATTCATAAGATTTAGGCTTAAAAGCAGAAACTACCCAGAATGACAAAGGACAATATCACAAAAAGCAACGGACACTTTTACCCCTATATAGAAGAGAGAAAGATACAAAATGAAAATCCTAATCCACCACTCAAGGCTAGAAGAAGCCAGTTTGCATTATGGCATGAATACAAAGTTAATATATAATAAGAACGAAATAAATTGCTTTGTCAAGTAAGAGATAACATCTGTAATTCAAAAATTATGAAACAACAAATTCATTTTGTAGACGAGATTAGTGATTCATTTATTCTGTATATCATCATTGTTGTAATCAGAGCCAAGAGTCTGACTAATTATATCCTGGATATTCTCTAACTCACAAACATCCTGTGTTTCCGCTCTTCTGTTATTCTGTTATTCAGAACTTCTTGCTTCATTTTGCACATCATTCATAAATATAAGTCTCTGTAAATTGTGTGTATTTTTTGGCAAGAACTATATTATCCATAGAGAATGAATTTCTGATTTGGAAAGTGATCATACTAATGATTTAGTTACTACATTATTGAAAATCCAATTACCAAAGGATGGTTAGTAAGTATTTTTATTTATTTATTTATTTTATTTATTTATTTTATTTACATTATTTTTTTTAAAACCTTAGGTTTAAATTCCTTCCTGATTTCAGATATTAATAAGAATTAGTAGAAGATCTCCTTTAATCATGGGGTCAAATTTATCAATACTTTTTAATTCCTAGAGAGTACAAACTTAGACTTCACAGTAGAGATGCGCAAAACTGTCAAATTCTACTTCATCAAATTTTGCCAATTTTACTAGGAAATTTAATTCAGTGTAAAATTATTCTCCACAAATTGAATGTTCCCTTTTATGCTCAGGGGTCTCGCGGGTCTCAAAGTATAATAAACAAAACATGTGAAAAAAATACAACCTAATACCATCAAAACAGCTCACCTGTCCCGGCATCCCCGCTACCTCCGGTGCTCACTGTCTGTTTCTCAGGACCTCTTTTTTCTACATTCACATGCCATCTCTCTTCTTCTAAGCAGAGCTTATGGCCATGACCAGTTTTCAGATGTTGGGTAGTGTCGAAAACGTAACGTCAAAATATTACAACTCCCTATAACCTACTTGTCATGATCCTGGACGGCTTTTCCCTGCTGCTGGTTACACCCAGCTCTAGCCTGGTCATATCAGGGGTTACTTCCCTTGCCTCGTTCTGCATCCCAGGATGCTATATCTTGCCTCTCTACCTATGGTTCAGTGCCAGTGATATTTCTGCCTTGCAGCTTGTATACTGGCTCTGGTGAGTGTTCCCGATCTGTCCTGCCTCCCTGTGTACTGTGTCCTGACTTTGACCCTCCCCCATTCGTCTGCCTGTCCCAGTCCCTGACTTCCCTCTCCTGTCTGTTATTTGTGTTTCTCTCTGCATACCTGATCTCCTGGCTTCCGAATCGGTTCTATTTTCTAACTTGATTTTGATACTCCCCTTGCAGAGACTTGACTTTTCTGGCTAGACCCTGACTGTTTGACTACTCTATTGCTCCCTGGTGGTTCGACTGTTAGCTGCCTGCTGAAGTTACTCTGCTGTACGTCAGCTGCCTTTCTGTTACAGTGTAACTTTGTCTCTTGTTTGCTACTCTGCTGCCACCTAGTGGGGATTATGCTGTACTACGTCTTACTAGACCTTTGTACAGCATGATATTACTAAGGGTATGTGCGCATGCTGCAAATTAAGTGCAGAAATTTTCTGCACCAAAAATGAACCTCGTGGCAGAAAAATGCACCAAAAAATGCATGCGTATTTGGTGCATTTTTTTGCCATGCTTTTTATTTTCTTAAATCAATGCATATAAGGGTTAAAAAAAAAAGCAGGAAACACATACCAACAATTGACATGCTGCACCCAAAACTGTAAGGATAAAAGCAACGTGCGCACATTTCAGAATTCTCATTAGCTTTGCTGGCATAATGATAGACATGCAGATTTTGGCAACAAACTGCACTATAACCTGCACCAAATATTCTACAAAAAACTCAGCATGCGTACACAGAATAAGGCTGGTCTCTTTTTCTTTCTAGTGAATGTTCCCTAATTTCCTTGTTGTCACTGAGTCATTCTCACAAAACGGTATGTGGCCACAATTAGGACTCACTGTGTCCTGGACGCAGCGGGTCCTGACCTGCGGGTTCTCGAGTCTCCTCTGCAGAAGAACGCAGGAGACCGCAGCTTCTTGTACTCACAATCAGGGTTCAGTGCACAATTGACATGCTGCGACTTGGAAAGCTGCACCGCAGGTCAGTATTTGCTGTGGAAAAAACAAGCACAGTGGGCACATGATTTATAGAAATCCATCCACTATGCTTGTACTGCAGAACACAGTGTTTTGGACGCAGTGTAAACATACTGCATCCAAAACGCTGCAAACACTGATCATGGGCACGCACCCTAAGAGTTTTTGGTTTGGAAGCTTTGTTTACATGCGGATACCGTTAACTTTAGAAGATCTTCAAGATCCTTTTATATTTCTTTAACCCTTTCCTAATATTTGTCGTACAAGTATGATGCAGCTGGAAGTGTGTTCCTGCAAACCGCTATACTTGTACTGAAATAATGATTGTGCCAGCTGACAAGCAGATCTGGCAAAATCACCAGAGGGTGTTAGTTCTTTATCATGTATCATAGCTGACACCCTGAAATAATGGCTATGATAAGTACTAGCACCGATTGTCGCCATTTAACCACCTCAGATGCCCAATCTATCTGCTTATTTAGGGGAGGGGACTCTCTCTTTGTTGCCATTGACCCCCTGTATGCGATTCTGCAGTGTAAATGGTAGCCATGTTGTCTCCAGGCCAAGTAATGGACTGGAATTACCCAGCTATGATGGGTGTAAGGTCCTGCTTCTGACATGAATCTTGTCAGTGTAAAGCGGGCTTTACACGCTACGACATCGCTCAAGCGATCTCGTTGGGGTCACGGAATTTGTGACGCACATCCGGTCGCTTTAGCAATGCCGTTGCGTGTGACACATATGAGCGATTATGCATCATCGCAAAAACGTGCAAAATCGCTCATTGGTGACATGGGGATCCATTCTCAAATATCGCTATTGCAGCAGTAACAAAGTTGTTCCTCGTTCCTGAGGCAGCACACATCGCTCCGTGTGACACCGCAGGAACGAGGAACCTCACCTTACCTGCCTCCCGGCCACAATGCGGAAGGAAAGAGGTGGGCGGGATGTTACGTCCCGCTCATCTCCGCCCCTCCGCTTCTATTGGGTGGCGGTTCAGTGACGCTGCTGTGACATCGCTGTGACACTGAACGAACCGCCACCTAGAAAGGAGGCGGTTCGCCGGTCACAGGGAAGGTAAGTCCATGTGATGGGTCCGGGCGATGTTGTGCGACACGGACAGCGATTTGCCCGTGTTGCACAACCGATGGGGCGGGTACGCACGCTGGTGATATCAGTACCGATATCGCAGTGTGTAAAGTGGCCTAAAGACAGACAGTTTTAGTACTTTGCATTGCACATACATTGCAGGGTAATAGAGCAGCAATCAGACCAATAAAAGTAATTTTCCATATTGGAACTAAGTAAAAAAAATTTGGAAAAAAATCTGGAAAAAATTAAAGACAATGTATAAAAAAATACAGAAAACTGTTTTGCAAGCAAACATACTATTTATCTGTAAAAATAAAAGAGAAGAATAGTACACATATTTGCTATCTCTGCATCCAGAACAACCCGATCTATGATTGATGTGCGTGACTACATACTTATGGATTTAAGGGTGCTTTACACGCTGCGACATCGCTAGCGATTGCTATCGATGTTGCAAGCGATAGCACCCGACCCTGTCGTTCGTGCGATATGTGGTGATCGCTGCCGTAGCGAATAATATCGCTACGGCAGCGTCACACGCACATACCTGCTTAGCGATGTCGCTGGAGACAGTGAAGAATCTCTCCTTTAAGGGGGCGGTTCGTTCGGCGTCACAGAGGCGTCACTAAGTGTCCACCCAATAGCAGAGGAGGGGTGGAGATGAGCGGCGGGAACATGCCGCTTACCCCTCTTCTTCCTCATTGCCGGTGGACACAGGTAAGGAGATGTTTGTCGTTCCTGCGGTGTCACACATAGCGATGTGTGATGCCGCAGGAACGACGAACAACCAGCGGCATGTACCATTAACAATATTATGAAAACAAGCGACGTGTTAACGAGCAACAATTTTTGCCGTTTTTACGATCATTGATCATCGCTTCTAGCTGTCACACACTGCGATGTCGCTAACGACGCTGGATGTGCGTCACAAACACCTTGACCCCGACGATATAAATTGTTAGCGATGTCGCAGCTTGTAGAGCATCCTTTAGACCAGACAACCCCTTTAATATTTATAGCTATTAGTATAAGGTGATGCAAAGACAAATGATACCACTGCAGATGGTAGAACTCACTTAAAAGAACCTGTCATGAAAAAAAAGCTATTAACCTGCATATGTGGGGTTATTCTGCAGGTTATACCATTCTGAAACTGTGTGTTCGATGCAGTGAAAGCTTGGTTACCGGGAAGAAATTAATTTTATTCACCCGACAGCCTTCAGCATTCAGTCATGGAGCAGATTCAATTACCACACAGTACATAGTGAGTGGTGGCTGTAACTGAGCCCTAGCACTGACTGACAGCAGTGCAGGGCCATGGTTACATTTGCATCTCACTAACTACTGAGCGGTGAATTAAACTGCTTCAGCTGTACCTCTATGACTGAAAGCTACAGGCTGCCAGGAGGAATAAAGTTAATTTCTTCCCAATAGCCAGGCTTTTAATGTGGTGCTAAGTCTAATCATTGATGACGTATCTACTTGATAGATGATCAATATGAGATCAGTGTGATTCTGACACCCAGAGCATCCACTGATCAGCTGAAAATAGCTGCGGGATTGGCCATAACTAGGTGATAGGCAATATACAACAGTCCCGTACATAGCTTAGTGGCTGTGTATTGTGCTTCATCTTCCATTGGGACTGAGGTGTCCAGCTCATACGTCACTTAGTTCAGTATACAGTTTATCAAGGGTGAGAGTGTCTGACCTCCTCCAACCCTGTGTTGTAATGAGTCATCAACTGCTACATCCTGGACACGTGTTTCCAAAAGCACAAGCTTGCACTTGTTGTTGCACACTAAAATGGCAACTACTGCGCAGTAATTTCTTGAATATAGTAGTACGGGGAAATTAGTTACTACATCCAAATATATAGTCCCTGAATGTAATTTGCAAAATCTGTGTCAAGCTGCCATCAGGGGGAGCCGGAGCTCTGCAGCAGAAGACACTACATGGAGCAACAAAAAACAGGAAGTAGATAAACAGTGTGTTCTCGTACACTGACTCAGAGCACAGGTGGGGCGCAGAGCTATGGAGCATGTGAGGAATGGTCAGGTGGGCCAGGTCAAGCACAGTACAGGCAGAAGGAGGACCGGAGGAAAGAGCAGAAGCTAAGTTGAGGTCAGGCCGAGGTCAGTACCAAAGGAAGCAACTGAGTGGGGATGTAGGAGAGGAGACAGAGGAATGGGGGAATCACTAGGGGACGGAATACAAATAGGGCACGGGGGCACAGGCACAGACAGATCAGAATAACACTTACAGGAACAGCAATCACTGGCAAAGCAGCGCTAAGCTTATAGTCAGCACTGGTTCACTGTAGATGTCAGTTTTTAAAGCATCCAAGCTCTGAAAATGAGGCTCAGGTGAAGGCTCCACCCCCTAGCCATGTGGACGGTGAGGCGGAACCATGACAATCTGGTAACATTTTGGGAATTTTTGCTATTTTGGTAGCTAAAAAATTCATGTAATTCATATATTACTCGTGGAAACTGTTTGGCCCAAAAGCCAAATGGCAATCTTACTCTTCTGAAATCTTCCATGTATCAAAACAGAAGTGTATTACCATTACCGGAGGAAAGTTGAACTAGATGGACCTAGGTCTTTTTTCAACCTAAGTAACTATGTAACTATATATATTGGCTATTGCCAAACTTGGCAGATGAAGAGTAGTAAATTACAGAGTACATTTTGATATTACTCATGACAAAAAGGAAACATTATCTAAATGAAGTTATTATTATTGTAATAAATCTCGAGAATGTACTGTGTAAATTGTGTGATCTATTTTCTCTTGTTAACCTTGTAAAAAAAAATTGTGGCTAAACCAACATTTTGTTGGAATTTTTTTTTTTTCCTTCATTTTCCAATGTTATAAACTTTTGTGAACCACCCATGGGTTAAAAAAAGTTACCGTATACCAATATGAATTCCTTTGAAGAATATAGTTTCCAAAATTGGTTGACTTAAGAGCGAAGGAGAATTTGTTTGTTTTTTTTGGCGCCATAAGAGAACTACAAATACACCATAGCATCCACAATCTATTCCAGCCTAAACTGCACATCAAAATTCAAATAGCGCTCCTTACCTTCTGTGCCATGTCATGTGCCCAAAAAGTAATTTTACGCCAAATACTGAGAAGAATATGCTTTACAAATTATGTGGTCCAATTTCTACTGCTATCCTCTTGAAAGGGAAACATTAAGGACTAAAACAATATTTTTTGTGGAAAAAATCTATGATTTCATTCTCACATTCCAATTTTATCATCTTGTGATTCCAAAACGGTCACTACAACTCTAGATTAATTACTTGAGGAGTGTTGTTTTCAAAATAGGGTCACTTTTCAGTGGTTTATGCTGTTTTGGATCCTTGAAAAATCTGCAAATGAGACAGAGTAAACCATTTATTCAAAAGAAAAAAGTAAAAAGAGGTGGTACAGGGTTAGCCAGTTGAAAAATGATTTATCAACTGGCTAACATGGTAACAAAACTATTTTCTTTTAACTAAAAACGGAGGATAGCAATCAATCATTTTTCAAAACTCAAATAACACTTCTTCTCTTCCAAATCCCGATGTGTGCCAAAACAGTAGTTTCTGACCAACAATCGGTGTATTGTTGTACTCAGGAGGAATTGTATAACAAAATTTTCAGTCCTTTTTTTCTGCAGATGTTGTAAAAGAGAAACAAATTAGGGCTAAAACCATATTTTGTTGTAATAAATGTAATTTTTACATTTTCACATCTCAATGTTATACATTTCTTGAAGAACCTGTGAGTCCAAAACCATCACTACACCCCTAGATGAATTCTTTAAGTGGAGTAGTTCCAAAACTGAAATAACTTGTGGGTGATTTCTGCTGTTTTGGCACCTTGAGGGTCCAGAATCAATTGCAAATAAAATTGTGCTTCTAAAGTAAAAAAAAAAAAAATTGCTCCTATCCTTCTTGACCATGCCATCTGCTCAAACAGATTATAACTAGGGATGATCGAATACCTCAAATATTCGGCTTCGAGAATATTTTCCGTGTACCTCGCCGCTATTCCACTATTTGTTGTGCAATGTAAGTCTATGGGAAGCCTGAATAGTACCCAATAGTTGTTATTTGGGTTCCCCATAGACTTACATTGCGCATCGAATTTTCGCGAAAAGTCGAATAGCGGCAAGGTATTCGGAAAATATTCATGAAGCCGAATAATCAAAGTATTCGATCATCTCTAATTATAACCACACATGGGGTATCATTTTAGGAAGCTTCCAAGTACAATTAAACTTCTTCAAACCAAAAGCCCAAATATGAATTGAAAAGCGGTCTTCAAAAGGGTTTGTCTTCTTGATGTATTCATAAAATATGCAGACACTAAAAATCTACTATAGAAAATCTGGTTTATATAACGGGTGAGTTCATCAAAGGTGTCTTAAGAGAGGTTACCCTTATTATACGGAATTTACAGTAATAAGGAGAGCACTATTCAAGTTTGTAAAGCCATGTTTATTCATGTATCTGAGATGCATACCATAAAATCTGCGTCCATCTCTTTTGTTCATCTACTTCATAAGGTTATATAGGGCTCGTCTTGACATGTGCATATTGCATAACCAGAGGGCAGAGGAGTAATAAATTATTGCTACATGGAGGCAGACAGGAGTGTAAGTGAAGCGTATCAGAAATGCAGATAGGTTGCAGAGACTGAAATCTGGGGGCCACAGTGAAGCCCGGTAGAGAGCTGTAAAAAATGATGGACCACTCTCAGTATAAACATACCTTCATTCAGTATTCCCCATGCATAAATAAAGTCATCATTATTAATATGGCTGTCATGTTTTTCCCTACAAGACAGCTTCATTCAGGTCAGGTGTAATCTACAAAATAAGGCCGTGGCTTGACTTTATTACAAAAGAGATTTCATTAATGAATCACCGCTAACTGATGCATAAACTTTCTGATGACACTGTGTACAATTTAATTTTGTGTACACATCTGCATAATTTTGTCACCTGACGCCCTGAAGACTGAGCCAGGCAGATGATATTAATACACCTCAGCTTGAATTTTATTATGAAACTGTTATATGTCTCATATTCCTGAGTTGTGAGCTAAATATGACATTACACAAGTCAAAAAGGTACATTACGCTTAGTATCACTCTAGCTTTTTTTTATGTCTTAATCCATTAGCGATCAGTAATGTTTGTTCAGTATATGTATTAAAACACTTACCGGTCTCTGTGTGCTGCTATTGTCACGCAACTATGGTCCTCTCCTGGATCATGTGATCAAAGTTGTCGGCTCATTCACAATTTCTGTATTTATTGAAAGTCACCTTATGAATATAAGCATAGCAGAAGAAGAATGAGGCTCTCATAGACTTATATTAGGATTGTAAGTAATGGTGGCCTATGTGAGCTGATGGTCACGTGACGCAGGAGAGGGGTCAGAGTAACGCTAAAAATGGCAGAAGAAAGCAGTCAGTAATTATTTTAATGCATACACTAAACATATATTACTGTTAGCTAAAGGATTGGGAAATTAAAAAAAAAAACCTGGAGCGGTACTTTGTAAAAAAAAAAAATTGTTTATTAACCCCTAAAGGACGAAGCCAGTTTTGTACTTAATGCCCAGGCCATTTTTTGTAATTTTGACCAGTGTTACTTTATAAGGTTTTACCTCTGGAACTTTTCAATAGATCCCGGTGATTCTGAGAATGTTTTTTCGTGACATGTTGGACTTCATGTTAGAAGTAAATTTAGGATGATATTTTTTTATTTTATTTGTGAACAAATCTGAAATTTGAGAAAAAAATTTAAAATTTTGCAATTTTCAAACTTTTAATTTTTATGCCCATAAACCACAGAGTTATGTCACACAAAATAGTTAATAAATAACATTTCCCACTTGTCTACTTTAAATCAGTGCAATTTTTGAAATAAAATTTTTTGGGGTTAGGAAGTTAAAAGGGTTCAAAGTTCATCAGCAATTTCCAATTTTTTCAACAAAATTTACAAAACCATTTTTTTAGGGACCACATCCCATTTGAAGTGACTTTGAGAGGCCTGTGTGAAAGAAAATACCCAATAGTGACACCAGTCTAAAAACTGCACCCCTCAAGGTACTAAAAACCACATCCAAGAAGTTTATTAACCCTTCAGGTGCTTCACAGGAACTAAAGTAATGTGGAATGAAAAAACATAAAAATTAACATTTTACCTAAAAATGTTGCTTTAGCACTAATTTTCTTACTTTTTCAAGAAGTAACAGCAAAAATTGGACCTCACACTTTGTTACCCACTTTCTTATGAGCGCGACGATACCCCACATGTGGTCAGAAACCTTTGTTTGGGTAAATGGGAGGGCTTCGAACGAAAGGAGCAATATTTGAATTTTGGAAAACAAAGTTGGCTGAAACAGATTGCGGGCACCATGTTGCATTTACAGATCCCCTAAGGTACCTAAACAGCAGGAACCCCCCTCAAGTGACCCCATTTTGGAAACTAGTCCCCGAGGGTATAGTGAGAATTTTGGACCCACGGGTACTTCACAGATTTTGATAACGTTACGTTGTCATATTGAAAATTGTCATTTTTTTTTCAAAAATGTTGCTTTAGCATCAATTTTCTCACTTTTTCAAGAGGTAATTCCAAAAATGTTACCCAAATGTTTGTTACCCACTTCTTTATGAGCGCGGTGATACCTCACATGTGGTCTGAAACCTTCGTTTGGACAAATGGGAGGGCTTGGAATGAAAGGAGCAATATTTGAATTTTGGAAAGGAAATTTGGCTGAAAAAGATTGCGGGCACCATGTCGCATTTGGAGGACCCCTAAGGTACGTAAACAGCAAAAAACAACCACAAGTGACCCCATATTGGAAACTAGGCCTCTCAAGGAATTTATCTAGATGTTTGGTGAGTACCCTGAACCCCCAGGTGCTTCACAGAAGTTTATAACGTTGAGCCATGAAAACAAAAAAAATAAAATTTTACCACAAAATTGTTACTTCAACCAGGTAGCTTTTTTTTTCACAAGGGTAACAGGAAAAAAATCACCATGAAATTTATTGTGAAATTTCTCCTGAGTTTGATGATATCTTATATGTGGTGGAAATCAACTGTTTGGGCACACGGCAGGGCTCGGAAGGAAAGGAGTGCAATTTGACTGCAAAATTGGCTGGAATCAATAGCGGACACCATGCTGCATTAGGAGAGCCCCTGAGGTGCCTAAACAGTGGGGGTCCGCCACAAGAGACCCCATTCTGGAAAATAGACCCTTCAAGGAATTTATTTAGATGTTTGGTGAGTACCCTGAGCCCCCAGGTGCTTCACAGAAGTTTATAATGTTGAGCTGTGAAAATAAAAAAATATATATTTTTACCACAAAATTGTTACTTCAACCAGATAGCTTTTTTTAAGAGTAAAAGGAAAAAAATCAGCATAAAATGTATAGTGCAATTTCTCCTGAGTATGCTGATACCTTATGTGTGGTGGAAATCAACTGTTTGGGTGCACAGCAGGGCTCAGAAGGAAAAAGTGCCATTTGACTGAACATTTGGCTGGAATAATTAGTGAATGCTATGTTGCATTTGGAAAGCCCCTAAGGTGCCTAAACAGTGGAGGTCCCCCACAAGTGACCCCATTCTGGAAACAAGACACCTCAAGGCTTTTATCTAGATATATATTGAGCATTTTGAATCCACAAATACTTCTCAGAATTTGATAAGCTTAGGTTGCCATATTGAAAATTTTCATTTTTTTCACAAAAATGTTTCTTTAGCATCCCATTTCTCACTTTTTCAAGAGGCAACAACAAACCGTGAACCCCACAGGTTGTTATCCAATTTATTGTGAGTGCAGGGATACCCCATATGTGGCCAAAAACCTCTGTTTGGATAAATGGGAGGGCTTGGAATGGAAGGAGCACCATTTGAATTTTGGAAAAGTTGAAATAAATTGCGCGCACCATGTCACATTAGCAGGGCCTCTTGGGTACCTATACAACCTATACATCAGAAACCCCCCACAAGTGACCCCATTTTGGAAACTGGACCCCTCAAGGATTTTATTCAGGAGTATAGTAGGCATTTTGAATCCACAGGTACTTCACAAAAATGTTGCTGTAGCAACAATATTCTCACTTTTAGGCTATGTGGCCATGATCCAGCGACACGGCGTCTAGTACACAGTGTCAGCCTTCCTGCAGAGATTTGAGTGTTGTCCACGGGAGAACGCAGCTGCCCATGCCCAGGATTTGGGTTCAGTCTGCTGTGGACTTTAGCTCTATTCTACCTGCAGAGAACACTCTTGTCTCCGCAGCATAAATTGACATGCTGAGGCTCAGGAAGCCGCGCCACAGGTCGGTTTATGCTGCGGAGAAAAGAAGCACAGTGGGCATGAGATTTCTAAAAATCCTTCCACTGTGCTTCTACTGCACAACGCAGCGTATGGACACAGGGAAAACACTCTGTGCCCAAAACGCTGCAAACCCTGAATGTGGGCACACAATGCTACAATGGATGAATGGATAGATGTCAAACATATATAACGTCCCACCCCCTGCATATTCTAAGCTGGCACCCTTTAGTGACATTCATGTGGCACTAAAGGATGCCTAGCCTTGTATTTAGCACAAAAAGAAAAAAAAATAATTAAAATAAATGACGTGGGGTCCCCCCTATTTTTTATAGCCAGCTAGGGTAAAGCAGACAGCTGTAGCCTGCAAACCACAGCTGACAGCTTCATCTTGTCTGGTGATCAATTTGGAGGGCTCCCCAAGCTGTTTTTTTTTAATTTAATTATTAAAAAATAAATAATTTAAAAAAAAACCAAACGTGGGGTCACCCCAAATTAGATCACCAGCCAAGGTGAAGCTGAGAGCTGGGGTCTGGTATTCTCAGGGTGGAAAGAGCCATGGTTATTGACTCTTCCCAGCCTAAAAATAGCAGGCCACAGCCGCCCCAGAAGTGGCTCATCCATTAGATGTGCCAATCCTGGCGCTTCGCCCCAACTCATCCCGTTGCCCTGGTGCGGTGGCAAACGGGGTAATAAATGGGGTTGATACCAGATGTGTAATGTCACCTGGCATCAAGCCGAGCAATTAGTGATGTCACGGCGTCTATCTGATACCAGACATAACTAATTGACAGTAATAAAAAAAAATTGACAAAAAAAAAAAATTATTTGAAAAAGCACTCCCCAAAATATTCCCTCTTTCACCAATTTATTGAAAAGAAAAAAAAAATCAGGTCCCCTGTAATCCATTTTGGATGTCCCATGATGATTCTGGACCTTCTAGAATATGGGGGGCACGTTCAGGGAACGTATCCTCCATTCTCTAGGAGTGCAGACCCTCCATTTGAAGGGGATTGGGTGCAAAGAATTTGCACCCACCCTCCCCGGGTCACAGCTGCAGTGTGCCGAGCAGCAGCAGCCAGCGTCTCTGAACACAGGAAGCTGAGCTGTCAGCTGCTCTGCACGTGTGTCCAGCGTCTGCTGTGAAGGAGGGGGTATCGCGGCGGATGAAGGCTAGAAAAGGTACGGGGGACACCGGGGGGATACAGGGGGTGACCTGGCAGGACCTGGGGAGCAGTTTTCTGTTGTATGTCTCATAGCACATGCGACAGAAACCAGAGGAAAAGGGTAAATGTGGCCGGCGCGCCGGTGTGCGCGCCGGTGTGCGTGCGGCCATCTTGGATTTTCAGGAGGGGGGAAAGGGTTGGCAGGGGGTCGGGGGGGGACACTTTGGCGACACCGGGGGACCAGAGGGCACCGGGGAGGAGATTTATCTCCCTTCTGACATGTTTGTTTATGACAGATGGGAGATAAATCATTTTTTACTGGCGCTGTCTTTTGCTGTAAGGTGATCATCGGTATACGGTGTATACCGGTCATCCCATGAGCGGGGACCGGAAAAACCAGCCTAAATCATGATCTCCAGGGTCTCAGCTACCCCCGGAAGCTGAGAACCCGGAAATTTTCTGACTCTGGGGAGCGCTAGACCCTTTTTTCCGACCACCGTTAAAAAGCGGCGGATCGGAAGAAGTACCCAAATTTGTCGCCGTTAAAAGGCGTATCGGTGGTCATTAAGGGGTTAAGCAACACAAATACGACAGGTACAAGATAAGGACACATGAAGCATATACACACAAGGCTACAAATGACACAAAAAAATATAGTATGTACCAGTTGTACATGTGCAGCGTCTTATAGTCTGACAACAAACCATTATAAGGTATCAATGACGCCACACTCCATGAGTAAATTGTCTAAATGAAGTACCTGAAATTCATGACAAAGAACAAAAACAACAAATTAACCGTTTCTGCCACTGGTTGCCAACCCAAAAGTAGTTGAAAAGGAATACCAGTCCATAATCCCTAAGGCCTCTTTCACATGTACATGCCTCCGGTACGTGTTTGGCAGTTTTCTCACGTACCGGAGACAGGTACACACGTAGACCTATGTTTTCCTATTGTATTGGACACAAGTAAGTATTTTCACACGCAACGTGTGTCCGTTTCGTACTTACGTGTGTCCGTGTGCTCCACATGCTGACATGTCCGTTTTCTCTCCGGCATCACGGGTGTCACACGGAACGCAAACATGTCACACGTAATGCAAATGGACCACACGGATGTTCTGTGTGACACGCACTGGAGAAAAGACGTTTCTTTGAGAAAAAAAACCAAACCTTTACTCACCTTCTCCAGCCCTCCTGTCATTTCTGTATATGAAACCCATAAACCTTTCACAGATTAAGCCATTTTAGTGGAAAGCCTTTGTTAAAGAGGGCAAAGCGTTTGTGGGTGGGTATAAATACTGAATATAGACAAAAAAATATAGTAATGTGCAAACATTTTAGGCAGGTGTGGAAAAAAAGTATTGCAATCAGAGAATGCTTTAAAAAATAGATTAGTAGTTATTAGTATATCAATTTTGCATTTTGTATCAATTCTCTGAGTTACATTTGCACAAAATTTGGGATTTTGTAGGATTATATTCAGGTGTATGAGTAACCTATTATACCAAACAACTGATCATCATTTTCCTATGTTAGTTGAAGCACAGCTGTTAAAGGGGTTATCCGGCTTCTTTGACTTTTTTTTTTATTACCCTATGAGGCTACATTGGGGCAGGTAAGTAAATAGAGACCACTTACCTGCCCTGCTGTCAGCCCCTCTCCCCCGGCTCAGAGCGGTCATGTGACCGCTCCTGCCGCGATTTTGCTGCTTCCGGTCATTTCATGTCAACATGGACAGGACCATGTTGACATGAAAATGTGGAACAGCATGTCACCTCCCTGCTGGGCTGTACAGTTCGTGGAGTCCCCCCCCCTTCCCTGCACCCTCCCACACATTCCCCCGCACCTCTATTACTCTCCAGTAACCTCCCCCTGCACTGCTGTGGGGTCCGTGACCTGGGGGCGGGGCCTGGCGGCAGCTGCCGTGGTGTCAGCTCCAGCACCGGGCCCCTGCTCAGGATCACACATTCAAATGTACCGGCATGCTGATGAGAAGCAGCGCAGCGCTGCTTCTCATCACTGTCCCTCCCGCTGTCTGAGCTCTCTTCAGCACAGTGGTGACGTCAGAGCACAGACAGCGCGCGAACGTGCAGGAGCGGCGGGGACCGAGGATGGGTGAGTATGTATTCCTTACATGTGTTCCCGATGGAGATGGGGATGGGGATGGTGGGTGGGCGGTGCAGAGCCATATGTGTGTGTGTGCAGAGCCATATGTGTGCGTGTGCAGAGCCATATGTGTGCAGAGCCATATGTGTGCGTGTGCAGAGCCATATGTGTGCGTGTGCAGAGCCAAATGTGTGCGTGTGCAGAACCATATGTGTGCAGAGCCATATGTGTGCGTGTGCAGAGCTATATGTGTGCGGTACAGAGCCATATGTGTGCGGTGCAGAGCCATATGTGTGCGTGTGCGGTACAGAGCCATATGTGTGTGTGTGCGGTGCAGAGCCATATGTGTGCGGTGCAGAGCCATATGTGTGCGTGTGCGGTACACAGCCATATGTGTGCGTGTGCGGTACATAGCCATATGTGTGCGTGTGCGGTGCAGAGCCATATGTGTGCGTGTGTGGTGCAGAGCCATATGTGTGCGTGTGCGGTACAGAGCCATATGTGTGCGTGTGCGGTACAGAGCCATATGTGTGCGTGTGCGGTACAGAGCCATATGTGTGCGGTACAGAGCCATATGTGTGCGGTACAGAGCCATATGTGTGCGTGTGCGGTGCACAGCCCGATGTGGGGCTGTTATTTGCAATGCTGTAGTGATAATAGGTCAGGTGCTGGGGAAGAATACTGACAGGGAATGTGTGTGCAGGGGGCAGGCAGAGGGTGGGGCTGGACACTGGGGTGGGTGGTGCCAGCTCTGACTGAGGTTCAGCACAGGAAGTGGTCAGTTTGTTGGATCTGAATGTAAACAAGAGCTGCAGAAAATAAAGGGATAATTCAAGAGGAACAAAAGTTAGAAAACAAAAAATAACAATGTAGGTGTGATTTATATGACAATACAGCACAGATTAGCTTAACAAAAATTTTTGAGTTTATGTCGGACAACTCCTTTAAATGAAACAAAAAGCGTAGGAGACTTAAAACTGGGTGAGGAATAGTCAAAGTCTGCTACAAGCTTCCACAGACAGTTTCGCATCACAGGTCATACACCATGACAAGACTGGATACGGCAATAAGACACAAGGGCGGTAATAGTGTATCAGCAAAGTCTCTGCCAGAGAAAGATTTCAATTCAGACTTGAGTTTCAAGATGTGCTGTTCACCCTCCTTTAAAATGGAAACATTGATGACTACAGACTAGTGATGGGAAGACCCCGACATTAAAAGTCTGGATCTGTGCGGGTTCAACAGTACCTGAGTACCAGACTCGGGCCCGGAATTCTCAGGGAATTCTTGGTATTAATTCAGATCTGGGACTCAGGTAATTCATAACAATAAGGAAAAATAAAGAAACAAAATAATAAAGCAAGCGCGCTATACATAACAAGGCTCCAGTATGACTGTAACTGATTCCTGGCCGCTTATTCACTTCCAGGGCTGCTCATTACCTTCATTGCATATGCACTGCTTTCCCCGCCCATTGACATCTGTGATTGGTTGCAGTCAAACATGTTACAGGCTGTCTGTCACTTCCAATCACAGACCCTGTCTTTGGGGTTATATCAAACAGAATAAATAAATAAAAATAAATTTACATAGGGTCCCCCCATATTATGATACCCAGCACAGATAAAGCATATGGCTAAAGGCTGCAGCCCCCAGCCTTGTGCTTCTCTTGGCTATGTATCAAAATAAGAGGCACTGCATATGGCTTTTTACACAAAAAAAATATTTAAATAATAAAAACGCTGCATGCGGTTCTTTTTATTTTGATACATAGCCAAGATAAGAGTACGACTGGGGGCTGCAGCCTGTAGCCATGTGCTTTATCAGTGCTGGTAACATAATATGAGGGGGCCCTCTGCCAATTTTTTTATTTATTTATTTATTTTTTTTTATACCACGATAGACACAAATAGCGTCTGTGATTGGAAGCAGTCAGCTGACAGGCTGCTACTCAGGGTGTCTGACTGCAACCAATCACAGATGTCAGTGGGTGGGGAAAACAGTGCATATGCAATGAAGGTAATGAATGGCCCCAAAAGGGAATGAGTGGCTGCAGTTATAGCAGTGCTGGAGCCTCAGTAAGTATAGCCCACTTGCTCCTATGCCCCTATCCCTTCTACTACCATTTTAAATCACCGGATTCTAGTCCCCATAGACTTATATGGAGATCGGCGTCCAGCCTGATATTTGGGATCAATCCCAGGCTGGAACAACGTTTTTCTTTTAACCCTTTTTTATAATCTTTTTTTTATCTGCAAGTACGCCCATCACTACTATAAATGCAATGGAAGGCCAAGGAAACTTAGTACCACAGATGAAAGACACATTATGCTTACTTCCATATGAAATCAGAAAATGTCCAGCAGTGCCATCAGCTGACAACTGGCAGTAATCAGCAACACCCAGCTAGACCCATCTACTGTTTGGAGACGTCTGATAGGAAGTGGTCATGGTAGAATTACAGCCAAAAAATCTTACCTGTGACAGAAACAAGGCCATTTGATTCAATAGTGCATGAAAACAGGAACTGTGATACAGAAAAATGACAATAGGCTCCATAGACTGATGAGTCAATATTTGAAATATTTGGCTGTAACAGAAGGCAGTCTGTTCATTGTAGGACAAAATAGAGGTACAATAATAAGTACCTGTAAATAACATTGAAGCGTGGTGTAGGTTCCTTGCAAGTCTGAACTGTCTTTCAGCATATGGAGTTAAGGATTGTCAAGATTGGTATCCTCAATGCTGACAAATATATGCAAATACTTATCCATTATGTAATTCCGTCAGGGAGACATCTGATTGGCTCCAAATTTATTCTGCAGCAGGACACCATCCCTAAGCACACGGCCAATGCTATTAAGAACTATCTTCTGTGCAACAAAGAATAAGCAGTTCTGGAAGTGATGAATGATGTGGACCTCCACAGACCCCATATCTCAACATTTTCTAGTCTATGTAGGGTTACACAGACAGAAGGATTTTTACAAGCCTACATCTACAGAAGATCTGTGGTTAATTCTCAAAGATGTTTGGAATAGCCTTCTTGCTGAATGTATTCAAAAACTGTGCGCGAAAGTGCACTGAATAATTGATGCAGTGTTGAAGGTAAAGGAAGGGTGATCATGAACACTCCAAATATTGACTTAATTTAGATTTCTCTTTTCATCATTCACTTTGCATCTTATTAATTGATAAAATTAAACTAACACTTATGTTTCCAAGCATTCTTTATTGGCAGCATTTTGTTGCCTCAAACTTTTTGCACGGTACTATATAAAATGCATACACCCTTTTATGCTTTCAGGGGAAATCAGAGATTTTTCTAGATTATTAGGAAAGATGAGATCCTAACACTAACAAATATTGCTTAAGAGAACCAGGGATTAAGGTATATTTATATATGATACGTTTAAACCTTCTTTTCTCCAAAATCTTCTGTCTGGAGACTTTTATGCTGTCCTCATATGGCTTTGACTGTTGGACAATTTTTCAGGCTTTCATCTAATGTGTGTTACCAGCTTTAGACTGTCAGGAACCTGATACATTAAAGCCTTGTAAAGTGTCTTCTCTGTTCATCAGTCTAAATATTGATATTATTTTTACTCACACCATATTTCATGGCACAAATCAGTCTGAACATGTTGTACAACCTAAGTGCAAGCAACAAATCAACATTCGGTCCCTTGTTATAGGTCTTCATGCATGCATGTCAAACTGATTTAGGCTTTGTAGACACGTCCTGCTGCTGTAGACTATGAGCGTTATATCCATGATTCGAGGTAATGCAAACCAAATAATGCCGCTAATTGCTCTTTAGTTGTGCTAAGTACTCTGATTTGACACCATTTGGCAATTGCTATATTAATATACTGATTGATTTTCATTCTTGTTCATATTTTAACCCTTGTCTGGTACCATGGGGTCAATGTGACCCCATGCAGTTTGGTACCACTAGTGATTTTTTTTTCAGGGGTTAAGAATAAATATTTATAGATGTTCTTCTTATATATCCATGTTAATTACCAATAATTATTTATTTTGTCCAGCATTTCTTGTTTCTTGGAAATCAAGCAAAATACTGTAATACAGAAATACTGTGCAGAAGATCAATGCCATGCACATGCAATCAAACAAAATGGTCTACAATGAACAGTGCCTTTATGTCGCAGTTAGAAATGCCGAGTGAGTTTACCGTTCATTAACCAGAAGTCATCCCTAGCATTTTTTCATATGTTTTTACTGCAGGTGTTACTTTTTACAACACCTGGCATCAGAGAGGGTTAACTGTGCTGATGGAAGGAGCAGATAAAAAAACAAAGAGGCAACCAATGCAGATGGTAATTTAGAAATGTGATGATTGCTGGGACTGGAAAGAACACAATTTTTGCACATTAGTTGTGTAGGCAGGGGATTATCAATGTGTCAGTTTGGCAGAAAGACTTGGCAGGAAAAGGAATTAATCACAGCAAAAAATGTCAAATGTCAGAAAGCGAGGGACAAAGTATAGGACTGGTAAATACAGCCCTACAAATGAGAGCCATTCATAGGAATGCTGTCATTTTCCATTGAAAATATGCGACCGCATTGAGTTTTCAGTTTCAGGTCAGCTACACGATTATATTTTTAACTATTCTCCAGAGCTTTGTCCTCCATACCTCACTATCATTTAATATAATGAAAGCTAAGTATGTAGAATATAAAAAAAAAATACCATACAATAAAAGAAAAGTACATGGGCAGTCTACATGTATTCTCTATCTGACTGGGAGTAGCTACAATAGAAAAACGTGACTACTTTAAAAACAATGCCACACGTGTCCACAGGTTGTATGTGGTATTGCAACTAAACTGTATTGATTTCATTGTATGTCAAAATCCCTACAAACGTGTGACGGCATTTCTAGTAGAAATGTACTATTCTAATCAACGTGTTTAAAGTGCACCAATCATCAGGATTTTCCTATATAACCTAAAGCCAGTGCTATACTGGCACTATCAGGCTGATTCTCTACATACCATTAGTGGTCAGCTCGAATGTTTAGGTTATGAAACACAAGCAAGTAAAGTTTGTAAAATCAGTAGCTTGTTGAGTGACAGCAGCTGCAGCAGATGAAAGCTGGGGTGGGTATTCATAGTTATCCCCTTCCGATGCTACTTATGCTAATTCTATTATACAACTGTTTTACTTTGTGACTAAAAGGACCTATGCTGATGTCATACTCATGTGACTAGAAGGGGCGGGGCCTCAGCCAATATAGCTTATATCAGGAAGCAACATTTTTCTGTCAGCTGAGGCCCCACCCCTTCTGGTCACATGGGTATGACATCAGCACAGGTCCTTTTAGTCACAAAGTAAAATGATTGTGTAATAAAATTAGCATTAATAACAGGGGGAGGAGATAACTATGAATACCCACCCTAGCTATCAGCTGCTGCAGCTGCTGTCAATTAACAAGCTGCGGATTTTACAAATTTTACTTGCTTGTGTTTCAAAACATATACATCTGAGTTGATCATTAAAGGTATGTATAGAATCAGCATGAGAGTGCCAGTATAGCACTGGCTTTAGGTTATATAGGAAAATCCTGGGGATTGGTGTGCTTTAAGGGTCATGATTTCTTCTACATTGATACTGATGAGCCATCCTTTAGATATGACCTCAATGTCAGATCAATGAGGGACAAACATCTGGCACCCCCATGATGAGATAGTATCAACACCGGATGTAAATAATATGATGGAGTAGGACACCATCGCTTCATCAGTATACTCACCTGTCTATGGCAATGCGGATCTGCCCCTACTCACATGAATGGAGGTAAGCTGTTGTGTCCGATAGTACAAATTCCACAGTGGAATGGAATGAAGGTGTTCCACACCATCACAAAGTTTACATCCACCTGTTGTCTGAACTGCTGGCAGCTCATTGTTGGGGTGCCATTAGTTGCCACCACCACTCTGTTATTGATGGCCTATCCAAAGGATAGAATTTAAAAATTAATGTAGTAGAGAATTATTTCAATTTAGATAGTATATTGTAGCACAATGACAATCTTAGCATAGTGTTGGGCAACATATTGTTAAATTATTAACAAAAATTTACATTTTTGCCAAATATTGTTTTTATATTGAATTTGGAATTTATGAATTAAATGATAAGTCATCATATGAAGCCTTTTTCTAAAAGAGTTTAAGGCTATCTGTCTACCCATGTTATCAGAAGATGCAAGTCAAGGCAAACATCATATCCCAAAAACTTTTTCTCAATAAGCCACCTCAGTGCGTCTTTTTATTCTAGGTCATGAAGGAGTCCAAAGAGCGAGACCCTCTACAATATCTATATGTACCTATAAAGCATATAGACAGTACAAAATTAATAAAAACACTAAAAATGATTGAAATGGTTCACATTTTTGAGGGAGGAAATTAAAATATTATAGAGACCATGATGTAAAAATATTTGTCATTGAGTAATTCTTCAACATATATACACCCTGTTCTATTTTCTCATTGATGAGATCTAGCATATTTGTCTTTCCACATATTCAGGTATTTCCAAAAACATATAAATGAGATATAGCTAAAGGCAAATACCATTTCCCAAAGATTGTCGATCTGTACAATACCAAAAGAAAATATTGGATATCAGATGTTAGGTTACATAATTACATAGGTTGAAAAAGACCTAAGTCCATCTAGTTCAACCTTCCACCACTATTTATATACCATTGAGGTGCAGCCACTCCCTACCATACAGCTTGTAGCAGACAGAGAAGTTGGCAGAGTTCTCCATTAACCCAAACCCCTCCATCCTGCCCAACCTCTAAGCCACGTATTTATCTTCCTAACTCCCGCTGTCTTTTTAGTGATGCTTGTGGCACCAGTAGTTTCTGAAAACACCACCTTGGAGGTCCTGGAATTAAGCTTCTCTCCTAGTTCCCTGTAAACATTATTAAGGACTTTCCAAGTCCCTCTAACTTTGTTATTAGTCCAATGTTTTTTTCCCAAGTCCCACCAAGCCATCTGTCTATCCGATCCACAATATGCCGAACAACCAGAAGAAAACACACTGTTCGACATTCATGGTCTCGACGACAGATGACCCAGTCTGTCCACCTAATTATAGATTTCCCTTCCACCAACATCTGTCTGGCCTTTGCTGCACTCCAATTTCCCTCCTTCCTACAGCAGCCGTTTTCCTGGTTGCTAGGAGCAACGTCCTGCTATAGTGATCTTAGTCATGGCCTTGCATCACCAAAATCAGCCAAACAGGCAAATTTAATAGGTTGTGCCAGGTCAGGACTTGGCTCCCTGACACATTCCCTTTACCCTTTCTTCTAACTCTTGCCCAGCTACCTACATCTGGGTCTTGAACTTCTTCACCTCCTTCCTCTTCCATATTAATGTCCCTAGTCAGAGCAAGCTCAGTGAGCTCTAAACTCTTCTCCAGGTTTGCAATAGTCATGAGTGTTGCGAGCTGCATGTTTATGTCTAATACCTGGGCTTCCAAATATGGCATTGAACACAAACATATTCACCGTCGAACGACTGTTCAAAGCATGCATACATATCACAAGATGCACACTTGGTAGTATTGCCCATGTAGAGCATACTAAATGGGTATAAACCGTACAGATAAAAGCAATGGAAAATTAGAAAGGTAACACCAAACTATGCTCTTCTGTCAAACTATGATATTGTGTCCAACTATGCTATATATACACTTACCTTGCAGCCGTGCTTGAATTGCAGCCTCGCCCACTCAGAAGCCTCTCTTGGTGTGACTGGAATTTATAATTGCCAATGTTTGATAAATAGAATTGTTCATGAAATCTGTACTGTAAAATATTGAGCACCATTCCCGTGGTGTTGAGCATTTAGATATTTATTTTATCCAGAGAAGTTGTTATGTCATAAAAATGTATTATTAACTGTGTATTCAGATACAGGAATAAGGATCCCTGAGGAATTGTGTCAAGATGAATTGCTCAACAAGTTCTTTAAAATGTTGATATAATTTGAAAACTTTATTGGAGAATTCATCTCTTCTGTAGGATTTATACCTGAGATCAATGTCAGATACATGATGAGATATAAATAAGACTCTAGGTATATCAGTTCAGGAGTTTCCTGATGTGCTGTAGATGCCTACGTTCCTGTAAATTTTAATGGCTATCCCTATGACTCAGTTTCTTTGAAAAACACTTGGCTGCAAATGCAATGAAAATGGGCACTTTAACTTCAGCAGCAACACTGTTAGATATACTTTTTTAATGATAGTCTGTTCATTTGTAATCATTTAAAACTACAGTATATTGTTATTGTCACCTTAGCTCATAAATTCTACAGATCCCTTTCTAATGGTCCTGCTAAATGTAAAGACTAAGGGGGCTATTAATTGTGTATACATCAGAATTCTAGTGTAAAACTGTTGCAATATTTTTGTCCACCTATGAACTAGGGCAAAAATATTCCAACATTTGGCTTTAGGCCGCTTTACACGCTGCGATCTCGCTAGCAAGATCGCTAGCGTTCGTACCCGCCCCCATCGGTTGTGCGTCACGGGCAAATCACTGCCTGTGGTGCACAACATCGCTCGGACCCATCACACTACTTACCTGTCTAGCGTCCTCGCTGTGACTGGCGAACCACCTCCTTTTGAAGGGGGCGGTTCGTTTGGCGTCACAGTGACGTCACTAAGCGGCCGCCCAAAAGAAGTGGAAAGGCGGAGATGAGTGGAATGAACATCCCGCCTACCTCCTTCCTTCCTCATTGCCGGCGGCCGCAGGTAAGGAGATGTTCCTCGTTCCTGTGGTGTCACACATAACGATGTGTGCTGCCGCAGGAACAACGAACAACCTGCGTCCTGCAACAGCAAAGATATTTGGGAATGGAGGAGCGTGTCAACAAGCAATGATAAGGTGAGTATTTTTGATCGTTAGCGGTCGCTCGTATATTTCACACGCAACCTCGTCATCGAGGCCGGATGTGCGTCACAAATTCCATGACCCCACCGAAATCGCTTTAGCGATGTCGCTGCTTGTAAAGCGGCCTTTTTATACACCAATGTTGACTAGCTTTGCTAGTATGGGTATAGAATAGGTAGGATATGGATAGTATATGGTGTGATTACACTCATCTATCAAATTCATGATGTTATGTCACTTTGGTGCCATAACTTACTCCAAAAATGTACTCCAGTCTATGACTAAAATACGTCTTGCGGCAATGCAGGCGGCGTAAAAAATGTGCCTAATTCATTAAATATACTCTATGTAATGAATTAGGTACATTGTACTTCCCTAAACCCCTTCATTAAGACAGGTGTGCGCAGTCTTCATGAATCGGTCCTTATGTGATTCAGTATGTTTTTTTAGTCTTCAAATATTATACAGCTGTGAAGTTAGCCTATAAAGCTTTTCAGGAGCAGATGCTTAGACAGTCAGGCATGGGTCTTGCTCTGCCGCCATCTAGTGAGGCATGCTCGCTCTTAGGTTTAATACAAGGGATAGGACATTTTGATTGGGTACACCATGTCACGATAAGATAGCTTTCCTACTTTTTTGATTAAAATGGTGTCAACTAAGTATCCTATGTTATTTACACACACTACTACAATTTACTTATTTAATTACTGTAGGGTATTTGCTCATTGGTTTTTATGCTAGGTAATGTTCGTTAAGGGCCACAGTGTGTACGTGCACTTACCCGCTGCTGTTATGTTTGTATAGCAATTCACATGGAAAAAAGGTAACAGACTGAAAAACTGCAACTGAGCCAGCCAGGTCCTGTACAGATTAGAGATCTCAATGGGGATCCCAACCCAGCAGACTCTAGAGGTTCTTGCGAGAGCTAGAATAGCTCTGGCCACAGACTAAATGATGGCAACTTAAGCATATTCTGCATAATCGACTGTCGAGCGCTTCACGTTGCTCATAAGGACCTGGAGGGCAGAGGAAAGTGCAAATTATCTAGTGACAGAAGTGAAAGTGTGTTGATGTAGAAAGAGATCCCAGAGTGAGTAAGACAAACAACAAAATACAAGAGAAGGTGTATTCCTAAAGAATATACCTCCGACCTACTGACAACAAACATAAGCTAGGTTCTGAGTGGAGAACATAAACAGCAGAGAGAGATATCTTAGCTTGCATTCTACTGACTGGCAAAAACTAACAGCAATATGGCTGAACATCAAAATGAGAATCTCACAAGCAAGAAATACCAGCAGGAAGAACTTATTTAAAGCTGCACCCGAAAGGTGATTGGGCAGGTAAACAAGTAAATTAATACACCTGTTTCTCTAATAGAACTAAAGAACTATGGCATGTATAACAGAAAGTAAACACCAAAAGAAAAGGTGTATCTGCTGTGGTCCAGTAGACAGAGATGACAACCATAGCGCACAGACTCAAGGGTGCAAATCCTGACACATGAAGGTTGCATTTATATCAACCGATGCTCCAGTTTATTTCTTTGATATTGTATACTAGACACAAATGTAATTGGAGAGCTAGTACGAGGAGCTGCTGATAAGTCTTTAGTTTTACTCAGAAACAAACAAGATAGGATGATGAAACTGTACATTTATTGCACATACTCTCCACTGATGTCAACACACTTCTTACATTGGTATTCCAAGCTCTGTAAGGGGTGCTTCACACACAGCGAGCTTGCTGCCGAGATTGCTGCTGAGTCACGCTTTTTGTGACGCAGCAGTGACCTCATTAGCGATCTCGCTGTGTGTGACACTGAGCAGCGATCTGGCCCCTGCTGCGAGATCGCTGCTCGTTACACACAGCCCTGGTTCGTTTTCTTCAAAGGCGCTCTCCCACTGTGACACACAGATCGCTGTGTGTGACAGCAAGAGAGCGACAAATGAAGCGAGCAGGGAGCAGGAGCCGGCGTCTGGCAGCTGCGGTAAGCTGTAACCAAGATAAACATCGGGTAACCAAGGTGGTTACCCGATATTTACCTTAGTTACCAGCCTCCGCAGCTCTCACGCTGCCTGTGCTGCCGGCTCCGGCTCTCTGCACATGTAGTTGCTGTACACATCGGGTTAATTAACCCGATGTGTACTGTAGCTAGGAGAGCAAGGAGCCAGCGCTCAGTGTGCGCGGCTCCCTGCTCCCTGCACACACAGCTAAGCGGTGTGCGCTGGTAACTAATGTAAACATCGGGTAACCATACCCGATGTTTACCTTAGTTACCAGTGTCCGCAGCTTCCAGACGCCGGCTCCGTGCAAGCGCAGCGTCGCTTGCACGTCGCTGCTGGCTGGGGGCTGGTCACTGGTCGCTGGTGAGATCTGCCTGTTTGACAGCTCACCAGCGACCATGTAGCGATGCAGCAGCGATCCTGACCAGGTCAGTTCGCTGGTCGGATCGCTGCTGCATCGCTAAAGTGTGAAGGTACCCTAAGCCTAGCAAAAACAAAGGATTTTGGTTGTGCCTCAAACAGCTATCTGTAGTAGCCATGGCAACCCTTTTGAAGGTAGGCCACTAGCAGCATGCCCTCCTTATCCCAGAACACAGACGCCATCACCTTAGTGGCTGATTTTTGCACCCTGAACTTTTCTGGATGAGTAGAACCACTGTGCCTCCACTCTTTTGACTGCTACTTGTTTTTAGCATCATACAAATAAATTCAGGTCTCATCCATAGTGACCAGTCGATCCAGGAATTTCTTATCAGTCCGGAAACGCTGACAAATGAACCGAAAAGTTTTCACTCGCATCCTTCTCTGATCTGTTGACAAACATTTGAGGACCCACTTAGCAGATAACTTTGTCATGTCCAAATGTTCATGGATAATGACACAAACACGTTCACGGGAAATCCCCATGATGTCTGCTATTGCTTTAGCTGAAATTCGTTGATTCTCGAGTATGAGGTTGTGCACAGCATCAATGATCTCCGGAACAACAACCACTCTCGATCGTCCAGGACGTTCCTCATCATTGGTGCTGAAGTGGCCCGTTTTAAATTTGGCCATCCAGTTCTTAACTGTGGAATATGAAGGGCACTGATCCCCCAATGTTTGCTACATATCACCATGAATACCTTTTGGACATTCCTGCTCTCAGTTGCTGTGAATATCGCATTAGACTCCACCATTTTGTTTTTCCGCATGCGTAGAACATTGTTGCCATAAGCAACAAACACAACATTTTGAAAACATATATTAGACACGTAAGACTTTCATGTGATGTAACATTCGTTACCATAGAAACAAAAAAAAGATCACAAAGCCAAAGACTTATCAGCAGCCCCTTGTAATGCTACTGACCAGATTTGTTTTGTTGGTTTGTTCAGAAAGTGTTTTTGTGTTCTAGCTTTAAAATACAGAAACATATTTTTGTAAAAGCACATTAAAGACAAACACAACGTACACTAAAATAGTTAATTACTCTTTCTCCGAGTACAGAAAAGATCCTTTTCCCAGAACTGTCAAACTGACATTACTAAAGCTGGTATATTACATTTGCTTTTCTAAAGAAATTGATTTTAAGGAATTAGGGAGAGGAATAAAGCACATGATATAGACAACATTGAATGGGGCATAAAAGTTTGCATCAAAACTAAAATTAGCTTTAGCTAATGACATTTTCTGTGGAGTATCAAAAAGTCTATAAAAATAATGTAGGAGAAGGACCTCATAGATTGCAGCATGACTCCCAAAAGAGAGAGTGCAAGACAAATGAGGGCTACATAGAGCAAAAATCATACTATACTTAATTATGTTATTGGAAATTATATCACTAGCAGTTAACACCAGGGTAAAATCCATATCACTATACCATATCGTGTATATTTAATAGGATTCCTCCTTTTTTCCATTCATTGTGGATTAACACCATCTGTCATATTTGAAAGTGGCTTGCAATACCAAAAAAGGTTGGGGAACGCTGCTTTCCAGTAATATGCCATAAATCTGTATAATTCCCTCCCCCCATGTGAGCTGACGGCATACAGATCCATACAGGACCTACTGAGATGTATGATAGTACTTTACAAAAAAGGAATGTTCTATGAAAAATTAGACAAATTTCATTTTAGATACTATTTTTCCTGTTAAGCCTAAAATTTAATTTTGCTTATGGAAAACGTGAAATGAGATATTTTTTCAGTCTCAAGAAGCTGACATCATAATTTTAAACCCAATCACAGCTATTGGCAAAAAGCAGAAATAAAAAAAAAGGAAAACAAAATAAATCAACCTTTTTAAAAAGTCAAGAGGGCTTATCAAATTCAGAGCACAACTGCCAATATTTCAGGCCAAAGTTGCCTTTTCGGAAGGCAGCTGTGAATGTTTAGTAATAACATTTTCAAAACATGGCCATTTAATTGTGAGAAATGGAGCTGCATACTGAGAAAAATAATGCCCCATATCTGATTAGTCC
Source organism: Anomaloglossus baeobatrachus (assembly GCF_048569485.1). Lineage (NCBI taxonomy): Eukaryota > Metazoa > Chordata > Amphibia > Anura > Aromobatidae > Anomaloglossus > Anomaloglossus baeobatrachus. Next base: position 378,089,149 of record NC_134354.1, on the reverse strand, counting down.
TGGCAGAAAGACTAGTAGAAATGTGATATTGCCCGCAGTAATAAATGTCACAACTGTGAGCCAACGTTGCCTACAAATTTATGAGGACAACTACTGTCATGGACTATTCACAGTTTAAAGAACCTCTGAGCCAAAAAGACCAAGCTTATAAAAGTGCCTCATAGGATTTAGTCATACCATATTCTAATAAATACAGTATATTGTAACCATAGACTTCAATGGTCAAGTGAATTACAGACAAGTGCATTTTTGGCATGCCTAAAGAATAACCGTCATTTTAATTTTTCCTTCATATATCAATAGTACACATGAAAATAATAAAATTTTACAACGACTGGGCGCATAAGACCCCCAACTTTTTCCAGTTAAATGTCCCCATTGTTTAGTAATGTCCCCTGCAGTAATGTCCCCAACATTTAGTAATGTCCCCTGCTGTAATGTCCCCTGCTGTAATGACTCCTGCTGTAATGTCCCCTGCTGTATCGTCCCCATTGTTTAATAATGTCGTCCTGCTAGTTCCCTTCTTGTCCCCTATTATGCCGTTGTTTACACACAATAAAAGATATTCTCACCTCTTCTCCGTTCCCACGGTGTCCTCAGCTGTTTCTTGCAGTCTACAGGCACATAGACCCCTGAAGGATGTTGTCATGGCTTTACTGCAGTTGAATGCTTTACGGCGCCACAAAGCATTCATCTGCAGTAAAGCACTGAAAGCAGCAGCAGCGGCAGCCCTGTGTATTGGATGCGATCGTGGAGGGGTCTATTAGCCTGAAGTCCACAAGAAGCACTCCTCCATGATCGCGTCCAATACACTGAACCACCGCTGCTGTCAGCGCTTTACTGCAGTTGCTTTGTGGTGCCATAAAGCATTCAACTGCAGACGACATCCTGCAGCGGCCGCTATCATGGAGGGGTCTGTGTGCCTGTGGACTACAAGAAACAGCTGGAAGCACCGCGGGAACGGAGGACAGGTGAGAATATCTTTTATTGTGTGTAAACAATGTCAGTAAAGCCATGACGGCACTGTGCACCACCATATAAGATGGCACCCGGAGTATAAGACAACACCCGACTTTTGAGAAGATTTTCAGGGGTTAAAAAATCGTGTTATACACTGGAAAATACGGTAAATCCTATCAGACAAATCTGCTTCTCTTTGCTCCTGGAATGATCTCTTAGTATCAATTGAAAAATCTCTAAAACTTGTTTTTGGTGAATACAGACTTTTCCATTACTTACATAGGAGATGACAGTTAGTGCTCATAAAATTCTATAGAGAGGTAAGGGGGAGGAGGATGAAGGAGCTAGAGGCTGCAAACTCTCATGAATCAACAGTTACCCTTTAAAAATAGGTTTAAAGTGTAACCTTCATTTCAGGAAAACTTTCTGCAGAATATCTATACCTGCGTCAAGCTTCTCTCTTCTCTCCATCTTCTGCTTTCCATATAATCTTATAAGCACCAACTATCATCTCCTGTGTCACTACCAGAAACATGTATTTCTTTGAATACTGATATTACCACTAAATATAGACTAAAGCGGGCTTTACACGCTACGACATCGCTCAAGTGATCTCATTGGGGTCACGGAATTTGTGACGCACATCCGGTAGCTTTAGCGATGCCGTTGTGTGTGACACCTATGAGCGATTTTGCATCGTCGCAAAAACGTGCAAAATCGCTCATCGGTGACATGGGGGTCCATTCTCAAATATCGTTACTGCAACAGTAACGAAGTTGTTCCTCGTTCCTGCGGCAGCACACATTGCTCCATGTGACACCGCAGGAACGAGGAAGCTCTCCTTACCTGCCTCCCGGCCACAATGCGGAAGGAAGGAGGTGGGCGGGATGTTCGTCCTGCTCATCTCCGCACCTCCGCTTCTATTGGGCGGCGGTTCAGTGACGCTGCTGTGACGTTGCTGTGACGCTGAACGAACCGCCCCCTTAGAAAGGAGGTGGTTCGCCGGTCACAACGACGTCGCAGGTAAGGTAAGTCCGTGTGACGGGTCCGGGCGATGTTGTGCGATACGGGCAGAGATTTGCCCGTGTCGCACAACCGATGGGGGAAGGTACGCACGCTGGCAATATCGGTACCGATAAGGCCTCTTTCACACAGTAGTGATAAACACACATGTTTTTCACTGACGTGTTGAAGGTGCGTATGTCCATCCGTGTGCCGTGATTTCGGCACACGTTTGTCATCTGTGTGCTATGTGTGATAGCTCACGGAGAGCAGGAACTTTATACTCACCTGGTGCTGCTGTCTCCCGCGCTATTACTTCTGGGTCCACAGTGCAGTGAATATTCATGAGCATAATGAGCAGGCCCGGAAGCAGGAGACAGCAGCGGCCGGAGACAGCAGCGCTGGAGACAGGCGAGTATAGAAAATCATTTTATTTCACAGACATGTTTTCTCTGGTACGTGTCACATGGATCATGACTAAAAAGCATGAGAAATTTGCCAATAATAGCATAAATAGTACACATTTCATTATGTTTTTTATATTATTCATGATATACAAAAATAAATGTATATTTTATGAATATCTGTTTTCAAACCTTTAAAACTAAATATATTTAGATATACAGTATGTTAAGCCATTGCATCCTGTAAGGAAATGTCCACTACCGGATAACTCCTTATGAATAGCTTGGTTGTGCCTAAAATGTCTTCATTCCTCTCAGAACGATGTCATTCCTCCGATGGCAGAGATGTCTTCCCTGGTGCCCACAAGACATTGATACTAACTAGTGATGATTGAATACTTTGATTATTCGGCTTCGCGATTATATTTTCCGCATATCTCGCCGCTATTCGACTATTCGTGAATATTCGATGCGCAATGCAAGTCTATGGGAAACCCGAATAACAACTATTCGGAACTATTCGGGCTTTCCATAGACTTAAATTGCGTATCGAATAGTTGAATAGCGGCGAGGTATTCGGAAAATATTCGCGAAGCCGAATATTTGAGGTATTCGATCATTCCTAATACTAATCTCTTATACAGGGGGATTTATACTTTTTTTCCTTGATTGTAGAGCCTATGGAGTGAGAATCTCAATGTGTGCACTTTTACGTAGACTTTTACCTTGATTTTAGTGCATCATTACTGGATATGCAGTTAGGCAAAATATATTGTGAAAAAAAGCTTAGAATATTCCAAAGTACTGTAGTCTAATACAAAATGGCGTGAATCATGCTATTCATACAGAGTAGTGATGAGCGAGCCTTACCATGCTTTTGTGTTCAGATCTTGTAACCAGCAGTTGAATGCTCTAACGGGCTAGACTCGTTTAACGATTATAATGGAAGAGAATGGGAAACGCCAGCATTTTTCTGGAATATTTTCTGGAAAAGGTTTGCCTTTCCCTTTGACTTCCAGTATACTCGGTATTCTGAGCTGTATACAAAAGACTATATTTTAACCTGGTTTCCAGCTTATTGGGCTTGCTGCCTCCTTTATATAGTATCCTGGAAGATGAATAAATCATACAGACACATGTGGTCCTGCAGGAGAGCAACTGAATATTGATCACTGTGTTCTTTTATTCATTCTTATGCTTGTGTATTTGTTTACCTAACTTCTAACATTTCCCATTAATCCCCATTGGGACTGAAGACAGTGTTTATCGCTCATAATTCATAGCTGATGTGCATTAATTATAACTCGGATATGGTAGACTCTGCACGCATTCAGGTGCTTACACATAATACTGAGATGTTGACTCTTTGAGAACACAAGTTACAGTATATGCAGATGTAATTTCTTAACTGCCTCTACTTTCTATTATTTGCACATTGTCATCCGGTTGTGATCAGAATATACCTATTCTCTAATTAGGCCCATTCTTTACTGGGTCCTTATTTCATGAATGCACATTGCCTGTGCTGCTGTGATAGCCAATTGCTCTGATGATAGAGGAACACAGAAGAAACAGCAGAATAAACGAATTGGCAGATGAAGTAGCTTTTTTGACAACACTTACAGAAGACATTGCAAGCTGTGTATTCAGCAATTTTTGTCTTGCCCTTTAAAATCATGATTTACAATATATTTTGTCATGGTATATTGGTTTCAATTTGGACTGATCCATATTTGTATTTAAATGACCGTGCTTAATGGGAATGTGTCTGTAGGACCAACCTTTGTAATCTGTCTATATGGGTATGTAGGTCATAGGAAGTTGAATAAAATGATACCTTGATATCTGCAATCCAATGTCTTATTACAGTGTAATCCACATTTTCTTATATGTAAATTACTTATTCCAGGTTATGAGCAGGACAGTGATCTGCATTAGAATCTACCTTCACAGCTTATATGAAATAAAAGGGTGGTATTAACAGTGTGAGACATGTAACTAACACAGAACAGTAGAATTGAGCCTTTAATCTCCTTACAAACACATTTGCTGCAGCTTTCACAGCTCTGCTGCATAGCAACAATATTGCATTACTGTCTGCCTGTGAGATGGAGGCTGAAGCTGAGAAGAACCTGCAGATGTGTCAGTTATAATCACACACAGGCAAGGATGGTTGACCTTAGGGAGATCAACATCCAACACCGCGGAGACACCATCACATGTTTCTCAACGCAGTGATTCTAGAGCAATGTCCCCTGGGAAATATTCAAAACAAGAAAGCCTGTGGAGACACCATCACATGTTTCTCAACGCTGGCAGGAAACTAGCCAGGTCTTTCACCAGGAAGGAACAACCACGGGAAGGGCAGTCTCCAGTCAAGGAGACCACCTATGCCAAACATGGTATCCACAGACAGCTGTTTCAGGGTACTTGCCCCTCATCAGTGTGGAGTAGGAAACTGGCTAGTGCTAGCATTGGCTAGTAGAAGACTACATAAGCAAGGATGGTTGACGTTAGGGAGATCAACATCCAACACCGCGGAGACACCATCACGTGTTTCTCAACGCAGTGATTCTAGAGCAATGCCCCCTGGGAAATTTTCAAAACAAGAAAGCTTGCGGAGACACCATCCCATGTTTCTCAACGCTGGCAGGAAACTAGCCAGGTCTTTCACCGGGAAAGAACAACCACTCCACACTGATGAGGGGCAAATACCCCAAAACAGCTGTCTGTGGATGGATACCATGTTTGGCATAGGTGGTCTCCTTGACTGGAGACTGCCCTTCCCGTGGTTGTTCCTTCACGGTAAAAGACCTGGCTACATGTGTCATATCTTAAATGTTGTCTAATGAAAATGTGAGGGGTGTACTTACTTTTTTGATATATGTTAACATTTCTTACATCTCATCATATCTTACACAATGCATTATACGTGGCAACATTACATGACATTCCATTATTTACAATACCGCATGACACAATACACACTACAATACACCAGTGCGGTTTGTTGTCTTCAGGGAGGAACCACCTTACTGTTTAAAATTATCTCTGGAGACAGATTCTCCAGGAGATCTATGCAGTATCACTCCAGTTTACTATATTTACCTGCTCTGCTCCATCAGTATACATGTATCCAAATCTGCTCTTCTGTGTGGGGCTACTGACAAATGTCACCATCTGGAAGCCTCTTCGTAGTTGTTCGCTAAACCTGGTACTAATGCACAAAGCTGGAAGACAATGGTGAACCTAACAACATGCGCCTGTGAGCCACAGGTTGGGGATCCCTGCCCTATAGCAATGCAATAGAAAGCAAAACAGAAATAACCATTTATATAGTGAGTACTCTTCATGACAAATAATAAAAGATGGAAATAATGGTCCATCATTAGTCTTATCTATGCCCAGTTCCACAGTTCATCCTGAGTTCAAACCCATTCATTTCAATGTTCTATTCCATTAAATTGACCGTAAGTGCAAATTACAAAAAAAAAACATCACTTAGAAAAGAAATGCCTGATTTCTTTAGAATAAAAATAATAAAACAGACATTTTAAATTTAGAAACAACCCCACTGGGCTTGTGACAATCTTTGTCCATTCAACGAATACAGTTCACGCATTGCATGAAAAATGTCCTCCAGCAACATAAAGGACTTGTCTCAGATATTGCACACATTGTCACAATGTTATTTGACTTCTAAATGTCCTTAGTTGACAAAAAAGACAAAGTTGCCAGGTGATCAGACAGCAATAAACTGGAACGCTGGGGAAACTCCATTGTTAATGAAGATCCACTTGATGTGAAATATTATATTAAAATCACACTTCTCGAATACCTCCAGCTGTTACCAAATCTGTGTATACTAGATACAGTGGAACAATTAACAAGGACCACTATCCTGTATTATTGTATGTATACCTCTCTAAAGGCAGATCGTTCTGCATTGCCTGGTAATTGAGCTTCATCCGCTGTTGACTGTTCTGCTAGTTCCTAATCTTGACCGCAGCCTTTTTCTTGAAGACGCTCTCACCTTGTATTTTAGACTGTTTGCTCTTTGTATAACTACTGGTTATACCCACTGGCTTATTAATGACTGCACTCCATTCTCTTTCCTGTCCAGTGTCATCCTGACTGCTTACTTTGTGATGACCACTGACTGTATGAGTACGATGACCATTCTGGGGAGCAGTGACATGGAGATCTTTGTGAAGCACATATTTGCTTAAAGGGAATCTTTTAGAAGGTTCTATTTGAGAGTAATACAATATAAAACATGAGAGACAGTTTTTTTATCAGCAGGAGATTATCGCTTCTAGACTACAGCTCACATTCACACCAGTCGGGCTAAACTGAGTCTCGCATCACATCACCAGGCACGGCCGCACACTCTCCGGACAGGAGTGTCTCAGCTACATAGAGATACATGCAACCAACCCGCTCCTGTCAGGATAGTGTCCAGCCGTGTCGGGTGATGCAATGCAAGACTCGTGCGAGTTAAGCGTGAGGCACTCGCAAGTGTGACTGTGGCCTAGCTCACATTATTGATTAGCATTCGGCACAGAAAATTATCCATCAAAGGTGTGGGTGGCTTCATAAGGAGCCCATAAGTCAAAACTCTGCTACATCTACATTGGACAAAACATGTATTCTATGGAAACTACACAAAGCTGCCCAGTAAGTGACACATCCCTGTAATCAAGGTTCCCTGCTCTATTTTATGCTGCTCTGATTATATAGCAAAAATCTGCTGACACATTCCCTTGAAAGGGGTTAAAGTTGAAAGATAAAAAAAGCTCTTAGACTACACACTCCAGTCAAGTCAGCGACAAATGGATTATGGTTTAGAGAGTCCACAATTCTGGTTAAAGACTGTAGCACAGGTGCAGTAAATATGCCATGCTTTCCAACATTGGGAATTTGGCTATAATATGGAGTTATTATGAGCAAATGTTTCTTAATGCTGTTTAACTTCATTGCTGTTAAGTAGTAATTAGCGATAAGCAAGCACAACCATGCTCGTGTGCTTGGTATTCGTAACAAGCATTTGGATCCTCGAATTGGTGCAAATCATGGATAATGGAAGTCAATGGGAAACTCATGCATTTTTCTGGAAGATATTCCGTAAAAATGCTTGAGGTCCCTATTAACTTCCATTATACTCAGGTACTCAAATTGCATCCATCCAAGCATCCAACTGCTCATTACGAGTATCGAGCACTACTCGGCATTACTCGATACTCGATTGAGCATCAGGGTGCTTGGGCATGCTTGATCCTCGGCTAATTATCGTGGGTGCTTGAGTACCATGCTCGAGTCCCTGCGCCTCCTGTTTTTCTGCTGTTTTTCAGCCACTAAAAATGCATGGATTGCCTGGCAACCACAGTAATGCTATAGCCATGTTAGCTACTGGCTTTACTGTGATTGACCGGCCGCATTACATCATCGGATCCAGTATGAAATCTGGGGGTGTGATGCTCGGCACAATGCAGTTCTGGGTAAGTTATTGTAGGAGGGATAGCTTAGATTAGAGCATGGATTAAAGCATAGAGGCAGAGTTTTAAACTTGCACCCTTTAGTGTGTTTCACAGGGAACTAAAGGGTGTTTTTAGATAGTTGGTTTAATATAAAAAAAAATAATAAAAAATTGTAAAAATGGCATGGGGTCCCCACTATTTTTAATAACCAGCCAAAGTAAACCAGACAGCTGTGGGCTGGTATTATAAGGCTGGGAAGGTCCGTGGTAATTTGACCCTTCCCAGCCTAAAAATAGCAGCCTGGAGCCACCCCAGAATTGGCTTTTTCCAATTGTCCTGGTGTGTTGGCAATCAGGGTAATATTTTTGGGGGTTTATGTTAGCTGTGTAATGTCAGATGACATCCAGCCCAGGGGTTAGTTATGGAGAGGGGTCTGTGAGACATCACCATTACTAATCCAGTAAGTGTAAAATTAAAAAACACACACACAAAGGAAAAATATGATTTTTTTTTTTAATAAAGATTCCCCTACACAAGTGATAGCAAACCTGTGGCACTCCAGCTGTTGCAAAACTACAATTCCCATCATGCCTGGCCATTCAAAGAAAAAGCTTTGGCTGTGAAGACATGATGGGAATTGTAGTTTTGCAACAGCTGGAGTGCCACAGGTTCACCATCACTGCCCTACACTATCCCTCATTCACCAATTTCATGATATATGTGGAATTTGTACTCCACCCCATGGAGCCTAATTCAGAGAATGATGCCCCATAGGTGACTCCATGTCATCATCAGACACAGAGTTTCTCATGCGCGCTGACATCAGTAACTCAGTACTCTCACTGAACCAAATAGCAATGAGCATTCCAAGCCTGGTAATACATGCATCTAGCTGTCTGCTTTACCTTGACTGGTTATCAATAATTTAAAAAAGTGGCATGGGATCCCCCCTATTTTTGATAATCTTCCAAGGTAAAGCAGGCAGCTGAAAGTTCCAGCCTGTAACTGTCTGTTTAACCTACGCTGGTTATCAAAAAGCGGCGGGAGCCAACATATTTTTTTTTAATCTTTATTGTCCACAACAGCATACAGTCATCTTCTGCCAGCAATAAAGCTTTCTGATTGGCTACTTTGCAGCCTTTCAACAGACTTTATCAACATACAAACAGTATCCAAACACCAAACTCGAACACAGAATTATTTTTAATATCTGTGTTGGAGTTCGAGCCCCGGACACCAAATTTCCAGTACGGACAGGGAACTTTACAGTTCAACTTCGCTCATCCCTACTTCTCATTATATATACTCAAGTAATTTCTATTAGGAACTATGCAGATAAGAACGTAGTTCTGCATCTACGTGATTTAGCTTGCTTTTTATGGTCTTTAGACGTCAATTCAGTATTTTGTAATGTTAGTGCAATTTCTGTTTTGTTTTTCCCATGGCTTCATCATTTTGCATAGCCAGGGAAGTTTCCCAGAAGTGATATTTTTAAAGTTGGCAAGTTATGGGTGAATTCCTTTGCTAAGCAGAATCCCGGTGACTGAGTGCAGTGTCTGATTACAATATGCTGTGTGTGTGTATAAAGTCTGTTGCTCAGCTCCCAGAAGATAAAGCACTATGAACCTGATTACCAGCTGCATCTGCTGATCTTCTGCAGCCCCCCATGCTCTGCCTGTGTCACTTGAGCGAGGGAGAGCAGAAGGACAAAATGAACGGCTTGGCAAGCCCAGACAAAAGGCTTGGCATAGGAGACACGGGCATCCAGTGCAGTGGATGACAGAAGGGCCAATTTACTCTTTCGCGATAGCCTAGGAAGGAACAAGGATCATAACTCTAGCGTGCTGCACGGTCGAGGGCCTCATTAAGATGGGTACCCTATGCAGTCGGCAATCAATAGAACAGCAGGTCTGCATGTTATCTGCTTCAGCCTACGCAACAAAACACAACCTAGGGAGTTGACATTGCAGTGAACTTCACTGAATTGAACAAAGAAGGTCTGAATCCAAATTATGTGAAAAGCGGTGTTACATGTTGTTGTGGGATTTGTGCCTTAGTAAATGCCATTGAAATGTTATCAATGTAGCAGAGCTGACTTGTTCCATTTTCTAATCATTTCTCTTAATGAAATTACCCTATAGATAATTTTCCAGAAAGGCAGGGGTATATTCCAATATGTCTGGTTCAGCTAAATCCAGCTCTGCTACATGATTTACTAAGTGCAGCCTTGTGTTCAACACTTTTATCCTTGTCGTATTATAATGGTTTGTGCCGTTCACTCACAATAGCCCCGCAGACCCCATACCACAAGAAAAAAAGGCTATGTTACTCGCACACTGCCAACCAATTCTTTGTTTCAGAGCTGTGTTATACTACAACAAGAGCTAACTGAGAGGGATTGATGCCTACTGTGTGTAAAAATGAAGGGCTAGCGTGGGCGAATATAGCTGCTTAAGTTACATAGAAGACTGAGGATGTAGCTGTTAGCGAATGTAGCATGAGGCAATTCCCCAAAATGATCACATAGGCTGTCGCTGTCACGTTGTTTTATACACATTCGGAAAAAGAATATTTTGAATATATAACACATCTACTGTTCAATCCGAGGGGTAAAAACGGATGGACAGAAACTGTATACCTGAAATATCAAATATACCATCATGCATTTGGACACATACAATTATGAGTTACATAATAAGTAAATATTTCTTTACAATGGTCTTAAACATAGGTCAAAATACTACATTTTTGCATCTTATTTTTAACTATCTTCTCTTTTTTAAAGGGAACCTGTCAGGTCCCATATGCGCTCTAATCTACAAGCAGGGTGTTGTGTGGTCTACACATCCCTGTGTTGTAATATTGTGCAGTATGATTTTATAAAAAAATGTGTTTTATAACTTACATGTTCCCTATGTAAATAGAAGAGGGTCTAGTCCCTTGGACGTTGCATCGCCCCTTGGGTGTTTGCATGCTTTCTGTGGTGTCACACCCCTGTGGGCATGATACCATGGATTTACATTAGTGATGTGCGCTTATGAAGCCGGCAAGTAAACACCCAGATATGAAGGCTGCGTGAATGGCAAGTGCGCGGGATCTCCAGGAGATTTCCGTGGTATAACGCCCCTGTGGGCGTGATACCATGGATTTGCAGGAGCGACGTCACCGTTAGCTCCTGGAGATCCCACGCATGCATGCTTGCCATTCGCGCAGCCTTGCTATCCGGGTGTTTACTTGCTGGCTTCACAAGAGCACTGCGTATGATCAGAAGACTCCAGCGGTTCTGACTATGCGCAGAGCGTGTCTAAAGCCGGCAAGTAAACACACGGATATGAAGGCTGAGCGAATAGAAAGCACGCACGCGGGGGATCTCCAGGAGCTGACTGTGTAAATCCATGGTATCACGCCCACAGGGGCGTGATACCACGGAATGCATGCAAACGTCCATGGAGCGATGCAACGCCCAGGGGACTAGACCCTCTCCTATTTACGTAGGGAACATGTAAGTTATGGATTAGATTAAAAATGCCAAGCAGCTAACAACATTTTGGTGGTTTTATCTTTGTTTAGTTTACTTTCATAATGTCTTTTCAGAAAGCTGTCATGATTATTTAGTAATGTGGATCTATATGTAATGATTAATAGTCGGATACAAGGTTACAATTACTATTGAGAGCAATGGAAACTTTGTGTTCAATGGTTCAAAACACAAGGAAAGAAATGGAGCAGAAAATAGGGGAAACTGTTGTATGAGAAATAATTCATCTACTATGTGGAAAATGTTGTATAGTGTCACCTGACACTGATGCAATAGGTCTAAAAATTAAGAAGATGTGACTAGACCTGGATGGGGGATGGTGAGGAACGAAGGTGGCGGAGAAGTGAGTTGTAAGGTGAGTATACATTTTTTTTTATTTTTAACCTTTTGATGGTTCTGGAAAATGCTGAAATTCTAAAATTTAAGTAACATTGAATTCTATTTGAGTAAATTCAATCTCTATTGAGTAAAAATAAGAGAAGTAAGCACCAAAAAAGGGCTGCATGTACAGGGATCTTTGAGAATAATCTACATAGATGTAAACCAAGTATGACAGCACTCTAAAAGTCTATGGTAAAAAGGTATAAACAAAAATGTTTTCTCCCACATCAATACATAGGGGGTGAAATAAGTATTTAACATATTACTAATTTTGTAAGTAAACATCAGAAGAAGAATGGATATGATTGCCGCGCTGCCGTAGTCAGAGAAACATACAGGAGTAGGTTACTAGTGATTTATTTCTATGCATTTCAGAGAGAATCCTCTCCATCCTCAGGAAAATCACATATCTGTAATTTTCCTAAGGAAGGGTTCTCTCTGAAACGGGTAGATATGTGATTTTTCTGGTGTTTGCTGTTACATTTGTGGGGCTGGTGCAGCCGTCATTTTGGTCATTTCTAGTTGGTTGTGACTCCCACAAGCTGCCAAGGTCAGCATTTCCAACTTTTGTTTTAATCATCTTTCTCGGATAAAACCCAAGACTGCACTTTTTTTTATACAGCTCACTGCATCATAGCTTTCTATAAGTAAATACATTTCTACAGGTGCTATTGTCATGAATTACTCACTAGATGTCAGTAACAACCCATCCAATCCACATAGGCAAAGAAGGCAAACTATAGATGTCCATAAATTAAGTTATGTGTAATAATGAGAAATGAAACAGGGAAAAACAGCTCAATAGGGTTGAGATCTGGTGACTGAGCTGGCCACTCCATTACAGATAGAATACCAGCTGCCTGCTTCTTCCCTAAATAGTTCATGCATAATTTGGAGGTGTGCTTTGAGTCATTGTCCTGTTGTAGGATGAAATTGGCTATAATCAAGCGCTGTCCACAAGGTATGGCATGGTGTTGCACAATGGAGTGATAGCCGTCCTTATTCAAAATCCCTTTTACATTGTACATATCTCCCACTTTACCAGCACCAAAGCAACCCCAAGCCATCACATTACCTCCACCATGCTTGACAGATTGCGTCAGGCACTCTTCCAGCATCTTTTCAGTTGTTCTGCATCTCACAAATGTTCTTCTGTGTGATCCAAACATCTCAAACTTCGATTCGTCTGTCCATGACACTTTTTTCCAATCTTCCTCTGTCCAATGTCGGTGTTCTTTTGCCCATAATAATCTTTTCCTTTTATTAGCCAGCCTCAGATATTGCTTTTTCCTTTCCATTCTGCCCTGAAGGCAAGCATCCCGGAGTCGCCTCTTCACTGTAGACGTTGACACTGGCGTTTTGCAGGTATATTTAATGAAACCTGCCAGTTGAGGACCTGTGAGGTGTCGATTTCTCAAACTAGAGACTCTAATGTACATGTCTTGTTGCTCAGTTGTGCAACGGGCCTCCCACTTATCTTTCTACTTTGGTTAGAGCCTGTTTCTGCTCTCCTCTGAATGGAGTAGTACACACCGTTGTAGGAAATCTTCAGTTTCTTGGCAATTTCTCGCATGGAATATCCTTCATTTCTAAAAACAAAAATAGACTGTCGAGTTTCACATGAAAGTTCTCTTTTTCTGGCCATGTTGACAGTTTAATGGAACCAACAAATGTAATGCTTCAGATTCTCAAATAGCTCAAAGGAAGGTCAGTTTTATAGCTTCTCTAATCAGGCAAACTGTTTTAAGCTGTGCTATACTTGCACAAGGGTTTTCAAGGGATTTCTAAACATTCATTAGCTTTCTAACACAGTAAGAAAACCCAATCTACCATTAGAACACTCAAGTGGTGGTTGTTGGAAATGGGCCTCTATACACCTATGTAGATATTGCATTACAAAACAAACGTTTGCAGCTAGAATAGTAATTTACCACATCATTAACAATAGAGTGTATTTCTGGTTAATGTAATGTTAGCTTCATTAAAAAAATGTGCTTATCTTTCAAAAATAAGGAAGTATCTAAGTAACCCTAAACTTTTGAACTGTAGTATATATATATATATATATATATATATATATATATATATATATATATATATATATATATATATATATATATATATATATATATATATATATATCAAATGGATGGTGGTTTATTGGCCAAGTATAACTCCTGATCCAAACTAAACTGTAACACCTATGGGGACCTGTTTAGAGATTACCTTGAACCTCATTTTCCATCCAGCACCCTGGCTCTACAAAAGTTAATTCTTGAAGAATGTCACCAAATTGTTCATTTCATGGCTAGGAGTCTTGGTGCTCTTTTTAAAATCTGTGGCAGTAGTACAAAATATTAGATGTGGTTGTCTTTTATGTGGGGCGTATTCATTTTTGCAAAAATGACTCAGTCTTGTCAAAATTTTGGGAAATGTTCTTGTGTTCAGTAAGCTATTGATTAAAATCTTACTTTTCAAAGGTAGTGTACTCATCATGCTGAGGACCATGTATATAATTATATTTTGAGCCCTGAACACCAAAAGAGCAGGTCAGCACTTCACTACTGTGAATTGTCTGCATGCAATACTAAATATATATCCACCCAAACCTCAATTTAGAAATTTCTCACTAAATTCAATGTAATACAATGTCATTATATGCTACCAAAAGAAATAATAGACTACAATCCACATCACAACCACTGGGTGGCCACACATAGACACATACAGCATGATGTTGAACATCTTGTGACAGGGCATCACATACACGTTTTTAAGCTGGTTGTCTCACACCAAAGATCTTAGGATGTGTAAACTTATGGAACTTGTCAGAGGACATTTTTGACCAGAGTTTCCTTTCAATCTGTGAATTCAAATAGTTCAAAAAAGAAGTAAAAATACGGTATATGTTATTACTGAAATGAATCTGAAGCCTTAGGGTATGTGCGCACTAGGCGTTTTTTTCACGCTGCGTTTTTATGTGCGTTTTTGTCTAAAAAACGCACCCGCGGCTAAAAAACCGCGGCAAAAACGCATGCGTTTTTGCCGCGATTTGGTGCGTTTTTTGCTGCGTTTTTGCTCACTGCGTTTTTAATCAGTGCACAATGCCATTAAAGATTGTTGATGAAAAAAAAAAAAAAAAAGGTCTGATGTCATTTCCTTCTTCAAAATGTTCATTGTATGCAGGAGAGCAGACAGCTGCAGAACTAGTGTATGCAGGAGAGCAGACAGCAGCTGCAGAACTACAAGTCTCAGCATCCTCCATTCACTAGTGTATGGAGGAGAGCAGACAGCAGCTGCAGAACTACAAGTCTCAGCATCCTCCATTCACTAGTGTATGCAGGAGAGCAGACAGCAGCTGCAGAACTACAAGTCTCAGCATCCTCCATTCACTAGTGTATGCAGGAGAGCAGACAGCAGCTGCAGAACTACAAGTCTCAGCATCCTCCATTCACTAGTGTATGGAGGAGAGCAGACAGCAGCTGCAGAACTACAAGTCTCAGCATCCTCCATTCACTAGTGTATGCAGGAGAGCAGACAGCAGCTGCAGAACTACAAGTCTCAGCATCCTCCATTCACTAGTGTATGCAGGAGAGCAGACAGCAGCTGCAGAACTACAAGTCTCAGCATCCTCCATCCAGGACTGTATGCAGTTTTTTGCCCAAAAAGAAAAAAAAAATGACGTGGGCTTCGCCATATTTTTGTATGCTAGCCGGGTACAGCAGGCAGGTACGGGCTGCCCCCAACCCCCAGCTGCCTATTTGTACCCGGCTGGGAACCAAAAATATAGAGAAGCCCTTTTTTTTTAATTATTTCATGAAATAATTAAAAAAAAAAATGACGTGGGCTTCGCCTAATTTTTGAGTCCAGCCGGGTACAACTAGGCAGCTGGGGATTGGAATCCACAGTGCAGGGTGCCCATGCTTTCTGGGCACCCCCACTGCGAATTGCAGTCCGCAGCCACCCCAGAAAATGGCGCTTTCATAGAAGCGCCATCTTCTGGCGCTGTACCCAACTCTTCCAGCTGCCCTGAAGCCGGGTGGCTAGCTAGGTAATAATGGGGTTAGGGCTAGCTGTATAGCTGGCCCTAAGCCCGAAATTCATGGTGTCACGCCAATATTAGACATGGCCACCATGAATTTCTAGTAATGATAAAAAAAAAACACAACACAGAGAAAAATATTTTTATTAGAAATAAAACACAACACAATTAGTGACTCCATCTTTATTGAAATAAACCCCCCTCCGCAGTAATCCTGGGTCAGGGTCCCGCGCCGTCCAATCAGGATCCAATATCATCTGATCGGTTTGCTGGAAGGCAAAGCGATCAGATGATGTGTCAGGATCAAGTGCCTGAATCCCATCACACATCAGCTGATTGTATAAAAGCCGATTATACAATCAGCTGATGCATCAGTAGAAAAAAAAAAAAAAATAATACTCACTTATGTGCTGTGGTGATTACCGGCAGCTCCTGGAGCGATCGATTGGACAGGAGTCTGATCCTATACGATCGCTGCCGGAGCTGCCGGTAATCAGCTGATGAAGTCCCCTGACAGCAGGATCAGCTGATAGCCGGCCGGGCGCGAAAAAGCCGGCGACACCGCGATCAGCTGATGCGTCAGGTGACTGCATCAGGTGATCCACCGCCAGGTCCTGCAAGCAAGGTCCTGCCCCGGGGAGACTGCACACAGCCAGAGCGGCGGGACCGGGAGGAGCTGGGAGCGGGCATGGCACCGGGACCCTGCGGACAGGTGAGTATATGACATTTTTTTTTTTCTACTGTTCACTTTGGTTTTCGCCGCTGCCTCCACCTCCCGCCCAGACATGGCGCCGCACGGAGCTGACATGCACAGGACGGGAGGTGGGCGCAGCGGTGACGGTACCGGGAGGATTCATGCTTCTGTGTTTACCAACAGAAGGAATCCTCTTCCTGTACACGTCACTGTAGTGCCCACCCCTTGCGTTTATAGCTGCGTTTTTAGTCATAGAAACGCGGCTATATGCGTTATTCATTGCGTTTTTAACATCTCATTGAATTCAATGAGTGAAAAACGCAGTGGAAAACGCAGAAATAATTGACATGCTGCGTTTTTGTGGTCACCACAAAAACGCAGCTAAAAAAAAACGCTGTGTGAGGACAGCACTTCTGAAAACCCATTGCCATTGCTGGGGAAGCAATGTCACTGCGTTTTCAGCACAAAAACGCGGTAAAAAATGCCGCTAAAAACGCGGCAAAAACGCCTAGTGCGCACATAGCCTAATTATGCTTTACTGTATACTCTCATAACCAGAGCCATTTCAGGACCATGGAGAGCTGCATCTTATATTAACCCCTTAATGACATGCTATGTATGTCATGGGTTGTCTCCATGCCTTTGATGTGGGCTTACATGCCAAGCCCACGTTTCTACACACACACGACGGCCAACAAGTGAAATGAACAGCCAACAAGTGCATCCAACAGCAGCAGGCTGATCAGAGATCTATTCATGACTTTTAACCAGTTAAACCCTACTTTCAATCTCTGACAATGAGATTTAAAGGCATCAGCAAGGGGGGGGGGGGTCATTCACCGCTCCCATCGGTGCTCCCAAAATGTGAGCTGAACCAGAATTCATAAAAGACTGTGTTTTTTGTTTTTCAATGCAGTGCTGGTTCAGCTCTCATCAGAATATTATTGGAAATAGTAGTGAATGACTTTAAAAGTTAGCAGAACTCAACCTGTATTTTGAGTGATAATCATAACCAACTCTATCAGGCCGGTTAACACTAGAAGTCCCAGAAATTTCGAGCTTCCCCTTTGGAAGTCCCAAAGGAGGGTCAAATGACCCTTAGTCCAAACTGAATAGAACTAACTAGAAGCTAAATGGCTAAACTCAACCTTCTGTGGTGCGACAGTAATGGCCTTAATTACAGAACAAAAGATGGTCATTATAGAATATTAGCTAAAATCCTTCAGATCATTCGACCCGTCTCTGAGTTCCAAAGGTAGAAATGTTAAATGACCCCTCTCTGGGACTTCTATTGTTAAAGGTGTTTTAGCAGTTATTTCTTAAATTATCAAATTCTACAATTTACTAATATACTTAGATTATCAAAAGTTCCTCTGTCTGAAGATATCCGTCCAATCTTGAATCTTAGCAGCTCTACATCTGGCTTCTGCTTGACAAAGATCAGCATTTTCTATGTCTGCACATCATTATTAAGCATGAAGGGGATTATGTATTGTCTCATTTCAATAGTTAAGCAAGACCTCTTCTTAAGGGTGCTTTACACACTGCGACATCGCTAGCGATAGTACCCGCCTCATTGTTCGAGCGACATTTGATGCTCACTGTCAAAGCGAACATTATCGCTACAGCAGCGTCACTCCCACGCACATACCTTGTCAGCGACGTTGCTGTGACCGCCGAACAATCGCTTCATCAAGGGGGAGGTGCGTTCGGTGTCATAGCGATGTCACTGTGGCGTCACTAAGCGGCCGGCCAATAGAAGCGGAGGGGCGGAGATGAGTGGGATGTAACATCCCGCCCACCTCCTTCCTTCCACATTGCCGGTGGACGCAGGTGAGGAGATGTTCGTCATTCCTGCGGTGTCACACATAGCGATGTGTGCAGCCGCAGGAACGACGAACAACATCATACCTGCAGCAGCAACGATTTTAAGGAAAGGAGCGACGTGTCAACGATCACCGATTTTGAACGATTTTGCGATCGTTGATCATCGCTCCTTGGTGTCACACACTGAGATGTCGCTACCGGCGCCGGATGTGCGTCATTAACGACGTGACCCCGACGATATATCGGTAGCGATGTTTCAGCATGTAAAGCACCCTTAAGTCTATGCATTTGTTGTAATAGAGAAGGAAGCTGATTTTTTTTTTTACCGAAAAGAGACAATCAATCAGCCCCCTTGACACATAGCACTGATTGTGTGATATACGAAAGGGTGTTCTGGGTAGAGTACAATATGAAAGTGGTACTACCTACTACTCTAATATTTTTAGATTAAAGCAGCTTTATTGATTAAAGATTATAAGTAAGTTGCACAATTTTTACCAGTGTTAAAGTGGTCCTTCAATAATGAGATAAAAAGGAGTGATGGGCAGGGATAAACAGTCGGCTCGCATGATCACCCCTGGCAACTGCAGCCTGGAGTGATCATGTGCGGCTGTATTCACTGCCCCCCGCGCATCATTATCAGTGAGGGGGGCAGTGAATCAATACACATTACTCATCGTTCCACTGCAGCATCGCGATCTCCTATCTCTGCCAGTCAGATGACTTGCGTGGAGACTAGCGACACGCACAGCGATGACGTCATCACTGTGCGCACGGGTCCTTATGCAGCTGCCGGCACAGACCACCGGAGGACATCGCGATGCTGCAGGGGAACGGGGACGGCTCCACTCAGTGGCGCTGCCGCTGACATAGACGGTAAGAGGAGCGGTGCTGCAGGGAGTGAGTTGAGGTAAGGTGAGTATGAACGTTTATTTTTTTTTATGTGCCACAGGATGCGGCCATACACCAGGATGAGGGCATATAGCAGGATAGGGGTATATTATGAGCAGCATGGGGAGTATATGAGCAGGTTGAGGGTATATAGCAGCATGGGGAGTATATGAGCAGCATGGGGAGTATATGAGCAGCACGGGGAGTGAATGAGCAGCATGAGGGTATATAGCAGGATTAGGGTATATTATAAGCAGCATGGGGAGTATATGAGCAGGATGAGGGTATATAGCAGGATGGGGGTATATGAGCAGCATGGGGAGTATATGAGCAGGCTGGGGAGTATATGAGCAGGCTGGGGAGTATATGAGCAGGACATTAACCCATAACAGTGTCAGCAGCAGATCCTCGCCCCATAAGTGTATCATGACCACATTTTTTGCTTAAAATTTTATTTTCATATTTTCCTCCTCTAAAACCAGGGTGCGTCTTATGGTCCAGTGCGTCTTATAGTCCGAAAAATACGGTAATTTAAACTGCGGCCCATCCATGTCACATCAGGATGAACTGCAGGCTGAAGACATTCAGCTCCCAAGACCTTTGTCTCAACTGACAAGACCCTTATCAAACATACCTCAGTAGGCAGCCAGGAGAAAGGCTCTGATATGTGAAGAAATATGTTTTAACCCATGTTGGCTCACCAAAGAGCTCTCAAGCTTCATACTCCTCCACAGCTTTATAGCAGCATGCGGAGACTGACTGCGTCTAACTAAAAATAATTAAACATTTTGGAGGACAAAGCTAAAGATAACTTACGTTGTGATTAGCAAGTGCTAGATACTGTTTATTTCTTCACATATGACAGCCCTGCATCATGCCGCTGACTGAGGTTTGTGTGATACAGCACTTTTCAGTTGAGGCACAGGTCTCTGGAGCTAAAATTCATCATTGTTGACACATGACTAGGACAGGTTGTAATGTGAATAATATCAAATATGATATTTTAATTAATTCTCTGACAACCCATTAATGATTTTTTTAACTGGAAACCCTATTATACAGTCAAATAAAAAAGTTTGGGCACCCCTATTAATGTTAACCTTTTTTCTTTATAACAATTTGGGTTTTTGCAACAGCTATTTCAGTTTCATATATCTAATAACTGATGGACTGAGTAATATTTCTGGATTGAAATGAGGTTTATGGTACTAACAGAAAACGTGCAATCCACATTTAAACAAAATTTGACCGGTGCAAAAGTATGGCCACCCTTATCAATTTCTTGATTTGAATACTCCTAACTACTTTTTACTGACTTACTAAAGCACTAAATTGGTTTTGTAACCTCATTGAACTTTGCACTTATAGGCAGGTGTATCCAATCATGAGAAAAGGTACTTAAGGTGGCCACTTGCAAGTTGTTCTCCTATTTGAATCTCCTATGAAGAGTGGCATCATGGGCTCCTCAAAACAACTCTCAAATGATCTGAAAGCAAAGATTATTCAATAAAGTTTCTCAGGGGAAGGATACAAAAAGTTGTCTCAGAGATTTAAACTGTCAGTTTCGACTGTGAGGAACATAGTAAGGAAATGGAAGAACACAGGTACAGTTCTTGTTAAGCCCAGAAGTGGCAGGCCAAGAAAAATATCAGAAAGGCAGAGAAGAATGGTGAGAATAGTCAAGGACAATCCACAGACCACCTCCAAAGACCTGCAGCTTCATCTTGCTGCAGATGGTGTCAATGTTAATCGGTCAACTATACAGCGCACGTTGCACAAGGAGAAGCTGTATGGGAGAGTGATGCGAAAGAAGCCGTTTCTGCAAGCACGCCACAAACAGATTCGCCTGAGGTATGCAAAAGCACATTTGGACAAGCCGGTTAAATTTTGGAAGAAGGTCCTGTGGACTGATGAAACAAAGATTGAGTTGTTTGGTCATACAAAATGGCGTTATGCATGGAGGCAAAAAACATGGCATTCCAAGAAAAGCACTTGCTACCCACAGTAAAATTTGGTGGAGGTTCCATCATGCTTTGGGGCTGTGTGGCCAATGCCGGCACTGGGAATCTTGTTAAAGTTGAGGGTCGCATGGATTCAACTCAGTATCAGCAGATTCTTGACAATAATGTGCAAGAATCAGTGACGAAGTTGAAGTTACGCAGGGGATGGATATTTCAGCAAGACAATGATCCAAAACACCGCTCCAAATCTACTCAGGCATTTATGCAGAGGAACAATTACAATGTTCTGGAATGGCCATGCCAGTCTCCAGACCTGAATATCATTGAAAATCTGTGGGATGATTTGAAGCGTGCTGTCCATGCTCGGCGACCAAACTTAACTTAACTGGAATTGTTTTGTAAACAGGAATGGTCAAATATACCTTCATCCAGGAACTCATTAAAGGCTACAGAAAGCGACTAGAGGCTGTGATTTTTGCAAAAGGAGGATCTACAAAATATTAATGTCACTTTTATGTTGAGGTGCCCATACTTTTGCACCGGTCAAATTTTGTTTAAATGCGGATTGCACATTTTCTGTTAGTACAATAAACCTCATTTCAATCCAGAAATGTTACTCAGTCCATCAGTTATTAGATATATGAAACGGAAATAGCTGCTGCAAAAACCCAAATTGTTATAAAGAAAAAAGGTTAACATTAATAGGGGTGCCCAAACTTTTTCATATGACTGTATATAGAGAGTTTATTTTTTTCTTGAAATCCCTTTGTTGTAATTTATATTAGCTTTAGAACTAGTTAAAGGTTAATTTTGTCTCCTACATTAAGTTTGCCCTTGTGTTCTGTTTTTTTATTCCTTCAGAAAGTAGCTTTGGGCATAAGATATTATAACTTCTGGTGATTATTAGAGCCAAAATCTCTTAATGAAGGCTCTGGCCATGTTTCAGTAACAGGCTGTGGGGAATGGGATGACTTACATGAGATTGTAATTTAGATTCTAGTCTTGTGTGACCTAGAAATAGGAGAAACCTCACCCCTATAAGACCTTCCCATTAATCTGCAGTCCCACTGCACGTGGCCACAGAGGAAGTAGGACAGAAGTGACTTTGAGGTAGGAAGGGCACCTTGCACCAAGATATACTTTCTGTAGGATTTTATTTGTAAAATATGATAAAGCTTTTATAGTCACACTACACTTTATGAATTCATGTTCTTAAAAATAATATATGGACATTTTCTAAATATTGCACATTTCTTTTTCCTTTTATTCTTACATATAAGGAATTATATAAAAGGTGATAAAAATATGTTATCATACAAATAGCTTTCTCCTTATACGCCTGGCTCTACAACTTAGAATATAATAAAAAAGCTAATTTCAGTTGATTTTTTTCAATATTTTGTGTACTTTTGTAACAACTGCATTCACTCTAATTGAGAATTATGACTCATGGATGAACCATTTTGATTCAGCATTTTAGGAGAAAACTACAGTACATTTTTCTTCTTGTGAAGAATGTTCAGTGATGTTTGGCATTCTTGATAGAAATTGTGCACTCAGTATCATGTTGACAATTATCTTGCTTGTACAGTCTTGCCCATGTTGAGATGCTTGGCACCGTAAACCATGTATGTTGAGTTGGCAATAAACAATTAGATACTAAATATTTCATTTGAACTATTTTCTAATGATATTGATAAGAAGTTGAATCTTCTAGGTAAAGTTTTTTGAGTAAAAACCAGTCTGTTGCTGATTAAATTGAGGCCTGGAGTCTAAGGGGTACTCTGCACGCTGCAACATTGCTAGCCGATTGTAGCGATGGCGAGCGCGATAGTCCCCGCCCCCGTCGCAGCAGCGATATCTTGTGATAGCTGCCGTAGCGAACATTATCGCTACGGCAGCTTCACACGCACTTACCTGCCCTGCGACCTCGCTCTGACCGGTGACCCTCCTCCTTCCTAAGGTGCGACGTCACACGGCAGGCGGCCAATAGAAGCGGAGGGGCGAAGATGAGCGGGAGGTAAACATCCCGCCCACCTCCTTCCTTCCTCATTGTAGCCGGGACGCAGGTAAGGAAATGTTCCTCACTCCTGCGGCTTCATACACAGCGATGTGTGCTGCCGCAGGAACAAGGGACAACCTCGTACCTGTCGCTGCAGTGAAATTATGGAAATGACCGACACTACACAGATCACCGATATTCGACACTTTTGCGATCGTTTATCGGTGCTTCTAGGCTTTACACGTTGCGACGTCGTTACCGGCACCGGATGTGCGTCACTTTCTATATGACCCCGATGAGATCGCAGTAGCGATGTCGCACTGTGCAAAGTACCCCTAAGGCTATATTCTCAATTTGCTTTTTTTTTTTCTGCATCCAAAACCTGCTCATTTGGCAACACAAACACTGCAATATAAAACTGGTCATAGGTGTTTCACAGGTGACAGACAGTCCTGTGGTGTCCGGCAATAGAAGGTCACAGCGTTTGGCTATACAAAATGCTCTCTGATTTTCTATTGTTCCTGCTGTCAGCATTTAGTGTAATAGCTATGTCCTCTGCTTGGTTTTCATCCTTTTCCCTTTAAGACACAGTGAAGCACCTCTTCCCTTCAGCTGCTAATCGTCTGTACACCGTGTGCAAAATTATTAGGCAAATGAGTATTTTGATCACATGATCATTTTTATACACGTTGTCCTACTCCAAGCTGTACAGGCTTGAGAGCCAACTACCAATTAAGTAAATCAGGTGATGTGCATCTCTGTAATGAGGAGGGGTGTGGTGTAATGACATCAACACCCTATATAAGGTGTGCTTAATTTTTAGGCAACTTCCTTTCCTTTGGCAAAATGGGTCAGAAGAGAGATTTGAATGGCTCTGAAAAGTTCAAAATTGGGAGATGTCTTGTAGAGGGATGCAGCAGTCTTAAAATTGCCAAACTTTTGAAGAGTGATCACCGAACAATCAAGCGTTTCATGTCAAATAGCCAACAGGGTCGCTTGAAGCGTTTTGGGCAAAAAAGGCGCAAAATATCTGCCCATGATTTGAGGAAAATCAAGCATGAAGCTGCCGAGATGCCATTTGCCCCCAGTTTGGCCATATTTCAGAGCTGCAACGTTACTGGAGTATCAAAAAGCACAAGGTGTGCCATACTCAGGGACATGGCCAAGGTAAGGAAGGCTGAAAAACGACCACCTTTGAATAAGAAACATAAGATAAAACGTCAAGACTGGGCCAAGAAATATCTTAAGACTGATTTTTCAAAGATTTTATGGATTGATGAAATGAGTGGGACCCTTGATGGGCCAGAGGCTGGATCAGTAAAGGACGGAGAGTTCCATTCCGACTCAGATGCCAGCAAGGTGGGGGTGGGTTACTGGTATGGGCTTGTGCCATCAAAGATGAACTTGTGGGACCTTTTCGGGTTGAGGATGGAGTGAAGCTCAACTTCCAGACCTACTGCCAGTTTCTGGAAGACAACTTCCTCATGCAGTGGTAGAGGAAGAAGCCGGTATCGTTCAATAAAAACATGATTTTCATGCAGGACAATGCTCCTTCATATGCACTCAACTACTCCACAGTGTGGCTGGTCAGTAAAGGTCTAAAAGATGAAAAAATAATGACATGGCCCCCTTGTTCACCTGATCTGAACCCCTTAGAAAACCTGTGGTCCCTCATAAAATGGGAGATCTACCAGGAGGGTAAATAGTACACTTCTCGGAACAGTGTCTGGGATACTGTGGTGGCTGCTGCACGCAATGTTGGTCGTGAAAAGATCAAGCAACTGACAGAATCTATGGGTGGTAGGCTGTTGAGTGTCATCATAAAGAAAGGTGGCTATATTGGTCACTAATTTTTTTGGGTTTTGTTTTTGCATGTCAGAAATGTTTATTTCAAAATTTTGTGCAGTTATATTGGTTTGCCTGGTGAAAATAAACAAATTAGATGGGAATATATTTGTTTTTATTAAGTTGCCTAATAGTTCTGCACAGTAATAGTTACCTGCACAAACAGATCTCCTCCTAAGATAGCCAAATCTAAAAAAAAAACACCCCAACTTTCAAAAATATTAAGCTTTCATATATATGAGTCTTTTGGGTTGATTAATAACATAGCTGTTGATCAATAATAAAAAAAATCCTCTAAAATACAACTTGCCTAATAATTCTGCACACAGTGTATTTCCCCTTTGGTTTACATACTCTCATTTTCCCTGAACCTGTGCTGGTGACATTCAGTTCATTCAAGCTCTGGTTGCCAGCAGGTGGCTTGCACTCATCTGTGATATTGTTGCTGAAACTTTGCTGAACTTTTCCCTGAGTCAGCTGTGGATAAGTTGTTCATGCACTTTTACCCTATGTGTCCTCCTTATGTCTTCTTAAATGTTTAGTGGGGTTGATGAATAGTTTATCCCACACATTTCCTATTTAAGGCCCAGCACTAGGGATACCTAGGGTCAGGTATCTGGCTCAGCGCATAAGTGCAGAACCTTTCAAGAGTGGTGTGGAATCCCAGGGACCAGTGGGAAGTTTGGTAAGGGGTCACATTCTCCCCCTTCCCTAGATGCAGGGTTTCTCTTCCCTTTCGCCATTCTCTTATTATTTCCCCATACCTAGTGTGACAAATGCCTGTTTTGCAGCATTTTCAGTGTTTTTGTCGCTTTTTTGCAGCAGTTTTTGGGTGTTCACTGTCTACTGTTCATGATTAATAAAGTTAATTTTACTCATCAAAAGTGACACTGAAATACAGAAAGTAAACTCTTGCTTTTTTGCACTGTTTTTCCACTTACTAATTGCTTTTTTTGGAGAAAAAAAAGAATCAAAAAGGCTGGAAGAATTGACATGCTACAGAGTTCAAAATCGCCCCACTTGTCAGATTCAGTGAGGGAGAAAAGCCAAGTGTGTGCATGAGATTTCTGAAATCTCATAGCTTTTGCTGGTACTGTAAAAAAATGCTTTTAATTTGCACTAAAAAAGAAGCAAAACACATTGAAAAATCACTGTATGTGAACATAGCCTAAACTATCCTCCTGTTCTTTAACAGTGATTATATATATATATATATATATATATATATAATATATATATATATATATATATATATATATATATATATATATATATATATATAAAAAAAAATATATATATATATATATATATATAGCGCTGGACATGGCATGTCACGATTGCAGTGTAGTTGGACCGGTCGGGGGTCAATGCCAGAAGTCAAAAAGAATAAACAACTCTAAATGGAGAAACAAAAGTAGAGTTAAAATTTAGAAACTGCAGCAATAGACAGAAGGATGATAATTTAAAGAGCTAAGCAGAAGGAATAACCCAGGAAAGCTGTGCCGAAGAGGCTGGGTCAATATAATATAATAATATTTAATCATTTATATAGCGCTGTTAATTCCACAGCGCTTTACATACATTGCCAACCCTGTCCCTATTGGGGCTCATAATCTAAGTTCCCTATCAGTATGTTTTTGGAGTATGGGGAGAAACCCACGCAAACACTGGGAGAACATACAAATTACTTGCAGATGTTGTCCTTGGTGGGATTTGAACCCAGGACCCCAGTGCTGCAAAGCAACAGTGCTAACCACTGAGCCACCGTGCCATGTGAAGGAAGGTTATTAAAGTAAATAAAGTAACTGCCAGGTTCGAGGCAGTGACTGGAAATAGAGATTGAAATTAATGCAAGATTCTGGACACACGTAGATGTTCAATGGCCACAAAAAGTAGTTTGCATCTGTTTGCCATGTCAACCAGATGCTGAGGCTGATAACATCATTGTCAAATGCTGAGTTGAAATTTCATCTTGGCGCATGTAATGCCCCAGAACTGGAGATTACATTATGTCTGTATTGTATATTCACATGCCTTTAAGACTGGAACATGTACACTGTTATGTATATGGTATGCAATACATAGGTAGACTAACACTAGGAGTTAACACTCCTCACCTACTTGCTTGGAGAATGGCTTGGGTGGGTTGAGTTTAGGGACAGCAGTGAGTATTTCAAGTTAAAGAAAGTAACCCATGTGGAAGGTGGAAAAACAGCATCTTACATAATATGAAGGTTTCTAGGGAACAAGAATGTAGAGGTCCTCTGGGAAATAAAACTCTAGTGAGGAGTAAATCAACCTCCATTTTGTAAGTGTGACGCCCGAGGGACATCGATCCAGCTTCAGGGACACGACCGGGTCTTCTTTTAATATGGCAAACAGGTATGTCAGATTTTGTATGTGTCGTGACGCCACTCACGGCTTGCGGTCAGGGATATGGATGACCACCACTGCAGATTTTTTGAGCATCTGGGGCTGATGGGGTCTGCAGTCAGATGGTGTGGCCTTCCGTTAGTGAGGCAGACCCCAGGAGCTCGGGTTTGTAAGGTACCCGGTCTCGCATTAACACAGGCAGAGTCCAAGAGTCTTTTAACTGGTTTTTACTCACTTTGTTATTGCTGTGAGCTGAGCCTGGCATTGCTGTGATGAACCAGGTAGGACCAGGGGCTCCTTTGGGCCAGTCTGAGGGTGACCTATTAGCGTGCCTTCCTAACACTTAGTGTTCGGATAACCATCTGACCTGAAGTACCATGGGGGTCTATCCAGGGAGTCGCTACTGCCTTTTCTCCCCTTTTGGACCTTTTGCCGGCAGCGTGGACCAGGTGAGATGGCTTCTGGCTCTGTCTCCTTATGGGTCCCTGCGTTGCTGCTGAGGCTCAAACTCTGTGTAGTTGGTGAGGTATTTGTAGCTCCCCTCACCGGCATTTTTAGCAGATAGTTAAACTGGAGTCTGCTATAGGGACCTGTACCCTGTACGTGCCTAGTCACCAGGAGCACCTCTTCTTCTGACTCCTCGGTGACCGTTCTCCCCGCCAACTGTCACTACACCGCGCAGGGTCTGACTAGTGTGAGTGCGCGTATCCCTTAGCAACCGCCGCTCACCACTACCAGACTGGCTCGCTCCACTCCTTTCCTGACAGCCTCTGCACTTTAACTCCCAGCCCCTCCACTACACCTCTTGAAAAGAATTGAAGGCTAGCCCCCCTCTGGAGACTACCCAAGGGTCCCCTCTAAAGGTGTGGGAGACCTGGTTGCTATGTGTCTGTGTGTACACACCTCATTCTGGCCTTTAGGATTACCTGGAAGTACTGTCCCAGCATGGGTGCAGTACTCAGTGGTGCCTGACCGGGTTAGGGGCGCCACATAAGCACCGAACCTCATGATAAGCTCTAAATGGATTTGCTGAATAAGAAGCCTACTACTGTATGTAAAAGTTTCATCTGATTTACTGTGACCCCTGCCTGCTAACTCTCCTGTCTCTCTCCACCGCACTAACACCATGGGGAACGCAACTGAATCCCACAATAGCAATAATAGCATTAACCTCGGCCCACCCAAAGACGGCATTGATGCACCAGGTGCCAGGCATGGCCACTACCACTATTACCAAACTGGTGATCCAACCGGTGTACTAGGTATCTTGCGTATTGCATGCATATGTCAGCGATAAGTGACAGATGGAGGCTGGAATGATCAAGGGTGTGTACTAGTATTATTACTGTAGACGGTCGCCTTTATGTAAGCAGCTTTAATTTTATTGAAGTTGTGTTGAGAATCTTCTACAGCCATATTCATTTCAGTAGTATTACTTTGAGGTGATAAATTATATTTTATTGTTAAGAATGTCTTTGGGAAATAGTTTAAACAAAACAGGACAAAGTGGGCTTTGCATTCTGTCCAGGGAGAAGAGGAGTTAATTCTCGCTTGTGGTGTAATATAACATTCCATTTGGACTTAATGGGGTATGATTTTTGTTGTTCTTTTCATGGTGTTTCTGTAATGAAGAGAGCCTTGTCCTTTCATTCTGCTTGGTTGCCTTTGTATAAATCATGATTTGGCACAGATCGGAAAGGTCATCTAGCCACCCCATACGCTATGTGCTATCCAGCTCTATTATGTGGTGGGAGGTTACCCTCTGTATCACTTCATGATGTGGATGGGAATATGAAAGGCTATTAACCGCTCTTTGCCAGTAAGAGTCTGCATGGTGTAAATAAACAACTGTCAGGGCCCAATGATCCAAAGGAGGTTCTGAGCCAGTGTAGTGAAGTGGATACATTCCCATTTACATAGATGGGATTTGTCTTCCTAGGGAAAAGCTCAAGCACTTCATTATATAAAAAGCATTAAGAATGTATTGCTCTGACTTTTTAGCATTTGACTAAATAAGCACATGGTTTACTATACAACAGAATATACAGATAATTCAATGTTACAAATGTAGCAGAACAATACCACATTTCCATTTTATTACTATGTCATTAGGTAATCGCTTCAAGGGAATCTGCCAGTAGAGTCGACTCCCCCCTCAACTGTTTATATGGTCATGTTGCTCTCTGAAAGATAATGTTATCCATGCCTTCCCTGTCATCTGTAAATGGGAGTTCTGATGCACTTCCCAAGCCTCTGCCTCCATAACCTTATTCCCCACCCAGCCCCACCGAACTCTACTTGACTGACAGCTCATTGACTTTGCAGTCAAGCTAGGGAGCTGACAGCCAAGCAGTGGTAAGGGGCGTTGGGAGGGAAAGGTTTGGGAAGTGCTTTGACTCTTCCAGAGCACTTAAACCACATTTACATATACATTATCATTGCAAATTATCAATCAAGGAGCAGAAGACTGCATACGTAAAGCCATATAAGCAAAATGGCCACAGAAATGGTTTTAGGAGGATGAATCGCTCAGATATGTTGCTTTTAATCTAATTTTCAACACAACAATGCCAGAGTGCATCTTGCTCATGCTACTTTGAGTAATTTGAATCTATATGTGCTTACTATGACCTACAATATCTCTGAACTTACCTTCTATTAAGCACATCGGGATCATCAATGGATTGGCATTTGCAAAAGGAGCTGCCAGCAGCAGATCTTGATGATCTGTATGCCAGGTGCATTCAGCATGGGAAAATGTCCCTCAGACAGCCATTAATAACCTTATTTGAAGATTAGGTTTCTAAGTGTTCATCATTTACAAGTCATTAACATGTCTATCGATCCTGCAATTTCCCTGTTGAAGCGTGTATATAAAGAAAACTTTTAGCATTTATATACAAAGAAACACAAATATGTCACCAGATTTCATAATACAAAATACATTGCTTCGTGAAAGTTTTACTTTCTAAAAGAAATGTTTGTTTAAAAGAACTGAAGTCCTCAGTGGTTGATACCTTTTAATGGCTAACTGAAAAGATGGTAATAATTGCAAGCTTTCGAGACTACTCAGGTCTCTTCATCAGGCACAACTGGATCAAAATGAAAGATATATTTTACTTTCTAAAAGAGCATTATATGAGTTGCACATAATCAGCTTAAAGGGAACCCCTTCTGGTCACATGGGTATGACCTTAGAACAGGTCCTGCTAGTGAAAAAGTAAATCAATTGTATAATACTTATGCTAATTCTAAAAGGGGGAGGGGATAACTATGAATCCCCCTCCCCCCCCGATATTATCTGCTGCTCAGCTGCTGTCGCACAAGAAGCTGATTATTTTTTAAATTTTCTTGGATTTCAAAACCTATACATCCGAGGCGAACACTACAGGTATGTATAGAATCAGCCTGATCGTGCCAGTGTAGCACTGGCTTTAGCTTATATAGTAAAATCCTGCTGATTGGTTCCCTTTAAAATTAACATTACATTTTCAGTGTATTATTAGGACTCTCTACAGTGATTCTAATGTGGATCTTCCAAGTAAATATTCCTGCCTCATCAGGTCTTGTTATTTAATTAGTAATAACTGTAATTTGTATTATGAAATGTAGTGACAGAACTACTTTAACTAAGTACCTCATAGGTCCCTAAAACTCAAGGGTGGGTCAGTCATGCATCTGAATTATGTTTATTAATCAAGAGGCCAACATTAGGAACATTTTCATCACAAACTCAAAATCAAATTGTAATGGAAATATATCATTGTCTCTTCAAAAAAGGAACAATGATGCTCTTCCTCTACTTCTGGGCCCCCTTTGTAAGTTTTAAGGCTGGTGTACCTGTAATTTTGCTCATGCTTGAACTTTAATTACATTTTATTTTATAAGGTTTTATTATACGCATTATAAGAGATGACATCTTGCAAGTGCATGTGCAGAATATAGAGGGCTTTATGACAAAACTTAAAAAATGTAATCTATCAACAATTAGTATTATCTTAGTGGCGACTATTGCTACCATCATGCCTATTCTAGGATAGGAGACACCCAGTGAATATTTGCATTTCTAGAATAGAGTATGGTGATACAATGAGGCTCAATATGGTAGCATACTGATTTTTTACATATTTGTAACACAAAGCTTTTATGTCTAAATGTAAAATACGAGGCCTTTGCACACAGATTTGCCCAATTATGGACGTTTATGGACTCTTAATAGCAAAGTCCTCATTTACCACATAGGGCTAGATTTTGGAAATTTGTCCTATTTGCATAGAAAGGACCACGAAATCTGTGTAGGTGTTTTTACAGTCGCTGCATACTTTTAGTCTAAACCTGTGTCTGAGCCTGTGTATCTGAACCTGTGTTTGAGCCTGGCTGTGGGCTGAAGGATTTCTCCTGTGGTCCAGCAGGTTCTTCTGCCTCTAATTTCTGGTATGCGGTGTCTGGTGTCTCCAGAGTCTTGTTTGCTTACTGCACGAAGTTTTGGTGACCTTCTGTCTTAGCCCATTTGTGGTTTTCTAGACGTCTTGTTGGCTGTGTACAGCTTCTAGGGGGGGGTCAGACTTTACTTATTCCAGAGGATCTTTTGTTTGCTGCCTGCAGCTTCTAGTTAGGTATATTTCTAGTTTTGGTAGCCAGTTAGTTGCACCCCTTCAAGGTATGCCCAGCCTCATGGTGCCTTGGTCACAGTGATCACAAATATTATCATGATGAGCCATGGAAAACTCAAAATTTTGCATATCAACATCTTTTTGTAAGCAGGGCACCTGAAAATGTTACACAGAAAGAGCTGCTGTAGACATTGCTGTCTTGGCTAGTCAGTCAACATTTGGATAATCCTTCCATACCAATCGCACATGGTTTTACAGCTTTATTTTCTCTGGCCGATAATCTGTCAGTTTCTGATGGTATAAACACATCATTCATGATAACTCTGTAATATGAATGGGTGGAGCAACTGACTAATATGTCTAAAAATGCTCATTTATCATATATGAAATAACATAGGGGAGCAAAAGAATTCTCATTCAACTTTTGAAAATCGTGTAATGTACATGGAGATAATTCAGTTGTTCAATAATTAGAGCGACAAAAATGGGGGTGGGGGTGGAAAATAAATTTAGGGTAGACAATACCAGAGCTTAATGCTATGCAACAAAAGAACTTCACAAAATTATTGTTAAAGAAGTGCCTGAATTAGAGGGTTTGCTGGTAATAAAATAGTACCCGTGTGATGAACTATCAGGCAGTTGGACCAAAAATACAGTGAGTAGATATTACCATCCTGCCTATGTGCTGGGAAAAATGACTGCAATGAATTAAACAAAATAATATCTACAAATAGTAAAAGCAAGAATTGTTTAAAATAATTAGACAAGTGACTGTTACAATGTACTTGTAAGTGAACTTGGAATATACAGGTTTGTTTATGTCCAAAATGTCACTTAGGCTTTTAGAACTAAAAAAAACAGCTTGAATACTCCAAGCAACATTATACAGCAAAAAGGAATAAGATAGAAAAATAAAGCACTGGATCACAGAAAGAAGTGCTGTCACTATACTGTTTGCACTCTGCTGTGGCAGAGCTGTATCAGACACCTGATTATGTTCTCTGCATTTCCCAGTGGGAGGAGATTTTCTTTCCCTGCCTCATTCCCAGGAGCTCACCACATTATCAAGATGTCAACTCCATCATCACGCTGCCAGTTATAGACCTGCTCTGCAGCGTGCACGGCTGGTTTCTGAAAGTACTCTAGATTCTGTCCATTACCTCCCCTGACCCTTCATGACCTCCATTTTGCCTCACCTCCCTGTCTCCCATCTCCTCCATTTTGTTTTACCTTCTGTGCCTCTCTCATTGTCCCATACCCGTGCCCCCTTTTTTCGGTTTGCTCTCCCTGTTACCAACCTCTGGCTTGTCCCGGCCCCGAATGCACCTCCTGTACTGAACTCCCTCTCTGGGCTCTAACCCATTTAGTACGACTCCTCTTAGCAACCTTTCTGTTACCTAGGAAGCCGTGTGCCAGGGCTTCCTCTAGTGGTTGTTCCCGATACAGACAGCTTTGGTTCCATTTTGTCGTGAATCTTATTACACACACTGTGTGCTTACTCCCCCTAGTGGTGACATCACAAGTGCATTCTTTAAAAAGGACAGTGGTTCTGAATAGGTGATACTATCCAGTGATGAGCTGATCCATGATGTACTTACTGATTTGATGTCTGCTGCGGGAGAACATGCTGTTAGGCAGAGGGTTGATGCTAGAGCATGCCGTCTGTATCCAGAGGGCTGTGCAGGCTTAGGGCACTTCGGGTAGAAGCTTTGCCACGGAACCAAGTACGAGTATGTGGTGACTGTACCCAGCATCTGACATCGGAGAACAACGAAGGCCCAATATATGCAAAAAACGTGTTTCGAAAAGCATAGGGTTTTTTTCATACACTAGGCCTCCGTAGTTTTCTTTGATGTCAGACACCAGCTCCACTCATTGCATACCCACACTGGTTCCCAGGCAATGCTTCAGCCGAAACGCCCTGCAAAGCATCACTCTACTTGTTATTAGTGATCTATTAGTGAACATTCTAACCCCATCATTTATGTCAACCTGTGTGAGATGGCAAATACATAATCGCCGGATCACTTTAACACAGCAGATGACGCTTGTTTAGAGGTCAGAAATCAGCTCCTGTAAATGCAGCCTAAATGTTTCTTTTAACTTTTACAAAGAGCCCCACTTTGATTAATACCTACTCTGGTAGCAGTTGGAGTATTGGAGCATGTTTCTGATTATTGAAACATTTTTACTTCGCTAATTTGATAAAAATTTTCAATGGAAATGTATATACAAAACTTTATGAATTATTGTATTTAAAATAATGTCAACTATGAGATGTGAACGTTGAAGACACCTACACTTCAGATTATGTGACTGAGTGATAACAGTCCACGATGTTTAATGCTATTCTGTAATGATCGCTATTCAACCTTCTCATGCCCGAATCTCATGCTGTATACCTACTTGTCTGACCTTGTTTGCTAGTCGTGAGTTACAATCACACCGTTCATCATTTACACAATTATTTACTTGTTTAAGCAAACCTTAAGACATAGTTTTATGCGGCACCACAAATGGTCTTTAAAGCTTTTAGAACATTCGGCAGTCATTCTTTTTTTTTAAATTTAGCAGAAATCCTATTGAAAAAATGATATTACTAAATATAACCAGAGCCTGATATTTAGCAGTTTGGCAAGAAATCCATTTCAGACACTTCTTAGAATAATACTTTGCTGCCTTAAACCATTTAATAATGACATTTTCATGAAAAGAATGAAATGAAGGACCAATGCTCCCACAATACCACAGAGTTAAATTCTACTATCCATTCCTCATTGCCCTGGCAAGCCCCCACTTAGATTACCACGTGAAGAATTCCCACTAAAGACCTTGTAACAATAGATGTTCTGCTCCCAATGGGACTCTCTAATTATAGATCATCCTTCATTTTTTTTGTCCTAACAAATGAATTTGAATAGAGTGAAAATGTATTAATCACCATAGACTGACTTGAATGAGTCTTCTGTTCTCCCTCCTGTGTTACTAACGATTTTTATCACCAATCCAAATGTTTGCATAATGGCAAAATGATGGAGGTGTCTAGTTTAATGCGAGCAGTGGAGCCGACAGGCCATAATACAGAGATTATTTCTTTTAAAACTAGTTTTTAACTGTTGGGCAATGTCTTAAAAGGAACATCAAACTGAAATGTGTTTAAAGTTGCATATGAGTAATTTATATTTTATTCAGCTCCCCCAAAAAACATTATTCATGATAGATTAGACCTGTAAAATAATGAAATATTACTTGGTTTCATCCCCCTTGTGTTATATACTGTAACCCACCTACACAATGCTTCAAAATGAAATCAAATATTCAAATGGGGCTTCTCTTAAACTAACACCCAAGAAAAATATCGCAATGAAGAAAATGAACTCTTAATTTTCCAAAAGCCATTTAATTTTTATAGTTAGGTGTCGAGTTACACTTTTTCTTTCCTTATTGTGATTTATTTGTCATTTAAGACATTTTAAGGCATGCAACATTTGTAAATTATATTATATTTTTCTGATTTTAAGACGCACCCGATTATAAGATGCAGCACAAAATTAGAGGAAGTAAATAGGAACAAAAATATTTTTTATTGTTGAAAAAGGGGTTCTGTCTTATAATCCTAGAGTCCATTTTATAATCTGGATATAACTCACCAGTGAAGGGGGGGCAGCGGTGGTGCAGAAAACTGAAAGGAGGCAGGGTTGCAGCTAAAGGACATCGCCAGCGGCACCAGGACCTGGGGTTGGGAGGAGGGGGTGTAGTGGTACTGCAATGTGGACACCATTAATCTCTAGGCAGAGGATACGATGGACTTTAGGAAAATGGCTGTGGAGGAGGCGCATGCACAGATTAGGATCTTGGCACCCCAAGATCTTAATCTGCGAATGCGCTGCCTCTGCAGTCATGTTCCTGAAGCCCATTGAATTCACTGCATTGAACCACTGCAAAACCCCTTCCTCCCAGTGCCGGGCCCTCTGCATTGTCCTACTCATGCCGCTGCTGACATCCTTCACCTGCGATCATGCCTCCTGTGACCCCGCAAGGAATCATATGATTGGCTCCACATTCATTCAGCAGCAGGACAAACTCAACCAATATCATTAAGAATTATCTTCAGCGAAAAGAACAAGCAGTACTTCAAGTGATAAAATGGCCCCCACAGATCCCTGATCTCAAAATTATTGATTATATTTCAAATTACATGAAGAGAAAGAAGGATTTGAGCAATCCTACATCCGTAGAAGATTTGTGGTTCATTTTCCAAAATGCTTGGAAAACTAAGCTTGAGTACCGCCCCTGCAGCAGTCGGACTGCTCGGATCCAGGGTTACTGTGGCTCGAGGGTCTCCGGACCCGAGGGCTTACGGACACTCGAAAATAAAAGGGGCTATTTACAGGGGGGTTAGTGTTCGTGGCGCCACCTGTGGTTCGCGATAAGGGGAGTACCGCCGCTGCCGATGGCACTACCCAGGGGTAGATGGAGCGTGGCAGACAGATGACGTTCCCTCCACGGGGAGGGTATGCCCCGGGACTCGGGATGGTGGAGATGTAGGGAAGCATGGTGCAGGCCAGGCGGGGAGATTCAGGGGAATCAGCGTAGTCACTCAGGTCGTGTGGGTGTTGGTGCGACCATTAAGTAAACTCTCACACAGGAGTAAACGAAGACTCTGGGTGCTGCTGCCACTCAGGGGAGCTCATCTGGGAATCTGTCCCCATTGGTATTGCTGATGGTTCTGGACCTGCCTCCATGTACTATATTTAGATGTTTCTGAGTGACCCCTCAGCCTGAAGCTTTTGGGGTCCCGCTCCCTACAATTAGTTAGAAGAGCTGTGCTCTCGATGGCTGACACTTGGGATCTCAGTGGGCTGCATAAGCTGGAAAGCCCTATCCCCCACGTTGTGTTAGTGCCTTCTATCTCTGAGGTCTTGGGGAAAGTTCATAAAGAAACTATCCTCCACAGGTGAATTATCAGGTTGCGCAAAGCTACTCCCTCATCTAGGGTCCAGTACCCCGCCATGCTTGGTACCAGTCCGGTTACTAGATTTTCCGGTGCCGAATGTTCTCCAAAACTAAGTCTGGGCACTCTTCTCCAATATCCTAGACCACCATCTGCGACCTAGCCAAAGTCTCCCAGGGAGCTCCAACTCCCTCAGCTCCTCAGTCTCTGAGGGCTACCACTCAACTGACTATGTCCCTCCCACCAGCCTATCTGACCCCTAGGCGGGTGGCCCTTTTCCAGCTAGACCCCCCACTGGTGGGCCTGACAGGGTGTGGTGTGAGGTGTGGTTAGGATTTGAATGTTGATGGAGCAATACCAAAGGTTAGGATCCCAGAACCATGGAAGGTGAGTTCTGCACCATAAGAGAAAGGAGTGCAGTTCCCTGTGACACCCTGACTAGTCCAGGGGCGTCACACTTGCATAAATATACATATGTTAACTATGATGTGTTGCAGGGCACCAGTCACCCTCCTACATAAACTCATTTTTCACCTCTATGTTTTCACTTCCAGCAGGATGGACATGCAGTTGCTGGCCTCAGTAGAAGTATATTTTTACATGACAGAACAGTATTTAAACAGACCTTTTTGTTTCGTGTGATATGGGCATGTGATCACAATGGGAGTACAGCTGTTAAAAGAGACCAGACCTCCAATCATTACTGGGCATGATATCACTTTATCATCGATTGGGTACTATTGCTGGGAAATCCACTAACCGTGACAAGGAATGGCCACAGCACTAACTCAGTGATGCAGCTTGAGGCCATTCACTTCAATAGAACTGTGCTACAGTTCCCGTGCACAGCTCGTTGTCTGGACTCCACTGTGCAAGTAAAACTTCATAAGGTGAACTGAATGCCTATCTTAGCGACCATTGAAGGATTGAATTTTTGCTGGGTTTGATGTACTCACTTGTTATCATGCCCTAAAAGCTCACAAGAACTAATCTGACCATGATATACAAACTGATATCACCTCACAATTACAGTCCAGATCTATTTAGGATCATGGGGATTAGAAAGTGCTTATTCCTTAGTTCTTAAATTGGTAAAGAGCTTATTGACTATTTAAAAAATGAAATAAAATAAAATCAATTTCTGAAATCTTTGTATTACCGGGCAAACTACAAGATATATAGAAGTGTGGATATGTTTGCTGGAATTATGACTATCTGAAAACAGAGAAAGTGTTTGAAAATGTGTCTGGGTTAAAAACGTTAGAAGCCCAAACGCTTAAAGGGAATTTGTCACCAGGTTTTCGCTACTTTTTCTGAGAGCATCATAATGTAGGCAAGAAGATCCTGAATCCAACTATGTGTCACTTAGATTACTGGATGCAGCCATCTTGACACAATCAGAAAAATTAGATTTTGCCATGTAGCGGACCTGAGAGAGCTGCCCCGCCCACACCAGGCTCTCAATAAAGAATGTACAAAGACAGTGAAGTGGCAATCAGAGGCGGGGCGGTGTCAGACTGCCATGTGCATATGAAATTGTAGTCCAGCAATGATAAGGGTCTTTCTGCTTAAACAAACATAGCAATTAATAAGCATATTAGACCTTTACAAAACAGGCATCCCTGAATTTTCTCTGTTGACCCTTGCAGCATGCTGGATTCAGCTTACCTAGCAAAAGCTTGCTGACAGATTCCCTTCAAGACATCAGTGTAAGACAGATTAAAAGAGTGGTTGTGTCTGTCCATTTAAGGGATTGTCCACTACTAGGAAAACTCCTTCTCATTACCCATGCTTGGATCCAATAAAATAAAAACATATACTCCCCTCCCGTGCTGACGCTGTTCCAGCGGTGTCGGCTCTCGCATTCCAGGGGCTCACGGAAGGATGTTACTTCATGTGAGCCTCACGTCCAATAACCACCGTCTTCACAGATCCCATCTTCAGACATGTATTTTATTACTTGTACGTCTGAAGACGATGAGAGAAAAGCTGGCAATGATTAGTTGAGGAGCTCCTGTGCTGTAACATCCTCACTTGAGTTCCGGAAACATGAGTGCCGAGTCGCCGACACCCCTGGAATGGTGCATGCATGAGAGGTGAGTATTAGCTTTTTTATTTTAGTAAGGGCAAACATGGCAAATGAGAAGGGGCTGTCCTAGTGGTGTACAAACCCTTTGAGACTTTCTATAATTTTGACTTATGGTTTTTCATAATAGCCTGGTGATATCTAGCTGGAATGGGCACTGGGATTGGTTATGTTGCGATACCAATGTAGCACCCAAGGATATGGGGTACTTGATTCCAGTCAGTGTCTCTATTGGGAATGTCACGGTGGTGGCCGTTCCTGGTTCCGTGCCCTGTGCCCTTTTTGTAATGGGGGATATTTACAGGGGATTTGTTAATAAAGTTATTTGTGACGCCACTTGCGGTGATGCGGCTAAGTGTAGGGAGTCGCCGCTGCAGGTTTTGCTGGGGCTGATGGAATGTGCAGCTCTGATGACTTGAGCCCTCCGCAAGTAAGGTACTACCCCAGCAGGTGTATGGTGCAGTGGACATCAGAAGAAGGAGTCCAGACAGGTATTCAGTGCAACTGGTTTACACACTTTTCGGGTGTTAACTGGTTGCCCGAGGCTGGCTGGTTTCGCCTCCAGGTCCCCTTCGTCCCAGTGCCAGTCTGGTTCACTGGTACCTTCTTCCCTTGCACAAGTCTCTAGTAAGTGGGTCCCCATGGTATGGAATTCTGGTAGTCCCCGGTTTGTGGTTTGTCCACCTCTGTCTGCCTGATGGTAGCATGAACCCTGTGGGGATGGAGTCTCTGGTCCTGTCCCCGCCTCTCTCTTTGCTACTGAGTCTTCAGATTCTTTAGGGTTAGCAAGGTCCTTGATGGTCCCCTTTGCTGTGCAGGTGTAAACAGGTCAGCTTGAAGCTCTTCCCTGTCCTAGGGTCCTGTACCACGTTGGTGCGTAGTTCCAGGAGTACTCCACCGTACTCCACCGGCAACCACTTTTTCTGGGTACCAGGTCGCCATTAACCCGAGTCAGGATGCTCCTCAGTCACACCCTACACCTTCACCAGACTTAGACTGACTTCAACTAACTACTCTCCACAGTCTGCCCCTCCCACCTGGTCAACTAGAGGACTGGAGAGGCTCTGCCTCTAGGCGGCCGTCCATGGTCCCCCCATAGCTAGGTATCATTCTATGGGAGATTGTTGGGGAAAACTGGGATTACCTGGGTTTTGGTGTTACCGGCACTGGGGTTCTGGGTCCCTAAGGGGGTAGGCCCTGCATTCTGGTGGGGATGCAGAACCTTGTAGCACCCTGATGGTTTCAGGGGCGCTACACCAACATATCCTGTTTTGTCATATCTAGCTTTATATTGTTTTAACATATATGTACAACATTTACCCAAATTCAAGCAAGTCTAGGGGTGGATATATCATTACTAGGGTATAAAGGAAGCGCAATGCATATTTTTTCCTCTTTTTAGGAGATTGATCAACCTCTCATATTTAGAAAAATATAGTAGTCTTACATTTTGCTTATGTGTGCCTAATATACATTATATTCTAAAGCATCCTTGCTGTTAATAGGTTAATTCCCTTGGGTGGTTACTTAACTGACTGGTCTATTTAACACAAGTGCCGAGAGTCTTAAAATAGACCCTATGATTAAACACCTAGTTTGCAAGATGTAAAATGTAAGGTTGTCTTTCTTATTGACCTCCCTATGTTTATTGGGCTCTGTATATAATCTTTCTTGAGATCTTCATAGATTAAGTTCTGCTTTTTTAAAATTGCACCTTTATCAAAAGAAAAAACAATATTTGGATTCTGATTATGTGTAATTTCATACCAATTTTTTATTCAGTCCTTAGTTATTCATTTGTTACTCTTTTGACATTACTTTTTCAATTATTCAATATGTTAGAGAGTGACCTTCATCTATTTCCAAATTAAAGGAAGTTTGTGACTAGTTGGTCTCGGTTATATAGAGAAAAATAAGGAAATTAGCATTTATAGAAAAATTACAATGAATCCCTTTGAATAACAAGTCAAGAAATCCCATAATATCGCCTTAAACACTTACAATATGCATTCCCATTGTACTAACACACTGACATTTTGGAAAGCTAGGTTTATGCAGAGACTTTTATAGTGATACTTACTGATTTTCATGGGGTTGTCCCACCACTAAATGGCATATTCATTATTCATCATCAAAAATTAACATTGTTTGCCATTTACTTGCTATTTAATATGATATGTGTGTACCTATTAAGTTGAGTGCTTATGATTGCGCATTCTCAGTTAGTGCTCTTAATAATTCTCTGCGCAATACAGAGCCACCAATAGAAATAGCCTTCTGTCTTGCTTTTCTGTGAAGGGAAAAAATGCACACAGTAGCATGGAAGTATACAGACTTTTTTGAAGATGAAATAAAAAGGGAGTATACAATTAGCTGCCAGAGGGGGAAGGAGCCCAATCAGTAGCACTATAAAAAGTCTCAGTGTAGCTTCTGACAAATATTGCTCATGGTAATAACAATAAGTAGTGATGGGCAGACCTGGACTGTAAAAGTCCGAATCCGCGCGGTTTCTAAAGTACTCAAGTGCCGGACCTTGGTCCGAAATTCTGAGGGAATTCTAGCTAATGATTCGGCTATGGCACTCTGGAAATAAACAAATAAAATAAAGGAAAAATAAAGGTAATAAGAATGAAGCAAGCACTTCATACTTACCGAGGCTCTGGCATGGCTGTAACTGCTCCTAGCGACCACTCATTCTTCTTCCGATTATTACTCATCCATATTCACTGCTTTCCCCACCCACCGGCTGTCTCAGTATCTATGGTTGGTTGCAGTCAGATGTGTCCCCAGCCTGAGTGTCAGCGTTTGATTGCAACCAATCACAGGTGCTGTCTGTGGAACACTATCGTGGTGTAAATATAGATAAAACAAATTGGTTAGGGTTCCCCCATGTTATGATACCCAGCACAGATAAAGCATATGGCTACAAGCTGCAGCCCTTCACCATGTGCTTATCTTGACTGTGTAGCAAAATAAGAGGAACCGCATGCGGCTTTTTTTTATTATAATTTAAAAAAATAATTTAAAAAAAACAGCATGTGGTCCCCCAATTTTGATACTCAGGCATGATAAAGCCTGACAGCTGGGGGCTGGTATTTTCAGGCTGGAGATACCCATGTTTGTTGGGCCCCCCAGCCTAAAATAGCAGCCTGCAGGCGCCCGGAATTGTTGTATCCATTAGACGCTACAAGCCCAGCACTTTAACCAGCTCTTCCTGATTGACATGGCGCAGTGGAAATCGGGGAAAAGAGGGGTTAATAACAGCCCACAGCTACCACTAAGCCCTAGATTAGTAATTGGAGGCATATATGAGACCCCCTATTACTAATCTGTAAGTGAAAAGAAATAAACACAAACAACAAAAAAATTCTTTATTTGAAATAAAAGACAAAAAGCACCCTTTTTCACCACTTTATTTACCTCCAAAACACTCCTGCAGGTCCAACCTAATCCACACGACGTCCTACGACTATTCCAGCTCTGCTACATCTGAAGCTCACAGCGAACGCTATAGAACAATGACCGCCCACTGTGAGCTGCTGGCAGAGACTGAGTGAGCCATGTGATCAGCAGTAACTCTATGCCAATTATTTTATTTATTTATTTTTATACCACGATAGTATCTGTGATTGGAAGCAGTCAGCTAACAGGCTTGTACTCAGGGTGGTGGCGCTTCTGACTGCAAGCAATCACAGATGCCAATGGGCAGGGCAAGCAGTTAATATGCAATACAGGTAAATGAGTGGCCTGGAAGTGAATGAAGGGCCTGGAAGCAGTTACAGTCGCACCAGAGCCTCAGTAAGTATGAAGCATTTGCTCCTATCCCCCTATCCCTTCTACCACGATGTTAAATTGCTGGATTTTGGTCCCCATAGACTTATATGGAGACCGACATCCGGCCAAAAAAACGAAATCAATCCCAGGCCGGAACCGGGTTGTATTATTTTTAACTCAGTTAGACCCGCATGTGCCGTTATCTGCCAGTTCAGCCATCACTAGCTGTAAGCAATTTTTAAATTCTATTGATTACACAGCGCACTGCAAATAATGTAAATTAATTTACAAAGTGGCTGAATCATTGAACTTATCAATAATGAATTATAGGAATAATGAGGATTTGGATGTGATTCATACAAAAATACTGTAATTAAATTAATGGTAAATAAATTAGGTGTTTGCTTAAAGCATAATAAGGTGAAATAATTTTTAAAAATCTTAATCATAGAAATTTATAAATAAACACCAGTGGAAAT
This sequence comes from Anomaloglossus baeobatrachus, assembly GCF_048569485.1. Taxonomy (NCBI): domain Eukaryota; kingdom Metazoa; phylum Chordata; class Amphibia; order Anura; family Aromobatidae; genus Anomaloglossus; species Anomaloglossus baeobatrachus. The sequence continues at coordinate 378,045,846 of NC_134354.1, read as the reverse complement.
TGTTTGATAGGGTGTAATTGATAATCAAGAGCTTTACCTCCATTTCTATTCCCATCAACTAGATATGAAATTATGCACTGTACTGTGTAAAGCATATATTTTATCATTGAGGCTCTTCCAAATAATAGGATTTTCACATTTTGATTCCCCTGCAGTTTAGTATCATGCTTGTTTAGGTGAGAGCCTATTGTGATTTTTTATTTTTTACAGCTTTTTTTCTATCTTTGTCATGTTACCATGCTCATGATGAGCAGGTGGTGACAACACCATCTTAGCCTGCTGATTTTGTATATAGACAAAAGGGAATCTGTCATCAGTATTTGCTACTCCATTTGAGAGATCCTGATTCCTGCTATTTATTACTTACTGAGCTGCTTGCTGTCTTTTTGATAAAATTACTGCTTTATCTACTGCTGATGTACCAGTTCTCCAATAGCTGAATTCTGCATAACCCCGCCCACATCACTGATTGGCAGCTTTTTCTGTACACTGTGCATTGGCAAAAAGCTTCCAACCTGTGGGTAAAGTGCAGTTTTACAGATCTCATGAATACAGAAGACTACATGGAAGCATTTCTACTAGTCCTTTAGTGTTAATCTTTAGGGAAGATCGAATACCTCAAATATTTGGCTACACCCATATTCAACGAATAGGTCATCGCTATTCGACTATTTGCGAATATTCGATGCGCAATGTAAGTCTATGGGAAACCCGAATAGTTGCCGAATAGCAACTATTTGGGCTTCCCATACACTTACATTGTGCATCGAATATTCACATAGCGGCGACCTATTCGTCGAATATTCACGGAGCCGAATATTGCCGAATATTTGTGATATTCGATCATCCCTATTAATCTTCTACTGATAAAACAGTGATTTTATCAACGAGCAGCCCAGTAAGTGATACATTGCTGGAAACCGGGAATCTGTCTCCAAAATGTTCTCCTCTCAGATTATGTAGCAAAAATATGGTGACAGATTCCTTTTAAATCATTCATCCTTGAATGTTCCCCTATATAGGCTCATAAACGTAAAATATAGAGCCACTAATACAAAACAGCAACCTACTTTATAACTATGTGAAAAAAATCAGTGGAAGAATCCCCAGTCTGAATCTTGTAAGTCTAAGGCTATGTGCGCACGTTGCGTAATTACATGCAGTCACGCTGCGCTTTGTAGCGCAGCGTAACTGCATGCGTCCTGCGTCCCCTGCACAGTCTATGAAGATTATGCAGGAGCCGTGCACACGTGGCGTTTTAGAGCCCAGCACTTCGGCTGCTGCCCAAAACACGCATTCTAAGAAGTGACATGTCACTTCTTCCGTGCACTTTGCCGGCAGCTCCTGCTCTGTCTATGGCAGGAGCTGCAGGCAGAGCGCATGGAATCGGCTTTTTTTTTTTTCACTACGGACATTTTCTGCAGTGATTTGAAGCGCACGTGTGCTCTTCAGATCGCTGCACAAATTTCTGCAGTGACTGTACGCAACGTGCGCACATAGCCTAAGCCCGTGTCATGCAGTAGAGTTGCAGGGTTTGATAGCACAAACTCAAGGTGTTCCATGTATTTAAACATTAGATGCCTGAAATATTGATTTCTGATAGGGAAATTAGGTCATATTATGATAATCTCACCATTCAGCTGAAAACTATGCCATATCAAATAAAATCAAATGCTCTAAACAAGTAGAATTGAAATACAGTAGATCAAACGAGTGCAATTGGCATTTTCGGTCACAATCAGCATTTATTGGCTAGCTCAGTGGAACAATTTACAAACATTCATAATCGTCTAAAACAGTAGTCAGCTAAAGTAGTCTATGCTTGGGACAATCATTCTTTCAATAAATCGTCAAATGATTGTTTGTTGTCCTATTGTTATTTACTGTAGTGTGTATGGGGCTGCAAGCATGCTCGGGGCAGTAGCTATGGTTGAGGGACTTGTTTTCCTCACCCTGGTACGTTACTGACAAGCATTGAGTGTGTGTGGAAGCTTTATCACGTCATACCGGAACTTCTCAGCCAGAGACCAGCTTCTTATTGTCTGATACACACTGTGCGGTACCGCTTTCAAAGTCATTAAGGAAAAGTCCACAATTGTTAAAACTTCATGCACTTCACTTGCAACAGGTTTCAAACACAGCTCCACTTTTCTTGCAACACGTTTCAAATATTGTTTCTTACAAGGCATTGACATTTTGGCACAGATTGGCTCTTACAAGAAAGTTGCAGACATGTTACTTATTCTTTCCATACAAGTTACTTATTGTTTCCAATAACAATGATGGAGTGGGAGGTTGACTCTATCCCACTGGTATCTAACCACAAGGGTCATTGTGTTTTGCTGTGGTTAGCGTACCTCAACATGGCTATGATACTTTTTCCATCACTCTTAGATTTAGTTCTCCTTTGATAATGGCCTCTTTCTCTCTCTATAAAAGGGTCCCTTTTACACACTGCTCTTCCACTATCCATACCTTTTCACATGGACTGCTTGGTGGGTGTCATGATTGTCTCCTGCTCAGCTGGAGCTGAGCCTTTTTTTTAGTTTCACTTCTGATGCAGGTCACGTTAGGGGTTAATCCTTTCTGCCTCGTTCTGGAGGTCAGGCTGTTTTATTAGGGCACTGTTTCTCTTAGACTTCGCCAGTGATATTTCTGGCTCTGCTGTGTTCTGCTCTTGAGTGACCTGTTGTCTGCCCTGCCCTCTCCTGACCTCCGTGTTCACCTGACCTGTTAACTTCCTCTGTTGTCTGTTTCCATCAGTGTCTCTCCCGCTGTCTCCCTGTTCGTTCCTTATCTGTTTACCTTAATTCTGTCTTGTCTTCCCACTCCCCCTCGCTTCTAGGCTCTGATTTCCCAGCTACTGACTATTTGCTTCCCTCTGACTATGTTTAGACTTTGCCCTTGTGTACTTACAAGACCTCTTGTTGTGACACGGCTTTCTGATGATTCTACTGCCATCTGGTGGGCTTGACTAGTATTACCTCTGCTAGGGAATTCCCTGCTCATACGTTTCCTTCACTTGTATGCCCCCTAGTGGTTTACCAGCTAACTACCTCCTCAGAAAGTTTCAGGAATCCTCTCAGTCCCACATTACTGCGCTGTACTGCTATTGTACATCTTAGAGTACAGCGTGACAGTGGGAGCTCCCCCTTGTCTCTCGATATGCCTTTATGGAGCTAAGTCTGCAATCCAATTCCGGTCACCTCTGCTTTCTCCTGCACGTGATGTCTGCATTAGTTTCCACGACACTGCACTTCTAAAACCAGGATATACCCTATACTATATTCCTCTTATTCCACCACTGTGAGCTGAATTTTCAGTTAACCATGCCAATACTGTTTTTGTTCCTAAAACCCAATCTTTCCCATACAAACAGCAAATCAGGAACTGGAGACATCTAGTGATTGAGGCACTGTGTCCATACAAAGGGAATTAATTAAGTTTTTCTCCCCCCCATTCACCTTTTGTGCCCCCCCTATTTCCTCATAGAATGTAAGTGTACCGCCCTAGGGCTCGGCCGGCTGCCAAGCCGCTCGGATCTGTGCTCGTTGGTGGGTCGCTCGAGCTCTCCACGGACCCGGGGGTCACGTCGCTCTAAAAGGGAATTGGCGCTACACGTAGGGACTTCGGTGGGGAGATCCACGGCCGGAGCCGCGGTGGTTTGTAGGAGATTTAAGTTCGTGAAGCCCCCCACGGGTTGTGGTGAATGGATGAACACCACCGCTGCCGTTGACTAGGCTCCCGGGGACGGTGTTGTGCAGCTTGGTGTTAGCCCCTTCCGTGGGTAGGGGAATGATGGCCCCGGGTGCCCGAGGGAGGTGCTGAGGCGAGGGGACGGATGCGTGCTGGGGTGTCGGTGCGCAGCGTGGCCCGAAGGCACTGTTGTACTCACTATGAGAGAACACGCTGAAGTCCCTGGTAAACCAAACAAGATGGTGAACGGTGCCCGCATCCGGCTGCAGTTTCTCCTTAACAGGTTGGTGGTTTCCTCCTTTCTCCTGCACCTCTCTTGTGTGAAAGTTATGACTCTTATGCCTAAGCAATGGTAGTCCACTCTCCAGCTTGCCTTGTGTCAGGAGAGCCCTGTGTGCCCGCAGACGCTGGCCCCTTGGGTCTCTATGCCTTGGCGGTGGCTTTACCCTAATGGTTGGGCTGTTGTCTTCAGTCGGGTCTTGTGTGGGAAAGGTCCTAAAGTCCAGTCCTCAATCAGTTGATTTGACTTAGCCTAGTTGTTTCTGGGCCTCGTACTGGTCTGAGTACCCCTCCTGGTGCTCCGGTTTCCAATCGGTTCCCCGGTTTGGTGCCGGCAGGCCACCGCCCGTCCCCGGTCCCTACGGTTCCACCGGCTGTAATTCCAGCTCCTGCAGGCGGCCACCACCGTCTGCCTCTTTGCCAGAGGTGACTGGGCTCCAACCCAGACACCTGGTGTATACTTTGGCAGGCCTGAGCACAGGTCTGCCCTTGAACTTGACTCCACTTCACTCCACTGTCAAAGCTCAACTCTAACTAACTGTTTTCCCACCTCCGGGCCTGTGAACTCCTCGGTGGGCAGAGCCAACTGCCTGGCTCCGCCCCCTTGGTGTGAACATCAAACCCGGAGGGTGGTGACAAAGGTTTGTAGTTTGGCTGCTGTCACCTTACTAAGGGGGAAGGGGGGGGTGTGTGCATGGGACTACCTGGGACGACCTGACTAGACCAGGGCGTGACATAAGCTTACGAGCAGGGCCCTCACTCCTCCTGGTATCTTAATTTTGTTATTTTGTATTGTCTCATATTGTCTGTACATGTCCCCTCTGAATTGTAAAGCGCTGTGGAATATGTTGGCGCTATAGAAATAAAACTTATTATTATTATTAAGTTACCACAACTATAAAAAAAAATACATATCATACATTAGACATGAAAGCAATGACGTCTTCCATCCCACAGTGTCCTGAACTGTGAATTGAGTCACTCCCAAACACCTCTCTCATTAACAGCAAAATGTCATAAATCTGATAAACAATAGACTAAACCGCAAAGGAAAGAGGAAAAATTAGTGTTTTCATCTCGTCTATAAGAAATGCAATAACGTAATTTTATTCAAGTTCATTATTCTTTGAATATTAGATGACAGCGAAACATATCCCTTGCTGCCTATATATATTCCCCATTTCTACCAGTGGTGACTACATTTGTGCGGGTCGTGCTTTATAAGGATACGTGCACATGTTTTCCATATGTAGCGCCCTGGACAAGCCAGGTCGTCACAGAACTACACCAACACACCCCACACCCTGGTTAGGCACACCGAAGTCAAACATAAAATCCTTGTTGCCTTCCTCCAGGGGCTGATGTCCACACCAGGGGGTGGGCCAGGCCGTTGGTCCCGCCCACCGAGGAGTTCACAGTCCTGGAGGCGGGAAAAGGGAGGAAGATTAGAGTTCAGTTTTGGAGTGAGAGGAAGTGAAGTGGTAGGAGAGCAGCCTGACGGTGTCCGGGCGTGTGGCCCGGGCACATACAGCAAGGTTGGCAGACGGTGGTGACTGTCTGCAGGAGAGGCTGTTTGGAGTGAACCGTACGGACTGGGGACGGGTGGTGGCCCGACGGTACCGGATCGGGGAGCAAAGAGAAGCCAGCACCATCCGACAGGGCTTGCGGACCCCGACCAGGCTAGGAGTCGCCGTAAAACTGGTCAAATCCGTTAGCGAAGGGAACCTCTGGGGTTTCCCAGCAGTCAAGACCCGATTGAAGGCAACAGCTCAAACCGAAAAGGGAAACACAGTCACCGCCAAGGCTACAGTTCCCAGGGCCAGAGCCTGCGGGCAAAAGGGGCTCCTTCAGCATCCATCCAAGCTGGGGAGCGGGTTACTGGTGGGAAGCCATTGGAACCATAACACAACACAGGTGCAGGGAAAGGCAGTCACCATCAACCTACCGGGAGGAGAGCAACCGCAGCCGCCTGTGGGACCCGTCCATCCAGCCGTTTGTTTGACCAGAGACTCCGTGTGAATTACTGGCTGAGTGAGTACCACCGTGCCTTGCGGCACAGTGCTGCCCCCGCGACCCTGCACCTCACCAGGCCCCGTAACCCGCCTGCCATCCCTAACCCTCACCGGGCCCCGGGACAACCAACCCCCCTACCCACGGAGGGGAGAACCAACATCCAAGCTGCTCCCTGTCATCGCTTCCGGGATCCCCGTCCAGAGCAGCGGTGGTGTCACAACCCCACCACAACCGTGGGTGGCGTCACGGACAATACCCCTAAACCACACACCAAACCACCCCCTTTCACTCACGGGCGAGGAACGCCGCTCGACTCCCCGGGATCCGGCCCACCGCTCGAGCCACCACCGAGCAGCAGCAGCAGCAGCCAGACCCGAGCAGTGGGTGAGCGCAGCGTCCCATCCTCCACCCGCGACCCATACACCAGAGCGTTGGCAGGAAAATTGCTGTGCAAAACATGCATGTCTTGGCAAGCTTCCTCCCTCGCTCCCATGCATCTGAATGGGTGAAATATACTGCAAAAATGCTGAAATGATTGACGTGCTGCAGATTCGAAGAAAAAAAATCCTTTGCTACAGTCACACAATGAGCTTTTTGTGAGTTTTTGATGTTTAGGACACTAGGATTTTTTAATTGGATTTTTGTGATTTTGTTACATGCTTTTTTGTCACTTTTTTTTACGCTGTGGTTTTTTGCCTCTTGTTTGTATGTCATGTTTTAAACAAAGTTGTTTTTGTTTTGAAGCTTCCTGTTTTTTTACTTTGACAAAACGTCATTGATATAATTATGTGCAGATAACATGCATTTTTGGTGTATTTCCACAGTAGAAATGCACTAAATTAGCATGTGTATTTTTTTCCTGCAGATTTTCAGCATCTAATGCAAGTTTATGGCAAAAATCTGCACCTAGAGTAAAACTCAGAGTACCTGCAATAGAATTTAACTTGTTACAGATTGATAAAAAACACTGCGGGTCACTTTACGTTGAGTAACAGAGAAGCACAGTGGACATGAGATTTCTATAAATTCCCAAGTAGTATGCTGGAACCTTAGGACACTGCGAATTTGATGCAGTCAAAATACAAAGCATCAAAAACCTCACTAAAAACTTATCATGGGTACAGAGCCTAAAGATTCAAATCTGCAAGGATTTCAGAAATCGTATTCACCAGTAAAATGTTGTGGGGTTTTTTTCAGCATCAAAAACATGTTTAAAAAGACAAGGCAAAAAAGCAGTGTGTGAATAAGCCCTATGTTTCTTTGAACTGGGCTGGGAGCTTGATAATGTACATTTGTAGGTCATGCATGCTATCTCCAATTCCAGCCACCTCTCTTCCTGCACTATGGAAATGAATGGGATGGCTCTATAGCACATGCCCTGAAGGTTTCCTACTCCCCTGTCCTTGGTACCTCATTGCTGAACACAACTAAGCCCCTATCCACCTAAACCTCTCCCAAAGAGGACCATGCCCTTATCCAAACTAGATTTCCTATGACAATAATTTTTCAACCCTTCCTAATATTATATATGACTACTTTTTAAAGCAATTTTGGGTGGTAGGCCAGAGTCACACTTGCGTATGACACGCGCGAGTCTCACATCACATCACCCGGCACGGTTGCACACTCCCCTGACAGGAGCGGGTCGGCTGCATGTATTTCTATGCAGCCGAGATGCTACTGTCAAGAGAGCGGCAGGCCATGCCGAGTAATGCACTGCAAGACGCGCATGAGTCCCTCATAAGTGTGACTCCAGCCATAGTGTCAGAAAGGCATCATCCTACAACGATAACACTCCCACTGTGCCATTTCTGATAAACATCTGTGTCGCCCAGGGTTATGGGGTACTCGGTCCCAGGTGGTGTATAACTGGGGAATGTCACTTGGATGCCGTTGCCCAGTCCCGTGCACCGGGTGTTTTTTAAAAGGGAGGATATTTACAGGCGATTGAATAAAGTTCACACGTGACACCACTTGCAGTTTTTTGGCTATGGAGATGGAGCCACAGCTGCACAGCCTTCACTACTGGGGTTGGTGTTAATGGCAGCCTGGATGTTAGACCCTCCACAAGCAGGGCCAGAGGTTAGGTGATGTAAACGGGTGTCAAAAAAAGGCAGGCCACACATGGGCTGCAGCATAACTGGTTATTTTACTTACTTTCAGTTGTAACTGGTCAACCGGAGAAGGCTGGTTTCAACCGCAGGTCCCCTTAGTCCCAGTGCCAGTTTAGTGACCTGGAGGCTTCTTTTCCCTGCACCTGTCTTTGGTTGCTGGGTCCCCGTGGCTTGGAGCGGCTGGGGGTCCCCTCCAGGTTGTCTCTTACAGAAGTCCGTATGACGGTAGCGTGAACCCTGTGGGGTTGGAGTCTCTGGTCGTGTCCCGGGATCTCCCGTTGCTACTGTGTCCCAAACTTCAAGGTCAGTGAGGTCCTTGATGGTCCCCTCACTGCGCAGATTTTATCAGGTCTGCCTGACCTAGGATTCTGTACTCTGTCGGTGCGTGATTCCGGGAGTACTCCACCGTACTCCACTTGCAAGCAACCGCTTGGGCCCTCAGGTCACTGTCACACTCCTATCAGTGCGTCTGCTCACTTCCACCGCAACTTCAGACTCTTTACTGTCTTTCTGACTGTCCACTGTCTGCCCCTCCCACCTGATCATCTAGTGGACTGGATTGGCTCCACCTCTGAGTGGCCATCCACTGGTCCAAAGCTAGCCTGGTACCAGTCTATGTGGAATTTTGGGAAAAAACAGGGATTAAATGGAATGTTCGGTTGTGACCAGCACTGGTCTTCTGGGTACCCTGGTGGTAGGCCCTGCATCCCGGTAAGGATGCAGTACCTTGTAGCTCCCTGATGGTCTAAGGGGCGCTACATTTATATACAAAATTATATTGTCTGGAAAATATTTTGCAATCTAATATTTTATTGTGTATAGGGTTGAATCATTAGATTCGTAGAGACTGGTGTAATGCAAAATGCTATTTATTTGTATGATACTATAGTTTTAGAAAAACAGTGACATTAAGCATATTTCCCGGAACCCCAATGGTCTTGGTAGTGGCCTGTGTAAGTTAATTTTTTTTTTCCATTGATCTACTCCTTGGACAAAGTAACTTGCCTTTAGCAAAATCTCAGAAAATAAGACAGAAAATTATATGTCGGAGAATAAAAAAAGGGTACAGTGTCCTAAAAAAAAAAATGCTGCTTATAATTAAAAGCCATGGGGGCCAGCGGATAAAGTGCTGGAGAGGAAATAAATATGGAAAAGACAGGCTGTGAAATGCTATTGACATTTCCACAGCTCGACATGGAAATGCAATGTGCTAATAGCACAGGACGGAGCCTGCTAGACTGTACGGTTGGAGAGGAGGAAATGGCTACCTGCTGGAGCCTGCCTTTCAGTAGAAGGACAGGCTGAGAACTAATAAGATGTTTGGGGAAAATAAGACCTTTCTCCAGGTTTGCCGCCTTTCCAGTGTTTTTAGAGATGCTGTGCATGTCTCCCGCATTGGACTGCCTTATAATTTCTGAAGAAACAAGAAAGTATATTTACCAATGTGTTTTTCCTTTGCTTTAAACACAGAGATTATCATCCTATAAAACATATACTATTCACATGCACATTGGTGGTTGTGTACTGCACAGACTCACATCAGCATCTGTTAACCGAGATTTGAAATGACATTTTCCATATAATGTAATTAAATATATTCATTTTTATATAGTAAATCTCTCAACTTTATTGTGTACGAAAGGGGAGAATAGGCAAAAGCAGCTCATTATTGTTAGAGCTGTACTTATGCAGGATAACCATATACACTATACACTCACTATTAGGCCCCTTCACACATTAGAGAGTCTGGTACACATGGTACTGTTTTTATACACATTAGAGTCACAGACATACGCAGCACCATTAAAATCAATTGGTCTGCGCACACATCAGTGATTTCTTACTGACCGTGTTTCCATGGAGTGCACAAGTGTGTCCATGTGCTCCGCACGGAGACAAGTCTGTTTTTCTCCAGCATCACTGATATCACACGGACCACACAGTGATGTGATTTGTGTAACACTTACCAGAAAAAAACATGTATTTTTGAATAAAATTATTTTTATACTCACCTTCTCCAGTGCTGCTCTCTCCAGCTGCTGCTGTCTCCTGCTTCCAGGCCAGCAAATTACACTCATGCATATTCACTGCACCTGGACCCAGAAGTAACAGCAGCGGCCAGAGACAGGAGAGCTGGAGATGTCAGGACCACAGACAGCAGGAGCGTGGACAGGTGAGTATAAGTGCCTGATCTCTGTGTATTATCATGGATAGCATCACAAAGAGGCCTTAGAGCAAGTGCAGAATTTGGTCTACGTGCCATCAGACAAAACATCAGATTGCTCTTGGAGCATTGTCAGTCTATAGGGCAGTGCCACTGTCAGAGTTTTTCCTTGCACAGACACTGTTGTTTGTCCGAGTTTGATCTTACAGTATATTCGAATAACACCCAGTCATGGTAGTTAATGTGTGCATGGGAAACAGCGGTCTAAGTGCAGTTCTATTTTCAGGGAATAGAGAAGACGGAGAAATTTTGTTCCCCATTTTCACCTCACACTATGCTCTGATTCTCATCTAAGAGAATCATATAATACTAAGCTGATACTCTGATCTGAGTGCCATTTGCATAATGGGGTCAGATAAGAGACTCTACAGCACTGCACTACCTGCATTTGCCCTTAAAGAATGGCGAATCTGCGAGATTCAAATTCAGCAAATCACATTAATTTTGCAGGGAAATTTAATTTGCAGTGTTTTTTTTATGTGAATTGAAAGTTCCTTAATAAGTATCTCTTCAGACACCATAGATTAGTAAAACTTAAATGTTAAAAAACAAAAAAATAAATAAATACCTCCCCCTCATTATCTGTGCCATCCAGTCTATGTCCCCCCATTGCATAAATTCTGTTGTTGACTCTACACTAAATGCCAATGTAGCGCCCTGGACTAGCCAGGTCGTCACAGGTAACACACACACCCCCACCCCCACTAGACAGTAACATTAGCCAAACACAAAATCCTTGTTGCCTCCCTCCAGGGTCTGATGTCCACACCGGGTGGGGCGGAGCCAAGCAGTTGGCCCCACCCACCGAGGAGTTCACAGGCCTGGAGGTGGGAAAAGGCGGTCAGATCAGTTTAGGAGTTGAGTTGAGGAGAACAGTGGAGGAGGTTGAAGTGAGAGGAGTAAAGTGGGGAGTGTCTGGGTTTGTGGCTCAGACACTGGCAACAAGGTTGGCAGACGGTGGTGGCCGTCTGCAGGAGTGGTGAATCAACGCGGAACTGCAGGACCGGGGATGGGCGGTGGCCCGCCGGTACCGACCGGGGAGCGAAGTGAAGCCAGCACACACAGGCAGGGCCATCGGACCCCGACTAGGCTTGGAGTCGCCGTCAACAGTCAAATCCGAGTGTAACAGGAACCCCAGGGGTTTCCTAACAGCCAAAGACCCGTTAGAAGGCAACCGCCCACACCGTGAGGGTAATCAGCTACCGCCTAAGGCTAGAGACCCAAGGGCCAGTGCCTGTGGGCAAACGGGCTCGTCCGGCATCCATACACCGGGGAGCGGACTACCGTTGGGGATCCATCGTAGTCAAAACGGTACACAAAGGTGCAGGGAAAAACAGCCGCCATCACCTGTCCAGGGAGAAACACTGTAGCCGGCTGCGGGACCCGTCCATCCAGCCGTTTGGTTTAACGAGAACTTTGTGCATCTGTTACTGAGTGAGTACACCCGTGCCATCCGGCACCGTGCCGTGCTGTCCCTGCAACCCTGCACCTCACCAACCCTGCCTCCCCGTCACACCAACGGGCCCCGGGACCACCGACCCCTACCCACGGAGGGGGAAAACAACATCCCAACTGCTCCCTACCATCGCTCCCGGGATCCCCGTCACCAGCAGCGGTGGTGCCCATCTTCACCACAACCCGTGAGTGGCGTCACGGACTTAGGCGGGCTTTGCACACTACGACATCGCAGGTGCGATGTCGGTGGGGTCAAATTGAAAATGACGCACTTCCGGCATCGCATGCGACATCGTAGTGTGTAAAGGCTCGATGATACGATTAACGAGCGCAAAAGCGTCGTAATCGTATCATCGGTGCAGCGTCGGCGTAATCCAAAATTACGCTGACGCGACAGTCCGATGTCGTTCCTCGCTCCTGCGGCAGCACACATCGCTGTGTGTGAAGCCGCAGGAGCGAGGAACATCTCCTACCGGCGTCACTGGGGCTTCCGTAGGATATGCGGAAGGAAGGAGATGGGCGGGATGTTTACATCCCACTCATCTCCGCCCCTCCGCTCCGATTGGCCGCCTGACGTGTGACGTCACTATGACGCCGCACGACCCGCCCCCTTAACAAGGAGGCGGGTCACCGGCCAGAGCGACGGTCGCAGGACAGGTGAGACCATGTAAAGCTGCCGTAGCGATAATGTTCGATACGGCAGCTATCACAAGGAAATCGCTGCTGCGACGGGGGCGGGTACTATCGCGCTCGGCATCGCAGCATCGGCCTGCAATGTCGCAGCGTGCAAAGTGCCCCTAAATCCCCCAAACCAACCACCCTTTTCACTCACGGGCAAGGAGCACCGCTCGAGTCCCCGGATCCGGCCCACTGCTCGAGCCACCAAGCAGCAGGCGCAGCAGCGCCGGACACGAGCGTTAGCGAGCGCAGCGGCGGCGTACTCCCCACCCGCGACACCAATACTTCAAGCACAACCAGACTGAGATGTCACTGCACACAGCGCCCGTCACTCAGGCAGTGGTGCACTGAAACATTCTGACATCACAACGTACACTTTGAGAGCATAGTACACAGGGACCTTAAAGGCCTAATCATGTTGGAAGCCATGGCCTGGAGTGGAGAAGCTGAAGAGAATCCATGAGATGCAACATGGGAAAATTGGGTAGCAAGACATGATGGCAAGACAGGTGAGATGTGAAGTGAATATTCTTTTTTTTTTTAATAAATAATTTATCGGGCCATCTAAAGTTCACAAAAATGGACACCACAGCTAGTCACTATTTTCCTGAATGCACACAGTGTGAATTGCAAAAAATCTGTTTTGAGAGTATGAATTCTTGTAAAATTCAAGAATTAAATTCAAGTAAATGTGCTCTCATCTCTACGTAGCACAGTTAGTTTAATCTTTTCCCTTAGGCTATGTGCCCACGGAACAATGTATCTGTACCGCCCCCATGTCAGCAGCCGGGATGCTCGGATCCGGATCCGCGGTGGCTCGAGGGGCGTCCAGACCCGGGGGTCTCGCGGCCACTTGAAAAGAAAAATGGGGGGTATTTACAGGGGGTATTATATGGAATAGTTTGTGACGCCACCCATGGTGCGTGGTAAGGTGAAGTACCACCACTGCGACTGGGAGTACCCAAGGGCGATGGAGTGGGCAGCCAGGTGTTTAACCCCTCCACGGGTAGGGGGAATGCCCCAGGGCTCGGTGATGATGACAGGCAGATGCCGCTGGGGAGCTATGGGTCACCTGCACACTCACTCAGTCCAATATTGCTGACACCGACAACTGTAGTAAACCAAAGTTCTGGACACCGCTGCCACTGAGTGGGAGCATGCCTGGGTTTCGTTGCTGTTGGTGTTGCCTGTTGATCTGTGACCTTTCCCTTGGCACCTTGTTTCTCTCTGGTTGGTCCCTGTAGCCTGAAACTAGTCGGGTCCTGCTCCCCAGTATGACTAACTGGGGAACCTTGCTCTCAGGGTTCACGCTTGGGATTTTCTGGACCGTATGTGTGGAAAGTCCTATCCCCCTCGTTGCGCTAGTACCCCGATTTTGGAGCGGGTGGAGAGCAGATTTTAAAAGCTCCGTTCTCATCGGGTAAATTGTCAGGTTGCCTGAAGTTACTCCCTGACCTAGGGTCCACGTACCCCGTTGTGCCCTGGTCCCAGCCCGGTAATGGTATAAGGCCGCTGGCTGTCCTCCACGACAATGCTGTGCCCCTTGTCACGATCCCCTGCGACCCGGGGTCCAGCTCCTACCAGGCCCAGACCAACGTCTGCTACCTAGTACTTCAAGGAGCCCAGCTCCTGACCTCCCCTACCTTTCACCTCCAACTTCAACTGAACCACTCCTGACACTCCTGACCTCCCCTTAACCAACCCCCCAAGTGGGCGACCCTATTCCACTCAGGCTGTCCACTGGTGTGTCTGGTGGGTGTGGTGCAGAGTGTTCCTAGGATTTTGATTAGCTGGTCTTTGGCAACACCATTTGTTTAGGGACCCGTAACCAAGGAGGAGGTAGATATTGCACAGAAGGGCAGATTGCACAATACCCTGTGACGACCTGATAGGCAAGGTCATCACATATTCGCGGATATATCCACAGGTACGTCTGCAGGTTTCCCTCAGCAGCTCCCCGGAATTAGTAGCTATACATTGCTGCGGGATTCCAGCGAAATATCTGTGGTAAGCCTGTGGACATTTGTGCGACTTATCTTCGGAAGTCCCGGCCTCTATCTCCATAGTGGAGGGCCAGGAGTTCCGCAGATATTTCCGCAGGAATAATTGACATGCAGTAACGTGCGGCTGCGGGACATCCGTAGCATATTCCGCAGCCGCACATACCGCAGCATGGACATAGCTCTCCCCATGTCCCATAGGATAACATGGGGAGTTTATGTGTCGCAGGCGGGGAGGACGCCGCCGCTGCTGGTCGCTCGCTAACGCTCGGGTCCGGCGCTGCTGCAGCTGCTGCTGCTCGGTGGCTCGAGCGGTGGGCCGGATCCGGGGACTCGAGCGGCGCCCCTCGCCCGTGAGTGAAAAGGGTGGTTGGTTTGGGGAATTTAGTCCGTGACGCCACCCACGGGTCGTAGTAAAGATGGGCACCACCGCTGCTGGTGACGGGGATCCCGGGAGCGATAGTAGGGAGCATCTGGGATGTTGTTTTCCCCCTCCGTGGGTAGGGGTCGGTGGTCCCGGGGCCCGGTGATGTGACGGGGAGGCAGGGTTGGTGAGGTGCAGGGTTGCAGGGACAGAGCGGCGCGGTGCCGGATGGCACGGGTGTACTCACTCAGTAAGAGATGCACAAAGTCCTAGGTAAACCAAACGGCTGGATTGATGGGTCCCGCAGCCGGCTGCAGTGTCTCTCCCCGGACAGGTGATGGCGGCTGTCTTTCCTGCACCTTGATGTACTTGTTTGACTACTATGGATCCACAATGGTAGTCCGCTCCCCGGTGTATGGATGCCGGAGGAGCCCGTTTGCCCGCAGGCACTGGCCCTTGGGTCTCTAGCCTTAGGCGGTAGCTGTATACCCTCATGGTGTGGGCAGTTGCCTTCTATCAGGTCTTTGGCTGTTAGGAAACCCCTGGGGTTCCGGTCACACTCAGATTTGACTATTGTTGGCGGCTCCAAGCCTGGTCGGGGTCCGATGGCTCTGCCTGTGTGTGCTGGCTTTACTTCGCTCCCCAGTCGGTACCGGCGGGCCAACGCCCGACCCCGATCCTACGCTTCCGCGTTGCTTCACCACTCCTGCAGACAGCCACCACCGTCTGTCAACCTTGCTGTCAGTGCCTGGGCCACAAACCCAGACACCCAAGTGTTTACTCCTCACTCTTCAAACTCCAACACTAAACTGTCACTTTTCCCGTCTCCAGGCCTGTGAACTCCTCGGTGGGTTGGTGCCAACCGCTTGGCTCCGCCCCACCTGGTGTGGACATCAGACCCTGGAGGGAGGCAACAAGGGTTTTGTTTGGCTAATGTTACTGTCTAGTGGGGGTGGGGGTGTTTGAGTGTTACCTGTGACGACCTGGCTAGTCCAGGGCGCCACATTCCCCCTTGGTGAAATGCAGACCGTCCGCGGGCTGCCCGTCCATCACCGGTTTTATTTATTTATTTTTTTAAACTGTAAAAACATAAATAACATGTAAACATTTCAAACATATAAGCATTTTTGTTAGGTCACTTAAACGTTGCACATATAAACAACATTTTTAGTAATAACGGACGGACGGATGTCTTCTGCTCTCCCACCCAAGCAACCTAGCCCTGATGCTGCCCCCAAGAAGTGGGCAGCACCCCTTGACCCCAGTCCAGGTTCAGGCTGCCCGAGCGGGAACGGGTATGGTTACTCGCACCCGGTTTCACTTCAGGGGACCCCGCGTCCAGGGGGACCCCTGACCCCCAGAGGATGGCCACCGGTCCTGGTGGTGGCCGGCCCCAGCCTGCTCTTCTGCGGCCCCTTCCTTCAATCTGCCTCTCCGGAGGCGGCAACGGTTTCCATCCCATAAAACTATTTACAAGCCCACCAGTTCGTGGGTAGCCTGCCAGTTCTCGGCCATGTCCATGAGTAGTCTCTCATGCAGGTGGCAAACACATAAAGTCCCTCCGGGGACAACTTGCCGGCAATGCCCGGAATAATCACTGTCGACAATCAGGTGATCTTCGGTTGATTTTTGTCATTCAATTAAACTGCTGAGGGTCCCAACGGGGGACAACTTGCTTGCAACGGCTGCCAATACTTGAGGTCGTACTCCTCCAGGACTTCTTCCAGCTCCACATCCGGACGGCTTGGTGGTGGAGGAGGAGGGGTCTGGGGCCGCATCTGCTCACCGTGGCTCTTCCTCTGCTTAACGTCCATGGCGAACCAGCCCCTCTCCCCGCAGTGGCGGGTGTAAGTCACCAGGTCGTCCGGCAATAGATCACGACCTGGATGGCCCGTGGGAAGATGTGAGTTGACATCGCGGCGGGCCACAAACACTTCGGCATCCAGGCCCGGCTCGTATATGAATCCGAACCCCCTCCATGTCTCAAATTGTCGGACTTGGCCCTCGTACACTGGGCCCCACACCCGAAAGGTGGCACGGCGGAGTGCGTCTTTTTCTTTAATTACTCGCGCCATTACTTCGGCCCTCTGCTGCTCTCTGGCGGCAATCTCCCGGCCCAATGGGTTTGGTTTCCTGTCCCAATAAAGAGCGTTGGCAGACCCCTGCGCCCGGGTCGGGCCCTGCTGGACCCGCACCCACACAGGCCACTACCGGTACTCTCTCGTGGGGGTCCTGCGGTGACGTGGCCTGGACTGCTGCTTTGCAGTGGTGGCCCGGCGCAGCCTCAGCCGAAGCGAAGGATTCAGGGACAGCTGGCCTCACCGGTTGGGCCTTTTGGGCCGGCAGGGGCCGGTTCTTCCACGGCCGGGCGGACTGCCGTAGCCGGGACGGTCTTGGGTGCGGCCATTTCCGGGGCTGACGGCTTTTCGTCACGGACGGCTACTTCCCGCGGGGCCTTCCATGGCAGCGGGAGGGACACAGGCCATTCCCGAACAACGCCCCCAGGCCGGTCCTCTAGGGCGGACGGGATGGATTCTGCTACCGGTGTTGGGGGTAGCGGACTGAGCGGAGGGGCAACAGCAATCGGTACGGATGGCGGGGGAGGCAGGAGGGTGAGTGGGCGCAGGCCGGGCCCCTCAGCTGCAGTGGCCGGTCCTTCTCGGACACAGGGGCGTGGGTCGCTTACCCGCTCCTCCAACTCTGCCTCCACCTCGCGTCTCCGCACGGCCGCCGCCACTTCCTCCATCTCAGCCACCCAGCGCTCCATCAAGAACCGGACCTGGGCTTGAAGGCGGCAGCAAATTTGTGCGGTCCGGGCTTCCACCCATGCCGCTGTTCCAGGCATAGGCTCGGGGCTTTCCGCGGTGCCAGACGGATGGGACATCGTGCGTGGCAGTGTTCCAGGAATCAAAGGTTTGCAGAGTCCTGGCGTCCCCGCTTTTATAGCCTCGTCTACATTAGGCAGACACACACCCGCCCCCCTTGGTTCTCTTCAGCACTTCCGTTTGTTGGGGGCAAGGCTTCGCTTTCGCACCTTCCCTGCTCGGAGAAGATGCTCGAGCGGGATATTTTCGCGCCAAGTTGGCGGTGCTTCAAAATTTTCGACCGGACACCGCCAGCGGAGATCACAAGGCGCACTTCTACTGGTAAGTAGATGGGTTCAATCCTATTCGTGACGCCAAGTTGTTGCGGGTGGGGAGGATGCCACCGCTACTGTTCGCTCGCTAACGCTTGGGTCCGGCGCTGCTGCGGCTGCTGCTGCTCGGTGGCTCGAGCGGTGGGCCGGATCCGGGGACTCGAGCAACGCCCCTCGCCCGTAAATGAAAAGGGTGGTTGGTTTGGGGGATTTAGTCCGTGACTCCACCCACGGGTCGTGGTGAAGATGGGCACCACCGCTGCTGGTGATGGGGATCCCGGGAGCGATGGTAGGGAGCAGTTGGGATGTTGTTTTCCCCCTCCGTGGGTAGCTGTCGGTGGTCCCGGGGCCCGGTGATGTGACGGGGAGACAGGGTTGGTGAGGTGCAGGGTTGCAAAGACAGCGCGGTGCCGGATGGCACGGGTGTACTCACTCAGTAAGAGATGCACAAAGTCCTTGGTAAACCAAACGGCTGGATGGACGGGTCCCGCAGCTGGCTGCAGTGTCTCTCCCCGGACAGGTGATGGCGGCTGTCTTTCCATGCACCTTGATGTACTTGTTTGACTACTATGGATCCCCAATGGTAGTCCGCTCCCCGGTGTATGGATGCCGGAGGAGCCCGTTTGCCCGCAGGCACTGGCCCTTGGGTCTCTAGCCTTAGGCGGTAGCTGTATACCCTCACGGTGTGGGCGGTTGCCTTCTATCGGGTCTTTGGCTGTTAGGAAACCCCTGGGGTTCTGGTCACACTTGGATTTGACTATTGTCGGCGGCTCCAAGCCTGGTCAGGGTCCGATGGCCCTGCCTGTGTGTGCTGGCTTCACTTCGCTCCCCGGTCGGTACCGGTGGGCCAACGCCCGACCCCGGTCCTACAGTTCCGCGTTGCTTCACTACTCCTGCAGATGGCCACCACCATCTGCCAACCTTGCTGTCAGTGCCTGGGCCACAAACCCAGACACCCAAGTGTTTACTCCTCACTCTTCAAACTCCAACACCAAACTGTCACTATTCCCGCCTCCAGGCCTGTGAACTCCTTGGTGGGTGGGGTCAACCGCTTGGCTCGGCCCCACCTGGTGTGGACAATGGACCCTGGAGGGAGGCAACAAGGGTTTTGTTTGGTTAATGTTACTGTCTAGTGGGGGTGGGGGTGTTTGAGTGTTACCTGTGACGACCTGGCTAGTCCAGGGCGCCACATCTGTACTTGCTAAAACCTGCGGATTTATCTAAAAATTACAGATAAGTTCGCAAGTTTTCCGCGGCAAAATCCGTGGGTATATTGTCCCATGGACACATAGCCTTAAGGCCACTTTACACATAGCGACATCGCTAGCGATGTCGCTGATGAAAGCACCCGCCCCCTAATGAGGCCGGATGTGCGTCACGAATTCCGTGACCCCAACGACATCTTGTTAGCGATGTCGTTGCGTGTAAAGTGGCCTTTACTCCCAAGTTTCTGGAGAAGGAGGTTGTTTTTCATCAGTTTGTGAAGGCATTTCTCTATTAATTAAAAGGATTATGGGTGGCATGGTGGCTCAGTGGTTAGCACTGCAGTCCTGGGTTCAAATCAACATCTGCAAGGCATTTGTAAGGATATGTGCACACGTACATGCCAAAATTTCTGCAGCGATTTGGCAGCACATGTGCCCTGCAAATTGCTGCAGAAACACTGCTTAATGGATACAGTGTGTTTGCAGCATAGATGCCGATATCATGCACTATGGATGCTGTCTCTCTATTATGGATTGGATCCGTACTCAGGCACTAACACACATTTTTGGAGTGCTGTATAGCATTACTTAGCTTATTCTGGACAGTCATTAAAAATTTCAAGGACACTCTAAAATATATGTAGTAGTAAGGACATATCCTCTGTAATAATTTGTAATAATTATATTTTACATAATTGCATTACAGAATTGTTGTTTATATATAGGGATAATTTTACACTTTCGGGGCTTTGGAAATTTTATATTTGGAGTATATCATCATAATATGGAATCCTTATTTCACAATCAGGATGACAATGCCAATGACAATTTGGATTTGTTTACAGTGTTATCTTTTTTTTTCTTAGGCTGGTTTCACACTACGTCTTTTTAACATCCGTCAAAAACGTTTTTTTAACGGAAGTACGGATCCTGTGCAAATCCGTTTTGATGTCAATGCATTTTCAATGGACTCGCGTCCACCTGCGTTTGCGTCCGTTAGACGCAGGATCCGTCCTTTTGCGTTATTTTAACATGTTTCAAAAACGCAACATGTAGCGTTTTTGAGCTCCGTCCAAATACTGCAAATTGCTGGATCCTGACTATAACGCACGCAAACGCAGGTGAACGTTGCATGCTGATAGACAGGATCCTGCTTTTGGACTGAGCATGCCCAGAACCAGTCTCTCTTTCTCTCTCTCTCTCTCTCTCTCTCTCTCTCTCTCTCTCTCTCTCTCTCTCTCTCTCTCCTCTCTCTCTCTCTCTCTCTCTCTCGATGTTTACGTTGGTTACGCGTGCAGGGAGCCCGGCTCCTAGCAGCTGCAGACACTCGTAACCAACATAAATATCGGGTATCCAAGGCCGATGTTTACCTTGGTTACCAGCGTCTGCAGCTGTCAGAAGCCTCCTCCCAGTCTACTTCCCCTCACTCCCGATCACATGACTCCAATGCCCGCCCCTAAACATCCAGTGCAGGATCCTGCAAAATAACATATGCGTTTGCATACGTTATTTGCTGTAAAAGCAGGATCCGTACATCCGCTAAAAAAACGTTTTCAGCGGATGTTAAAAAGACGTAGTGTGAAACCAGCCTTAAAAAAAAATACTTAACGTCATGAATATGCTCTGAACTCATGTATCAGGATACAGAAGAGTGAGGAGTGCTGGCTTCTGTGGCCTTGTGCCAATAATCATTTTCTATCCTAAATGCAATTAATTAATTAAACACATTAACCCTGACTTTACGACAGGAGCCATTAGAATTTTATTTATAACTGTAATTGAGGATTTCTGCTCTTGGTCAGTCTCAGGTCATCTGAGATTAGTTTTAGACATTACATCTTTTTCCTTAATGAGAGATTGGAGACTTCACTAACCCTTTAAATCACAAGGTTTTTATAGTATAAGGGAATTGTCTATGAATGGAGTAATATTGATTTAAGCCACTGGATTGACTAATGTATTCTCAGTTGTAAAGGCATTATTTACAGTGCAGGGATGGAGAATGGCAGAAGCAATGGAATGAAGGCATGAAACTTGCTTTTGTCCTAATTGGAAATCATGTTCCATAGGATTTTCATCTGGATGCCGCCATCTTGTATAATCATACAAATCAGAGTGAAGAGGGGGTTAATGCCGCGCATCAGCCAAAATGAAGATGTAACACGTTGATGTTATAAACGTATTCTTTTATTCCATCGGTCTACGCGTTTCGAGGATATACCTCTTCTTCAGGACCAGTGCATCAACATGGTTACTATGTTGATGCACTGGTCCTGAAGAAGAGGTATATCCTCGAAACGCGTAGACCGATGGAATAAAAGAATACGTTTATAACATCAACGTGCTACATCTTCATTTTGGCTGATGCGCGGCATTAACCCCCTCTTCACTCTGATTTGTATGCACATCCACGTGGAGCTGCAGCAGACGCCATCATCCTATGCTCTATCAGTGGTTGTGACTATCACAACCGTTTCAGGTGAGTGTATTTTTCCTGATCTACCTCACTGATCTGTTGGTATTACACTATCAGCGCTCCTTATTTTTCAGTTTATCTTGTATAATCATTCAGTTTATCGAAATTTGAACACATAAATGCAAAACAGGTATTTCAGAAAAGTCTATTTTATTACTGATGAAGCTTTCATGTAAATTAATCAGAAAAGTCACCATCCATGACTGTTTAAAGACCCACCTTAATGATAAGGGGAATGGTAACTCCCACTAATTTATTTTTACTTTTCCGGTAATTGCTTATTGAAATAAGCAAATAAGGCTCAATTCTAATTTTCCTGGGAATTTTGATTTGCACAGAAATTATTCTTCAAGAATTTAATGTCTCTTAAAATTCTACACAAACTCTAGAGCATACTAAAAAGAAGATGTAAATAAAGGTCAAGAATAGAGATAGGAGGATCCATGGAAGTTTAGTTTGGAGGGGTCAGCCGGCCTTTAGGTAAAGTTCGGTTTGGGACCTAGAATTGACCTGAACTCCAATGGAAGTCACTAATTGGGCAATTCAGGTCTTCGCCCACATGCAGCCAGCCATAAACAGAACCCTTACGGGGTGGAGATTTTCCATTGATTTTGGTTTGGTACACACTGCATCTGATCACGCTGTTGTTGCCCCCAGTGTGAAACATTTAAACACTGCAAGTGGCTCGCACTGAACTGAGCACCAAGTGTACCCAAGCACAGTGATGCTTGGTCGAGTGATATTCATACATAAAGCACCTGAACTCTATTTTTTATTTTTTTTTAATAAGTCTGTGTTTGGTTCTAACACTGAGCACTAAACTTCTGGTTCGCTCATCTGTACTACTCATCATTACATGTCCGGTACTTGTTACATCTCAGTAGGATTCTGTGCAATAGTTGGTATGGTCACAATGTCATCAGAGCCGGAACTTCTATTGTGAAGAGGCCTGGAGATTCAGCACTCAGTGGCAGTGATAAGAAGGTGATATGAGAACTGGATGTCTGGTGGTGAGGAGCAAAGGGGCTGAGGAGGTGAGAGGTAGGGGTACTTTCCACGCTGCGACATCGCTAAAGATATATCGTCGGGGTCACCTCGTTAGTGACGTACATCCGGCGCCGGTAGCGACATCGCAGCGTGTAACACAAATGAGCGACGATCAACGAGCGCAAAAACGTGCAAAATCGTTGCTCGTTGACACGTCGTTCATTTCCATAATATCGGTGCTGCTGCAGGTACAATGTTGTTTGTCATTCCTGCGGCAGCACACATCGCTACGTGTGACACCGAAGGAACGACAAACATCTCCTTACCTGTGTCCACTGCCAAAGGAGGAAGGAAGGAGGTGGGTGGCATGTTCCGGACGCTCATCTGCTCCCCTCATTTTCTATTGGGCGGCGGTTCAGTGATGCTGCTGTGACGTCGCTGTGATGCTAAACGAACCGCCCCCTTATAAAGGAGGCAGTTCGCCGGTCACAGTGACGTGGCAGAGCAGGTATGTGCGTGTGATGCTGCCGTAGCAATAATGTTCGCTACGGCAGCGATCACCACATATCGGCCGTACGACGGGGGCGGGTGTAATCGCGCTCGACATCGCCAGCAAATGCTAGCAATGTCGCAGCGTGTAAAGTACCCCATAGGCTGGACTCAGACGAGCGTATGGCATCTGATGTGACAGCATCGGATGCGATATGCTAATGACTCCCGTCTCAGGCTGGGCGGGCACTGCGGAGGAGAGGGAGGGGTTAATCCCCCCATCTCCTCCATTGTCAGCCTGTGCGTATATCGCACTGCACTAGGATAACATGCGAGTGCAGTCCGATGTATCATGATGTACATAGCACATAATGGATCGTTAAGAGGTTAATGTTGCATTATTCAAGCTCATGCTGAATAATGTTAACGCTGCCATACATTTAAAGTGGCTGGCCACTATTTTATCATTGATGCCTATCCTTAAGATAGGTTATCAATGTCAGATCAGCCACAGTCCAACACCCCACACCCCTGCCGATCAACTGTTCTTGCTGCCGGTGGCAGTACAAGACAGCTGGAACTGCTTAGCTCCGTAACTACCCTGTCAACTGGTAAAAGTACTGCATATCTGCCTCCCATTTGGATAAATAGGAGGTGGATGTGTTGTACTTGCCCACCACTGCAATCAGAAGATGAAGCAGCTCCGGAACTGGGCCTTTCTGGCCACCTGCTGCCGCCACCGGCATCAAAAACATCTGAATGGCAGGGGTGCAAGGTGTCGGACCCCAGACAATCAGACATTGATAACCTATCCTAACAATAGGCCATTAATGATAAAGAAGTGGCCAACCTGTTTAAATAGAGCCTGTCAGCATATCTTGCATACGGAAGTAAAGATATGACTGTATAGGTGATCATCTCGCAATAAAAATTATATCTTTTATTGTAGAGATCCAATCTGTCAATCATGAGAAATTAAAGCAATATACGAAGCAAGCTGGTAATGGATTAGGGATGAAAAAGTGTGCTTAGACTGCTACTTCTAAGTGCATTGACATGCCCAGTGCACTTAACTGGGGGAAAAGCTCTTACATAACAATACCGCTACTTCCATTTAGGAATATATGCCATGCCTCCTCTAGATGGTGGTTAGTGGAAATCAATTTGATTATACAGCATAGTTTATATATAACTATATATATATATATATATATATATATATATATATAAAACTATATATAGTTTCCTTTAGTATATTATGTATTTAACAAAACCTTTACAATGGATGATTCATATTTTAATACATTGAAATAAAATAGGGTTACAAAATGCCTATTTCTAATAACTTCACCCCAAATATAAATGACCTCTATCTTCAGGGAAAGGATTTGATACTATATAAGTAAAAAGATCTATTGTGATATGTTGAAAGAAGCGCTGTAGATTTCTGCTCCGCGAAGAATTAAGTAGAAAGCAAGCCATATATTCATCACTTCATAGCACTGGCTGGCTCTGCATTTTCAGAGGGTGCCCATCCATGCGTTAGAATTTGAAGCATCATCTTCTTTGAGAAGAAAGACACGTTCTCACAAACAGCAAGAAGTAAAATCATTCTTTCCAGCATTCTGCTTATTCAAACAGAAATGAGTTTTTTTTGTGTGGCAGCTGCAAACGTTTGGCCAGCATAGCTCCAGTTAGTTATTTAGAGTGGTTCAATGGGGGATAGCAGCGATATAATGTAATGTTTCTAAGAAATGTGAGAGCAGCTTATTTAAAATGGTTTCACAAAAATATAACCCTAAACATGTTATATGGCTGAGTGAAAAATAAAGGAGTTCAGCCAGATACGAGATATAAAACACCCGTTAGCTGATGATAGCCTACTGCTCTGCCACATAATCAGCACTTGAAGTTACAGTGCTAAGTTCTGTGGTTGCTCCATTACCTGCTTCATCATGATCAATCACCTGTTCTCCGGTCTTGTCATGATACTTTGTGTATTACAGTGAGCGCACACTTCAACGTCCAAATACAAAATATACAGACATAAATGTATATTCAAGCCAAGGACATTGGTGCAGCCTGTGCAGGCACTCATGGTCACAAGACAAGGGGGTTTAGTTCTACCTCCAACACAGCAAGCAGCTTCTGTAATAGAACTATTAGGGTATGTGCTCATGTTGCGTAATTACATGCATTTATGCTGCGTATAGCACTTCGGCGTAACTGCATGCGTCCTGCGTCCCCTGCACAATCTATAAAGATTGTGCATGAGACGTGCGCATGATGCTTTTATGAAAGTAGCGATTTGCTAAAATTTTGACCCAAATCCGTGAGTTCATAAAATGAGCATGTAAATTATTCCGTGCGCTATGGATGCAGCTCCCACTCTGTCTATGATGGAGCAGCAGCCATAGCACATGAAATCAGCTTTTTTTCTTCAGAAACACTGCATCCATTATGCAGTGTTTCTGCAGCGATTTGAAGAGCACATGTGCTGTCAAATCGCTGCAGAATATTCAGCAGGCACGTGCGCATGAGCCCTTAGACAGCAGAGGACCTATATAGTGTTCTTACATGGGAGACCTTTTCTGTCTGATTCTGCTACTGGGTAAGCGTATGTTTACTGTCTGATTTTTGCTCATGTATATATCCTCTGACTTATCTTCATTTACATTTATGTATACAGTGGATACAGAAAGTATTCAAACCCCTTTAAATTTTTCACTCTTTGTTTCATTGCAGCAATTTGGTAAATTCAAAAAAGTTGATTTTTTTTAAATGTAAACTCTGCACCCCATCCCCCCATCTTGACAGAAAAAAACCCAGCAATGTAGAAATTTTTGTAAATTTATTAAACAAGAAAAACTGAAATATCCCATGGTCATAAGTATTCAGACCCTTTGCTCAGTATTGAGTAGAAGCAGCCTTTTGATCTAGTACAGCCATGAGTCTTCTTTGGAATGACGCAACAAGTTTTTCACCCCTGTATTTGGGGATCCTCTGCCATTCTTCCTTGCAGAAACTCTCCAGTTCCATCAGGTTGGTAGGTGAAGCTTGGTAGACAGTAATTTTCAGGTCTCTCCAGAGATGCTTGATTGAGTTTAGGTCAGGGCTCTGGCTGGGCTAGTCAAGAATGGTCACAGAGTTGTTCTGAAGCCACTCCTTTGTTATTTTAGCTGTGTGCTTAGGGCCATTGTTTCTTTGGAAAGTGAACCTTCGGCCAAATCTGAGGTCCAGTGCACTCTGGAAGAGAATTTCTTCCAGGATATCTCTTTTCTTGGCCACATTCATCTTTCCTTCAGTTGCAACCAGTCGTCCTGTCCCTGCAGCTGAAAAACACCCCCATAGCATGATGCTGCCATCACCATGTTTCACTGTTGGGATTGTATTGGGAAGCTGATGAGCAGTGCCTGGTTTAAGTTCTATATTCATTTCATCAGACCAGAGAATCTTATTTCTCGTAGTCTGGGAGTCCTTCATGTGTTTTTTGCAAACACTATGTGGGCTTTCATATGTCTTGCACTGAGGAGAGGCTTCCGACGGGTCACTCTGCCATAAAGGCCTGACTGATAGAGGGCTTCAGTGATAGTTGACTTTGTGGAACTTTCTCCCATCTCTCTACTGCATCTCTAGGGCTCAGCCACAGCAGTCTTGGGGTCCTTCTTTACCTCGCTCACCAAGGCTCTTCCCCCATGATTGCTTAGTTTGGCTGGATGGCCAGGTCTAGGAAGCATTCTAGTGGTCCCAAACTTCTTCCATTTAAGGATTATGAAGGCCACTGTGCTTTCCACAACCTTGAGTACTGCAGAAATTATTTTGTAACCTTGGTCAGATCTGTGCCTTGACAGAATTCTGTCTCTGAGCTCCTTGGGCAGTTCCTTTGACCTCATGATTCTCATTTGGTCTGACATGCACTGTGAGCTATGAGGTCTTATATAGACAGGTGGGTGCCTTTCCAAATCAAGTCCTATCAGTTTAATTAAACACAGCTGGACTCCAATGAAGGAGGATCACAAGGAAATGGACAGCATGTGACTTGAGTGTCTAAGCAAAGGGTCTTGTTTAATAAATTTGCAAACATTTCTACATTTCTGGGGGGGGAGTTCTGTTAAGATGGGGTGCAGAATGTAAATTAATGAGGAAAAAATTAACTTTTTTGAATGTACCAGATGGCTGCAATGAAACAGAGGGAAAAATTTGAAGCGGTCAGAATACTTTCTGTAACCATTGTACATTTTCAAAATGAGTTATAGACAGTTCATTCAGTCATATACAGCTATAGTGGGAGCCAATATTTTGGTAAACTTCAAGGAGTTGCCCACTACTTTTACATTGGTGGTCTATCCAGTGGCGTAACTAGAGTGCAAAGGGCCCGGTGTAAAATTTGGACCTGTCTCACCCAATCCCCAGCCCCTTTGTGGTACAGGATAATTACACTGTCACTTGGTTCTTTCACTGAGCAACCAGCTTTACTATACTCTGATATCCCTCTTTCCCTAAGCACCCAGCTTTGCATGTTCTGATATCCTAATTGTCCTCAGCTCCCAGCCTTCCAATGCTCTGCTATACATGTTTCCTTCAGCACCCAGCTTGCCCTTGATATCCCAGCATGGGAAAGCTGGTGTAGTAATTATAATGGATAGCTCAGTAATCTTTTTGCGTGGATCTAAGGGGCACTTTGCACACTGCGACATCGCAGGTGCGATGTCGGTGGGGTCAAATTGAAAATGACGCACTTCCGGCATCGCATGCGACATCGCAGTGTGTAAAGGCTGGATGATACGATTAACGAGTGCAAAAGCGTCGTAATCGTATCATCGGTATAGCGTCGGCGTAATTCATAATTACGCTGATGCAATGGTCCGATGTTGTTCCTCGCTCCTGCGGCAGCACACATCGCTGTGTGTGAAGTCGCAGGAGCGAGGAACGTCTCCTACCGGCCTCACTGCGGCTTCCGTAGGATATGCGGAAGGAAGGAGGTGGGCAGGATGTTTACATCCTGCTCATCTCCGCCCCTCCGCTCTGATTGGCCGCCTGCCGTGTGACGTCGCAGTGATGCCGCACGACCCGCCCCCTTAACAAGGAGGCGGGTCGCCGGCCACAGGGACGTCGCACGGCAGGTGAGTGTGTGTGTGAAGCTGGCGTAGCGATAACTTTCGCTACACCAGCTATCACCACATATCGCTGCTGCGACGGGGCGGGCACTATCGCACTCGGCATCGCAGCATCGGCCTGCGATGTCGTAGTGTGCAAAGCCCGCCTAAGACACAACTGAACCCAGTTTATAGGTGGTAAAGTCTGTATTGTAAGACACGGTTGTCATGATCCAGGACCAGTATTCTCCGCTCCAGAGTTTCACAGACCTGGCCTCTTCATGTCAGATGTTAACTCCCATCAGCCTTATTCTGGTTTCAGGAGACAGTATATATGGTCTCTGAACCTGCATTTCTGTGCTGGTTATAGATTTTATCCTCCCTTTGCTGTGACTTGACTTTCCTGGCTAGACCCTTACTGTTTTACTACTCTATTGTCCCCTGGTGGTTTGCCTGTTAACTGCCTGCTTAATTTACTCAGCTGTACTTCAGCCTCCTTTCTGTCTTACTTTGACTCTCCTTCACTACCCTGCTGCCAACTAGTGGCAAATACGCTGTATTACATCTCACTTGCCCTTTGTACAGCGTGACAACGGTGATAAACCTTATATTCTTCCTTAAAGTAATATGCAACCCCTATATTCCACCAGATAGTAGTATGCAGCCCTTATATTCCTCCATATAGTATTATGCAGCTTCATATAGTATTATGAAGCCCCCATATTGTTTAATTCACCCTCATAGTCCTCTGGCCACTGTGATTAAATACATATTCACTTCACCTTGATCCATGTTGCTCCGGTCTCCTAGG
Source organism: Anomaloglossus baeobatrachus (assembly GCF_048569485.1). Classification (NCBI taxonomy): domain Eukaryota; kingdom Metazoa; phylum Chordata; class Amphibia; order Anura; family Aromobatidae; genus Anomaloglossus; species Anomaloglossus baeobatrachus. The sequence continues at coordinate 378,016,823 of NC_134354.1, read as the reverse complement.
CATGTCCACTGCCCTGCCACTCTGCACATCTCAGCACAGTGACGCACAGTAGTGACATCATCACATTTCCTGTGAGAGAATAATGAGAGAGGGACTGCTCTGATCCCTCTCTCATCATTTCTTTCAATTGTATCACCATCTGCAATACCGATACAATTAAAAGTGCGATTTTCGGCAGTACGCCACTGGCTAAGGTCCTTGGACCCCCGGAACCACCAGGCCTTGTTGTGATTGCGACCCCTGCGACCACGATCATTCTGCCCATGGGCCTATCCTTAGGATAAGTCATCAATGTCTGATCGGCCAGGTTATGACACCCAGCACCTCTGCCAATCAGTTGTTCTCAGTGCTGGCAGCTGCAGCAGACAGCTGGAAATGTTCAGTTACAGAGCTGTCACATCACCTGATAGAAGACAAAGCAGTTCTGTTCTGAAACTGAGCATTTCTGGTCACCTACTGCCACCACCGGCACTGAGAGCAGTTAATCAACAGGGATGCCGGGTGTCAGACCCTGGATAGGCCGACATTGAAAAGTTAGTGGACAACCTCTTTAATTTGATACTCATTTAAAGTGAATGAGAATGTCCCTAGTGGAGCAATATGGTGCACTATTAAGATAGAGCTGTCAGGTTGCTGGCTGCTAAATCTGCAGGTACGGTTAAATTATGGGAAAGGCTGTAATAATAAATGTTGTAGATTGTGATTCATATAGGTCATATACTTTTTTCTATGATTTTATATCACATTTAGCAATCTTTACATATAGATTATATGCAATGCTTGTTATTGATAACTGTAGTATATTTGCATATAAATATATGAAAACTCGCCAATCGAAGGGATAAAGTGAAGCAAAAAAGATTTAGTCATGCAATCCAATAAATCTAGAAAATGAATCCAGAATATTATTACTGTTTTTGCCTTGAGTTTGGACCTTCATCAGAATGATGTGGGTTGCTGGGATAGCTACATAGGAAAAGAATAGTGCTGGGGTTTATGCAACATACGTCACTTGTTAAATGGCGCTGTTAAAGCATGGATTGCATGGATAAATATTTTCTTTGCTTCACTTTATCCCTCCTAGTGCTGAGTTTTCATATGTTTATATATACAGAATGGAACTCTACTTGGGCACCAACTCATCAACACGGAGTGACGTAGATTACCACTCATTATGTACCCGCACTATAATTGCAGTCATTGGCCAAGAACAGGAGCACTGATTAAATATGATTTATTCTTTTGAACTTTGAATTTGTATTGTTCATGAAACTGTTCCCAAAAATGTAATTATTCTCAGTGAATTGCAGATATTTGATATTTCCTTTGCCTTAAAAAGACAAAAATAGCACTCCTGTTTCCTACAACAGTATACAACAACTTTTGATTTCTTAAACACAAACATAGCCATAATAATGTTAAAGTGTCCTCATGATAGAAATGAATTGTAACCTGATAGTAACCAACAGCTAATTTAACCTTTTAGTTATTTGTTATCATGCAGGTCATTCTGTACAAAAGACTTAAGCCTGCTTTACACGAGACGACCGATTGTGCGATAGCACGATCGATCGTACCCCCCCCGTCATTTTTGCATCATGGGCAATTAGTTGCCCGTGGCGAACAAACTCGTTTAACCCCCGTCACACGTACTTACCTTCCGGACGACCTCGCTGTGGGCGACGAACGTCCACTTCCTGGAGTGGGAGGGACGTTCGGCGTCACAGCGACGTTACAAGGCAGCCGGCCAATAGAAGTGGAGGGGAGGAGATGACCTCCTTCCTTCCATTAAGCCATCAGGTGCCACGGGAGGCAGGTAAAGCTGCTGTTCATCATTCCCGTGGTGTCACACGGAGCAATGTGTGATGCCATGGAAATGATGAACAACCGCCGCCATTTTAATTAAACAATTTTATGAAACCTAGCGACGAGTACACGACTCACAATTTGTGAGTGATACTGTGTCGCTAAGAGGTGTTACACGAGACGACGTTGTGTACAATGCCGGATGTGCGTCACGAAAACCGTGACCCCCGACGATGCATCGCACGATCAGTCGTCTCGTGTAAAGCCCGCTTTACTCAAGCTGATGGTATCATTGTAAACAAATGCTGTGACTTAAGGCCGCTTACACGCTGCGATATCTTTACCGATATCACTAGCGTGCGTACCCGCTCCCATCGGTTGTGCGACATGGGCAAATCGCTGCCCATGGCACACAACATCGCTCAGACCCGTCACACTACTTAGACAGAGGGTAATCCAGCAACAAAGTCCAAGGGATATTAAAATCCAAAAATTTTATTAAATCAAATTAAAATCCATATAAAAAAAGGGTCCAAACAGGGTATAAACAACTGTCAGAGAGGATGCATTTCGAACCCAATGGCTCTTAGTCAGTCTCACTACGTACCTGCCTAGCAACGTCGCTGTGACCGGCAAACCGCCTCCTTTCTAAGTGGACGGTTCATTCGGCATCACAGCGATGTCACTAAGTGCGCGCCCAATAGAAGCGGAGGGGCGGAGATGAGCGGGACGTAACATCCCGCCCACCTCCTTCCTTCCGCATTGCCGGCGGCCTCAGGTAAGGTGAGGTTCCTCGTTCCTGCGATGTCACACATAGCGATGTGTGCTGCCGCTGGAACGACGAACTACATCGTACACGCAGCAGCAACGATAAATGGGAATAAGGGGGCATGTCTCCGATTAGCGATTTTTCACGTTTTTGCGACGTTGCAAAATCGCTCATAGGTGTCACACGCAACGACATTGCTAAAACGGCCGAATGTGCGTCACAAATTCTGTGACCCCAACGAGATCGCTTGAGCAATGTCGTAGCGTGTAAAGCGGCCTTAAAAAGTATGATGTATCATCTATTCCATTATGCCTTCACCATTCTCCCCACGTAATAGGAGGCAAAGGAGGTCAATTATGTTCTGTGTTTGCCAGTACTCTTGCCTAGTTGGTGGGTGCCAATGGCAGTGGTCCTTCTGCCGCAGCTAGTTTCTCACACATTTTTAGCCATGTTTTTTTTTTACTTTTACACACCCCTATCAATTTCATTTGACATTTTTTTTACTATATATTTTGTACAACAACATAATAAACTTTTCAAAATTTTTACATAATCAATTATTCAACCCTTGCCAAAAAACATATGTGATAAGACATTCTACGTACGTTCACTTTCAGATAACAAAATGAGACTACAGTCCACAGCTTTGGTGTGCCATACACAGTTGTCCAATAGGACTGGGTCTCAAAGCGAACATAGACTTTTTAAAAAGTCAATGTCCGAGTTTGGGTGCTGTTCAGAGCAGCAAATCAACAAGCTTCTTTGCACGTGTAAGATGCCTGTACACTGCTTTGCACAGTAAAGAAAAAAAATGAAGTGGGCTTCCATCTAGTTTTGATAACCAGCATAGGTAAAGCAGAAAACTGTAAGCTGCAACCCTCACCTGTCTGCTTTACCTTTGCTGGTTATCAAAAATACAGGAGATCATATGCCTTTTTTTAAATTATTTAAATCTATAATTAAAAGAACAGTATGATCTCTGCTCTATTTTTGATAATCAGCCAAGGTAAAGCAGAAAGGTTGGAAAGGCCCATAGTTACAGTCTAAAAAAATAGCCCGCAGCCGCCCCATAAGTGTTGCAACCCTTATATGTGCCAATTCTGGCAATTTGACCAACTTTTCCCAATTACCCTGCTGGAGTGAAAATTGGGGTAATATTTTTGGGGATGATGTAACCTGTGAATTGACAGCTTGCATAAAGCACAAGAGTTTCGTAATGGATAGTGGTCTATTAGGTAACCCTATTACTAACTTGACAAGTGTGGAGTTAATACACACAGAGAAAAAATTGTTTATTTAAAAAAAGACTCCCCCACACTCTCTTGTTCACGAATTTATTAATTAAAAAGAAATTGTCAAAGTTCCGATGTTATCCAATGGTGTATTGTTCGGGACTCACATTGATTCCTATGGAGCCTCCTTCTGAGAACATTCTCAGACCGAGGCTCTAAAGGTCCTTGCTGGTCAGTGACAGCCCAAAGTTTTTCATGCCCTCGTGAGAAATTCCCGGTCTGCTGGTTACCGGAAGTGACCTGTGGAGCCTTGTTCTGAGTACGTTCTCAGAACAAAGCACAAGAATCGATGGGCATTGTGGAAAATTACACAATTGGATAACTTCGGAACTTTGAGGATTTCTTTTTAGTTAATATATTGGTGAAAAAGGGAGTGTGGGAGAGTTTTTATTCAAATAAAATATTTTTCCCATGTCTGTGTTTGTGTTTTTTAACTCTACACTTGCTGGGTTAGTAATGGTGGTATCTGATAGATACCTATCCATTATTAAACCCTGGGCTTGATGCCAGCTGTTAATTCACTGCTGACATCAACCCCAAAAGTACTACCCCAATTGCCACTATACCAGGGCAATTAGGAAAAGCCAGGAAGCACCAGAATTGATGCATTTAATAAATGTGCCAATTCTGGGGGGCTGCGAGCTGCTATTTTTAGGCTTGGAAGGGCCAAATAACCATGGACCTTCCCAGACTGATCCTACCAGCCCCAAGCTGTCTGCTTTACCTTGGCTGGTTATCAAAAATAGGGCAAAATCTACGCCATTTTTACAGGATTTTGCCTGCAATTATCTGCTTTACCTGCACTGGTTATCCAAACTAGGTGGGAGCCAATGTCATTTTTTTATTTTATTTATTGACTATCCACATTTATTTGCAAGGAAATTGTCCTCATTTTGCATTCATTTGCAGCCCCCTAACCCTTACTCGACCCATTTTACAGCCATTTTACAGCACTTTACAGCACAGAAGCTCATCTCTACATTGACTTATATGGGATCCTGTGTCAAGTTCGGGTAAAGTCTGGGTCACAAACCAAACCTTTAACTAAAGTCTGGCTGAACTCAGTTAACTTGAAGTTCCATGGGTCCGCTCATTCCTACAAATTACACATTTGCTTGCTACATTAGAAAGTAGACAATTTTTAAATAAGCAGTGCACCACTGAAAATGTGACTTGTCTGAAGGCTGCTGTTAAAACAATATCAAACTGAGATCATTCATGCAATAGCATTCATCCCATCAGAAAATATGCTGCCATAATACTACATTTTTCAGTAATAATAATCAAAATGCAAGCAAGACGTTTGAGAATCATAGCATGTTTACTAAGACTTAAATGAAGGTCAGTATGAGCATGTCAATCAAATGATGAGATACATTCACAGGGAGGGAAACAAGAATACAATTCTGTCATGAAAAAATAATTTCCTGTCTCCTGACTACCATTTATATGCTGAAAAATACCCATAAGAATCCTGTGTGAACATACCCAAACAATATTGTTAAAAAAGAGAAGTAGCGAATCAGAATCATTCTAATTTACAATCAAGAATGTTGAAGAGTTAAAAAAATATATATTCAGTTTCCTATTTTTCGTCTCCTAATTGCATGCATTTGTACAGCTACACACGCTCAGTGCTATAAGAAAGCAAATAGTTAAAAACATGGCAGGATTAATCAGAGATATTTTGTGGAGAAAAGAGGGCTCTCACTTTTTATGCATCTGCTATAAAGTGCGCAGGCAGCGTCTTTGCAGTTTACCATTGCACTTCAGTCAAATCTTCATTCTGATTAAAGAAAATGTTCATTGAAAAAACAGCATGAGCGGAATATATAGATCTCATCTACGTGCCCTCGGGCTGCACCAAGTTACTCTTTTCATTGCTGCTAGTGTTTAAACATGCTCTCAGTTTGCAGGAAATTGGGAATAAAACTTCTTGTTATCCAAATACAATTTTAACAGTCAATTATAGTGATTTAAATGGACCTAAAAGAATCCTAAATGTGTTAGTAAAAACAAATGGATATCCTAACATAACTGTAAGTGTAGAAATGTCATCAATATGTGGGCATCATGAAGTATCACACATGTCAGCTTTCTTACTTTTTCTTGCTGTCACGTTTTGGTTTCGGTTACCTTGTACCTCAGGGGATAGTTTAGGGGTCTCTACATCATTATTTTTGTAAAATATAAAGTGTTCAAAAAAGAATACTTTCTTTACTTTGTGCCACATTTATTATTTAGCTTGTAGTATTTTATTGCAACTTTTCAAATTTGCTAAATATTCATACATTTGTTCTCTAGATTCAAGTCTAGAACCCTTCGAATGAAAGCTGAAGGAAAAAGAGTGCCAAAAGGGTCTTACCAGATATTATAGGGAAATGTACATAAACAGACACTCACCTAAAGAGGTTGTGCAAGTCACAACCCCTATGCAAACCTGATATATTGTTGATTTTTCCTATGTCCTCATGGAGGAGGCTCTGACCTCTGAAATACGCAAACCTGTAAAAAAAAAGAATTGATTAAATCAACAGTCTATTACTTCAGCAGCAGCGCGGCATTAACCCCATTTTCCTCTCCAGCATTGATGTTTTCTCTAGAACCCTAACAGAATGCAAAATGTATCTATTTTTTATTCTGCACAGATAAAGAATACATTGAGACATTTTAAAGATTAATTAAAGGATTTTGTGATTTTTTTTATTCTAAAAAGAGCAAAAAAGCAACAGGGAACAACAATTACCATTAAATTTTCACCAATTTATGAATGATTTCTCTCCTCTTTTAATGAATTTGGTGCTAATGCATAAAAAAAGACACTATAATAAAAATTGACTTTACAAGACACAGGTGAGCAAGTGATCTCTTAGTGTCTAATTCCATTGAAAAATGTAGCAATAAATAAAAAATTTGGCCAAATTTTACAGACACATAAAGGATAGAGAATGAGATAAAGCAAATAGAGAGATAAATATACAGTAATGTGGACCAACATGTAAGAACCATGTTGATCACTGACTACAATTACATCGCTTTAGTAGTGGAAGTTTAGAGGCAATAGTGTAACTAAAGTCTGAGAGTCCCGATGCGAAATTTGGATCTGAGCCAACCCCGCTGCATGTTGGTCAAATGTATGTTCCCTTATAGCGTACTGTATCCTTTAAGGACACATGAGTTGGCCTCTCCCCCATTATGTAGTAATGTCCCCTATCTTGTACTAATGTCCACAATCTTGGTATATAGGTCCCCCATCTTGATATATACATGGGTAATCCTGTTATATATGTTCCTTATCATGGGACCATCCTGGCATATATGTAGCTCATCCTAGTAAATCTGTCTAACATCCTGGTATATACATCCACCATCCTGAACCCATCTTGGTATATATTGTCCCCATCCTGGTATATATGTCACCTATCATGGTATATATGTCCTCCATCCTGGTATATATGGGGTCTATCTTGATATATACGTCCCCCATCCTGGTATATACAGTTAGGTCCAGAAATATTTGGACAGTGACACAAGTTTTGTTATTTTAGCTGTTTGCAAAAACATGTTCAGAAATACAATTATATATATAATATGGGCTGAAAGTGCACACTCCCAGCTGCAATATGAGAGTTTTCACATCCAAATCGGAGAAAGGGTTTAGGAATCATAGCTCTGTAATGCATAGCCTCCTCTTTTTCAAGGGACCAAAAGTAATTGGACAAGGGACTCTAAGGGCTGCAAATAACTCTGAAGGCGTCTCCCTCGTTAACCTGTAATCAATGAAGTAGTTAAAAGGTCTGGGGTTGATTACAGGTGTGTGGTTTTGCATTTGGAAGCTGTTGCTGTGACCAGACAACATGCGGTCTAAGGAACTCTCAATTGAGGTGAAGCAGAACATCCTGAGGCTGAAAAAAAAGAAAAAATCCATCAGAGAGATAGCAGACATGCTTGGAGTAGCAAAATCAACAGTCGGGTACATTCTGAGAAAAAAGGAATTGACTGGTCAGCTTGGGAACTCAAAAAGGCCTGGGCGTCCACGGATGACAAAAGTGGTGGATGATCGCCGCATACTTTCTTTGGTGAAGAAGAACCCGTTCTCAACATCAACTGAAGTCCAGAACACTCTCAGTGAAGTAGGTGTATCTGTCTCTAAGTCAACAGTAAAGAGAAGACTCCATGAAAGTAAATACAAAGGGTTCAGATCTAGATGCAAACCATTCATCAATTCCAAAAATAGACAGGCCAGAGTTAAATTTGCTGAAAAACACCTCATGATGCCAGCTCAGTTCTGGAAAAGTATTCTATGGACAGATGAGACAAAGATCAACCTGTACCAGAATTATGGGAAGAAAAAAGTTTGGAGAAGAAAGGGAACGGCACATGATCCAAGGCACACCACATCCTCTGTAAAACATGGTGGAGGCAACGTGATGGCATGGGCATGCATGGCTTTCAATGGCACTGGGTCACTTGTGTTTATTGATGACATAACAGCAGACAAGAGTAGCCGGATGAATTCTGAAGTGTACCGGGATATACTTTCAGCCCAGATTCAGCCAAATGCCGCAAAGTTGATCGGACGGCGCTTCATAGTACAGATGGACAATGACCCCAAGCATACAGCCAAAGCTACCCAGGAGTTCATGAGTGCAAAAAAGTGGAACATTCTGCAATGGCCAAGTCAATCACCAGATCTTACCCCAATTGAGCATGCATTTCACTTGCTCAAATCCAGACTTAAGACGGAAAGACCCACAAACAAGCAAGACCTGAAGGCTGTGGCTGTAAAGGCCTGGCAAAGCATTAAGAAGGAGGAAACCCAGCGTTTGGTGATGTCCATGGGTTCCAGACTTAAGGCAGTGATTGCCTCCAAAGGATTCGCAACAAAATATTGAAAATAAAAATATTTTGTTTGGGTTTGGTTTATTTGTCCAATTACTTTTGACCTCCTAAAATGTGGAGTGTTTGTAAAGAAATGTGTACAATTCCTACAATTTCTATCAGATATTTTTGTTCAAACCTTCAAATTAAACGTTACAATCTTCACTTGAATTCTGTTGTAGAGATTTCATTTCAAATCCAATGTGGTGGCATGCAGAGCCCAACTTGCGAAAATTGTGTCACTGTCCAAATATTTCTGGACCTAACTGTATGTTCCTCATTCCTGGCCCATCCTGGTATATATATCCCCCATTCTGATATATATGTGGCCCATCCTGATATATAACCTAACTCCTGGTATATACAGTATGTGGCCTATCATGCTATATATGTCTCCCATCCTGGTATAAATGTTTCTCATCCCGGACCTGTCCTGGTATACAGTAGCATGCAAAAGATTACCTGTGGTATTGGGAACAGTTAAGGCAAGTTGAAGCTGAAATGATTTCTAAAAGGTTAAGGTTAAATACACATTTTCTTTGTATTTTAGGAGAAAAAAAATTTATTTTAATCTTTTACATTTTTAAATTACCAAAAAGAGAAAATTGGCAGATGTAAAAGTCTGGGCGTAGCACCCCCTTTGGCAAGTATGACACTTTGTAAATGGCTTTTGTAGCCAGCCAATAGTCTTTCAGTTCTTGTTTGAGGGAATTTCATCCATTCTTCAATGGAAAAGTATACCAGTTCTGTGAGATTCCTGGGTTGTCTTGCATGTGCTGCTCTTTTGAGGTCTAGCCACAGATTTTCAATAATGTTTAGATCTGGGGATTGTGAGGACCATTGTTAAACCTTTAACTTGCACCTTTCGAGATAGTCTGTTGTGGATTATGACGTGTTTTTAGGATCATTATCCATTTGTAGAAGCTATTTTCAACTTCATCTTTTTTACAGTGTTATATTTGCATCTAGAATTTGTTGAATTTTCATTAAATTCATTCTTACCTCTATCTGAGAAATATTCCCTGTGCCATTGGCTGCAACATAACCTCCAAGCTTTCATGAATCCACCCCCCTGCTTAATGGTTGGAGTTATTTACTTTATTGAATTTCTGTGCCCTTTTTTCTCCACACATGCGTTTGTAGAATACTATAGAGAGACAGGCAGATTACTGTTCAAATCACCAAAAAAGTCCAGGTAAGCTTAAAAATAATAAAAATTTACAATCACTTCACCAGTCACATGTTTGATCCATATATTGCTTGCTGCCTGTCATCTGGTCCACATAGCTGCTTCTTCTTTCACCAATCTCCTGCGGATCTCCTGGGTTGTTCTTTTCTAGTCCATAACAGATCCCCTAGGTCATGGCATATTGCATGTTATGATATCATGGACGTGCGTTATGTACTGAACTCTGATACCTAGTCAAAGCCAGAAGTGTTGGCCTAAAGTGAACAAGTCATAGGATAAATATCAAAAATAGTAGAAGTGGACATTGAGCAGTGCTGCTCATTGCTGCTGTCCAGTCCTCATGGCCTCTTCAGTCTGCTATTGTAGCTCTGGTTTGTTCACTTTGAGCTGTGACTTCTGGCTGCAGTAAGGCCTCAAAGGTTACCTTGCATCGCATATTCATTACATTACAATGTATGATGAGCAGTTCCTTCCAAGGCCGCTTTCCAGCTGAAAGTCCAAGCATAGACTGAGTATCACTAAACATGCACCTTGATACGGGACATAAGTGTTTGTTGAGACCAGACGACAAGCAACCAGCAGTGGATGGGGTTGGACTGGTGAGCGATTAGGTGACTATATTTTTTTTTTATTTTTTTTTTACAACTAACAATTGATTTTTCTCTAGGGCCTATGGAGATAAAGGACATTTTTTTGCCAAGAAAAATTTTTCTGCAAATTGAATTTCCTAGTCAAATCTGCTCGATTTGGTGAACTCGATTTTTTTAGATCAGTGCTGGTTTTCCTTTAATCAAACATTTTGAACACAAGTATAACATTTTCAAAAATGTTTATCCACACTTATCCAATCCTTGATAAAAAAGGGATGAGCAAGAAATGCTTGGTAGTATAATGATATTGGCCCAAAACCTAATGCACAAAATGAAATGCACAAAGATTGTAAAAAGTTATTGCTTATCACATGTCAGTGTCACAAGGCAGCAATCACACTTTGGTTGCTGTTTTTATTCTGCAGTAGAAAAATGAAGCTGAATGAAACTACGGGACTTGAACTGCCTTCCTGGTGTGTAGTGCTTGAAGAATCAAACAAAATTGACAAATTCACAGGCCGCAGGATAACTTTTTCCTTCAGTATATGATTCATGAATCAATCAATTCACCCATAGTTTTCAGCTACTGGCATCTCTTTTTTACGGTAACTCTCTCTCTGTATCATTTGAATCTATGTATTACTCACAATCACATTTTCTCTAATCATCGCTGCAGTTATAGTATATGACACAGTATGTTTGCAATTGTGTAATGATTTTGCCCTCTCTCTCTCACATTCTCTAATGCTGAGTAGTACTTAATCCTCTCCATGGGTAGTGAAACTCAAAAATGGCAGATACTTTCCCTTTCTCTTCTTTTATGGTGACTCAGATAGGCTTTATTATAGCATATCATTACTGCAAGGTATTATGGAAAGCCTTGCACAGTCACACCCAAGGTCACGTAAGTCTTATTTCCCTAATGCAATCTTCGGAAAAGAGCAAAATGGCGCTGGGCAGTTTTTGGATGATTCGCAATGAAATTGGAAATGTTTTCTGTATTGGTCGACCATGGTGAGGCCTGTTCTGACTGGAATATGTCTTGTGAAGTCGCTGTATGGTCTTGACCACCGTGCTGCAGCTCAGTGTCAGGGTGTTGACAATCTTCTTATAGCCTCGGCAATCATTATGTAGAGCAACAACTCTTTTTTTCAGATCATCAGAGAATACTTTGCCATGAGGTGCCTTTTGAGCTTCCAATGACCAGTATGAAAGTGTGTGAGCAAGATAACTAGAGATGAGCGGTGTTCGAATCGAACTGTTCGCCAATCTCAAATTCGACCTGTTTTAGGCGATGTTCGAGTCGTTCAACGAATGCGAACAATTAGCTTCAAGTTCGACAGTTCGAGGTTATGTTCGATAACGGTTCAATCACCAAAAGCGTAACTGGCTTTTCACAGTAATACTGTCATTCAATATTAATACAGTGGAACCTTGGTTAACAAGAATAATCCGTTCTGGGAGTGTTCTTGTTAACCAAGTTACTCGTTCAGCAAAGCAAGATTTCCCATAAGAAACCATTGCAATGCAGACAATTTGTTCCACAACTTGTTAAATGTCCCATCCTGGTCCCCTATTCTGCCATTCCACATATGCACAAATACACACAAACACATACAAACATGTACAAACACGTACAAACACACACAAATACACACAAATACACATAAACATACACAAACATACACGCACACGCATATTATGCTCACCTTACCTTCCGTTCCATCACCGGTCTCCTGGTACTTGCAGTTTGCCGGTACAGGATGTGTATCGGGTAACCATGCAATTGATGCCCTGGAGCTTCCGCTGCCAGCGTGCTGACGTCAAAGGCAGGAGCTTCTTGCCTCTGATTGGCCAGCGCGCTGCCTTTGGCTATGTGTCCACGGGAGAATGTAGCTGCGGATTTTTCTGCATCAAAATCCGCAGCTTTCCCGCAAAATCCGCACCTTTTCAAAGGTGCGGATTTGCCGCGGATTTACCGCGGATTTGCCGCGGATTTGATGCGGATTTTGGTGCGGATTTTTTATTTTTTTTCCCAATTGTAAAGCCAAAATCTGGATGAAAATCCGCAACAATAATTGACATGTTGCAGATTTTTCCGGACCAAAATCCGCACGAAATCCGCTGCGGAAAAGTCCGAAGCGTTGGCACAGCATTTCCAAAATGCCATAGAAATGGCTGGGAAGTACCTGTGCTGCAGATTTTCGGGAAATCCGCGGCTTTTCCGCGAGAAATCCGCGGCAAAATCCGCGCATTTTCCGCAGCGTGGGCACATAGCCTTTGAGTAGCGTCTGACAGAGGAAGTTCCTCCCTCATTGCGATGGTTACCCGATACACGTAATTCGCCGCTACAGGACGTGTAACCATCGTGACAAGGGAGGAACTTCCTCTGTCAGATGCTACTCAAAGGCAGCGCTCTGGCTAATCAGAGGCAAGCAGCTCCTGCCTTTGACGTCAGCGCTCTGGCAGCGGAAGTCCTGCATCAGTCGCGATGGTTACCCGATACACATCCTGTAGCGGCGAACTACGTGTATTGGGTAACCATCGCAACGAGGGAGGAACTTCCTCTGTCAGACGCTACTCAAAGGCAGCGTGCTGGCCAATCAGAGGCAAGAGGCTACTGCCTTTGACATCAGCGCGCTGGCAGCGGAAGCTCCGGGGCATCGGTCGCATGGTTACCTGATACACATCTTGTACCGGCGAACTGCAAGTCCCAGGAGGCCGGCAATGGAACGGAAGGTAAGGTGAGCATAATATGTGTGTGTGCGTTCATGTTTGTGCATGTTTGTATGTGTTTGTGTTTGCCTGCCATTGTCTTCAATGGTGTTCGAAGGTGTTCGAAAGTGTTTGACAAACGTTCGTCGAACATTCGACGAACACACCCGCCGTTCGACGAGCCGTAACCGAACTCGAACACTAGGGTGGTGGCTCATCTCTAGAGATAACACAAATTATAACACACCTACTCCCCATTCACGCCTGAGACCCTGAAACCCTAAAGAGTCACAACATAGGGGAGGGAAAATGGTTAGTTGGGCACAATTTGAACATTTTCACTTAGGGATGTACTGACTTTGGTTTCTAGCAGCTTTGACATCTGTTTTGAGTTATTTAGAGGTCACCAAATTTACATTGTTATACAAGCTGGACACTGACTTCTGTACATTGTATCAAAGTGTCATATCTTCAGTGTTGTCCCATGAAAAGATATAATAAAATATTTACAAAATGTGAGGGGTATAATTACTTTTTTTGATATACTGTATATATTTATGTATACCGTATATGCGGAGGTATTGATTATTAGTGGCCTTGAATATTTCTAGTAGACAAAAATAAATTCTGTAGCCATGGAAACAAGCATTAACTTTGACAAGTGCACGTGCTAAGTTTGCTAAGTTTTAGCAGAAAAGGTTATGTCATTTTGAAATTGCTATTAGGAAAAGTTAACCATGTCGTGGGAAGACTGGACCGTCAACAAAAACATTTCTTGTTTTTACAGTATAATGTGCCAGGGCGCAAGTTTCTTATTGCCCTTTTATTACCTTTTTCTGAAACTCTAAAAATCTGTGAAAGGGCAAAAATGAACAACTAATGAGATGGTAATTGATGCTTTAGAGTCGTGCTTTGCAGAACAGAATAACAATTTTTTTCTTAAGAAGTAGAATGACATTCTGAGTGATGCACTAAATGTAGTTTAAAAGGTGCTTAAGTTGAATTAAAATATGTAGTTATATTCAACACTAGACCAAATATACATAAACATACCATATATATATATATATATATATATATATATATATACTGTATGTATACAGTGTACACGTATACACACAGCTCTGGCAAAAATAAAGAGACCACTGCAAAATTGTCAGGTGTTCTGATTTTCCTCTTTGTTTTTATATTTTTGATGGAAATGTAAATTGTTTTTTTTTTCTATAAACGACTGACAATGTCTCCGAATTTCCAAGCAATAAATTTGTATTTAATTTCTGAAAATGGAATGGTCAAAATAACAAAAAATGCATCACTTTCAGACCTCAAATAATGCAAAGAAAACAAGTTCATAATCATTTAGAAACAACAATACTAATGTCTTAACTCAGGAAAAGTTCAGAAATCAATATTTTGTGGAATAATCATGATTTGTAATCACAGCTTTCATGCGTCATCGCATGCTTTCCACCAGTCTTTCACACTGCTTTTGGGTGACCTTATGCCACTCCTGGTGCAAAAATGTAAGCAGTTCTTCTTTGTTTGATGGCTTGTGACCATCCATTAGGTCTGGAGATTGGGCTGGCCATGACAGGGTTTCGATGTGGTGGTCCGTCATCCATATATATATATATATATATATATATATATATATATATTACAGACCAAAAGTTTGGACACACCTTCTCATTCAAAGGGTTTTCTTTATTTTCTTGACCCTTAAAATTGTAGATTCACATTGAAGGCATCATAACTATGAATTAACACGTGTGGAATGAAATACTTGACAAAAAAAAAGTGTGAGACAACTGAAAATATGTCTTATATTCTAGGTTCTTCAAAGTAGCCACCTTTTGCTTTGATTACTGCTTTGCATGCTCTTGGCATTCTCTTAATGAGCTTCAAGAGGTAGTCAACATAAATGGTCTTCCAACAGTCTTGAAGGAGTTTCCAGAGATGCTTAGCACTTGTTGGCCCTTTTGCCTTCACTCTGTGGTCCAGCTCACCCCAAACCATCTCAATTGGGTTCAGGTCTGGTGATTGTGAAGGCCAGGTCATCTGGCATAGCACCCCATCACTCTCCTTCTTAGTCAAATAGCACTTACACAGCCTAGAGGAGTATTTGGGGTCATTGTCCTGTTGAAAATTAAATAATGGTCCAACTAAACGCAAACCGGATGGAACAGCATACCGCTGCAAGATGCTGTGGTAGCCATGCTGGTTCAGTATGCCTTCAATTTTGAATAAATCCCAAACAGTGTCACCAGCAAAGCACCCCCACACCATCACACCTCCTCCTTCATGCTTCACGGTGGGAACCAGGCATGTAGAGTCCATCCGTTCACCTTTTCTGCATCGCACAAAGACACAGTGGTTGGATCCAAAGATCTCAAATTTGGACTCATCAGACCAAAGCACAGATTTCCACTGGTCTAATGTCCATTCCTTGTGTTCTTTAGCCCAAACAAGTCTCTTTGGGTTGTTGCCTGTCCTTAGCAGTGGTTTCCTAGCAGCTATTTTACCTTGAAGGCCTGCTGCACAAAGTCTCCTCTTAACAGTTGTTCTAGAGATGTATCTGCTGCTAGAACTCTGTGTGGCATTGACCTGGTCTTTAATCTGAGCCGCTGTTAACCTGCAATTCCTGAGGCTGGTGACTCGAATAAACTTATCCTCCGCAGCAGAGGTGACTCTTGGTCTTCCTTTCCTGGGGCGGTTCTCATTTGAGCCAGTTTCTTCTAGCGTTTGATGGTTTTTCCAACTGCACTTGGGGACAATTTCAAAGTTTTCCCAATTTTTTGGACTGACTGACCTTCATTTCTTAAAGAAATGATGGTCACTCGTTTTTCTTTACTTAGCTGCTTTTTTCTTGCCATGATACAAATTCTAACAGTCTATTCAGTAGGACTATCAGCTGTGTATCTCCACTAGACTTCTGCACAACACAATTGATGGTCCCAACCCCATTTATAAGGCAAGAAATCCCACTTATTAAACCTGACAGGGCACACCTGTGAAGTGAAAACCATTTCCGGTGACTACCTCTTGAAGCTCATCAAGAGAATGCCAAGGGTGTGCAAGCAGTAATCAAAGCAAAAGGTGGCTTCTTTGAAGAACCTAGAATATAAGACATATTATCAGTTGTTTCACACTTTTTTGTTAAATATTTCAATCCACATGTGTTAATTCATAGTTTTGATGCCATCAATGTGAATCTACAAAGTCATGAAAATAAAGATAACTCTTTGAATGAGAAGGTGTGTCCAAACTTTTGGTCTGTACTATATATATACAGACCAAATGTTTGGACACACCTTCTCATTCAAAGAGTTATCTTTATTTTCATGATATATATATATATATATATATATATATATATATATATCATGAAAATAAAGATAACTCTTTCCCATTGTGGTGATACTCAATACTAGATGGACCTACATGTTTTGAAATTTTTGACTCCATTGTCATCTGCAGTAAATGAACGGCCACTCATCACCAGCTCCATCTTTTACTATTTCATCATTGCCGACGATTGCGCCCAAAGACTAATATTGAGCTGCAGCAGCTGAAATTAATGTCCGTTTATTGACTCCTCCAGCACATGACACCACAATTTAATATCATGTAGGGCAGTGTTCCCCAACTCAACTCCAGTCCTCAAGAGACACCAACAGTGCATGTTTTATTATTTCCATCGTATTGCCCAGGTGACAATTTAATCCTGTACAGGGGATGTTTCTAACACCTGGGCAATACTAATGAAATCCTGAAAACATGCACTGTTGGAGGCTCTCGAGGACTGGAGTTGGGGAACACTGACGTAGGGAATGATACTATTGACATCACTGAAATGTTGCCACTGCAACAGCTGAGTATGCATTACTTTTACTTTAATTTGTGTCCAGAATTGATTAAGCTTAGGTTCTACAGTAGTGGACTACTCTTTTAAAGAATTTTTTGACTCTTAGTTCTGAACTCCATACAATACCACTAGCATACAAGTTCTCTCTGTTTTGTTTTTTTTAGCTATGTTTTGCAGTGTTTGCTATATTGCTGAAAAAATACTGTGGATCATTGAAGCAGGTTCTGAAGACTTGCACCTACCACTTAGATAGATAGATACAGTGCCTTGCGAAAGTATTTGGCCCCCTTGAATTTTTCAACCTTTTCCCACATTTCAGGCTTCAAACATAAAGATAAAAAATGTTAATGTTATGGTGAAGAATCAACAAGTGGGACATAATTGTGAAGTTGAACAAAATTTATTGCTTATTTTAAACTTATAAAAAATAATAAATTCAAAATTTGGGCGTGCAATATTATTCGTTCCCTTTAATACTTTGTAGAGCCACCTTTTGCTGCAATTAAAGCTGCAAGTAACTTGGGGTATGTCTCTATCAGTTTTGCACATCAAGAGACTGAAATTCTTGCCCATTCTTTCTTTGCAAACAGTTCGAGCTGAGTGAGGCTGGATGGAAAGCGTTTATGAACAGCAGTTTTCAGCTCCTTCCAGATTTTCCATTGGATTCAGGTCTGGACTTTGACTTGGCCATTCTAACACCTGGATACATTTATTTGTGAACCATTCCATTGTAGATTTTGCTTTATGTTTTGGATCATTGTCTTGTTGAAAGACAAAGCTCTGTCCCAGTCTCAGGTCTTTTGCAGACTACAACAGGTTTTCTTCAAGAATAGTCCTGTATTTGGCTCAATCCATCTTCCCATCAATTTAAACCATATTCCCTGTCCCTGCTGAAGAGGCCCAAATAATAATGCTGCCACCACCATGTTTGACAGTGGGGATGGTGTGTTCAGGGTGATGAACTGTGTTAATTTTACGCCAAGCATATCGTTTGGCATTGTGCCCAAATAGTCCTATTTTGGTTTCATCTGACCAGAGCACCTTCTTACATATGTTTGGTGTGTCTCCCAGGTGGCTTGTGGCAAACTTTAAATGACATGTTTTATGGATATCTTTGAGAAATGGCTTTCTCCTTACCACTCTTCCATAACGGCCAGATTTGTGCAGTACGACTGATTGTTGTCCTATGGACAGACTCTCCCACCTCAGCTGTAGATCTCTGCAGTTCATCCAGAATGATCATGGGCCTCTTGGCTGCATCTCTGATCAGTCTTCTCCTTGTTTGAGATGAAATTTTTGAGGGAAGGCCGAGTCTTGGTAGATTTGCAGTGGTATGATACTCCTTCCATTTCAATATGATCCCTTGCACAGTGCTCCTTGGGATGTTTAAAGTTGTGGAAATCTTTTGTAACCAAATCCGGCTTTAAACTTCTCCACAACAGTATTACGGACCTGCCTGTTTTGTTCCTTGGTATTCATGATGCTATCTGTGCTATAAACAGAACACTGAGACTATCACAGAGCAGGTGCATTTTTACGGACACTTGATTACACACAGGGGCTTATATTTATCATCATCAGTCATTTAGTACAACATTGGATCATTCAGAGATCCTCAATGAACTTCTGGAGTGAGTTTGCTGCACTGAAAGTAAAGATGACGAATAATATTGCACGCCCCACTTTTCTGTTATTTATTTTTTAAAAAAGTTTAAAATAAGAAATAAATTTTATTGATCTTCACAATTGTGTCCGACTTGTTGTTGATTCTTCACCATAAAATTAAAATTTTTTATCTTCATGTTTGAAGCCTGAAATGTGGGAAAAGGTTGAAAAGCTCAAGGGGGCCGAATACTTTTGCGAGACACTGTAGTTAGATAGATAGATACTGTACATAGATAGATAGATTGATAGATTTTTATAAAATATCATAAATTTTATATAGAATGTTTAAGGCAACATTGTTTTACAAAAAAAAACTGATTTTGGCTTCTGGTTTGCGCAGTCTTGCCCAAGAGGGAACACTTCAGCTCAGGTCATGATTTATCAAGAAACCAGTAACTGAAAAATGGAAATTCAAAGAGAAATGTGAGGGAGCAGTGACATGGTGGCAGCCTATTAGTGACCTTGGTGGTGGATTTCATGGGTTTTGCAGCTTATATGTATAGTACTATATAACATTGGTTTAATAACATAGCAGAGAAAACAGAATTTCAGATAAAAAATGAATACTTCTGCCATAACCCTGAATAAAAATGAGAAGAACATGCAGCGAAGTGTGAAGTCGACTCGTGATTGTTTACCTTTGTCACGCTACTGTGAGTTTTCAAACACGCGGAGGGGAAGCATTAATAGATAAAGTTGAAAATTGCCTTTGATGAGCATAATTAAAATATTACAGTAAGCCGTTATATGTGTAAAATTAATTTATTCCCAAAGGAGACATTTCAGGAATCCACTGGTTTTGTGTTAACATGTTCATTGAGCTGTGAAAACACAGGCATCAGATTTTAATTATACTCACCACATAGTGAATAAATCCATTGCTGAGCTACTGATTCAGTAGTAATGGTAGGCTGACGCAGCTTACCGCATGGTGCATTCCACAACCAAAATAGAAATGTCACTTTTAAGGAGCAGAATGTAGTGATTAACAGTTTCCATTAGGAAATGGCTTCATTTTGTGTCTTTTCCACATTTGACTGATTATGTGAATAAAGAGAAATATGCTTAGGCTGGACTTACGCGAACGTATGAAAAAAACGGTCTCATTCTTGTTTGCGAGGGTCGGACAATTTTTTTCTCACTTGTCATCCATGTGCTGTCAGTGTGCTGTCAGTGTACTGTCAGTGTGCAATCCGTTTTTTTCCTCAGCAGCTGTTACTCATTACAGGAGCATTTACAGTGTTCTGTGCTACATGATAGTTTTGTATTTAGAAAAACGGATGTCACTAGGATGGTTCATGTACCGTCCGTGTGATATTCGTTTTTTCCTTGTACTCATTGACTTGCATTGGCGATTCTCGGCCGTTTTACAGATGAAAACACAGCATGCTGCTACTTTTCTCGCATCCATAATCTGGATGAGAAAAGCTGACCAACTGCTCTCCCTCATTGACTAACATTGGTCAGAGTGCAATGCGAGATTTTCTCGCATTGCACTTGTCCGATTTTCACGCTTCTGTGAGTGCACCCTTGTACTAATATCGTGTGAGGTTTTCTAAAGAAATGTTAAGTAAAAAAAAACAAAAAATAATATAAAACTCCTTTACATCAGTATATAAAAACTTCTGCATGCTCCTGCCATGAGCCTTGTAGGTATTTTTCAGTACATAAGGAATCTTCCATATTAGGGACCAACTGGGTCGTAACCTGAGTGTTGTGACTTAGAAGGTTAGCGCTATTTCATAGTTTATTCCCAAGAAGGCAAAGAATGCAAAGACATGGTAAAATTGAGAACTCCAGGAAATGTTGTTGATCATTTTCATTGCAATTTAGTATTGAAGAGAATCGGAGAAAAGAAGACATAATGCTTAATGTTCCAAACTCTCTTATTTTTGTAATGCATTGTTTTACTTTTTTAACTGCAGCTTTCTGATAAAGGAAAACTTTTCAAGAACTTTTCAGAATAAGCTGTTATTTGTGTGTACATCTGGAATACGGGATCCAGTTTTGGGCTCCACATTTTAAAAAGGACATTCAGAAGTTAGATTTAGTTCAAAGGCGGCAACTAGACTACTACAAGGAATGGAAGGCCTCCCATATGATGGCAGGTTGAAAAAGTTATATATGTTTAGCTTAGAAAAAAGACGTCTCAGAGGAGATCTCATTTATATGTATAAATACATGTGTGATCAATATAAAGGACTGGCACATGACTTATTTCATGAAAGATGGCACTGATCTCCCTCTGCTGTGATCTGGACAGCTCAGGGGCGCGTCCATTTCACAGCAGGGAGCTCTCCTGTAATAACCTTAGGGGTTGCCATAAAGGAGTGAGTAACTGTCGTTACGCACACAGTAAATCCAGCATGGCAGCCCCCAGTGCCTCCAGTAAAATTAGAATGAAATAAACACTAAATAAGCAGTGATTTTAATTTTGTATTAAAAATACATGATATCATAATCACTATTTTTAATACAAAAATAAAAAACCATGACACCTTCCCTTTAAGTGCATGGTGAGTTTAGGAGGTGGGGGGAAAAAAGTGGGTATAAGTGGAGAAAGAAGCAAATGGATCTGAAAAGACATATTCAAAGTTTCTTTTTTTAGATTTGTTTGTACTATTGACTTTTACAAAGTACCTATGTGATTAAAAACTCTTTTGTTTAGGGCATTTGGAGACATCTGGCTTCATTTAGATAGGGACAATATGGTTCTCTACTAGTGTGAATAGTCAAGTAAACATGACAAATCCTGTGAGTACACTTAGCTGTGTATGTATCTCTCATGCTAAAATATAAAGTTTTACGTACACTCAGCCAACTATTATGACTACTCCTCTCCTCAACCATAGAACTAATGTTGATTGATTGGTGGATCTCCCACGTGTGGGATTTTTCCTTAAATGCATGTACTGTAGATATGATGCATATATAATAAAAAATATAGTCAGAATACAAATTCATCCCCATGTTATTTAAGTATGGCACATAAATAAAACAAATTATTAAAACAGGTAAGAAATGTTTTTGTTTCAGTGAAATGTTTTTGAATGTGTGTTTGAACAGATCAGCACAAAACAAGGGTGCCATCCATACTTTATGTACTTGACGAAGGAAAGCTGTCTTTCACGCTTTGAACTATACTGTGTCCTGATGGTGCCTTTGGGATCAGCATGGCATTGTGTGTGCAAACAGCAATATGCCTTAATTAATTTAGCAAAAAAAAGACCTCCACTCCGAAGAGGCACTTGACTTAATCCCTCTCATAGCATTAAATGTTACATTATACATTTCACCCATACTTGGCAGCAGTGCCAGAGCCAGTCTTCTTTGAAGGGTATTTGTCCAGTGCTAGTAATGGAACCTTTTTCATCCTCTCTTGTATCTGCTTTTATGAAAGGCATTACTTACAAATGGGTTTTTTGGTAATGTTAGTTTTAGAACAGAAATGTCTCTCGACAGTGCAATGATTTTACTCTGTATTATCTTTAATCTCGAAAAGTGCTCTCAGGCCCTAAAGGAACCGATAACATTGATGTTAATTGAATTTGGACTCAGGTACGAGCAGCTATATTCAACCCACAAATGTCCCTTTCTTCTTTGCAGTGAAACGGATATCATAAATTTTGTCTTTAATTACATATGCAGCATATCTGTACGTCAACACAAAGCAGCTCTCATATGCCTAATACACTCACCCCTTTTAACCACACACTCTTAACTTGCCTTGTGGAGAGCTATCAATATTCTAGACATGTACTTTATCTCTATTTCGTCTTTCTTTATTTTTTTACAGACATTAAAATCACAAAACTCCCTATATCACATAATAAGAGACCAGTGCTGTAAATGACACAATGTAGCTGGGTGGTCCTGATGCAGATTTTTAATTTGTGGTTAGGTGCCTTAAAACCACTTGTCATATGCTTCACTGTTACGAGGGGGACCCGGGGAAGCGTGCCAAGATGGGAAATGGACTGCTTCCGCCGGTCAAGGTCCACTGTGCGGTGTAAGGGACCGCCGCTATGGTGGGTGAAGAGTGAGCGGGTTGCTGCTAGCGATCGTCTGGAATGTCACAGACGATCTATGTACACCGATCTGCCCTAACCCGTGAGGGTTGTATGGCACAGATCTCACGGCTCGGTGTACCTGTTGCACGGGGAAGCACAGAGGTGCCCACGCACGTGTGCCAGTGGAAGTCACGAGAATATGGCACGAGGGTAGCACAGAGGTGCCCACGCACGTGTGCTTTCAATAACCAGGTGAGTCCAATGGAGACTTGAGGAGCTCACCTGGGACAGGAACACGGCCTGTTGACGGGGGTACTGCCGGAGCAGCGAGGCAGGAACACGGCCTGCAAACGAGGTACTGCCGGAGCAGCAAGGGCCAAGCCCACAAGAGACAGTAATGCCTGAGCAGTGGCGTGGCAGCACGCTGCCAGACATCCAAACATAGAAGGACGGTCGCGCGCCGCCATGATGGCAGGGGGAGCTTTTAAGGAGGTGCAGCTCCACCCGAGGGCGGGCGCGAGGCGGAGATGACGGACTTGACCCAATCAGGGTCCACGACGTCCCAGCCTGGCCAGTCAGGATTCACCACGTCACCAGCCTTGTCATCAAGCCGTGTGACGTCAGTGAGCGAATCAGGACCCACCACGCATTGCACATGCTCACCCTCCTGCCTCTGGGAAATAGAGGCGGGATCCTCGGTCTCACAATGTGCAGAGATAACAGGAATCTCGCTGCTTCCCTGAGCAGTAAACCTCTGCACATTGCGCAGCCTCGCAGACCTTCGGGGCCGCTGAGCAGGAGAGTCTGCGGCAGGCCAGGAATGGGAGACCGCTTCACTCCTTGTAACCGGAGAACCACTAGGTGTCACCCTTCTGCTGCCTCTCTGAGAAGGTATCTCCTGCACACTGCGCAGTCTGGCAGACCTTCGGTGCTGCTGAGCAGGAGTGCTCGTGGCAGGCAAGGAATGGGAGACTGCCTCAGTCCTTGCCTCAGGAGAGCCACGAGATGTAACACTTCACTACAGCAATGGGGGTCAAAATAGTACTGTAAATCCAAAATCGAGAGGATAATATGTAGGCATATAAAAGCCACCTGAATCTGGTATAATATGAGCCAAGAGGAGCTTGTACCTATGAGTCCCTCATTGACTGGACATTGGTGTCAAATACTTTAAACATTTCATGGTTACGTACTTGTCTGAAACCTCTCCTACCTCTTCTGCCTCTGCTGCCCTATGGCGCTGACATATGCAGGTGCAGTTCTGTTTTACCTTACTGTGGCTGACAATTGAAGTCCTACTCAGACTGGGCGTTTTTGTTTCACTGTAGGATGCTGATTATGTGTTGTAATCAGTTTCTGGTGTAAGTCTAAATGAGATTTGGGTTGGGTCAAACTTTATTTAAAGGGAACCTGTCAGGTCCAATATGCACCCAGAACCACAAGCAGTTCTGGGTATATATTGCTAATACCTATACACTAGATAAAGGGATCTTTAGAAAAGTATTTCTAAAGATCTTATATCATATGCTAATGAGCACAGGGACTAGTCCCCTGAGCGTTACTTCCCCAGGCTAGTCAGCCCCATTTAGCATGTTAAGGCCCTGGTGGCGTGCCAACATGCTAATGAATGTGCAGCATCAGAGGATGACCTCACTCACCTCTCCGTTGCCATCGCTGCCTGACACTGTATTTCGGATGAGTGCACATGATACTGGAGTTTGGGTATGGAGTTGGGCATGCACAGCCATCCCTTTACCCCACTTGCTGCCAATCAGAGGGCTAGCAGTCTAGCTTTCTCAGATGCTTCAAAAGCTATGATTGACAGAATTTGTGAGGAAGGATGTGAAAGCACATGCCCCCAGAGAAGATTCTGATGAAACATACAGTTGAATTAAAAGTAGATATTTCAGATACTGAGTGCCAAAAACAAAAGATTTAAATCTCTGCAATGGAGTGATGCAGGAAAAAAAATAGTAGTAGATTCAAGAGAGCTCATGGATTTGTATAGATTATGTAACTTGTTTTTTAAAAAAATTGAAAAGCTTTCTTTAAACCCCAGTTGCTTGCTGATGGTGCCGGTTATAAGTTGTTACTTTCCTGGTCTGCTTCTTTGTTTAACCTGTTTCTGGTATTTCCCTGCTTAGTTCCTGATTTTGGCTTGTATTTTGACTAGACTACTATATCTCAATTGTGTCCTTAACATACTGGATTTGACCTGGCATCCCATCCATTTTCCTAGCTTGCACCACTGACCAGCAGCCACTCCGTGGACAAAACCCAAGGGGCTCTGCATAGATTCAGATACCTGTATTGTGATTTACATGTGAAGGCTAAGGTTGTGCAAAGCTTGTCCATGAAAGCCCTACTGAGTTTTAAAGGCTTTCACTTGCGGTGCACGTTTACATCCATAATGAGTGTGCAAATAGTGAGTGCTTTTTTACATTACAGTGTAAGTGTTGTAAATACTACAAAATAACTTGAAGAAGACATGATTTGTATGCCTATTGCGTGAGAACTACTCGAATATCTCTGAAAAACAAATCAAAATAAGGTATCCTGATGTCAAAGATTCTTCAGAAAGCAGGTGCTCAGGGAGCGTTCATTAGATATTTATGCTATCGAGTGTAAGGGCATTTGGTATGAAAAAAGACCAGATAAAAAGAATCGTGAGCAACTTTTGAGTTATTCTATAAATTGTGCAGAAAAATAAAAAGTACATACAGTATATAGATCCGGCAATGCTACATATATATAATTAAACAAAACATTTTTGAACTTAGTGTGACTAAGGGTTTTCAAAGGCAAACAGCTCAGGCCTGGGAAGTCTCTATGGGGGACTTGATAATCCATCATTGCGGCATACTAGGTTCTGTAGTTTTTTTGTGTATGAGGTTTCTACTCTAAATAATAAATTAATCCCTTATTTAAATTTATTCTAGTTTAGAGTTAGAAAGTAAAAATCCTAGTTATAGTTGATCATTTTTAAAGATAACTATAGATAATAGAATAAAGATAACAAAAGATAAAAAAAATAAATACCCAAAAAAATCCTTGACCAAAGAGTCAAAAACCCCAAAACATTCAAAAGAATCTCAAACCCTTTTCTGTCCTTTCATGTGTATTATTTCATTTAGTAATCATAGTGGAATGGTAATCTTAAGGTGCTGACACGCTGTACTACTGGGTGTTCTAAGGAAGTGAAACACAAACTCCACTAGATGGCAGCAGAGTGGAGAAAGAGCAGAACTAACCTGCCCAAGAGTAGTACAGTGAAGTCACCACAAGGAGTCAGACAAGCCGGGATTGGTACTAAAGTTCAAACAAAGTACAGAGCAGCAATCAAACAGTTAGTCAGAAACAAGTAACGGGATCAAAAGCCTGTCAGTAACAGAGGTGTCAGAAGGGAAAGACAGAATCAGGTCAGGGCCAGAGCGTAAGTCGATATCAGGAAGTCAAAGTATACAAGGAGATAAGGTAGGAGGGACTGGGGTAGGTAAACAGACACAGTTAGGGAATCATAGGAATGCGGTAGGACAGATCAGAATCTCACCAGAGCCAGCCACACACACCAATGGCAGAATATAACTGGCACTACTTCAAGGGAGGAGTGGCCAGATATAGCCTCCCGGAAACAGGAACGAGGCAGAGGGATGTTAACCCTTAACATGATCACGCCGGGGCTGGAACACTGCCAAAGCAGATACCGACCTGGATTATGACAGGTGGACTGATAATGACATATTCACATTAACAGGAACCTTGAAACCTAGTTGGAACCTAATTGTTCAAGCAATCAGCCATTGTATGAGCATGAAATTACTGTGCACCTATGTGTGTATGTACAGTATGTATAAGTGCATCTATATATTGGCCGAGAAGTAGCTCTAAGAAGGAAAGATTATAGTCATTCCGATGAGTATTGATAGTGATACTCTTCGTAGTGTCTCATGCAATTGCAAAGGGGAATGTTAACACCCAATTGTTAATTTAATCAAAATTTCTAAAATAACAAAGGAATGTCACATTGTTGATTTTAGAAGAAGACATCTAACATCTAACTGTAAGGTTTTACTAAAATAGATGTGTTTGGCCAGTTTGAGCCCAAAAAGGAACTTTTAGGTTTTCCAAAGAATAGAGGTCGAGTTTTTATAGTTCATTTTCTGAACATTAAACCTGAAAGTAAATATATTTTATTGAATTATGTTTAAGAGAAGATATTTGCTTACATTTTTGGCATGTCCTACAAAGCATCACTCCAGCATTCTCTTGTTTTCAGTGCTGGAGTGGAGCGTTCTGCCCTCTGTCATACATTACCGCTCTTGCAACTTCTCCTTTTAACAATGCAGCTTCGGTCCCTCTGCACCATCTTGTGCCTGTAACTTCTGACTGGCCAAAAGTCAGAAAGTACATCACAACTGGTCTCAATGCAACTCCATGGGAGCTCAAAAGAGGTTCTCATAGAGATACATTGAGTTGTGATCTTCGGCGCACTGCATACTGTAGCTGCTGACAGGTCACAAATCACCAAAGACCAACTGAATCACCGCTGGGAAAAGATGAAGATGCCGGAAGGTGAGTACAAACAAGGTGTAGGAGACTTACATTTAAAGCACCACTCTTGTTCACTTGGTAGATTTTTGTACTGATGTTTTTTGTGTGCATTTTTGTCACTGAAAACTGTATTGTTTTACGGTACCAGTAAAGTGATGAGATTTTTTGCAGCTGAAAAACTTGCTACAGATGCTGAACGTTTGCACATACCCTACTGCTCAAAGAGTTCTCCCACTCTGAATCACTATGCCCACTGTTCATTTGGATGTACACGTTTTTTATAATATTTTTTAAACAACAACTTATAATATGGTATCCTGCTAACACCTCAAGCAATCAATCTAAATATTTACAGCAGGACTCCAGAGGTTTTTTTTTTACTACTGAAGTGGTGCTTATAATTCAAGTTCCCTGCACCTGTCTTATACTCATTCTCCGGCATATACATCTGTTATCAGTGATGCTCCAGTCGGTCTCTGGTACTTTGTGACCTGACGGCTCTTCCAGTGTATCAATGAGCGAGGTAGAGGTAACAAATCAATGCAAGTCTATGAGAGCCTCATTCTGGGCCTTATAGAGTTACATTGAGAGCTTGTGACATAACATGTGACTTCCAGCCACTCAGAAGTTGCAGTCACAAAATTATGTCACGGGGCAGAAGCATCGTCACTAAAGTGAAGAAAAGATTGGGGGCAGGGACTTTAGATTAAAAGCACCACTCCAGCCATGGGAAAAAAAAAAACTAAACACTGGAGTTCTGTTTTGAGAGAAACTGGTAACAAGTGCCACCACAGGTCATGTGAACCAATACACAATTTCTATTAAGATCTATAGACTGTCCTCATAATGCACAGAAGTACTTGGTCTCCCCAGCATGTTTCTTGTGTATCTATATTAATTGTGATTAAGAAATGAAAGTCCCAAGATATGTTAAACTTGGTTTCTATCCCTTTAATAAGGAGAATATATATGATAAATCAGGCAAAAAACTTAGTGTTGAGCGAGTACTTAACTATTCATACTCGCTATACTCTTAGCGAGTACTGTCTAACACTCGCATATTTGTTCCAAATAACGTGTGCAATGCAAGTCAATGGGGAAAAACTCGCAAAGTAATGAGTAATCCATATCTGCACTATTCGCTACTTGCACGAATAGTATAACATTCGGGTTACTCATTACTTTGCTAGTTTCCCCACTGACTTGCATTGCACATGCTATTCGGAATGAATACGCGAGTATTAGACAGTATTCGTTATGAGTCTAGAGACTACGAATAGTGAAGTACTCGCTCACCTCTAAAATTACCCCCTTGTAAAAATTCAGGAAATCAAAGGCAGAAAAACTAAATGTGAAAAAAAAAACAAAGAAACAGATTTGCAATTAAGTTTGGTTTTCAACAAGTATTGTTTTAATATTTGAGACATATCCAATTCTCCATTCAAGTAAATAATATGATTCGGCAAATTGAAGCTATCAAGAAACAATTGTGCCAACAGGATGTATTCCAGCAGACACATGTAAATTATCAGAGTAAATAAAAGTAAAGGATTTGTTACTTAGCATGCCATGTACACTGTTAGAATCTGTTTCATCTAAGCTTTCATCTTTGATGTATTCCCTTGATCTGATTCCTGGCACGGTGGTAAGACAAGATGCTCTTTAACTCCTAAAATAATCCGACATCCATCAATATCACAACTATAAATCCCAATGCGTTTTAACAATCAGCTTTTTTATTAATAAACCTCAGACAGGTAACAAAGAGTTAAAATAAAATGAAAAAAAATAAAATTAAACCAAATCAAGTCTAACTTTATATTTCAAGCTTACAGGACCATACCAGCTATATTATAGGAATTGGGAAAAGCAATTATATATTAAAGGGAAAATGGAAAAGCATGATGATGGATAGATGCTATCATGGTATTCAGGAGCAAGCCATGAATGAGCTTAAAGGCTGGGCAGCCTGGAGAAACATTCTTTACAAGCTAAAATTGAATTAATGACACTTAATCATTTTAACCTATTTTACTGAGAATTTGCAATATAAATAAATGTAATACGAGTGACATTTTGAGCCACATTTCCAAGGTATGGGTGGTCTCAGTATTACTAAAGTAGCAACTTGAACAATGGGGGTATACCAAAAAGTGCAGCTTCACAAGAGCACTGTAGACAAAAACAAAAGTGCTCTCTACGGTATATTGGATCATGTATATGACTATAGTCATTCTCATCAATACAACTACTACTAGATTTGCAAACCAGAGGGATTTCTCATGGGGTCATAAATGAGGTTATCTATCAGTAACCTGGCTACAGCCTTCAAATTAGCAGTTATTAAAAAAGTGGTCTATGTACTGTTTATGCATAAGGCCCTTTTGTCGATGATGTAAATTCTATGTTCATATTTATTCACCTTGCCTATCTTTAAGTTTCTAAATTCATTGCGTAGTTATGTATGAATGAATAAGATCACCTTGCAGAAAAAGACATGGATGTGTTATCATCTCTGCCTTCAAAATTTATTAGAAGTGGCAAGGATGTAGAGATGGACCTACATTTTTTACTGAGTAAAAGCAACCTAGTACTGTTTGGGCCTGCATCATTTACACAGAGCGACATGGTTGTAGTGCTTCCTTGGCCTCTATGATAAACATTTAGTAGTGTTGAGCCTGTAGTTAACTATTCGGACTAGCTATACTGTTAGCGAGTATTGTCCGCTACTCGCATATTTGTTATGAGTAGCGGGTGCAGTGTAAGTCAATGGGAAATACTCGCTAAGTAGCGATTAACCTGAAAGCAATACTTTTCATGCACGTAGCTAATTTCCCATTGACTTATATTGTGCCCGCTACTCGTAATGAATATGTGAGTAGCAGACAGTACTCGCTAACAGCATAGCGAGTACGAAAAGTTAACTTCTCGCTCCACACTAACAGTGAGTAATAAGTATATAGTATTATCTGCAACTCCATCATTTTTAGGCAGTGACTGGCAAATAGTACTGTTGACACAATTCTCTGTGCAGAGCAACTCACGGACTTGAAGATGCTCTGCGGTGCTTACAGATCTGGCAGTGTGTCCATTCCTTGTGCAGAGCATCTTTGCTTTGGAGATGCTGTGCGCTACTTACAGACCTGGCAGTGTCTCTATTCCTTTGTGCAGAGGATCTTGCCTTTTGAGATGCTCTGCAGCACCGTCCTTGATACTGAACTGGCAGCTTCATTACTACACAGGAGTCTGGGTTGGTTCTTGGAGGTGTAGGTGACTCAGCTGTTCCATCTTCCGGTAATTGCTCAGGCTTCTTTACTAAGCATGCTCCCCCAGAACTCTGCCAGTTGTATTCTTAGGCTCTGCTGTAGCTTGTGTGTCTGTTTTTGTTCTGACCTTGGTATTCTGACCCCAGACATTTATTGGACTTCTCTCTGCCCGCTCCTTATTCCTGTCATGTTCTCCTGCCTTTGACCCAGACCGTTACTTGACCACGTCTCTGCTTGCTCCTTTTATTTAAATACATGCTTTCCTGGTATTTTGACCCTCAGATTGTGTCCTGACTATGCCCCTGATTACCTCTTATGATTATGTGGCACCCTGGACTAGCCAGGTCATCACAGGAACTGCAACAACACACCCCACACCCGAGATAGGCACATCAGCCAAATACCAAATCCTTGTTGCCTCCCTCCAGGGGCTGATGTCCACACCAGGTGGGGTGGAGCCAGGCGGTTGGCCCCACCCACTGGGGAGTTCACAGTCCTGGAGGCAGGAAAGGAAGTCAGTGAAGTGAGGGAAGGGAAAGAGAGAGGAGTAAAGTAGTAGTAGAGGAGCAGACTGACCGTGTCCGGGTACGTGGCCCGGGCACCAAGAGCAAGGTTGGCAGACAGTGGTGGCCGTCTGCAGGAGAGGCAGATCGACGCGGAACTGTAGGACCGGGAACGGGCGGTGGCCCGCCACTACCGAACTGGGGAGCGAAGAGAAGCCAGCACAAACCGGCAGGGCCTGGGAACCCCGACCAGGCTTGGAGTCGCCGTTAAACAGGTCAAATCCGTTAGTGACCGGAACCCCAGGGGTTTCCAAACAGCCAAGACCCGACTGAAGGCAACCATCCAAACAGCAACAGGGAAATACAGCTACCGCCACAGCTAGAATTCCCAGGGCCAGAGCCTGCGGGCAAAAGGGCTCCTCCGGCTTATATCCACACTGGGGAGTGGGTTATCGGTGGGAAGCCATCGGGACCGAAGTTACACAAAAGGTGCAGGGAAAGGCAGCCACCACCAACCGTCCGGGAGAAACCACAGCAGCCGGCTGCGAGACCCGTCCATCCAGCCGTTTGTTTTACCGGAGACTCTGCATCTGTTCTTGGCTGAGTGAGTACCACAGTGCCATCCAGCACCGCGCTGCCCCCGCGACCCTGCACTTCACCAACTGTACCTCCCCGTCACAACTTACCGGGCCCCGGGACAACCAACCCCTACCCACGGAGGGGGAAACAACATTCCAGCTGCTCCCTGCCATCTCTCCCGGGATCCCCATCACCAACAGCGGTGGTACCCCAAACTCACCACAAACCGTGGGTGGCGTCACGGACCAAATCCCTAAACCAAACTACCCCCCTTTCACTCACGAGCGAGGAGCGCCGCTCGAGTCCCCGGATCTGGCCCACTGCCCAAGACACCGAGCAGCAGCAGCGCCGGACCCGAACATGGTGAGCGCAGCGCCCTCCCCGCCCGCGACAACTTGGCGTCACGAACAGTATCTTACCATTCTGCCAGCTGGTAGAAGTGCGCCTTGTATCCCGCCAACGGCGTCCGGCCTAAAAACTTCAGAAGCCGCCATCTTGGGCGCGAAGACTTTCCCGCTCGAGCGTCTTCTCGAGCAGTGGAGGTGCGAAAGCCGAAGCTCCGCCCCTGAAGAGGAGGTGCTGAGAAAGAACCAAAGGGGGACAGATGGCGTCCGGCCGCATGTGAGCCACAGCTATAAAAGCAGGGACACCAGGACTCTGCGGCCATATTTGGTTCCTGGAAGATACCGCTGCTAGTATGCACCGTCCGTCCAGTAACACCGCAGTCCCCGCGCCTGGAACCGCAGCATGGGTGGAGGTCCGGACCGACCATCTGAGCAGCCGCCTGCAGGTCCGAATGCAGCTCCTCCTGGAGGAGTGGAAGGCCGACATGGCGGATGTGGTGGCGGCCATATGGAGACGCGAGGTGGAGGACGAATTGGAGGAGCGGGTAAGCGACCCACGCCCCTGTGTTCCTATGGGATCGATCAATGCAGCTGAGGGGCCCGGTCTGCACCCGCTCACCCTGCTGCCTCCCCCGCTACCCGTGTTGGCTGCCGCTGCCCCGCCACTAGGCCCGCTACCACCGCAACCGGTAGCGGAACCCTGCCTGTCCGCCAAAGCGGACCCGCCTGCAGCCGAAGCCCGTAACCACCCCAAGCCGCTTCCCTGGAATCTCCCGAAAGCGTCACCTGGCTGCGAAGACGTTCCAGCGGCAACAGAATTGACTGTGCCTAGTCCCGTTCCGGCTCTGGTGATCCGTCCCGTGCAGGAGGAGGCAAAGGTCAAGTGGGAGAGGACCCCTGTACCCATCCCCCACGCCTCGGCTGAGGCTGCGCCGGGTCGTTGCTGCAAGGCAGCGCCCCAGGCCATGTCACCGCGAGATCTTCCACCGAGGGCACCAGTAGTGGGCAGTGTAGTGGAAATCCCGCGGGTCCCGACCTGCGCACAGGGGCAAGCAGCAGCCCCTTACTGGGACAGGGAACCGACCCCGCTGGGCCGAGAAATTGCGGAGAGGGAGAAGCGGAAGGCTGAACTGATAACCCGCACCATCCAAGAAAAAGAGAGCCTCCACAGAGCTATATTCCAGGTACGGGGCCCGATCTACGAGGGGCAAGTGTGAAGGCTCGATGTCCGTCGGGGATACGGATTTATCTTCGAGCCGGGCCTGGAGGCCGAGGTGTTTGTGGCCAGTCGGGACGTTAATGCCCATCTGCCAGAGGACCACCCGGGCCGCAACCTGCTCCCGGGTGACTTAGTTACCTACACGCGGCACTGTGGAGAGAGGGGCTGGTTTGCCCTGGACGCCAAATTGAGAGGAGGCCAGGAGGCCCAAGCACCAGCCCAGCCCCCTCATCCGGCCTGTGTTGTGGATCTAAAGTAAGGCAGCGGTCCCTCCGTTGCACCATTGTCCCCGTTGGGACCACCAGTACCGTTACCTGTTAAATGAAAGTAATCAACCGAAGATGTTACCTGATTGTTGCCAGTGATTGAACCGACCGTTGCCGACAAGTTGTCCCTGTTGGGACTCTTTGCATCGTGCATAAGGAACTACTTATGGACATGCCTGAGAACTAGCAGGGCACCCACAAACTAGTGGAAATGTAAATATGTTGGCATGTTTCCGTTGCCGTCTCCGGAGAGGCAGATTGGAGGAAGGGCCTGCAGCAGAGTAGGCTGGGGCCTGGCCACCACCTGGACTGGTGTCTATCCTCCGGGGGTCAGGGGTCCCCCATGGACGTGGGGTCCCCTGAAGTGACCGTAGGGTGCGAAACACCGTACACGTTCCCGCTCGGGCAGCCTGGATCTGGACTGGGGTCAAGGGGTGCTACCCACTTCTTAGGGGCAGCATCAGGGCCAGGTTGTTTGGGTGGGAGAGCGGAAGCCGTCTGTTTAATAAAAAAAAAATGACTACCGTTAGTAATGTTAAAGTACCGTGCCTCCCGTTAAGGGAAGATTCATAAAAGAAAAAAAAAATGCTTGCTGAATGTTTTTATATGTTTTACCTTTTTCAGTTGTGAAAATAAAACTGGTGATGGACGGGCAGCCGGCGGACGGTCTGCATTTAACCAAGGGGGAATGTGGCGCCCTGGACTAGCCAGGTCATCACAGGAACTGCAACAACACACCCCACACCCGAGATAGGCACATCAGCCAGACACCAAATCCTTGTTGCCTCCCTCCAGGGGCTGATGTCCACACCAGGTGGGGTGGAGCCAGGCGGTTGGCCCCACCCACTGGGGAGTTCACAGTCGTGGAGGCGGGAAAGGAAGTCAGTGAAGTGAGGGAAGGGAAAGAGAGAGGAGTGAAGTATTAGTAGAGGAGCAGACTGACCGTGTCCGGGTACGTGGCCCGGGCACCAAGAGCAAGGTTGGCAGACGGTGGTAGCCATCTGCAGGAGAGGCAGATCGACGTGGAACCGTAGGACCGAGGACGGGTGGTGGCTCGCAGGTACCGAACCGGGGAGCGAAGAGATGCCAGCACAAACCGGCAGGGCCTGCGGACCCCGACCAGGCTTGGAGTCGCCGTTAAACAGGTCAAATCCGTTAGTGACCGGAACCCCAGGGGTTTCCAAACAGCCAAGACCCGACTGAAGGCAACCGTCCAAACAGCAACAGGGAAATACAGCTACCGCCACAGCTAGAATTCCCAGGGCCAGAGCCTGCGGGCAAAAGGGCTCCTCCGGCTTATATCCACGCTGGGGAGTGGGTTACCGGTGGGAAGCCATCGGGACCGAAGTTACACAAAAAGTGCAGGGAAAGGCAGCCACCACCAACCGTCCGGGAGAAACCACAGCAGCCGGCTGCGGGACCCGTCCATCCAGCCGTTTGTTTTACCGGAGACTCTGCATCTGTTCTTGGCTGAGTGAGTACCACCGTGCCATCCGGCACCGCGCTGCCCCCGCGACCCTGCACTTCACCAACCGTACCTCCCCGTCACACCTTACCCTGCCCCGGGACAACC
Organism: Anomaloglossus baeobatrachus; assembly: GCF_048569485.1. NCBI lineage: Eukaryota > Metazoa > Chordata > Amphibia > Anura > Aromobatidae > Anomaloglossus > Anomaloglossus baeobatrachus. The sequence goes on along the minus strand of NC_134354.1, from coordinate 377,981,740 downwards.
AACCCCAACCCACAGAGGGGGAAACAACATCCCAGCTGCTCCCTGCCATCGCTCCCGGGATCCCCGTCACCAGCAGCGGTGGTGCCCCAACCTCACCACAAACTGTGGGTGGCGTCATGGACCAAATCCCCAAACCGAACTACCCCCCTTTCATTCACGGGCGAGGAGCGCCGCTCGAGTCCCCGGATCCGGCCCACCGCTCAAGCCACCGAGCAGCAGCGCCGGACCCGAGCGTGGTGAGTGCAGCGCCCTTCCTGCCCGCGTCAACTATACCTGAAATCCTGTTACCAGACCCCGGCTTTCCTGACTACCCTTTCGCCCATGTGACCCCGTAAGGTAATGACTAGCGTTACAACTATCAGGGCCTCCATAATTTTCTGTGAGAAACAAGAATGTAGAACAATTTGGACTAATTAGGGAGTAAGAGAAATGTAGTAATACGTTTAATTTATAGGAAGTGACAAGAATATAGTACTATTGATGCCTCTATTATGTACAGGTAGTGACAGGAATGTAGTATTATCTGAGCCTACATAATTTTCAGAGAGTGACGGGAATGTCGTACAATCTGGGTCTACTTTATTTACAGGAGAGAAAAAGGTTTAGCACTTTGTGGGCCAACATCATTTACCTGGAGAAAAAGGGAATTTAGATTATTACAATCAGGGCCTCCATGTTTTATTGGTTATGACTAGAGATGAGCGAAACGGTCCCGGTTCGGCTCGAGGCCGGTTCGCCGAACGGAGGTCCCGTTCGAGTTCGGCTCGTCGAACGTTCGACGAACCGAACTCGAACTGCATAGGAAACAATGGCAGGCAATCACAAACACAGAAAAACACCTAGAAAACACCCTCAAAAGGTGTCCAAAAGGTGACAAACAACTCACAACACATGGGAAAGTGACAAGGACATATACTCATGTGAAAACAAAAGAGCTGGACAAGGAAAAAGAGGAGGACACACAGATATATGAGTATATGCAAGGAAACATCGATTCCATTATTGTGCAACTTGAGCCCTGCTCATTTTAGGCTTCCAATCTTGATAAATTGCCTGAGCTCGCCACGTACGCCTTGGGGATCTTGTCGTGTCCTGCAGCCAGCGTTCTCTCGGAACCTGTCTTCAGTGCTGCTGGGGGTCTGCTGGCAGATAAGCACACATGTCTGTCCACTGACAATGTGGACATGGCTCTCAGAGGACTTTTCTTCCCCTGGGTCAGCCAGGGGACGGGAAAGGCACGCGTATTTTTGAGAGTGCTTCATGCAAAGCATCTTTTTCTTTTTCAAAAGGGGGGTCAACCGATGCCAGTCAAGTGGGGTGTGTGTGGCCCAGTTAGTGGAAACGAGGGAGACTGTGGTTGGAGTCCCCTCACTGTTTCTAAAAGAACCAAAATGAACAAATCATGGCTCTCAGAGGACTTTTCTTCCCCTGGGTCAGCAAGGGGACGGGAAAGGCACGCGTATTTTTGAGAGTGCTTCATGCAAAGCATATTTTTCATCTTGAAAATTGGGTCAACTGATGCCAGTCAAGTGGGGTGTGTGTGGCACAGTTAGTGTAAACGAGGGAGACTGTGGTTGGAGTCCCCTCGCTGTTTCTAAAAGAACCAAGATGAACAAGTCATGGCTCTCAGAGGACTTTTCTTCCCCTGGGTCAGCCAGGGGACGGGAAAGGCACGCGTATTTTTGAGAGTGCTTCATGCAAAGCATCTTTTTCTTTTTCAAAAGGGGGGTCAACCGATGCCAGTCAAGTGGGGTGTGTGTGGCCCAGTTAGTGGAAACGAGGGAGACTGTGGTTGGAGTCCCCTCACTGTGTTTCTAAAAGAACCAAGATGAACAAGTCATGGCTCTCAGAGGACTTTTCTTCCCCTGGGTCAGCCAGGGGACGGGAAAGGCACGCGTATTTTTGAGAGTGCTTCATGCAAAGCATCTTTTTCTTTTTCAAAAGGGGGGTCAACCGATGCCAGTCAAGTGGGGTGTGTGTGGCCCAGTTAGTGGAAACGAGGGAGACTGTGGTTGGAGTCCCCTCACTGTTTCTAAAAGAACCAAAATGAACAAATCATGGCTCTCAGAGGACTTTTCTTCCCCTGGGTCAGCAAGGGGACGGGAAAGGCACGCGTATTTTTGAGAGTGCTTCATGCAAAGCATATTTTTCATCTTGAAAATTGGGTCAACTGATGCCAGTCAAGTGGGGTGTGTGTGGCACAGTTAGTGTAAATGAGGGAGACTGTGGTTGGAGTCCCCTCGCTGTTTCTAAAAGAACCAAGATGAACAAGTCATGGCTCTCAGAGGACTTTTCTTCCCCTGGGTCAGCCAGGGGACGGGAAAGGCACGCGTATTTTTGAGAGTGCTTCATGCAAAGCATCTTTTTCTTTTTCAAAAGGGGGGTCAACCGATGCCAGTCAAGTGGGGTGTGTGTGGCACAGTTAGTGTAAATGAGGGAGACTGTGGTTGGAGTCCCCTCGCTGTTTCTAAAAGAACCAAGATGAACAAGTCATGGCTCTCAGAGGACTTTTCTTCCCCTGGGTCAGCCAGGGGACGGGAAAGGCACGCGTATTTTTGAGAGTGCTTCATGCAAAGCATCTTTTTCTTTTTCAAAAGGGGGGTCAACCGATGCCAGTCAAGTGGGGTGTGTGTGGCCCAGTTAGTGGAAATGAGGGAGACTGTGGTTGGAGTCCCCTCACTGTGTTTCTAAAAGAACCAAGATGAACAAGTCATGGCTCTCAGAGGACTTTTCTTCCCCTGGGTCAGCCAGGGGACGGGAAAGGCACGCGTATTTTTGAGAGTGCTTCATGCAAAGCATCTTTTTCTTTTTCAAAAGGGGGGTCAACCGATGCCAGTCAAGTGGGGTGTGTGTGGCCCAGTTAGTGGAAACGAGGGAGACTGTGGTTGGAGTCCCCTCGCTGTGTTTCTAAAAGAACCAAGATGAACAAGTCATGGCTCTCAGAGGACTTTTCTTCCCCTGGGTCAGCCAGGGGACGGGAAAGGCACGCGTATTTTTGAGAGTGCTTCATGCAAAGCATCTTTTTCTTTTTCAAAAGGGGGGTCAACCGATGCCAGTCAAGTGGGGTGTGTGTGGCCCAGTTAGTGGAAACGAGGGAGACTGTGGTTGGAGTCCCCTCACTGTGTTTCTAAAAGAACCAAGATGAACAAGTCATGGCTCTCAGAGGACTTTTCTTCCCCTGGGTCAGCCAGGGGACGGGAAAGGCACGCGTATTTTTGAGAGTGCTTCATGCAAAGCATCTTTTTCTTTTTCAAAAGGGGGGTCAACCGATGCCAGTCAAGTGGGGTGTGTGTGGCCCAGTTAGTGGAAACGAGGGAGACTGTGGTTGGAGTCCCCTCACTGTTTCTAAAAGAACCAAAATGAACAAATCATGGCTCTCAGAGGACTTTTCTTCCCCTGGGTCAGCAAGGGGACGGGAAAGGCACGCGTATTTTTGAGAGTGCTTCATGCAAAGCATATTTTTCATCTTGAAAATTGGGTCAACTGATGCCAGTCAAGTGGGGTGTGTGTGGCACAGTTAGTGTAAATGAGGGAGACTGTGGTTGGAGTCCCCTCGCTGTTTCTAAAAGAACCAAGATGAACAAGTCATGGCTCTCAGAGGACTTTTCTTCCCCTGGGTCAGCCAGGGGACGGGAAAGGCACGCGTATTTTTGAGAGTGCTTCATGCAAAGCATCTTTTTCTTTTTCAAAAGGGGGGTCAACCGATGCCAGTCAAGTGGGGTGTGTGTGGCCCAGTTAGTGGAAATGAGGGAGACTGTGGTTGGAGTCCCCTCACTGTGTTTCTAAAAGAACCAAGATGAACAAGTCATGGCTCTCAGAGGACTTTTCTTCCCCTGGGTCAGCCAGGGGACGGGAAAGGCACGCGTATTTTTGAGAGTGCTTCATGCAAAGCATCTTTTTCTTTTTCAAAAGGGGGGTCAACCGATGCCAGTCAAGTGGGGTGTGTGTGGCCCAGTTAGTGGAAACGAGGGAGACTGTGGTTGGAGTCCCCTCGCTGTGTTTCTAAAAGAACCAAGATGAACAAGTCATGGCTCTCAGAGGACTTTTCTTCCCCTGGGTCAGCCAGGGGACGGGAAAGGCACGCGTATTTTTGAGAGTGCTTCATGCAAAGCATCTTTTTCTTTTTCAAAAGGGGGGTCAACCGATGCCAGTCAAGTGGGGTGTGTGTGGCCCAGTTAGTGGAAACGAGGGAGACTGTGGTTGGAGTCCCCTCGCTGTTTCTAAAAGAACCAAAATGAACAAATCATGGCTCTCAGAGGACTTTTCGTCCCCTGGGTCAGCCAGGGGACGGGAAAGGCACGCGTATTTTTGAGAGTGCTTCATGCAAAGCATCTTTTTCATCTTGAAAATTGGGTCAACTGATGCCAGTCAAGTGGGGTGTGTGTGGCCAATTAGTGGAAACGAGGGAGACTGTGGTTGGAGTCCCCTCGCTGTGTTTCCGAAAAGAACCAAGATGAACAAGTCATGGCTCTCAGAGGACTTTTCTTCCCCTGGGTCAGCCAGGGGAGGCGAAAGGCACGCGTATTTTTGAGAGTGCTTCATGCAAAGCATCTTTTTCTTTTTCAAAAGGGGGCTCAACCGATGCCAGTCAAGTGGGGTGTGTGTGGCCCAATTAGTGGCAACGAGGGAGACTGTGGTTGGAGTCCCCTCGCTGTGTTTTACATGCTTTTAGAAGGGCATGACATGGCTTGGAGGTTGACTTTCAGCATCTGCAAACTGTTGCCTACCAAAATGCTGCCTTTCCAACACCTGTGGTTATAGACAATGAGGAACATACTGATGAAGATGAGACGCAGATACCCGATTGGGATGACAACTTAAATATTCGGTCAGGGCAAGAAGAGGCTCGGTCTGAGGGGGAGGGGAGTGCAAACACAACAATTGATGATGAAGTTCTAGATCCCACCTACTGTCAACCCACAGTCAGACACTCGAGGAGGTCAACAGAGGCGGTGGAGGAGGATGCAACCGACGACGAAGTTACCTTGCGCCTTCCTGGACAGAGTCGGACCACTGGTAGCACGTCTACAACTGCATCCTCAGCCACCACTCTGTCTCTGAGCATTTTTCGGGGTGGATCAACAGGTCGCATGGCCTCTAAGCCTTGCCTAGCCTGGTCCTTTTTTGACATAGAAAAAGATCGCCCAAATTATGTGATCTGTAAAATTTGTCATGGTTCTCTTAGTAGAGGTCAAAACCTCAGCAGTTTGACAACTTCTTCCATGAATCGTCACATGAATAAATATCATATGGCCCGGTGGGAAGCTCACCGTGCTGCAATGCGGCCTAGCGGAGCGAACCATCCACCGCCCGCCCCTTCCAGTGCATCCGCGCGCTCGTCATCTTCTAGGACTGTGGGGACAGCTGTCACACCTGTTTTTCCACCCACAACTTCCACCACTGTAACCGCAACAGGCAGTTTGCTTGGTAGGTCGTCAGTTGGTTTGGAAGGGGAAACAAGTGAGTGTGTACACCTCTCTCAGACATCGATAGCACCAACGTTGGATGAAGGCAACATTATGTCTCCGCCTGCAGTTTCCTCACAAACCTGCATTTTTCCAGGGACACCCTACTCAACACCGTCTACGCACAGCAGCCAGATCTCTGTCCCTCAGATGTGGTCAAATAAAAGGCCACTTCCTGCGACCCATGACAAAGCTAAGAGGTTGACTCTATCCCTCTGTAAGCTGTTGGCTAACGAAATGCTGCCTTTCCGGCTAGTGGACACACAGGATTTTAGAGACCTTATGTCTGTCGCTGTGCCCCAGTACCAGATGCCCAATCACCACTGCTTCTCCAAGAAAAGCATGCCCGCGCTACACCAGCATGTCACACACAACATCACCACTTCCTTGAGAAACTCTGTGTGCGACAGGGTGCATTTCAACACAGATACTTGGACCAGTAAGCATAGACAGGGTCATTACATGTCACTGACTGGGCACTGGCAAACTATGGTGAGAGATGGAGAAGGGTCTGCTGTACAAGTCTTGCCGTCCCCACGAGTTGTTTCAATCCTTCTTCTGTATGTAGAAGTTAATACACTGCTTCTGCCTCTTCAACCTCGTGTGGGTCCTCCACCTTGGCGCAAACCCTGTGTGGTCAGGCCACCCTTCCTTGTAACTGCGCACAAGGACTACCACACACCTCCTTACTATGCTGGCAGCAGAGCTCAATGCCATCAGGCGGTCAAAGTTTTACTTTGAAATGTATGGGAAATGTGAGTCACACCGCTGAGAAGTTGTGGACGGTTAGCTCTGGAGACCGAGTTTCATCAATGGTTGTCTCCACTCAACCAGCAGCCAGGGAAGGCCGGGTGCGACAATGATGCAAACATGGGTGCGGCCCTTCTCTGTGACAATGTGACACACATGGCTTGTGTGTTTCACGTGTTGAACCTGGTTGTCCAGCAATTTTTAAAGCACTATCCTGGACCACATGGCCTTCTGCAGAGAGCACGGTGTAACGCCTTCCTTGATCCACACACTCAGATGGGCTGTTAATGATAGGCTAGAGGGAAGCCACTCACCAAGCAGGACCCCTAGAACCCTGAAACCCTTTAACCCCTATACAGGGATTAGGAATTGCACAGGGCCCAAGGTGATTAATACCTGTGGAAGGCTGCAGTTCCAGAGAATAGTAGTCAGGCAGGGTCAAAACATTAATTGAGGAACAGGAACAGAATGGGACGGCCAGGACTTAATCAGAAAACAGGCAGAGGTGAAATGCGGATCGGCCAACAAGGTACATAAACAGCAAGCAGGAAAAGTAGTCAGGTAACAAGCACACAAAATCATAAAACTGAACTGGGGGTAAAAGTAACCAGAGGTCATAGCTATGTCTGGCAGTGGTCTGCAGACAGGATGGGCATAAAAAAGGGTGTGGTGTCTTCCCATTGGTTGTAGCTGAATGATGGTATTTCATCTGTGAGATACCCACCAGCTACATTCAGCCAGAGATTCTGCATCTGTCAAGGTAATGCAGCCCAGTGGGTGAGCATAACCTGCGTCCACCTGCGCCGCTGGCATCGACTCCTCTCCCATCATCAGCACTATTCATGAAAGGAACACGTTGTCACCTGGCCACCGGAGTACAAATTGACGGAGCGGACTCCGTTGGTGACTTAACAGCCATGTGCGGCAATGATGAAAACCTGGCTGCGGGCCATCCTCAGGGCAATGTGACACACGTGCCTTGTATGGCTCACGTGTTGAACCGAATTCTCCAGCAATTTTTAAAACACCATCACGGCCTACATGGCCTTGTGCAGCGGGCACGCTCGCTATGTGCTCACTTCCATCGTGCGCCCACAGCAGCTCAACAACTTTCATCACTCCGGAAGTCTTAGGGTCTGGCAGTTAAACGCCAGAAATGCGATGTTCCGACACGCAGGAATTGGAATCTGCACATGTTGCAGCGTGTGTGGCAGCACCGCAGAGCCCTGCTGAAATACAGTAAGACATAGAGCCTGGGATAACTTGATCAAGAGGTGGTGCAGATCACGCTGCTGGAGTGGTGTCAGATCAAGGACCTATGCACCCTGCTACACAGTTTACAAATGTCGACGAAGATGTTTACCACTGGCAATGTCATTCTCAGCGTGACAATTCTGGTCATCTACATGATGGAGCACACTGTAATTATTATTCGGAGTCAGGTGTTGGGACTAGAGGAAGGGGAGGAAGTACAGGAGGAGTCATATGCGGAAGGGATAACGAGATCTACGAGGTCCAGATGGTCAGCGGAACCTATGCGGCATTCATGGTGAGGGAGAGGGATTAACAAGGGCGCATAGTATCAGCAAAAAGTGTTGATGAAAGTGCAGTAGCCCATGAAGAAATGGAGGAGGAACTGGCGATGGGCATGGAAGACTCAGCAGATGAGTGAGAGCTTGTTCACATTTCGGTTGTGCGAGGTTGTGGGGAGAGTGCAGAGGAAGGAGGCACGATTCTCACCTCTCTGCCACCAACACACCAAGGACTTGGTCCTCCTGGATGCACAAGACACATGAGCGCCTTCTTGCTGCACTACCTACAACATGACCCTCGGATTGTACGAATTCAAAGTAATCCAGAATACTGGGTTGCCACACTGTTAGATCCCCGGTACAAGACAAAATTTGGCGAAATAATTCCTGCCATAGAAATGGACGCACGTATACAGGAGTATCTGCACAATGTGGTACGCAATCTTAGATCTGCTTTTCCACTAAACACCAGTGCTGCACAGAGTGAATCTCAACGCTTTGTCATGGATAGGAAGAAATGGTCTTTTACTTGTCCACATCTGAGGGACCGAGGGCTGGCTGCTGTGCTGAGATGGCGTTGAGTACGGTGTCCCTGCAGAGTTGCACTTTTGGTCATATACCAAAATGAGTTGAAAAAGGACAGATGCTGGTGGAAAGGGGAACAGGTGTGTTGGAAAGGGGAAACAAGTTTTGGTCCGTGGATTTGGTGGTTAAGCAACAGTAACATTTGCTGAAGAAACACCATCTGTTACAGTGGGACTGGCAGATTTGGATAAAGTGGTATATACTATGTTACCGCTATATAACGAAAATTAATAAGAAAAGAAAGAGAAAGGTATATATCCCCATCAGCAGTCAGTGTGCACCGTGCTCCCAGTTGGAAAAGGAGAGGTTGGCAACTGGAAGGTTTGGTGGAGGATACAGAGCTGTGTGGCTATGAAACTAATAGTAACCTGAACCGAGTTAGACGCCATTCGGATCTGGAGACTGTGAGCCCTGTTAGCGTCACAGGGTCCACATGCCCACCAAGCCCAGGAACTCCCTGTTAACAACACAGGGGCAATTGAGTACGCTGACCGTGTGCGTAGGGGCACACCTGTGGACAGCAGGCGCATCAGCAGCAGCAGGCCTGTTAATGCCACTGGGCTGCACAAGCAGGACTGGTAGGACAGGAGCTGGTCTTAACCGTTCTGCGTTACCAACTGTGGTGGTGGCCTGCATCGACACCCTATCCCTGCCTACCTCTGGCCTAAAGCCGCAATGGGTTCAACACATGGAGGTGTGCTCTTTCGGAGCATAATAGAAGACTGCGCACCTCCTTGTTGGCTCCAGCCCCTTTTATAACCTGGGTCCGCCCCAAACCAGGGTGAACCACAATGCACCTCCTGGAGACAAAAGTAGAGTGACACGTCATGAGTGGCATAACTAGCGTCCTATTTGGAACCGCAACTTCAATGATGACCTCATGGCTGCCATGACCCAAACACCTCACCAGTCATCGTCTGACCATCAATAATGCGGTGACAAGTCATAGGGGTGGGCCTCTGCAAGCCATTTGGGAGGACACCTGATGCCCTGTGGTCTATATGGGACCCCCACATCAGGGCCAGGGCCAAAGAGTTCATTACCGGACCTAGTCTCTGATGCAGGAAGTGCCTGAGCATGCTCAGTAGCATGAAATACAGTCTCTGAAAAAAGACTATCAGCTTTAGCATGGTGTCTAGGCACAAAACCGGACTTAGACCCGGCACGGAATGCAAGCACCTGTGCAAAGAGGCTTTTCACACTTAGTGTGGGAGCTACGCTGTATCCCGAAAAGAAGACTTAGCGTCAGGAATAACACAGTCAGGCTGAGCATACTCACTAGGCGAAACACTGTAATTATGCTGCAGCTGGGGTAAATCGGCACACGCATGCGCACTAGCTGTCTCTCCACACAAAGACGTGGAGGGGAAATTGATCTTGGAGATGCTGTCTATGAAAAGAAGGAAAAGCTAAAGGAAGCCTGACTTTCTATCCCTCCAAATTATGAAATGCAGCAATGAATTCCATGAGTTTGCTATAACATTAGCGTAGCAAAATGTGCATGAGGGTGTCATGTAGAGGTGCTAGAAATAGCTTGTCACCAGTGGGGCACTAATGGAATACAACAGCCAGTTCTATGATGCCACTAAATGGCAGTATTTTGTGCTATCATTATAGCTTATTAAAAACAGAGCAGGAGGGTGTCATGCAGAGGTGCTAGAAATAGCTTGTCACCAGTGGGGCACTAATGGAATACAACAGCCAGTTCTATGATGCCACTAAATGGCAGTATTTTGTGCTATCATTATAGCTTATTAAAAACAGAGCAGGAGGGTGTCATGCACAGGTGCTAGAAATAGCTTGTCACCAGTGGGGCACTAATGGAATACAACAGCCAGTTCTATGATGCCACTAAATGGCTGTCTTTTGTGCTATCATTATAGCTTATTAAAAACAGAGCAGGAGGGTGTCATGCAGAGGTGCTAGAAATAGCTTGTCACCAGTGGGGCACTAATGGAATACAACAGCCAGTTCTATGATGCCACTAAATGGCAGTATTTTGTGCTATCATTATAGCTTATTAAAACAGAGCAGGAGGGTGTCATGCACAGGTGATAGAAATAGCTTGTCACCAGTGGGGCACTAATGGAATACAACAGCCAGTTCTATGATGCCACTAAATGGCAGTCTTTTGTGCTATCATTATAGCTTATTAAAAACAGAGCAGGAGGGTGTCATGCAGAGATGGTAGAAATAGCTTGTCACCAGTGGGGCACTAATGGAATACAACAGCCAGTTCTATGATGCCACTAAATGGCAGTATTTTGTGCCATCATTATAGCTTATTAAAAACAGAGCAGGAGGGTGTCATGCAGAGGTGCTGCACATAGATTTGCAGTAGTGTGACTAGACAAAAGTACAATAGCCACGTTTAGGATGCCACTAGGTACACTGAGTGTTTGCTAGTATAATGGCTTAGTTTAAAAAAGTTGGAGTGTGCAATGCAGGCAGACGTGCTCTGCAAATGTCTTTGCACTAGTGGGACTATAGCAAAGTCTAATAGCCACGTTTAGGATGCCACTAGGTACACTGAGTGTTTGCTAGTATAATGGCTTAGTAACAATGAGTTGGAGTGTGCAATGCAGGCAGACGTGCTGCAAATATCTTTACAATAGTGTGAATAGACAAAAGTACAATAGCCACGTTTAGGATGCCAGTAGGTACACTGACTGTTTGCTAGTATAATGGCTTAGTTTAAAAAAGTTGGAGTGTGCAATGCAGGCAGACGTGCTGCAAATATCTTTACAATAGTGTGAATAGACAAAAGTACAATAGCCACGTTTAGGATGCCACTAGGTACACTGAGTGTTTGCTAGTATAATGGCTTAGTTTAAAAAAATTGGAGTGTGCAATGCAGGCAGACGTGCTGCAAATATCTTTACAATAGTGTGACTAGACAAAAGTACAATAGCCACGTTTAGGATGCCACTAGGTACACTGAGTGTTTGCTAGTATAATGGCTTAGTTTAAAAAAGTTTGAGTGTGCAATGCAGGCAGACGTGCTGCAAATATCTTTACAATAGTGTGAATAGACAAAAGTACAATAGCCACGTTTAGGATGCCACTAGGTACACTGAGTGTTTGCTAGTATAATGGCTTAGTTTAAAAACGTTGGAGTGTGCAATGCAGGCAGACGTGCTGAAAATATCTTTACAATAGTGTGAATAGACAAAAGTACAATAGCCACGTTTAGGATGCCAGTAGGCACACTGACTGTTTGCTAGTATAATGGCTTAGTTTAAAAAAGTTGGAGTGTGCAATGCAGGCAGACGTGCTGCAAATATCTTTACAATAGTGTGAATAGACAAAAGTACAATAGCCACGTTTAGGATGCCACTAGGTACACTGAGTGTTTGCTAGTATAATGGCTTAGTTTAAAAAAGTTGGAGTGTGCAATGCAGGCAGACGTGCTCTGCAAATGTCTTTGCACTAGTGGGACTATAGCAAAGTCCAATAGCCACGTTTAGGATGCCACTAGGTACACTGAGTGTTTGCTAGTATAATGGCTTAGTAACAATGAGTTGGAGTGTGCAATGCAGGCAGACGTGCTGCAAATATCTTTACAATAGTGTGAATAGACAAAAGTACAATAGCCACGTTTAGGATGCCAGTAGGTACACTGACTGTTTGCTAGTATAATGGCTTAGTTTAAAAAAGTTGGAGTGTGCAATGCAGGCAGACGTGCTGCAAATATCTTTACAATAGTGTGAATAGACAAAAGTTCAATAGCCACGTTTAGGATGCCACTAGGTACACTGAGTGTTTGCTAGTATAATGGCTTAGTTTAAAAAGTTGGAGTGTGCAATGCAGGCAGACGTGCTGCAAATATCTTTACAATAGTGTGAATAGACAAAAGTACAATAGCCACGTTTAGGATGCCAGTAGGTACACTGAGTGTTTGCTAGTATAATGGCTTAGTTTAAAAAAGTTGGAGTGTGCAATGCAGGCAGACGTGCTCTGCAAATGTCTTTGCACTAGTGGGACTATAGCAAAGTCCAATAGCCACGTTTAGGATGCCACTAGGTACACTGAGTGTTTGCTAGTATAATGGCTTAGTTTAAAAAAGTTGGAGTGTGCAATGCAGGCAGACGTGCTCTGCAAATGTCTTTGCACTAGTGGGACTATAGCAAAGTCCAATAGCCACGTTTAGGATGCCACTAGGTACACTGAGTGTTTGCTAGTATAATGGCTTAGTAACAATGAGTTGGAGTGTGCAATGAAGGCAGACGTGCTGCAAATATCTTTACAATAGTGTGAATAGACAAAAGTACAATAGCCACGTTTAGGATGCCAGTAGGTACACTGACTGTTTGCTAGTATAATGGCTTAGTTTAAAAAAGTTGGAGTGTGCAATGCAGGCAGACGTGCTCTGCAAATGTCTTTGCACTAGTGGGACTATAGCAAAGTCCAATAGCCACGTTTAGGATGCCACTAGGTACACTGAGTGTTTGCTAGTATAATGGCTTAGTTTAAAAAAGTTGGAGTGTGCAATGCAGGCAGACGTGCTCTGCAAATGTCTTTGCACTAGTGGGACTATAGCAAAGTCCAATAGCCACGTTTAGGATGCCACTGGGTACACTGAGTGTTTGCTAGTATAATGGCTTAGTTTAAAAAAGTTGGAGTGTGCAATGCAGGCAGACATGCTCTGCAAATGTCTTTACACTAGTGGGACTATAGCAAAGTCCAATAGCCACGTTTAGGATGCCACTAGGTACACTGACTGTTTGCTAGTATAATGGCTTAGTTAAAAAGAGTTGGAGTCTGCAATGCAGGCAGACGTGCTCTGCAAATGTCTTTGCACTAGTGGGACTATAGCAAAGTCCAATAGCCACGTTTAGGATGCCACTAGGTACACTGAGTGTTTGCTAGTATAATGGCTTAGTTATAATGAGTTGGAGTGTGCAGAGGACAAGAGGGTACAGTGGCAGGATTGTGGGGCTCTGGGTAGAGGAATGGAAGCCTGCCTTTCTATTCCCTCCTAATGGTGAAATGCAGGGAGGAAATCCCTGACCTTGGCTACACAGACGCTGTTGCTGTTTTCAGGACCTGTCACCTATGGCTCTCTGACCCTGCCGGTTTGAGCCCTTAAAAGGACTGCTAGAAAGTGCTCTCCCTAAGCTGTCTAACGCTGTGTATGCAGCGCATACAGCTGTATCGGCTATAGGACTCAGGAGGACGGAGCTGCGACAGTGATGTCTGACACCAAAGACGCAGAAGGCAGATAATGGCGTCCTGGAGACAAATGTCCGGTTTTATAATGCAGGGACATGTGACATGGACATCCTATCACACATGCCGTTGCTTCTCTGGCTAAAAGTCCACTTAGCTGTGTGTGTGTCTGTGATTGGCTGACATGCTGGCCCGCCCCACTACACGCGCGCGCTTAGGGAAGGAAGACAAGGAAAAAAAAAAAAAAATGGCGATCGCCATTATAGAAAGAGCAGTGATCTGAAGGCGCTGTTCACGCACACTATACACTGAAATGTCATAATAGTGTGATTCACAGAGTGACTTACACTATTACAGCAGAAACCAAGCTAGGATTTAGCTGTTTTTTTGCTGCTAGAACCGTTCTCGAACGTTTCTAGAACTATCGAGCTTTTGCAAAAAGCTTGAGTTCTAGTTCGATCTAGAACAAGCCCCAAAATCACTCGAGCCTAGAACTGGAGAACCTCGAACCTAGAACCGCGCTCAACTCTAGTTATGACAAGAGTACAGTGGAATCTGGACTACATAATATACAAGGAGTGCCAGGGATATAATAGTACCTTGGACTCATTAATTTATAGGAAGTAACAAGGATGTTGTACTATTGTGCCTCTATCATTTACAGTGAATGACAGGGATGAAGTATTACTATAGGGGGCCTTCATAATTTATTGTTAGTGACAATTATGTAATGCAATCTAGACTAAATAATATACAAGAAGTGATAGGGATGTAGTAATTTACATTATTATTTACAGAACTTACAGCATTACTATCACGGCCTCCATATTTGACTGGGAATGACAAGGATGCAGTGGAATATAGACAACATGATATACAAGGAGTACAAGGGATGTAGTAATACCTTGGACTCAATTTATAGGAAGTGACTGTGATGAAGTAGTATCTTGGCTGCTATCATTACAGTGAATGGCTGTAGTATTGTTTTGGCTTTCATCATTTTCAGGGAGTGAAAGGAATATGGTGCTAACTGGGCCTACTTCATTTACAGGAGTGAAAGAAGATATAACACCTTCTGGAATGACAACGTTTACAAGGATATGTTATGACTGAACCCTAACACTCTCACGGGGATGGACAAACCAGGGGAGATGTAATACCAGAAATCCACAGGTTGCAAGACAAGATAATACTTGCCTTAGACTTGACCCTGATTTGTACCTGCCTGACAGCAAAAGATGGCACCCTAAGATCATGTAATAGAGCTTCCACTTGTCAGTGGCTTACCCTGAGTGTCCTTAACTGCAGTCTAAGCTATGAACCAAATGTAACACAAAACCAACAATAAACCATAAATTAAGTGCACACAAGCAGAGAGTGAGACACATGGCTATGAATGTGCAAATTAAGTTGTACAGGAATGAAGGAATACAAGAAACCAAAAAGAATAATAAAATAAGTGGAAACCCTGCCAAACCTAAATGAAACAAAATAGGAGGTAACTGTGAAAGGATTCATAAAACTTGCAGGGAATAGCAATAGCAATGTCTCAGTAAGAAAGCCTTTACTGAGGAGCTGGGACTCCAGACAACTATACATCCCGAAATATAGAGACATGTGAGTAATGAGTAGAGTTGAGCGCGGTTCGTGGTTCGTGGTTCTCCAGTTCGCGGCTCGAGTGATTTTGGGGCATGTTCTAGATCGAACTAGAACTCGAGCTTTTTGCAAAAGCTCGGTAGTTCTAGAAACGTTCGAGAACGGTTCTAGCAGCCAAAAAACAGCTAAATCATAGCTTGGTTTCTGCTGTAATAGTGTAAGTCACTCTGTGAATCAAACTATTATCACATTTCAGTGTATAGTGTGCGTGAACAGCGCCTTCAGATCACTGCTGTTTCTATAATGGCGATCGCCATTTTTTTTTTTTTTTTTTCTTGTCTTCCTTCCCTAAGTGCGCGCGTCTTGTGGGGCGGGCCAGCATGTCAGCCAATCCCAGACACACACACAGCTAAGTGGACTTTGAGCCAGAGAAGCAACGGCATGTGTGATAGGATCTGCATGTCACATGTCCCTGCATTATAAAACCGGACATTTTCTTCACGGACGCCATTATCTGCCTTCTGCGTCTTTGGTGTCAGACATCACTGTCGCAGCTCCGTCTTCCTGAGTCCTATAGCCGATACAGCTGTATGCGCTGCATACACAGCGTTAGACAGCTTAGGGAGAGCACTTTATAGCAGTCCTTTTAAGGGCTCCAACCGGCAGGGTCAGAGAGCCATAGGTGACAGGTCCTGCAAACAGCAACAGCGTCTGTGTAGCCCAGGTCAGGGATTTCCTACCTGCATTTCACCATTAGGAGGGAATAGAAAGGCAGGCTTCCATTCCTCTACCCAGAGCACCACAATCCTGCCACTGTACCCTCTTGTCCTCTGCACACTCCAACTGATAACTAAGCCATTATACTAGCAAACACTCAGTGTACCTAGTGGCATCCTATACGTGGCTATTGGACTTTGCTATAGTCCCACTAGTGCAAAGACATTTGCAGAGCGCGTCTGCCTGCGTTGCACACTACAACTCATTCTAAACAAGCCATTATACTAGCAAACACTCAGTGTACCTAGTGGCATCCTATACGTGGCTATTGGACTTTGCTATAGTCCCACTAGTGCAAAGACATTTGCAGAGCGCGTCTGCCTGCATTGCACACTACAACTCATTCTAAACAAGCCATTATACTAGCAAACACTCAGTGTACCTAGTGGCATCCTATACGTGGCTATTGGACTTTGCTATAGTCCCACTAGTGCAAAGACATTTGCAGAGCGCGTCTGCCTGCATTGCACACTACAACTCATTCTAACCAAGCCATTATACTAGCAAACACTCAGTGTACCTAGTGGCATCCTATACGTGGCTATTGGACTTTGCTATAGTCCCACTAGTGCAAAGACATTTGCAGAGCGCGTCTGCCTGCATTGCACACTCCAACTCATTAAAACCAAGCCATTATACTAGCAAACACTCAGTGTACCTAGTGGCATCCTATACGTGGCTATTGGACTTTGCTATAGTCCCACTAGTGCAAAGACATTTGCATAGCGCGTCTGCCGGCATTGCACACTCAAACTCATTTTAACTAAGCCATTATACTAGCAAACACTCAGTGTACCTAGTGGCATCCTATACGTGGCTATTGGACTTTGCTATAGTCCCACTAGTGCAAAGACATTAGCAGAGCACATCTGCCTGCATTGCACACTACAACTCATTATAACTAAGCCATTAGACTAGCAAACACTCAGTGTACCTAGTGGCATCCTATACGTGGCTATTGGACTTTGCTATAGTCCCACTAGTGCAAAGACATTTGCATAGCGCGTCTGCCTGCATTGCACACTCAAACTCATTTTAACTAAGCCATTATACTAGCAAACACTCAGTGTACCTAGTGGCATCCTATACGTGGCTATTGGACTTTGCTATAGTCCCACTAGTGCAAAGACATTAGCAGAGCACATCTGCCTGCATTGCACACTACAACTCATTCTAACCAAGCCATTATACTAGCAAACACTCAGTGTACCTAGTGGCATCCTATACGTGGCTATTGGACTTTGCTATAGTCCCACTAGTGCAAAGACATTTGCAGAGCGCGTCTGCCTGCATTGCACACTCCAACTCATTAAAACCAAGCCATTATACTAGCAAACACTCAGTGTACCTAGTGGCATCCTATACGTGGCTATTGGACTTTGCTATAGTCCCACTAGTGCAAAGACATTTGCATAGCGCGTCTGCCTGCATTGCACACTCAAACTCATTTTAACTAAGCCATTATACTAGCAAACACTCAGTGTACCTAGTTGTATCCTAAACGTGGCTATTGTACTTTTGTCAATTCACAGTATTGGAACGTTATTTGCAGCACGTCTGCCTGCATTGCACACTCAAACTTTTTTAAACTCAGCCATTTATAGTAGCAAACACTCAGTGTACCTAGTTGTATCCTAAACGTGGCTATTGTACTTTTGTCTATTCACAGTATTGGAACGATATTTGCAGCACGTCTGCCTGCATTGCACACTCTAACTTTTTTAAACTCAGCCATTTATAGTAGCAAACACTCAGTGTACCTAGTTGTATCCTAAACGTGGCTATTGTACTTTTGTCAATTCACAGTATTGGAACGTTATTTGCAGCACGTCTGCCTGCATTGCACACTCAAACTTTTTTAAACTCAGCCATTTATAGTAGCAAACACTCAGTGTACCTAGTTGTATCCTAAACGTGGCTATTGTACTTTTGTCAATTCACAGTATTGGAACGTTATTTGCAGCACGTCTGCCTGCATTGCACACTCAAACTTTTTTAAACTCAGCCATTTATAGTAGCAAACACTCAGTGTACCTAGTTGTATCCTAAACGTGGCTATTGTACTTTTGTCAATTCACAGTATTGGAACGTTATTTGCAGCACGTCTGCCTGCATTGCACACTCAAACTTTTTTAAACTCAGCCATTTATAGTAGCAAACACTCAGTGTACCTAGTTGTATCCTAAACGTGGCTATTGTACTTTTGTCTATTCACAGTATTGGAACGTTATTTGCAGCACGTCTGCCTGCATTGCACACTCTAACTTTTTTAAACTCAGCCATTATACTAGCAAACACTCACTGTACCTAGTTGTATCCTAAACGTGGCTATTGTACTTTTGTCAATTCACAGTATTGGAACGTTATTTGCAGCACGTCTGCCTGCATTGCACACTCAAACTTTTTTAAACTCAGCCATTATACTAGCAAACACTCACTGTACCTAGTTGTATCCTAAACGTGGCTATTGTACTTTTGTCAATTCACAGTATTGGAACGTTATTTGCAGCACGTCTGCCTGCATTGCACACTCAAACTTTTTTAAACTCAGCCATTTATAGTAGCAAACACTCAGTGTACCTAGTTGTATCCTAAACGTGGCTATTGTACTTTTGTCAATTCACAGTATTGGAACGTTATTTGCAGCACGTCTGCCTGCATTGCACACTCAAACTTTTTTAAACTCAGCCATTTATAGTAGCAAACACTCAGTGTACCTAGTTGTATCCTAAACGTGGCTATTGTACTTTTGTCTATTCACAGTATTGGAACGATATTTGCAGCACGTCTGCCTGCATTGCACACTCTAACTTTTTTAAACTCAGCCATTTATAGTAGCAAACACTCAGTGTACCTAGTTGTATCCTAAACGTGGCTATTGTACTTTTGTCAATTCACAGTATTGGAACGTTATTTGCAGCACGTCTGCCTGCATTGCACACTCAAACTTTTTTAAACTCAGCCATTTATAGTAGCAAACACTCAGTGTACCTAGTTGTATCCTAAACGTGGCTATTGTACTTTTGTCTATTCACAGTATTGGAACGTTATTTGCAGCACGTCTGCCTGCATTGCACACTCTAACTTTTTTAAACTCAGCCATTATACTAGCAAACACTCACTGTACCTAGTTGTATCCTAAACGTGGCTATTGTACTTTTGTCTATTCACAGTATTGGAACGTTATTTGCAGCACGTCTGCCTGCATTGCACACTCAAACTTTTTTAAACTCAGCCATTATACTAGCAAACACTCACTGTACCTAGTTGTATCCTAAACGTGGCTATTGTACTTTTGTCTATTCACAGTATTGGAACGTTATTTGCAGCACGTCTGCCTGCATTGCACACTCTAACTTTTTTAAACTCAGCCATTATACTAGCAAACACTCACTGTACCTAGTTGTATCCTAAACGTGGCTATTGTACTTTTGTCAATTCACAGTATTGGAACGTTATTTGCAGCACGTCTGCCTGCATTGCACACTCAAACTTTTTTAAACTCAGCCATTATACTAGCAAACACTCACTGTACCTAGTTGTATCCTAAACGTGGCTATTGTACTTTTGTCAATTCACAGTATTGGAACGTTATTTGCAGCACGTCTGCCTGCATTGCACACTCAAACTTTTTTAAACTCAGCCATTTATAGTAGCAAACACTCAGTGTACCTAGTTGTATCCTAAACGTGGCTATTGTACTTTTGTCAATTCACAGTATTGGAACGTTATTTGCAGCACGTCTGCCTGCATTGCACACTCAAACTTTTTTAAACTCAGCCATTTATAGTAGCAAACACTCAGTGTACCTAGTTGTATCCTAAACGTGGCTATTGTACTTTTGTCTATTCACAGTATTGGAACGATATTTGCAGCACGTCTGCCTGCATTGCACTCTCTAACTTTTTTAAACTCAGCCATTTATAGTAGCAAACACTCACTGTACCTAGTTGTATCCTAAACGTGGCTATTGTACTTTTGTCAATTCACAGTATTGGAACGTTATTTGCAGCACGTCTGCCTGCATTGCACACTCAAACTTTTTTAAACTCAGCCATTTATAGTAGCAAACACTCAGTGTACCTAGTTGTATCCTAAACGTGGCTATTGTACTTTTGTCTATTCACACTACTGCAAATCTATGTGCAGCACCTCTGCATGACAACCTCGTGCTCTGTTTTTAATAAGCTATAATGATAGCACAAAATACTGCCATTTTGTGGCATCATAGAACTGGCTGTTGTATTCCATTAGTGCCCCACTGGTGACAAGCTATTTCTAGCACCTCTACATCACACCCTCATGCACATTTAGCTACGCTAATGTTATAGCAAACTCATGGAATTCATTGCTGCATTTCATAATTCGGAGGGATAGAAAGTCAGGCTTCCTTTAGCTTTTCCTTCTGTTCATAGACAGCATCTCCAAGACAAATTTCCCCTCCACGTCTAAGTGTGGAGAGGCAGCTAGTGCGCATGCGTGTGCCGATGTACCCCAGCTGCAGCATAATTACAGTGTTTCGCCTAGTGAGTATGCTCAGCCTGACTGTGCCATTCCTGACGCTAAGTCTTCATTTCGGGATACAGCGCATGCTCCCACACTAAGTGTGAAAAGCCTCTTTGCACAGGTGCTTGCATTCTGTGCCGGGTCTAAGTCCTGTTTTGTGCCTAGACACCATGCTAAAGCTGATAGTCTTTTTTCAGAGACTGTATTTCATGCTACTGAGCATGCTCAGGCACTTCCTGCATCAGAGACTAGGTCCGGTAATGAACTCTTTGGCCCTGGCCCTGATGTGGGGGTCCCATATAGACCACAGGGCATCAGGTGTCCTCCCAAATGGCTTGCAGAGGCCCACACCTATGACTTGTCACCGCATTATTGATGGTCAGACGATGACTGGTGAGGTGTTTGGGTCATGGCAGCCATGAGGTCATCATTGAAGTTGCGTTTCCAAATAGGACGCTAGTTATGCCACTCATGACGTGTCACTCTGCTTTTGTCTCCAGGAGGTGCATTGTGGTTCACCCTGGTTTGGGGCGGACCCAGGTTATAAAAGGGGCTGGAGCCAACAAGGAGGTGCGCAGTCTTCTATTATGCTCCGAAAGAGCACACCTCCATGTGTTGAACCCATTGCGGCTTTAGGCCAGAGGTAGGCAGGGATAGGGTGGTGGATGCAGGCCACCACCACAGTTGGTAACGCAGAACGGTTAAGACCAGCTCCTGTCCTAACAGTCCTGCTTGTGCAGCCCAGTGGCATTAACAGGCCTGCTGCTGCTGATGCGCCTGCTGTCCACAGGTGTGGCCCCTACGCACACGGTCAGCGTACTCAATGGCCCCTGTGTTGTTAACAGGGAGTTCCTGGGCTGGGTGGGCATGTGGACCCTGTGACGCTAACAGGGCTCACAGTCTCCAGATCCGAATGGCGTCTAACTCGGTTCAGGCTACTATTAGTTTCATAGCCACACAGCTCTGTATCCTCCACCAAACCTTCAAGTTGCCAACCTCTCCTTTTCCAACTGGGAGCACGGTGGACACTGACTGCTGAAGGTGATATATACCTTTCTCTTTCTTTTCTTATTAATTTTTGTTATATAGCGGTCACAGATTATATACCACTTTATCCAAATCTGCCAGTCCCACTGTAACAGATGTTGTTTCTTCAGCAAATGTTACAGTTGTTTAACCACCAAATCCACGGACCCAAATTTTTTTCCCCTTTCCAACACACCTGTTCCCCTTTCCAACAGCATCTGTCCTTTTTCAACTCATTTTGGGATATGACCAAAAGTGCAACTGTGCAGGGACACCGTACTCAACGCCATCTCAGCACAGCAGCCATCCCTCGGTCCCTCCGATGTGGACAAGTAAAAGACCATTTCCTCCTATCCATGACAAAGTGTTGAGATTCACTCTGTGCAGCACTGGTGTTTAGTGGAAAAGTAGATCTAAGATTGCGTACCACATTCTGCAGATACTCCTGTATACGTGCGTCTATTTCTATGGCAGGAATTAGTTCGCCAAATTTTGTCTTGTACCGGGGATCTAACAGTGTGGCAACCCAGTATTCAGGATTACTTCAAATTCATACAATCCGAGGGTCATGTAGGTAGTGCAGCAAGAAGGCGCTCATGTGTCTTGTGCATCCAGGAGGACCAAGTCCTTGGTGTGTTGGTGGCAGAGAGGTGAGAATCGTGCATCCTTCCTCTGCCCTCTACCCACAACCTCGCACAACCGAAATGTGAGCAAGCTCTCACTCATCTGCTGAGTCTTCCATGCCCATCGCCAGTTCGTCCTCCATTTCTTCATGGGCTCCTGCACTTTCATCAACACTTTTTGCTGATACTATGCGCCCTTGTTAATCCCTCTCCCTCACCATGACTGCCGCATAGGTGCCGCTGACCATCTGGACCTCGTAGATCTTGTTATCCCTTCCGCATATGACTCCTCCTGTACTTCCTCCCCTTCCTCTTGTCCCAACACCTGACTCCGAATAATAATTACAGTGTGCTCCATCATGTAGATGACCAGAATTGTCACGCTGAGAATGACATTGCCAGTGCTAAACATCTTCGTCGACATTTCAAAACTGTGTAGCAGGGTGCATAGGTCCTTGATCTGACACCACTCCAGCAGCGTGATCGGCACCACCTCTGGATCAACTTATCCCAGGCTATATGTCTTACCGTATTTCAGCAGGGCTCTGCGCTGCTGCCACACACGCTGCAACATGTGCAGATTCCAATTCCTGCGTGTCGGAACATCGCATTTACGGCGTTTAACTGCCAGACCCTAAGACTTCCGGAGTGATGAAAGTTGTTGAGCTGCTGTGTGCGCACGATGGAAGTGAGCACATAGCGAGCGTGCCCGCTGCACAAGGACATGTAGGCCGTGATGGTGTTTTAAAAATTGCTGGAGAATTCGGATCAACACGTGAGCCATAAAAGGCACGTGTGTCACATTGCCCTGAGGATGGCCCGCAGCCAGGTTTGCATCATTGCCGCACACGGCTGTTAAGTCACCAACGGAGTCCGCTCCGTCAATTTGTACTCCGGTCGCCAGGTGACAACGTGTTCCTTTCATGAATAGTGCTGATGATGGGAGAGTAGTCGATGCCAGCGGCGCAGGTGGACGCAGGTTATGCTCACCCACTGGGCTGCATTACCTTGACAGATGCAGAATCTCTGGCTGAATGTAGCTGGTGGGTATCTCACAGATGAAATACCATCATTCAGCTACAACCAATGGGAAGACACCACACCCTTTTTTATGCCCATCCTGTCTGCAGACCACTGCCAGACATAGCTATGAACCTCTGGTTAATTTTACCCCCAGTTCAGTTTTATGATTTTGTGTGCTTGTTACCTGACTACTTTTCCTGCTTGCTGTTTATGTACCTTGTTGGCCGATACGCATTTCACCTCTGCTTGTTTTCTGATTAAGTCCTGGCCGTCCCATTCTGTTCCTGTTCCTCAATTAATGTTTTGACCCTGCCTGACTACTATTCTCTGTAATAGCGGTGTGACTCACATTTCCCATACATTTCAAAGTAAAACTTTGACCGCCTGATGGCATTGAGCTCTGCTGCCAGCATAGTAAGGAGGTGTGTGGTAGTCCTTGTGCGCAGTTGCAAGGAAGGGTGGCCTGACCACACAGGGTTTGCGCAAAGGTAGAGGACCCACACGAGGTTGAAGAGGCAGAAGCAGTGTATTAACTTCTACATACAGAACAAGGATTGAAACAACTCGTGGGGACGGCAAGACTTGTACAGCAGACCCTTCTCCATCTCTCACCATAGTTTGCCAGTGCCCAGTCAGTGACATGTACTGACCCTGTCTATGCTTACTGGTCCAAGTATCTGTGTTGAAATGCACCCTGTCGCACACAGATTTTCTCAAGGAAGTGGTGATGTTGTGTGCGACATGCCGGTGTAGCGCGGGCATGCTTTTCTTGGAGAAGCAGTGGTGATTGGGCATCTGGTACTGGGGCACAGCGACAGACATAAGGTCTGTAAAATCCTGTGTGTCCACTACGCGTAAAGGCAGCATTTCGGTAGCCAACAGCTTACAGAGGGATAGAGTCAACCACTTAGCTTTGTCATGGGTCGCAGTAAGTGGCCTTTTATTTGACCACATCTGAGGGACAGAGATCTGGCTGCTGTCTGTAGACGGTGTTGAGTAGGGTGTCCCTGGAAAAATGCAGGTTTGTGAGAAAAGTGCAGGCGGAGACATGATGTTGGCTTCATCTTGCCTTCAGATCTGTTCATCTTGTATCATTTTTAAAAAACACAGCAAGCAAGGGTTACTCCAAGCGGAGTCTCCCTTTTTTTCCAAAAATTGTGCCCCACACAGACACCTTATCAGTGGCAGCACTTGTGCCCTAGTTGCAAACAGGATGTTTTGATTTGCATCAAGCACATTCCAAATCCACAAGCATTTACTCTCCCCAGGATGACACAGGGGTAGTAAATTCCTTCTGGATCCATGACTTGTTCATTTTGATGAACGTCAGTCTGTCCACATTGTCACTGGACAGACGCGTGCGCTTATCTGTCAGCACACACCCAGCAGCACTGAAGACACGTTCAGAGACAACGCTGGCAGCTGGACACGACAAAATCTTCGAGGCGTAACTGGAGAGCTCTTGACATTTTTCTAGATTTGAAGCACAAAAGGAGCAAGGCTCCATTTGCAAAGTCATTGCATCGATGTTCATTTGGAGATACTCCTGTATCATCCTCTCCATCCGTTGACTATGTGTCAGACTTGTTGTCTCTGGTGGCCTTGCAAAGGAGGGTCTAAAAAAATTATGAAAAGATTCCATAAAATTGCTGTTACCAGCACCAGATACGGTCCTACTGGTACGGGTAGACTGTTGAAGATGACGAGGCCGTCCCATGTTTGTCAAGTTACAACTGGGAGAATCACTCCCTTCACCTGCACGGTTGTTTGGTGGAAAAGCCGAGCTAAGATCGAGTAACAGCTTCTGCTGATACTCCTGCATACGTGCGTCCCTTTCTATGGGTGGAATTATGTCACAAAATTTGGACTTGTCCCGGGGATCTAATAGTGTGGCAAGCCAGTAGTCATCATCACTTCTAATTTTGACAATACGAGGGTCATGTTGGAGGTAGTGCAACAAGAAGGCACTCATGTGTCTTGCGCAGCCATGCGCACCAAGTCCACGCTGTGTTTGTGGCATAGAGGTGCTAACCGTTCTTTCTTCCTCTGTCATCTCCCCCCAACCTCTTTCAACTGAAATTTGACCAAGGTCCCCCTCATCTGCTGAGTCTTCCATGTCCATGGACAGTTCGTCCTCCATATCTTCATGTCCTCCTGCACCTTCCTCAACATGTCGCCTGCTACCATGCGCCCTTGTTGATCCCTGTCCCCCATGGTCCCATGCCTGCCGCGTTGGTGATGATGAACGTCTGGACCTTGGTGATGTTGTTGTGTCTTGCGCATATGAATCCTCCTGTAGTTCCTCCCCTTCCTGTTGTCCCACCCCCTGACTACGAATAGTGTTTAGCGTGTGCTCCAGCATGTAAATGACTGTAATCGTCATGCTGATAATGGCATTGTCAGCGCTAAACATATTCGTCGCCATGTCGAAACTGTGCAGAAGGGTGCATAGGTCCTTGATCTGAGATCACTCCATCAGGGTGATCTGCCCCACTTCTGCATCTCGTTGGCCCAGGCTATACATCATGACGTATTGCACCAGGGCTCGCCGGTGCTGCCACAGTCGCTGTAACATGTGGAGAGTTGAATTCCAGCGTGTCGCCACATCGCATTTCAGGCGATGAACCGGCAGGCCGAAAGACTTCTGGAGCGATGCAAGTCGCTCAGGTGCGGCGGTTGAACGGCGGAAGTGAGCACTGCAGACAGTTTCCGTGCCCTGGTCAGAAGGCCATCTAGGCCGGGATAGTGTGTTAAAAATTGCTGGACAACAAGGTTAAACACGTGAGCCATACAAGGCACGTGTGTCACCTTGCCCAGGCGAAGGGCCGCACCCAGGTTTGCAGCATTGTCGCACACGGCCTTACCAGGCTGCAGGTTGAGTGGAGACAACCATTTATCAAAATCAGTCTCCAGAGCTGCCCACAACTCAGTCGCTGTGTGACTCCTATTTCAAAGACATGTCAAGCTAAAGACCGCCTGATGCCGTTGCGCTCTGCTACCAGCATAGTAATGAGGGGTGCGTGATTCCTTCTGCGCAGTGAGAACGCTGGTGGCCTGACCAGGCAGGCTTGGGGCGGAGGTGGAGGACCCAGATGAGGTGGAGGATGCAGAAGCAGTGGCGGAACTTGGACAGACAGAGGATTGACACACAAGTCGTGGGGACGGCAAGACTTGTGCAGCAGACCCTTCACCATCTATCACCATAGTTACCCAGTGGCCAGTCAGCGACATGTAACGTCCCTGTCCATGCTTACTGGTCCAAGTATCGGTGGTGAAATGCACCCGTTCACACACAGAGTTTCTCAAGGAAGCGGTGATGTTGTGTGCGACATGCTGGTGTAGCGCGGGCACACCTTTCTTAGAGAAGTAGTGGCGACTAGGCATCTGGTACTGGGGCACAGCGACAGACATAAGGTCTCTAAAATCCTGTGTGTCCACTAGGCGGAAAGGCAGCATTTCTGTAGTCAACAGCTTACAGAGGGATAGAGTCAACCTCTTCGCTTTGTCATGGGTCGCAGGAAGTGGCCTTTTATTTGACCACATCTGAGGGACAGAGATCTGGCTGGAAAAATGCAGCTTTGTGAGGAAAGTGCAGGCGGAGACATGATGTTGCCTTCATCCAAAGTTGGTGCTATCGATGTCTGAGAGAGCTGTACACACTCACTTGTTTCCCCTTCCAAACCAACTGACGACCTACCAAGCAAACTGCCTGTTGCGGTTACAGTGGTGGAAGTTGTGGGTGGAAAAACAGGTGTGACAGCTGTCCCCACAGTCCTAGAAGATGACGAGCGCGCGGATGCACTGGAAGGGGCAGGCGGTGGATGGTTCGCTCCGCTAGGCCGCATTGCAGCACGGTGAGCTTCCCATCGGGCCATATGATATTTATTCATGTGACGATTCATGGAAGAAGTTGTCAAACTGCTGAGGTTTTGACCTCTACTAAGAGAACCATGACAAATTTTACAGATCACATAATTTGGGCGATCTTTTTCTATGTCAAAAAAGGACCTGGCTAGGCAAGGCTTAGAGGCCATGCGACCTGTTGATCCACCCCGAATAATGCTCAGAGGCAGAGTGGTGGCTGAGGATGCAGTTGTAGACGTGCTACCAGTGCTCCGACTGTGTCCAGGAAGGCGCCAGGTTACTTCGACGTCGGTTGCATCCTCCTCCACCGCCTCTGTTGACCTCCTCGAGTGTCTGACTGTGGGTTGACAGTAGGTGTGATCTAGAACTTAATCATCAATTGTTGTGTTTGCACTCCCCTACCCCTCAGACCGAGTTTCTTCTTGCCCTGACCGAATATTTAAGTTGTCATCCCAATCGGGTATCTGCGTCTCATCTTCATCAGTATGTTCCTCATTGCCTATAACCACAGTTGTTGGAAAGGCAGCATTTTGGTAGCCAACAGTTTGCATATGATGAAAGTCAACCTTCAAGCCATTTCATGCCCTTCTAAAAGCATGTAAAACACAGCGAGGGGACTCCAACCACAGTCTCCCTCGTTGCCACTAACTGGGCCACACACACCCCACTTGACTGGCATCGGTTGAGCCCCCTTTTGAAAAAGAAAAAGATGCTTTGCATGAAGCACTCTCAAAAATACGCGTGCCTTTCCCGTCCCCTGGCTGACCCAGGGGAAGAAAAGTCCTCTGAGAGCCATGACTTGTTCATCTTGGTTCTTTTAGAGACACAGCGAGGGGACTCCAACCACAGTCTCCCTCGTTGCCACTAACTGGGCCACACACACCCCACTTGACTGGCATCGGTTGAGCCCCCTTTTGAAAAAGAAAAAGATGCTTTGCATGAAGCACTCTCAAAAATACGCGTGCCTTTCCCGTCCCCTGGCTGACCCAGGGGAAGAAAAGTCCTCTGAGAGCCATGACTTGTTCATCTTGGTTCTTTTAGAGACACAGCGAGGGGACTCCAACCACAGTCTCCCTCGTTGCCACTAACTGGGCCACACACACCCCACTTGACTGGCATCGGTTGAGCCCCCTTTTGAAAAAGAAAAAGATGCTTTGCATGAAGCACTCTCAAAAATACGCGTGCCTTTCCCGTCCCCTGGCTGACCCAGGGGAAGAAAAGTCCTCTGAGAGCCATGACTTGTTCATCTTGGTTCTTTTAGAGACACAGCGAGGGGACTCCAACCACAGTCTCCCTCGTTGCCACTAACTGGGCCACACACACCCCACTTGACTGGCATCGGTTGAGCCCCCTTTTGAAAAAGAAAAAGATGCTTTGCATGAAGCACTCTCAAAAATACGCGTGCCTTTCCCGTCCCCTGGCTGACCCAGGGGAAGAAAAGTCCTCTGAGAGCCATGACTTGTTCATCTTGGTTCTTTTAGAGACACAGCGAGGGGACTCCAACCACAGTCTCCCTCGTTGCCACTAACTGGGCCACACACACCCCACTTGACTGGCATCGGTTGAGCCCCCTTTTGAAAAAGAAAAAGATGCTTTGCATGAAGCACTCTCAAAAATACGCGTGCCTTTCCCGTCCCCTGGCTGACCCAGGGGAAGAAAAGTCCTCTGAGAGCCATGACTTGTTCATCTTGGTTCTTTTAGAGACACAGCGAGGGGACTCCAACCACAGTCTCCCTCGTTGCCACTAACTGGGCCACACACACCCCACTTGACTGGCATCGGTTGAGCCCCCTTTTGAAAAAGAAAAAGATGCTTTGCATGAAGCACTCTCAAAAATACGCGTGCCTTTCCCGTCCCCTGGCTGACCCAGGGGAAGAAAAGTCCTCTGAGAGCCATGACTTGTTCATCTTGGTTCTTTTAGAGACACAGCGAGGGGACTCCAACCACAGTCTCCCTCGTTGCCACTAACTGGGCCACACACACCCCACTTGACTGGCATCGGTTGAGCCCCCTTTTGAAAAAGAAAAAGATGCTTTGCATGAAGCACTCTCAAAAATACGCGTGCCTTTCCCGTCCCCTGGCTGACCCAGGGGAAGAAAAGTCCTCTGAGAGCCATGACTTGTTCATCTTGGTTCTTTTAGAGACACAGCGAGGGGACTCCAACCACAGTCTCCCTCGTTGCCACTAACTGGGCCACACACACCCCACTTGACTGGCATCGGTTGAGCACCCTTTTGAAAAAGAAAAAGATGCTTTGCATGAAGCACTCTCAAAAATACGCGTGCCTTTCCCGTCCCCTGGCTGACCCAGGGGAAGAAAAGTCCTCTGAGAGCCATGACTTGTTCATCTTGGTTCTTTTAGAGACACAGCGAGGGGACTCCAACCACAGTCTCCCTCGTTGCCACTAACTGGGCCACACACACCCCACTTGACTGGCATCGGTTGAGCCCCCTTTTGAAAAAGAAAAAGATGCTTTGCATGAAGCACTCTCAAAAATACGCGTGCCTTTCCCGTCCCCTGGCTGACCCAGGGGAAGAAAAGTCCTCTGAGAGCCATGACTTGTTCATCTTGGTTCTTTTAGAGACACAGCGAGGGGACTCCAACCACAGTCTCCCTCGTTGCCACTAACTGGGCCACACACACCCCACTTGACTGGCATCGGTTGAGCCCCCCTTTTGACAAAGAAAAAGATGCTTTGCATGAAGCACTCTCAAAAATACGCGTGCCTTTCCCGTCCCCTGGCTGACCCAGGGGAAGAAAAGTCCTCTGAGAGCCATGACTTGTTCATCTTGGTTCTTTTAGAGACACAGCGAGGGGACTCCAACCACAGTCTCCCTCGTTGCCACTAACTGGGCCACACACACCCCACTTGACTGGCATCGGTTGAGCCCCCCTTTTGACAAAGAAAAAGATGCTTTGCATGAAGCACTCTCAAAAATACGCGTGCCTTTCCCGTCCCCTGGCTGACCCAGGGGAAGAAAAGTCCTCTGAGAGCCATGACTTGTTCATCTTGGTTCTTTTAGAGACACAGCGAGGGGACTCCAACCACAGTCTCCCTCGTTGCCACTAACTGGGCCACACACACCCCACTTGACTGGCATCGGTTGAGCCCCCCTTTTGACAAAGAAAAAGATGCTTTGCATGAAGCACTCTCAAAAATACGCGTGCCTTTCCCGTCCCCTGGCTGACCCAGGGGAAGAAAAGTCCTCTGAGAGCCATGACTTGTTCATCTTGGTTCTTTTAGAGACACAGCGAGGGGACTCCAACCACAGTCTCCCTCGTTGCCACTAACTGGGCCACACACACCCCACTTGACTGGCATCGGTTGAGCCCCCTTTTGAAAAAGAAAAAGATGCTTTGCATGAAGCACTCTCAAAAATACGCGTGCCTTTCCCGTCCCCTGGCTGACCCAGGGGAAGAAAAGTCCTCTGAGAGCCATGACTTGTTCATCTTGGTTCTTTTAGAGACACAGCGAGGGGACTCCAACCACAGTCTCCCTCGTTGCCACTAACTGGGCCACACACACCCCACTTGACTGGCATCGGTTGAGCCCCCTTTTGAAAAAGAAAAAGATGCTTTGCATGAAGCACTCTCAAAAATACGCGTGCCTTTCCCGTCCCCTGGCTGACCCAGGGGAAGAAAAGTCCTCTGAGAGCCATGACTTGTTCATCTTGGTTCTTTTAGAGACACAGCGAGGGGACTCCAACCACAGTCTCCCTCGTTGCCACTAACTGGGCCACACACACCCCACTTGACTGGCATCGGTTGAGCACCCTTTTGAAAAAGAAAAAGATGCTTTGCATGAAGCACTCTCAAAAATACGCGTGCCTTTCCCGTCCCCTGGCTGACCCAGGGGAAGAAAAGTCCTCTGAGAGCCATGACTTGTTCATCTTGGTTCTTTTAGAGACACAGCGAGGGGACTCCAACCACAGTCTCCCTCGTTGCCACTAACTGGGCCACACACACCCCACTTGACTGGCATCGGTTGAGCCCCCTTTTGAAAAAGAAAAAGATGCTTTGCATGAAGCACTCTCAAAAATACGCGTGCCTTTCGCCTCCCCTGGCTGACCCAGGGGAAGAAAAGTCCTCTGAGAGCCAGGTCCACATTGTCAGTGGACAGACACGTGTGCTTATCTGCCAGCAGACCCCCAGCAGCACTGAAGACAGGTTCCGAGAGAACGCTGGCTGCAGGACACGACAAGATCCTCAAGGCGTACGTGGCGAGCTCAGGCAATTTATCCAGATTGGAAGCCTAAAATGAGCAGGGCTCAAGTTGCACAATAATGGAATCGATGTTTCTTTGCATATACTCATATATCTGTGTGTCTCCCTCTTTTTCCTTGTCCAGCTGTTTTGTTTTCACATGAGTATATGTCCTTGTCACTTTCCCATGTGTTTGTGTTATGTTGTGAGTTGTTTGTCACCTTTTGGACACCTTTCAGGGTGTTTTCTAGGTGTTTTACTGTGTTTGTGATTGCCTGCCATTGTTTCCTATGGGCTCGAGTTCGGTTCGTCGAACGTTCGACGAGCCGAACTCGAGCCAGACCCCCCGTTCGGCGAACCGCCTCGAGCCGAACCGGGACCGGTTCGCTCATCTCTAGTAATGAGTAATGAGAATGATTAGTCCCTCCAAAAATGTGATAGCAAACCAATCGAGAAAGTGCATACACCTTAATAGAAGGCAAACCATTACATTAATAAACAGGTTGTGGTCCAATCTAGTGGGAAAACGACCAACAAGCAGAGATCGCCGGTTTGAGTGGAGCCTGACAGGGTAAAAGAAATTTAAAGTATTACTATCAAAGCCTCCATAATGTACTGGAAATGACAAGGATGTAATGCAATCTGGACTACATAGTATACAAGGAGTACAAGTAATGTAGTACTATCTGTGCCTCAACCATTTACAGTAAGTGACAGGGATGTAGAATTATATGGGCCTACATCATGTTTAGAGAGGGAAAGAAATGTAGTACTATCTGGGCCTACTTCATTTACAGGAGATTAAAAGATGTAGCACTTTCTGGGCTAACATTGTTTAAAGGGAGTAAAAGGAATGTACCGCATTACTATCAGGGCCACCATAATTTACTTGGCATGACAAGGCTTCAAGGGAATCTGGGCTCCATTATATTCATGGAGTCACAAGGATGTAGTACTATCTGGGTCTTCAATAATTTGCAACCATGTGACCATCTGTGTCACTCATGGTGGCCATAATGCTATCATATGGGTTGTAGCCATTGTAATAAAAGCATTCAAAAGACAAAAAAATGCTATACCATGAGAAAGAAAATGGGAAATTACTGGACTATAATTTAAAATACGCTTTTTTTAGGGGGTGGTTGTTTCCTGTTGTGAATATAGTAAAAAGTCATTTAAGGTGCATAAATATAATTTTGCACGCAGTCTGACTATACGTAATGCTAGATTAATCACGCAGGTCTGAGCACTTATCGGGCAGTACAGACTAATATTCTTGGAAATACAGAGTATCCTGTGCTCTTAATAAGTGCTCTTAATAATTTGTTTTTTTTGGGGGGTGATCTAACAAGCAATATTTCTACATCCATATGCTACTAAAGCTAATATCAACAGGTTCAATGCTTTATAACCCAGCGTTTGCAGGTGCAGAATTTCCTATTACACAGTTTGCAGTCTGTGCAGCGCAAATGACTGTGAAGTTCGTTATAATTAGAGTATTTTCTTTTCATAGAAGATTGACTTTCTCTGGAGATCAATTAGCCTGCCTCTCAGTTAAAAAGCGAGCGGAGAGAGAGTTTAACCTGCATATTGATTGATGTTTAAACACTATTGAGGCTGGCATAATAGAGTATAATGTAGGCTGCGTCCCACTGTTAATATTTCATGATATAGATTTTCTCATATGTCATATGATGTGACAGTTTAAATGAGTTAAACGCAGAACCCAAAACATTTGTCTGTGAGTAGGAGACGGAATTTCCTCAATTTCATTTACATGATTATGTACCAAGTGAGCGTCAGTTACTGCTTCGCCTACAGCTCAGACACATTTGGTCTTGTTGGCATCATGTTGTGAGCCTTCAGACCTCAAGACTTTTATATTGACAGCCAGAACTGGATACAAGGAAACTCTAATGTTAACAATTGACTGCCATGGGTGACAGCATCTCTTTGAAATCTGAAATAACTGGCCCTTGGTAGTTTTAGATATCCACTCTCCTAAATCTACTATATGGCTTTAGGCGAAAAGTATTGGACTATGGAGTGCCACCGAATCACATCATACAGTATATATATATATATATATACATAAAGTACTACCATACTTTTCAACAGTTTCTGAATTTATAAAATAAGTGTGGGCTTATCTATCCCAGTGCCCATGTTTTAACTAATGATATATAATATATTATATATATGTATATATATATATATATATATATATATATATATATATATATATATATATATATATGTATATATATATATATATATATATATATATATATATATATATATACACATACATAGATATATTATATATATATATGTATATATATATATATATATATATCTATCTATGTGTATATTTATATATATATATATATATATATATATATACATAACCTAGATTATACAATAGTGACCTGATAATATAGTATAGTATAATAATATATAATTGCAAATACATATTTTGTCAATAAGCTAAGTGAAGGTTTGCACTTCAACGCAAGTCTTGATAACCAGCACCCAATGTATACATAGCGCTGCTTAATATGTAATCTATAAGAAATTCTTATGTTGTAAGAGAATGGCTCCAGTGGCTTCAGACCTACATCACTGTGTCAAGCCTTCTATTCTGCAGCACAGAGAAAAAGCCATTTCCCAGGGGACTTTGTATGGAAACACGAGCAGAGATTCCTACTGAAAATAATCCAGGCGATCGATACAATCTGGATCGGTGCCATTTTTCTTGTGTTAATTTGTGTTCACCCGGCTCCCCAATGATAAGGCTTCTTGCATGGCGTATGCAGCTAAGCAGTCCCTGGAGAGAGAGGCCTGTCAGGCTGATCTCATCGCCTCGGGATTGGCACTGCTACAGAATGAATTCATGAATAAGCACAAATCACACACAGGAGACTGCAAAGCAAAATCGATTCACCATCATGAGAAAGTGACCACGCTCATCTCTGGACCAATTATTTTTTGTGCAGGTCGTTAGTGTTGGTTATTCTTTGCTTATTTTTTCAATTTTTCTGTAATTATTTACGGATAAACATAGGATGGGTCTTGGACAGTGGAGTATTTTATTAACTGTTTTAATGCCATGGAAATGTTAGCACTGAAAAATATACTTTCTGTGTCCTGGTGGTCCATATTTAAACTGATAGATGCCATTATTACAAACCTATGTACATTTAGACACTCTATATACGGTTCCATAAAGAATTCTGTTACCTGTCATATATGTTATCGAAACTGCAACACCCTTACTATAAGTGGAATATAAAATACTGTATCTACACATTTACCAATATTCTAAAAAACAAAGGAAATATTTCTTTTTGGGTCCATAATGTTAGTCTCTGTTTTTACAGGAGCATATATAATATGTATGTATATGTATATATAACAGCAGGACCATATGGTGGCAGATGGAGTGCCTCCAGCTTATAATATGGGATTTCAGGAGTTCAGTATGCTGTAGTACAGGGTCTGGACCATAGAGAAAAGATAATACTGTTCACTTCTTACCAAGTTCAACAGAATGTATTGTGAATCCGGTGACTGAAAGTAATCTCGTATCAGAGTAAAATAAACTTTTCATATAGTTTATGTCATACATTTTGTTCTGCCTAAAGGAAGGGACACCATCCTTTTTCTATATTTAAATAACACGTATATTATATTTAGCTGAGTCACATGGGTCAGTCAGAGTCTATAGCTTAGAAAAAACCAAGGAGAAAAATTGTATGAAAAATACCCTGAATATAAATAAATAAATTGCAAGTGCTTAATAACAGGGTACTTAGTGTATACATTTTTGCAAAAAGGTAAAAAGCTGTCTCACCTCGTCACGGTGTACCCATCTGAGACAGTCCCTAACCTACTGAAGTTAAAAACATTATCAATACCTGACTTGTGTCATGTCAGAACTCCAATATGGATGGTGGCAAGTGGTTAGCTGTGTCCCAGATAAAATACACAGCAAAGTGAGACGCAATCAGCTGTTCAGTCTCAGTACTAGGAGGGCTGCGCCCCCAACTTGCAACCAAGCAAGAAAACATACAAAAAACACAAAAACCTGAGCTGAAACAATGTTCAGTAAACATGCAACATTAAGCATGTGAATTGCAGCCTTAAGACTAGAAAAAACCAAGGAGAAAAATTGTATGAAAAATACCCTGAATATAAATAAATAAATTGCAAGTGCTTAATAACAGGGTACTTAGTGTATACATTTTTGCAAAAAGGTAAAAAGCTGTCTCACCTCGTCACGGTGTACCCATCTGAGACAGTCCCTAACCTACTGAAGTTAAAAACATTATCAATACCTGACTTGTGTCATGTCAGAACTCCAATATGGATGGTGGCAAGTGGTTAGCTGTGTCCCAGATAAAATACACAGCAAAGTGAGACGCAATCAGCTGTTCAGTCTCAGTACTAGGAGGGCTGCACCCCCAACTTGCAACCAAGCAAGAAAACATACAAAAAACACAAAAACCTGAGCTGAAACAATGTTCAGTAAACATGCAACATTAAGCATGTGAATTGCAGCCTTAAGACTAGAAAAAACCAAGGAGAAAAATTGTATGAAAAATACCCTGAATATAAATAAATAAATTGCAAGTGCTTAATAACAGGGTACTTAGTGTATACATTTTTGCAAAAAGGTAAAAAGCTGTCTCACCTCGTCACGGTGTACCCATCTGAGACAGTCCCTAACCTACTGAAGTTAAAAACATTATCAATACCTGACTTGTGTCATGTCAGAACTCCAATATGGATGGTGGCAAGTGGTTAGCTGTGTCCCAGATAAAATACACAGCAAAGTGAGACGCAATCAGCTGTTCAGTCTCAGTACTAGGAGGGCTGCACCCCCAACTTGCAACCAAGCAAGAAAACATACAAAAAACACAAAAACCTGAGCTGAAACAATGTTCAGTAAACATGCAACATTAAGCATGTGAATTGCAGCCTTAAGACTAGAAAAAACCAAGGAGAAAAATTGTATGAAAAATACCCTGAATATAAATAAATAAATTGCAAGTGCTTAATAACAGGGTACTTAGTGTATACATTTTTGCAAAAAGGTAAAAAGCTGTCTCACCTCGTCACGGTGTACCCATCTGAGACAGTCCCTAACCTACTGAAGTTAAAAACATTATCAATACCTGACTTGTGTCATGTCAGAACTCCAATATGGATGGTGGCAAGTGGTTAGCTGTGTCCCAGATAAAATACACAGCAAAGTGAGACGCAATCAGCTGTTCAGTCTCAGTACTAGGAGGGCTGCACCCCCAACTTGCAACCAAGCAAGAAAACATACAAAAAACACAAAAACCTGAGCTGAAACAATGTTCAGTAAACATGCAACATTAAGCATGTGAATTGCAGCCTTAAGACTAGAAAAAACCAAGGAGAAAAATTGTATGAAAAATACCCTGAATATAAATAAATAAATTGCAAGTGCTTAATAACAGGGTACTTAGTGTATACATTTTTGCAAAAAGGTAAAAAGCTGTCTCACCTCGTCACGGTGTACCCATCTGAGACAGTCCCTAACCTACTGAAGTTAAAAACATTATCAATACCTGACTTGTGTCATGTCAGAACTCCAATATGGATGGTGGCAAGTGGTTAGCTGTGTCCCAGATAAAATACACAGCAAAGTGAGACGCAATCAGCTGTTCAGTCTCAGTACTAGGAGGGCTGCACCCCCAACTTGCAACCAAGCAAGAAAACATACAAAAAACACAAAAACCTGAGCTGAAACAATGTTCAGTAAACATGCAACATTAAGCATGTGAATTGCAGCCTTAAGACTAGAAAAAACCAAGGAGAAAAATTGTATGAAAAATACCCTGAATATAAATAAATAAATTGCAAGTGCTTAATAACAGGGTACTTAGTGTATACATTTTTGCAAAAAGGTAAAAAGCTGTCTCACCTCGTCACGGTGTACCCATCTGAGACAGTCCCTAACCTACTGAAGTTAAAAACATTATCAATACCTGACTTGTGTCATGTCAGAACTCCAATATGGATGGTGGCAAGTGGTTAGCTGTGTCCCAGATAAAATACACAGCAAAGTGAGACGCAATCAGCTGTTCAGTCTCAGTACTAGGAGGGCTGCACCCCCAACTTGCAACCAAGCAAGAAAACATACAAAAAACACAAAAACCTGAGCTGAAACAATGTTCAGTAAACATGCAACATTAAGCATGTGAATTGCAGCCTTAAGACTAGAAAAAACCAAGGAGAAAAATTGTATGAAAAATACCCTGAATATAAATAAATAAATTGCAAGTGCTTAATAACAGGGTACTTAGTGTATACATTTTTGCAAAAAGGTAAAAAGCTGTCTCACCTCGTCACGGTGTACCCATCTGAGACAGTCCCTAACCTACTGAAGTTAAAAACATTATCAATACCTGACTTGTGTCATGTCAGAACTCCAATATGGATGGTGGCAAGTGGTTAGCTGTGTCCCAGATAAAATACACAGCAAAGTGAGACGCAATCAGCTGTTCAGTCTCAGTACTAGGAGGGCTGCACCCCCAACTTGCAACCAAGCAAGAAAACATACAAAAAACACAAAAACCTGAGCTGAAACAATGTTCAGTAAACATGCAACATTAAGCATGTGAATTGCAGCCTTAAGACTAGAAAAAACCAAGGAGAAAAATTGTATGAAAAATACCCTGAATATAAATAAATAAATTGCAAGTGCTTAATAACAGGGTACTTAGTGTATACATTTTTGCAAAAAGGTAAAAAGCTGTCTCACCTCGTCACGGTGTACCCATCTGAGACAGTCCCTAACCTACTGAAGTTAAAAACATTATCAATACCTGACTTGTGTCATGTCAGAACTCCAATATGGATGGTGGCAAGTGGTTAGCTGTGTCCCAGATAAAATACACAGCAAAGTGAGACGCAATCAGCTGTTCAGTCTCAGTACTAGGAGGGCTGCACCCCCAACTTGCAACCAAGCAAGAAAACATACAAAAAACACAAAAACCTGAGCTGAAACAATGTTCAGTAAACATGCAACATTAAGCATGTGAATTGCAGCCTTAAGACTAGAAAAAACCAAGGAGAAAAATTGTATGAAAAATACCCTGAATATAAATAAATAAATTGCAAGTGCTTAATAACAGGGTACTTAGTGTATACATTTTTGCAAAAAGGTAAAAAGCTGTCTCACCTCGTCACGGTGTACCCATCTGAGACAGTCCCTAACCTACTGAAGTTAAAAACATTATCAATACCTGACTTGTGTCATGTCAGAACTCCAATATGGATGGTGGCAAGTGGTTAGCTGTGTCCCAGATAAAATACACAGCAAAGTGAGACGCAATCAGCTGTTCAGTCTCAGTACTAGGAGGGCTGCACCCCCAACTTGCAACCAAGCAAGAAAACATACAAAAAACACAAAAACCTGAGCTGAAACAATGTTCAGTAAACATGCAACATTAAGCATGTGAATTGCAGCCTTAAGACTAGAAAAAACCAAGGAGAAAAATTGTATGAAAAATACCCTGAATATAAATAAATAAATTGCAAGTGCTTAATAACAGGGTACTTAGTGTATACATTTTTGCAAAAAGGTAAAAAGCTGTCTCACCTCGTCACGGTGTACCCATCTGAGACAGTCCCTAACCTACTGAAGTTAAAAACATTATCAATACCTGACTTGTGTCATGTCAGAACTCCAATATGGATGGTGGCAAGTGGTTAGCTGTGTCCCAGATAAAATACACAGCAAAGTGAGACGCAATCAGCTGTTCAGTCTCAGTACTAGGAGGGCTGCACCCCCAACTTGCAACCAAGCAAGAAAACATACAAAAAACACAAAAACCTGAGCTGAAACAATGTTCAGTAAACATGCAACATTAAGCATGTGAATTGCAGCCTTAAGACTAGAAAAAACCAAGGAGAAAAATTGTATGAAAAATACCCTGAATATAAATAAATAAATTGCAAGTGCTTAATAACAGGGTACTTAGTGTATACATTTTTGCAAAAAGGTAAAAAGCTGTCTCACCTCGTCACGGTGTACCCATCTGAGACAGTCCCTAACCTACTGAAGTTAAAAACATTATCAATACCTGACTTGTGTCATGTCAGAACTCCAATATGGATGGTGGCAAGTGGTTAGCTGTGTCCCAGATAAAATACACAGCAAAGTGAGACGCAATCAGCTGTTCAGTCTCAGTACTAGGAGGGCTGCACCCCCAACTTGCAACCAAGCAAGAAAACATACAAAAAACACAAAAACCTGAGCTGAAACAATGTTCAGTAAACATGCAACATTAAGCATGTGAATTGCAGCCTTAAGACTAGAAAAAACCAAGGAGAAAAATTGTATGAAAAATACCCTGAATATAAATAAATAAATTGCAAGTGCTTAATAACAGGGTACTTAGTGTATACATTTTTGCAAAAAGGTAAAAAGCTGTCTCACCTCGTCACGGTGTACCCATCTGAGACAGTCCCTAACCTACTGAAGTTAAAAACATTATCAATACCTGACTTGTGTCATGTCAGAACTCCAATATGGATGGTGGCAAGTGGTTAGCTGTGTCCCAGATAAAATACACAGCAAAGTGAGACGCAATCAGCTGTTCAGTCTCAGTACTAGGAGGGCTGCACCCCCAACTTGCAACCAAGCAAGAAAACATACAAAAAACACAAAAACCTGAGCTGAAACAATGTTCAGTAAACATGCAACATTAAGCATGTGAATTGCAGCCTTAAGACTAGAAAAAACCAAGGAGAAAAATTGTATGAAAAATACCCTGAATATAAATAAATAAATTGCAAGTGCTTAATAACAGGGTACTTAGTGTATACATTTTTGCAAAAAGGTAAAAAGCTGTCTCACCTCGTCACGGTGTACCCATCTGAGACAGTCCCTAACCTACTGAAGTTAAAAACATTATCAATACCTGACTTGTGTCATGTCAGAACTCCAATATGGATGGTGGCAAGTGGTTAGCTGTGTCCCAGATAAAATACACAGCAAAGTGAGACGCAATCAGCTGTTCAGTCTCAGTACTAGGAGGGCTGCACCCCCAACTTGCAACCAAGCAAGAAAACATACAAAAAACACAAAAACCTGAGCTGAAACAATGTTCAGTAAACATGCAACATTAAGCATGTGAATTGCAGCCTTAAGACTAGAAAAAACCAAGGAGAAAAATTGTATGAAAAATACCCTGAATATAAATAAATAAATTGCAAGTGCTTAATAACAGGGTACTTAGTGTATACATTTTTGCAAAAAGGTAAAAAGCTGTCTCACCTCGTCACGGTGTACCCATCTGAGACAGTCCCTAACCTACTGAAGTTAAAAACATTATCAATACCTGACTTGTGTCATGTCAGAACTCCAATATGGATGGTGGCAAGTGGTTAGCTGTGTCCCAGATAAAATACACAGCAAAGTGAGACGCAATCAGCTGTTCAGTCTCAGTACTAGGAGGGCTGCACCCCCAACTTGCAACCAAGCAAGAAAACATACAAAAAACACAAAAACCTGAGCTGAAACAATGTTCAGTAAACATGCAACATTAAGCATGTGAATTGCAGCCTTAAGACTAGAAAAAACCAAGGAGAAAAATTGTATGAAAAATACCCTGAATATAAATAAATAAATTGCAAGTGCTTAATAACAGGGTACTTAGTGTATACATTTTTGCAAAAAGGTAAAAAGCTGTCTCACCTCGTCACGGTGTACCCATCTGAGACAGTCCCTAACCTACTGAAGTTAAAAACATTATCAATACCTGACTTGTGTCATGTCAGAACTCCAATATGGATGGTGGCAAGTGGTTAGCTGTGTCCCAGATAAAATACACAGCAAAGTGAGACGCAATCAGCTGTTCAGTCTCAGTACTAGGAGGGCTGCACCCCCAACTTGCAACCAAGCAAGAAAACATACAAAAAACACAAAAACCTGAGCTGAAACAATGTTCAGTAAACATGCAACATTAAGCATGTGAATTGCAGCCTTAAGACTAGAAAAAACCAAGGAGAAAAATTGTATGAAAAATACCCTGAATATAAATAAATAAATTGCAAGTGCTTAATAACAGGGTACTTAGTGTATACATTTTTGCAAAAAGGTAAAAAGCTGTCTCACCTCGTCACGGTGTACCCATCTGAGACAGTCCCTAACCTACTGAAGTTAAAAACATTATCAATACCTGACTTGTGTCATGTCAGAACTCCAATATGGATGGTGGCAAGTGGTTAGCTGTGTCCCAGATAAAATACACAGCAAAGTGAGACGCAATCAGCTGTTCAGTCTCAGTACTAGGAGGGCTGCACCCCCAACTTGCAACCAAGCAAGAAAACATACAAAAAACACAAAAACCTGAGCTGAAACAATGTTCAGTAAACATGCAACATTAAGCATGTGAATTGCAGCCTTAAGACTAGAAAAAACCAAGGAGAAAAATTGTATGAAAAATACCCTGAATATAAATAAATAAATTGCAAGTGCTTAATAACAGGGTACTTAGTGTATACATTTTTGCAAAAAGGTAAAAAGCTGTCTCACCTCGTCACGGTGTACCCATCTGAGACAGTCCCTAACCTACTGAAGTTAAAAACATTATCAATACCTGACTTGTGTCATGTCAGAACTCCAATATGGATGGTGGCAAGTGGTTAGCTGTGTCCCAGATAAAATACACAGCAAAGTGAGACGCAATCAGCTGTTCAGTCTCAGTACTAGGAGGGCTGCACCCCCAACTTGCAACCAAGCAAGAAAACATACAAAAAACACAAAAACCTGAGCTGAAACAATGTTCAGTAAACATGCAACATTAAGCATGTGAATTGCAGCCTTAAGACTAGAAAAAACCAAGGAGAAAAATTGTATGAAAAATACCCTGAATATAAATAAATAAATTGCAAGTGCTTAATAACAGGGTACTTAGTGTATACATTTTTGCAAAAAGGTAAAAAGCTGTCTCACCTCGTCACGGTGTACCCATCTGAGACAGTCCCTAACCTACTGAAGTTAAAAACATTATCAATACCTGACTTGTGTCATGTCAGAACTCCAATATGGATGGTGGCAAGTGGTTAGCTGTGTCCCAGATAAAATACACAGCAAAGTGAGACGCAATCAGCTGTTCAGTCTCAGTACTAGGAGGGCTGCACCCCCAACTTGCAACCAAGCAAGAAAACATACAAAAAACACAAAAACCTGAGCTGAAACAATGTTCAGTAAACATGCAACATTAAGCATGTGAATTGCAGCCTTAAGACTAGAAAAAACCAAGGAGAAAAATTGTATGAAAAATACCCTGAATATAAATAAATAAATTGCAAGTGCTTAATAACAGGGTACTTAGTGTATACATTTTTGCAAAAAGGTAAAAAGCTGTCTCACCTCGTCACGGTGTACCCATCTGAGACAGTCCCTAACCTACTGAAGTTAAAAACATTATCAATACCTGACTTGTGTCATGTCAGAACTCCAATATGGATGGTGGCAAGTGGTTAGCTGTGTCCCAGATAAAATACACAGCAAAGTGAGACGCAATCAGCTGTTCAGTCTCAGTACTAGGAGGGCTGCACCCCCAACTTGCAACCAAGCAAGAAAACATACAAAAAACACAAAAACCTGAGCTGAAACAATGTTCAGTAAACATGCAACATTAAGCATGTGAATTGCAGCCTTAAGACTAGAAAAAACCAAGGAGAAAAATTGTATGAAAAATACCCTGAATATAAATAAATAAATTGCAAGTGCTTAATAACAGGGTACTTAGTGTATACATTTTTGCAAAAAGGTAAAAAGCTGTCTCACCTCGTCACGGTGTACCCATCTGAGACAGTCCCTAACCTACTGAAGTTAAAAACATTATCAATACCTGACTTGTGTCATGTCAGAACTCCAATATGGATGGTGGCAAGTGGTTAGCTGTGTCCCAGATAAAATACACAGCAAAGTGAGACGCAATCAGCTGTTCAGTCTCAGTACTAGGAGGGCTGCACCCCCAACTTGCAACCAAGCAAGAAAACATACAAAAAACACAAAAACCTGAGCTGAAACAATGTTCAGTAAACATGCAACATTAAGCATGTGAATTGCAGCCTTAAGACTAGAAAAAACCAAGGAGAAAAATTGTATGAAAAATACCCTGAATATAAATAAATAAATTGCAAGTGCTTAATAACAGGGTACTTAGTGTATACATTTTTGCAAAAAGGTAAAAAGCTGTCTCACCTCGTCACGGTGTACCCATCTGAGACAGTCCCTAACCTACTGAAGTTAAAAACATTATCAATACCTGACTTGTGTCATGTCAGAACTCCAATATGGATGGTGGCAAGTGGTTAGCTGTGTCCCAGATAAAATACACAGCAAAGTGAGACGCAATCAGCTGTTCAGTCTCAGTACTAGGAGGGCTGCACCCCCAACTTGCAACCAAGCAAGAAAACATACAAAAAACACAAAAACCTGAGCTGAAACAATGTTCAGTAAACATGCAACATTAAGCATGTGAATTGCAGCCTTAAGACTAGAAAAAACCAAGGAGAAAAATTGTATGAAAAATACCCTGAATATAAATAAATAAATTGCAAGTGCTTAATAACAGGGTACTTAGTGTATACATTTTTGCAAAAAGGTAAAAAGCTGTCTCACCTCGTCACGGTGTACCCATCTGAGACAGTCCCTAACCTACTGAAGTTAAAAACATTATCAATACCTGACTTGTGTCATGTCAGAACTCCAATATGGATGGTGGCAAGTGGTTAGCTGTGTCCCAGATAAAATACACAGCAAAGTGAGACGCAATCAGCTGTTCAGTCTCAGTACTAGGAGGGCTGCACCCCCAACTTGCAACCAAGCAAGAAAACATACAAAAAACACAAAAACCTGAGCTGAAACAATGTTCAGTAAACATGCAACATTAAGCATGTGAATTGCAGCCTTAAGACTAGAAAAAACCAAGGAGAAAAATTGTATGAAAAATACCCTGAATATAAATAAATAAATTGCAAGTGCTTAATAACAGGGTACTTAGTGTATACATTTTTGCAAAAAGGTAAAAAGCTGTCTCACCTCGTCACGGTGTACCCATCTGAGACAGTCCCTAACCTACTGAAGTTAAAAACATTATCAATACCTGACTTGTATAGCTTGTAGTCAAATGTTCTTTCAATAGCTATTTCACATCTATTGAAAGTTTTTCTTTAGTCCATCGATAAACTTCAAACTCAATTTAATTTCTGAGCCAGCCTCCTTCTGTCTGTATCAGTCAACTATTACATCACTCAACACTAAAA
The DNA here is from genome assembly GCF_048569485.1 of Anomaloglossus baeobatrachus. Taxonomy (NCBI): domain Eukaryota; kingdom Metazoa; phylum Chordata; class Amphibia; order Anura; family Aromobatidae; genus Anomaloglossus; species Anomaloglossus baeobatrachus. Next base: position 377,937,304 of record NC_134354.1, on the reverse strand, counting down.
CAGAAGTTGTTAAAACAAAGCCAAAGTATGAATAAGGCCGGGGGTACACTGACTTTTGCCTTAAAACCTGTAGCATGTCGAAAGTGTCTTAGAAGTGAATTGTGACTGCCAAGACTGCAAAAGTATCAAGCAAGTTGCAAGAAGTCCCTCCAAGTTAGATTTTTCTGAGCGTCTTTGTTGTAGTACCTATGGGGTCACAATGTGACAACATTCAATTGTATGATGCTGTAGCAGAAAAACCTACCAAACTTTGGCCATTCAACAAGTATTGCATAGCTCCTGCCTTCAGGTTTGAGAGAAAGACATCTGGGCACTATTCAGATTAAAAGTACAGGGTGGGCCATTTATATGGATACACCTAAATAAAATGGGAATGGTTGGTGATATCAACTCCCCGTTTGTGGCTAATTAGTATATGAGAGGGGGGAAACTTTTCAAGATGGGTGGTGACCATGGTGGCCATTTTGAAGTTGGCCATATTGGATCCAACTTTATTTTTTCCAATGGGAAGAGGGTCATGAAACATATCAAACTTATTGAGAATTTCACAAGAAAAACAATGGTGTGTTTGGTTTTAACATAACTTTATTGTTTATTAGTTATTTACAATTTTATAACCACCTATAAATTGTGTTAAAAGTGCTGCCCATTGTTTTGGATTGTAAATACAACCCACTTCTCCCACTCTTGACACACTGATAGCAACACCGCAGAAGAAATGCTAGCACAGGCTTCCAGTATCCATTGTTTCAGATGCTGCACATCTTGTATCTTCACAGCATAGACAATTGCCTTCAGATGACCCCAAAGATAAAAGTCTAAGGGGGTCAGATCAGGAGACCTTTGTGGCCATTCCAATGGCCCACGATAACCAATCCACTTTCCAGGACATTGTTCATGTAGGAATGCTTCGACCTGCTGGTGCACCTACACATTATGGGTGTCAGGTCTGAGCATCCCTACATGAACAGTGTTCTGGAAAGTGGATTGGTCATCGTGGGGTAGTTGAATTGCCAGCAAGGTCTCACAATCTGACTTCCTTAGACTTTTATGTTTGGGTGTATCTGAAGGTAATTGTCTATGCTGTGAAGATACAAGATGTGCAGCATCTGAAACAACGGATACTGGAAGCCTGTGCTACCATTTCTTCTGCTGTGTTGCTATCAGTGTGTCAAAAGTGGGAGAAGAGGGTTGCATTGACAATCCAAAACAATTGGCAGCACTTTGAACACATTTTATAAGTGGTCATAAAATTGTAATTAACTAATTAACGAATAAAGTTACATTAAAACCAAGAAAGCCATTGTTTTTCTTGTGAAATTCTCAATATGTTGATGTGATGCATGACCCTCTTCCCATTAGAAAAAATAAGGTTATATCCAAAATGTCTGACTTCAAAATGGCCTCCATGGTCACCACCCATATTGAAAAGTTTCCCCTCTCCCATATACTAATGAGCCACAAACAGGTAGTTGATATCACCAACCATTCCCATTTTATTTAGGTGTATCTGTAAAGCCTGATTGGAGCCACAGACTCAGACTGGCTGTTAGGGGAGTCTAGAGAAAAGCCGCTCACAAAGCAGGACTCCAAGAACTCTGCAACCCTTTAACCCCTATACAGGGATATGGAATTACACAGAGCTCCAGAGATCACTACCTGTGATAGGCTGTAGTCCGTGGTCGTCAGGCAGGGTCAAAAACCAGGAGATGCTAAACAGGAACAGAATCGGCAGGCAAGGGCGTAGTGAGGAGACAAAGCAGAGGTCAAATCCGGAACTGGCAGCAAGGTAAAAAAATGACAGGCAGGAGCGTAGTCAAACAACAAGCAAAGGTCAGCGCACAGGAATCAAAATACACACAGCACATGAGCCAGGAGTACAGAACTATCTCTTGCAGTGGTCATGTGACAGGAGGGGAAATAAGAAGGGTGTGGTGTCTTCCCATTGGCTGCAGGTGAATGTTGGCAACTTCAGCTGGAAGACACACGCCACCTACAGTCAGCCAGTGGTTCTGCAGGTTCCAGGGAAACCCAGCCTAGTGGATGAGCGGAGCCTGTGCTCCGCAGAGCCATGGGCACCGACTCCTCTCCCATCATCAGCACTATCCATGGTGGGAACATGGCGTCATCTGGCGATCGGAGCAGAAGTGGCAGGAACGGACTCCGGTGGGGATGTGACAGTATCCATATAAATGGCTCACCCTGTATATTAGTAAGTTAAGGGGCTTTAATTTGGGCACCACACATTTTAATTGTCCGTCCAACCACTTTAATGCTTCATGGTAAGCTGTGGGATATTTTTTTACATTTTTTTTATTAATGCTGCATTTTACTTCTTAAAATTTGTTTTGTATTGAAGCAAAAGAGACTCAGCTAATTCCTTTCCATTAAGAATGGAATTTTTCCGAGTCCTTCAGTTTGTGTTCAGTAATGCTTTGATTTTTAATTGTAGGTCATCAAATACGAAGCTAGACCATGCAGGAGGCTGTATGGAGGTAAAGGGATGGTACGGAGTCCCTGTATGGTAGTATGGAAATACTATAAGCCAGTGTTCGCCAACTTCAGTCTTCAAGGCCCAACAACAGTGCATGTTCTTAGTATTTCCTTAGTACTGCACAGGGGTTAAAATCATCCTCTGTGCAGATGATTAAATTATCAACTGTGAAATACTAAGGAAATCCTGAAAACATGACCTGTTGGTGTCGCTTATGGACTGGAATTGGGGAAAACTATTCTAGGCCTATAAAAAGTTATACTATCACAGATTTATATATTGTATTTTCAAACAACCAGTTCTTATTTGCACCATAACATCCTTTTATCGTTATATAATTTCCTTATTTCTATCAATGTTCACTGTTTTCCTTCAGAGGAATACTTATTCACTATGTTTATTGTGTCTCTTTACCTTTCCTATGTTATTTTCACATTTATTCAGAATATTTTCATTCATTACTCACATTTGTTAACATGATACAACATACGCCCACATAGAACAGAAGAAGAGTCATGTTGGCCAACTTTAATGTCTCAATTTGTGTCTATATAATCTTAGATATTTGTTGGCAATGTCTTTGTCTCAGCATTTGTTGCCAGACTTTATTCATGGTAAAAGTGACAACATACAGTACTATAATTCTATAAGGCTAACACTGAATAGCAATATAATGCAGTATTAGGTGATATTGCTAATTGAAATGCAGACTCTATCTGTATAGTATTATCACATATCCCATTGCACTCTGGGTCAGTCTTACTCCCTGAAAAAAGAGACCATCAATGTATTAATTACTGCATAGAGCTCACAAAATAATCAGAAGTGAGACTTTTTACCTAGCATCGCCAAATGAAGACAGATGTACTTGATCTTCCCCAAGTGTAGCAAGTGTACTTTCAAAGAGAATTTGGACCATATGTCTTCATGGTTTATATTACTGACTGGAAAAGCGAGGCTGTTTGAAAGTCTGTTTATTTTATTCATTACCCTATTTTTCCTATCTTTGTTAAGTTTGAATTAGAGGCAAACATACAGAATAAAAAAAAATTAGAGTAACTAAGTCCGTCCTTCCTTCCTTCCTTCCGTCCTTCCTTCCTTCCTTCCTTCTTTCCTTCCTTCCTTCTTTCCTTCCTTCCTTCTTTCCTTCCTTCTTTCTTTCCTTCCTTCCTTCCTTCCTTCCTTCCTTTTCTACATGAGAAGTGTGTACATTGGGAAAAGTTTACAAAAATAGGGTGGAATTAACTATGACTGGCATTACAAGACTGTAGAAAGACTGATAATTGCACAACCCTTTGTAAATTTAGTACATCTCTCTATGTTATCTGTGCATTGGAAAATAAAATCTACACCAGCTCATTATAGATATAATATCCGTTATAATTTATGACCATTTCTGATGAAAATGACAGCAAATCTTTTGGGCCATAGGTGATCGCACCCCTCCACTAAGCCCCACTCACATTTTAGAAAGGTTTCAGGGTCAGCATCAAAATGCAAAAGCTGGAAAAATATTTCACAATCACAACTTTTTAAATGTAGAGACTGATTTAAAATCTTTGATAATGCCACGATCCTCCACGCAGCACATCTTGGACTGTTTAGAATGTGCTGTTTCTGGTACCTGGCTGTGGCTGAGTTGTCAGTCTGGTCATGTCAAAGTTATTCTGCATGCTGGTTCTGGGAAGGATTGAGTCAGTCAGATGGTTTGACTTCCAGGAATTAGTCTGCTTCTTAACTGAGCAGCTTTCCTCAGTTTGCTGCCAGTCGAACACTTTGAACCACTGTGTTACCCATGCTCCTGTGCTAATTCTGGTCTCTGTTACTGACCTGGACTGAACATCATTTACTCTTTGACTCTACCCTGTACCTATTATTAGTCCACTGTTTTTTTATCCCTGCACCATGACCTGTTTAAGTCTCTGTTTTGCCCCTTTTTTCTTGACTCACTCTCCTGGTATACCTGACCTTGGAGCGCTATTTGACCACATCTCTGCCTTCTCTTTTGGTACCATGACCTTTACTGGAACTGACCATGGATTGCCTGACCACTCTGCCAATCCCTATCCCTGAAAGTAGTAACGTATTTCACTTCCTCTGTCACCTCCCTGCCACCGTAGTGACTAGCGTCCCATTCACCATCCTTCTACTATATTCACAATCCCGCTACCTTAGTGACTAGCGTCATAGATAAATTACGTCTATAGGGTATCCGAAATATATTTCAACATAAAAGGGTTGTGCACTACTAGGACAACCCCTTCTGATTCCAAATGTTTCCCCCAGGTAAAATAATAAAGCCTCCCATTTTGGCGCCTTTCCAGTGGTATCTGAGCTCACTGTGCTAAGGCTTACTTGGAGTTGTAACATCACGCGACCCCCACATCCAATCAGCACTGGTTTCCTTCTCTCTGCCTCAAACCAAATGAGTTAATCAACAGGAAGTGGGTGCTGTTTACAGCTCATTTGGTCCAATGGCGGGGAGAAAGAAGTTGGTGCTGATTGGACACAGGGCTTGCTTGATGTTACACCCCCCTTGACCCTCAGCACCGCGAGCCTGGACACTGCTAGAAGGGTGTCTGTACAGGAGGTGAGTATATTCTTTATTATTTTATCTGTGAAAAGCATGTGGAATCAGAAGGGGGTGTCCTGGTAATGGACAACCCCTTTTCTCATAAGAAAAGGAAAGGAACAAAAAAGATTACCAGTCACCTACAGATTATACTGGGATTCTTTAGTGCTTCTTTTTTAATTATACTTCTCACAGTTACCATCGTATAGAATGTGCATAATAAATTAAGGTATTTAGTAAAGTACTATGCACATTCTTTAAAGTGAAAAAAATTCTGTATGCTTTTGAGCAGATCATCTTTTAATTTTATCTACTTCAATTTCTTTGGCTTCGAGGCCTTAACATTCTGCAGTCAGAGGCTTCTCTTTGCCGGTGATCCTTATCTCTTTTTTCACTGGACCTGTTGTAATATCTTTCCCAAACTACATGGCTATCAGCTGCTAATCTCTCTACATGGAATCAGTGATGATTATGTTTGATCTGGTAGGACATTCCTCCCCCTTGCTCTTCTTAACTGCATATTTATATGCTTGCTTCAATATGTTTTGTGCTCATCTCACAAACGCAGTGTGTCAGACCCTCACCGTAAAACACTCATCACTTATCATCGTTATCCAACTTCGTGTCACACAGGTCTTATTTTCTATTGATTTCATCTTCAATTGACATTAACTGCATTGTTAACCTTTATAACGATGAGGGGCCAAGTGTGTGTCATATTAACTGGATGGTTTTATGGTTTCCAAAGTGTTGACCTAGCTCCAAGAAGCAGTAGAGGCCTCATGTCACATATTGTTTTTTTTCTGGTAGATTTTGAATATTGATATAATATTAATGCACATTTACATAGGCATACATTTAAATGAATATGTCTATTTCAGAAAATGTAATGATGATTGAATGTGCAGACACAAATAAGGCTGTTGATATTAAGAATTCAATTTTGAAAACATTATAAAACAGTGAAAAGTAAAAAAAAATAATTTTAAAAAATCTGAAAAGTTAAAATATGAAAGTTCAAATCACACAACTCTTGCCCGATTAAAAATAAAGATAAAATATAGACATATCTTGTATCTTTACATTGAGAAAAGTCTGATCTATCAAAATCTAAAAATAATCCGCCCGATCGGTAAACACTGTAAACAAAAATAACTCAAGAACACAAAAATTATGTTTTTTGGTCACTGTAGTGCCACAAAAAATCCTGTAACAAACGATCAAGATATCATATCTACCCCAAAATGGTATAAAAAAAATTGTTGTCTTGCCCCGAAAAAAAATTTATCACGCATTAACTGAAAAATGTAAACTTTTTGGGTTTTGGAAAATTATGACACAATCCTCACCAATTTTTTTTGCAAACTTCTGATTTTTTTTTCACATCTAAAATAATAAAAAAACTGAACATGCTTAGTATCGCCGTATTCATACTGATGAACAGAATCTTAGTTCATGGTCATTTTAACCAAAAATCTACAACATAAAAACAATTCCCAAAAAATCATGTCACAGTTGTTTTTTTTCTCAATTTCTCCCCATTTGGAATTCTTTCCTCGTTTTCCAGTACACTATGTGGTAAAAATGAATGACTTGTTCTACAAAAAACAAGCTCTCATATATCAACGTTGACAAAAAAAAGGTATTGCTCTGGGAAGAAGGGGAGGAAAAAAACAAAGTGAAAAAATGGAAATTGGACACATCTTGTGGGGATTTTAACCTCTTTACGACCAAGGACAAACTGTAACATGCTTGTTCACCTCCCTTCCGTAAGCGAGTGGTGAGCCCGCCATAATCCCCACACAAGTTTCTGATCTCATCAACAAACATTTGTAGCTAACAGGCGCAGGTGGATTGGAGATACACCTGCACCTGTTAACGCCTTACATTGGGCTGTCAAATACTGACAGCGTCATTTAATTTGCATCAGCGGGGATCCTGCCGTTTTCCGCTGCCATCGGCGATCACATGACATGATCATGGGGTGCCTTGGTGTTGTCATGATAACGTAAGATCAGCTGATGACCCCTGATGCTGCCATGACTCACTTCCTGTGAGAGCTGACAGCGCGCCGGCACTCACAGGAGATGAGCATTTCTGCTGACCAGAACGATGATACTTGACAAACAGAAATGAATCTACAAAAAATGGGATAAGTAACAATTTCAGTTCAAGACTAAAAAAAATAAGTCATCACTGAGCCCAAGATCCCAAATGATGAGAACACTATAGGGCTCGGAAAATGGCGACAAAAGCGCTATTCTTTTTTTGGGAAAATGTCTGAATTTTTTTCACCCCTCAGATAAAAGTAAAAGTATACATGTTTGGGGTCTATGAATTTGAATTTGTACTGACGTGAGGCATCATACTACCATGTCAGTTTTACCACGTAATGAACGTGGTGAATAAAAAAAGACCCAAAACATTCATGCAATTGCACTTTTTTCACTATTTTTCCACATTTGGATATTTTTTCCTATTGTCCAGTACACTGTATGGTAAATGTAATTGTTTCATTCAAAAATACAACTTGTTCTGCAAAAAATAAGCCCTGATATGGCAAGATTGATGGAAAAATAAAGTTATGACTCTCAGAAGAAGGGGAGGAAAAATGAAAATGAAAAAAGGAAAATCGCCTGGGGGTGAAGGGGTTGGCATAGAATAATGTATCTACTAATACAATATCATTTAAAGAGGAACATTTGAATTCTTCCTCATCCACTCATCTCTAATCGCAAATAAAACCAATAAAACATATTTGTCTATCTGAAATCACTAAAAACATAACAAACTGTGTTTGTTCCTTGTCTGATGCTTTATATGTGCTTTATGAAAAGTTTCTACAGAAGCAGCAGTAGTGCCAAACAACCAGCACACAACTCTACTAAGGCAGTTCACCCCAATCGCTCTGTGCTATTACTGTATTGTGCTGTTCCAATACTAAATGTATGAAAACAAATGAGAGCGCAAAATAGGGCTTTACCAGATAAATGGTGAGTTAGGTAAAATTGAAACCACTCACCTGGCAGGGTTGTGGCAGCCCCAACTCCAATATAAGGTATAATTTAATGGCAGTTGCTGCAGCTCCACGTGAATAATCTGGAAGGTACTGGAGAAAGAAGGGATGTATTGCCGCGCTACCACCAATACGAAGAAGTGTTGATTAATATTAGTAATTTATTTTACAGGTCGACATGTTTCTGTGATCAAGTCCCCGTCATCAGGACCATGGAAATCAACAACAGATTTCAACTGTTGTTGATTTTCATGGTACTGAGAAAGGGAACTTGATCCCAGAAACACGGCGACCGGTAAAATAAAATTACTAATATTAATCAACACTTCTTCGCATTGGTGGTAGCGCGGCAATACATCCATTCTTTCTCCAGTACCTTCCAGAATATTAAATGTATGGCTGGCATGATGATTAAATAGCACGAGTGCACTAGTCTAGTCTATACTAATAGCATAGCACTGCACAATAGTTTGCTTGCAATAAACAACTAAAGGGGCTGTACACTACTTTACATTGATTACCTATCTTTAAAGTAGTTGTCCACTACTAGGACAACCCCTTCTGATTCCACATTTTCCCCAAATAAAATAATAAGCCTATACTCCTCTCTTGTACCGGTGGTGTCCAGTCTTGCGATGCCGAGGCTCACGTGGGGTTGGGACATCACATGAGCCCCACGTCCAATCAGCGCCGACTTCTGTCTCCCCACCTTCACGCCAAACTAACAATCAACAGAAAGTAAACGCAGCGGGACTCACGTGATGTTACAACCCCACATACTGCTGGAAGGCTTTATCATTTTACCTGGGGTAATCAGAAGGGGTTGTCCTAGTAGTAGACAACCCCTTTAATATAGATCATCAATGACTGATTGGCTGGGGTCTGACACCAGACACCACTCCCATAACTGAGCATTTGCGGCGGCCTGCTACCGCCGCTAGGATTGTGCAGATCTGACCGGTGGGGGTGCCGGGTGTTGGACCCCAACCGATCAGGCATTGATGACCTATCCAGAGGATAGGCCATCAATGTAAAAAAAAAAAACAACCTCTTTTATATGCTTTAAAGCTTTTCATAGCACTTGAATTGTCAAGCAAGATCAAAACCAGATCAACTCAATGTTAAACAGAAAAACAGAATAAAAGATACAAGGGTAGTCGATACGAGTCAAAGACTTTAGAAAGAAAATGGGTGTGAAAACTTCTAATGTACATAAATGAATAACATAACATGATAGAGGTACTGTAGAAGTATAAAAACATCTTGCAAGTAGCAGAACTATTCAAAGTCTGGGATCCAACACAGGTGAAAGCAGATTTAAGTAAAACAAGGTATAAACCTATGTATTATTATGCTTTTTACTAAAAATACCATTTTTAATTGTCCTATGTGTTTAGCATGTTTAGCTGTTAAAGACAGATCTTGTTTTCCACATATTGAGTTAGAAGAGTGTACCAACCAGTGTATTTGGCAAGGTCTTTTCTTGGCTGACCATGCTCCAAGGAGCAGAGGAGTGGCAGTCATGGCTATCGGACACTTGGAATGAGGTGAGGCCACTCTGCCAATTAAAAATTGTTGAGGCTTTGTAGCTAGGTGTGATGCCTTTCCCTCATATTCTGACATCAAACTGTCTAGAGAAAAGTTTTAAAGTTGTTCTTTAATGGCATGATGTCTGTGGAGAAACATATTATTTTTATTATTATTAATGATGTCTCTGAACAGCACAGTGAGCAGAGGATCCAACATATGGCCATGGCTTGCTTCATTAAAAGACTTCTCGTTATTTTGATCTCCGCTGTTTATTTTTCTCATTGGGGACATATTTCTTTAATTGTTGTTTTAATTTTCTCATGTCTAATTGACAAAGGATCCAGATGGACTAAATCTTCCCGGTTTCAATATGTATTAGAAAGAGTTATGGACCATTTATTTGTCTATTAACACTATAAACGGTTGAGAAACTTCGTCTGTAGTTGTAAGCTCAATGTTTAACATCTCAGCTGCCAGTCGATCAGATACTGTAATCCTTTGTTTTAAATTGATTTTCTCTTTTTTCTCTAGTTTTATATTTACTTTTTTGGTTTTATAAACAAGGTTTTACAAGGTTCCAACATATTTATCCATCATATATAAAATATATGACCAACTCCTTGAGGAAATTGATTCCAACATAAAAAGTGCAATCAGCCTACACATGCATTACATGTAGATAATTGTATTACAGGGGGAAAATAAAATTTCATGCTAGAGAAGCAAAGCTTTTTTTTTTTAATTTAGTTGATATTCTACACATTATCCATGCTCCAAATTAACTTGCTTCCTCAGAAGATATAGCAATAAATATAGAATATATCACTATACAGTGACCGAATGGTTCTTCCAACAAGCTTCCATCTACATCACACAAGCCCACATTTTAACATTATGTTATGGAAAACATTTTCTACCAGGATCCGATATTACAAGCATAGCATACCCAAATATTAGCACTATAGGATAAAATAAAATACCATCATAGCATCATACAGGTCTGCTTGGCATCATCATGATGCAGACCAGGCAAATCAATAGTGTAATGCACAAATGAAGCCAAAGGCATAGTGTAAGGAATAGTGAACTCCACTGACTCACAGTGGATACCTTCTGTTCCTAAATGGAGGAATAGTTGGAAATAAGGGACCCGGCGTAATAGACATAAACATGCCTGTAACGCTTGTCACTACTTTACGGAGTCGCATGAATGGAAGGGTAGTCTGGAGAACTGGGGTCTGGTACCAGGAGGTCACATACAATCATAAGGGGTAAACAGGGGTGTAGTCACAGCACAATACAAAAGTCACAATACCAGAAGAGCACGTAGTAGTAAAAGGGAGCAAGCAAAGATAACGGTCTGGAGTACAAGACAGGAATGCACGACAGGAATAGGGAGCGGGCAGAGGGAAGGCCAAAAACAGTCTGGGGTCAGATTACCAAGATCAGAATGCTAGCAGACACAAAAGATACAGCAACACAGCAGAGCCAAAGAATACAACTGGCAGAGTTCTGGGGAAGCATACTCAGTGAAGAAGACTGTGCAATTACCCAGAAGAAGAAACAGCTGAGTAACCTTCACCTCCCAGAACCAGCCTGGGTGCCAGTATAGTGCCCAAGCTGCTAGTTCATTACAAGGACGGCACCACAGAGCATCTGTTAAAGTGGCGGTTGGTGTGCAGAGAAAGAACACTGGGCTGCACGGGAGCCAAACAGAAGGCTCTGCCATGACTGTAATGGCCCCCGACAGCCCCTTTAACATTTGACGTAGTTGGCAGCATGGACTTCTGGGTGGGCTAAGCCTTCCACCCCTGTTACGCATCTCCAAGGGCAAGGTGCTCTGCATAAAGGTATAGACACACTGCCAGATCTGTAAGTGCCGCAGAGCATCTCCAAAGGCAAGATGTTCTGCACAAGGAATGAACACACTATAAGATGTGTAAGCACCAAGTCTGTGAGATGCTCTGCACAGAGAATCATGACAAAGACTTTTTTATCAAGTATCGACATATGTATCGCTCATACATCTTGATCACTTATGTTACTGTGGGCCACTGGGATGCTTTATGTCATGCTTAACAGATTTCGTTAATGTTCTACGATTGTTGTACCATTGTGTGGCTCTACATGCAAATATCTGACAAATAAAATATATATATATATATATATATATATATATACAAAGCAAGAAGGCCTGCGGAGACACCATCACATGTTTCTCAATGCTGGCAAGAAACTAGCCAGGTCTTTCCCCGGGAAGGAACAACCACGGGAAGGGCAGTCTCCAGTCAAGGAAACCACCTATGCCAAACATGGTATCCATCCACAGACAGCCGTTTCGGGGTATTTGCCCCTCATCAGTGTGGAGTAGGAATCTGGCTAGTGGGACATTGCCTAGTAAAAGACTATGTGAGCAAGGATGGTTGACCTTAGGGAGATCAACATCCACCACTGCGGAGACACCATCACGTGTTTCTCAACGCAGTGATTCTAGAGCAATGCCCCCTGGGAAATATTCAAAGCAAGAAGGCCTGCGGAGACACCATCACATGTTTCTCAACGCTGGCAGGAAACTAGCCAGGTCTTTCACCGGGAAGGAACAACCACGGGAAGGGCAGTCTCCAGTCAAGGAAACCACCTATGCCAAACATGGTATCCATCCACAGACAGCCGTTTCGGGGTATTTGCCCCTCATCAGTGTGGAGTAGGAATCTGGCTAGTGGGACATTGCCTAGTAAAAGACTATGTGAGCAAGGATGGTTGACCTTAGGGAGATCAACATCCACTACTGCGGAGACACCATCACGTGTTTCCCAACGCAGTGATTCTAGAGCAATGCCCCCTGGGAAATATATATATATATATATTTACTGTATATTCCCGTTAATTCGATATCCTGAGATCAGGTCAATCAATCTTTTCGTCCAATTCAAATCAGTGTTTATTGTAGAGTGTTTACTGATGATCAAGTTTATATAAATTAGCTACATTTTCTCTGTCTGGCTGCATTACTGTATTTTTCGCTTTATAAGATGCACCTGATTATAAGACACACCCCCAAATTTGGTGAAGTAAAATAGAATTATTGTTTTTTAATGTTAAATGGGATCCATCTTATAATGCCAGTGTCCGTCTAACAAATCATATAGGGTATATGTCCCTCATAGCCCCCCATCCTAAAATTAGCCCCTTTAATCTGGATATGGCCCCCTTATATGGAATATAGCCCCCTTGTGCTGGCACACGTTCCCCTGTGCTGCCTACGGCCATCTATAGATTGCACACGTTCCCTGTGCTGCCTATGGCTCCCTATGGATTGCACACATCCCTCTGTGCTGCCTATGGCCCCCTATGGATTGCACATGTTCCCCTGTGCTGCCTATGGCCCCCTATAGATTGCACACATTCCCCTGTGCTGCCTATGGCCCCCTATGGATTGCACACATTCCCCTGTGCTGCCTATGGCCCCCTATGGATTGCACACAGTCCCCTGTGCTGCCTATGGCCCCCTATGGATTGCACACATTCCTTTGTGCTGCCTATGGCCCCCTATGGATTGCATATGTTACCCTGTGCTGCCTATGGCCCCCTATGGATTGCACACTTTCCCCTGTGTTAGATATTGCCCCCATGTTGCTGCCCATAGTAAAATAAAACACTCTTTCCTTACCTCCTCCAGCGCTGATCTCCCTCCTGTCTCCCTCCGTGCTTCTGTTCCTCATTTTCCTGGTTCTTGGTGTCGGTCATGTGATTGGCACAGCTGAGTGACTTCATCTCTGCGTGCCTGATCACAGTGGAAGCAGGAGATCAGGGAGACACACTGGAGGGGGTAAGTAAAGCTTTTTTATTTTAGGATGAGCAGCAGCATGGGGGCCATATCTAACACAGGGGGGGCATGTGCCATCACAGTGGGACGCAGGCTCATATAATATGCACCGCTGCCCCAGCCCATCACTGCGGTGCGGTTTCAGCACCACGGTGATGGACAGCAGCTGTGCATATTATATGAGCGGGAGCAGGATATCTAATGCTGCCGCCCGCAGCGTTCACCTGCCCCCAGCAGCGCTCCAGAGCCGACCCTGCAGTGTATATATATATATACACACCCCCTTTCCCTCCGTATATTCGGCTTATAAGACGCACCCCCTACTTTCCCCCAAAATTTGGGGGAAAAAAAAGGGCGTCTTATAAAGCGAAAAATACGGTACTTCAAAGAGTCAGCAAAATGCAATTTCTTTGGCTGTATTTAAGCCTACCAAGGATTTGGAAATCAAACTATCAACCAAATTTTTATTTATAAAAATACTATTGTTTAGAACTCTAGTATTCAGGCATAAAACTTACTTAGGAACTTAGTTTTAGTAATTTTATTAGTTTTGCTTGCTACAACCATACATGTTATCAATTAGATAAATTAATATATTTTTAGAAAAAGGCAGAAGTATTCTTTAGAGCTCAAAAAAGTGTACTTTTTTTTAATTGTGGATCATTTGAATAACTGTGCATTATTGTTTTTTACAGGAGGCATCTTTGAGTTTTTGGAAGGACCCACAGGACAGCTTGTGAGTGCAGAAGAACAAGCCTTTAGATTTGCTGCAAATATCATCAACAGAAATCGAACGTTATTACCAAACACAACACTGACCTACGATATTCAGAGGATCAATCTTTACGACAGTTTTGAAGCCAACAGAAAAGGTCAGTGCAAAGTTATATTATGTAATCTAACAAAACATATGCTATTCATTTAGTGCCTTTGAGATAATTACAGATGGCTGCTAACAAAATGAGTATGTTTTAATTATTGTTACTAGTGATGAGCGAGTACTAAAAAGCTCGGGTGCTCGAGGCTCGGGCCGAGCATCCCAAGATACTCGTGTACTCGGCCCGAGCACCGAGCCCAATGTTATCCTATGGGAGACCCGAGTATTTTTGTGAAATGACCCCCGGCAGCATGTAGAAACCCTAAAAATGGCACAAAAGTCTCAGAAGAGTGCTCAAATGACATGGCAACAGCATGGGGAAGACCCCTTGAAGCATTTATCACTCAAAAGTCACAGCTGTGAACAATTTTGTCCGCGTTTTACGCCATTTTTACGGACTCACCAGAAAACCTTCCAAAATGACACCAAAATGAATTTTCATGGCAGAAATGTTAAGGGCACATACCCAATAGTGAGATAGAGCTAATGTATGTTACTTTTTGAGATTAATACATGAAAGATTTTACGTAAAACATTGTGTGGCACTCCGATGTCCCTGAGAAGAGACGTACATAAAGGCCTCTGAGTCTAATGTGCCCATTTTGAGGAAGTGAGTCTTTGTAGTATTTTCCTTTGCCAGGGCAGTCCAAAATTGTGAGGTTCACCAATGCCCCTGCATACAGACGTGCATGAGGGCCTGTAAACCTGAAGTGCCCATTGTAAGGAAGTGGGTCTATTGTAGTATAGCCCTTTGGCAGGGCAGCCAAAAATTGGGAGGCTACACGTTGTCCCTGGATAGAGATGTGCATGAGGGCCTCAAAACATTAAGTGTCCATTGTCACGAAGTTGGTGTATTATAGTATAGCCCTTAGGCAGGGCAGCCAAAAATTGGGAGGCTCCACACTGTCCCTGGATAGAGACGTGCATGAGGGCCTCAAAACATTGTTCCCATTGCAAAGGAGCGGGTCTCCTGTCGTTGTAATGTCCATTCTGCAAAGAATGGGCGAAAAAATTTACCACTGGGGGTATACCTGAAACAAAGGCCTAACTATTGTAACGGTCATCATGGTGGCGCATGAGGAGAAGGAGAAGCAGTCCAGCGATTATCCAAAGTCCAGAAGTGTGTACCCATGGGTGAGTGGAGGTACATGGCAAATTCCCGTTACAAACTTTAAATTCCGCTCTCATTTGCTGGTGGTGTGGTGAAGTCTGGCCCAATCCAACCCTTGTTCATCTTGATCAGAGTCAACCTGTCAGCATTTTCAGTTGACAGGCGGGTGTGTTTATCTGTAATGATTCCACCTGCGGCACTAAAAACACGCTCTGACAAAACGCTAGCGGCAGGGCAGGCCAGGACTTCCAAGGCGTAGAGAGCCAATTCATGCCACGTGTCCACCTTGGATACCCAATAATTGTAAGGCACAGAGGAATGTCAGAGTACAGTTGTTCGATCTGCAAGGTACTCCTTGAGCATCTGGGCAAACTTAGGATTTCTTGTGGCACTACCCCGCACCTCAGGGGCTGTGGTACGTGAGGGGCTGAGAAAACTGTCCCACATCTTAAAGACTGTTCCCCTACCTCTGGCGGATTGGACTTGTGCCTCTCTCGGCTGTACGCCTTGGGTGTCCACTGATTCCTGACCTATGCCGCTAGCGTTTTGTGAGGGGAATGCTTTGCCTACTTCCGTGACTATGGCCTTCCGGAACTGCTGCATTTTGGTTGACCTCTCCGCCTCGGGAATAAGAGACATAAAGTTATCCTTGTAGCGTGGGTCTAACAGTGTTACCAACCAGTAATGATTGTCGGCCAAGATGTTCTTAACGCGAGGATCACGAGACAGGCAGCTTACCATAAAGTCAGCCATGTGCGCCAGACTCTTAACAGCCAGTACTTCAGTATCCTGACCAACACGATGACTGAACATGCTGTCCTCCTCCTCCTCCTCCTCCTCCTCCTCATCTACCCTGTCCTCTGGCCAGCCACGCTGAACCGAGGATATGACTGGTGTGCATGTCATATCCTCAATTTGGCCGGAGAGTTGCTCCATGTCTTCATCCTCCTCCTCGTCATAGTCCTCCACTGCACGTTGTGATGAGACGAGGCTGGGCTGTGTGTTATCACCCACACCCACTACTGTTTCTTGCTGCAACTCATCGCGCTCCGCCTGCAATGCATCATGTTTGTTTTTGAGCAGAGACCGTTTTAGAAGGCAGAGAAGCGGTATGGTGACGCTAATAATGGCGTCATCACCACTCACCATCTTGGTGGAGTCCTCAAAGTTTTGGAGGATGGTACATAGGTCAGACATCCATCTCCACTCCTCAGGTGTTATGTGTGGAGTTTGACCCATTTCCCGACGGCTTAGGTGATGCAGGTACTCAACAACTGCCCTCTTCTGCTCACATATCCTGACCAACATGTGCAGAGTTGAATTCCAATGCGTGGGGACATCACACACCAGTCTGTGAGCCGGAAGATGCAAACGGCGCTGAAAGCCGGTAAGGCCGGCTGAAGCAGTAGGTGACTTTCGAAAATGTGCAGACAGGCGGCGAACTTTTACCAGCAGATCAGACAGCTCTGGGTATGACTTTAGAAACCGCTGAACCACGAGGTTGAGCACATGGGCCACGCATGGAACATGTGTCAGCTGGCCACGCCTCAAAGCCGCCACCAGGTTCCGGCCATTGTCACACACGACCTTTCCTGGCTTTAGGTTCAGAGGTGTGAGCCAGTGATCTGCCTGCTGTTTCAGAGCTGTCCACACCTCTTCTGCATTGTGGGGTTTGTCACCTATGCAGATTAGCTTCAGCACAGCCTGTTGCCGCTTCACCGAGGCAGTGCTGCAGTGCTTCCAGCTTGGGACTGGTGTGGAGGGTACAGTGGATGAGGATGCGCAGGAGGAGGAGGAGGCTGAAGAGCATGACATTCCGGAGCTGTAGAGTGTGGGTGAAACCCTGACTGAGGTAGGGCCTGCAAACCTTGGTGTGGGAAGGACGTGTTCCGTCCCTCGCTCAGACTGGGTCCCAGCTTCCACAATATTAACCTAGTGTGCCGTCAACGAGATGTAGCGGCCTTGCCCACAAGCATTTGTCCACGTGTCTGTGGTTAGGTGGACTTTGGGTGAAACAGCGTTGTTCAGGGCACGTGTGATGTTTTGTGACACGTGGTTATGCAACGCGGGGACGGCACACCGGGAGAAATAGTGGCGGCTGGGGACCAAGTAACGTGGGACAGCTGCCGCCATCAGGTCGCGGAATGCTTCTGTCTCCACCAGCCTAAAAGGCAACATTTCCAGCGCAAGCAGTCGCGAAATGTTAGCATTTAGAACTGTGGCATGTGGGGTGTTGGCAGTGTATTTTTTGCGCCTGCGTCCAAAGGTTTGCTGAATGGATAACTGAACGCTGCGCCGGGACAAGGACGTGCTTGATGATGGTGTTATTTCTGCGTAGGCAACTGCAGGTGCAGGACCGGGGGAGGCTTGTTCGAAGGCAGCATGGACAGGGGATTGGCTCGCATGCACAACCAGCGAAGACGTAGCAGTGACATCAGCAAGCACTGCTCCTCGACTCTGTTGTACTTCCCACAAAGTCGGGTGCTTGGCTGACATGTGCCTGATCATGCTGGTGGTGGTCAGGCTGCTAGTTTTGGTACCCCTGCTGATGCTGGCACGGCAGGTGTTGCAAATGGCCTTTTTAGAATCATCTGGAACCAACTTAAAAAACTGCCAGACTCGGGAAGACCTAACATTTGTACAGGCACCTTGTGTCGTGTTGTTGTTCCGGGGAACGGTTGCCTGACTTCTGCCTGGAGCCACCACCCTGCTTCTTACTGCCTGTTGGGATGCTACGCCTCCCTCCCCCTGTGCACTGCTGTCCTCGCTCTGCATATCCTCCTGCCAGGTTGGGTCAGTTACTGGATCATCCACCACGTCGTCTTCCTCTTCCGCACCCTGCTCCTCCTCCTGACTTCCTGACAATTGTGTCTCATCATCGTCCACCCCTTGTTGAGACACGTTGCCAACTTCGTGAGAACATGGCTGCTCAAATATTTGGGCATCTGTACATACGATCTCCTCATGACTCACTTCAACATGAGCTGGCGAGAGGCCAGAATGTGCGAATGGAAACGTGAACAGCTCTTCCGAGTGTCCAAGTGTGGGATCATTAATGTCCGAGGACGTGTACTCAGCCTTGTGGTAGGAAGGAGGATCAGGTTCTGAAATGTGCGGTGCAGTATCACGGCTACTGACACTTGACCGTGTGGAAGACAGAGTGTTTGTGGTGGTGCCAATCTGACTGGAAGCATTATCCGCTATCCAACTAACAACCTGTTGACACTGGTCTTGGTTCAAGAGCGGTGTACTGCTGCGGTCCCCAAGAATTTGGGACAAGACTTGCGAGCGACTAGATGTGGCCCTTTGTTGTGGCGAAATTAGAGCTTGCCCACGACCTCGGCCTCTGCCTGCACCACCATCACGTCCACTTCCTTGTTCCTTGCCAACGCCCTTGCGCATTTTGCAATGCTGTGCTGACGTGTATTCACTAGACTTGTGCGTTATATCCAAGTTTGTGCAAATCGTGCACCTGTACGCTGCCACCGACAGGCACACACGTGCGGTTTTTAAATGCAAGCACGGACGCACTAAGAACCTCACAGAATTTAGGAGCAAAAATTAATGAGAAGTCTGACACTATCAGCCACTGCTGACTGACGTGTATTATACACTACACTTGTGCGTTATATAATAGTTTGGTAAAAACGCACACAAGTGCACCTGTACGCTGCTACCGACAGGCACACACGTGCAGTTTTTAAATGCAAGCACGGACGCACTAAGAACCTAACAGGTTTTTAGGAGCAAAAATTAATGAGAAGTCTGACACTATCAGCCACTGCTGACTGACGTGTATTATACACTACACTTGTGCGTTATATAATAGTTTGGTAAAAACGCACACAAGTGCACCTGTACGCTGCCACCGACAGGCACACACGTGCGGTTTTTAAATGCAAGCACGGACGCACTAAGAACCTAACAGGTTTTTAGGAGCAAAAATTAATGAGAAGTCTGACACTATCTGGACTGTTTTAGACTGTGTACACCAGCCCCAGATATGATGAAGGCTGGTATACGGTCACCACTAGGAATGGCTATATACCCTGCCTGCCTGCCTGCCTGCATACTGCTACAATAGTCCTGACAAGGACTCTTCTGGTCACTAGCCTGTATTCCGACCTGGCTATACCCTGCCTGTATACAGCAACAATAGTCCTGAGAAGGACTCTGCTACTGTACTCCGACCTTGCTATACCCTGCCTACCTGTATACAACTAGAATAGTCCTGAGAAGGACTTTTGGTCACACTGTTTGCAGCCCTGCTACGGAAATAGCTATAAAGGGCCGCAAACCTTTCCCTGAAGCAGCAACACTCTCCCTGCACTGACTGTCTGGATGGCTGTGAGCAGAGCACAGCGCACCCGCCGGTATAAAGGCTCGGTCACGCTGTGCGGGCCGGCCAATCACTGCAATTCCACAACTAACAGGGCTGTGGCATTGCAGTGGTCTGCCAGCCAATCCCTGCATGAGGGCTGGCTCTCAAAAGAGCGCCAACATGCAGGGATGAAGACCACGAGTACAGCACGAGTATCGCGAGATTACTCGGTCCCCGCCGAGTAGCCCGAGTACAGTGATACTCGTGCGAGTACCGAGTAGTAGCAAGCATGCTCGCTCATCACTAATTGTTACCTGTTTTACATATGGAGACATCGGAGCTTGTAGGTAGAGATTAGTGGCCTACAGCTAGCTCGATGGTGGTGAAGGGGCCAGTTGGAGGCAGTCATTGGGGACAAATTGATGAAAGCACTTATGTGCTGTATAACTTGACAGGAACCCAACAACACAAAGGGATATGCCAGCAGTTTAATATTTCTGAATTTCAATAGCTTATCCCTTTGTCTCACTGGAGAAATGAAGGAGCACAATGATTATGATCGCAGAGGTCATGGTTGTGATCAGACCTGAGGTTAAGTGGGCCCATTGGTGCCAGTACATACTGGATATGCATTCTTGGGCGCACATTCAACTGAAGTGTATTACCTTGCAGGGACCCAAATAATTATTTATTTAAAGCCAAATAAAGGTCGGCAGCTAACCTGACAGGGTGGCATGGCAATGACATCATGCACTGCCTGTCGCCTGAATGCCAAAGACAGTTGCAGGCTTCAGAAGAGGACATTGCACACCAGTGGAACAGAGGGAAAGGATGTAGAATTTTGTATGTTTATATGTTAAAAAACAGCGGTAGAGCGGGAGACATACACACCAAGAAGAGCCAAAGATGGAGGTCATATATTCAAGGAAGGGGAACATATACTGTATACCAGGAAGGTAACCAGAATGGGGGACATATATACCAGGACTGGGTACATATATACCAGGATGAGCCAAATATATACCAGGATTGGGGACATATACAGTCATGGCCAAAGGTGTTGGCACACTTATAAGTATTTCCCAAAATGAAGTAGTGTTCCCAGCAATCTATTGCAATTATACATGTTTTGTTATATTTATGTTCATTTCCTCTATGTATATAGGACCAAAGCAGAAAATACAGAGCAAAAAAAAAGCAAATTTGACATCATTTCACACAAAACCACAAAAATAGTTGCCAACCTCAACTTAATATTTGCACACCCTTTGGACTAAATAACTGCAATCAACCACATCTTATAACTAGAGTTGAGCGCGGTTCGCGGTTCTAAAGTACGCAGTTCGAGTGATTTTGGGGGCTATTCTAGATCGAACTAGAACTCGAGCTTTTTGCTAAAGTTCGATAGTTCTAGTTACGTTCGAGAACGGTTCTAGCAACAAAAAGCAGGGCTTTTTACAGCTACAGTGTGCAGAAGCAATCGCTGGCAGCCTGCCAGAAGCTGGTAACCAAGATAAACATCGGGTATCCAAGCAAAGCGCTTTGGTTAGTAACCCGATATTTATCCTAGTTACGTGTGCAGGAAGCCGACACTTCCCCGCTCAGCTCGATCCGCCCCCTCCTGCACGCGGCATGTACACACACACACACACACACACTCACACTCACCTGTCCCCAGCCATGCAGTCCACGACACTGATGTCCTCAGCGCCACATGACCCCGCTAGGCTCCACCCACTTCACACTCCGCCGCCAGCACACATGGCTCCACCCACCTGGCACTCTGCACACATGGTCCCGCTAGGCTCCGGCCACCTGACACTCTGCACACATGGTCCCGCTAGGCTCCGCCCACCTGGCACTCTGCACACATTACCCCACTAGGCTCCGCCCACCTTGCACTCTGCACACATTACCCCGATAGGCTCCGCCCACCTCGCACTCTGCACAAATGGTCCCGCTAGGCTCCACCCACCTGGAAATCTGCACACATGGTCCCGCTAGGCTCCGCCCACCTGGCACTCGGCACACATGGTCCCGCTAGGCTCCGCCCACCTGACACTCTGCACACATGGTCCCGCTAGGCTCCGCCCACCTGGCACTCTGCACACATTACCCCGCTAGGCTCCGCCCACCTGGCACTCTGCACACATGGTCCTGCTAGGCTCTGCCCACCTGACACTCTGCACACATGGTCCCGCTAGGCTCCGCCCACCTGGCACTCTGCACACCTGGCACTCTGCACACATGGTCCCGCTAGGCTCCGCCCACCTGGCACACTTCACACCTGGCACTCTGCACACATTACTCCGCTAGGCTCCGCCCACCTGGCACTCTGCACACCTGGCACTCTGCACACATTACCCCGCTAGGCTCCGCCCACCTGGCACTCTGCACACCTGGCACTCTGCACACATTACCCTGCTAGGCTCCGCCCACCTGGCACTCTGCACACCTGGCACTCTGCACACATTACCCCGCTAGGCTCCGCCCACCTGGCACTCTGCACACATGGTCCCGCTCGGCTTACCTGCGGTGATGAAGTCCCGACCTCAGCGCAGTCACTGTCCTCCATGGCCGCCGTTTGTCACATCACCTTCTCTCGCTTCCGACCCGAGACTGACTAGCGGTGACGTCACGGGCCTCTCGCGATTAGAGATGAGCGAACCGGTCCCGGTTCGGCTCGAGGCCGGTTCGCCGAACGGAGGTCCCGTTCGAGTTCGGCTCGTCGAACGTTCGACGAACCGAACTCGAACTGCATAGGAAACAATGGCAGGCAATCACAAACACAGAAAAACACCTAGAAAACACCCTCAAAGGTGTCCAAAAGGTGACAAACAACTCAAACACATGGGAAAGTGACAAGGACATATACTCATGCGAAAACAAAACAGCTGGACAAGGAAAAAGAGGAGGACACACAGATATAGGCATGGCACGCCCTTCTAAAGTCATGTAAAACACCGCAAGATGACTCCAAGTGGAGTCTCCCTTTTTTCCAAAAATTGGGCCACACTGACACCCACCCCTTCAGTGGCAGCAGTTGTGCCCCAGTTGTACACTTCACAGCTAGATTTGCATCAAGCACATTCAAAAATACGCCATTCTTATCCGTCCCCAGGATGACACCGGGGTAGGTAGCAAAGTCTTTCCTGATCCCAGCTCTGTTCATCTTGGCTTCTTTTAAAAACACAGCAAGCAAGGGTTACTCCAAGCGGAGTCTCCCTTTTTTCCAAAAATTGGGCCCCACACACACCCACCCCTTCAGTGGCAGCAGTTGTGCCCCAGTTGTACACTTCACAGCTAGATTTGCATCAAGCACATTCAAAAATACGCCATTCTTATCCGTCCCCAGGATGACACCGGGGTAGGTAGCAAAGTCTTTCCTGATCCCAGCTCTGTTCATCTTGGCTTCTTTTAAAAACACAGCAAGCAAGGGTTACTCCAAGCGGAGTCTCCCTTTTTTTCCAAAAATTGGGCCACACAGACACCCACCCCATCAGTGGCAGCACTTGGGCCCTAGTTGCAAACAGGATGTTTTGATTTGCATCAAGCACATTCAAAAATACGCCATAATTAACCGTCCCCAGCATGACACCGGGGTAGGTAGATAAAGTCTTTGCTGACCCATGACTTGTTCATCTTGGCTTCTTTTAAAAACAATGTAAGCAAGGGTTACTCCAAGCGGAGTCTCCCTTTTTTCCAAAAATTGGGCCCCACACACACCCACCCCATCAGTGGCAGCAGTTGTGCCCCAGTTGTACACTTCACAGCTAGATTTGCATCAAGCACATTCAAAAATACGCCATTCTTATCCGTCCCCAGGATGACACCGGGGTAGGTAGCAAAGTCTTTCCTGATCCCAGCTCTGTTCATCTTGGCTTCTTTTAAAAACACAGCAAGCAAGGGTTACTCCAAGCGGAGTCTCCCTTTTTTCCAAAAATTGGGCCACACAGACACCCACCCCATCAGTGGCAGCAGTTGTGCCCCAGTTGTACACTTCACAGCTACATTTGCATCAAGCACATTCAAAAATACGCCATTCTTATCCGTCCCCAGGATGACACCGGGGTAGGTAGCAAAGTCTTTCCTGATCCCAGCTCTGTTCATCTTGGCTTCTTTTAAAAACACAGCAAGCAAGGGTTACTCCAAGCGGAGTCTCCCTTTTTTCCAAAAATTGGGCCCCACACACACCCACCCCTTCAGTGGCAGCAGTTGTGCCCCAGTTGTACACTTCACAGCTAGATTTGCATCAAGCACATTCAAAAATACGCCATTCTTATCCGTCCCCAGGATGACACCGGGGTAGGTAGCAAAGTCTTTCCTGATCCCAGCTCTGTTCATCTTGGCTTCTTTTAAAAACACAGCAAGCAAGGGTTACTCCAAGCGGAGTCTCCCTTTTTTCCAAAAATTGGGCCCCACACACACCCACCCCTTCAGTGGCAGCAGTTGTGCCCCAGTTGTACACTTCACAGCTAGATTTGCATCAAGCACATTAAAAAATACGCCATTCTTATCCGTCCCCAGGATGACACCGGGGTAGGTAGCAAAGTCTTTCCTGATCCCAGCTCTGTTCATCTTGGCTTCTTTTAAAAACACAGCAAGCAAGGGTTACTCCAAGCAGAGTCTCCCTTTTTTCCAAAAATTGGGCCACACAGACACCCACCCCATCAGTGGCAGCAGTTGTGCCCCAGTTGTACACTTCACAGCTACATTTGCATCAAGCACATTCAAAAATATGCCATTCTTATCCGTCCCCAGGATGACACCGGGGTAGGTAGCAAAGTTTTTCCTGATCCCAGCTCTGTTCATCTTGGCTTCTTTTAAAAACACAGCAAGCAAGGGTTACTTCAAGCGGAGTCTCCATTTTTTCCAAAAATTGGCCCACACAGACACCCACCCCATCAGTGGCAGCAGTTGTGCCCCAGTTGTACACTTCACAGCTAGATTTGCATCAAGCACATTCAAAAATACGCCATTCTTATCCGTCCCCAGGATGACACCGGGGTAGGTAGCAAAGTCTTTCCTGATCCCAGCTCTGTTCATCTTGGCTTCTTTTAAAAACACAGCAAGCAAGGGTTACTCCAAGCGGAGTCTCCCTTTTTTCCAAAAATTGGGCCACACAGACACCCACCCCATCAGTGGCAGCACTTGGGCCCTAGTTGCAAACAGGATGTTTTGATTTGCATCAAGCACATTCAAAAATACGCCATAATTAACCGTCCCCAGCATGACACCGGGGTAGGTAGATAAAGTCTTTGCTGACCCATGACTTGTTCATCTTGGCTTCTTTTAAAAACAACGTAAGCAAGGGTTACTCCAAGCGGAGTCTCCCTTTTTTCCAAAAATTGGGCCCCACACACACCCACCCCTTCAGTGGCAGCAGTTGTGCCCCAGTTGTACACTTCACAGCTAGATTTGCATCAAGCACATTCAAAAATACGCCATTCTTATCCGTCCCCAGGATGACACCGGGGTAGGTAGCAAAGTCTTTCCTGATCCCAGCTCTGTTCATCTTGGCTTCTTTTAAAAACACAGCAAGCAAGGGTTACTCCAAGCGGAGTCTCCCTTTTTTCCAAAAATTGGGCCCCACAGACACCCACCCCTTCAGTGGCAGCAGTTGTGCCCCAGTTGTACACTTCACAGCTACATTTGCATCAAGCACATTCAAAAATATGCCATTCTTATCCGTCCCCAGGATGACACCGGGGTAGGTAGCAAAGTCTTTCCTGATCCCAGCTCTGTTCATCTTGGCTTCTTTTAAAAACACAGCAAGCAAGGGTTACTCCAAGCGGAGTCTCCCTTTTTTCCAAAAATTGGGCCACACAGACATCCCATCAGTGGCAGCACTTGTGCCCTAGTTGCAAACAGGATGTTTTGATTTGCATCAAGCACATTCCAAATCCACAAGCATTTACTCTCCCCAGGATGACACAGGGGTAGTAAATTCCTTGTGGATCCATGACTTGTTCATTTTGATGAACGTCAGTCTGTCCACATTGTCACTGGACAGACGCGTGCGCTTATCTGTGAGCACACACCCAGCAGCACTGAAGACACGTTCAGAGACAACGCTGGCAGCTGGACACGACAAAATCTCCAAGGCGTAACTGGAGAGCTCTGGCCGTTTTTCTAGATTTGAAGCCCAAAAGGAGCAAGGCTCCATTTGCAAAGTCATGGCATCGATGTTCATTTGGAGATACTCCTGTATCATCCTCTCCAGCCGTTGACTATGTGTCAGACTTGTTGTCTCTGGTGGCCTTGCAAAAGAGGGTCTAAAAAAATTATGAAAAGATTCCATAAAATTGCTGTTACCAGCACCAGATACGGTCCTACTGGTACGGGTAGACTGTTGAAGATGACGAGACCGTCCCATGTTTGTCAAGTTACAACTGGGAGATTCCCTCCCTGCACCTGCACGGTTGTTTGGTGGAAAAGCCGAGCAAAGATCGAGTAACAGCTTCTGCTGATACTCCTGCATACGTGCGTCCCTTTCTATGGATGGAATTATGTCACAAAATTTGGACTTGTACCGGGGATCTAATAGTGTGGCAATCCAGTAGTCATCATCACTTCTAATTTTGACAATACGACTGTCATGTTGGAGGTAGTGCAACAAAAAGGCACTCATGTGTCTTGCGCAGCCATGCGGACCAAGTCCACGCTGTGTTTGTGGCATAGAGGTGCTACCCGTTCTTTCTTCCTCTGACATCTCCCCCCAACCTCTTTCAACTGAAATTTGACCAAGGTCTCCCTCATCCGCTGAGTCTTCCATGTCCATGGACAGTTCGTCCTCCATTTCTTCATGTTCTCCTGCACCTTGCTCAACATTTCGCCTGCTACTATGCGCCCTTGTTGATCCCTGTCCCCCATGGTCCCATGCCTGCTGTGTTGGTGATGATGAACGTCTGGACCTTGGTGATGTTGTTGTCCCTTGCGCATATGACTCCTCCTGTAGTTCCTCCCCTTCATGTTGTCCCACCCCCTGACTCCGAATAGTGTTTAGCGTGTGCTCCAGCATGTAAATGACTGGAATCGTCATGCTGATAATGGCATTGTCAGAGCTAAACATATTCGTCGCCATGTCGAAACTGTGCAGAAGGGTGCATAGGTCCTTGATCTGAGACCACTCCATCAGGGTGATCTGCCCCACCTCTGCATCTCGTTGGCCCAGGCTATACGTCATGACGTATTGCACCAGGGCACGGCGGTGCTGCCACAGTCGCTGTAACATGTGGAGAGTTGAATTCCAGCGTGTCGCCACATCGCATTTCAGGCGATGAACCGGCAGGCCGAAAGACTTCTGGAGCGATGCAAGTCGCTCAGCTGCGGCGCTTGAACGGCGGAAGTGAGCAGACAGTTTTCGTGCCCTGTTCAGAAGGCCATCTAGGCCGGGATAGTGTGTTAAAAATTGCTGCACGACAAGGTTCAACACGTGAGCCATACAAGGTACGTGTGTCACCTTGCCCAGGCGAAGGGCCGCACCCAGGTTTGCAGCATTGTCGCACACGGCCTTACCAGGCTGCAGGTTGAGTGGAGACAACCATTTATTAAACTCGGACCGCAGAGCTGACCACAACTCCTCAGCTGTGTGACTCTTATTCCCAAGACATGTCAAGCTAAAGACCGCCTGATGCCGTTGCGCTCTGCTGCCAGCATAGTAATGAGGGGTGCGTGATTCCTTCTGCGCAGTGAGAACGCTAGTGGCCTGACCAGGCAGGCTTGGGGCGGAGGTGGAGGACCCAGATGAGGTGGAGGATGCAGAAGCAGTGGCGGAACTTGGACAGACAGAGGATTGACACACAAGTCGTGGGGATGGCAAGACTTGTGCAGCAGACCCTTCACCATCTATCACCATAGTTACCCAGTGCCCAGTCAGCGACATGTAACGTCCCTGTCCATGCTTACTGGTCCAAGTATCGGTGGTGAAATGCACCCGTTCACACACAGAGTTTCTCAAGGAAGCGGTGATGTTGTGTGCGACATGCTGGTGTAGCGCGGGCACACCTTTCTTAGAGAAGTAGTGGCGACTAGGCATCTGGTACTGGGGCACAGCGACAGACATAAGGTCTCTAAAATCCTGTGTGTCCACTAGGCGGAAAGGCAGCATTTCGGTAGCCAACAGCTTACAGAGGGATAGAGTCAACCTCTTAGCTTTGTCATGGGTCGCAGGAAGTGGCCTTTTATTTGACCACATCTGAGGGACAGAGATCTGGCTGCTGTGTGTAGACGGTGTTGAGTAGGGTGTCCCTGGAAAAATGCAGGTTTGTGAGGAAAGTGCAGGCGGAGACATGATGTTGCCTTCATCCAACGTTGGTGCTATCGATGTCTGAGAGAGCTGTACACACTCACTTGTTTCACCTTCCAAACCAACTGACGACCTACCAAGCAAACTGCCTGTTGCGGTTACAGTGGTGGAAGTTGTGCGTGGAAAAACAGGTGTGACAGCTGTCCCCACAGTCCTAGAAGATGAAGAGCGCGCGGATGCACTGGAAGGGGCAGGCGGTGGATGGTTCGCTCCGCTAGGCCGCATTGCAGCACGGTGAGCTTCCCACCGGGACCTATGATATTTATTCATGTGACGATTCATGGAAGAAGTTGTCAAACTGCTGAGGTTTTGACCTCTACTAAAAGAATCATGACAAAGTTTACAGATCACATAATTTGGGTGATCTTTTTCTATGTCAAAAAAGGACCAGGCTAGGCAAGGCTTAGAGGCCATGCGACCTGTTGATCCACAGCGAATAATGCTCATAGGCAGAGTGGTGGCTGAGGATGCAGTTGTAGACGTGCTACCAGTGCTCCGACTCTGTCCAGGAAGGCGCAAGGTAACTTCGTCGTCGGTTGCATCCTCCTCCACCGCCTCTGTTGACCTCCTCGAGTGCCTGACTGGGGGTTGACAGTAGGTGGGATCTAGAACTTCATCATCAATTGTTGTGTTTGCACTCCCCTCCCCCTCAGACCGAGCCTCTTCTTGCCCTGACCGAATATTTAAGTTGTCATCCCAATCGGGTATCTGCGTCTCATCTTCATCAGTATGTTCCTCATTGTCTATAACCACAGGTGTTACAGTTGTGACAAAGGGTCAACATTATGCTCAGAAACTTGGTCCTCACGGCCTGAATCAGACTCACAAAGGTTCTGGGCATCACTGCAGACCATTTCCTGTTCTGTACTCACTGTAGCTTGGGAGCAGACCTCTGATTCCCAGGCTATAGTGTGACTGAACAGCTCTGCAGACTCAGCCATCTCAGTTCCACCATACTGTGCAGGGCTGATGGAGACTTCAGAGCTGGGAGAAATCAAGTGTGATTGGGATGACAACTCAGAGGACTGGTGTTTTTTGGATGCGGTACTTGAAGTGGCTGAGAGGGCACTTGTTGGACCACTTGAGATCCATTCAAGCATTTTCCTTTTTTGCCCATCATCTACCTTTCTTCAAGTTGTTCGTGTCCGTAAAAAAGGGAGCACATCGGATTGTCCACGGTAAGTAGTAGACATCTTACTTTTGCTGGTAGATGGTCTATCTTCAGCAGATGATAATGGAGCTTTGCCACCTTCCCCACAGACAAAACCTTTTTTGCCTTTTCCACCACGCCTCTTCCCCTTTCCACCAGCATCTGTCATTTTGCCACTCATGTTGATTGCGACAAGATTGTGGACTGAAAATGTGGTAGTAAAAATTGAGAGGTGGTGAAGATTGCAGTGGTGGTCTAGCTTTATTAACAGCAGAATAATAAAGAATAAATATCCCTGACAATGCAACTACGGCCCTTAAACTGGCAGCAAAAATTGCTAGTATAATGGCTTAGTTATAATGAGTTGGAGTGTGCAATGCAGGCAGACGCGCTCTGCAAATGTCTTTGCACTAGTGGGACTATAGCAAAGTCCAATAGCCACGTATAGGATGCCACTAGGTACACTGAGTGTTTGCTAGTATAATGGCTTAGTTATAATGAGTTGGAGTGTGCAATGCAGGCAGACGCGCTCTGCAAATGTCTTTGCACTAGTGTGACTATAGCAAAGTCCAATAGCCACGTATAGGATGCCACTAGGTACACTGAGTGTTTGCTAGTATAATGGCTTAGTTATAATGAGTTGGAGTGTGCAATGCAGGCAGACGCGCTCTGCAAATGTCTTTGCACTAGTGGGACTATAGCAAAGTCCAATAGCCACAGATAGGATGCCACTAGGTACACTGAGTGTTTGCTAGTATAATGGCTTAGTTATCATGAGTTGGAGTGTGCAATGCAGGCAGACGCGCTCTGCAAATGTCTTTGCACTAGTGGGACTATAGGAAAGTCCAATAGCCACGTATAGGATGCCACTAGGTACACTGAGTGTTTGCTAGTATAATGGCTTAGTTATAATGAGTTGGAGTGTGCAATGCAGGCAGACGCGCTCTGCAAATGTCTTTGCACTAGTGTGACTATAGCAAAGTCCAATAGCCACGTATAGGATGCCACTAGGTACACTGAGTGTTTGCTAGTATAATGGCTTAGTTATCATGAGTTGGAGTGTGCAATGCAGGCAGACGCGCTCTGCAAATGTCTTTGCACTAGTGGGACTAAAGCAAAGTCCAATAGCCACGTATAGGATGCCACTAGGTACACTGAGTGTTTGCTAGTATAATGGCTTAGTTATAATGAGTTGGAGTGTGCAATGCAGGCAGACGCGCTCTGCAAATGTCTTTGCACTAGTGTGACTATAGCAAAGTCCAATAGCCACGTATAGGATGCCACTAGGTACACTGAGTGTTTGCTAGTATAATGGCTTAGTTATAATAAGTTGGAGTGTGCAATGCAGGCAGACGCGCTCTGCAAATGTCTTTGCACTAGTGGGACTATAGCAAAGTCCAATAGCCACAGATAGGATGCCACTAGGTACACTGAGTGTTTGCTAGTATAATGGCTTAGTTATCATGAGTTGGAGTGTGCAATGCAGGCAGACGCGCTCTGCAAATGTCTTTGCACTAGTGTGACTATAGCAAAGTCCAATAGCCACGTATAGGATGCCACTAGGTACACTGAGTGTTTGCTAGTATAATGGCTTAGTTATAATGAGTTGGAGTGTGCAATGCAGGCAGACGTGCTGCAAATGTCTTTGCACTAGTGGGACTATAGCAAAGTCCAATAGCCACGTATAGGATGCCACTAGGTACACTGAGTGTTTGCTAGTATAATTGCTTAGTTATAATGAGTTGGAGTGTGCAATGCAGGCAGACGTGCTGCAAATGTCTTTGCACTAGTGTGACTATAGCAAAGTCCAATAGCCACGTATAGGATGCCACTAGGTACACTGAGTGTTTGCTAGTATAATGGCTTAGTTATCATGAGTTGGAGTGTGCAATGCAGGCAGACGCGCTCTGCAAATGTCTTTGCACTAGTGGGACTATAGCAAAGTCCAATAGCCACAGATAGGATGCCACTAGGTACACTGAGTGTTTGCTAGTATAATGGCTTAGTTATCATGAGTTGGAGTGTGCAATGCAGGCAGACGCGCTCTGCAAATGTCTTTGCACTAGTGGGACTATAGCAAAGTCCAATAGCCACAGATAGGATGCCACTAGGTACACTGAGTGTTTGCTAGTATAATGGCTTAGTTATAATGAGTAGGAGTGTGCAATGCAGGCAGACGCGCTCTGCAAATGTCTTTGCACTAGTGTGACTATAGCAAAGTCCAATAGCCACGTATAGGATGCCACTAGGTACACTGAGTGTTTGCTAGTATAATGACTTAGTTATCATGAGTTGGAGTGTGCAATGCAGGCAGACGCGCTCTGCAAATGTCTTTGCACTAGTGGGACTAAAGCAAAGTCCAATAGCCACGTATAGGATGCCACTAGGTACACTGAGTGTTTGCTAGTATAATGGCTTAGTTATAATGAGTTGGAGTGTGCAATGCAGGCAGACGCGCTCTGCAAATGTCTTTGCACTAGTGTGACTATAGCAAAGTCCAATAGCCACGGATAGGATGCCACTAGGTACACTGAGTGTTTGCTAGTATAATGGCTTAGTTATAATAAGTTGGAGTGTGCAATGCAGGCAGACGCGCTCTGCAAATGTCTTTGCACTAGTGGGACTATAGCAAAGTCCAATAGCCACAGATAGGATGCCACTAGGTACACTGAGTGTTTGCTAGTATAATGGCTTAGTTATCATGAGTTGGAGTGTGCAATGTAGGCAGACGCGCTCTGCAAATGTCTTTGCACTAGTGTGACTATAGCAAAGTCCAATAGCCACGTATAGGATGCCACTAGGTACACTGAGTGTTTGCTAGTATAATGGCTTAGTTATAATGAGTTGGAGTGTGCAATGCAGGCAGACGTGCTGCAAATGTCTTTGCACTAGTGGGACTATAGCAAAGTCCAATAGCCACGTATAGGATGCCACTAGGTACACTGAGTGTTTGCTAGTATAATTGCTTAGTTATAATGAGTTGGAGTGTGCAATGCAGGCAGACGTGCTGCAAATGTCTTTGCACTAGTGTGACTATAGCAAAGTCCAATAGCCACGTATAGGATGCCACTAGGTACACTGAGTGTTTGCTAGTATAATGGCTTAGTTATCATGAGTTGGAGTGTGCAATGCAAGCAGACGCGCTCTGCAAATGTCTTTGCACTAGTGGGACTATAGCAAAGTCCAATAGCCACAGATAGGATGCCACTAGGTACACTGAGTGTTTGCTAGTATAATGGCTTAGTTATAATGAGTTGGAGTGTGCAATGCAGGCAGACGCGCTCTGCAAATGTCTTTGCACTAGTGTGACTATAGCAAAGTCCAATGGCCACGTATAGGATGCCACTAGGTACACTGAGTGTTTGCTAGTATAATGGCTTAGTTATCATGAGTTGGAGTGTGCAATGCAGGCAGACGCGCTCTGCAAATGTCTTTGCACTAGTGGGACTATAGCAAAGTCCAATAGCCACGTTTAGGATGCCACTAGGTACACTGAGTGTTTGCTAGTATAATGGCTTAGTTATAATGAGTTGGAGTGTGCAATGCAGGCAGACGTGCTCTGCAAATGTCTTTGCACTAGTGGGACTATAGCAAAGTCCAATAGCCACAGATAGGATGCCACTAGGTACACTGAGTGTTTGCTAGTATAATGGCTTAGTTATCATGAGTTGGAGTGTGCAATGCAGGCAGACGCGCTCTGCAAATGTCTTTGCACTAGTGGGACTATAGCAAAGTCCAATAGCCACAGATAGGATGCCACTAGGTACACTGAGTGTTTGCTAGTATAATGGCTTAGTTATAATGAGTAGGAGTGTGCAATGCAGGCAGACGCGCTCTGCAAATGTCTTTGCACTAGTGTGACTATAGCAAAGTCCAATAGCCACGTATAGGATGCCACTAGGTACACTGAGTGTTTTCTAGTATAATGGCTTAGTTATCATGAGTTGGAGTGTGCAATGCAGGCAGACGCGCTCTGCAAATGTCTTTGCACTAGTGGGACTATAGCAAAGTCCAATAGCCACGTATAGGATGCCACTAGGTACACTGAGTGTTTGCTAGTATAATTGCTTAGTTATAATGAGTTGGAGTGTGCAATGCAGGCAGACGTGCTGCAAATGTCTTTGCACTAGTGTGACTATAGCAAAGTCCAATAGCCACGTATAGGATGCCACTAGGTACACTGAGTGTTTGCTAGTATAATGGCTTAGTTATCATGAGTTGGAGTGTGCAATGCAGGCAGACGCGCTCTGAAAATGTCTTTGCACTAGTGGGACTATAGCAAAGTCCAATAGCCACAGATAGGATGCCACTAGGTACACTGAGTGTTTGCTAGTATAATGGCTTAGTTATAATGAGTTGGAGTGTGCAATGCAGGCAGACGCGCTCTGCAAATGTCTTTGCACTAGTGTGACTATAGCAAAGTCCAATAGCCACGTATAGGATGCCACTAGGTACACTGAGTGTTTGATAGTATAATGGCTTAGTTATCATGAGTTGGAGTGTGCAATGCAGGCAGACGCGCTCTGCAAATGTCTTTGCACTAGTGGGACTATAGCAAAGTCCAATAGCCACAGATAGGATGCCACTAGGTACACTGAGTGTTTGCTAGTATAATGGCTTAGTTATAATGAGTTGGAGTGTGCAATGCAGGCAGACGCGCTCTGCAAATGTCTTTGCACTAGTGTGACTATAGCAAAGTCCAATAGCCACGTATAGGATGCCACTAGGTACACTGAGTGTTTGCTAGTATAATGGCTTAGTTATCATGAGTTGGAGTGTGCAATGCAGGCAGACGCGCTCTGCAAATGTCTTTGCACTAGTGGGACTATAGCAAATTCCAATAGCCACAGATAGGATGCCACTAGGTACACTGAGTGTTTGCTAGTATAATGGCTTAGTTATAATGAGTTGGAGTGTGCAATGCAGGCAGACGCGCTCTGCAAATGTCTTTGCACTAGTGTGACTATAGCAAAGTCCAATAGCCACGTATAGGATGCCACTAGGTACACTGAGTGTTTGCTAGTATAATGGCTTAGTTATAATGAGTTGGAGTGTGCAATGCAGGCAGACGCGCTCTGCAAATGTCTTTGCACTAGTGGGACTATAGCAAAGTCCAATAGCCACAGATAGGATGCCACTAGGTACACTGAGTGTTTGCTAGTATAATGGCTTAGTTATAATGAGTAGGAGTGTGCAATGCAGGCAGACGCGCTCTGCAAATGTCTTTGCACTAGTGTGACTATAGCAAAGTCCAATAGCCACGTATAGGATGCCACTAGGTACACTGAGTGTTTTCTAGTATAATGGCTTAGTTATCATGAGTTGGAGTGTGCAATGCAGGCAGACGCGCTCTGCAAATGTCTTTGCACTAGTGTGACTATAGCAAAGTCCAATAGCCACAGATAGGATGCCACTAGGTACACTGAGTGTTTGCTAGTATAATGGCTTAGTTATAATGAGTTGGAGTGTGCAATGCAGGCAGACGCGCTCTGCAAATGTCTTTGCACTAGTGGGACTATAGCAAAGTCCAATAGCCACAGATAGGATGCCACTAGGTACACTGAGTGTTTGCTAGTATAATGGCTTAGTTATAATGAGTTGGAGTGTGCAATGCAGGCAGACGCGCTCTGCAAATGTCTTTGCACTAGTGGGACTATAGCAAAGTCCAATAGCCACGTATAGGATTCCACTAGGTACACTGAGTGTTTGCTAGTATAATGGCTTAGTTATCATGAGTTGGAGTGTGCAATGCAGGCAGATGCGCTCTGCAAATGTCTTTGCACTAGTGGGACTATAGTAAAGTCCAATAGCCACAGATAGGATGCCACTAGGTACACTGAGTGTTTGCTAGTATAATGGCTTAGTTATAATGAGTTGGAGTGTGCAATGCAGGCAGACGCGCTCTGCAAATGTCTTTGGACTAGTGGGACTATAGCAAAGTCCAATAGCCACGTTTAGGATGCCACTAGGTACACTGAGTGTTTGCTAGTATAATGGCTTAGTTATAATGAGTTGGAGTGTGCAATGCAGGCAGACGTGCTCTGCAAATGTCTTTGCACTAGTGGGACTATAGCAAAGTCCAATAGCCACAGATAGGATGCCACTAGGTACACTGAGTGTTTGCTAGTATAATGGCTTAGTTATCATGAGTTGGAGTGTGCAATGCAGGCAGACGCGCTCTGCAAATGTCTTTGCACTAGTGGGACTAAAGCAAAGTCCAATAGCCACGTATAGGATGCCACTAGGTACACTGAGTGTTTGCTAGTATAATGGCTTAGTTATAATGAGTTGGAGTGTGCAATGCAGGCAGACGCGCTCTGCAAATGTCTTTGCACTAGTGGGACTATAGCAAAGTCCAATAGCCACGTATAGGATGCCACTAGGTACACTGAGTGTTTGCTAGTATAATGGCTTAGTTATAATGAGTTGGAGTGTGCAATGCAGGCAGACGCGCTCTGCAAATGTCTTTGCACTAGTGGGACTATAGCAAAGTCCAATAGCCACAGATAGGATGCCACTAGGTACACTGAGTGTTTGCTAGTATAATGGCATAGTTATCATGAGTTGGGGTGTGCAATGCAGGCAGACGCGCTCTGCAAATGTCTTTGCACTAGTGGGACTATAGCAAAGTCCAATAGCCACGTATAGGATGCCACTAGGTACACTGAGTGTTTGCTAGTATAATGGCTTAGTTATCATGAGTTGGAGTGTGCAATGCAGGCAGACGCGCTCTGCAAATGTCTTTGCACTAGTGGGACTATAGCAAAGTCCAATAGCCACGTATAGGATGCCACTAGGTACACTGAGTGTTTGCTAGTATAATGGCTTAGTTATAATGAGTTGGAGTGTGCAATGCAGGCAGACGTGCTGCAAATGTCTTTGCACTAGTGGGACTATAGCAAAGTCCAATAGCCACGTATAGGATGCCACTAGGTACACTGAGTGTTTGCTAGTATAATTGCTTAGTTATAATGAGTTGGAGTGTGCAATGCAGGCAGACGTGCTGCAAATGTCTTTGCACTAGTGTGACTATAGCAAAGTCCAATAGCCACGTATAGGATGCCACTAGGTACACTGAGTGTTTGCTAGTATAATGGCTTAGTTATCATGAGTTGGAGTGTGCAATGCAGGCAGACGCGCTCTGCAAATGTCTTTGCACTAGTGGGACTATAGCAAAGTCCAATAGCCACAGATAGGATGCCACTAGGTACACTGAGTGTTTGCTAGTATAATGGCTTAGTTATAATGAGTTGGAGTGTGCAATGCAGGCAGACACGCTCTGCAAATGTCTTTGCACTAGTGTGACTATAGCAAAGTCCAATAGCCACGTATAGGATGTCACTAGGTACACTGAGTGTTTGCTAGTATAATGGCTTAGTTATCATGAGTTGGAGTGTGCAATGCAGGCAGACGCGCTCTGCAAATGTCTTTGCACTAGTGGGACTATAGCAAAGTCCAATAGCCACAGATAGGATGCCACTAGGTACACTGAGTGTTTGCTAGTATAATGGCTTAGTTATAATGAGTATGAGTGTGCAATGCAGGCAGACGCGCTCTGCAAATGTCTTTGCACTAGTGTGACTATAGCAAAGTCCAATAGCCACGTATAGGATGCCACTAGGTACACTGAGTGTTTTCTAGTATAATGGCTTAGTTATAATGAGTAGGAGTGTGCAATGCAGGCAGACGCGCTCTGCAAATGTCTTTGCACTAGTGTGACTATAGCAAAGTCCAATAGCCACGTATAGGATGCCACTAGGTACACTGAGTGTTTGCTAGTATAATGACTTAGTTATAATGAGTAGGAGTGTGCAATGCAGGCAGACGCGCTCTGCAAATGTCTTTGCACTAGTGTGACTATAGCAAAGTCCAATAGCCACGTATAGGATGCCACTAGGTACACTGAGTGTTTGCTAGTATAATGGCTTAGTTATAATGAGTAGGAGTGTGCAATGCAGGCAGACGCGCTCTGCAAATGTCTTTGCACTAGTGTGACTATAGCAAAGTCCAATAGCCACGTATAGGATGCCACTAGGTACACTGAGTGTTTGCTAGTATAATGGCTTAGTTATAATAAGTTGGAGTGTGCAATGCAGGCAGACGCGCTCTGCAAATGTCTTTGCACTAGTGGGACTATAGCAAAGTCCAATAGCCACAGATAGGATGCCACTAGGTACACTGAGTGTTTGCTAGTATAATGGCTTAGTTATAATGAGTTGGAGTGTGCAATGCAGGCAGACGCGCTCTGCAAATGTCTTTGCACTAGTGGGACTATAGCAAAGTCCAATAGCCACAGATAGGATGCCACTAGGTACACTGAGTGTTTGCTAGTATAATGGCTTAGTTATAATGAGTTGGAGTGTGCAATGCAGGCAGACGCGCTCTGCAAATGTCTTTGCACTAGTGTGACTATAGCAAAGTCCAATAGCCACGTATAGGATGCCACTAGGTACACTGAGTGTTTGCTAGTATAATGGCTTAGTTATAATGAGTTGGAGTGTGCAATGCAGGCAGACGCGCTCTGCAAATGTCTTTGCACTAGTGGGACTATAGCAAAGTCCAATAGCCACGTTTAGGATGCCACTAGGTACACTGAGTGTTTGCTAGTATAATGGCTTAGTTATAATGAGTTGGAGTGTGCAATGCAGGCAGACGTGCTCTGCAAATGTCTTTGCACTAGTGGGACTATAGCAAAGTCCAATAGCCACAGATAGGATGCCACTAGGTACACTGAGTGTTTGCTAGTATAATGGCTTAGTTATCATGAGTTGGAGTGTGCAATGCAGGCAGACGCGCTCTGCAAATGTCTTTGCACTAGTGGGACTAAAGCAAAGTCCAATAGCCACGTATAGGATGCCACTAGGTACACTGAGTGTTTGCTAGTATAATGGCTTAGTTATAATGAGTTGGAGTGTGCAATGCAGGCAGACGCGCTCTGCAAATGTCTTTGCACTAGTGGGACTATAGCAAAGTCCAATAGCCACAGATAGGATGCCACTAGGTACACTGAGTGTTTGCTAGTATAATGGCATAGTTATCATGAGTTGGGGTGTGCAATGCAGGCAGACGCGCTCTGCAAATGTCTTTGCACTAGTGGGACTATAGCAAAGTCCAATAGCCACGTATAGGATGCCACTAGGTACACTGAGTGTTTGCTAGTATAATGGCTTAGTTATCATGAGTTGGAGTGTGCAATGCAGGCAGACGCGCTCTGCAAATGTCTTTGCACTAGTGGGACTATAGCAAAGTCCAATAGCCACGTATAGGATGCCACTAGGTACACTGAGTGTTTGCTAGTATAATGGCTTAGTTATAATGAGTTGGAGTGTGCAATGCAGGCAGACGTGCTGCAAATGTCTTTGCACTAGTGGGACTATAGCAAAGTCCAATAGCCACGTATAGGATGCCACTAGGTACACTGAGTGTTTGCTAGTATAATTGCTTAGTTATAATGAGTTGGAGTGTGCAATGCAGGCAGACGTGCTGCAAATGTCTTTGCACTAGTGTGACTATAGCAAAGTCCAATAGCCACGTATAGGATGCCACTAGGTACACTGAGTGTTTGCTAGTATAATGGCTTAGTTATCATGAGTTGGAGTGTGCAATGCAGGCAGACGCGCTCTGCAAATGTCTTTGCACTAGTGGGACTATAGCAAAGTCCAATAGCCACGTATAGGATGCCACTAGGTACACTGAGTGTTTGCTAGTATAATGGCTTAGTTATAATGAGTTGGAGTGTGCAATGCAGGCAGACGTGCTGCAAATGTCTTTGCACTAGTGGGACTATAGCAAAGTCCAATAGCCACGTATAGGATGCCACTAGGTACACTGAGTGTTTGCTAGTATAATTGCTTAGTTATAATGAGTTGGAGTGTGCAATGCAGGCAGACGTGCTGCAAATGTCTTTGCACTAGTGTGACTATAGCAAAGTCCAATAGCCACGTATAGGATGCCACTAGGTACACTGAGTGTTTGCTAGTATAATGGCTTAGTTATCATGAGTTGGAGTGTGCAATGCAGGCAGACGCGCTCTGCAAATGTCTTTGCACTAGTGGGACTATAGCAAAGTCCAATAGCCACAGATAGGATGCCACTAGGTACACTGAGTGTTTGCTAGTATAATGGCTTAGTTATAATGAGTTGGAGTGTGCAATGCAGGCAGACGCGCTCTGCAAATGTCTTTGCACTAGTGTGACTATAGCAAAGTCCAATAGCCACGTATAGGATGCCACTAGGTACACTGAGTGTTTGCTAGTATAATGGCTTAGTTATCATGAGTTGGAGTGTGCAATGCAGGCAGACGCGCTCTGCAAATGTCTTTGCACTAGTGGGACTATAGCAAATTCCAATAGCCACAGATAGGATGCCACTAGGTACACTGAGTGTTTGCTAGTATAATGGCTTAGTTATAATGAGTTGGAGTGTGCAATGCAGGCAGACGCGCTCTGCAAATGTCTTTGCACTAGTGTGACTATAGCAAAGTCCAATAGCCACGTATAGGATGCCACTAGGTACACTGAGTGTTTGCTAGTATAATGGCTTAGTTATAATGAGTTGGAGTGTGCAATGCAGGCAGACGCGCTCTGAAAATGTCTTTGCACTAGTGGGACTATAGCAAAGTCCAATAGCCACAGATAGGATGCCACTAGGTACACTGAGTGTTTGCTAGTATAATGGCTTAGTTATAATGAGTAGGAGTGTGCAATGCAGGCAGACGCGCTCTGCAAATGTCTTTGCACTAGTGTGACTATAGCAAAGTCCAATAGCCACGTATAGGATGCCACTAGGTACACTGAGTGTTTTCTAGTATAATGGCTTAGTTATCATGAGTTGGAGTGTGCAATGCAGGCAGAGGCGCTCTGCAAATGTCTTTGCACTAGTGGGACTATAGCAAAGTCCAATAGCCACAGATAGGATGCCACTAGGTACACTGAGTGTTTGCTAGTATAATGGCTTAGTTATAATGAGTTGGAGTGTGCAATGCAGGCAGACGCGCTCTGCAAATGTCTTTGCACTAGTGGGACTATAGCAAAGTCCAATAGCCACGTATAGGATTCCACTAGGTACACTGAGTGTTTGCTAGTATAATGGCTTAGTTATCATGAGTTGGAGTGTGCAATGCAGGCAGACGCGCTCTGCAAATGTCTTTGCACTAGTGGGACTATAGTAAAGTCCAATAGCCACAGATAGGATGCCACTAGGTACACTGAGTGTTTGCTAGTATAATGGCTTAGTTATAATGAGTTGGAGTGTGCAATGCAGGCAGACGCGCTCTGCAAATGTCTTTGGACTAGTGGGACTATAGCAAAGTCCAATAGCCACGTTTAGGATGCCACTAGGTACACTGAGTGTTTGCTAGTATAATGGCTTAGTTATAATGAGTTAGAGTGTGCAATGCAGGCAGACGTGCTCTGCAAATGTCTTTGCACTAGTGGGACTATAGCAAAGTCCAATAGCCACAGATAGGATGCCACTAGGTACACTGAGTGTTTGCTAATATAATGGCTTAGTTATCATGAGTTGGAGTGTGCAATGCAGGCAGACGCGCTCTGCAAATGTCTTTGCACTAGTGGGACTAAAGCAAAGTCCAATAGCCACGTATAGGATGCCACTAGGTACACTGAGTGTTTGCTAGTATAATGGCTTAGTTATAATGAGTTGGAGTGTGCAATGCAGGCAGACGCGCTCTGCAAATGTCTTTGCACTAGTGTGACTATAGCAAAGTCCAATAGCCACGTATAGGATGCCACTAGGTACACTGAGTGTTTGCTAGTATAATGGCTTAGTTATAATGATTTGGAGTGTGCAATGCAGGCAGACGCGCTCTGCAAATGTCTTTGCACTAGTGGGACTATAGCAAAGTCCAATAGCCACAGATAGGATGCCACTAGGTACACTGAGTGTTTGCTAGTATAATGGCATAGTTATCATGAGTTGGGGTGTGCAATGCAGGCAGACGCGCTCTGCAAATGTCTTTGCACTAGTGGGACTATAGCAAAGTCCAATAGCCACGTATAGGATGCCACTAGGTACACTGAGTGTTTGCTAGTATAATGGCTTAGTTATCATGAGTTGGAGTGTGCAATGCAGGCAGACGCGCTCTGCAAATGTCTTTGCACTAGTGGGACTATAGCAAAGTCCAATAGCCACGTATAGGATGCCACTAGGTACACTGAGTGTTTGCTAGTATAATGGCTTAGTTATAATGAGTTGGAGTGTGCAATGCAGGCAGACGTGCTGCAAATGTCTTTGCACTAGTGGGACTATAGCAAAGTCCAATAGCCACGTATAGGATGCCACTAGGTACACTGAGTGTTTGCTAGTATAATTGCTTAGTTATAATGAGTTGGAGTGTGCAATGCAGGCAGACGTGCTGCAAATGTCTTTGCACTAGTGTGACTATAGCAAAGTCCAATAGCCACGTATAGGATGCCACTAGGTACACTGAGTGTTTGCTAGTATAATGGCTTAGTTATCATGAGTTGGAGTGTGCAATGCAGGCAGACGCGCTCTGCAAATGTCTTTGCACTAGTGGGACTATAGCAAAGTCCAATAGCCACAGATAGGATGCCACTAGGTACACTGAGTGTTTGCTAGTATAATGGCTTAGTTATAATGAGTTGGAGTGTGCAATGCAGGCAGACACGCTCTGCAAATGTCTTTGCACTAGTGTGACTATAGCAAAGTCCAATAGCCACGTATAGGATGCCACTAGGTACACTGAGTGTTTGCTAGTTTAATGGCTTAGTTATCATGAGTTGGAGTGTGCAATGCAGGCAGACGCGCTCTGCAAATGTCTTTGCACTAGTGGGACTATAGCAAAGTCCAATAGCCACAGATAGGATGCCACTAGGTACACTGAGTGTTTGCTAGTATAATGGCTTAGTTATAATGAGTATGAGTGTGCAATGCAGGCAGACGCGCTCTGCAAATGTCTTTGCACTAGTGTGACTATAGCAAAGTCCAATAGCCACGTATAGGATGCCACTAGGTACACTGAGTGTTTTCTAGTATAATGGCTTAGTTATAATGAGTAGGAGTGTGCAATGCAGGCAGACGCGCTCTGCAAATGTCTTTGCACTAGTGTGACTATAGCAAAGTCCAATAGCCACGTATAGGATGCCACTAGGTACACTGAGTGTTTGCTAGTATAATGACTTAGTTATAATGAGTAGGAGTGTGCAATGCAGGCAGACGCGCTCTGCAAATGTCTTTGCACTAGTGTGACTATAGCAAAGTCCAATAGCCACGTATAGGATGCCACTAGGTACACTGAGTGTTTGCTAGTATAATGGCTTAGTTATAATGAGTAGGAGTGTGCAATGCAGGCAGACGCGCTCTGCAAATGTCTTTGCACTAGTGTGACTATAGCAAAGTCCAATAGCCACGTATAGGATGCCACTAGGTACACTGAGTGTTTGCTAGTATAATGGCTTAGTTATAATGAGTTGGAGTGTGCAATGCAGGCAGACGCGCTCTGCAAATGTCTTTGCACTAGTGGGACTATAGCAAAGTCCAATAGCCACAGATAGGATGCCACTAGGTACACTGAGTGTTTGCTAGTATAATGGCTTAGTTATAATGAGTTGGAGTGTGCAATGCAGGCAGACGCGCTCTGCAAATGTCTTTGCACTAGTGTGACTATAGCAAAGTCCAATAGCCACGTATAGGATGCCACTAGGTACACTGAGTGTTTGCTAGTATAATGGCTTAGTTATAATGAGTTGGAGTGTGCAATGCAGGCAGACGCGCTCTGCAAATGTCTTTGCACTAGTGGGACTATAGCAAAGTCCAATAGCCACGTTTAGGATGCCACTAGGTACACTGAGTGTTTGCTAGTATAATGGCTTAGTTATAATGAGTTGGAGTGTGCAATGCAGGCAGACGTGCTCTGCAAATGTCTTTGCACTAGTGGGACTATAGCAAAGTCCAATAGCCACAGATAGGATGCCACTAGGTACACTGAGTGTTTGCTAGTATAATGGCTTAGTTATCATGAGTTGGAGTGTGCAATGCAGGCAGACGCGCTCTGCAAATGTCTTTGCACTAGTGGGACTAAAGCAAAGTCCAATAGCCACGTATAGGATGCCACTAGGTACACTGAGTGTTTGCTAGTATAATGGCTTAGTTATCATGAGTTGGAGTGTGCAATGCAGGCAGACGCGCTCTGCAAATGTCTTTGCACTAGTGGGACTATAGCAAAGTCCAATAGCCACAGATAGGATGCCACTAGGTACACTGAGTGTTTGCTAGTATAATGGCATAGTTATCATGAGTTGGGGTGTGCAATGCAGGCAGACGCGCTCTGCAAATGTCTTTGCACTAGTGGGACTATAGCAAAGTCCAATAGCCACGTATAGGATGCCACTAGGTACACTGAGTGTTTGCTAGTATAATGGCTTAGTTATCATGAGTTGGAGTGTGCAATGCAGGCAGACGCGCTCTGCAAATGTCTTTGCACTAGTGGGACTATAGCAAAGTCCAATAGCCACGTATAGGATGCCACTAGGTACACTGAGTGTTTGCTAGTATAATGGCTTAGTTATAATGAGTTGGAGTGTGCAATGCAGGCAGACGTGCTGCAAATGTCTTTGCACTAGTGGGACTATAGCAAAGTCCAATAGCCACGTATAGGATGCCACTAGGTACACTGAGTGTTTGCTAGTATAATTGCTTAGTTATAATGAGTTGGAGTGTGCAATGCAGGCAGACGTGCTGCAAATGTCTTTGCACTAGTGTGACTATAGCAAAGTCCAATAGCCACGTATAGGATGCCACTAGGTACACTGAGTGTTTGCTAGTATAATGGCTTAGTTATCATGAGTTGGAGTGTGCAATGCAGGCAGACGCGCTCTGCAAA
Organism: Anomaloglossus baeobatrachus; assembly: GCF_048569485.1. Lineage (NCBI taxonomy): Eukaryota > Metazoa > Chordata > Amphibia > Anura > Aromobatidae > Anomaloglossus > Anomaloglossus baeobatrachus. Next base: position 377,893,239 of record NC_134354.1, on the reverse strand, counting down.
TGTCTTTGCACTAGTGGGACTATAGCAAAGTCCAATAGCCACAGATAGGATGCCACTAGGTACACTGAGTGTTTGCTAGTATAATGGCTTAGTTATAATGAGTTGGAGTGTGCATTGCAGGCAGACGCGCTCTGCAAATGTCTTTGCACTAGTGTGACTATAGCAAAGTCCAATAGCCACGTATAGGATGCCACTAGGTACACTGAGTGTTTGCTAGTATAATGGCTTAGTTATCATGAGTTGGAGTGTGCAATGCAGGCAGACGCGCTCTGCAAATGTCTTTGCACTAGTGGGACTATAGCAAAGTCCAATAGCCACAGATAGGATGCCACTAGGTACACTGAGTGTTTGCTAGTATAATGGCTTAGTTATAATGAGTTGGAGTGTGCAATGCAGGCAGACGCGCTCTGCAAATGTCTTTGCACTAGTGTGACTATAGCAAAGTCCAATAGCCACGTATAGGATGCCACTAGGTACACTGAGTGTTTGCTAGTATAATGGCTTAGTTATCATGAGTTGGAGTGTGCAATGCAGGCAGACGCGCTCTGCAAATGTCCTTGCACTAGTGGGACTATAGCAAATTCCAATAGCCACAGATAGGATGCCACTAGGTACACTGAGTGTTTGCTAGTATAATGGCTTAGTTATAATGAGTTGGAGTGTGCAATGCAGGCAGACGCGCTCTGCAAATGTCTTTGCACTAGTGTGACTATAGCAAAGTCCAATAGCCACGTATAGGATGCCACTAGGTACACTGAGTGTTTGCTAGTATAATGGCTTAGTTATAATGAGTTGGAGTGTGCAATGCAGGCAGACGCGCTCTGAAAATGTCTTTGCACTAGTGGGACTATAGCAAAGTCCAATAGCCACAGATAGGATGCCACTAGGTACACTGAGTGTTTGCTAGTATAATGGCTTAGTTATAATGAGTAGGAGTGTGCAATGCAGGCAGACGCGCTCTGCAAATGTCTTTGCACTAGTGTGACTATAGCAAAGTCCAATAGCCACGTATAGGATGCCACTAGGTACACTGAGTGTTTTCTAGTATAATGGCTTAGTTATCATGAGTTGGAGTGTGCAATGCAGGCAGACGCGCTCTGCAAATGTCTTTGCACTAGTGGGACTATAGCAAAGTCCAATAGCCACAGATAGGATGCCACTAGGTACACTGAGTGTTTGCTAGTATAATGGCTTAGTTATAATGAGTTGGAGTGTGCAATGCAGGCAGACGCGCTCTGCAAATGTCTTTGCACTAGTGGGACTATAGCAAAGTCCAATAGCCACGTATAGGATTCCACTAGGTACACTGAGTGTTTGCTAGTATAATGGCTTAGTTATCATGAGTTGGAGTGTGCAATGCAGGCAGACGCGCTCTGCAAATGTCTTTGCACTAGTGGGACTATAGTAAAGTCCAATAGCCACAGATAGGATGCCACTAGGTACACTGAGTGTTTGCTAGTATAATGGCTTAGTTATAATGAGTTGGAGTGTGCAATGCAGGCAGACGCGCTCTGCAAATGTCTTTGGACTAGTGGGACTATAGCAAAGTCCAATAGCCACGTTTAGGATGCCACTAGGTACACTGAGTGTTTGCTAGTATAATGGCTTAGTTATAATGAGTTAGAGTGTGCAATGCAGGCAGACGTGCTCTGCAAATGTCTTTGCACTAGTGGGACTATAGCAAAGTCCAATAGCCACAGATAGGATGCCACTAGGTACACTGAGTGTTTGCTAGTATAATGGCTTAGTTATCATGAGTTGGAGTGTGCAATGCAGGCAGACGCGCTCTGCAAATGTCTTTGCACTAGTGGGACTAAAGCAAAGTCCAATAGCCACGTATAGGATGCCACTAGGTACACTGAGTGTTTGCTAGTATAATGGCTTAGTTATAATGAGTTGGAGTGTGCAATGCAGGCAGACGCGCTCTGCAAATGTCTTTGCACTAGTGTGACTATAGCAAAGTCCAATAGCCACGTATAGGATGCCACTAGGTACACTGAGTGTTTGCTAGTATAATGGCTTAGTTATAATGAGTTGGAGTGTGCAATGCAGGCAGACGCGCTCTGCAAATGTCTTTGCACTAGTGGGACTATAGCAAAGTCCAATAGCCACAGATAGGATGCCACTAGGTACACTGAGTGTTTGCTAGTATAATGGCATAGTTATCATGAGTTGGGGTGTGCAATGCAGGCAGACGCGCTCTGCAAATGTCTTTGCACTAGTGGGACTATAGCAAAGTCCAATAGCCACGTATAGGATGCCACTAGGTACACTGAGTGTTTGCTAGTATAATGGCTTAGTTATCATGAGTTGGAGTGTGCAATGCAGGCAGACGCGCTCTGCAAATGTCTTTGCACTAGTGGGACTATAGCAAAGTCCAATAGCCACGTATAGGATGCCACTAGGTACACTGAGTGTTTGCTAGTATAATGGCTTAGTTATAATGAGTTGGAGTGTGCAATGCAGGCAGACGTGCTGCAAATGTCTTTGCACTAGTGGGACTATAGCAAAGTCCAATAGCCACGTATAGGATGCCACTAGGTACACTGAGTGTTTGCTAGTATAATTGCTTAGTTATAATGAGTTGGAGTGTGCAATGCAGGCAGACGTGCTGCAAATGTCTTTGCACTAGTGTGACTATAGCAAAGTCCAATAGCCACGTATAGGATGCCACTAGGTACACTGAGTGTTTGGTAGTATAATGGCTTGGTTATCATGAGTTGGAGTGTGCAATGCAGGCAGACGCGCTCTGCAAATGTCTTTGCACTAGTGGGACTATAGCAAAGTCCAATAGCCACAGATAGGATGCCACTAGGTACACTGAGTGTTTGCTAGTATAATGGCTTAGTTATAATGAGTTGGAGTGTGCAATGCAGGCAGACACGCTCTGCAAATGTCTTTGCACTAGTGTGACTATAGCAAAGTCCAATAGCCACGTATAGGATGACACTAGGTACACTGAGTGTTTGCTAGTATAATGGCTTAGTTATCATGAGTTGGAGTGTGCAATGCAGGCAGACGCGCTCTGCAAATGTCTTTGCACTAGTGGGACTATAGCAAAGTCCAATAGCCACAGATAGGATGCCACTAGGTACACTGAGAGTTTGCTAGTATAATGGCTTAGTTATAATGAGTATGAGTGTGCAATGCAGGCAGACGCGCTCTGCAAATGTCTTTGCACTAGTGTGACTATAGCAAAGTCCAATAGCCACGTATAGGATGCCACTAGGTACACTGAGTGTTTTCTAGTATAATGGCTTAGTTATAATGAGTAGGAGTGTGCAATGCAGGCAGACGCGCTCTGCAAATGTCTTTGCACTAGTGTGACTATAGCAAAGTCCAATAGCCACGTATAGGATGCCACTAGGTACACTGAGTGTTTGCTAGTATAATGACTTAGTTATAATGAGTAGGAGTGTGCAATGCAGGCAGACGCGCTCTGCAAATGTCTTTGCACTAGTGTGACTATAGCAAAGTCCAATAGCCACGTATAGGATGCCACTAGGTACACTGAGTGTTTGCTAGTATAATGGCTTAGTTATAATGAGTTGGAGTGTGCAATGCAGGCAGACGCGCTCTGCAAATGTCTTTGCACTAGTGGGACTATAGCAAAGTCCAATAGCCACAGATAGGATGCCACTAGGTACACTGAGTGTTTGCTAGTATAATGGCTTAGTTATAATGAGTTGGAGTGTGCAATGCAGGCAGACGCGCTCTGCAAATGTCTTTGCACTAGTGGGACTATAGCAAAGTCCAATAGCCACAGATAGGATGCCACTAGGTACACTGAGTGTTTGCTAGTATAATGGCTTAGTTATAATGAGTTGGAGTGTGCAATGCAGGCAGACGCGCTCTGCAAATGTCTTTGCACTAGTGTGACTATAGCAAAGTCCAATAGCCACGTATAGGATGCCACTAGGTACACTGAGTGTTTGCTAGTATAATGGCTTAGTTATAATGAGTTGGAGTGTGCAATGCAGGCAGACGCGCTCTGCAAATGTCTTTGCACTAGTGGGACTATAGCAAAGTCCAATAGCCACGTTTAGGATGCCACTAGGTACACTGAGTGTTTGCTAGTATAATGGCTTAGTTATAATGAGTTGGAGTGTGCAATGCAGGCAGACGTGCTCTGCAAATGTCTTTGCACTAGTGGGACTATAGCAAAGTCCAATAGCCACAGATAGGATGCCACTAGGTACACTGAGTGTTTGCTAGTATAATGGCTTAGTTATCATGAGTTGGAGTGTGCAATGCAGGCAGACGCGCTCTGCAAATGTCTTTGCACTAGTGGGACTAAAGCAAAGTCCAATAGCCACGTATAGGATGCCACTAGGTACACTGAGTGTTTGCTAGTATAATGGCTTAGTTATAATGAGTTGGAGTGTGCAATGCAGGCAGACGCGCTCTGCAAATGTCTTTGCACTAGTGTGACTATAGCAAAGTCCAATAGCCACGTATAGGATGCCACTAGGTACACTGAGTGTTTGCTAGTATAATGGCTTAGTTATAATGAGTTGGAGTGTGCAATGCAGGCAGACGCGCTCTGCAAATGTCTTTGCACTAGTGGGACTATAGCAAAGTCCAATAGCCACAGATAGGATGCCACTAGGTACACTGAGTGTTTGCTAGTATAATGGCTTAGTTATCATGAGTTGGGGTGTGCAATGCAGGCAGACGCGCTCTGCAAATGTCTTTGCACTAGTGGGACTATAGCAAAGTCCAATAGCCACGTATAGGATGCCACTAGGTACACTGAATGTTTGCTAGTATAATGGCTTAGTTATCATGAGTTGGAGTGTGCAATGCAGGCAGACGCGCTCTGCAAATGTCTTTGCACTAGTGGGACTATAGCAAAGTCCAATAGCCACAGATAGGATGCCACTAGGTACACTGAGTGTTTGCTAGTATAATGGCTTAGTTATAATGAGTATGAGTGTGCAATGCAGGCAGACGCGCTCTGCAAATGTCTTTGCACTAGTGTGACTATAGCAAAGTCCAATAGCCACGTATAGGATGCCACTAGGTACACTGAGTGTTTTCTAGTATAATGGCTTAGTTATAATGAGTAGGAGTGTGCAATGCAGGCAGACGCGCTCTGCAAATGTCTTTGCACTAGTGTGACTATAGCAAAGTCCAATAGCCACGTATAGGATGCCACTAGGTACACTGAGTGTTTGCTAGTATAATGACTTAGTTATAATGAGTAGGAGTGTGCAATGCAGGCAGACGCGCTCTGCAAATGTCTTTGCACTAGTGTGACTATAGCAAAGTCCAATAGCCACGTATAGGATGCCACTAGGTACACTGAGTGTTTGCTAGTATAATGGCTTAGTTATAATGAGTTGGAGTGTGCAATGCAGGCAGACGCGCTCTGCAAATGTCTTTGCACTAGTGGGACTATAGCAAGGTCCAATAGCCACGTTTAGGATGCCACTAGGTACACTGAGTGTTTGCTAGTATAATGGCTTAGTTATAATGAGTTGGAGTGTGCAATGCAGGCAGACGTGCTCTGCAAATGTCTTTGCACTAGTGGGACTATAGCAAAGTCCAATAGCCACAGATAGGATGCCACTAGGTACACTGAGTGTTTGCTAGTATAATGGCTTAGTTATCATGAGTTGGAGTGTGCAATGCAGGCAGACGCGCTCTGCAAATGTCTTTGCACTAGTGGGACTAAAGCAAAGTCCAATAGCCACGTATAGGATGCCACTAGGTACACTGAGTGTTTGCTAGTATAATGGCTTAGTTATAATGAGTTGGAGTGTGCAATGCAGGCAGACGCGCTCTGCAAATGTCTTTGCACTAGTGTGACTATAGCAAAGTCCAATAGCCACGTATAGGATGCCACTAGGTACACTGAGTGTTTGCTAGTATAATGGCTTAGTTATAATGAGTTGGAGTGTGCAATGCAGGCAGACGCGCTCTGCAAATGTCTTTGCACTAGTGGGACTATAGCAAAGTCCAATAGCCACAGATAGGATGCCACTAGGTACACTGAGTGTTTGCTAGTATAATGGCTTAGTTATCATGAGTTGGGGTGTGCAATGCAGGCAGACGCGCTCTGCAAATGTCTTTGCACTAGTGGGACTATAGCAAAGTCCAATAGCCACGTATAGGATGCCACTAGGTACACTGAGTGTTTGCTAGTATAATGGCTTAGTTATCATGAGTTGGAGTGTGCAATGCAGGCAGACGCGCTCTGCAAATGTCTTTGCACTAGTGGGACTATAGCAAAGTCCAATAGCCACGTATAGGATGCCACTAGGTACACTGAGTGTTTGCTAGTATAATGGCTTAGTTATAATGAGTTGGAGTGTGCAATGCAGGCAGACGTGCTGCAAATGTCTTTGCACTAGTGGGACTATAGCAAAGTCCAATAGCCACGTATAGGATGCCACTAGGTACACTGAGTGTTTGCTAGTATAATTGCTTAGTTATAATGAGTTGGAGTGTGCAATGCAGGCAGACGTGCTGCAAATGTCTTTGCACTAGTGTGACTATAGCAAAGTTCAATAGCCACGTATAGGATGCCACTAGGTACACTGAGTGTTTGCTAGTATAATGGCTTAGTTATCATGAGTTGGAGTGTGCAATGCAGGCAGACGCGCTCTGCAAATGTCTTTGCACTAGTGGGACTATAGCAAAGTCCAATAGCCACAGATAGGATGCCACTAGGTACACTGAGTGTTTGCTAGTATAATGGCTTAGTTATAATGAGTATGAGTGTGCAATGCAGGCAGACGCGCTCTGCAAATGTCTTTGCACTAGTGTGACTATAGCAAAGTACAATAGCCACGTATAGGATGCCACTAGGTACACTGAGTGTTTGCTAGTATAATGGCTTAGTTATCATGAGTTGGAGTGTGCAATGCAGGCAGACGCGCTCTGCAAATGTCTTTGCACTAGTGGGACTATAGCAAAGTCCAATAGCCACGTATAGGATGCCACTAGGTACACTGAGTGTTTGCTAGTATAATGGCTTAGTTATAATGAGTTGGAGTGTGCAATGCAGGCAGACGTGCTGCAAATGTCTTTGCACTAGTGGGACTATAGCAAAGTCCAATAGCCACGTATAGGATGCCACTAGGTACACTGAGTGTTTGCTAGTATAATTGCTTAGTTATAATGAGTTGGAGTGTGCAATGCAGGCAGACGTGCTGCAAATGTCTTTGCACTAGTGTGACTATAGCAAAGTCCAATAGCCACGTATAGGATGCCACTAGGTACACTGAGTGTTTGCTAGTATAATGGCTTAGTTATCATGAGTTGGAGTGTGCAATGCAGGCAGACGCGCTCTGCAAATGTCTTTGCACTAGTGGGACTATAGCAAAGTCCAATAGCCACAGATAGGATGCCACTAGGTACACTGAGTGTTTGCTAGTATAATGGCTTAGTTATAATGAGTTGGAGTGTGCATTGCAGGCAGACGCGCTCTGCAAATGTCTTTGCACTAGTGTGACTATAGCAAAGTCCAATAGCCACGTATAGGATGCCACTAGGTACACTGAGTGTTTGCTAGTATAATGGCTTAGTTATCATGAGTTGGAGTGTGCAATGCAGGCAGACGCGCTCTGCAAATGTCTTTGCACTAGTGGGACTATAGCAAAGTCCAATAGCCACAGATAGGATGCCACTAGGTACACTGAGTGTTTGCTAGTATAATGGCTTAGTTATAATGAGTTGGAGTGTGCAATGCAGGCAGACGCGCTCTGCAAATGTCTTTGCACTAGTGTGACTATAGCAAAGTCCAATAGCCACGTATAGGATGCCACTAGGTACACTGAGTGTTTGCTAGTATAATGGCTTAGTTATCATGAGTTGGAGTGTGCAATGCAGGCAGACGCGCTCTGCAAATGTCCTTGCACTAGTGGGACTATAGCAAATTCCAATAGCCACAGATAGGATGCCACTAGGTACACTGAGTGTTTGCTAGTATAATGGCTTAGTTATAATGAGTTGGAGTGTGCAATGCAGGCAGACGCGCTCTGCAAATGTCTTTGCACTAGTGTGACTATAGCAAAGTCCAATAGCCACGTATAGGATGCCACTAGGTACACTGAGTGTTTGCTAGTATAATGGCTTAGTTATAATGAGTTGGAGTGTGCAATGCAGGCAGACGCGCTCTGAAAATGTCTTTGCACTAGTGGGACTATAGCAAAGTCCAATAGCCACAGATAGGATGCCACTAGGTACACTGAGTGTTTGCTAGTATAATGGCTTAGTTATAATGAGTAGGAGTGTGCAATGCAGGCAGACGCGCTCTGCAAATGTCTTTGCACTAGTGTGACTATAGCAAAGTCCAATAGCCACGTATAGGATGCCACTAGGTACACTGAGTGTTTTCTAGTATAATGGCTTAGTTATCATGAGTTGGAGTGTGCAATGCAGGCAGACGCGCTCTGCAAATGTCTTTGCACTAGTGGGACTATAGCAAAGTCCAATAGCCACAGATAGGATGCCACTAGGTACACTGAGTGTTTGCTAGTATAATGGCTTAGTTATAATGAGTTGGAGTGTGCAATGCAGGCAGACGCGCTCTGCAAATGTCTTTGCACTAGTGGGACTATAGCAAAGTCCAATAGCCACGTATAGGATTCCACTAGGTACACTGAGTGTTTGCTAGTATAATGGCTTAGTTATCATGAGTTGGAGTGTGCAATGCAGGCAGACGCGCTCTGCAAATGTCTTTGCACTAGTGGGACTATAGTAAAGTCCAATAGCCACAGATAGGATGCCACTAGGTACACTGAGTGTTTGCTAGTATAATGGCTTAGTTATAATGAGTTGGAGTGTGCAATGCAGGCAGACGCGCTCTGCAAATGTCTTTGGACTAGTGGGACTATAGCAAAGTCCAATAGCCACGTTTAGGATGCCACTAGGTACACTGAGTGTTTGCTAGTATAATGGCTTAGTTATAATGAGTTAGAGTGTGCAATGCAGGCAGACGTGCTCTGCAAATGTCTTTGCACTAGTGGGACTATAGCAAAGTCCAATAGCCACAGATAGGATGCCACTAGGTACACTGAGTGTTTGCTAGTATAATGGCTTAGTTATCATGAGTTGGAGTGTGCAATGCAGGCAGACGCGCTCTGCAAATGTCTTTGCACTAGTGGGACTAAAGCAAAGTCCAATAGCCACGTATAGGATGCCACTAGGTACACTGAGTGTTTGCTAGTATAATGGCTTAGTTATAATGAGTTGGAGTGTGCAATGCAGGCAGACGCGCTCTGCAAATGTCTTTGCACTAGTGTGACTATAGCAAAGTCCAATAGCCACGTATAGGATGCCACTAGGTACACTGAGTGTTTGCTAGTATAATGGCTTAGTTATAATGAGTTGGAGTGTGCAATGCAGGCAGACGCGCTCTGCAAATGTCTTTGCACTAGTGGGACTATAGCAAAGTCCAATAGCCACAGATAGGATGCCACTAGGTACACTGAGTGTTTGCTAGTATAATGGCATAGTTATCATGAGTTGGGGTGTGCAATGCAGGCAGACGCGCTCTGCAAATGTCTTTGCACTAGTGGGACTATAGCAAAGTCCAATAGCCACGTATAGGATGCCACTAGGTACACTGAGTGTTTGCTAGTATAATGGCTTAGTTATCATGAGTTGGAGTGTGCAATGCAGGCAGACGCGCTCTGCAAATGTCTTTGCACTAGTGGGACTATAGCAAAGTCCAATAGCCACGTATAGGATGCCACTAGGTACACTGAGTGTTTGCTAGTATAATGGCTTAGTTATAATGAGTTGGAGTGTGCAATGCAGGCAGACGTGCTGCAAATGTCTTTGCACTAGTGGGACTATAGCAAAGTCCAATAGCCACGTATAGGATGCCACTAGGTACACTGAGTGTTTGCTAGTATAATTGCTTAGTTATAATGAGTTGGAGTGTGCAATGCAGGCAGACGTGCTGCAAATGTCTTTGCACTAGTGTGACTATAGCAAAGTCCAATAGCCACGTATAGGATGCCACTAGGTACACTGAGTGTTTGGTAGTATAATGGCTTGGTTATCATGAGTTGGAGTGTGCAATGCAGGCAGACGCGCTCTGCAAATGTCTTTGCACTAGTGGGACTATAGCAAAGTCCAATAGCCACAGATAGGATGCCACTAGGTACACTGAGTGTTTGCTAGTATAATGGCTTAGTTATAATGAGTTGGAGTGTGCAATGCAGGCAGACACGCTCTGCAAATGTCTTTGCACTAGTGTGACTATAGCAAAGTCCAATAGCCACGTATAGGATGCCACTAGGTACACTGAGTGTTTGCTAGTATAATGGCTTAGTTATCATGAGTTGGAGTGTGCAATGCAGGCAGACGCGCTCTGCAAATGTCTTTGCACTAGTGGGACTATAGCAAAGTCCAATAGCCACAGATAGGATGCCACTAGGTACACTGAGTGTTTGCTAGTATAATGGCTTAGTTATAATGAGTATGAGTGTGCAATGCAGGCAGACGCGCTCTGCAAATGTCTTTGCACTAGTGTGACTATAGCAAAGTCCAATAGCCACGTATAGGATGCCACTAGGTACACTGAGTGTTTTCTAGTATAATGGCTTAGTTATAATGAGTAGGAGTGTGCAATGCAGGCAGACGCGCTCTGCAAATGTCTTTGCACTAGTGTGACTATAGCAAAGTCCAATAGCCACGTATAGGATGCCACTAGGTACACTGAGTGTTTGCTAGTATAATGACTTAGTTATAATGAGTAGGAGTGTGCAATGCAGGCAGACGCGCTCTGCAAATGTCTTTGCACTAGTGTGACTATAGCAAAGTCCAATAGCCACGTATAGGATGCCACTAGGTACACTGAGTGTTTGCTAGTATAATGGCTTAGTTATAATGAGTAGGAGTGTGCAATGCAGGCAGACGCGCTCTGCAAATGTCTTTGCACTAGTGTGACTATAGCAAAGTCCAATAGCCACGTATAGGATGCCACTAGGTACACTGAGTGTTTGCTAGTATAATGGCTTAGTTATAATGAGTTGGAGTGTGCAATGCAGGCAGACGCGCTCTGCAAATGTCTTTGCACTAGTGGGACTATAGCAAAGTCCAATAGCCACAGATAGGATGCCACTAGGTACACTGAGTGTTTGCTAGTATAATGGCTTAGTTATAATGAGTTGGAGTGTGCAATGCAGGCAGACGCGCTCTGCAAATGTCTTTGCACTAGTGTGACTATAGCAAAGTCCAATAGCCACGTATAGGATGCCACTAGGTACACTGAGTGTTTGCTAGTATAATGGCTTAGTTATAATGAGTTGGAGTGTGCAATGCAGGCAGACGCGCTCTGCAAATGTCTTTGCACTAGTGGGACTATAGCAAAGTCCAATAGCCACGTTTAGGATGCCACTAGGTACACTGAGTGTTTGCTAGTATAATGGCTTAGTTATAATGAGTTGGAGTGTGCAATGCAGGCAGACGTGCTCTGCAAATGTCTTTGCACTAGTGGGACTATAGCAAAGTCCAATAGCCACAGATAGGATGCCACTAGGTACACTGAGTGTTTGCTAGTATAATGGCTTAGTTATCATGAGTTGGAGTGTGCAATGCAGGCAGACGCGCTCTGCAAATGTCTTTGCACTAGTGGGACTAAAGCAAAGTCCAATAGCCACGTATAGGATGCCACTAGGTACACTGAGTGTTTGCTAGTATAATGGCTTAGTTATAATGAGTTGGAGTGTGCAATGCAGGCAGACGCGCTCTGCAAATGTCTTTGCACTAGTGTGACTATAGCAAAGTCCAATAGCCACGTATAGGATGCCACTAGGTACACTGAGTGTTTGCTAGTATAATGGCTTAGTTATAATGAGTTGGAGTGTGCAATGCAGGCAGACGCGCTCTGCAAATGTCTTTGCACTAGTGGGACTATAGCAAAGTCCAATAGCCACAGATAGGATGCCACTAGGTACACTGAGTGTTTGCTAGTATAATGGCTTAGTTATCATGAGTTGGGGTGTGCAATGCAGGCAGACGCGCTCTGCAAATGTCTTTGCACTAGTGGGACTATAGCAAAGTCCAATAGCCACGTATAGGATGCCACTAGGTACACTGAATGTTTGCTAGTATAATGGCTTAGTTATCATGAGTTGGAGTGTGCAATGCAGGCAGACGCGCTCTGCAAATGTCTTTGCACTAGTGGGACTATAGCAAAGTCCAATAGCCACAGATAGGATGCCACTAGGTACACTGAGTGTTTGCTAGTATAATGGCTTAGTTATAATGAGTATGAGTGTGCAATGCAGGCAGACGCGCTCTGCAAATGTCTTTGCACTAGTGTGACTATAGCAAAGTCCAATAGCCACGTATAGGATGCCACTAGGTACACTGAGTGTTTTCTAGTATAATGGCTTAGTTATAATGAGTAGGAGTGTGCAATGCAGGCAGACGCGCTCTGCAAATGTCTTTGCACTAGTGTGACTATAGCAAAGTCCAATAGCCACGTATAGGATGCCACTAGGTACACTGAGTGTTTGCTAGTATAATGACTTAGTTATAATGAGTAGGAGTGTGCAATGCAGGCAGACGCGCTCTGCAAATGTCTTTGCACTAGTGTGACTATAGCAAAGTCCAATAGCCACGTATAGGATGCCACTAGGTACACTGAGTGTTTGCTAGTGTAATGGCTTAGTTATAATGAGTTGGAGTGTGCAATGCAGGCAGACGCGCTCTGCAAATGTCTTTGCACTAGTGGGACTATAGCAAGGTCCAATAGCCACGTTTAGGATGCCACTAGGTACACTGAGTGTTTGCTAGTATAATGGCTTAGTTATAATGAGTTGGAGTGTGCAATGCAGGCAGACGTGCTCTGCAAATGTCTTTGCACTAGTGGGACTATAGCAAAGTCCAATAGCCACAGATAGGATGCCACTAGGTACACTGAGTGTTTGCTAGTATAATGGCTTAGTTATCATGAGTTGGAGTGTGCAATGCAGGCAGACGCGCTCTGCAAATGTCTTTGCACTAGTGGGACTAAAGCAAAGTCCAATAGCCACGTATAGGATGCCACTAGGTACACTGAGTGTTTGCTAGTATAATGGCTTAGTTATAATGAGTTGGAGTGTGCAATGCAGGCAGACGCGCTCTGCAAATGTCTTTGCACTAGTGTGACTATAGCAAAGTCCAATAGCCACGTATAGGATGCCACTAGGTACACTGAGTGTTTGCTAGTATAATGGCTTAGTTATAATGAGTTGGAGTGTGCAATGCAGGCAGACGCGCTCTGCAAATGTCTTTGCACTAGTGGGACTATAGCAAAGTCCAATAGCCACAGATAGGATGCCACTAGGTACACTGAGTGTTTGCTAGTATAATGGCTTAGTTATCATGAGTTGGGGTGTGCAATGCAGGCAGACGCGCTCTGCAAATGTCTTTGCACTAGTGGGACTATAGCAAAGTCCAATAGCCACGTATAGGATGCCACTAGGTACACTGAGTGTTTGCTAGTATAATGGCTTAGTTATCATGAGTTGGAGTGTGCAATGCAGGCAGACGCGCTCTGCAAATGTCTTTGCACTAGTGGGACTATAGCAAAGTCCAATAGCCACGTATAGGATGCCACTAGGTACACTGAGTGTTTGCTAGTATAATGGCTTAGTTATAATGAGTTGGAGTGTGCAATGCAGGCAGACGTGCTGCAAATGTCTTTGCACTAGTGGGACTATAGCAAAGTCCAATAGCCACGTATAGGATGCCACTAGGTACACTGAGTGTTTGCTAGTATAATTGCTTAGTTATAATGAGTTGGAGTGTGCAATGCAGGCAGACGTGCTGCAAATGTCTTTGCACTAGTGTGACTATAGCAAAGTTCAATAGCCACGTATAGGATGCCACTAGGTACACTGAGTGTTTGCTAGTATAATGGCTTAGTTATCATGAGTTGGAGTGTGCAATGCAGGCAGACGCGCTCTGCAAATGTCTTTGCACTAGTGGGACTATAGCAAAGTCCAATAGCCACAGATAGGATGCCACTAGGTACACTGAGTGTTTGCTAGTATAATGGCTTAGTTATAATGAGTATGAGTGTGCAATGCAGGCAGACGCGCTCTGCAAATGTCTTTGCACTAGTGTGACTATAGCAAAGTACAATAGCCACGTATAGGATGCCACTAGGTACACTGAGTGTTTGCTAGTATAATGGCTTAGTTATCATGAGTTGGAGTGTGCAATGCAGGCAGACGCGCTCTGCAAATGTCTTTGCACTAGTGGGACTATAGCAAAGTCCAATAGCCACAGATAGGATGCCACTAGGTACACTGAGTGTTTGCTAGTATAATGGCTTAGTTATAATGAGTATGAGTGTGCAATGCAGGCAGACGCGCTCTGCAAATGTCTTTGCACTAGTGTGACTATAGCAAAGTCCAATAGCCACGTATAGGATGCCACTAGGTACACTGAGTGTTTTCTAGTATAATGGCTTAGTTATAATGAGTAGGAGTGTGCAATGCAGGCAGACGCGCTCTGCAAATGTCTTTGCACTAGTGTGACTATAGCAAAGTCCAATAGCCACGTATAGGATGCCACTAGGTACACTGAGTGTTTGCTAGTATAATGACTTAGTTATAATGAGTAGGAGTGTGCAATGCAGGCAGACGCGCTCTGCAAATGTCTTTGCACTAGTGTGACTATAGCAAAGTCCAATAGCCACGTATAGGATGCCACTAGGTACACTGAGTGTTTGCTAGTATAATGGCTTAGTTATAATGAGTAGGAGTGTGCAATGCAGGCAGACGCGCTCTGCAAATGTCTTTGCACTAGTGTGACTATAGCAAAGTCCAATAGCCACGTATAGGATGCCACTAGGTACACTGAGTGTTTGCTAGTATAATGGCTTAGTTATAATGAGTTGGAGTGTGCAATGCAGGCAGACGTGCTCTGCAAATGTCTTTGCACTAGTGTGACTATAGCAAAGTCCAATAGCCACGTATAGGATGCCACTAGGTACACTGAGTGTTTGCTAGTATAATGACTTAGTTATAATGAGTAGGAGTGTGCAATGCAGGCAGACGCGCTCTGCAAATGTCTTTGCACTAGTGTGACTATAGCAAAGTCCAATAGCCACGTATAGGATGCCACTAGGTACACTGAGTGTTTGCTAGTATAATGGCTTAGTTATAATGAGTAGGAGTGTGCAATGCAGGCAGACGCGCTCTGCAAATGTCTTTGCACTAGTGTGACTATAGCAAAGTCCAATAGCCACGTATAGGATGCCACTAGGTACACTGAGTGTTTGCTAGTATAATGGCTTAGTTATAATGAGTAGGAGTGTGCAATGCAGGCAGACGTGCTGCAAATGTCTTTGCACTAGTGGGACTATAGCAAAGTCCAATAGCCACGTATAGGATGCCACTAGGTACACTGAGTGTTTGCTAGTATAATTGCTTAGTTATAATGAGTTGGAGTGTGCAATGCAGGCAGACGTGCTGCAAATGTCTTTGCACTAGTGTGACTATAGCAAAGTTCAATAGCCACGTATAGGATGCCACTAGGTACACTGAGTGTTTGCTAGTATAATGGCTTAGTTATCATGAGTTGGAGTGTGCAATGCAGGCAGACGCGCTCTGCAAATGTCTTTGCACTAGTGGGACTATAGCAAAGTCCAATAGCCACAGATAGGATGCCACTAGGTACACTGAGTGTTTGCTAGTATAATGGCTTAGTTATAATGAGTTGGAGTGTGCAATGCAGGCAGACGCGCTCTGCAAATGTCTTTTCACTAGTGGGACTATAGCAAAGTCCAATAGCCACAGATAGGATGCCACTAGGTACACTGAGTGTTTGCTAGTATAATGGCTTAGTTATAATGAGTTGGAGTGTGCAATGCAGGCAGACGCGCTCTGCAAATGTCTTTGCACTAGTGGGACTATAGCAAAGTCCAATAGCCACAGATAGGATGCCACTAGGTACACTGAGTGTTTGCTAGTATAATGGCTTAGTTATAATGAGTTGGAGTGTGCAATGCAGGCAGACGCGCTCTGCAAATGTCTTTGCACTAGTGTGACTATAGCAAAGTCCAATAGCCACGTATAGGATGCCACTAGGTACACTGAGTGTTTGCTAGTATAATGGCTTGGTTTTAATGAGTTGTAGTGTGCAATGCAGGCAGACGTGCTCTGCAAATGTCTTTGCACTAGTGGGACTATAGCAAAGTCCAATAGCCACAGATAGGATGCCACTAGGTACACTGAGTGTTTGCTAGTATAATGGCTTAGTTATCATGAGTTGGAGTGTGCAATGCAGGCAGACGCGCTCTGCAAATGTCTTTGCACTAGTGGGACTATAGCAAAGTCCAATAGCCACAGATAGGATGCCACTAGGTACACTGAGTGTTTGCTAGTATAATGGCTTAGTTATAATGAGTTGGAGTGTGCAATGCAGGCAGACGCGCTCTGCAAATGTCTTTGCACTAGTGTGACTATAGCAAAGTCCAATAGCCACGTATAGGATGCCACTAGGTACACTGAGTGTTTGCTAGTATAATGGCTTAGTTATCATGAGTTGGAGTGTGCAATGCAGGCAGACGCGCTCTGCAAATGTCTTTGCACTAGTGGGACTATAGCAAAGTCCAATAGCCACAGATAGGATGCCACTAGGTACACTGAGTGTTTGCTCGTATAATGGCTTAGTTATAATGAGTAGGAGTGTGCAATGCAGGCAGACGCGCTCTGCAAATGTCTTTGCACTAGTGTGACTATAGCAAAGTCCAATAGCCACGTATAGGATGCCACTAGGTACACTGAGTGTTTTCTAGTATAATGGCTTAGTTATCATGAGTTGGAGTGTGCAATGCAGGCAGACGCGCTCTGCAAATGTCTTTGCACTAGTGGGACTATAGCAAAGTCCAATAGCCACAGATAGGATGCCACTAGGTACACTGAGTGTTTGCTAGTATAATGGCTTAGTTATAATGAGTTGGAGTGTGCAATGCAGGCAGACGCGCTCTGCAAATGTCTTTGCACTAGTGGGACTATAGCAAAGTCCAATAGCCACGTATAGGATTCCACTAGGTACACTGAGTGTTTGCTAGTATAATGGCTTAGTTATCATGAGTTGGAGTGTGCAATGCAGGCAGGCGCGCTCTGCAAATGTCTTTGCACTAGTGGGACTATAGCAAAGTCCAATAGCCACAGATAGGATGCCACTAGGTACACTGAGTGTTTGCTAGTATAATGGCTTAGTTATAATGAGTTGGAGTGTGCAATGCAGGCAGACGCGCTCTGCAAATGTCTTTGCACTAGTGGGACTATAGCAAAGTCCAATAGCCACGTTTAGGATGCCACTAGGTACACTGAGTGTTTGCTAGTATAATGGCTTAGTTATAATGAGTTGGAGTGTGCAATGCAGGCAGACGTGCTCTGCAAATGTCTTTGCACTAGTGGGACTATAGCAAAGTCCAATAGCCACGTATAGGATGTCACTAGATACACTGAGTGTTTTGCTAGTATAATGGCTTAGTTATCATGAGTTGGAGTGTGCAATGCAGGCAGACGCGCTCTGCAAATGTCTTTGCACTAGTGGGACTATAGCAAAGTCCAATAGCCACAGATAGGATGCCACTAGGTACACTGAGTGTTTGCTAGTATAATGGCTTAGTTATAATGAGTTGGAGTGTGCAATGCAGGCAGACGTGCTGCAAATGTCTTTGCACTAGTGTGACTATAGCAAAGTCCAATAGCCACGTATAGGATGTCACTAGATACACTGAGTGTTTGCTAGTATAATGGCTTAGTTATAATGAGTTGGAGTGTGCAATGCAGGCAGACGCGCTCTGCAAATGTCTTTGCACTAGTGGGACTATAGCAAAGTCCAATAGCCACGTTTAGGATGCCACTAGGTACACTGAGTGTTTGCTAGTATAATGGCTTAGTTATAATGAGTTGGAGTGTGCAATGCAGGCAGACGTGCTCTGCAAATGTCTTTGCACTAGTGGGACTATAGCAAAGTCCAATAGCCACGTATAGGATGTCACTAGATACACTGAGTGTTTTGCTAGTATAATGGCTTAGTTATCATGAGTTGGAGTGTGCAATGCAGGCAGACGCGCTCTGCAAATGTCTTTGCACTAGTGGGACTATAGCAAAGTCCAATAGCCACGTATAGGATGCCACTAGGTACACTGAGTGTTTTCTAGTATAATGGCTTAGTTATAATGAGTAGGAGTGTGCAATGCAGGCAGACGCGCTCTGCACATGTCTTTGCACAAGTGTGACTATAGCAAAGTCCAATAGCCACGTATAGGATGCCACTAGGTACACTGAGTGTTTGCTAGTATAATGACTTAGTTATAATGAGTAGGAGTGTGCAATGCAGGCAGACGCGCTCTGCAAATGTCTTTGCACTAGTGTGACTATAGCAAAGTCCAATAGCCACGTATAGGATGCCACTAGGTACACTGAGTGTTTGCTAGTATAATGGCTTAGTTATAATGAGTAGGAGTGTGCAATGCAGGCAGACGCGCTCTGCAAATGTCTTTGCACTAGTGTGACTAAAGCAAAGTCCAATAGCCACGTATAGGATGCCACTAGGTACACTGAGTGTTTGCTAGTATAATGGCTTAGTTATAATGAGTTGGAGTGTGCAATGCAGGCAGACGCGCTCTGCAAATGTCTTTGCACTAGTGGGACTATAGCAAAGTCCAATAGCCACAGATAGGATGCCACTAGGTACACTGAGTGTTTGCTAGTATAATGGCTTAGTTATAATGAGTTGGAGTGTGCAATGCAGGCAGACGCGCTCTGCAAATGTCTTTGCACTAGTGGGACTATAGCAAAGTCCAATAGCCACAGATAGGATGCCACTAGGTACACTGAGTGTTTGCTAGTATAATGGCTTAGTTATCATGAGTTGGAGTGTGCAATGCAGGCCGACGCGCTCTGCAAATGTCTTTGCACTAGTGTGACTATAGCAAAGTCCAATAGCCACGTATAGGATGCCACTAGGTACACTGAGTGTTTGCTAGTATAATGGCTTAGTTATCATGAGTTGGAGTGTGCAATGCAGGCAGACGCGCTCTGCAAATGTCTTTGCACTAGTGGGACTATAGCAAAGTCCAATAGCCACGTTTAGGATGCCACTAGGTACAATGAGTGTTTGCTAGTATAATGGCTTAGTTATAATGAGTTGGAGTGTGCAATGCAGGCAGACGTGCTCTGCAAATGTCTTTGCACTAGTGGGACTATAGCAAAGTCCAATAGCCACAGATAGGATGCCACTAGGTACACTGAGTGTTTGCTAGTATAATGGCTTAGTTATAATGAGTTGCAGTGTGCAATGCAGGCAGACGCGCTCTGCAAATGTCTTTGCACTAGTGGGACTATAGCAAAGTCCAATAGCCACAGATAGGATGCCACTAGGTACACTGAGTGTTTGCTAGTATAATGGCTTAGTTATCATGAGTTGGAGTGTGCAATGCAGGCAGACGCGCTCTGCAAATGTCTTTGCACTAGTGTGACTATAGCAAAGTCCAATAGCCACGTATAGGATGCCACTAGGTACACTGAGTGTTTGCTAGTATAATGGCTTAGTTATAATGAGTTGGAGTGTGCAATGCAGGCAGACGCGCTCTGCAAATGTCTTTGCACTAGTGGGACTATAGCAAAGTCCAATAGCCACAGATAGGATGCCACTAGGTACACTGAGTGTTTGCTAGTATAATGGCTTAGTTATCATGAGTTGGAGTGTGCAATGCAGGCAGACGCGCTCTGCAAATGTCTTTGCACTAGTGGGACTATAGCAAAGTCCAATAGCCACGTATAGGATGCCACTAGGTGCACTGAGTGTTTGCTAGTATAATGGCTTAGTTATCATGAGTTGGAGTGTGCAATGCAGGCAGACGCGCTCTGCAAATGTCTTTGCACTAGTGTGACTATAGCAAAGTCCAATAGCCACATATAGGATGCCACTAGGTACACTGAGTGTTTGCTAGTATAATGGCTTAGTTATAATGAGTTGCAGTGTGCAATGCAGGCAGACGTGCTCTGCAAATGTCTTTGCACTAGTGGGACTATAGCAAAGTCCAATAGCCACGTATAGGATGCCACTAGGTACACTGAGTGTTTGCTAGTATAATGGCTTAGTTATAATGAGTTGGAGTGTGCAATGCAGGCAGACGTGCTGCAAATGTCTTTGCACTAGTGGGACTATAGCAAAGTCCAATAGCCACGTATAGGATGCCACTAGGTACACTGAGTGTTTGCTAGTATAATGGCTTAGTTATAATGAGTTGGAGTGTGCAATGCAGGCTGATGCGCTCTGCAAATGTCTTTGCACTAGTGGGACTATAGCAAAGTCCAATAGCCACGTATAGGATGCCACTAGGTACACTGAGTGTTTGCTAGTATAATTGCTTAGTTATAATGAGTTGGAGTGTGCAATGCAGGCAGACGTGCTGCAAATGTCTTTGCACTAGTGTGACTATAGCAAAGTCCAATAGCCACGTATAGGATGCCACTAGGTACACTGAGTGTTTGCTAGTATAATGGCTTAGTTATCATGAGTTGGAGTGTGCAATGCAGGCAGACGCGCTCTGCAAATGTCTTTGCACTAGTGGGACTATAGCAAAGTCCAATAGCCACAGATAGGATGCCACTAGGTACACTGAGTGTTTGCTAGTATAATGGCTTAGTTATAATGAGTTGGAGTGTGCAATGCAGGCAGACGTGCTGCAAATGTCTTTGCACTAGTGGGACTATAGCAAAGTCCAATAGCCACGTATAGGATGCCACTAGGTACACTGAGTGTTTGCTAGTATAATTGCTTAGTTATAATGAGTTGGAGTGTGCAATGCAGGCAGACGTGCTGCAAATGTCTTTGCACTAGTGTGACTATAGCAAAGTCCAATAGCCACGTATAGGATGCCACTAGGTACACTGAGTGTTTGCTAGTATAATGGCTTAGTTATCATGAGTTGGAGTGTGCAATGCAGGCAGACGCGCTCTGCAAATGTCTTTGCACTAGTGGGACTATAGCAAAGTCCAATAGCCACGTATAGGATTCCACTAGGTACACTGAGTGTTTGCTAGTATAATGGCTTAGTTATCATGAGTTGGAGTGTGCAATGCAGGCAGACGCGCTCTGCAAATGTCTTTGCACTAGTGGGACTATAGCAAAGTCCAATAGCCACAGATAGGATGCCACTAGGTACACTGAGTGTTTGCTAGTATAATGGCTTAGTTATAATGAGTTGGAGTGTGCAATGCAGGCAGACGTGCTCTGCAAATGTCTTTGCACTAGTGGGACTATAGCAAAGTTCAATAGCCATAGATAGGATGCCACTAGGTACACTGAGTGTTTGCTAGTATAATGGCTTAGTTATAATGAGTTGCAGTGTGCAATGCAGGCAGACGCGCTCTGCAAATGTCTTTGCACTAGTGGGACTATAGCAAAGTCCAATAGCCACAGATAGGATGCCACTAGGTACACTGAGTGTTTGCTAGTATAATGGCTTAGTTATCATGAGTTGGAGTGTGCAATGCAGGCAGACGCGCTCTGCAAATGTCTTTGCACTAGTGGGACTAAAGCAAAGTCCAATAGCCACGTATAGGATGCCACTAGGTACACTGAGTGTTTGCTAGTATAATGGCTTAGTTATAATGAGTTGGAGTGTGCAATGCAGGCAGACGCGCTCTGCAAATGTCTTTGCACTAGTGGGACTATAGCAAAGTCCAATAGCCACAGATAGGATGCCACTAGGTACACTGAGTGTTTGCTAGTATAATGGCTTAGTTATCATGAGTTGGAGTGTGCAATGCAGGCAGACGCGCTCTGCAAATGTCTTTGCACTAGTGGGACTATAGCAAAGTCCAATAGCCACGTATAGGATGCCACTAGGTACACTGAGTGTTTGCTAGTATAATGGCTTAGTTATCATGAGTTGGAGTGTGCAATGCAGGCAGACGCGCTCTGCAAATGTCTTTGCACTAGTGTGACTATAGCAAAGTCCAATAGCCACGTATAGGATGCCACTAGGTACACTGAGTGTTTGCTAGTATAATGGCTTAGTTATAATGAGTTGCAGTGTGCAATGCAGGCAGACGTGCTCTGCAAATGTCTTTGCACTAGTGGGACTATAGCAAAGTCCAATAGCCACGTATAGGATGCCACTAGGTACACTGAGTGTTTGCTAGTATAATGGCTTAGTTATAATGAGTTGGAGTGTGCAATGCAGGCAGACGTGCTGCAAATGTCTTTGCACTAGTGGGACTATAGCAAAGTCCAATAGCCACGTATAGGATGCCACTAGGTACACTGAGTGTTTGCTAGTATAATGGCTTAGTTATCATGAGTTGGAGTGTGCAATGCAGGCAAACGCGCTCTGCAAATGTCTTTGCACTAGTGGGACTATAGCAAAGTCCAATAGCCACGTATAGGATGCCACTAGGTACACTGAGTGTTTGCTAGTATAATGGCTTAGTTATAATGAGTTGCAGTGTGCAATGCAGGCAGACGTGCTCTGCAAATGTCTTTGCACTAGTGGGACTATAGCAAAGTCCAATAGCCACGTATAGGATGCCACTAGGTACACTGAGTGTTTGCTAGTATAATGGCTTAGTTATAATGAGTTGGAGTGTGCAATGCAGGCAGACGTGCTGCAAATGTCTTTGCACTAGTGGGACTATAGCAAAGTCCAATAGCCACGTATAGGATGCCACTAGGTACACTGAGTGTTTGCTAGTATAATGGCTTAGTTATCATGAGTTGGAGTGTGCAATGCAGGCAGACGCGCTCTGCAAATCTCTTTGCACTAGTGGGACTATAGCAAAGTCCAATAGCCACAGATAGGATGCCACTAGGTACACTGAGTGTTTGCTAGTATAATGGCTTAGTTATAATGAGTTGGAGTGTGCAATGCAGGCAGACGTGCTGCAAATGTCTTTGCACTAGTGGGACTATAGCAAAGTCCAATAGCCACGTATAGGATGCCACTAGGTACACTGAGTGTTTGCTAGTATAATTGCTTAGTTATAATGAGTTGGAGTGTGCAATGCAGGCAGACGTGCTGCAAATGTCTTTGCACTAGTGTGACTATAGCAAAGTCCAATAGCCACGTATAGGATGCCACTAGGTACACTGAGTGTTTGCTAGTATAATGGCTTAGTTATCATGAGTTGGAGTGTGCAATGCAGGCAGACGCGCTCTGGAAATGTCTTTGCACTAGTGGGACTATAGCAAAGTCCAATAGCCACAGATAGGATGCCACTAGGTACACTGAGTGTTTGCTAGTATAATGGCTTAGTTATAATGAGTTGGAGTGTGCAATGCAGGCAGACGCGCTCTGCAAATGTCTTTGCACTAGTGTGACTATAGCAAAGTCCAATAGCCACGTATAGGATGCCACTAGGTACACTGAGTGTTTGCTAGTATAATGGCTTAGTTATCATGAGTTGGAGTGTGCAATGCAGGCAGACGCGCTCTGCAAATGTCTTTGCAGTAGTGGGACTATAGCAAAGTCCAATAGCCACGTATAGGATGCCACTAGGTACACTGAGTATTTGCTAGTATAATGGCTTAGTTATAATGAGTTGGAGTGTGCAATGCAGGCAGACGTGCTGCAAATGTCTTTGCACTAGTGGGACTATAGCAAAGTCCAATAGCCACGTATAGGATGCCACTAGGTACACTGAGTGTTTGCTAGTATAATGGCTTAGTTATAATGAGTTGGAGTGTGCAATGCAGGCAGACGCGCTCTGCAAATGTCTCTGCACTAGTGGGACTATAGCAAAGTCCAATAGCCACAGATAGGATGCCACTAGGTACACTGAGTGTTTGCTAGTATAATGGCTTAGTTATAATGAGTTGGAGTGTGCAATGCAGGCAGACGCGCTCTGCAAATGTCTTTGCACTAGTGGGACTATAGCAAAGTCCAATAGCCACGTATAGGATTCCACTAGGTACACTGAGTGTTTGCTAGTATAATGGCTTAGTTATAATGAGTTGGAGTGTGCAATGCAGGCAGACGTGCTCTGCAAATGTCTTTGCACTAGTGGGACTATAGCAAAGTCCAATAGCCACAGATAGGATGCCACTAGGTACACTGAGTGTTTGCTAGTATAATGGCTTAGTTATAATGAGTTGGAGTATGCAGAGGACACGAGGGTACAGTGACAGGATTTTGGGGTTCTGGGTAGAGGAATGGAAGCCTGCCTTTCTATCCCTCCTAATAGGGAAATGCAGGGAGGAAATCCCTGACCTGGGCTACACAGACGCTGACGCTGTTTTCAGGACCTGTCACCTTAACTCTGACCCTGCCGGTTTTAGCCCTTAAAAGGACTTCTAGAAAGTGCTGTCCCTATGCTGTCCAGCGCTGTGTATGGAGCGCATATAGCTGTATCGGCGATAGGAGGACGGAGCTGTGACAGTGATGTCTGACACCAAAGACGCAGAAGAGATAATGGCGTCCTGGAGGAAAATGTCCGTTTTTATAATGCAGGGACATGTGACATGGACATCCTATCACACATGCCGTTGCTTCTCTGGCTAAAAGTCCACTTAGCTGTGTGTGTGTCTGGGATTGGCTGACATGCTGGCCCGCCCCACAAGACGCGCGCGCTTAGGGAAGGAAGACAAGAAAAAAAAAAAAAATGGCGATCGCCATTATACAAACAGCAGTGATCTGAAGGCGCTGTTCCCGCACAGTATACACTGAAATGTCATAATAGTGTGATTCACAGAGTGACTTACACTATTACAGCAGAAACCAAGCTAGGATTTAGCTGGTTTTTTGCTGCTAGAACCGTTCTCGAACGTTTCTAGAACTATCGAGCTTTTGCAAAAAAGCTCGAGTTCTAGTTCGATCTAGAACATGCCCCAAAATCACTCGAGCCTAGAACTGGAGAACCACGAACCGCGCTCAACTCTACTCGCGATACTTGGCTGTGAAGGTCATTGAACTCAGTGACAGGTGCTGTCAGCAGTGCAGGAGATCAGCGCATGTAATGTACCTCGCTGACAGCAGAACTTGTCATCCCCTGCAGTGACCTGGGCTGACCCATTGATGTTAGCTCAGGTCACTGCACTACTCTCCCAGCCAATGGGGAACATCCTGCTTTTCATTGACTGGGACAGTGTGGATCGTCATGGCAACCCCTTGGATTACACCAGACCTGGATTTGTTTTTCTTTCTAATAAATTCGTTAAAGAGGGAATGTATTGGGGAGTGTTTTTTCAAATAAAAATGTGTTTGTCGTCTATTTTTTTTTTATTACTGACTGGGTTGGTGATGTCGGGTATCTGATAGATGCCTGACCTCACCAACCCCAGGGCTTGATGCCAGGTGACATTACACATCTGGTATTAACCCCATATATTACCCCGTTTGCCACCGCACCAGGGAACGGGATGAGCTGGGGCGAAGCAACAGGATTGGCACATCTAATGGATGCGCCACTTCTGGGGCGGCTGCAGCCTGCTATTTTTAGGCTGGGGAAAGTCCAATAACCATGGACCTCCCTAGTCTGAGAATATCAGACCCCAGCTGTCTGCTTTACCTTGGCTGGTGATCCAATTTTGGGGGGACCCCTACGTGTTTTTTTTTTTAAATTATTTATTTAATTTAAAATAACAGCGTGGGGTGCCCTCAGTTTTGGATTACCAGCCAAGGTGAGGCTGCCAGCTGTGGTCTGCAGGCTGCAGCCGTCTGCTTTACCCTAGCTGGCTACAAAAATAGGGGAAACCCCACGTCATTTTTTTTTTCATTTTTTTGGCTAAATACAAAGCTAAGCACCCCTTAGTGCCACATGAAAGGCACCAAAGGGTGCAAAATTACAAAATGCAGGAGAGAGGGACATGACATTATGTGTCTTTCTGCCATTATAATGACAGAAAAGATTGATATGAAGTGTACAAGCACAGGAAAATCACCAGAGAGCTCTACTCTGTGAAAAGCAGTAGAACATGGCACTGGAGTGAACATGTGACCGTCTCATGTAGGTTGAAGCTATGGATCCTGGGTAAATTTATGTATTTTCCCTCCTTCAGTTTTTTTGCAGTACACAAAAAAAACGGAAGGCACACGGATGACAAACAGATGACATACGGACCGTCTACGGAACGGAAACGGATGCCACACGGATGCACCCGTGAAAAAAAATGGACTGTTTTTTGCAGACCACAAAAATGGATCGGTCGTGTTAATGTAGCCTTATTCTGATCTGCCATTTATAAACAGCAGGCAGAAATAAGTGAATAACGCCCCCCAGCGTCAGAAAATCTCCGGGGTTTCAGGGCTAGCTGAGACCCTGGAGATCATGATTCAGGACGGTTTTTCCGGTCCCCGCTCACATGATCACCGGTATACACCGTATGCCAATGATCACGTTACAGTAAATGACAGTGTCGGTAAAAAATTATTTATCTCCCATCTGGCATGAACAAACATGATAAATCTCCTCCCCGGTCCCCTCCGGTCCCCCGGTGTCGCCAAAGTGCCCCCCTGATGCCCTCCCAGAAATCCAAGATGGCCGCGCGCACAGCAGCGCGCCGGCCGCATTCACCCTACTCCTCTGATTTCTGTCGCATGTGCCATGACACATGCGACAGAAAAGTCCTCCCCAGGCCCTGCCAGGTCACCCCCTATAACCCCACCGGTGTTCCCCGGTGTCCCACGGTACCTGTGCAGCGTTAATCCCCCCACGGCCCTCTCCTTCACAATAGACGCTGCCGCATGCACAGAGCGGCTGTCAGCTCAGCTTCCTGTGTTCAGACACAGTGAGTGGTGGTTATGCATCTGTAAGCTAAATGGGCGGCACGGTGGCTCAGTGGTTAGCACTGCAGTCTTGCAGCGCTGGGGTCCTGGGTTCAATTCCCACCAAGGACACCATCTGCAAGGAGTTTGTATGTTCTCCCCGTGGGTTTCCTCCGGGTACTCCGGTTTCCTCCCACACTCCAAAGACGTACAGCGCTATGGAATTAAAAACGCTATATAAATGAATATATTATTATTATTACTGCAATGCCCTGCTAATGAGGTAAGGAACATAATTGATCAGGAGAGCTATATACTACATTTCCAAATGGAGGCATTTGATTTTATAATTGCCCTGCTGAACGACTACCAAACATAAGAGTCCGTTATACGCCACAAGAAAACACATCTAAATAGTGAGCTCTGTTGTTAAGTATTCATTCAGCTGGATAACTGGACTTAAAAGGGTATTCCATCTCCAAGATAAAATCCCCAATATATAGTAGGTGGAATAGCAATAATATCAGCAAATACCAATATTTGGAAATGTAGAATAGTTCTCATGATTAGGCATGCCCTTACCTCATGAGCAGGGCATTGCAGCTTTGGTAGCAACCATTACGACATGGACTCTGCTGCTGTGGACCCGGGGAGAGTGAGTGCAGATTCATTGCACCCACACTCCTCACATGAAGGGTCTGTACTCCTAGAAAATGGGGAATACGTTCCCTGAGTGTCTCCCCCCCCATATTCTAGACGGTCCAGAGTCGTCGTGGGACCCCTTTATTTTTTTTCTTACAATAAATTGGTGAAAGAGGGAATATTTTGGGGACTGTTTTTTCAAATAAATTTCTTTTGTCGATTTTTTTTTGTTAGTACTGATAGTTTATGATGTTGGGTATCTAATAGACGCCATGACATCACAAACTGCTGGGCTTGATCTCAGGTGACTTTACAGCTAGTATCAACCCGATTTATTACCCCGTTTTCCACTGCACCAGGGCATGGGATGAGCTGGGGTGAAGCGCCAGGATTGGCGCATCTAGTGCATGCGCCACGTCTGGGGTGCCTGCGGCCTGCTATTTTTAGGCTGTGAAGGCCCAATAACTATGGACCTTCCCACCCTGAGAATACTAGACCACAGCTGTCCGCTTTACCTTGGCTGGTGATCCAATTTGGGGGGGGACCCTACTTTTTTGTGTAATTATTAATATTTATAAAATAATTATAAAAAAAGAGCCTGGGGGGACCTCCACATTGGATCCCCAACCACGGTAAAGCTGCCAGCTGTGGTTTTCAGGCTACAACCGTCTGCTTTACCCTAGCTGGCTATCAAAAATGGGGGGACCCAACGTCATTTTTTTTTTAACTATTTTTTAAATAGAAAAAATTAATGGGCTTCCCTGTATTTTGATTGCCAACCAAGGTAACGGCAGGCACATGGGGGTGTCTACCCATAGCTGTCTGCTTTATCTGCGCTGAGAATCAAAAATAGCTACGGAGCGCTACTTCATTTTTTTTAAAGAATTTGTTTTTAGTTATTTAAATAAATAATTATAAAAAATATATATGGGCTCCCGCTGCATTTTTTGTATTGCTAGCTAAGGGTAATCCAAGCAGCTACTGGCTGCTAACCCCCACTGCTTGGTGTTACCTTCACTGGCAATGGAAAATCCAGGGAAGCATTTTTTATTTTTTTTGCCAAAAAACTACAAAAAAAGGACGTGAGCTTCGCCATATTTTTGTATGCTAGCCAGGTATAGCAGGCAGGTGCTGGAAGAGTTGGATACAGTGCCAGAAGATGGCGCTTCTATGAAAGTGCCATTTTCTGAGGCGGCTGCAGACTGCAATTCGCAGCAGTGGGGCCCAGAAACCCCAGGCCAACCTGTGCTGCGGATTCCAATCCCCAGCTGCCTAGTTGTACCTGGCTGCACACAAAAATGGGGTGAAGCCTACGTCATTTGTTTTCTAATTATTTCATGAAATTCATGAAATAATAAAAAAAGGACTTCCCTTTATTTTTGGTTCCCAGCCGGGTACAAATAGGCAACTGGGGGTTGGGGGCAGCCGTACCTGCCTGCTGTACCTGGCTAGCATACAAAAATATGGCGAAGCCCACATAATTTTTTCAGGGGGCAAAAAACTTCTGCATACAGTCCTGGATGGAGTATGCTGAGCCTTTTAGTTCTGCAGCTGCTGTCTGTCTGTATGGAGAAGAGCAGACAGCAGCTGCAGAACTACAAGGCTCAGCATACTCCATCCAGGACTGTATGCAGAAGTTTTTTGCCCACCAAAAAAATGACGTGGGCTTCGCCATATTTTTGTATGCTAGCCAGGTACAGCAGGCAGCCACGGGCTGCCTCCAACCCCCAGTTGCCTATTTGTACCCGGCTGGGAACCAAAAATATAGGGAAGCCCGTTT
This sequence comes from Anomaloglossus baeobatrachus, assembly GCF_048569485.1. NCBI lineage: Eukaryota > Metazoa > Chordata > Amphibia > Anura > Aromobatidae > Anomaloglossus > Anomaloglossus baeobatrachus. Next base: position 377,864,134 of record NC_134354.1, on the reverse strand, counting down.
TTTTTAATTATTTCACTTATTTCATGAAATAATTAAAAAACAAATGACGTGGGCTTCGCCCCATTTTTGTGTCCAGCCAGGTACAACTAGGCAGCTGGGGATTGGAATCCGCAGCACAGGTTAGCCCGAGGTTTCTGGGCGCATCTGCTGCGAATTGCAGTCCGCAGCCGCCCCAGAAAATGGCGCTTTCATAGAAGCGCCATCATCTGACACTGTATCCAACTCTTCCAACAGCCCTGAAGCCGGGTGGCTTGCTGGGTAATAATGAGTTAATACTAGCTTTGTTTTTCTAGCTAGTATTAAGCAAGAGATTCTTAATGTCAGGCACGTTTGACCCGGCCATTAAGAATTTCCAATAAAGGGTTAAAAAAAAGACACCACACAGAGAAAAAATACTTTAATAGAAATAAATACACAGACACATTAGAGACTCCATCTTTATTACCCCCTGTCAGCCCTCCACGATCCATGGTCTTCTGTCTTTCTCATTCAAGAAATGCAGCTCTGCTCCATCACTGCTGCATGGGGGAAGACACTGCTTCCCGTGCAGCCTTCACTCCGTGAGAGATCAGTGCTGCTGGCTGTTAGCGGTAACAGCGGTAACACTGACAGACGCGTTACCATAGCAACGGTGCTCCGATCATGTGATTCCCGGAGCCGCGGTTAGCGGTGACGTCACCGCTAACTGCGTTGCTATGGCAACGGTGATCTCCGTTAATTATCGGCTGTGTCAGCCGGTCCCTAACGGAACGGGGAGTCGACCGTGTGCTAGAGCATGTCGCCGGTACACGGCGATACACAAATGTGCACCGTGTACCGGAGAGTGCAATGACAGGACCTAGGACAGGACATGATGTCAAAGCCATGTGACCGGTCTGTAGCCAATGAGATAATAGCCACGTGACTGGTCACATGGCTATTTTGACGACGTCACGGAAGGTCCTGTCAGTGCTGGTTATCGGGAGGACGCAGCGATCATCGGAAGGAATAGTGAGAGGAGACAGAGTGCAGGACGCATCGCGGGCACCGGTAAGTGTTATGGCAATGTTTATTAACTGTATGTGTACATTTATAATGCGTTTTTATGTGTTTGTGATTGCCTCCCATTATTTCCTATTGGTTCGAGTTCGGTTCGTCGAACGTTCGCCGAACCGAACTCGAATGGGACCTCGGTTCGGCGAACCGAGCTCGAGCCGAACCGCGGCTGGTTGGCTCATCTCTACTTATAACAACGAACAAGCCTTTTACCCTTCTCAATTGGAATTTTGGACCATTCTTCTTTTGCAAACTGCTCCAGGTCTCCCGAATTTGAATTCTCAACAACAATTTTAATATCTCTCTATAGGCGTTAAATGGGATTTAGATCCGGTTCAGATTTCTGTGTTCTTCTCAAAGTATGTTTGTTGTCATTGTCTGGCTGAAAGACTCATGACCTAGGATGTAAACCAAACATTATAATACTGGGCACTACATTGCGACCCAAAATCCTTTGATAATCTTCAGATTTCATAATGCCTTGCACATAGTCAAGGTATTCAGAGCAAGAGGTATCAAAACAACCCCAAAACATCTTTAAACCTCTACCATATTTGATTGCAGGTATTGTATTCTTTTCTTTTTAGGCCTAATTCTGTTTTTTGAAAACAGTAGAATGATGTGCTTAACCAAAAACCCCTAGCTTGATCTCATCTGTCCACAAAACAATTTCCAGGAATGACTTTGGCTTACTCACATACATTTTAGCAAACTGCTGTCTAGTTTTTTTTTGTCTACAGTGCTATGTGCTGTAAACCTCTTGATTATGTTGCACACCATGGTAAAATGATCATCAAGATCTCTGGAGATGGACTTGAGATAGTTTAAATTTTTCAACAGTTTTGGTCCTTAAGTAGAGATGAGCTAACCTATTGAATTTTGGTTTGGTGAGTTCAGCCGGACTTTAGATAAAATTTGGTTCAGGGCCTGGATATGAACTGAACCCCATTGGAAGTCACTGATTGGGCAGTTTGGCTCTCCGCTCACATACAGGCAGCCCTAAGCAGAGCATTTCCAGGGGAGAGAGGACGGAGGGGTTTTTTTTGTTTTGTTTTTTTGTGCACACTATATCTGATAACGCTGATTTTAACCCCCCAGTGCAAACTATTCAAACACTGAAAGAAGATTACACTGGGCCAAGCACCAATTATACCCAAGCAAAACGATGCACTTGAGTGTTTAAGCATACATTAAACACCCGAACTTCGAACTCGAGCACTGATTTTACATAAAGTCTGTGTTCGGTGTGAACCCCAAACTTTACTGTTCGGGTTCACTCATCTCTATTCTCAAGTCTTCAGACAAATCTCTTCTCCATCTGTACTCCATGGTTGGTGTTGCACACAAAAACAGATAATGCAAAGATTGTCAAGTTCTCCTCATTTTGTGTGGTGTCAGGTGTGATCTTCATTTTGCCAACACATGTTACTTGGCACTGGTGAGTTTGATTGAGCATCACATGCTTGAAACAAAGTTGTTTACCCGCAATTTTGAAAGGTGCCAACAACTGTATTGATTTTGTTTAAAATAATGTCCAGTTTGCCTTTTTTTCTGTGTGTTTTTTTGTGCTTTTTCCAATACACTCAAAGGAAATAAATATGTGTACCACAAAGCATATGTAATTGCAATAATTTCCTTTGGGAAATTTTCAGGAAAAATTTCAAGGGTACCAACACTTTTGGCCATGACTATATATCAGAAAGAGGCCCTAGACGGGGAACATATATACCAGGAAGGGCTCCAGATATTAGCAAGCAAGTCAGCCATCCAGCTTGCAGTCCAGGAATGCAGACAGGAGAAACTAACAAACCAGTGATAGGCTATAATTGGCACTTCTGCTAATAACTGTCAATATAGTGTTGACATAGGTGGGGATCATTTTTGTTTTCGGGATTTTATACACGTTCTGCATTTGTTGATTCTTTTGCATTAGTATATCTTGCTACATTGTGATATTTTTGTACCATGTGTGAGATGGTCACATTCCAAGAGGGGAGATGTGTATCATCAAGATTGATAGCCTCAATAATGTAAGCCCAGGCAGTCTATAGCGTGTTAGATGTTGAGAGGGTTAGCAGGATGTCACAGGGCAGGGTTTATGAGCAGTCAGATGGATGGGTGGGAATGACTGCTCACATATCCCAACCTTGGGGTGTTGTACTTGTGGCAAAACTTACGACCTGTAGTTTCATTCTGTCTGTGTGTGTGGAAGTGTGAAGTTATCCAGTAGTGGCACTATTGGTGAAGATAGGATTATCCCAAGCCAGTGAATCCCCAAGAAGTATGAACTTGTTATTTTGTTTTCCCTTTTGTTACCTTGTGTTGAAAAATGATTTCTTTGCATTTGTTCTGTTTACTGGTTTATGAAGACTGAATAAATCAGCCATGTGGTTTAAATAGAAAAAGTTTCTCTGTCTACCCGAACAAGCATCAGAGTGAGTCAGATCTTTACCCCACACCATTTTTTTAAAATTATTTAAATAATTTTATAAAATGATGAAGGGTCCCCACTATTTTTGATAACCAGCTAAGGTAAAGCAGACAGCTAGGGTCTGATATTTTCAAGCTGGGATTGCCCATAGTTATTTGGCCCTTCCCAGCCTAAAAAAAAGCAGCCCACAGCCACCCCAAAATGCTGGGTTAAAAGTTAGGTCAATTCCGGGTCCTGCACTAAATATTTAACTAAAATCCATCCGAACTCGGTGAACCAAAACATCCATGGGTTCACTCATCCCTACTGAAAAGAAGTTTGTGTCAGCAAATTGTTGGCAGATTTCTGTAGCTACAGTTTCTCTTATTATTCATGAAATTCAAACACGGACTTCTCACAGAGTTTGGATGCTGTTTTGATGCTGAATAAAGTTAGTTGAAAGGCTGCAGCACAGCCAATGAACAAGCTTATCACCTGTAGGCACTTCTGCAGCCATCACAGCCATGCCAGATACTGGCATGGTTGTGATTGGCCAGCACACCACGTTACCCAGCCTGTATATATGCCGGAAAACTGGTGGCATTGCCATTTGGCTCTGAATAGCATAGGGTCAGGATGCTGCTTGAGAAAGGGACAGTGTTGGTTTACTCTTAAAAAATGCTCTGCATCAGATTTTGTGGGGTTACGTATAAACAAGGCTCTTTGTGGCCACTCTGTACCAATCTCTGTGTGGGTACTTTTAAAAAAAGTCTCCGTGTGGCAACTCTGCACAATGCTCTGTGAGTGTACTTTAAATAAAGGCTCTTTGTGGCCACTCTGCATAAGGCTCTATGGAGGGGGTCCATTAAAAATTGGCTCTGTATGGCCACTCTGCACCAGGCTTTGTGGGGTTACTCTTACAAAAGGGGTTATGGGGTCCTCTTAAAAAAGATTCGGCGTGGCCTTTCTGCACCGGGTTCTGTAGAGGCCCTCTTAAAAAAGGGTTTGTGAGGTACTCTAAAAAGGGTCTGTGTGGCTACTCTGCACCATACTATGGAGTTTGTGGGGGGCACTCTGCATACATGCAGTGTAATAATCTGCTGGGTATTCTCTCTCTCTCTCTCTGTATACAGGATGTCTAATACTCTGCACATTCAGGCATGGCTGCCTTCTTCAAAAAATAACTTTTTCAAAGTAAACGCTTTAGGCCCCTGGGACACTCAGTCACCAGAATCAGGATGGTGCCCCAAGGCAAAGAGGCTAGGACTGGCAGTAGCAAGACTCGCGGCAGATCGCATGCACAATCTCAAATCCAACTACGAGCTTTTTTAAAGCAGCAGCTTTAGTGTATACTACTGGAGCTGAAAGTTTGGTTCTGTAAAAACAGGCAGTATAATAATTTGCTGTGCACACTTTCTGTGTACTCTGCTGTTTTTTGTGGTGATAAGAATGAAAAGAGCATCAAATATGGGATGTGGCCATGATGCAGCTGCTGGTAGTGGTGGAGTTGCTGCATGGGAGATGATGTGATCAATCTGTGCCTGCTCCGGGTCCAAATGAAAAACCTTCCTCTGGTGCACACAAGCAACAGGATGTTTTGCATAACTTTGTAGGCCCAAGTACTGCTTTACGAATTTTGATGTCAGAATGAGTAGAGAAGGTTTTAGATTGGATGGCTGAGAGTGCCTCCATATCCTTTCCCAGCAAACAACAAAATTGAACCGGAGTTTTAGGGGGGCTTTACATGTTGCGACATCGCTACCGATATGTCGTCAGGGTCACGTCGTTAGTGACGCACATCCGGTGCTGGTAGCGACATCGCAACGTTTAAATCCTAGGAGTGATGATGAACGAGCACAGAAGCGTACAATATCGCGGACCTGTGTAACGTCGTTCATTTCCATAAAGTCGGTTCGACCGCAGGTACGATGTTGTTTGTCGTTCCTGCAGCTCCACACATCGCTGTGTGTAAACCCACAGAAGCGACAAACATCTCATTACCTGTATCCTGACGGCACTGCGGAAGGGAGAAGGTGGACGGGATGTTATGTCCCGCTCATCTACGCCCCTCTGCTTCTATAGGCCGGCCGACTAGTGACGTCGCTGTGACGCCGAACGCACCTCCCCCTTGAAGGAGGGATTGTTCGGCAGTCACAGCGACGTCGCCGAGCAGGTATGTGCGTGTGCCACTGCCGTAGCGATAATGTTCGCTATGGCAGCAATCACCATATATCGCATGTGCGACGGGGGCGGGTGCTATCGCACTGGATATCGCTAGCAATTGCTAGTGATGTCGCAACTTGTAAAGCCCACCTTATTCCATTATTTTCAGCTTCGGCCTATCGGGACACTCAGTCAATAGCATCAGGGAGGTGCTTCAAAGCAAAGGGGCTGGGACAGGAGGTGGTTAATCTTGCAGCAGACAGCCAGCTTGATCCCAAATACAGATATGAACTTTTTAACTGTAGCAGTTGTAGTGTTATCTACTGGAGCTGAAATTTTTAATCTGTGAGGGAACTCCGAAATCAGTCTCAGCTGGGACCTTTTAACATTTTTATTTGATTGGTTGAATTCCTATTTAACCATGATTGCTATGGTAACAGAACCCCTTTAAGTCACTTCCCTGCTGTTCCTCCCAATTTGCTTCCTTTTTCACAGGTCCCCATTGACTTCTTTGGGGTTCAGCATTTGGGGTCAAGCTCGAGTCAAGTTCGAGGATCACACTGAATTTTTAACTAAAGTCTGGCCGAACCCGACAAAAACGAACATCCACGGGACCAGTTATCCCTATTCAAAATACATTGCTGCTTGTGTTAAGTCTTGTTATGGCAGGTTGTATAATTATTTCAATGGTTGCTGAATTATGTTACATGTGGTGTGTGATTTCTCTTTATTGACATAATTATTTACAAACGTCTTTGTATCATTCAATCATAAACTTTTGCTGTGTTCTTTGAGGTCCATCAAGTTTTCTTTGTTTTTATTCAAGTTCCTAGAGGTAAAACAACTTTGTGTTGCATTAAGGTTATCCAACCCACACCTTAACTTTCTCAAGTCATTGCGTGCACAGAAGCATAACAGTAGTTAGGACTCGAGGCAGCAAAATAACCTAGGTATTCTAAATGATCAAATAAACAGCAGTTGATTAGTTGAAATGGTTGTATAGATTAAACTTGATACAACAGTCAAGATGAACATATGAGTAGTCCATAGAGAAGTCTGCAAAACCGAGCATATTGTCACATGCCATGTATTACACATATCTACCTATCTATCTATCCCTCTATCTATCTCTATCTATCTATCTATCTATCTATCTTTTACACTACTTGTGACTTTGTTCTGCATTCAATAGATTTTTCTACAATACATAGTCATCTATTCTAAACTTTAAGCCAATACCAAGCTATTAACTGTATGTTTTGTTTCACACTGACAAATTGTTTCTGATTTGTGCTGTAGGTCAGTATTTGGTCAAGCAGTTATCCTTGTTGATTTACTTTGAGTATTATATGTAACTACGATGAGCTCAATGGTCAAGTTATTACCATCTCATCCAGTTAGGTCATAGAGAATTTATGAGCCCATTGCCTATTGTGGCCAGAGCTAAACCAATAAAAATTGATCTTTCTTTTCCATGCCCTGAAATTGCCCTTAACAGACGCTTAATAAATCATATACATAGTCTACATATACCTTCTTGTACGTATAGTGTGGGAGATAGTATTATTTTTTCCTTATTAATTTTAAAAAGATTAATTTCTATAATGCTATTAAAGTAAAATTAGTAAGTGTAATGATCTTATTAAGTTCTTAAAATGTGATGACAAACTCTGTTTCTTCTATCCTCCCTTTTCTTTCCCTTATCTATTTCCCCTTTCCCTCTGTTATGGATATGTTATTATTAATGATATTTGAATGGTATTCTTTACGTTAAAGAGTCAAGACAGAATCATACATTTTGAAAATCAATAAAGTTTACATTATAAAAAACATGAGATTGTCCCATAAAAAAAGAGTGGTCCCATAGTAATAAATATAATAGGACTACCTTCAGACGCTTCTTTCTCTTCTTTGTTTCAGCTTGTGACCAGTTGGCCCTTGGAGTTGTTGCCATCTTTGGTCCATCACACAGTTCTTCATCGAACGCCGTGCAGTCTATTTGCAACGCACTGGAAGTGCCACATATTCAGGTCAGATGGAAGCATCACCCTCTAGATAACAGAGACTCCTTCTACGTAAACTTGTATCCAGACTATGCTTCTCTTAGCCACGCAATTCTGGATCTTGTACAATTTTTAAAGTGGAGATCAGCAACAGTGGTCTACGATGACAGCACAGGTATGACGATGAGTTGACACTATGAAAATATATTATTTTTGTAAAAGAATATTGTCAAGAATTAAACTTTACAGATTCATGCACAAAAGTAATACTTACTAGCCTTGCATATGTGAAATCATCATATAATGTATGAAAAGGAAAAATAACAACTGTGTATTGAACCTACCTCCAGAGTAAATGACTGATGGTGTAAAATACTGGATCCAGAATAAAATCGTGGAAGCAGTACTGCACTGCTGCAGACTAAATTTAGATCCAATACACCGGGTGATGTGTGAGAGGTGGTTTGTTTCTACGTATTTCAAAGTGAAACTCCACTTCTCCTTCAGGACAGCCACCAATGAATCGGTGGATTTCCTGATGAAGTTGGGTTTCACTTCGAAACGCAACAAAATATACCACCTCTCACACATCATCCGGTATATTGGATCTACATTTTGTCTACAGCAGTGTGGTTCTTCTTCCACGGTTTTATTTTGGTTTCAGTACTTCTCGTTTGGCCTTAGAGCACGAGTATTCTGTGGCAGCTGAACTAAATGGTGCTTTACATGCTGCGACATCGCTAACAATATATCGTCGGGATCACATCGTCAGTGATGCACATCTGGCGCCGTTAGTGACATTGCAGCGTGTGACACCAAGGAGCGACGATCAACGATCACAAAATCATCAAAAATCGTTGATCGTTGACACATCGCTCCTTTTCATAATATCGTTGTTGCTGCAGGTACGATGTTGTTCGTCATTCCTGTGGCAGCACACATCGCTATGTTTGACACCGCAGGAACGACAGATATCTCCTTACCTGCGTCCACCGGCAATGAGGAATGTGGGCGGGATCTTTCGCCCACTCATCTCCGCCCCTCCGCTTCTAGTGGACGGCTGCCGTGTAACGTCGCTGTGACACCGCATGAACCGCCCCCTTAGAAAGGAGGCGGTTCGCCGGTCACAGCGACGTCACTAGGCAGGTAAGTCCAAGTGACTGTTCCTAGCAATGTTGTGCGCCACGGGCAGCGATGTGCCTGTGACACAAAACCGATGGGGGCGGGTACGCTCGCTAGCGATATCGATACTGATATCGCAGCATGTAAAGTACCCTTAAGGCTGTATTACTGATTGTGGATCACAAAACCGCACAAGATGAGTTACCATCCCTCTTGATCTTCTGTTTTTTTGGGTAAGATTCTATTGCACTTGTCTATTCACAATAATGTAGGTGGTCTAAAATGGAATAAAGAAAAATAAGAATACAAAAGTGCAAAACATAGTAAAAAACTGTATTTGAAATGTGGGAGAATCTTATGTGTGATAGAAGGTGGCCAAGTGTGCTCAACAAATTCATCATAATTTTTGCCACTTAAGTGGTATAAATTATGACAGAAAAATACACCAGACCCAGAAAAACACATTTCTGACAGTGGTGGTTCCTCAATGCATTAGAAGAGCATGCCTCATAATAAATTTTCTGCATATAAATCCAGCACTACCCTAACTTTGACTGGCATAAAAAAACAGTCTTTAGAATTAGGGTCTTAATTAGAAATCAGTGAATCTGAGGTTTGGTATTCATACTAAACAAAGACTTAAAAAAAATAGAGTTCTTGTTCGGAGTTCGAATGCTTTATGTATGCAAACCACTGATTTGAGCATCCATCTGGTTGGGTACAATCAGTGCTCAGCCCAGTCCAAAATGCTTGTAATGTTTCACCGCCTAACAAGGGGGGCAACAGCAGCATGATCAGATGTAGTGTGCGCCAAAAAAACATGAAAAAACCCAGTCCACCCTATCCCAGAAGTTTTCGGTTTATCGCTGGCTGCGTGTGAGTGGAGACCAAAACTGTTCTATTAGTGACTTCTATTGGGGTTCAGGTCAAGTACATGTCCCAAACCAAACTCTAAAGTCCAGCTGAACCTCACGAACCAAAGTTCCATGGATTCTCTCATCTCTAGTCTTAAAAAGTATCAAAATTTGCAAAAGTTGAAATAAAATATCCTTCTGTAGGCTCAGAGAAATTGGAGTATTTATTTTTTGTTGAGGATTTCAGTAACCGACTCTTAAAATCATTGAACCCTGACTATTGTTCAATGAGATTCAATGAAATGTTGAAACAACTTCAACTAAAAAAGAAAACAAAACTAGGTACAAATTAGGTATCTGGTTTACAGAGCAATTCAGAGAAGGTTTTTTTTACCAGTTGTGATGGTTTTTGATTGACCAGGTAACATATAGTTTTATAAATTTAAAATGAAGAGGAAATATTTTTTTACTAGCACTGTACATTTGTATGCTAGTTTCGGAATGTCATCAACCATTTGTGCATATTTATATGATAGGCTTTTTATTTATTTTAAGTAGCTAGACATTAATGATAAAATGGTCCAATTACAGTGCACTAATTGTGGAGAGTCTAGTAACACCATGCAATCACCCCTATCACCAGGGTGAGCAAGAAGGAACTGTCCATTGTTTGTGCAGTTAGATGGCAGAAATAATTAAGCATAGAACGATGCCTACTGGCAGGCACTAAAGTGGAGAACGATTAAGTAACAGAGCATGTAGGCAAAAAAAAAAAAAAAAATATATATATATATATATATATATATATATATATACAGTATATATATATATACAGTACAGACCAAAAGTTTGGACACACCTTCTCATTCAAAGAGTTTTTTTATTTTCAGGACTCTGAAAATTGTAGATTTGTATTGATGGCATCAAAACTATGAATTAAAACATGTGGAATGAAATTCTTAAAAAAGTGTGAAACAACTGAAAATATGTCTTATATTCTAGGTTTTTCAAAGTAGCCACCTTTTGCTTTCATTACTACTTTGCACACTCTTGGCATTCTCTTGATTAGCTTTAAGAGGTAGTCGCCGGAAATGGTTTTCTAAAAGTCTTGAAGGAGTTCCCAGAGATACTTAGCACTTGTTGGCCCTTTTGTCTTCACTCTGCGGTCCAGCTCACCGCAAACCATCTCGATTGGGTTCAGGTCTGGTGACTGTGAAGGCCAGGTTATCTGGCGTAGCACCCCATCACTCTCCTTCTTAGTAAAATAGCCCTTACACAGCCTGGAGGTGGGTTTGGGGTCATTGTCCTGTTGAAAAATAAATGATGGTCCAACTAAACGCAAATCAGATGGAATAGCATGCCACTGCAAGATGCTGTGATAGGCATGCTGGTTATCTATGCCTTCAATTTTGAATAAATCCCCAACAGTGTCACCAGCAAAGCACCCCCACACCATCACACCTCCTCCTCCATGCTTCACGGTGGAAACCAGGCATGTAGAGTCCATCCATTCACCTTTTCTACAAAGACACGGTGGTTGGATCCAAAGATCTCAAATTTGCACTCATCAGACCAAAGCACAGATTTCCACTGGTCTAATGTCCATTCCCTGTGTTCTTTAGCCCAAACAACTCTCTTTTGCTTGTTGCCTGTCCCTAGCAGTGGTTTCCTAGCAGCTATTTTACCATGAAGGCCTGCTGCACAAAGTCTCCTCTTAACAGTTGTTCTAGAGATGAGAAGGTGTGTCCAAACTCTTGGTCTGTACTGTGTGTATATATATATATAGATATATATATATATATATATATATATATATATATATATATATATATATATAGTGGGAAAAATTGCAGATTTTTAAAATTTTCCCACCTACAAGGATTGGAGAGGTCTGTTATTTTTAGCATATGTACACTTCAATTGTGACAGACAGAATAATAATAAAAAAAAATAATGATTTTTAAATAATTAATTTGCATTTGATTGCATAAAATAAGTGTTTGATACAATACAAAAACAAAACTTAATACTTGGTACAGAAACCTTTGTTGGCAATTACAGAGGTTGTTTCCTGTAGTTCTTTACCCCATTTGTACACAACTGCAGCAGGGATTTTGGCCGACTCCTCCATAAAGATCTTCTCCATGTATTTCAGGTTTCGCAGCTGTCGCTGAGCAGCATTGAGTTTCATCTTCTTTCAAAGATTTCCTATAGGGTTCATGTCTGGAGACTGGCTAAGCCACTCCAGGACCTTGAAATACTTCTTACGGAGTCACTCCCTAGTTGCCCTCCTGTGTGTTTCAGGTTATTGTCATGCTAGAAGACCTAGCCATGACCCATTTTCAATGCTCTTACTGAGGGAAGCAGTTTTGGTTGTTGGCCAAAATCTCGACCCAATCCATTCTCCCTTTAATATGGAGCAGTTGCCCTTTCCCTTTCCAGAAAATCATCCCCAAAGCATGATGTTTCCACTAGCATGCTTCACAGTTGGGACAGTGTTCTTGGGGTTGTACTCATGCTTCTTCTTACTCGAAATACGGCAAGTGGAGTTGATACCAAAAACTTCTATTTAGGTCTCATCTGACCACATGACCTTCTCCCATTGGTGAACTACAAATGGGCCTGGACATGTACTGGTGGGAGCAGGGGGACCTAGCATGCCCTGCAGAATTTTAATCCATGACAGTGTAGCTGTTACTAAAGGTAGTATTATCTCCTCAGGTCATTGACCAGGTTGTATCATGTAGTTGTGGACTAATTTCTGAATAGAGATCAATGAACCTGAGGTGTTCAGTGTTCATACCAAGCACAGACTTTACAAAAAAAACAGAGTTTGGGTCTGGAGTTCGGGTTGCTTATGTATGCAAATCACTCATGCAACCATTGCTGTGCTCAGGTACACTTAGTTCTCAGACCAGTGCTAGCTGCTTGCAGTGTTTGAATGGCTTGCACTGGGGATAACAACAGCGTGATTGGAAGTAGTGTGTACCAAACAAAAAATGGAAAAACCCAGCCCACCCTCCTACAGAAGTGTTCTCTTTATTGCTGCATGTGAGCACAGAGCCAAACTGCCCAATCATTGATCTCCATTTGAGTTCAGGTAAAGTCCAGGTCCCAAAATGAACATTATCTAAAGTCCGGCTGAACCTGCCGAACCGAATATCCATGGATCCGCTCAGCTCTATTCCATCCTGACCTTTCTCAGAATCATCTTTAACCCACGAGGTGAGATTTTGTGTGAAGCCTCAGACTGTGTAAGATTGACAGTCACCTTGAGTTTCTTCCATTTTCTAATAACAGCCTCAACAGTTGCTGCCTTCTCACCAAGCTGCTTGCCTGATGTCCTATAGCATATCCCAGCCTTCTGCAGGTCTAGAATTTTTTCCCTGGTGTCCGTATACAGCTCTTTAGCCTAGGCCATCATAAAAAGGTTGGCGCTTTAATGATTGAGTGTGTGGACAGGTGTCAATTAATACAGATAGTGAGTGCAGAGTAGGAGGGCTTCTTAAAGAAAAAAATAACAGGTCTGCGAGAGCCAAAATTCTTGCTGGTTGGTAGGCGATCAGATACTTATTTCAGGCAAAAAATGCAAATTAATATATATATATATTAATTTATATATGTATACACTGACAAGCAAAAGGGTAGTAATGTTTTAAGCTTTTGCTTTTCAGGCTCCACATCTTACCATCCATTATGGCTTAGAGTATGAGACTACCTTCATTTTATAGATAATTATCTTATTACTAGAAGGTGGCCCGATTCTACGCATCGGGTATTCTAGAATTTACGTATTGTGTAGTTCATGTATGATTTTTGTTATATATATATATATAGAGAGAGAGATGTTGTTGTCTGTAGTTACCAAGTGTTTGTGTAGGTGCTGTACATGTTCTGGGTGTTGTCTGGGTGTGACGGGGGGTGAGAGCGGTGTTGTATGTGTGTTGCGTGTGTTGCGTTGTTTGTGGAGCGCTGTGTGTCTGTAGCGTTGTGTGTGTGTTGCGCGGTTTGTGTGTGTGTGGTGTGTTTTGGGGGGAGGTATGTTTTGAGCAATGTGTGTGTTGTGCGGTATGTGCGTATATTTGTGTGTGCCGCGGTGTTTGTGTGTGCAGCGTTGTCTGTGTGTGCAGCGTTGTCTGTATGTGTGGGTGTCTGTGTAGGGCAGTTGTTTGTGGTTCCCAGTGTGTGTGTGTGTGTGGTGTGTTGTGCAGTGCGCGCGCGTGTGTGTGTGTGTGTGTTTGTGTGTGCATCAGCCTCTCTTCTCTCAGCCTACCTCTCCCAGCCTCCCTCCTCCCAGCCTCCCTCAGCATCAGCCTCCCTCTCCCAGCCTCCCTAGCATCAGCCTCCGCCAGCATCAGCCTCTCTCCTTCCAGCCTCCTCCAGCATCAGCCTCCCTCTCCCAGCCTTCCCAGGATCAGCCTCTCTCCTCCCAGCCTCCGTCCTCCCAGCCTTCCCCAGCATCAGCTTTCCTCTCCCAGCCTCCCTCAGCATCAGCCTTCCCCAGCATCAGCCTCTCTCCTCCCAGCCTCAGCCTCTCTCCTTCCAGCCTCCCCCAGCATCAGCCTCTCTCCTTCCAGCTTCCCTCAGCATCAGCCTCCCCTTCCCAGCCTTCCCCAGGATCAGCCTCTCTCCTCCCAGCCTCCTTCCTCCCAGCCTCCCTCAGCATCAGCCTTCTGCTCCCAGTCTCTTCCAGCATCAGCCTCTCCATGCATCAGCCTCCACCAGCATCAGCCTCTTTCCTTCCAGCCTCCCCCAGCATCAGCCTCCTCTTCCCAGCCTTCCCCAGGATCAGCCTCTCTCCTCCCAGCCTCCTTCCTCCCAGCCTCCCTCAGCATCAGCCTTCCGCTCCCAGTCTCCCCCAGCATCAGCTTCCCCAAGCATCAGCCTCCACCAGCATCAGCCTCTCTCCTTCCAGCCTCCCCCAGCATCAGCCTCTCTCCTTCCAGCCTCCCTCAGCATCAGCCTCCCGTTCCTAGTCTTCCCCAGGATCAGCCTCTCTCTTCCCAGCCTCCTTCCTCCCAGCCTCCCTCAGCATCAGCCTTCCCCTCCCAGTCTCCCCCAGCATCAGCCTCCCCAAGCATCAGCCTCCACCAGCATTAGCCTCTCTCCTTCCAGCCTCCCCCAGCATCAGCCTCCCCATGCATCAGCCTCTCTCCTTCCAGCCTCTCTCCTTCCAGCCTCCCTCAGCATCAGCCTCCCGTTCCCAGCCTTCCCCAGGATCAGCCTCTCTCTTCCCAGCCTCCTTCCTCCCAGCGTCCCTCTCCCAGCCTCCCTCAGCATCAGCCTTCCGCTCCCAGCCTCCCGAAGCATCAGCCTCCACCAGCATCAGCCTCCCTCGTCCCAGCCTCCCCCACCATCAGCCTCTCTCCTCCCAGCCTTCCCCATGATCAGCCTCTCTGCTCCCAGCCTCCTCCAGCACGCCGTGCTCCTCTGCCGACACTCACACACCCGATCGCATCCACTCACACACACCCGATCGCATCCACTCACACACACCCGATCGCATCCACTCACACACACCCGATCGCATCCACTCACACACACCCGATGGCATCCACTCACACACACCCGATGGCATCCACTCACACACACCCGATCGCATACACTCACACACACCCGATCGCATCCACTCACACACACAGACACTGACGATATCGCACATACGCGCTTATACTCACAACATCCGGGGATATCACATGCTTCTGGCCATGTGATCCTCCGGCAGGTCCTGGAAGATCACAACAGCACAGTATCGAGGCCGAGAAGCAAGCGATATCCCAGGATGTTGTGAGTATGTGGATGCGATGTGATGTGTGTGTGTGTGTGAGTGTGATGTGATTTGTGTGTGTGTATGTGTGTGCTGTTATGTGTGTGCTGTTATGTGTCTGTATTTTCCGGCGCTGCAGGACCTTGATGTGTGGATGCGATGTGATGTGTGTGTGATGTGTGTGTGAGGTGTGTGTGAGAGTGAGTGTGAGCCGGTGTACACTGGTAACTATGATACACATCGGGTAACTAAGGGACCTTAGTTACCCGATGTGTATAATGGTTACCAGCTTTCACGGCCTCCGTGAAGATCCCAGCATCGCAAGGTTATGTCTGGCGCTGCCGGGATCCTGACGGAGCCGGTGTAGAAGCAAGAGATATCCCAGCATGTTGTGATGTGTGGATGTGAGTGTGAGAGTGAGTGTGATCTGATGTGTGTGTGTGAGAGTGAGTGTGATCTGATGTGTGTGTGTACTCACCTGGGAATCGGGGCTCCGTGTCAGTTGGGCCAGAGCGAGCGTGGATTGCGTGAGGGGGGCGGGGCCTGCAGAGAGCCGGGGCGAGAGGCCAATCCGTGTGGGGGGGCGGGGCCATGGCGAGCCCAGCGGCCAATCAGCTTTGTGTCACCGTAAGGACACAATTTCGGAGCATGACAGACAGACAGACAGATAGACAGACAGATAGACAGACAGACAGACAGAATAAGGCAATTATATATATAGATTTTGACTTGCAACTATTTAGCATATGATTAGTTATGCATATTGTTGTCTTGTCACTGCATTATTACTGTTTTGCTCCTTGTGTTTGAAAAAACGTTTTCTTCCTGTATGCTAAAAATTACAACTTGTTCTCGCATTCACTATTAGCTCAGTGGGTTATTAGGTTGATTCCCAAGTGAAAGGTCACTGGCTCAAGTTGAGGAGCAGCCATGAAGAAGATTTCCTAAGAAATGAGTTACAGCATCATCCAGCTCATCAATAGCTGTTTTTCGCCAGAGAACATTGCCAAACTGAATCATGTGAGTTACACGACAGTTGGAAGAATAGAACATGAAGTCCACCCATTCATTTAAAAGCCAAGAGGTGGAGGTCCAGGTAAAATATTGGAGTCAACAAGTTAGCTCATCACAAGGTCTACCAGTTCTGGTGCGACAAGCAGTGGAGGTGGTTTGTATGCTTTGTAATAGTGAGATCACAGATGTCAATGCAAGCACCGTATAATACACATTACACAAATCTGTAATGGTGGCTCAAAAAAAATGAAGAAGCCTTGACTTCAATATCATCATGACGAACATTGGTTCAGATTTTAAAAACAGAACGAAAGTGGACAGTAGAAAATTGGAAATGAGGGATTTGGAGTAATGAGATAAAAGTCAATAGACTAACCTCTGATGGTACAAATTAATCTGAAAGAAACAAATGAAAAAGGGGCTAACGGATGGAGAAATTGAAGGAACTGTGAAGTTCAATGGAGCAAGTCTGATGATATGTGGTTGTTTCACAGCCAAAAGCATTGGATACTTGACCAGGATTGATGGTGGTCTCAATGCTGAACTATATGTGAATATCCTACAAGATGAGTTTCTTTGTACACTTGAGTACTATGGGTATGAAAAGTGCCATATAGTGTCCCAGCTGGACAATGACCCGAAGCATGTGTTGAGATTGGAAAATAATTGCTTCAATGACAATGAAGTAGAGGTGCTAGCCATAGTCCCCAGACCTCAACCCATTCAAAAGCTTGTAAGTAGAGTTGAAGAAAAAGCTGCATGCATACCCATTTCAGTCAAACAATATGCACCAAAATTGAGAACATGTAGAAGAGACCTGGGATTAGATATCAGTTGAGACATGCTTGTATCTGATTGAGATCATGCTCATAAGGTTTCAGGCAGTGCTGAAAGCCAAATGTGCATTTAAAAAACACAAACAAAATAATATAAATTAAGATTTTAGATTTCTAAGAGCAAAACAATAACAATGCAGTAGATGAGAAGAATCTGCATAACTAATCATATGCTAAATAGTTGCAAGTCAAATTTATGTATGAGATGATTGTCTATAAAAAGAAGGTAGTCTCACTCTCAAAGTCAAAAGTTCAAAACATTGTTAACCTTTTCCTCGTCAGTGTATATAAATACAGTTATAGCCAAAAGTTTCGCCACCCTTGAAATTGTTTCAGAGAATGAAGTATTTCTCATAGACAATGAGTGCAATTAAACAAGTTTTGGTATATGTTTGTTTCCTTTGTTATACAAGTAGTTTTATTTTTTGTGCATTAAAACAGCACCAAAAAAAAAAGTCAAATTGGACATAACTCAAAAATGAGTCAGACAAAATTGTTGATACCCTCAACTTAATATTTGGACACTCTTTGGAATAAATAATTGCAAAAACTTCCTATAACCAACAACAAGCTTCTTACACCCCCCCCCCCCAACTGGAATTTTGGACCACTCTTCTTTTGCAAACTGTTCCAGGTCTCTTATATTTCAAGGATACCAAAAAGCTCTATCTTGGTCTCATCTGTCTACAAGATGCTTTTTTTGAATGAGTTTGGTTTACTCACGTACATTTTTGCAAACTGCCGTCTAGTTTTTTATGTTTCCGTGTCAGCGGTCCTGCTGTAGACTTTCATTTTATCCAAATCTGGACAGATAGTTCACATTTACACTGATGCACCCTGAACTTGCAGGATTGCTTAATTTTTTTGGAACTGGAATGTATCCACTATTCGGACTATCCTGCTTTGCAACCTTTCATCAATATTTCTTTGTTGTCCACTTCCAGTAAGATTACCTATAGTGCCATGGATGGTAAACTTCTTGATTATGTTGCAGAACATAGACAAAGTAACATCAAGATCTCTGGATATGGACTTTTAACCTTGAAATTGTTAACATTCTTCATCAATTTGGGAGTTTTGTGTGAAAGTATGTCCAATTTGTCTACTTTTCTCAGTCTTTTTGTGTGTTGTTCCAATACACACAAAGGACATAAACATGTGAATAACTAAACATTGCCATATATCTTTCTGGGAAAAATACCTCCAACTGCTAGAACAATGTCAAGGGTGCCAGCAGACAACATTTTCGGCCATAAATACACACACACACATATATATATATATATATATATATATATATACGGTATATGTCAATGTCTGATTGCTACTCTAATAAAGATTTTAATTTTGATCTTGTGAGACTGAGATGTACAGTATGAACTTTTTATGTATTTATTCCACATACTATATTTCATTGTAATGCTGATTTATATCCTCTTTGAAAGGTTTATTATTTCAAAATGTACATTTTGATAAAAAAAACTACTGTGTGTGTAAAATTTATTTCTGTAAGACTTTCCGCAGTTTACAATTTCTGATATGCCCTTATAGGTCTTATCCGTTTGCAAGAGCTCATTATGGCCCCTGCCAGATATAATATCCGGTTAAAAATCCGCCAGCTCCCTCCAGAATCTGAGGATGCTCGACCACTCCTAAAAGAAATGAAGAGAGGGAGGGAATTCCGCATTATCTTTGATTGCAGTCATGTCATGGCGGCACAAATCCTTCGGCAGGTGGGTACAAATAAGGAATTATTCATGGGCTTTGTATTCGCCCTGGCAATCCAGCCTTGAAAAGAGACTTGTGGCGCTAGTGTTTTTGATTTACTCTTGATCGCTACTGCTACTTATTAATTTTCACACCGATGGCCCAGTGGGATTCATCACATCTTTCCATATGTTCAGTGTCATTCATTAGCAAGTGTTAATCTCTGTCCTTCCTGTTACCTGCTGTATGTTCAATCAATACTCCACAGAGAGACTTTGGTAATTGTTTTTTCTTAATGTGATGTTTTCTTCATGAACCTTTCTGCTATTGTAACAGTTTTACTTATTTGCTTTCTCTCTTCATTAGAAGAGTTATCTAGAATATAAACGCACTCATGTTATACTTAACACCACGTTAAATGTATAATTCATGAGTATATAAAACATTAGGAGAATCATATATTATTGGGACGTAAATAACGCTACTTACTACTGAATATATTTTTTTGTAATGCCTGCTTACATAACATTCATTTGGAGCACAGATAGCATTGCAATCTAACTGTGATTGTTCAGACACTAAGACACATTAGAGTTGTCTAAGGCAGACATTATTGTCCCCATTAACACAGTTTAAGTGTAGCTAGAGAGAGGTCAATATCAACTTCATCCAGTTGAATGAAGTGGCCATTGATGTCTCTATGGCTATTGCATATATGGAAGCTGAGTGAGGTTCCCATGAATCTCACTGTTCGTTATTGCAACTTTTTCTGCTAAGTGTTCCATGCAACAGTTAGGTTACATTTATCAGAAAACATTGCAATATTTGTGTTCTCAGACTATTTTTTTTATTATGTAAGGCTTGATAAGTATGACTATTACTAGACATGAGCAAACCCATGGAAGTTTGGTTCGGCAGGTGCATCCGGACTTTAGTTAAAGTTCGGATAGGGAACCGGACTTGACCTGAACCCCATTGGAAGTCACTATTTGGGCAGTTTGGGTCTCTGCCCACATGTAGTTAGCCTTAAACAGATCAATTCTGGGGAAGGGTCAGCTGGGGTTTTACGTTTTTTGGTGTACAATACATCTGATCTCACTATTGTTACCCCTTGTGTGCACCGTTCAATCACTGCAAGTGGTTTGCACTGGGCTGTAGCCAACCACAGCGATGATCGTAGAAGTGGTGTTCATACATAAAGGGCCTGAACTCCGAATCCAAATGCTATTTTTTTTGTAAGTTCTGTGCTTGGTACGAACACCCAACACCAAACCTTGGGTTCACTCATCTCTATTACTTTTCTGTATGCTATAGATTACAAATTGTATAGATTTGGAAAGTAACCAGGGTTACAGAACGGCACTGGAAGACAATGCACTCAGGAAGACTTTACCTCATTTAAACAAGCAATTCTAACATTTAAGTCAGCCATCACCACTGCTAAACAGAAATATTTCAGAATCTTCATATCAATTTTATGCCATAATAACAAACATTTATTCAACACTTTTAACTCCCTCCCCCATCCACCGTTGCCCACTCCGACTGCCCTCCTTTCTGCAGGAGACATTGCTTTTCACTTCAAAAATAAGATCAACCAAATGAGGTTTTACTGTTCAACCACCACAGTCCCTTCATATAACAAACCATTGTCCTTGCCCCCAAACCTTCCTTTACACTATCACTAAAAGAAAGGGTGTCCATCTTCTCTCCAAATTACACCTTACACTTGTTCTCTTAACACCATCCCATCATGTCTCCTTTCTAGCCACACCACCTTGTTTATAGGGTGTAGCTGCATTTAGTAGAGTAAGAGTTGCTGGAGAAGGGACAGTGTATTAGGTTAGTATTAAATGCATATAGGCAGCGATTGTTGCCTTACAGTCCTTGGTACTGCAACTTAAAAGCAATTTTCCTTTTCAGTTGTACATTTTTCTATTCTAGTCCCTATTTATACCACTGTTAGCTGTATTTAGTGTAGCAATAGTTGATAGAGAAGGGACAGTGTATTAGTTTGGCATTAAAGTCATATGGGCAGTGGTTATTACCTTACAGCCCTTCCTGCTGCAAAATTACATCAAAAGTGCATTTATTCTATTTTAGTTGCTATTATTACTACTGTTAACTGCATACATAATTTAATATGTGTACGGCATGTGGTAAGAGATGGGGAAGTGGACGTGTTGCTGATGGTTCACGCAGAGACCGAGGCTATGGGCCAGGTGAAACTCTGCCTGCTGTGGGAACACAAAAAACATGCTCATATACGAGGCCACTATTTAAGTCCCACTTTGAACGGAACATGAGACACCAATGTTGAAGCCAGAACAGTGAGAACAGGTGGTAAGTTGGATGGCAAGTAATGCTTCCAGTATGTTTCCTAGCCATGCCCTGTCTTCCACACAGTCCAGTCTCACTAGCCGAGAGTCTGGACCACGTAATCCTCATAGTGATCTTCCTTCCCCCCACCAGGTGACAAGTGATCCCATACTGGGAGACTCCGAGAAGCTCTTAACATTTAAATTTATTGCTTCTTTCCCCTCTCACTGAAAGTTTCAAGAGGAACATGAAGAGATTGTGTGCAGTGATGCCAAAATATTTGAGCAGCCACAGCCAGAAGAAGATGATGATGGGGAACATCAATTACTGTCTCAAAAGCTGTATTATGATTATGAGATACAGTTGAAAAAAAATCATGTTGTTAAGTCAATAAGTCAGGAGGAGGACCACAGTGTGGAAGTGGAAGATGAGGTGGTGGACAATGAAGTCATTGGCCAAATCTGGGAAAGTGGGCAAAAGGCATAACAAGACAGTGTAATGGCCAGAGGGAGTAGGCATTATACTGTTCCCCATAGCACACAAACATGGCAAATTACCAGTTAGGTGTTCTTCTTCTCTGGTGCTTTTTTTTTAAAGAATGTACAGAAGATAAAAAAAATGGTCATTTGCAACCTGTGACATACCTAGATCAGCAGGGGCCCTTCCACCACCAGCGTGCTCAGACACATGTCATCAAAACACCCGACTAGGTGGGCCAAATGCCTAGGTCCACAATCAGTGTTTGTGGGTGACACCATTGCCTTCTCCCCTGTGCTCCATCCTTTCCAATCCCCTGTTCTGGATGCAGGCGTGCATGCCTACCGCCCTACACCTGTTGTTGCACATTCTGAACCGCCATCACCAACCACAACCTCTTCCTAGTCCCAGTGCAGTATTCAGCTGTTCCTACCCCAGGCTTTGGAATGCAAGCAGAAATACACAGCCACCCATCCACAGGACCAAACACTAAACACTTTCCCTTAGTGCATAGGCTTTACCAGTGTAGAAGTCCCACTCTTTTTAAAACTGTAAGAAAATGATTCTGAGGCCCTCTTCTACATGTCTTCCGGGGTGTATTGCAATTCCTCCTTTAAATTTTTGCTATGCCTTGCCCTTAATGCATAAGTTTTATCACTATAGGAGTCCCACTTTTTGTAAAATTAAAAAAACATAATTCTGAGGCCCTCCTCTATGTGTCTTCCAGGGTGTATTGCTATCCCTCCTTTAAATAAATACCAAAATAAGGTGAGAGATAACGTGCCTATTAAGTCTATATTTACACAAAGCATTTTTGCTGTATTTTTTTGCAACTTTTTTAATGTTTTATGCAAATTAAAAACTGAATTTTAAAGTACCAGCAAAAGCTTTGAGATTTCATAAATCTATTGCACACAATTGATTTTTTTTCCAGACTGAAATAGAAAACTGCTGCGTTTTTGAAAGAAGCAGTGTATCAATCCTTTCAGTGTTTTTGCATTGTTTTATTAACATTGAAAGCAATAAGAAAGAGCAAAAATACAGCAAGAATACTACTTGTAAACAAGGGGTGGAAGTGGCATTTTTTTCCCTAACATTTTTTTCCTCTAAAATACATTTTATCTTCAATTTTATATTTTTCTTGTCACTTTGTAAAAGTGGTATAATACCTTGACAACATTATTCCTAGCAGCAACCTGGGAGTCAGATATGCGTCCAAGCATTTTCCCCATGCTGTTCTTATCCCTTTTCACTGCTGTTTCCATCCATTTCACAAATTTAACTGATCCCCCAAGACCTCCTGAGATGCGCTGCAGGAAAAATTCTCTAGTTTCCCATTGACTTCCATTATACTTGTTACTCGAGTCAAGTCCATCTGAGCATCTGACCTTCTCAATTCGAGTAATGAGCACTCAAGCATTTTAGCACCTGCCCATTACTATCTACAGTTATATGAAAAAGTTTGGGCACCCCTATTAATGTTAACCTTTTTCTTTATAACAATTTGGGTTTTTGCAACAGCTATTTCAGTTTCATATATCTAATAACTGATGGACTGAGTAATATTTCTGGATTGAAATGAGGTTTATTGTACTAACAGAAAATGTGCAATCCACATTTAAACAAAATTTGACTGGTGCAAAAGTAAGGGCACCCTTATCAATTTCTTGATTTGAACACTCCTAACTACTTTTTACTGACTTATTAAACCACTAAATTGGTTTTGTAACCTCATTGAGCTTTGAACTTCATAGGCAGGTGTATCCAATCATGAGAAAAGGTATTTAACCCCTTCACGACCGGCCGATTTTTCGCTTTCCGTTTTTTTTTGCCATTCTTTTTCTGAGAGACGTAACTTTTTTATTTTTCAGTCAATATGGTCATGTCAGGGCTCATTTTTTGTGGAACGAGCTGTACTTTTAAATGAAACCATAAGTTTTACCATATAGTGTACTGGAAAACGACAAAAAAATTCCAAATGCAGAAAAATTGCAAAAAAAGTGCGATAGCACTATGGCTTTTGAGATATTTTATTCACTGTGTTCACTATATGGTAAAACTGATGTATGGGTGTGATGCCTCAGGTCAGTGCAAGTTCGTAGACACCAAACATGTATAGGTTTACTTTTATATAAGGGGTTAAAAAAAATCGGAAGTTTGTCCGAAAAAAGTGGCGCACGTTTTACGCCATATTCCGTGACCCGTAGCGTTCTCATTTTTCTGGATCTATGGCTCAGTGATGGCTTATTTTTTGCGTCTCAAGCTGACGTTTTTAACGGTACCATGTTTGCGCAGATGCTACATTTTGATTGACTCTTATTGCATTTTGCGCAAAAGTTGTGGTGACAAAAAAAAATCATTTTGGCGTTTGGAATTTTTTTCCCGCTACGCCGTATACTGATCAGATTAATTGATTTTATATTTTGATAGATTGGGCGTTTCTGAACGTGTCAATACTAAATGTGTGTATATTTTTTATTTTTTTAACCCTTTAATTTTCAATGGGGCGAATGGGGGGTGATTTGAACTTTTAGGTTTTTTTGTTTTTTTTTAATTTTTTAAAACTTTTTTTAACTTTTTTTTTTTATTTCACTAGTCCCCCTAGGGGGCTATTGCGATCAGCAATCCGATCGCTCTGCAGTATCTGCTGATCACAGCGACAAGGCTGTAAACAGCAGATACGCTCTCTTTCTCTTTTGCGGTGCCGCCGGTCACAGCGAAAGTGAAAGC
This sequence comes from Anomaloglossus baeobatrachus, assembly GCF_048569485.1. Lineage (NCBI taxonomy): Eukaryota > Metazoa > Chordata > Amphibia > Anura > Aromobatidae > Anomaloglossus > Anomaloglossus baeobatrachus. The sequence goes on along the minus strand of NC_134354.1, from coordinate 377,839,697 downwards.
AAGTCAGGTGTAGTACAGGAGTCATCACATGACCCTGTGCTACCATGACAACTATCGGAAGTCACGTGATCGCATCACATGACTTCCGGTATCGGGCGATAAGTAAAAGTTTACCGCGATCGTGCTTATAATGGCGCTGTCACATATTGACAGCGCCATATAAGGGGTTAAACGGCACGAGCAGATAACGATTCTGCTCGTGCCTAGCAGGCACACATCTCAGCTGTGAAAATCAGCTGAGATGTGTGCCGATCGCGGCATGCTGCCGCCAGCAGACTGCGGCAGTAACATTATGACCGCTAGGACGTAATTTTACGGCCCGCGGTCGTTAAGGGGTTAAGGTGGCCACTTGCAAGTTGTTCTCCTAATTGAATCTCCTATGAAGAGTGGCATCATGGGCTCCTCAAAACAACTCTCAAATGATCTGAAAACAAACAATATTCAACATAGTTGTTCAGGGGAAGAATACAAAAAGTTGTCTCAGAGATTTAAACTTTCAGTTTCCACTGTGAGGAACATAGTAAGGAAATGGAAGAACACAGGTACAGTTCTTGTTAAGCCCAGAAGTGGCAGGCCAAGAAAAATATCAGAAAGGCAGAGAAGAAGAATGGTGAGAATAGTCAAGGACAATCCACAGACCACCTCCAAAGACCTGCAGCTTCATCTTGCTGCAGATGCTGTCAATGTGCATCGATCAACAATACAGCGCATGTTGCACAAGGAGAAGCTGTATGGGAGAGTGAGGCGAAAGAAGCCGTTTCTGCAGGCACGCCACAAACAGAGTCGCCTGTCTCAGCCCTAGGGGCTTTGTTTAATCTCAGCCTCGCTCAGGATAGATGGGTGGCTAGGTTTATTTGCTCCCGGGCTAGGGCGGGGCCGGCACGTACTCCCTGCGTTCCCCCTTGGGACCTTAACTTTGTCCTTGATGCACTCATGGAGCCGCCCTTTGAACCCTTGGGGGAGGTTTCCTTGAAGCATTTAACCCTGAAGGTTTTTCTTCTAGTTGCCCTAACATCAGCTAGGCGGGTGAGCGACCTCCAGGCATTGTCGATAGTTCACCCCTACCTGCAGGTCTTGGGGGATAGAGTGGTGTTGCGCACTGATCCGGGTTATCTTCCTAAGGTAGCAAGTACCTTTCACCGTACCCAGGAGATTGTACTCCCCTCCCTGTGTGACCCCCCGACCAATGCTAAAGAGGCCAGGCTCCACACTCTGGATGTCAGGAGGGCCCTGGTCACATACCTTGATAGGACTAGTGAATGGAGGAGGGCTCAGTCGCTGTTCATCACTTTCCAGGGGGCTTCTAAGGGCAATGGGGGTTACAAAATCTACCCTTGCTAGATGGATTAGAGAGAGAGGTCCGCCCCTTCAGAACAGGAAACCCACTGAAACAAAAAGGTGGTACCTCTCTACCGCATCAGTTGGTTTACAGAGCATGAGAGGCATGCCCAACAAGGTTAATAAACCACCACCAAAGGAAGAGGAGTATAAGGAGAACACCACTAACACTAACACTCCTCGAAGGGTGACCACAACCAGTGAATAGGGGGGGAAACTAAGGGGGCTGTCATGGGCTCATGAAAATCCTGTTACCGGTAAGTAATGAAGAATTTTCCCCCTCGCCCATGACAGAACCACCTGAGAGATTAACAGAGATCTACCACCTTAGGGAGGGACCACCGCCTGTAACATCCGTCTTCCAAAGGACAGGTCAGTTGTGGAGGATAAGTCCAGTCTATAATGGTGAAAGAAAATAGAAGGGGACAACCAAGTAGCCGCCTGACAGATCTGTTCAATGGAGGCATCCGCCCTTTCCGCCCAAGAGGTAGAGACGGATCTAGTGGAATGCGCCCTGATCCCCCCCAGGAAGAGAAGTGCCCTTGGCAAAAGCCAGGCCATCAAATGGAGAGCCGGGACTGGGGGGTGATGAACCGGGCCTTGGCTGAGGAGAGGCCGGTCGTCCGGAAGAAGCCAGGGATCGGCCAGAGACATACTCCAAAGCCAATAGAACCAGGCCCATTTTGGCCAAAAGGGGGCAATGAGAATGATGGTAACCCGGTCTTCCCTGATCTTCCGGAGGACAGAGGGCAGTAGCACTAGGGAAGGAAAGGCATACAGGAGGCCCTGGGACCACGAAATCTGAAGGCCATCTACTGCTACCGGAAGATCCCCGGGGTTGAGGGAGCAGAACCCCTCCACTTTCCAATTCGCACTGGTCGCGAACAAGTCCAGCGCGGGAGTCCCCCATCGCCGACAGATGAGATGAAAAATCCCCGGGTCCAGGGACCACTCTCCCTGGCTGAGTCGGTGTCTGCTCAGGAAGTCTGCCTCCTCGTTCTCTGCCCCCCGTATATGAAGTGCCGTGAGGGACAATAGATTCTGTTCTGCCAGCTGAAAGATCCGAAGGGACAGGGACAGCAGTGCCCGGGACCTGGTCCCCCCCTGATGACATACGCTACCATCACCCTGATGTCTGAAAGGTTCCGTACCTGGCGCCCGTGCAGGGATGGCAAAAATGCTTCTAAGACTTTCAACACCGCCATGAGTTCCCTAAAATTGGAGGAGCGGGAACCTATCTGAGCAACCCAGGGGCCCTGAACCCCTCGATGCCGAAGATGCGCCCCCACCCCCAGCCACTGGCGTCGGTGACTTTAGTGTCGGAGATGTGGGGGCACCATGGGACTCCCCGCAGGAGATGGGAGGTGTCCTGCCACCATCGCAGGGAGGCCAAGGCTTCTCGGGACAGGGACAATTTATTCTCCAAACAGTGACCAAACTGCTGCTGAAACCGGAGTACCTCCCACTGCAGTACCCTGGTATGGAATTGTGCCCATGTCACCCCCGGGATGCAGGCAGGCAGTCATGGAACCCAACACTGACATGGCTGTGCGTAAGGTCAAGTGAGGATGGGCCTGTATGGAGGAGATCAAAGACCTTAGTTTGGTGATCTTTTCTGTAGGGAGTTGACACAATTGGCTGGTGGAAGCCAGGATGAGGCCCAGGAAGAGTTGACGCTGCAAAGGTTGTATTCTGGATTTCTCCCAGTTTACCATCCATCCCCGATCGTGGAGGATGACGGTGACACTGGACAATATGCGGGAATAGTGGTCCACCGAGCGGCCCACAAGCAGAAAGTCGTCTAGGTATGGAATGATCAAAACCTCCTGTTCCCTGATGTGGGCCATAACCTCTGCCATCACTTTGGTAAAGATCCTTGGAGCCATAGAAAGCCCGAATGGCAGCGCTGAAAATTGGAAGTGTCTTAAACTGCCCTGCATGAAGAGAGAAAACCTCAGGAACTGCTGGTGGGGTTGATAAATAGGGATGTGATAATATGCGTCCCTTAAGTCGAGGACGACCATGAAACAATCCGGAAAGAGCAGGCGAATGGCAGATTTTATGGATTCCATCTTGAAGGACCGTTCCACGAGATGACGATTCAGGTTCTTCAGATTGATAATCGTGCGGAAGGTGCAGTCGGGTTTCTGAATCAGGAAGAGGGGGGAATAGAACCCCCTCCCTTCCTGACCCCTGGGAACTTCCTGAATGACCCTCTTTTCCAGCAGGGTGCTCACGTCTGCCTGCAGTGCCTGTTGCTGGATCGGTGACTGTAGGGACATTATAACAAAAGACTCCCGAGGGGGCGAAGCGAACTCCAACCTCAGCCTGGTCGACACGAGCTGAAGCAGCAATTGGTTGGCCGAGATCCTCTTCCAGGCTGGAAGGAACTGGGATAGCCGGACTCCCACCGGGCCCCCGGCGTCATTGTGCCCTACAGTCACCGATCCAGCAACAGGCACTGCAGGCAGAAGTGAGCTCCCTGAAAAGCACATTTGGACAAGCCAGTTACATTTTGGAAGAAGGTCCTGTGGACTGATGAAACAAAGATTGAGTTGTTTGGTCATACAAAAAGGCGTTATGCATGGAGGCAAAAAAACATGGCATTCCAAGAAAAGCACTTACTACCCACAGTAAAATTTGGTGGAGGTTCCATCATGCTTTGGTGCTGTGTGGCCAATGCCGGCACCGGGAATCTTGTTAAAGTTGAGGGTCGCATGGATTCAACTCAGTATCAGCAGATTCTTGACAATAATGTGCAAGAATCAGTGACGAAGTTGAAGTTACGCAGGGGATATTTCAGCAAGACAATGATCCAAAACACCGCTCCAAATCTACTCAGGCATTCATGCAAAGGAACAATTACAATGTTCTGGAATTGCCATCCCAGTCCCCAGACCTGAATATCATTGGAAATCTGTGGGATGATTTGAAGCGGGCTGTCCATGCTCGGCAACCATCAAACTTAACTGAACTGGAATTGTTTTGTAAACAGGAATGGTCAAATATACCTTCATCCAGGATCTAGGAACTCATTAAAAGCTACAGGAAGCGACTAGAGGCTGTGATTTTTGCAAAAGGAGGATCTACAAAATATTAATGTCACTTTTATGTTGAGGTGCCCATACTTTTGCACGGGTTAAATTTTGTTTAAATGTGGATTGCACATTTTCTGTTAGTACAATAAACCTCATTTGAATCCAGAAATATTACTGAGTCCATCAGATATATGAAACTGAAATAGCTGTTGCAAAAACCCAAATTGTTATAAAAAAAAGGTTAACATTAATAGGGGTGCCCAAACTTTTTCATATGACTGTATTAACACTACCCTAAAAAGCTGTGTGTAATCTGTCTCCAACTAATCTCCCTATATCTTCCCACATGTAATCTTCAGTCTTCAGAAGACCTCCTTCTCTCTTCTTTTATAGTATATTCCTCATCCAATTGCCTTCAGGGATTCTCCTGAACATCCCAAACCTTTGTAATTCTGCTCCCAAACACATTAGATTATCTCCACTATTCAGAACCTTCAGACAGAACTTGAAGACCCATACCCTTAAGAATACCTACAGATTTCAATGACCTAGCTGCCACGTTTCCACCACCGGAGCTACTGTAACTCTCCAACTTACTATCTCATTTCCCAATACTCTTCAGACTGTAAGCCAATGAGGGAAGGTTCCTCTTCCCCTCTGTACCAGCCTGTCAATGTTAGTGTAAAAGGGTTAATGGAGGTTAACCGATATTCGTATATTCTCCCTTTATTTTGGCTCCTTAGAGTTGTCTAGTTTCCTTCCTCTTTCCTATGCATAAATGTTCCTGTTCCTTTACACTATTAGGCCTGCGCCACACATCCGTGCCTCCGGCACGTGTTTGTCATTTTTTACACGTACCGGCGGCACGGAGACATGTACAGCAATGCTACCCTATGGTAGCAGGCACACACACGTAAAACCACACGGAACGTGTGTCCGTGTGCGTTTGTACGTGTGTGCGATTTTCAAAGCGCTGACATGTCAGTGTTTTCTCCGGCAGCACGGGTGTTACACGGCCCGCACCCGTACCACACGGGTGTAGTGTGGATGCGGTCCCGTGTGACACGCGCCGGAGTAAACACACATGTCAGGGAAAAAAATAAAAAACATTAACTCACCTTCTCCAGCCCTCCTGTCTCTGCCGCTGCTGCCTCTTGCTGCCGACCGCCGCTCATTATTCTCATTGAATATTCACTTCACTGCCTGGCAGCAGCAGCAGCGGGGAGACGGGAGGGCTGGAGACCGAGGATCAGCACCACGGACAGCAGCGCGGACATCAGGAAGGACCAGGTGAGTATAATAATTACCGGTTCTACGTGTGCTATCGCGGATAGCACACGTAGAACACACGTGTCACGCACGTACCAGAGACACGTACTTACCTGCACGCAACACGCAGGGGAAATACGTGTCTCTCGGCACGTGCGTGAAATTCACGTGAGTGTGGCAGAGGCCTTAAGCTGTGCGGCAATTCAGAACACTTGGTGTAGTTAAAGTAAAAGTAGTTTACATTTCATAGTTATTGCGAGGCAGTGGCTTTTGATTAGTCAGAAACTGAGGCAGAGTCCAAGGAGATAGGTGACGCCAACAGTCTTTATTCACACAACACGCACTTTAACAGACCTGGATTCTTGGAGCGCGGATTCTTGGAGCGCGTCTAGTTTACACATCTACCATCCTTTACAAAGTCTGTTTGACACCTGCACCACTGTAAGAATCTCGGGTGCAGAATATAATTTCTAGCTTCTTGTCCGGGCTCCAAAGGGTAGCTGAGATTGATCGACACGGTGAGCTGAACCTGTTTATTTTCTAATTTCTAGCGTCAACTTTGACTCCTGCACCACTGTAGGATGTCGGTTGCAGGGCTCGCTTCCAGTGTCCAGGCCTCTAGTACTGCTCTATGTTAGGCTCACATAGAACCTAAAGCTCTGTAACCTAAATTGGGCTAAGCCACTCCCGTCCCTTTGCTGTAGAATTAAATAAGAATTGCAAGCATGGACCACTTGCAAGACTCGGGTTGGAGGGCTAGATCGGTCCCCCTACCAATACTACAGATTTCTCCAAAAATAAAAGCCCCAACAGGTTTTCCTGAAAGACTTGATCAAAGTCTTGCCAAACTCTGACCTTTCTGTGTTTATTAAATGATCAATATTTCAGCTTTGCAGCAACTTTATTTTCATAACCTAAACCAAATTTGGGAGGGTTTCAGCTTTCAAAAGAGTAATTTATAAAACCAATGGATGAATATAAAGTCAGGTTATAAGCTTTATTTACATAACATGGATAAGCAACAGAACTTCTGTCAGGGAGTGTACATCATAGTACACACAGCTTTAACAACCAATCCCTTCCTTTCAGAAACAGATAGAGGAGAATAATTCTAATACAGCGCCATATCAATGCACCATATAGCCATACACAGGGCTTAGGTTTCTGTAATCTTGGACCACAGAAAGTCCATGTGTCTCTGTATAAATTGTGTGTACACTCCTCATGCTCTATGAATCTGGTTCTTCCCGTGCTGGCAAAGCTATATATAATTAAAGGGGTTGTTTAAAGAATAGAAATTGATACTTAAATGGCATAGCCTGTTTGAAAAAAATAAAAGATGCCAAACTCAGTCTGAGTCCTCCAGTTCTGTTGCTGCCAAGTATCCACAGGACTGTACTTCCTGTTTCAATCCTCAAAATGGGAAGTGCCCATTAAACCAGTTAGGAAAGTAGGACAATGGACTCAAAAGTTTTGACACACCTTCTCATTCAAAAAGTTTTCTTTATTTTCATGACTCTGAAAATTGTAGATTCACATTGAAGGCATCAAACCTATGAATTAACACATTCGGAATGAAATACTTAACAAAAAAGTGTGAAACAACAGAAAATATAATATCTGTTATATTCCTGGTTCTTCAAAGTAGCCATCTTTCGCTTTGATTACTGCTTTCCACACTCTTGGCATTCTCTTGATGAACTTCAAGAGGTAGTCACCGGAAATGTTTTTCACTTCACAGGTGGGCCCTCTCAGGTTTAATAAGTGGGATTTCTTGCCTTATAAATGGGGTTGGACCATCAGTTGTGTTGTGCAGAAGTCTAGTGGATACACAGCTGATAGTCCTACTGAATAGACTGTTAGAATGTGTATTATGGCAAGAAAAAAGCAGCTAAGTAAAGAAAAATGATTGGCCATCATTACTTTAAGAAATGAAGGTCAGTCAGTCTGAAAAATTGGGAAAACTTTGAAAGTGTCCCCAAGTGCAGTGGCAAAAACCATCAAATGCTACAAAGAAACTGGCTTACATGAGGACCGCCCCAGGAAAGGAAGACCAAGAGTCACCTCTGCTGCGGAGGATAAATTTATCCGAGTCACTAGCCTCAAAAATCGCAGGTTAAGAGCAGCTCAGATTAGAGACCAGGTCAATGCCACACATAGTTCTAGCAGCAGACGCATGTCTAGAACAACTGTTAAGAGGAGACTTTGTGCAGCAGGCCTTCATGGTAAAATAGCTGCTAGGAAACCACTGCTAAGGACAGGTAACAAGCATAAGAGACTTGTTTGGGCTAAGGAACACAAGGAATGGACATTAGATTAGTGAAAATCTGTGCTTTTTCTCTGATGAGTCCAAATTTGAGATCTTTGGATCCAACCACCGTGTCTTTGTGTGACGCAGAAAAGATGAACGGATGGACTCTACATACCTGGTTCCCACAGTAAAGCATGAAGGAGGAGGTGTGATGGTGTGGGGGTGCTTTGCTGGTGACACTGTTGGGGATTAATTCAAAATTGAAAGCATACTGAACCAGCATGGTTACCACAGCATCTTGTAGCGGCATGCTATTCCATCCGGTTTGCGTTTAGTTGGACCATCATTTATTTTTCAACAGAACAATGACCCCAAACACACCTCCAGGCTATGTAAGGGCTATTTGACTAAGAAGGAGGGTGATAGGGTGCTACGCCAGATGACCTGGCCTCCACAGTACCAGACCTGAACCCAATTGAGATGGTTTGGGGTGAGCTGGACCACAGAGTGAAGGCAAAAGGGCCAACAAGTGCTAAGCATCTCTGATACAGGTAAAATATATCTTTGTACTGTGTTAGCCAGTAGAGATAAAAAAAAGTTTGTTTAAAAGAACTGAGAGTCCTCAGTAGTTGATACCTTTTAATGGCTAACTGAAAAGATGGTAATATTTCCATCATTTCTGTTAGCCATTAAAAGGTATCACCTACTAAGGACTCTCAGTTCTTTTAAACAAACTTTTTTTAAGCATCTCTGGGAACGCCTTCAAGACTGTTGGAAGACCATTTCCGGTGACTTCCTCTTGAAGCTCATCAAGAGAATGCCAAGAGTGTGCAAAGCAGTAATCAAAGCAAAAGGTGGCTACTTTGAAGAACCTAGCATATGAGAGATATTTTCTGTTGTTTCAAACTTTTTTCTTCAGTATTTCATTCCACATGTGTTAATTCATAGTTTTGATGCCTTCAATGTGAATCTACAATTTTCAGTCATGAAAATAAAAAAAACTCTTTGAATGAGAAGGTGTGTCCAAACTTTTGGTCTGTACTGTATATATAAGCAATAATTAATATGTTATATTTGTTATCAATCTAAATTTCAGTTCATAAGGCTAGACCTAACAAATAATTTTACCTATTTTAAATGTTTATAAATCTGTTTTGGATTAGCAATTTTAGATGATAACCATTTTAAAGTGAGTTGGCTTTAGGTTTTTTTCTCTCTACAGAACAGAAAAAATGACAGAATCAATTCAAAGTGAATTGAATTTGAGTAAAATTTCATAAAACTAAAGGCCCTGTCACACGCAGAGATAAATCTTTGGCAGATCTGTGGTTGCAGTGACATCATGGATATATTGTTCCATTTGTACACAGCCACAAACCTGGCACTGATTGTCCACAATTTCACTGCAACCACAGATCTGCTGCAGATTTATTTCTATGTGTGACAGGGCCTTTACAGATTCCATTGATTTTGAACAAAATGCAATTTTATTTGCATGAATTGTCAAAAATTGCCCATAGCAATTTTACACATTGCAAAACAATAATATTAATAATTAATTTTAATATTTTTTAAGCACCATTAATTCCAAAGTGCTGTATATATACAGAGGGTTTAGATACATACAATATATATACAGTGCCTTGCGAAAGTATTCGACTCTCTTGAATATGTCAACCTTTACCCACATTTCAGGCTTCAAACATTAAGATAAAAAAATTTAAATTAATGGTGAAGAATCAACATTAAGTGGGACACATTTGTGAAGTTGAACGAAATTTTTTGCTTATTTTAAACTTTTTTAAAAATAAAAAACTGAAAAGTGGGGCGTGCAATGTTGTTCGTCCCCTTTACTTTCCGTGCAGCAAACTCACTCCAGAAGTTCATTGAGGATCTCTGAATGATCCAATGTTCTCCTAAATGAATGATGATGATAAATATAATCCACCTGTGTGTAATAAAGTCTCCGTATAAATGTACCTGCTCTGTGATAGTCTCAGTGTTCTGTTTAAAGCGCAGAGAACATCATGAAGACCAAGGAACACAACAGACAGGTCCATGATACTGTTGTGGAGAAGTTTAAAGCCGGATTTGGTTACAAAACGATTCCCAAAACTTTAAATATCCCAAGGAGCACTGTGCAAGCGATCATATTGAAATGGAGTATCATACTACTGCAAATCTACCAAGACACAGCTGTCCATTAAAACTTTCATCTCAAACAAGGAGAAGACTGTTCAGAGATGCAGCCAAGAAGCCCATGATCACTCTGGATGAACTGCAGAGATCCAAAGCTGAGGTGGGAGAGTCTGTACATAGGACAATAATCAGTCGTACACTGCACAAATCTGGCCTTTATGGAAGAGTGGCAAAGAGAAAGCCGTTTCTCAAAGATATTCATTAAAAGTGTAGTTTAAAGTTTGCCACAAACCCCCAGGGAGACACACCAAACATGTGGAAGAAGGTGCTCCGGTCAGATGAAACCAAAATCAAACTTTGTTGGAACAATGCCAAACAATATGTTTGGCGTAAATGCAACACAGTTCATCACCCTGAACACACCATCCCCACTGTCATACATGGCGGTGGCAGCATCATGGTTTGGGCCTGCTTTTCTTCAGCAGGGACAGGGAAGATGGTTAAAATTGATGGGAAGATTGATGGAGCCAAATACAGGACCATTCTTTAAGAAAACCTGTTGGAGTCTGCAAAAGACCTGAGACTGGGACAGAGATTTGTCTTCCAACAAGACAATGATCCCAAACATAAAGCAAAATCTAAAATGGAATGGTTCACAAATAAATGTATCAAGGTGTTAGAATGGCCAAGTCAAAGTCCAGACACCTGAAGTTAATGGAGAATCTGTGGAAAGAGCTGAAAACTGCTGTTCACAAAAGCTCTCCATCCAACCTCACTCAGCTTGAGCTGTTTTCATAGAAAGAATGGGAAAGATCTTCAGTCTCTCGATGTGCAAAACTGATAGACACATACCCCAAGCGACTTGCAGCTGTAATCGCATCAAAAGGTGGCGCTACAAAGTATTAACTTAAAGGGGCCGAATAATATTGCACTCCCCACTTTTCAGTTTTTTTCTTTTTTAAAAATGTTTAAAATAAATAATAAATTTAATTTAACTTCACAATTGTGTCCCACTTGTTGATTCTTCACCATTAATGTATTTTTTTTTTATCTTTATGTTTGAAGCCTGAAATGTGGGTAAAAGTTGACAAATTCAAGAGGGTCGAATACTTTCGCAAGGCACTTATAATATACAAGTATTGTAAGTGAACCTATAGTAAAAAAAACCTTGTACATGGGGAGAGAGGACCCTGCATTTACAGGTGTCATGGCTCTACTCCAGGGTTCGAACAGGTGATTTCTGGATGGATGGTTGTTTGGAATCCCAGCTCCTTGGTTAAGGTTTTTCTTACTTAGAGATTGCTGTTGTAATTCCCTGAAGTTTGTTTGTGGGACTCCCTTCCCAGTTATTTCTATTTTGTTTAATTTAAGCTTGGGAGGGTTTCCACAAATTCTGTTATTCTTTTTGGTTTCTTGTATTCCATCCTTCCTGTATGTGTAATGTCTGCCCAGGACGACAGTCTCACGGACAGACTAGAGGCTAGCTGCCCACTCAGCAGGATCCCGAGAACCCCGAAACCCTTTAACCCCTGTACCTCTAGAGATATGGAATTACTACAGGGTACAGGAGATTGCTGCCTATGGAAGTCTGCAATCCAGAGAAGTGTAGTCATCAGGCAGAGTCAAACCAGGAGGTACAAATGGGACAAAAAATCGGAAGACAAGAGCTTAGTCAGGAAATCAGGGAAGTACAAAAACGGCAGGAAGGAGAGTAATCAGAGAGCAGGCAGTGGTCAAAACACAGAGATTAATAATACAGAGCAGGGTGTGAACCAGAGACAAGCAGTAATACCTAGAATATATTTGGCAGGGAGCAGCAGGCCACTGAACATGTAAGAAGGGTTTGGTGCCTTCCCATAGCCTGGTGCTGAAAGCTGATAACTTCACCTGGAAGGCACACACTACCACAGTCAGCCAGTGGTACTGCAAGTCTCAGGCCTACCGAATTTGGTGGATGGGTGGAGACTGCACTCCCCAGAGATAGTGGTACTAACTCCGCCTCTATCACCACCACCACCCACCCTGGGAATGTGGCAGTGCCTGGTGGCCGAAGCAGAGATCACAGCCGCAGGCTCTGGTTGAGATATAACTGTGTTTGCATGCTCTGTGTCTCATCTGCCTGTGTGCACTTCATTTATGTTTATTGTTGTTTTGTATTACACTTGCTTTATATCTTAGGGTATAGTTACGGACACTCAGTGTTGGCCGTCGAGGAGTGGGGCACTATTATGTGATCTTAGGGTGCCAACCTCCACTGTGAGGCAGGGAGAAATGAAGGTCAGATGTAGGGCAAGTACTAGCCTGTTTTGGGACCTATGGATATGTGGCACCCTGGCCTAGCCAGGTAGCCACAAACATAACACCACACACACACCCTCCCCTGGATAGTTCACACCAGTCAAAGAAAAACCCTTGTTGCCTCCCTCCAGGGTCTGATGTCCACACCAGGTGGGGTGGAGCCAGGCGGTTGGCCCCACCCACCGAGGAGTTCACAGGCCTGGAGGCAGGAAAAGAGACAGATTAAGTTTGGAGGTGAAAGTGAGAGGACAGAACCTGTTAGTGTCTGGGTAGGAGCCAAGGCACTGTCAGCAAGGTTGGCAGACGGTGGTGGCCATCTGCAGGAGTTAGTGGATCTCTACGGAACCATAGGACCGGGGTCGGGTGGTGACCCACCGGTACCGAACCGGGGAGCGGAGTGAAGCTAAGCACAAAGGCAGGGCCATCAGACCCCGACTAGGCTTGGAGCCGCCGACAACAGTCAAATCCGAAAGTGACCGGAACCCCAGGGGTTTCCAAACACCCAAGACAGAAGGCAACAGTCCACACCGTGAGGATACACAGCCACTGCCACAGGCTAGAGATCCAAGGGCCAGTGCCTGCGGGCAAAACGGGCTCCTCCGGTACCTATACGCCGGGGATCGGACTACCGCTGGGAAGCCATCGGAGTCAACACATACATACACAGGTGCAGGGAAAGACAGCCACCATCAACCTGTCCGGGGAGAGCAAAGACATTGCAGCCGGCTGCGGGACCCGTCCATCCAGCCGTTTGGTTTACCAGAGACTCTGTGAATTTGTACCTGAGTGAGTACCACAGTGCCATTCGGTACCGCGCCGCGCTGCCCCTGCAACCATGGAGGGGGAAACAACATCCTAGCTGCTCCCTGCCATCGCTCCCAGGATCCCCGTCACCAGCAGCGGTGGTGCCCACTATCACCACGACCCGTGGGTGGTGTCACTGACTATCTCCCCAAACAAACAAACCCCCTTTTCACTCGTGGTTGAGGAGCGTGCTCGAGTCCCTAGGTCCGGCCCACCACTTGAGCCACCGAGCAGCAGCAGCCGAGGACCTAATCGTAGCGAGCGCGGCCCCTCCACTCACGACAACTTGGCGTCACGAACAGGATAGAACCAATCTACCTACCGGTAGAAGTGCGCCTTGCAGTCCGCTCCGGCGGCGTCCGGCAGAAAAATTTGAAGTTCCGCCATCTTTGGCGCAAAGATTTCCCGCTCGAGCATCTTCCCCGAGCAGGGAAGGCGCAAAAGTGAAGCCCCACCCCCTGAAGAGGGAAGTGCTAGAAAGAACCAAGGGGGGTACGGGAAAAAGATGTCTGCGCCCGACGGAGCCATTGGAGGAGTGGCGGTCGCAGCCGCAGTGGTGCCTACAGATGGAAATGGGGCAGCCCTTGCTCCGGCCGCAAGAGCGGGGAAGGCCGCGGGTCCAGCGGTCACCCAGGTAATGCCATTCTCCCTGCCCTATGTGCCTGGTGCTACCTGGCTGCCACAGTACGATGGGAAGCTTGATGCTTTGCAGGTGTTCCGGAAAAAGATTAGCCCAGTCCTCGATTTGTATCCCTTGACTGACAGGCAACGGGCGGCGGTAGTGCTAGGGCAGCTAACCGGTGCGGCTGAGCAGGAGACGGAGACCTGGACCGACGCGGACCGGGCCTCAGTGACTACCATTTTTATGAAACTCCAAATCGCTTTTAAGACCCGCACGGAAGCAGAGTTGCGGATGCAGTTTTATCAGTGCAGACAGCGGCCTGCGGATAATATAAGAGACTATGCCTTGCGCCTGCAAACAGCCCTCCGTATGCTGAAGCGGGTGGACAGTATTAACGATGTGGACAGCAATAAGATGCCAGTGGAACAATTCTTACAAGAGCTGGGGTCCACGGAAGACCGCAAGCAGCTACGGCGTAGGGCCCTGGAACACCCTAATCTGACTTTGCAGTATTGAAAGAGCAGGCCATCAAGTCCCTGCAAGCCCCAACACCAGACGCTCCTGAGGCGGCCCCATGGCCGGCTGAAACTGCCCCCATCTCAGTGGCACCTCCTTTCCCGGCTCTACCGGCCCCTGCAGCGCCCGTCGGGATGATAGAGGAGCTGGCTGCCCAGGTCCGCCGCATGGATGGAGACCTAGCCAAGATCCTCGCCGCACTCCAGCTTCTGACGAGAGTCAAGCCCCCAGGGAGGATCCAGCTCGCCGACAGTCCGGAGGACGTCCCCTGGATGTAGTGGAGCAGGACCAATGACTCGCGGTATCGGCCTCCTATTTGTTACAGGTGCAGCAAGCCTGGCCACTACTCTAGGCGATGCCCGTTAAACGAGCAACCCCTGGGGCCAAGGGCCAATCCTCAGGAGTAGACACCAATGGCCCCCCTGATTGGCGAGACCGGTACGTTGGAGCTCGCCCCATCATCCCTTTGGCGGTGGATGGCATTTCGCTCATGGCCCTATTGGACACAGGATCACAGGTAACCACTATACCATATACATTGTACCAGCAGTATTGGGGTACTGGTGAACTTGCCCCCCCTGATGAAAAACAGAAGAATGATCCAAAGTACTATAGCAGGGCATATCATATTGTAAAACAAATAGGTAAATAACCCACCACAGGCATAATTCAGCAAAAAAACAAAGAATTGTGGTTTAAGGGATAACAATAAATATTTTATTAGCTGGCAAATACCATATTATAACACTCATAATTTGCATATGGAGAGCAGGGGTCAAAAAGGGTATCCAGGTATTCAGTATATAGTTCATTAAATCACATTATTGCTACAAGGAAGTACAGTTAGGTCCAGAAATATTTGGACAGTGACACAATTTTCGCGAGTTGGGCTCTGCATGCCACCACATTGGATTTGAAATGAAACCTCTACAACAGAATTCAAGTGCAGATTGTAACGTTTAATTTGAAAGTTTGAACAAAAATATCTGATAGAAATTGTAGGAATTGTACACCTTTCTTTACAAACACTCCACATTTTAGGAGGTCAAAAGTAATTGGACAAATAAACCAAACCATTTTTATTTTCAATATTTTGTTGCGAATCCTTTGGAGGCAATCACTGCCTTAAGTCTGGAACCCATGGACATCACCAAACGCTGGGTTTCCTCCTTCTTAATGCTTTGCCAGGCCTTTACAGCCGCAGCCTTCAGATCTTGCTTGTTTGTGGGTCTTTCCGTCTTAAGTCTGGATTTGAGCAAGTGAAATGCATGCTCAATTGGGTTAAGATCTGGTGATTGACTTGGCCATTGCAGAATGTTCCACTTTTTTGCACTCATGAACTCCTGGGTAGCTTTGGCTGTATGCTTGGGGTCATTGTCCATCTGTACTATGAAGCGCCATCCGATCAACTTTGCGGCATTTGGCTGAATCTGGGCTGAAAGTATATCCCGGTACACTTCAGAATTCATCCGGCTACTCTTGTTTGCTGTTATGTCATCAATAAACACAAGTGACCCAGTGCCATTGAAAGCCATGCATGCCCATGCCATCACGTTGCCTCCACCATGTTTTACAGAGGATGTGGTTTTCCTTGGATCATGTGCCGTTCCCTTTCTTCTCCAAACTTTTTTCTTCCCATCATTCTGGTACAGGTTGATCTTTGTCTCATCTGTCCATAGAATACTTTTCCAGAACTGAGCTGGCTTCATGAGGTGTTTTTCAGCAAATTTAACTCTGGCCTGTCTATTTTTGGAATTGATGAATGGTTTGCATCTAGATGTGAACCCTTTGTATTTACTTTCATGGAGTCTTCTCTTTACTGTTGACTTAGAGACAGATACACCTACTTCACTGAGAGTGTTCTGGACTTCAGTTGATGTTGTGAATGGGTTCTTCTTCACCAAAGAAAGTATGCGGCGATCATCCACCACTGTTGTCATCCGTGGACGCCCAGGCCTTTTTGAGTTCCCAAGCTCACCAGTCAATTCCTTTTTTCTCAGAATGTACCCGACTGTTGATTTTGCTACTCCAAGCATGTCTGCTATCTCTCTGATGGATTTTTTCTTTTTTTTCAGCCTCAGGATGTTCTGCTTCACCTCAATTGAGAGTTCC
Source organism: Anomaloglossus baeobatrachus (assembly GCF_048569485.1). Taxonomy (NCBI): domain Eukaryota; kingdom Metazoa; phylum Chordata; class Amphibia; order Anura; family Aromobatidae; genus Anomaloglossus; species Anomaloglossus baeobatrachus. The sequence continues at coordinate 377,823,310 of NC_134354.1, read as the reverse complement.
TTAGACCGCATGTTGTCTGGTCACAGCAACAGCTTCCAAATGCAAAACCACACTCTTGTAATCAACCCCAGACCTTTTAACTGCTTCATTGATTACAGGTTAACGAGGGAGACGCCTTCAGAGTTAATTGCAGCCCTTAGAGTCCCTTGTCCAATTACTTTTGGTCCCTTGAAAAAGAGGAGGCTATGCATTACAGAGCTATGATTCCTAAACCCTTTCTCTGATTTGGATGTGAAAACTCTCATATTGCAGCTGGGAGTGTGCACTTTCAGCCCATATTATATATATAATTGTATTTCTGAACATGTTTTTGTAAACAGCTAAAATAACAAAACTTGTGTCACTGTCCAAATATTTCTGGACCTAACTGTACATGTCCACAAAGGATACAGGGAATAAAGTGTCATGTGCAATACAATTACTATTACCACAGAAACAGGGGGATTATATAAACATTGCACACAGTCCCATATAAACTGCTATGCATATCCTAGTGGATCAGACAAGAGTTTTAGCAGCACATATATACATCATGATTTGTCATATATGTGCTGCTAAAACTCTTGTCTGATCCACTAGGGTATGCATAGCACTTTATATGGGACTGTGTGCAATGTTTATGTAATCCCCCTGTTTCTGTGGTAATAGTAATTGTATTGCACATGACACTTTATTCCCTGTATCCTCTATGGACATGTACTTCCTTGTAGCAATAATGTGATTTAATTAACTATATACTGACTACCTGGATACCCTTTTTGACCCCTGCTCTCCAGATGCAAATTATGAGTGTTATAATATGGTATTTGCCAGCTAATAAAATATTTATTGTTATCCCTTAAACCACAATTCCCCCCTGATGATAGCCTGACCCTTGACACGGCCAATGGACTCCCCCTGACCCAAGTGGGATACAAACAAGTAACCCTGACCGTGGGACGTGCGGAGCTAAAACACCAAAGAATGATTGTGGTGATGAATGAACCCAGTGACCATAACCCAAAAGTAATTCTAGGGACTAATGTGATGGTGCATTGTATGAGTGAGGTGCTGAGTTTGTTGCAGCAGTTGGCCGCCACAGCAGGAGGGGGCCTACAGAGGGCTGTGCAGCATGAGATACGGGCCCTCCTATATCAGCAGCAAGTGAATTTGACGGGTGGAGAGATTGGTGGAGTAAGGGTGATGGATGTGGCCCCCTTGGTGGTGCCACCAAGAAGCGAAATGATGATTTGGTGCAGGGCAGCAGTAGGTCCACAGGGGCGCAACTACCCGGCGATGGTGGAGCCCACGCCTTCTGAGCACTGGCCCACAGTAATGGCAGCCAGAGGTGTGGTTGACTTCAAAAAGGGGAGAGTGCCTGTGAGAGTGCTGAATTGTGGGGAGGAAGAAGTTAGGCTTCCCCGTTACGCTACCCTTGCCAAGCTGCTTACCCTAGACCCTCACACCATTCACAAAGCCGCCCCTCCTACCTCAGCACCCCCTGCCAGTAACCATATACCCCCTGAACAGTTAGAGGAGTGGTGCCAGAAACTGCATGTAGGCACTGAAGCCACACCCATGCATCCCAAAGAGGGGGTATACAGGATAGTTGTAATCCCTGGGCAGCCCCACTGGTGCTGGTGAAGAAGAAGGACGGCACCATGAGAATGTGTGTGGATTACCGGAAGATCAACCAGATAACGCATAAAGATGCCTATCCTCTCCCCCGTATTGAAGAGTCGCTAGCTGCGCTGAGAACTGCTAACTTCTTCCCTACCCTTGTCCTTACCAGCGGGTACTGGCAGGTGGCGGTCGCACCAGAGGACCGTGAGAAGACTGCATCGCCACTCCCATGGGACTCTGCGAGTTCAACAGCATGCCGTTTGGGCTGTGCAATGCCCCTGGAACCTTCCAACAGCTCATGGAGTGTTGCCTGGGACATCTCAATTTCGAAACTGTCTTGTTGTATCTAGATGATGTGATCGTATACTCCCAGACGTATGAAGCCCACCTGGAGCACTTGGCTGAAGTGTTCGCATCCCTTGCCAAGTATGGGATGAAGCTGAAGCTCTCCAAGTGCCACCTACTGAAGCCTAGGGTACAGTACTTCGGACACGTGGTGAGCGCAGAAGGTGTCGCCCCAGATCCCGAGAAGATCACTGCTATCCAGGACTGGCCGAGGCCGACCACAGTGAGGGAGGTGAGACAATTCCTGGGCCTGGTGGGCTATTATCGCTGCTTCATCAAGGGATACACAAAGATGGCTGCACCTATGCAAGACCTCCTTGTGGGACAGACCAAGGGTGGCAGGGCCCCTGGACTCCCGTTGGTGTGGGAGGAGAAGCATGAAGAGTCCTTTCACCAGCTGAAGATGGCCTTGACAGGAGAAGAAGTCCTGGCGTACCCCGATTACAGCCTCCCGTTCGTCCTCTACACTGATGCCAGCAATGTGGGCTTGGGAGCAGTCCTGTCCCAGGTCCAGGACGGGAGAGAAAAGGTGATCGCCTACGCCAGCAGAAAACTCAGGCCTACAGAAAGGAACCCTGAAAATTACAGCTCCTTCAAGCTTGAGTTCCTGGCCCTGATGTGGGCAATCACCGAGAGGTTCCGACATTACCTCGCAGCGGCAAAATTCAACGCCTACAAGGACAATAATCCATTGACCCATCTAGACATGGCCAAGCTAGGCGCTCTGGAACAACGGTGGGTGGCTAGGCTGTTTAACTATGACTTCACTATCAAATACAGAGCCGGACGCAAGAACACTAATGCGGACGCGTTATCCCGGATGCCCCACCTGCCGGATGGGGGGCCGGAAGACGATGTCCTCGAAGAAATCGAGTTGCCCGCGTTCCATCGGTCACCGGTCGAAAAACTATATGTCAAACAGCAACAGACGAACCTGGACCAGCTACCCAGTCAGGGATGGAAAGAAGCCCAAGACCAAGCGCCTGCCGTCCCGCTGGTCAAGACCATGATTGAGCAGGCCTCCTCCGGAATGGATCCTGCAGCTCACTCTGAAGCCCAGCGGCTGTGGAAAGAACGAGACCGGCTGCACCTGCACGAAGGGAAGCTGTATCGGGAGCTAATCAACCCGAAGACTCACGAGAAGGTTCGCCAGCTAGTGGTCCCTCAGGCCAGCATGCCCAAAGTCCTACAGGCATATCACGATGGCGTCGGGCATTTTGGCTGGAAGAAGCTAGAGATGTTGCTGAGAGAGCGGTTCTATTGGAGTGGGATGCGAGAATCTGTGGAGGCCTGGTGCCAAGAGTGTGGTCCCTGTACGCTGAGAAGGAAGGATGAAGTCAGCCAAAGAGCACCTCTACAGCCGATCGTCACCCATCAACCACTGGAGTTGGTTGCCCTGGACCACGTCAAGCTCACACCCAGCCGGAATGGTTACACCTATGCCTTGACCATCGTGGATCACTACTCAAGATTCATGGTGGTTGTTCCAGTCAAAGATCTGACTGGCCGTACTGCAGCTAGGTCATTCCAGGCCTACTTTTGTCGACCGCATGGATACCCAGAAAGGGTGCTTACAGACCAGGGTCCGGCCTTTGAAGCAGAGGTGTTTCAAGAGTTCTGCCAATTATACGGTTGTAAAAAGATCAGGACCACGCCATACCATGCCCAGACCAATAAGATGTGTGAGAAGATGAACCACTTGGTTCTGGATCTCCTCAAGATACTACCGTTGGAGGAGTGGAACCTGTGGCCAGAGAAGCTGCCTGACCTGGTAGACATGTACAATAACATCCCCTGTGGTTCTACCAAATGCACACCGGCGTATCTGATGAGAGCCCGACCGGGCCGGTTGCCGGTGGACTTGGAAATGGACTTGGAAGCCCCAGAGGCTCTCCCTTCGACCGCAGATTGGGATGTCCGGCGGCAAGCGCAGTACCGGCAGGTCCAGGAATATGTGGAGAAGAATCTGCGTCAGAGCCGAGAGAAACAGGAGCAGCTCTTCAACAAGCGGGCTCCAGCCGCCCCCTTTGAGCCCGGGGATGTGGTGCTAAAACGGAAGAGAAGAACTCATAAGCTTGATGACCAGTGGGAGAAGACCCCGTATGTCATCCAGCCCACTGAATGGGAGAATGAAAAGGCCTATCTGATTAGTCGCAACCAGGGAAAAACTGCGGCTACAGTTTCCAGAGATCACCTGAAAAGGTGTACACCCCCTTAAGGTTGGCAAACGAAGTTCCGGTTCCGATACCGAACGGGAAAGTGGAAATGATCCACACAGTGATGGGTGACTTTCCAGCAGACTGGCCTACGCAGAACGGCGCGGTGATTGTTCCGGTGATAATTTTCCCACAACATGTGGAAGAAATGGAGATGGAAACGCCCGCCAGTGAGCCACTCGAACTAGTGCCCAGGGAGGCACCTATACCTCCTCTCCTTGGGTCTCCACCTGCCATATCTGACAGACGGGAGGAGGAGCCAGTTGTCTCCTCTGTCCCATTGCCTTCCACTGACGACATTAGGCCCAGAAGGTCCACACGCCCCAACCTAGGTAGGCCCCCGCTTAGGTACAGGGAAATTGCCATCTAGGGGTGCCACATGGTGATTGTGTAAATATTGAATGAATGAACATTAATCATCCGAGTTTGTAACCTGATTTTCAACAAGTTGATTTTACTGTCCGAAAAAGAAGAAAAGTTGTCCCCGTGGGGACTTTATGTGTTTCTACTAGCCCCTTCAGAGACAAGGCCGAGAACTTGCAGGCCAACCACAAACTTGTGGTCTTGTAAATAATTTGCTGGGCTGTGTTCCGTTGCCGCCTCCGGAGAGGCAGATTGGAGGGAGGACCCACAGCAGAGTAGGCTGGGGTCCGGCCACCACCAGGACCGGTGGCCATCCTCCGGGGGTCAGGGGTCCCCATGGACGATAGATCCCCTGAAATGACAGCCGGGTTGCGAGACACTGTACCCGTGCCCGCTTGGGTGACCTGGAACCGAGTTCCTGCTTCCGGACTGGGGAAGAGGGGTGCTGCCTATTTCTTAGTGGCAGCATCAAGGTGTAGGTTGCTTGGGTGGGGAAGCGGAGGAACATGAACCCGTCCGTTATTATTAAAAATGTTTTACATATGTTTGAAACGTTAAAGTGCCGAGCCTCCTGTAAGGGAAGAATGAAAAGTACACTTATGTTTAACTGTTTCCCATGTTAATTTATATTTTCCAGAAAAATAAAACCGGTGATGGACGGGCAGCCCGCGGACGGTCTGCATTTCACCAAGGGGAAATGTGGCGCCCTGGACTAGCCAGGTAGCCACAAACATAACACCACACACACCCCCTCTCCTGGATAGTTCACACCAGTCAAACAAAAACCCTTGTTGCCTCCCTCCAGGGTCTGATGTCCACACCAGGTGGGGTGGAGCCAGGTGGTTGGCCCCACCCACCGAGGAGTTCACAGACCTGGAGGCGGGAAAAGAGACAGATTAAGTTTGGAGGTGAAAGTGAGAGGACAGAACCTGTAATGTCTGGGTAGGAGCCCAGGCACTGTCAGCAAGGTTGGCAGACGGTGGTGGCCGTCTGCAGGAGTTAGTGGATCTCTGCGGAACCGTAGGACCGGGGTCAGGCGGTGATCCACCGGTACCGAACCGGGGAACGGAGTGAAGCTAAGCACAAAGGCAGGGCCATCGGACCCCGACTAGGCTTGGAGCCGCCGACAACGGTCAAATCCGAAAGTGACCGGAACCCCAGGGGTTTCCTAACACCCAAGACCCGAGGCAACAGTCCACACCGTGAGGATACACAGCCACCGCCACAGGCTAGAGATCCAAGGGCCAGTGCCTGCAGGCAACACGGGCTCCTCCGGTACCTATACGCCGGGGAGCGGACTACCGCTGGGAAGCCATCGGAGTCAACACATACATACACAGGTGCAGGGAAAGACAGCCACCATCAACCTGTCTGGGGAGAGCAAAGACACTGCAGCCGGCTGCGGGACCCGTCCATCCAGCCGTTTGGTTTACCAGAGACTCTGTGAATTTGTACCTGAGTGAGTACCATAGTGCCATCCGGCACCGCGCCGCGCTGCCCCTGCAACCCTGCACCTCAGCCATCCAGCATCCCGGTATCACTACCGGGCCCCGGGATCACCAATTCCTACCCACGGAGGGGGAAACAACATCCTAGCTGCTCCCTGCCATCGCTCCCGGGATCCCCGTCATCAGCAGCGGTGGTGCTCACTATCACCACGACCCGTGGGTGGCGTCACGGACTATCTCCCCAAACAAACCAACCCCCTTTTCACTCGTGGGCGAGGAGCGCAGCTCGAGTCCCCGGGTCTGGCCCACCGCTCGAGCCACCGAGCAGCAGCAGCAGCCACGGGCCCGAGCGTAGCGAGCACGGCCCCTCCACCCGCGACAGATATCTGGTTTTAAATCTCCCCTGATCTGTTCATCCCTGTGAAAAGTGTTTGTATTCAGTCATAGCAACAGGTTTACAATCTTTAGGATATTGTGGACATAGACAGTAGGTTAGAGTGTTGGAAAAGCTCTATTGAAAATGAGATGGCAGTGGGTTTATTGTAGGTTATAGGTTTTCCTGAAAAAATGAGTATGTAGGTTGCGTATGAAGATTTCAATTGAGGTACAAAATGAGATGTGCTGAGACACCGAATTCCAGAGGATATACAATACTCAGAAAAAATCTTGCAGGTGATTTTGTGAGGAACATATGAGGTGAAGGAGAGGAAAAGGTCCTGTAAGAACTGTAGATCAAGTCTGGGTAGATACCAGAAGATTGGTTTGTAAATGTATAGAAGAGTCATATTATAATGGGTTTTGTCTGTCTTTGTTAGAAAATTAGTTTAAACTACTTGCCACTCAGGTGAAGGAAGAGGAACATTTTTTAATTTCATTATCAATCTCCCAAAAATATACAAATGTTTTGGTCTGCAGTAGACCATCATCAGTGTGCAAACTAATCAGAATAGAAGGCATAAGATAGGAGATCAGCAAGTAGTAACAGCGCATCATCCATCGCTGGTTATAGGCAAGAGAGTGTTGAAGGTCTAGTGCACACCAAAACATTTATGTAATTTGTTTGGGATTGCTAAAGAAATTAAAAATTATTCATCTTCATACAGTACAGACAAAAGTTTGGACACACCTTCTCATCTCTAGAACAACTGTTAAGAGGAGACTTTGTACAGCAGGCCTTCATGGTAAAATAGCTGCTAGGAAACCACTGCTAAGGACAGACAACAAGCAGAAGAGACTTGTTTGGGCTAAAGAACACAAGAAATGGACAATAGACCAGTGGAAATCTGTGCTTTGGTCTGATGAGTCCAAATTTGAGATCTTTGGAATAACTACCGTGTCTTTGTAGAAAAGGTGAACGGATGGACTCTAGATGCCTGGTTCCCACCGTGAAGTATGGAGGAGGAGGTGTGATGGTGTGGGGGTGCTTTGCTGGTGACACTGTTCGGGATTTATTCAAAATTGAAGGCATACAGAACCAGCATGGCTACGACAGCATCTTGCAGCGGCGTGCTATTCCATCCGGTTTGCATTTAGTTGGACCATCATTTATTTTTCAACAGGACAATGACCCCAACCACACCTCCAGGCTGTGTAAGGGCTATTTGACTAAGAAGGAGAGTGATGGGGTGCTACGCCAGATGACCTGACCTCCACCAGTCACCAGACCTGAACCCAATCGAGATGGTTTGGGGTGAGCTGGACCGCAGAGTGAAGGCAAAAGGGCCAACAAGTGCTAAGAATCTCTGGAGACTCCTTCAAGACTGTTGGAAGACCATTTCCGGTGACTACCTCTTGAAGCTCATCTAGAGAATGCCAAGAGTGTACAAAGCAATAATCAAAGCAAAAGGTGGCTACTTTGAAGAACCTAGAATATCAGACATATTTTCAGTTGTTTCACACTTTTTTAAGTATTTCATTCCACATGTTTTCATTCATAGTTTTGATGTCTTCAATGTGAATCTACAATTTTTAGAGTCATGAAAATAAAGAAGACTCTTTGAATGAGGTATGTCCAAACGTTTGGTCTGTAATGTACATCTGAGTGGCAAGTCTTTAAAACTGATTATTATTGGGATTGGATCCTACATGGGCACCTGGAAAACTGAAGTGCTGTGGTTACCTCATTATATTGTTAGAAAAATAAACTAAATTCACTTTAGAATTGGAAACCAGTTAGGGGATTTGCAGACGAGCTTTTAGGGGAGATGTCTGTAACAAAATAAGTATAGTTAGATGTAGACTGAAGGGATGCAAGATCATTATCTAGTGGTCCAAGAGGAGAATATTGCAGTACTTGAGGAAGGAGGTGATGAGGGCAGGTATTAATATTTTTGTTGATTCAGATCTTAGGAACAAGTGGATTCTAGAAATTGTTTTAAGTTGTTAGCGGCAGGAGGAGCTAAGGGCTTAGGTATATGGTTTGAAGAGCAGTGCAGAGTCAAGAGTTACGACCACATAACAGACTTGTGATACAGGAGAAAATATGTGTCATTTACTGTCATAGGTAGATCAAGTAGGGGGTAATGTTAAATGGAGGAAGGATGCTGAGTTTTGTTTTGTTTTGTCCACATTGAGTTTTAGAAAGCATGATGAGAAACAGTAAAATATAGATTATACACACTGTGGGATTCTGGATAGAAGAGAGGTGACATCTGGGCCAGCGATTAAGACTTGAGCGTCATCAGTATATAGGTGCTAAAGAAAATCATGGTTCTTTATGAGTTGTTCCAAAGGCCAAAGATATAAACTTGAAGGATACCATCACAGAAAGAGTGTGATGAAGAGCAGTCATGGAATGTCGACATGACCTCAAGTCCGACTGTGCAGGCTCATAATGGTTTACAGCTATCACATCATATAATATAGTGCAGTCAATTAGGATAGGTAGCTATGTTCTGTATAAAAGCCAACAGAGAGCAATAGAGAAGGGTGTTCAATTGCCGCGCCAACAGATCACTCATTCAGATGATGAAGACCAATGTCACTTTATTTTCATACAGGTCTACGCGTTTCTGGAGCACCTGCTCCCTTCCTCAGGACCATCAGGTTAAAAATAACATCAAATCTGTTCCACAGAGATCAGACACATCATAAGTAGTGAAAATGACATCATAGGGACCACCCCCTTAAGAAAAAAACAGCGGGAAAAGGCTGCCACGTTGTCAGCTATGACGTTTACATAGAAACAATAAAAAAAAAAAAAAAAAAAACATCAAACACATGAATGTCAAAAAACACCTCTGTAAATTGTGAATCACACCCATTACATGTTGCATGAAAAAACGGGATGTGTGTAAAAAATAAAATACATAATGATAATAATTAAACCGTGTATATGCATGACATGTCCATATAATATGAAAAAATGAACATGAAACAGTGTAGAACCCGGAGAAGTACGGGTGCATGAAACATCAAGTGCATACTGTGCTTAAGCAGAGATGGAAGAGCGTCAGCATCAGTCTCTGCCGCCACCAAAGGGGAATGAAAAACAAGTGAAAACCGATGTGGATTGAACCTCAGGTAAGAGCAAGTGTAGTTGAGTGTGCAAAACATGGGAACATAGAAACCCCGACAGTAATAGCTCACGGGCAAAGGCTCATGACCGCAGTGTACTATAGGGCAAGAGCGTGGGAAAAAAAGGTCTGAGCATGCGCCCAGGATAAGTATCAGGAACCGACAGGTCAAACAAGTTCAAAACCGTGGGAACCAATCTACAGCGCATGCGTGGCAGCCGAAAAATAAAACAGATACCGAGAAATATAGATAAAAAGAGGGGAAAAAATCCCAGGGACACCAACAATACAAAAATAGAATTAATATATAAGGAATTGAAAAATTGGAGAAAAAGGAAGGAAGCAGAAGAAACCAAAAAATCCTTTGATGTCATGAAATCACAGATAGATCAATCTGTTGAGTCCCATCACCCAAGAGAAATTAACACCGTGAATAAGAGGGATCTAATCAAAGAATACCCTACAACCATATATATACACATAAAAACACAGAAAAAAACAGAGAAAAAGAACGGGACAAAATGCATATATACATCTGACTGTATATATGAAAAACTATATAACCACAATAGTGTAAAAACATATGTACACCTATATAATTGCATATGTCATATAACGCATACTATAATAAGAGGCCCAAATATAGAGCACATGGGCCCAGGTCCATAGAGGACAATGATAATGAAAACTATGATCAAAAATATGTATATAAAAATATATATATTTTAAATGTATAAAAATATATATAATAAAATTAAATAAATATTAAATAAATATTAATATCCCATATCTGAACGGCCAAAGGTGAGATATGTATAAATTATCGTAGATAAGAAAATACAAGATAAAAATAGTTAAAATTGCATAAAAGGAAGGGAGGTAAAAAAATCCATATGTATATATGTGGAAAATAAATACAGTTTAAAAACATGATAAACAATGTCAGTTAAATAAATCAGTTACCTCATTAAGGCCCCGAGGTTTTAAGGTGTTGAGTTTGTAGATCCAGTAGGTTTCTTTTTTATTTAAGATCTCCATCCTATTGGGATTATGGGTGGGTATCTGCTCGATTGGAGTGACTTTTAACTCAATTTTTTTGTTATGATATATAGTAGTGTGCCGGGATAATCCATGTAGCATATATCCCACCTTGATATTGTGCCTGTGAGAATTAATTCTATTATGCAGGGCTTGGGTCGTCCTCCCCACATACCGCTTATTGCAATCACACTCGATCAAATAGATAACATAATCTGATTGACAGTTAAGGTGTCCTTGTATAGGGAAAAAAGTATCTCCCAGGTCAGACCCAAAACTGACCCTACCATGTTGTATCGATTTACAGCATAAACAATTTTTAGCCATACATCTATAGCTTCCCAAAGGTTTACTGGTACTGATAATGTTGGAAGGACTCCTCAATCTACTTGGTGCCAACTGGTTCTTTAAGTTGGAGGCCCTACGAAACGTGATTCCAGGGAGGGGGGGTAAAACATTCTTGAGAAAAGGGTCATTATGAAGTACAGACCAGTGTTTCTTTAGTATTCCCCTAATAGCATCACTATCACAACTGAACGTGGTAAGAAAATTCGATGAAAACTCATTTTTGGAAACGGGTTTAACATTTGACGACACGGTTGTGCTGGAAGGAACATCTAGAACCTGATGCCTATTAGTCTGATACGCTTTCTTAATAACAGGCAGAGGGTATCTTTTATTCAGAAACCTTTCCTTCAGGACCAAGGCTTGATCCTTGAAATCACCATCTAATGTGCAGTTTCTCCTGACTCTCTGGTATTGGTTTTTGGGGATGTTAAGCAGCCATTTGTTATAATGGTTACTGTTAAAATTAATGTAACCATTGCAATCTACTTTTTTGAAAAAGGTTTTTGTCAGGATTGAACCTTCAGTATGTGAAATAGTAAGGTCTAGGAAGTCAATGGAGGACTGGTTCACAGTAGGTGAGAACCTCAGACCCCAAGTATTGTTCACTATACCCTCTAGAAAAATAGAGAGGTTATTGTCAGTGTTGTCCCAGATTAAGAATAGGTCATCTATGTACCTCTTATAAGTCACCACATGTTTGAAAAGTTCGGAGGAGTAAACATGCTTCATCTCAAAAAGCCCCATTACTAGATTTGCAAAAGTGGGTGCAGCTTTCGAGCCCATGGCTACGCCACAGCATTGATGGTAGATCTTATCTTGGAATGTGAAAAAGTTGTTCTTGGAAATAAATTCCATACTGTCCAAGACAAAATTCTTTTGTGCAGCAGGTAGGCGATCATCTACCTCTAGAAACTGTTTGAAGCATTCAAGCCCAAGGTCATGAGAAATATTCGTGTAAAGGGATGCGATATCTAAGGTCACAAAAAGAAACGAATCCCTCCATGTGACACTCTTTAGGATATCTATAAGATGAGGAGAATCCCTAAGGTAGCTTTTCAGATTAAAAACATGCGACGAATATTTCTCATGACCTTGGGCTTGAATGCTTCAAACAGTTTCTAGAGGTAGATGATCGCCTACCTGCTGCACAAAAGAATTTTGTCTTGGACAGTATGGAATTTATTTCCAAGAACAACTTTTTCACATTCTAAGATAAGATCTACCATCAATGCTGTGGCGTAGCCATGGGCTCGAAAGCTGCACCCACTTTTGCAAATCTAATAATGGGGCTTTTTGAGATGCAGCATGTTTACTCCTCCGAACTTTTCAAACATGTGGTGACTTATAAGAGGTACATAGATGACCTATTCTTAATCTGGGACAACACTGACAATAACCTCTCTATTTTTCTAGAGGGTATAGTGAACAATACTTGGGGTCTGAGGTTCTCACCTACTGTGAACCAGTCCTCCATTGACTTCCTAGACCTTACTATTTCACATACTGAAGGTTCAATCCTGACAAAAATCTTTTTCAAAAAAGTAGGTTGCAATGGTTACATTAATTTTAACAGTAACCATTATAACAAATGGCTGCTTAACATCCCCAAAAACCAATACCAGAGAGTCAGGAGAAACTGCACATTAGATGGTGATTTCAAGGATCAAGCCTTGGTCCTGAAGGAAAGGTTTCTGAATAAAAGATACCCTCTGCCTGTTATTAAGAAAGCGTATCAGACTAATAGGCATCAGGTTCTAGATGTTCCTTCCAGCACAACCGTGTCGTCAAATGTTAAACCCGTTTCCAAAAATGAGTTTTCATCGAATTTTCTTACAACGTTCAGTTGTGATAGTGATGCTATTAGGGGAATACTAAAGAAACACTGGTCTGTACTTCATAATGACCCTTTTCTCAAGAATGTTTTACCCCCCCTCCCTGGAATCACGTTTCGTAGGGCCTCCAACTTAAAGAACCAGTTGGCACCAAGTAGATTGAGGAGTCCTTCCAACATTATCAGTACCAGTAAACCTTTGGGAAGCTATAGATGTATGGCTAAAAATTGTTTATGCTGTAAATCGATACAACATGGTAGGGTCAGTTTTGGGTCTGACCTGGGAGATACTTTTTTCCCTATACAAGGACACCTTAACTGTCAATCAGATTATGTTATCTATTTGATCGAGTGTGATTGCAATAAGCGGTATGTGGGGAGGACGACCCAAGCCCTGCATAATAGAATTAATTCTCACAGGCACAATATCAAGGTGGGATATATGCTACATGGATTATCCCGGCACACTACTATATATCATAACAAAAAAATTGAGTTAAAAGTCACTCCAATCGAGCAGATACCCACCCATAATCCCAATAGGATGGAGATCTTAAATAAAAAAGAAACCTACTGGATCTACAAACTCAACACCTTAAAACCTCGGGGCCTTAATGAGGTAACTGATTTATTTAACTGACATTGTTTATCATGTTTTTAAACTGTATTTATTTTCCACATATATACATATGGATTTTTTTACCTCCCTTCCTTTTATGCAATTTTAACTATTTTTATCTTGTATTTTCTTATCTACGATAATTTATACATATCTCACCTTTGGCCATTCAGATATGGGATATTAATATTTATTTAATATTTATTTAATTTTATTATATATATTTTTATACATTTAAAATATATATATTTTTATATACATATTTTTGATCATAGTTTTCATTATCATTGTCCTCTATGGACCTGGGCCCATGTGCTCTATATTTGGGCCTCTTATTATAGTATGTGTTATATGACATATGCAATTATATAGGTGTACATATGTTTTTACACTATTGTGGTTATATAGTTTTTCATATATACAGTCAGATGTATATATGCATTTTGTCCCGTTCTTTTTCTCTGTTTTTTTCTGTGTTTTTATGTGTATATATATGGTTGTAGGGTATTCTTTGATTAGATCCCTCTTATTCACGGTGTTAATTTCTCTTGGGTGATGGGACTCAACAGATTGATCTATCTGTGATTTCATGACATCAAAGGATTTTTTGGTTTCTTCTGCTTCCTTCCTTTTTCTCCAATTTTTCAATTCCTTATATATTAATTCTATTTTTGTATTGTTGGTGTCCCTGGGATTTTTTCCCCTCTTTTTATCTATATTTCTCGGTATCTGTTTTATTTTTCGGCTGCCACGCATGCGCTGTAGATTGGTTCCCACGGTTTTGAACTTGTTTGACCTGTCGGTTCCTGATACTTATCCTGGGCGCATGCTCAGACCTTTTTTTCCCACGCTCTTGCCCTATAGTACACTGCGGTCATGAGCCTTTGCCCGTGAGCTATTACTGTCGGGGTTTCTATGTTCCCATGTTTTGCACACTCAACTACACTTGCTCTTACCTGAGGTTCAATCCACATCGGTTTTCACTTGTTTTTCATTCCCCTTTGGTGGCGGCAGAGACTGATGCTGACGCTCTTCCATCTCTGCTTAAGCACAGTATGCACTTGATGTTTCATGCACCCGTACTTCTCCGGGTTCTACACTGTTTCATGTTCATTTTTTCATATTATATGGACATGTCATGCATATACACGGTTTAATTATTATCATTATGTATTTTATTTTTTACACACATCCCGTTTTTTCATGCAACATGTAATGGGTGTGATTCACAATTTACAGAGGTGTTTTTTGACATTCATGTGTTTGATGTTTTTTTTTATTTTTTTTTTTATTGTTTCTATGTAAACGTCATAGCTGACAACGTGGCAGCCTTTTCCCGCTGTTTTTTTCTTAAGGGGGTGGTCCCTATGATGTCATTTTCACTACTTATGATGTGTCTGATCTCTGTGGAACAGATTTGATGTTATTTTTAACCTGATGGTCCTGAGGAAGGGAGCAGGTGCTCCAGAAACGCGTAGACCTGTATGAAAATAAAGTGACATTGGTCTTCATCATCTGAATGAGTGATCTGTTGGCGCGGCAATTGAACACCCTTCTCTATTGCTCTCTGATGTCTGCCACTGGGTGGCTGCAGCCGTGGATCTTGTTTTACATGCACTTATAGTAGTTGTGACTGTCACAACTACATCAGGTGAGTGAGTTTACTCCCCCTTCCCCACCCCACATATATCGGGGTAAGACCCTATTTGCGCTTTTTTGTCCACAGCCTCCTTCTATACCTGTATAAAAGCCAAGGCAGGGAATGCAGCAACCTTTTTTAGGATACTGAGAGTACAAAAATAAAGACATGAAGACAAAGCACTAAAAGATTGGACACATATCCCCAATAACTGCATTGGACAAATGTATTTATTAACTGCAGCAGTGAAGTAATTTGGTGAATAATCACAGCAGTGAAAGATATCAATGAAATGGTTTGTGATACAGAGAGTCAATAGAGAGACAGGAGACATGCCAGAAGTAGTGCCAGTCTCAGTGTGATTGCTTAGTTATATTGTGTAATTGGCATCTATCCAGCTGCTTGGACTTACAACTAATATATATATATATATATATATATATATATATATATATATATATATATATACTTATTGTTTAATGTATTAGAAAGCAGAAGTAAGTGAGTACAATATTTTTCATAGATGAGTCCGAAATAAATGTCAAGTGGTGTGTTTGCTTGTTGACGGCAAACATTTGTAGTGTTATTGTTTTTGTGAAGGAGGGAGTAATTTTTTTTTCAAATCAAAAAGAAAACTTTTGAAAATCCACACATTTATCGGTGGTTACACCTCATAAAGTGAGTGTCTCAAACTATTTTTTGGGGGCATATCTATTTTACTTGCCAATTCAGTGCTGGCTTTTTGGACCTACCTAGAAATTCTTATATTGTAATTTCTGGGAAGAGAATTTTGTTGAAAAAAAAAATAAAGTAAAATAAAAAATGTAGACATGTAACTGATAATGTCTATTGCTGCATACCTGTTTTGCTATGGAAATTTGACAACTGTACACACTACACCTATACTTAGACCTGTTGCCCCATTTTGTTATTTTGTTTATGTCTGCAATCAATGTCTAAAGGTATTTTTCCAATTAATTTCTCATGTTATACATTTATGCTTGTTTTGCAGGCAATGGCAATGGGGATGATGACAGAATATTATCATTACATCTTTACTACGTTGGTAAGGTTCAAATACTGCTTTGATGGTCTTATTGATGTTATTTATGTATTTATTTATTTATTTATAGAGAACCATTGATTCCATGGTGCTGTACATGAGAAGGGGTTACATACAAAATACATATACAAGTTGGAATAGACAGACTGGTACAGAGAGTAGAGGGCACTAACCTTGCGGGCTTATATTCTATATTGTTGAGAAGTTCTACAAAGGTCTATTATACTTTGGGGTTGAGTTACCAAAATATTTATGCCAGAAATGTAAGACACTTTAAAAAGTTGCAATTTTCCTGTTGCAACTTTGGTATTTTCAATTCAGTCCCAGTGAGATCCATCAAAGTGTGCGGAGCATTGCCGGGAAGGGGTGTGGTATGCCCAGCTGCCGAATTCATCAAAAGTTTCACTATTACTTATGCCAAACATGATACTCCAGTTCTCGACTGGAGTAGCATTACTGGTGAGTTGCAAGTAGGTTTATGTTATCGAGAAGCTTTGTCAAATTCATTATGTGGCATGAACCTCCTAATGGATTTAGTGCATCCTAGTCCAGCACACTTCTTCATAAATACTTCTGTGTACAGTGCCAGTCTTAATGAATAGGCCCTCTTATATGTAAATTCCTGACGATTTTCAAAATATAAATTTTCATTCATAGGCAGACCTTAAGTGGCTAGTCCTGCTATGAGCAGTTGATACACTCGTATTGAATGAAGTTACCTCTCCATGAGCTGAATATCAAAAAAGCGCATTGTATTTCATATACAGTATACTGCATGTTCATTAAAGTTGCACTCCTCTTATACATCTAAGGATACATGCACTTTCTAGGATATATATGCATAACAGAGGCTGATAATTTAGGTCAGGAGACTCACTATCGAGGAAGACATAACACAATCAATACAATTCCAACGTGTGAATGTACTCCAATACTAACTCACCTGGAGTATTTTAACTTGGTAATTTTTCCCTGCTCGGTTCCATGATTATACATTTACCATTTCATTATAGGCACTGTTTCATGATCTCCAGTCTGATACCAGTCCCTTACATATAAGTCTCCTATGTAAACATGAGGTCATCATCCATGAAGTAATTCATGACAGGTCCCAGAGACTTTCCTTTCTTTCCAGAGCCAACTTTCTTATTTCTCTGTATGTCTTTGATGCAACCCAATGAGCAAAATCCTTATTAATTTGAGGAAATTATTTTAATCTTGCTTAAAAATCATCATTCTTGGCAGTACATCATTTTGTGCAAATAGGACATGTAATGCGAACGATGAGATATGCACACAAAACTTTCATCAGTATGTCTAAATAACCTTTCAAGGAAACACTAATCAGGTTGCATGTAGCAGATCAGGGCTCATTTAATGGCCACAGGTCAGGTGCAGACATATCATCACTGGTGCAAAGTTATATCCCAAAAGCCATGAGAGCCTATTTCCACCTCCAAAGCAGGTCTTCACTTTATGACTGCATACACTGTGTGCAGAATTATTAGGCAAATTAGAATTTTGATTGCATGATACTTTTTATACATGTTGTCCTACTCCAAGCTGTATAGGCTTGAGAGCCAACTACCAATTAAGTCAATCAGGTGATGTGCATCTCTGTAATGAGGAGGGGTGTGGTGTAATGACATCAATACCCTATACAAGGTGTGCTTAATTAATAGGCAACTTCCTTTACTTTGGCAAAGGGGTCAGAAGAGAGATTTGACGGGCTCTGAAAAGTCCAAAATTGTGAGATGTCTTGCAGAGTGATGCAGCAGTCTTGAAATTGCCAAACTTTTGAAGCGTGATCACCGAACAATCAAGCGTTTCATGGCAAATAGTCAACAGGGTCGCAATAAGCATGTTGGGCAAAAAAGGCACAAAATAACTGCCCATGAATTGAGGAAAATCAAGCGTGAAGCTGCCAAGATGCCATTTGCCACCAGTCTGGCCATATTTCAGAGCTGCAACGTTACTGGAGTATCAAAAATCACAAGGTGTGCCATACTCAGGGACATGGCCAAGGTAAGGAAGGCTGAAAAACGACCACAACAAGAAACATAAGATAAAACGTCAAGACTGGGCCAAGAAATATCTTAATGATTTTTCAAAGGTTTTATGGACTGATGAAATGAGGGTGACTCTTGATGGGCCAGATGGATGGGCCAGAGGCTGGATCAGTAAAGGGCAGAGAGCTCCATTCCGACTCAGACACCAGCAAGGTGGAGGTGAGGTACTGGTATGTGCTGGTAACATCAAAGATGAACTTGTGGGACCTTTTCGGGTTGAGGATGGAGTGAAGCTCAACTCCCATACCTACTGCCAGTTTCTAGAAGACAACTTCTTCAAGCAGTGGTACAGGAAGAAGTCGGTATTGTTCAAGAAAAACATGATTTTCATGTAGGACAATGCTCCATCATATGCATCCAACTACTCCACAGCGTGGCTGGCAAGTAAAGGTCTAAAAGATGAAAATATAATGATATGGCCCCCTTGTTCACCTGATCTGAACCCCATAAAGAACCTGTAGTCCCTCATAAAATGTGAGATCTACAGGGAGGGAAAACAGTACACCCATTTCGGAACAATGTCTTGGAGGCTGTGGTGGCTGCTGCATGCAATGTTGATCGTAAACAGAACAAGCAACTGACAGAATCTATGGATGGTAGGCTGTGGAGTGTGATCATAAAGAAAGGTGGCTATATTGGTCACTCATTTTTTTGGGTTTTGTTTTCATTTAAGAAATGTTTATTTCTAAATTTTGTGCAGTTATATTGGTTTACCTGGTGAAAATAAACAAGTGAGATAGGAATATATTTTGCTTTTATTAAGTTGCCTAATAATTCTGCACTGTAATAGTTAACTGCACAAACAGATACAGTGCTGGCCAAAAGTATTGGCACCCCTGCAATTCTGTCAGATAATACTCAGTTTCTTCTTAAAAATGATTGCAATCACAAATTCTTTGGTATTATTATCTTCATTTAATTTGTCTTCAATGAAAAAAAAAATGTCATAAAGCCAAATTGGATATAATTCCACACCAAACATAAAAAAGGGGGTGGACAAAAGTATTGGCACTGTTTGAAAAATCATGTGATGCTTCTCTAATTTGTGTAATTTACAGCACCTGTAAGTTACCTGTGGTACCTAACGGGTGTTGGCAATAACTAAATCACACTTGCAGCCAGTTGACATGGATTAAAGTTGACTCAACCTCTGTCCTGTGTCTTGTGTGTACCACATTGAGCATGGAGAAAAGAAAGAAGACCAAAGAACTGTCTGAGAACTTGAGAATCCAAATTGTGAGGAAGCATGAGCAATCTCAAGGCTACAAGTCCATCTCCAAACACCTGAAAGACCTGAAAGTTTCTGTGTCTACGGTGCGCAGTGTCATCAAGAAGTTTAAAGCCCATGGCACTGTGGCTAACCTCCCTAGATGTGGAAGAAAAAGAAAAATTGCCGAGAGATTTCAACGCAAGATTGTGCGGATGGTGGATAAAGAACCTCGACTAACATCCAAACTAATTCAAGCTGCCCTGCAGTCCGAGGGTACAACAGTGTCAATCCGTCAGCGTCTGAATGAAAAGGGACTGTATGGTAGGATACCCAGGAAGACCCCACTTCTTACCCCGAGACATAAAAAAGCCAGGCTGGAGTTTGCCAAAACTTACCTGAGAAAGCCTAAAATGTTTGGAGAATGTTCTCTGGTCAGATGAGACAAAAGTAGAGCTTTTTGGGAATGCCATGAACATAGAGTTTACAGGAAAAAAAAAGAGGCATTCAAAGAAAAAAACACGGTCCATACAGTCAAACATGGCAGAGGTTCCCTGATGTTTTGGGGTTGCTTTGCTGCCTCTGGCACTGGACTGCTTGACCGTGTGCATGGCATTATGAAGTCTGAAGACTACCAACAAATTTTGCAGCATAATGTAGGGCCCAGTGTGAGAAAGCTGGGTCTTCCTCAGAGGTCATGGGTCTTCTAGCAGGACAATGACCCAAAACACACTTCAAAAAGCACTAGAAAATGGTTTGATAGAAAGCACTGGAGACTACTAAAGTGGCCAGCAATAAGTCCATACCTGAATTCCATAGAACACCTGTGGATAAATCTCAAAATGGCAGTTTGGAGAAGGCACCCTTCAAATCTCAGGCACCTGGAGCAGTTTGCCAAAGAAGAATGGTCTAGAATTCCAGCAGAGCATTGTAAGAAACTCATTGATGTTTACCGGAAGCGGTTGTTCGCAGTTATTTTGGCTAAAGGTTGTGCAACCAAGTATTAGGCTAAGGGGTACTTTGCACATTGCGACATCGCTACTGCGATCTCGTCGGGGTCAAATCGAAAGTGACACACATCCGGCGCCAGTAACGACATGGCAACGTGTAAAGCCTAGAAGCACCGATAAACGATCGCAAAAGCGTTGAAAATCGGTGATCTGTGTAGTGTCGGTCATTTCCGTAATTTCGCAGCAGCGACAGGTACGATGTTGTTCCTCGTTCCTGCGGCAGCACACATTGCTGTGTATGAAGCCGCAGTAGCGAGGAACATCTCCTTACCTGCGTCCCGCCTGCAATGAGGAAGGAAGGAGATGGGCCGGATGTTTACATCCCGCTCATCTCCGCCCCTCCGCTTCTATTGGTTGCCTGCCGTGTGATGTCGCTGTGATGCCACATGACCCGCCCCCTTGGGAAGGAGGCGGGTCGCCGGCCACAGCGACGTCGCAGGGCAGGTAAGTGCCTGTGAAGCTGCCGTAGCGATAATGTTCGCTACTTGCAGCTATCACAAGATATCGCATCTGCGATGGGGGCAAGGACTATCATGCTCGGCATCGCTACAATCGGCTAGCGATGTCGCAGCATGCAAAGTACCCCTAAGGGTGCCAGTACTTTTGTCTGGCCCATTTTTAGAGTTTTGTGTGAAATGATCAATGACTTGATTTTTGTTTCATTCTCTTTTGTGTTTTTTCACTGCAAGCAAAATAAATGAAGATAATAATACCAAAGAATTTGTGATTGCAATCAATTTCAATAAGAAACTGAGTATTATCTGACAGAATTGCAGGGGTGTCAATACTTTTGGGCAGCACTGCATCCTCCTAAGATTGATAAATCTAAAAAAAAACCGACTCCAACTTAGAAAAATATTAAGCTTTGATATTTACGAGTCTTTTGGGTTGATTGAGAACATGGTTGTTGATCAATAATAAAACAATTCCTCTAAAATACAACTTACCTAATAATTCTACACATGGTGTAAAAATATAGCTGTCATTCACTAGTAGGACCATTCAATGGACTCAAATGTGTACAGACACTGGGGATTTCAATGAATAAAATGTAAGTTATATGAATCTTTTCTACCAAACCTATAATCATTCTGTTCATCTTCTCCTTCACTATTCTGCACTGTCCACAGATCGGTCTGCATTTAAACCATGACAGGTTCATAATTATCCTATATTTCCAAGTGTTGTGTGCAATATTTCCTATGTATTTATACCAGTTGCTGCTGTAATATTGGCATTCAAAGCCGCCAGTGTATTCCCCCTTTGTAATAGCAAATATTACATTTTTCTAAAAACATATAAAAAGCTTAAATTACTATAGTAATAAGATAAAAATTGTATTTTTTTTGTTGTACTATATTTCCTTTTTATGATCCTATATGTTGTTATAATGTTCTGTCACGATGTGACTGTGTGATATCGAGAGATGGCTAAATCTAACTTTAAGGTTACACCTAACAGCAGAGATGCCTGAGTCCAATTCCTGGCTATACTCCGACCAAAACTAATCTGATTCCCCCCTTCCACCAGGGTAGGAAGACACAGAAGTGAGAAGGAAACACAGATAAAGACAGACAAAGGAAAACTAAACCTCAGACACACTGCCTAAACTAAAGAATAGACAATAAGAGACTCAAGAGAAAAGAATGAGCATGTCGGTGGCAACAAGGGTTAATCATAACCGTGCTCAGCAACAAGTACTACATTCACCAGATAGTCTGGATCACAACACCTCACCAGACCAGCTAAGATAAACTATAGCTGGTATAGGTGGAAGGATCTAGCAGCATATAAACAAGGAGAGCAGATATAATTGGCTCCCCAACACCATGTGATCAAAGGAGACTAAAAAGCAAACTAGCAGATATTAACTCTTGCTAGCCTGTCTATGAACTACAACTCCACAGGTTAGCGCAATTCTCTGCCTGCGCTGATCACAGACACCAGAGAAGTTATCGGGCGGTGTGTCAGAATCTGTTGTCTGAACAGGCAAAGATTGTAAAAATCTCAGTGTGACAATTTCATGATAGAAGACTTCATAAGAGGTTAACACTCCTTTCGCCTCACATTGTACACCCCTTTATAATGTTAGTTATTGTGAACTTTATTTTCAGCACATACTATGCATAATATAAAACAGTAAATTCTATATCCAGAGAACAAAATATCAATCATAGAATTGAGTGGTTTAATGAATGCACCTAATGACTAATGACTGTGTGCCATGTGGACGCAATGTTCTATAATATCTATGCTCGGATGCAACACAGAAATCCATCTCCTGTGGAGACTTCAGTGACTGTCAGTATTATAGATAATGTGCACACGCTTAATCATTGTACAAGCAGTGTCTGCCTGGAGCATTTCTGATTACAGGTTGATTACGTATTTCCTTAATTCCTTTTTTAACCCCATAATAACTAATTAGAGTTAGTTTACTGCACTTGGTGCTGGGCTTTTATCCCATACTACTATACGCTTATGGGGTGAGTTATAGCTCCAACTCTTGTGATCTAGCAGGCTGAGAGTCTGGCTGTCAGACATGGCTTCTGCTTCTATTTGGCTTGTTACACAGCACTGAATAAGCAATATTTAGTGTAGAGGAGCATCGGCTTTGCTGATGCTTCTGTAGGATTTGGCGATCACATGATCGCTGGGTTTCCGCTAGCATAGAAGATCAGCTCAGCTAGTGACTTGTGTCACTCCAATTGGATAATATCCCCTCCAACTGGACCTACTATAGATATAAATAAAGAAACTAAAATGTTCCCTAACTATCTTTAATGATCTTTTAAGGGAAAAACTTTGAAAAAGAAATACATGCATATAAAATATTTACAAATAATAGAAAAAAATTCAAAAGTCCCCTTCCCTTCTTGATAAAAACAGTTATTTTCATATATAATGTATTTTATTATAGTGCTGGCTAGAAGGTTGAGCACCTGTTCATGCATTGGCTTTTCTTGTCCTTATTGGAATATGCACATTGTAGATTAAGACTGAAGGCATCAAAATCACAATAGAGCATATATAGAAGCAAGAAGTAAAAAAAAACGTGCAAAGAAACGAGAATATGTGCTAATTCTTTGATTCCTCAAAGTACCCCCCTGTTACTCTTATGACAGACATACACACCCTTGACATCTCTCAATCAGCTTCAACAGGCAATCATGGGGTATGGCTTTCCTACAGTGTTGTAAGGCTGTTTTCACATTGCGTTTCTGCCTAAGTTCACTGGTCCCATCGGGACATCCGCCCAAACTCCCCTTCCCCCCTCGCAAAGCGTGTTTCGGACGCATGTACCGACAGGGCCATTGACTATAATGGAGCAAATGGAGTCAGCCTGTGCTCTGTCTTGCACCATTATCGGGGATATACATTTTCTGCAGGGAGACACCCAGACGAAGCAGACAGAGAGACCGAAAGACTTGCATTCTCTTTGTCAAAAAAGCATGCAGAATGCAACAAAAATGCAGTACAAGCACACTAACAAAGCATTGCACTAACACTGGCCCTATAGCTGGGTCCGCATTCACTGTTTTGCAGCCTGGCGATTAATGGAGCTACTAACAGCTACTGACTGCTGGCTTCAGCCCTTAGAAGGACTATTTAGGAGTTTACAGCACGAACGCTATTGTGATGCCCTAGACTAGCCAGGTAGTCACAGGTAGACCCCCGCATTACACCTGTCCCCCAATAAGGTAACATCAGCCAACAAGTAAAACATAGTCACCTCTCTCAGTGCTTGATGACCACACCAGGGGGCGGAGCTAGGCGGTTGGCAATGCCCACCTAGGATTTCAGAGGGCCTGAGGCAGGAAACACAGGCAGTTCAGTTGTAGATTTGAGTAGTGAGTAGTCAGTGTGGAAGCAGGCCTGTGCCCAGGTCTGCAGCAGTCTGACAGGTGTCGGGGTTGCAGCCCGGGCATCTTTGGCTAGGAGGCAAACGATGTCCTTAGCCTGCAGGAGCCGGGAAAATGGCTCGGTGGAACCATGGTGGACCGGGACAGGGTAGTGGCCCGCTGGTACCGACCCGGGGAACCGACTTGGAAACCGGAGCACACAGGGGGGTACTCAGACCCTGAAAAGAGGTCCAGAATCCACTGGACTGAGTTAATTAACTGATTGCGGTCTGGACTATAGGTCCTTTCCCACCCAAGTCCCGACTGAAGACAACAGCCCACCGAGGGGGATAGAAAGCCACCGCACAGGCAGAGAGATCCCACGGGCCAGCGTCTGTGGGCAAAAGGGCTCTCCCGACATCCACAAAGCCGGGGAGCGGACTCCCGTCGCTGAAGCGCAGGCAGCCCAAATACACAACACGGTGCAGGAGAAAGGCCAAGGCCACCAAACCGGGTGGGGGGACCAGACGCAGCCTAGGTTTACCAGAGACTTGTATGTGTCAATAACAGTGAGTACAACAGTGCCATCCGGCGGCGAACCGCCCTGCACCGCCCAGCTATCCCCAACTGGCCCCAGGGCCACCATCCCTGCCCACGGAGGGGTTAACATCTTGCTGCACTACCATCTCCCCCGGGTGCAGCGGTGGTGTCTACCTTCACCACATCCTGTGGGTGGCGTCACGAACTTAAGCGCGGCGCTGGCTGTGCACCTACCTAACCCTCCACCAAAAGCGCCAGCAACCCCTTTCAGAGCGAAGTGACCCCGGGTCCGGAGGTGCTCGAACCACCCAACAACGAGCCCGGACCCAAGCGGCTCAGCTGGAGCCGAGCGCGGGGTCTTACACTATCACTTACAAGGCACTGCACTGTTACTAGCCCTATAGCTGGGTCCACATTCACAGATTTGTGGTCTGGCGATTTATGGAGCTTTTAGCAGCTAATGGACACTGTCTTCAGCCCTTAGAAGGACTGTTTATTAGTTGGATCTATGAACGCTCTCCTGCACACACTACAGTCTATCTACACCGCAAGCTCCCCAATGACTGTCTGTTCACAAAATGGCCACTGGCTTATATAGCCCCTATGAAGCTGTGCGGCCAAGCCAATCACAGTAAAACCACAACAAAGATGGCTGCGGCGTTACTGTGATCACAAGCAACATCAAATGTGTTCATTGGCTGGAAAACAGGCGCCAGGAAGTCAGAAATGAAAATGAAAGTATCGGAGCGGATGCTGTTTTATTTGTCGGATAGCGAATGGTGCAAATAGCCTGTTATCCATCGGATACCGAATAGTGGCAAATACATTCGCTCATCCCTATTGATAATCTGTCCTTATCAGTAAAATATTGCCCCATGTTCTTATTAATAGAGTTAAAGTGTTTTTTAGGAAAAGGCATCAATATTCGATGTCCATCACTTCCACTGGCAAAGGCATAAACAATGTAAAGAGTGGCAGTTCGCAGATGCTGCAGCTGAGCTCCTAATTACATCCGCGTCTGCATCAAACAGCCGATCAGTGGGTGTGTCACGTGCTAGATGCCCACCTATTAATTACTGATGGATAGGTTGCCATATCAAAGTGGTGGTAAAATCCATTAGGCCTTGTGCCGACAGGACTCTTTTTAGCATTTTTTCTAGCATTTTTTCTTGCTTTTTTTTTTAATCAATAAAAGCAAGAAAAAAATCATCCCAGCAAAGTCTATGATGATCGTGACTTGCTGTGCCAATGTTGCGTCTTTTCCAGTTGCTTTTCTAGCGTTTTTTTTCCTGCTTTCTTACCCAATTGACTTCAATGAAGTCAGCGAACAATGCAGGATAAAAACACGAGTAATGCCCATTGCTTTTTTTGTGCTTTTTTATGTGCTTTTTGTCATCCCTGAGGCTCCCTGCAAAAGAGATGAACAATCGTGATTGGCAAAAATCGGAAAAAATTGTACGATTTTTGGCCGGATCGGACATCGGATCATTTAATGCAAAAAATGCTGCCAAGGTAAATGATCTGATGGCAAAAACCTTCTTCTCCCTGCTCATCACAGCATTGTCAAGTATTGGCATGGCTGTGATCGGCCACTGTGAAAAGAAAAGGAAGTAAATGGGTTAAAGCAGTACATAATTACAGTGTTCCCACGGCTGCAGCGTTTCTTCCGGGCCCGACAATTATCTCTAATGAATACTCACTGGTTTCCCTGTCCACAGGCGGATCTGATTGGCTGCAGTCAGACCCCGCCCCCAGACAGCATCTGTTGATTGGTTGAAATCACAAGTGCTGTCTCATGGTCTATATTGTGGTATAAAAAAAATAAATAAAACAATTGCTGTAGGGTCCCCTCTATTGATACCAGCTCAGATAAAGCCAGCTACAGACTGCAGCAGCCCTCAGCCGTGCCCTTATCTTGGCTGTGTTGTGCACCGCCCCTGCAGCAGTCGGACTGATTGGATCCGGGGTTTATTATGGCTCAAGGGTCTCTGGACCCGGGGGCTCGCGGCCACTCAAAAATAAAAGGGGACTATTTACAGGGGATTAGTGTTTGTGATGCCACCCGTGGTTCGCAATAAGTGACGTACTGCCGCTGCTGATTGGAGTATGTGGGGGAGATGGAGTGGGGCAGCCAGATGATGTTCCCTCCACGGGTAGGGGAAGGCTCTAGGACTCTGGATAGTGGGATGCGCATGGAAGGGTGGTGCAGACTGTGCAGCAGGCAGGACGCAGGGGGGAGCAGCGTATTCACTCAGGCCGTGTGAATGTTGGTGCGACCATCAAATAGACTATTGAATTTTTTCAGTGAGAGGAACAAAATTATAATCTTGTGATACCTTTTAATGGCTAACTAAAATAAAATAAAGGGATGTTATAAAGCAAGCTTTCGAGACATCTCAGGTCCCTTGATCAGAGATGTCTCGAAAGCTTCCTTTGTAATATCACTTTATTTTATTTTATTTTAATTAGCCATTAAAAGGTATCACAAGATTATAATTTTGTTCCTCTCACTGAGAACATTCAATAATTTTTCAACTGACTAACACGGTACCAAAACCTTTTCACTTGTAACCATCAAATAGACTTTGAAACATAAGTAAACCAAGTCTCTGGGTGCTGCTGCCTCTCTCGGGAGCTCGTCCTGGAATCCGTTCCTGTTGGTATTGCTGATGGTCCTGACCTGCCTCCATGCTCTGATGTTTAGACGGTTCTGAGTGACCCCACCATAAGAAAAAGGAGTGCAGTTCCCTGTGACACCCTGACTAGTTCAGGGTCATCACACTTGTGGTTATTTAAATTATTTAAATAAATAATTAAAAAGAAAACAGTGTGCGGTCCCCCAAATTTTGATAACCAGCCATGGTAAAGCCCGACAGCTGGGGGCTGGTATTCTCAGCCTTGGGAGTCCTATGGTTATTAGGCCACCCCCAGGCTAAGAATAGCAACCTGCAGCTGCCTGCTGCTTGATGCTTTATCCAGCTCTTCCAAATTGTCCTGGTGTAGTGGCAATCAGGGTAATACAAGAGGTTAATAACAGCCCATAGCTGTCACTAAGCTCTAGATTAGTGATGGCAGGCGTCTATGACACCCCGCATCACAAATCTCTAAGTAAAAATAAATAAACATCAACACCAGAAAAATCCTTTATTTGAAATAAAAGAAAAAGAAACACCCTCTTTTACCACTTTTTTAACCCCAAAACACCTTTGAAGGTCTGACGAAATCCACACAAGGTTCCACGAAGATTCCAGCACTGCTGGATCTGAAATTACAGCATGTGATCATGGAACATGACTGAATGTTGTAACTGCAGGCAGAGAGTGTGCAGAGATTAGTGGTGACGTCACTCAGGTTAGTGACTGTCACAGCTGGACATTCACGTGTGACTGCAGATAACCTGACTGACGTCACAAGGTGAATCTTGTTTCTGCCGGTGGATCATGGGGGTTTCTTGCAGATCCACATGCATGAACGTCACCGGGGTTCCCTGCACCTAGACGTTGCGGGCTTTACCGCGGGACTTTGCTGGAGGGAACTCCAGTCTGTGAGGTGATCCATATTTCAGCAAGCTTGGGTCGTAATGGTGATGACCCAGGGTTACTATGGCAGTGATCGGGCCCCCATAATCACTTTCTAGGGACCTGATCACCAGGTAGAGGTAAGAGATCCATCTCCCTGCCTTCTGACTGCTGCGATTGCACTAATCGCAGCATTCAGGGGGTTAAATTGCCAGGAGCAGCGTGAGCACCTCTCCAGGAAGTGAGAGCTGAGTACCGGCTGTAACATCAGCTGGAGACCTGGCGGCAAGTCAGTGATCAGTTGTCAGAGTCAGTGATCAGTTGTCAGAGTCAGTGCTTAGTTGTCTGAGTCAGTGCTCAGTTGTCAGTCAGTGATCAGTTGACAGTCAGCTGTCAGTCAGTGGTAAAACAGGGTATTTCTGATGTTTAAAACTGATATATGATCATGTCCTAAAATGGACACTGTACTCGTGATCACTTTCCAGGCACCTGATCACAACGGAGAGGTAAGAGATCCCTGCCTTTTGACTGCTCTAATAGCAGTAATCACAGCATTAAGGGGGTTAAATTGCCAGCAGCGGTGCAAGCACCACTCCAAGTAATGAGAGCTGGGTCCCAGCTCTAACATCAGCTGGAGACCTGTCGGCAATCACGGGGGTACAGCGCCTTAATCCCCGTTATTGCCATGACAAAAAAGCACAAAAAAACATCAAATAAAGCATGTGAAAAAGCATGAAAAAAGCATGAAAAAAGCACATTTTTCAGCAGCTTTTGGGCACATAGTCTAAAATTTATTTTTCCAGTTTGAAAGGGAACCTGTTACCAGATTTGGCAACTATAAGCTGCAGCCACCAGTGGGCTCTTGTATACAGCATTCTAACATGCTGTATATAAGAGCCCAGGCCACTGTGTAGAACTTAAAAATCACTTTATAATACTTATCCAAACGGTCGATACAGTGCAGATGGGTCAGATTGGTGTCTCCGTTCTCCGGGTGCAGCGCCTCCTCTTTCGACCATCTTTGTCCTTCTCTTCTGAAGCCTGGGTGCATGACGCGTCCTATGTCTTGTACATGCACCGACATTGAGGTCCCACGCAGGCGGGATCATAGAATCACATAACGTTATAGTTGCAAGGGACCTCCAGGGTCATCTGGTCAAACCCCTGCTCACAGCATGTACTCGATAGGTCAAATAAATGAAGGGCATTGTGGAAACTGCAAACACTTTTGAATTCACTATAGAGCCTGGGAAATGCATGGACTGATCCTGGCATTCTAAGGTTTTGGTCATGTTCATACTTATCTTGTCATCACTTTATAGAGCAAAGCACAAGTATAACAGATAGTTTATTTAGCAAATTAATAATGAACGAAAATGTCCCATAGGACCACATTGTCATTCTTATCCACGCAATTGATGATTTACAAATTTGAATTAAAAAAGATATTCATAGAACAGGAGTGAATTTTCAATAATTTTATTTCCAGCAGATGCATATTTTTTGTTCCTGATTAAATATCTAATGTCTATGTATCTTTTTGCCTTTTGGCACACATTTTCACGTTTACGCACAAAAATGGCACACGATGCGAGAACTAAGCATTTAAGCCTCTTGTACCTTATCCCTTAGTAGTTGATTTTTCATTTCCTTTTTAATTTCTGGCTCCACAAGATACAAATATAAATGTTAAGAACATCGCAGTGCACAATAGGCCTTTGATATCTATTTTTATGAAGTTCAGTTGGTAAGAAATAAAAATTCTCTAGGTATTTGAGTAGTCGACAGCCAACAAATTTATGTTTATTATTAATTATCTATTCCACTAAGCTGGAGGAAAACCTTCTATTAATTATGACTTATGCATTTAATGTGTAGGTATGCCCAGAGGTAGAGTAAGAAGGGATCGGTAATAAATGAGTAGATAAGAAATCTCTATTAACGCCACTGGTGAGTAGTGACAGATATATTGCAGAGGTGATGTTATAATGCAGCGTTCCTTCAGGCTGTGTTCTTAGCTTGTTCTGCGTGCGCCTAGGATTCAGTAGTATGAGGCCCTGGGGATCCTAATGAATTGGCCTATTACTTCATAGTGTAAGCATCTAAATGCTCCTGAGTCAAACCTTAGTCCCTAGATTAACACTTGCCTCCGCAAAAAAAAACACTAAATGTTTCCAAAACCTAAGGAAATATTTTTTAAAAGACACTAAAACAATTGCTAGACTGTCATGAAATATATTTATATATATCCCAAAGCAGTATTGGCTGATGTAAATAAGGCTATGTGCAATGTTCTTTGCCACATGTAGTACAGGAATGATCATTTTACTCTTCTTGCTATTATTTTTGCACTATGAACAATCATGACATCAATATTATAAAATGTATATAACAGAAATTCTATGTGAAATAACTCGATCTCGAGGACGAGTTCCTATTCCAAGGTGTCAGGCCCCTTTGAGACGTCCGTGTTGAAACAGGTGCAAGTCACACGTACCAGTATGGTTATATGTTTGACATCTGTGTGTCATACATGTGTCGTCTGTGTGATGTCCGTGTGACGTCCGTATTTGCATATGTGTGATATCCGTGTGATATCCGTGTGACTGGTACCGGTAAAAAATGCATGATACTGAAATGAATGTTTTTTTAATGTGTAAAAGATGGCCAAAGCCTGAAAAATTATAGATAGATATAGAAAGATAGCTAGATAGAACAGATAATATAGATAGATAGAACAGATAAATAGAGAAATATAAAGATAGAAAATAAGAAACAACATATAAATTAGATAGAAAGAAAAGATAAAATGGCTCAATAGATATAGAGGCAGCTAGGTTGGCCAGCTGTTTTACAGCATTTTTATTTTTTAATTTAAAAAAAACAATGAAGTGGGGTCCCCCCCAATTTTAATATCCAGAACAGGAACAGAAGCAGGTTCAGGCTGCAACCATCTGGTGTCTGCTGTACCTTTGCTGGTTATTAAAAATATAGGGGATCCCATGCTTATTTCTTAAATTTGTAATTTTTTTTTGCTTAAAAAATGACAAGGGATCCACTCCATTTTACTAAAACCAGCCAAGGTACAGCAGACAACTGAGGGCTCATATTATTAGGGTGGGAAGGGCCATGGTTATTTGGCCCTTTCTAGCCTAAGAATTGCAGCCCACAGCCGCCCCAGAAATGGCGCATGCATTAGATCCATTAGATTAGCGGGGGTTGTAAGCAAGTGACAGCAGTGCTAAAGACTTTTTTTTTACAGATACTTTGCTGTTCTTTAACATAGGAAATTGTTTTCAGTCTTGTAATTTTTTAATAAATACTGCTGTATAAA
This sequence comes from Anomaloglossus baeobatrachus, assembly GCF_048569485.1. Classification (NCBI taxonomy): domain Eukaryota; kingdom Metazoa; phylum Chordata; class Amphibia; order Anura; family Aromobatidae; genus Anomaloglossus; species Anomaloglossus baeobatrachus. The sequence goes on along the minus strand of NC_134354.1, from coordinate 377,791,763 downwards.
AACAGATTGCTCACAGATTACATATGGATGACAATTGAGGAAAGCATTGTGTGTGATTTCTGAATGAACCTGCACCAACCTTTTTTACACACTTGTGTGAACTTAACCTCATCACAAATCACCTCAAGTCGTATCCAGAACAAGCATAGTAAAGCACAATAATACCACACACAGCTGTTAGAGGCATGTCCTGGCTATGTGTCATATTTGCCAGGTACAAGATGGAGTTACCCCTTGATACCACTCTATACACTCGTTATCGACTGGCGCTATACATGTACAGCAGATGTCGGTAAAGAGTTAAATAAAAGCTAAATGTTACTTATTTGCAAGAATTTGATGATTGCATGTTCTTATTAGTTGGTTTCTACATTTATCCTTGACTAATATTGTCCAATAATATTTTGTTATACAATCAGAAGACCATAAAAAGTAACAAATATTTAAGATTAGAGTTAAGATGTGAAGACAGTTTTCATTGCACTGTATTGTAGTGGTGAGGAATATCGATGTAGTCTTCAGACCAATTTTATATTTCAATATACTGTAACTAGCTGTACTATCCGGCTTCGCCCGGGTTAATAACTGCTGTTCACAAAATAGAATGTATTAACAAAAATGTATTCTGCACACAAAAACCCACAAAACAAATAGATAGAAATGTAATTATTAAATTGTTGCCTATATTAACCAATCAGAGCTCAGATTAATTAACTATAGCAAAATAGAAGCTAAGCTGTGATTGGTTGCTATTGGCAGCCTGATAAATCTCCAGGCAACAGAAAGCCCTCCCCCTGACAGTATATATTAGCTCACACATACACAAAATAGATAGGTCATGTGACTGACAGCTGCCGTATTTCCTATGTGGTACATTTGTTGTTCTTGTAGTTTGGCTGCTTATTAATCAGATTTTTATTTTTTGAAGGATAATACCAGACTTGTGTGTGTTTTAGGGCGATTATGTGGCGAGGTTGGTGTATGTGTGGTGAAATGTGTGCTGAGGGTAGTATATGTGTTCAAGCACGTGGTAGTGTGTGGCGCATTTTGTGTGTGTGTTCATATCCCCGAGTGTGGTGAGTATCCCATGTCGGGGCTCCACCTTAGCAACTGTAAAGTATATACTCTTTGGCGCCATCGCTCTCATTCTTTAAGTCCCCCTTGTTCACATCTGGCAGCTGTCAATTTGCCCCAAAACTTTTCGTTTCACTTTTACCTCATTATGTAGATAGGGGCAAAATTGATTGGTAAATTGGATCGCGCGGGGTTAAAATTTCGCCTCACAACATAGCACCCAGCGCTGTCCGGGATAGTAACTGTCTCTCTGTTTCTCTCCCCCTCTCTGTCTGTCTCCCCCTCTGTATATATCTCTCTGTCCCTCTCTCTCTATCTCTTTGTCTGTCTGTCTCTTTCCCTGTCTGTCTCTTTCTCCATCTGTCTCAATCTTTCTCTGTCTGTCTCAATCTCCTTCCCTGTCTGTCTATCTATCTCTTCCCCTGTATATCTATCTCTGTTACTTTCTCTGTCTGTCACTTTCTCTGTCTGTCACTTTCCCTGTATGTCACTTTCCCTCTCTGTCACTTTCCCTCTCTTTCCCGGTCAGTCTGTCTCTTTGTCTGTGTCTGTCTCTTTGTCTCTTTGTGTCTGTCTCTTACCCTTACTATGTCTGTTTCTTACCCTGTCTGTGGCTGTCTCTTTCCCTGTCTGTGTCTGTCTCTTTCCCTGACTGCATTGTGACACGCCAACATTCCAAATAAGGGTGTGGCTGCGCATTCTTCTGAAGTTCTGGCTGCACTGTGGCTCCCAGCTCCATTCACTTTAATGGAGGCAGGTTATTTGGTGAAAAACTGTAAAGAGCGGGGTTAAACTTTCCCCTCAAAACATAGCCTAAGACGCTCTCGGGGTCCAGAAGTGTGACTGTGCAAAATTTTGTGGCTGTAGCTGCGACGGTGCAGATGCCAATCCCGGACATACACGCACGCACGCACGCACGCACACACACACACACACACACACACACACACATTCAGCTTTATATATTAGATTATAAATGTTAGTTTTTTTCCAATGAATTAATAGAAGGATAACTGATTTCTATTAAAGCTACTGGTAAGCAGTGACAGATATATTGCAAGTGTGACGTTTTAATGCAGCGTTCCTTCAGGCTGTGTTCTTAGTTTGCTCTGCGTGCGTCTAGGATTCAGTGATACGAGGCCCTGGGGATCTTAATGAATTGGCCTATTATGTTATACTGAAAGCATCTAAATGCTCCCAAGTCAACACTCAGTACTTTGTGTCAACATTTGGCTCTGTAAAATGCAAGTTTTTGCCAATAACCAAGGTTGCGTACAGTTCAGTGAATCAAACACTGGCAGATGGTGTTCAACAAATGACTGTTCAATGGCTTTTGGAATCCGGGCTTATCCCCATCAGCACCCAAGAAAATAGAGGCATAGAAATTAAATTCTGAATATGCTATAACAGCTTTTACTTAATTCTATGTTTCTCAATGAGACCAATACCAAGGATAAGAACATGATACGGATGGAAATACACTCGTGTTTTACTCACCACATTTAGATAAAAACATAATATAGCTAATCATGAACGTGCAACATGTGTTTGAACTCATTTTTTGTCAGTCAAGATCACAATTATTTCATTTTAACAGGATGAGAAGTTGATAATGAATAATTATGTGTACAGTAGCTTTGTGTATATACTGTGTATATATATATATATATATATATATATATATATATATACACAGTGTGTCCACCCATATCCTGTCCACTGCCATTAACTTGAGAACGGCGGCAGCTATAGGATTAGAAGTGGTGTCTAGGTAAAGTAAAGTAGCCATGCGCTACGCAATGAAACCACCTATAGCGCGAGTTAGCATTTTTATCTCGAAAACGGAACAAGATAGAGAAATAAAGTGAATTAAAAAATTTTAGGGCATCATCAATTCAATACGAATTGACACCTTGCATACAGAAATGCTATGATATGAAACCTATGACCCCACAGAACATTGAATGCTGGTCACTCATATGGTGCTCATTTAACTTTGATGCTCAAAGTGGCCACCGCCAGCTGCAATGTACATCTGGACTCTGGACAGCATACTGTATCTTGCTGCACGTTGTGCAATATGGTAGGTGACACGTTTGCACAAGCATCTGTGATACGTCGTCGTAGGTCCTGCAATGTTGGTGGAGGGGTCTCATACACCTGCTGTTTGATATGACCTCACAGAAAGAAGTCCAATGGGGTCAGATCAGGTGAGCATGGAGGCCACTCCACGCAGCCACCATACCCAATGACTTGTAGGAAGGTCTCCATGACCTTTTAGGTTTTTTATTTTTATTAAATTTTTTAAAACTTTTTTTAACTTTTCTTATTTTACTAATATTAAAAGATCCACCACAAAGGTTTTTTCATTTTTTTTTTATTAATAATAATAATAATAACAAAAAAAAAATTCCCTTTACTTAGGTAGCACACCCATAAAAAGGAAAATACCACACTGTTATCCCGGAGCTCCTTTGAAGTGCTCACTTTCATTAATGCCTTAGATGGAGTAGTGGATAGGTGATGGTCCTGTTCATCTGTTCCCTCTCACCACAAATTCCCCAGGCTTGCAAATGGACCTTTCCCCCCCTTTTTTTTCCCCTTTTTCTCTTTTTCCAAAAACTTCTTTTTTCCACATAAGGATTACACACATATTTTATACATTTTTAAATGTTTTATTATCCACTTAATTGCTTTGTTCATCTCAGCTCGTTTTCTTCTTGCATTATGTCTGTAATGTTTTTACTTTGATGACACTGTCTCTTTCCACGTGGCAATGAGTCACTACTCTGAACCATATGGGCTGATGCCGTCATATATGTATACGTGGCAGTATGGACGCCTTTATCAGTCAGTCAGTCTTCCTGTGTCAGCATGATTTTTTTTTCCTGAAGAAGGGGATGGAGATGTCCCAGAAACGCGTAGAACTGTGAAATAAAAGAGAAATTTTTAATATACAGCATCTGTGGTTTTTAGCGCGGCATCAAACCCGTTTTCTATTTTTCACCTATATATTATATGCCTTCACGGGGCCGCTGCTGAACCACCAGGACACTCACAAGCGATCATAAGGGGTTGTGACTGGCAAACCTCACCAGGTGATTGTAACATTCCTTATTTCATTCTACCCTCATACCGGTTAAGACCATATTGCGCTTTCTTTCCCTTTTATAGTATTTAAAGCTTGGGGTCTCAGTCAGAACAGCAACAATCTAATGGTTTGCACCCATTCTGTGCATAGACGATATTTTCTTAACTGAATACGTTTTTCTGAACAGTGGGCACACATTCTGCACTGAGACTTGGAAAGCAAATTCAAAAAGTCTTTTTTCATTGGAGAAGCTTGTATAGAAAACTGTGCATTATATAGTAGGTCAATTTGTTTTCATTATTCGAATGTACATGAAATTAATGAAATATTTAAATAATTTGCATAAAACTCTTCAATTAGTTTTAATTAATTTAAACTTCCATACACATTCTATATTTGTAGTCTTGTACTAATTTTGAATACTCAAGAGTGGATGGATTGTCCTGAAAATGGATATTTGTCTGAGGTATTTCAATATCATTATAGAAGAGCAGAGGTCAGAGGAGACTAGAGATGAACAGATTGCTTCAAACAACCCCAGTAAATGGTCCAAGTTTGTGGTTTTTGGTCGTTGATAGAAGCTGCATGAATTTCCTGACCTTTTCGGGATACCGGGCTCATCTTATAATTTGCTGTGCTTTTGGATTGTCACATGAATGCTGGTTAAGCAAACACCGAGGACGCAGGAAGATCAGTAAATTCATGCACCTAGTGTCAACAGCCAGAAAGCACTGAACTGGACAGTGAACCGGGGTTGTGAAACACAATCCGCTGATCTGTACGACTTCTTTTATGTAAAAAGAGATTTTGCCAGGATAAAACACTATACATCACTAGTATAGTATGCAACACTTTTTGATTAATTCAATCCTTCTTTTCCAGAGCAGGTTAGAAGTTCTCTTAACATACTCAGTCTTTTTTTCCCTCTATAGCTGGTGCCTTGAAATTAGAATAATTTCAAATTTCGTTCCCACCTAAAGATAAAAATAATACTTATCAAAGTCTTTTAAAAAATAGAATTAAAAATCTTGAAAATTCATGGTATATTTGAAAATCTTCACAGGTTTCACTGCTTATTTATTAATTTTACTTTACTGAGTTATGGCTACAGTTAAGGAGAAGGAAATAACAAGCAGTATAGACCAAGGTATGGTTTTGTAAGGGACAGCTGGGGTGAAGTAAGGAATAAAAGATAGTAAGGTGAATGAGAAATATTAGGAATAGAGATGAGCGATCCTGCCAAGGATTGGATCAGTTCAGGATTGCCGAGCCCGCCTGAGATCGCTGGTCCGATCGTCGATCCTAGCCAAACCCATAAAATTCAATAGGATGCAAAAGTGATGTTTTGTAAAATGGTATAGAGGGGCTGTAAAAGAAAGAAAATTAAAAAGGGTTAAAGCAGTGCTACTTCCGGGTCCGATAATTATCCCTCATACATATTCACTGCTTTTCCCTTCTACTGGCATCTCTGTTAGCAGATGGCATTCAACAGTTCTTGGATGAAGCTTATTGAGATATTTGGGTCTATTAGAAGTATCATGATTAGGAACTACATGCATGACATCTACTAACAGTCCCCTGTATGTAATCTTTACTTTCACTCTTTTCTACTCTTCAGGTCATATAGCAGTCATGACTCTTTTGCTGTTTGATCTTTTAGCACTTTCTATAGTTCATGTATTTAATTTTTGTCTCTTAATATTAGTATGTCTAATGTTGGCTCTCTATCTTTCAGCCTGGCATCATCTGTCTCTCACAGTCACTGGTGGAGCTAAGCTGGACTGGTTAAATGCTGTTATTAATTTCTTATTGCATCATTTACAGCCTTCTGGGTGTATCATTGTAATTGCCCAGTGTCTCCCCGCAATTTAATTGCAGAGTGCCCATTGATTGTTAAAGACAGCCAGGGGTTTGGTGAAGACCACCATGCCTTTTATGACAGTGCTTCACGGAAATTTTGCCTGTGGCTGGGCTTCATAGGAAACTGTGTTCTTTGATGCATTTGTATCGCTGCTTACAGTACAAACAATCTGCAGATTGAATGTTCAAGACCCCATTGAGGACTAAATCATAGTAAGAAAGAAAAAATGTTTTAAAAAATATGAAAAACTGTTAAATAGAAAAGTTCAAATTATCCCAATTTTCCCCAATTAAAAGTAGTAAAATGAAAAAGTACGTATGTTGTATCTCCAGATCAATAAAAGTCTAGTGTATCAAAATATACAATTAATTAACCTGATCAATAAATATAGTAAAAAAATTGCAGTTTTTTGGCTACTACAATACTCCACTAAAATGCAATAAGACGCAATATTAATGCTGTACCCATCCATAATTGTACCTATAAAAACATCAGCTCACCAGAAACAATTGATCTGACATCCCTTTGACTGAAAAAGGAAAACATTGTGTATCTCGGACAATAGCAACACAAGAAATTTTTCAGCACTTCAGAAAAAAAATCTCCTCATGTTTGGTATTTCTGTAACTGTACTGACCTCGAAAATCATATTTCCAGTTTATTTTCTTGCATAATGCAAGGTGTAAAAACAAAACCCAAAAAATCAATTTCACAATTGCAGAATGGTGTTCTTATTTAATGTTTTTCTTCACTTTCAAGTACATCATATGGTAAAATAGATGGTGTCATTCAAAGGTACAACCCGTACCAAAAGAGAAAAGACTTCACATGTCTATGTCCATGGGAAAAAAGAGTTATGAGTCTTGAAAGAAGGGGAGAACTGGTGGAGGAAGGTTGAACTAGATGGACCTCGGTCTTTTTTCATCTTAAGTAACTATGTAACTATGGGAGGAAAAGCAAAAGTGCAAAAACAGAAAATTACCAAGTCAGGTAGGGGATAAAGGGCCATCAGAGATAGTAAGACATCTTCCTCACCCTTTTTATCATTGCCATAGAGAGCAATATGTATATTTTTGTTTTTGTCTGCATTTGTGCACTGCGGAGTTGTCTTACCAGCTAACCGTGCTTCTTGTATATAAACCTTGTATCTTGTCTCATACCAAAGTTGTGAAACTGAAATTCTGAGACCATAATGAAAAAACAAACTAAGATATTTGAAACGCTGTAGTTGCTATCACACCATACCCTGAAGAGGTTAACAGTTTCCTGTCCCTTTCCCAGTCATCAGGTTTCCTGAAACAGCAGATCTTTATGTGATTAAACACAATAGCCAGACATCCATCTCAGCCAAGGAATGCATTAAGATGCGTTTCTCCGTGTACCCTTCCACTTTCTGTCTGGCAAACCTACACGGTTGGTTTTACGCCAAGCATGATATGCTTTGCTAGATTACTTTTGGGCATTAAATACTATACAGAGACATAGGCAATGCCTGTCTGAAGTTAAAACTAAAGCTACACTACATGCAGGCAATTTTGCCTGTTGTACAATAACTTTTTAATTCATCTTTGAATTGAATTTTTACCTTTCATCACTATGTTGTTTTGGGTCCAAAATTCCTCTTGGAAATATAAAAATAAATTGACAACTTGCATTTGCTCTTTACTTTGTCAGTAGAATGTTGTTCTATAACATGGTGACACTGTCAGTAGTGATTGGACATATTGGACATATTGTGCAAGGACCTGCCCCATGGATAAGGGAAATAATAACGCCAATATAATAATTTACTCATACATTTCCGGAAGGCATAAAAAAGGAATTTCATGATACAGCGTTCTACATTAACATTTGCTTTACTTTTCTTCTACAGCAAATAACTTATGTCAAATAACCTTATGTTCTAGATTTAGGAAAGTCATCATAAACAGTATTGCTTCAGCTAGAATCTTTATTAAGACACAATATAATAGCAGATTCTGGCCAACAGAGGCTTATCCTTTCTATAATATTGACCTTCAAGAGTTGAGTAGTCCACATACTTATTCAACCACTCACCAAGGTTTATGCATATTATATGGATCTTGTAGAACAAATTCAACTGGAGTAAAGGTTCTCTAAAAATGACTATGATTTTAATGGTTTACTACATGTAATATCAATACTGTAATTGTAAAGAATTGTTACCCCTCTATAAATCACTTATAAGGCCACATCTGGAATATGGGACCCAGTTTTGGGCTCCACATTTTAAAAAGGACATTCAGATGTTAGAGTCAGTTCCAAGGCGGCTAACTAGACTACTACAAGGAATGGAAGACCTCCCATATGATGACAGGTTGAAAAAGTTAGATATGTTTAGGATAGAAAAAGACGTTTCAGAGGAGATCTGATTTATATGTATAAATACATGTATGGTCAATATAAAGGACTGGCACATGACTCATTCCTTTTCAAAGACAATACTAAGGACCAGGGGGCATTCACTGCGAGTGGAAGAAAAGCGAGTCCGGCAGCTAAATAGGAAAGGGTTCTTTACAGTTAGAGCAGTCAGATTGTGGAATGCCCTACCACAAGAGGTAGTAATGGCAGATACTATAACAGCTTTTAAAAAAGGGCTGGATGATTTCCTCAGTACATACAACATTGTTGGTTATAAATGACTTAATGACAAAATGTAGAATTGGTGGAGGAAGGTTGAACTAGATGGACCTAGGTCTTTTTTCAACCTATGTAACTATTGAAGAATCCAAACTAATAATTAGGGTACATTCCCACGATCAGTGTTTGTTGCGTTTTTGATGCTGCAGACTTTCTGCAACAATTCGGAACCATAGTTTGCTTGCATTTTTTTCCTTGCGTTTTTGTGTTCATTTTTTGTTACGTACATTTTTATGCATTTTTGTCTCAATAAAGTTGACTGAAACACAGGCAGCAGAGCAAACAGTAAGTTTCCTAAAGCAAAGAGTTCAACTGTTAAAGTAAAACAAGTTTATTATTACAGATTATAGTGTTATATGCATAATTATAATACTTTCATAACCTTTCATCATCTCATAAGAAACACTATAGCCACAGCTATATAATGTCACAACCCTCCTACATGTTATACACTTGCACACTTTGGTATCTTTCATGTGGCACTGAAGGGTTTTTAGCCTGGCTGAACCTAATAAATAAATAATTTAAAAAAAAAAAATGGATCACCCTTATATTTGATAACCATCAAAGGTAAAGCAGACAGCTGCGGGCTGATGTTAGCCTAGTGCCTCTGATGAGCAGTGGTTACTGATGGAAGAACCCAGACTGTAAAAGTCCGGATCCATGTGGGTTACCAAATACCCGTGCACCGATCTCAGGCCCGGGGATCTCAGAGAACTTCTGGTAACTATCCAGATTCAGTCACTTGTGTAATTTCAAAAAAAGAAAAAAGAAGGAAAATAAAAATAAAACAGGATCATTATACTTACCAGTGTCCACGCAACTGTAATACTACTTCTGGGGCCCCTCATTAAACTCATCCATATGCACTCTATCCCCCGCCCAGTGACAGTGTCTGTGATTGGCTGCAGTCAGACTGAGCTCCCACCCTATGTGACAGCGTATCTTACTGCTTACAATTGCATACACTGTTTGTGTATGCATAGTGGTATAAAAATAAATAAATAAATTAAAAAATTGGCAAAGGATCCCCCCCATATTATGATACCCAGCAGAGATAAAGCATATGGTTACAGGCTGCAGCAGGGACCACATGTGGCATTTTTTAAAGTTATTTAAATAATTACCAAAACAGTGTGCATACCCCTACCAATTTTGATACCCAGCCATGATAAAGCCAACAGCTGGGAGTTGGTATTTCCAGGCTGGGGAGGCCTATGGTTATTGGGCCTGACAGCCTAAAAACAGCAACCAAGAATTGTCCCATCCATTAGATGCAACAATCCTTGCACTTTACCCGGCTCATCCCGATTGCCCTGGTGTGGTGGCAATCAGGGTAAAAAGGGGTTAATGACATCTCACAGCTGCCACTAAGCCGCAGTTAGGAATGGAACCCCCTCTTACTAATTTGTAGGTGAAAGAAATAAACACAAACACCGTAAAAATTCTTTTTTAAAAATAAAATACAAAAAGAACCCACTTTCTTTCTTCAGTTTAGTAACCCCAAACACCCAGTTCTGACGTAATCCACACGAGGTCCCATGACAATTCCGGTTTGCTACATACAGCTCTGGAAAAAATGAAGAGACCACTGCACAGTTTTATAAAATTCAGCTTCTCTACATATCAATTCCAGTGTCAGATGAATTCCAACCAGAGTCCACCTCATTGAGAGGAGGCAGTTGGAGAAGCTGATGACGTCACTCACTTAAAAGTGTGTAGGACATACATCATCTAAAGCAACAATTTTTTTCAAAAATTAAATGGAAAAATCTACTTAGACAACACAATGACTGGATATGGGAACCTCCCAGGATCATTTTAAGACTATCCCCGTCAAAATTGATGAAGTCAACCCAAAGATATTGAAGAAAGATCCTGGCAGGTTGAAAGTAAAAGTAAGTCTGTTTCTGACAATGGCACCAATTCACTGTCACCATAGACTTCCACTTCTGTACTCAAACCTAATAAAATGGAGAATCCACATTATCAAGAACATTATTGATCCAAGGAAAAGACAATAACAACTTATTAATATTTAATCCATTTTATTAATCTGACATTGGTTCTCCCTCTCTGGAGATCTGACCAAGTTGCGGTCAGTATATAATTAAAGCAGAAAGCATTTAAGACATATAACATTTGTGGACGTTATATAAACTTTATGATTTAAGCCTCTGGCCCCCTGAAAATATCCTAAAATCCCCCATATTACTATAATGGATTTGCTGCGCCATCTCCACGCGCTGCAGCTCGTGCTGTGCCCCAACTGCCATCTCAAAGTGAAAGTAAAATCAGGAGCCTGCAGTGGCTCAATATAGTGTCTTCAAACAAAGGTTGACTTCAACAAATAGCATAAATTACCTGAAGAATTGTGTACAGGGGAAGATTTGGGCTAAATTGCTCCATTCCCAAGCAGCACATTTCCTGGTTTGCGATCTCCAGCATCTTCAGGTCTTAAAAGACGTCCTACTCCATTTCTCCTGCTCTGCTATTCACAGAGCATCCTACGTCAGAGCAGACTACTTCAGCCATAGAGCTGACAGTGCACTACGCAATCTTTGACAGCTCCTGGTGTAAGCTACACTTCCCTCTGCTGCACAGACTCGGATTCTTGGTCCTGCATTCAGCATAGCAGGAAAGCTTCTGCACTGTATTCTGCGCTGCTTGGACAGCAGCTTTACAAGCAGTGCAGCTCTGCATTGAGTCTCCTACATTGCTCATTATAAGGAAATTGACCAGAGCTTTATCAAACTCATTGTTCATTTAAAATAAAGCCTCAATCAAGGCAAATAATGTGGATCCCTGCACCAACACCGTTCACAGTTAAATAAAGACATTTACTCAACACCAGCACCTTCTCACCTCATAAAGGGATATTACATCCATTCACGCAATCCAGTTATTAAAAGTGTCATTTGTCTGAGGTAATAGTGGAAATGTGTTCTCAGAACCAAAGGAAACTTTATTTTAATAATCTCTCTGCTTAAAGGTATACTACCACTCTTTATTGAACGTCACTATATATTGAGTATATACTCTCTTAAAGGGACAGTCATACATGGAAAAAAGGGTGAACATGAAAACCAAAAGTTTAACACCACCAAAATTACATATCAGAGCGATCGAAGGACGGAAACCACCAAAAGAAAGTCTTTTAAAAAAAACGAACCAAAAAAATTTAAAAGAGACAGCAGAAAAATTTGGTCTCTCAACAATTCCGGGGAAAAAACCTTTGGACATAAATTCCAATACTATTTCTCAAATTGATCCTCATCACAGAGGGTGCTTTAGCCCAAATACAAATGGGGTCGGAAGTACCTACATCAAGCCAGCCATATTAAACCCAGCCACCTACGGCAAAACTGATTTGCTAGACACTGCAGATATGGAAATTGGCCAATTAGGTTCCAATAAAAGGAAAAATCAGAGAAATAATGGGGACCCTGAGCAAGTTGCCATTGGAAATGTCAATTCAGAAGACAGTGAAGATTCTGTTTCTCAAAGTCCGGAGAAGACCAGACTCAGACTTGACCCTCTGAACCAACTCACAAGCCAATATGGACCCCCCGCCGACATAGGCACCATTCAAGGTGTAACTATGGTCACCCTTGAATCCCTTATATCCAAGCTAACCACCACTATAAATAACAATTTAGACGCTGCATTGGAAAAACAAACTAAAACTATAAGAGAGAAAATTAACAATATCAACAAAAGATTGGATATATTTGAAAATAAAATCTCCACATTTGAGGAGAATACAAATAACTTGGCTGAGGAACAAAATGGACTTCACCTCCAGATACACTCATTGAAAAATAAAGTGGCGGACCTAGAGGACAGGTCACGTAGAAATAATTTAAAATTAAGAGGAGTTCCTGAGACAATTTCCAACAACGATTTACACTCTTATGCAAAAAGCCCACTCCTGACAGCTTTGCCATCATTACCTGAACTGGAGACAACTATAAACCACATTCACAGGCTCCCCAAACCCTCATCTGTTCCGCCGGATAAACCAAGAGACGTTATTCTACGAGTACATTTTTTCAGCACAAAAGACCTAATTTTTAAATATATGAGAGACAACGGTTCCCTCCCAGAACCCTTCCAATCTGTTAAAATATTTGCTGACATTTCTAAAGACACCATGGAGTTAAGAAAAGCTTTCACGTCCACCACTAGTGCCCTACGAGAACGGGGAATCCGATACCGCTGGGGCTTTCCCACCAAATTGTTAGTATGGATGAATGGCAAACATATTACTCTCCTTCAGCCAGAAGATGGCCCCCGTTTCATTTCCGCACTAAACAAAGAAGATGGGATCAAGCAAAGTCGCTCCACACCAATCTGACAGCTAAATCTGGGTCTACCACATTCACCAAATCTCAGATTTTATGACCTGCTTAATTTGTCTACTGACAACAGCTGAATACAGGACAAATGGTCCTTGAGCCGAATTGCTATCCCACATATGGATATACTCTTCACCAATCCCCTATTCAACCAGATGTTGTATATTTGAAAACTTGTTTTGACTAAGACCTTCAGTCATCAGCTAAGGATTGTGGGTTTTTGTTTTTTTTTTCTCATAAACTCCTCATATCCTTTCCATGTGAACAATTGCCTCACTGGAAGTCTCTTAGAAGACGGGCTCCCTCCTAGGAGACATCATTCTCCTTATAGTCATAGCACGTTTTGTTGCTTTAGTTGTTTAGTAATACCAGTAATTGAATATACGTTATTATCATAACTGGCTGTTACCTTTTTAGATCTTGAAGCCTATTTACTTAAAAGTATATTTTCGTTGATAAGAAATAGTAGTTTTTATATTATAGGATAGTGTATTGTTTACCCCTTTTATTGTTGTTGGTTTACTGAATTGCACATTAATTGATCTTTATCCAATGTCCACTAAGTTATTAAGCTACAACGTCAGAGGTCTTAATTGCCCAAGAAGGAGGTTTCTTGTCTGGAGAGACATAAAAAGAACAGCTGCAGACATTATATGTCTGCAAGAAACCAAATTCGCAAGACATGATCACATGATCACCCTAGGTTCGAACACAAAGATTTTCCCCACGCGTTCTACGCACTCAATGAAAAAAAGAAAGCAGGTGTATCAACTTTGGTTAAAAACACAGTTTCATTTCAGTTTGTCAATGAAGCAAAGGATGAGCAGGGTAGATTCCATATTCTCACATGTGTGATAAATAACAACCCGTGTACCATCGCTAACATATATGCCCCCAACTTTGGCCAGATCGGCTTTTTCAAGAGGGTTATTAACACCATAGAAAAAATAAAGTTAGGTGATATACTCCTACTGGGAGACTTCAACCTAGTTCCAGACCGATTTATGGATTCCACTGCACATTCCAGACACTTTAAACATTCTCTAAAGCATTGGCTGCTAGCACACGAATTCATCGATACATTTAGAAGTTTTAACTCCACTTCGAAAGAATTCACCTACTACTCGGATACTTATAAGACCTTCTCTTGCATTGATTTGATCATCACCACCTCTTTTACCATTTCCAAATTTAAACACACTACAATCCTCAAGAAAACCTTCTCGGACCACTCCCCGGTTATGTGTGAAATACAATTTAATTCACAGGCCCAAAGGAATCTTCTATGGAAATGTAGCCCTTCCCTAATCAACCTTCCCTCATATAAAACCCAACTTGAACAATCTATTAAAAACTATTTTGAGGAGAATAATCACAAATCCCTATGTCCCACTACAATTTGGAATGCCCATAAAGCTGTCATGAGAGGAGAGCTAATAAAACTATCTGCATTCCACAAGAAAGAGAGGAGAAAAAAAATTGACCTGATCCAAAACGCAATCAACCAAAAAGAAAAAGCCCAACAAAATCTACATACCCCATCGGCGAGCATTCATAAGGATCTATTGGACCTTAGAATCCAACTGAAAGGGTTACTCTTTGATGAGTTTGACCGTCACCTTTATTACTCAAAAATATTATTCCTCTATTAACAAGCCAACTAGATTAATGGCCCAGAAATTCAAAGCAATTAGAGTTAAACAAAGGATCAACTCAATAAAAAACACTAGGGGCATTTTAGTGAATCATCCCAATGATATTGTTGACGCCTTTGCCAGATATTATTAACAACTCTATAACCTAAAAGATGATCCCCTTACCCCCCAGCCAACCCCTGAAATGATCAATACATTTTTGTCAAAAATAAACCTCCCTACAATAGCCCCCAATAAACTTGCAAATCTCAATGCTCCCTTCACTGAAACTGAAGTCTTCAATACAATTTCCTCCCTAAAATTAGGAAAAGCCCCCGGACCAGATGGCTTTACGAATGATTATTTTAAATCCTTTTGCACCCTCCTTTCCCCATACCTGACTAAAACATTCAACCAAATTTCCTTGACAGGTACTATCCCCACTGAGATGTTACAAGCAGCGATCTCTTTGATCCCAAAATCCGGTGGGGA